>NC_140072.1:90582207-91782207 GCF_964194135.1 Talpa europaea
CTCCTCCCCCACCAGTGTCTCCGCGGGGAGAGTAACTTCCGGCTTGGGTCCGCCGCAATAGCGTTCCCCTTCCTGCTCTGCGCCGGACCTGAAAGGACTTAGGCGTGACCGGGACCGCTAAGGCGCGAGCACTTCCGGTTGGGTTCCGCAGAGGCGTGGCCGTCCTCCCGGCTGCCCGAGCGCTGGCGGCGGCAACGAGTAGGGGCGGGGCTGGTGGCTGCAGAGCCCGCCATGAAGTGAGTGGCTGGGTTTGGGGAGGCGACGTTTCTGGAAGCTGCAGAATAATG
Source organism: Talpa europaea (assembly GCF_964194135.1). Classification (NCBI taxonomy): domain Eukaryota; kingdom Metazoa; phylum Chordata; class Mammalia; order Eulipotyphla; family Talpidae; genus Talpa; species Talpa europaea. The sequence goes on from NC_140072.1 coordinate 90,582,495, forward strand.
CTGGAGCGGCGGAGGTGACGCCAGCGGCCAGGGGGTGGAGCGTGATTAAAACTAGTGCGCGGCCGCAGCGGAGGGATTACGCTGAGGCAGGAGATAGGCGGTGTCTATGCGGCCGGCCGCGAGCCGTGTCGGAAGTCCACGCGCCCCCGAGTGCCCTGAGTGGGTGGGCGAGGGGAGGGCCCCCCGAAGCTGGCGAGTGATGCCACGGAGACTTTTGGTCGGCGATCCGTGCAGCTCCGCTCTGTCCACGATTGTGGGCCGCGCCAGGCCTCCATAGTCCTCTCCCCAAGCCTCAGTGAGAGCCGAGCTTCCATTGAATGCGTGTTCACAAAGGGTCACCACACACGGAGCTGCCCCTCCCCGTCTCCCTAACCCCCATCTTCGAGGCCAGGGGCTTTTCTACCAGGATTTTGGGGTGTTTCTCCTTTCTTCCCTCCCAGCACTTCTAACGGTAAGGGGAGTAGCCAAAGCACAGGGACTCTGCTCTTCATGACCCGGTCTGATTAGTCAGCTGGGGTTCTGTCCCTGCTGTGCTAATTTCAGCTGCCCTGCCTTGATTTAACCAGAGGAAAAGGAGTGTTTCTCGTTTAGTTTTCTAAGTTGTAATACTGCTTTCGTAGAGAGGTCATGTGGCTGAAGGGACATCGTGACCGCGTATGCTATTTCTGAATCTGTATTGTGAATCTTGGGGACAGCATATTCCAGAATTCCTTTCCGGTCTATTGATTCTCTGTCCTAGAATTACAGTTTGTAGTTTGTAACCATTTCTTTACAGAGTAGTCACCATTGGCATTTTGGACTGTTAAGTATTTTTGTTGGTCTCAAACTAAATGATTACATGCAGGATAACGCTCATGATTTGTTGGGGTGGCATAGAGGAAAGAAGTCACATGTCCTAAGGAATTCTGCAAAAGGAATTTTAGTTTTATGAATGCAAAAGGCCAAGAGCTACAACAGGGAGTTTGTTGTTTTGTCTTGACTGGTTTGTTTACCTTTTTTGCTGTACTAGATTACTAATATGCTGGTGTATTGTCGTAAAAGCTAGCTAGTTAGGTTTCCTTTTTTAAAATTTTTTTTTAGTGAATGTATGAGAAAGTATTTCCTTCTGAAACACTAGTCAAATTCAGATGGTTTTTCACGTTCATCGATGCTGTTTCCATTTTAGAATGGGATGCATTATTGTAATCAACACTTGCTAATGTTATCGTCACAAATTAAGCAAAATAATTGATTCAGTTTAAGCTGTAGGTAAAAATTTAAGGTTGAAAAGTCAGCATCACCAAACTGAATTATATCAAACTTTATTGTCTGAAAAGTGGTCGTATGGTCTTTCAGTGTAAAAATTTGGGGGCGGGGCGGGGGGGGAGGTAGGAAAAAATATGTAATAGTACCAAACAAAATGAAGGTGGGTTTGGGTTGTGGAAAGAAAAGAAAGGATTTTAGTGAGCTGTGTTTTGACTTACATCTTTTCCCCTTGTAAGAGGTAGAAAAAAAGTCGTGTAGGACATTATAAGGGGTTCTAATATGCAACAGTCAATCTGGAGAGGTTCACTTAAAGACTCCCCTTTCATTTATAGTAGAGTAATAGTCCCAAGCTGAGAAAATTGTATATATTACTACTTACTCCTTATCAATTTATTTGCAAAACCTCATTCTATGTACACTGATGCCGAAAGATTTTACTTACCTTCCAGTAGGATTAAAGCTCATTGCCTCAATCCTCTTGTCAGCAATATGGGACAAAAGTTTTATTTGCCTATTTCCACTTTTAAATCATGTGTTTTAGTCAAAGAAAACTTTTATTAAATTAACTAATCAACAGCTTCCAGTACCAGTACAATGTTGTACAATTAGGATTTTCTTTTTCTCTTTTAACATAATGTCAGCTTTTGTGACCTCTTCTAGTTTAGATTACTTAACCACAAAGCAATCTTCAACCCAAGCCTTGGGTTGAAGTATAGGTAAGTTACTTGGTAAAATTATTTGTTCTCATCTCATTAAAAAGATGAAAGTTGAATTGACTAGCCCATATTTTCTAGCATCACCATCGTGAGTGTAGTTTATAATCAAATTTCAATATTCAGAGAGCTCTGAAAACCAAAACCTGTTTTAAGCTTGGAGACAAAATTCATTTGGTAGCAAAATATCCAATTTAATGAGAAGCTATATGCAGTCTTTATCCCATTTGTTTTGCTAAAGAAATATTAGTGTTTGATTAAGGAATTGTCCTTGGCCACTGGTACTGAGGTATTAGTTACTTGATGGTTTGAATACCTTGCAACCAAGAAAGTCCTCTCTAAAAAATACATCCAGTTCCTGGGTTTTGGGTAATGACTATAAACCTACTGTAATGTTTTTGGCAATATACTTGTGCTATGCATTTTATATTTAAAAAATAAAATAACTTAAAACATTTTAGCTCTTGCCTCAATGAATTTTGTTGAATTAGGACAGAAAAAAGTACATTTGTCATATGCAATAAGTGTAGTGATAGAGATTGTCTGACCTATTTACAAGTATAGCTGTATGCAGCAGGTCCCTGACTCATGTTTGCTCAGTGTGGTTTCATTATAATTGGGGTGAGGGAAAAAAACAGTTCCACCAATGTTGAATGAAAAGACATTATTTGGGAATTTGCTTTCATTATACCGCAATTCCCTTAAAGAGCCTGTGAATGTTAAGTGAGGACTTACGGTAATGACAAGAAATTGATGGTCTGAGAGAGTGAGATTATTTTATACATTGGACCCTAAAATTTATTATTTTTTATATTTAAAGATCAGGTTTATTAGGAAAAGGGACAGAAGAATAAAGGACACTTGCGTAGACACAAGCAGGCAGGAAGAGCTGACCCAAAAGAGACAGGTTTGCTAAGAAACCTGCATGGTTGCAGGTGGGCAGCCTTGAGGAGAGCAGCCTCTGCTGAGGGAGATCAGTGAAGAGAAGTCCTGGCAGGGAGCTGCTGCCCTGCAGGAGAGAATTGGTGAAAAGAAGCACCATAGTCACAGGTGGGCAGAGGTACTTCTGCCTGGACCCTAAAATTTAAATAGAACTTGACAACCCACTGTATGGCCCAAGCACTGGCTCAGTTTTACCAACACAAAATGAGAAGACTGTTAGAGTCCTAGAGTAGATATCAGTATATCTGATTTATAATTATAATGTTTCTGCTTTTTGAACTTATACAAGTCACTTAATTTTCAGAGCTTCAGGGCATATAAAGTGAGAAGTTTGTAGATGGATCTGTTAAGGAAGATCTCTTAAAATTCCATTCTACCTTGCAGGCATTCACCCTTGAAACTTAAAATTGTTTTCCATTAAAAATGTGATCCCATTTCATTTCAAACAACCTTCTTATTGATCTAAATTTTGTGTTTTCTTTTGTAATAGCTAATAATTCACAGGGTTCACCATTCAAAACATAAAAAAGGATTTGCCTTAGAAAGTTTTCCTTCCATACCTATAATTTAGCCCCACCATTCCTTGCCTGGGAGGCAACCCATGTTCACAGTTCCTTATGTATTTCTCCCCCCACAAAATGTTACATACATACAAGCAAATAAGCACTATATGTTGTGTTAGTCTTTCCTTTCTTACATAGATGGTATATACTATACATCGTTCATGCACCTTATTTTTTCACTTACTGTAGCATTGAACAATGAGTAATTTTGTTCATTCATAAGTTTCTGCATACATGAATATATCTCTGCCTTAGACAATGACAGCTCTTTTGGGATTATGTAGTAACCAATAACATTTTAAAAAAATCTGTAAAGCAGGGTCTTAAGTGTATTTCTAGGGTTCCATAAACTTTGATACATGCTTCTTATACCACTATACAGTAGTTTAGTGGAGTCAATGCCTTACTTGGTTCTAAAGTAAACATATGAGGAAAAATAAATCACCTGAATGACTATTTCTTCATTTGAGCCCTAGAGGAAGCAAATGGATTATGTGTAAGGACCTTGTCCTAAACAAACAAATATATAAATCTATAAGCTGAAAAATCATGTGACAAAACAAGATGTTCAATGAGAGGCATATAAGAACTGTGTTGTAGTAACAGATGTGTGCTTTCCACCTCATGCTTACTCCTAGGCATATGTTCATTGTGTACTATTACATTGATTTTTTAAATTAATTTATTTTTTGCCAAACGCATATAGTTTAACATGTGTAAAATAGTTTCTATATAGTTCCACTTCAACAATTAAAAAAAGAATAAAGCCTTCCAGAAAAGTAGTTTACCCAAATTTACACAATGAAGTGGCAGTCCTGGGACTAGAGCCTACAAACTCTAATTTTTAATCTGGGACTTTGCCAGTATATCATGCACTCTGTTGTAGTCGTTACATGTAATCATTACATGTAGCTCCAGTCATGCCCAGTGCTTAGAACTGTTTTAGGTACACTTACACTGCTAGGGCTCTAGAGCGACTTAGAAAGCAGCAGTGCATTTCTGGGGTGACTAACATTCTATAAGTAATTGTTGAGCTAATCACAACATGTGATTAGTATGTGTGTTAGCACGCAGGAGGACTCCAAATAAAAAAATTAAGCTGATATAGCAAAACATTTTCCTAATTGGGACTTACTTGTAACTTTGAATAAATTTATCAGTTTTAGAACTGGTAGGAAGTAGGAGTATTTGGAAATGGATAGTCTTGAGTTCCCTAGTGTTCATGCCTCCATTTAATGTAGCCAGAAAAATCTAACACAGCAGAAAAGAGAAGCCACGATAGAAGCAGTAGCAAAAGAATTGGAAAAACAGAAGATTGAGGATGTGTTGTGGTAATTTCTCCTGAAGGTCTCATTGCAGTACATGACCCTTTAGAGCCTTACTCTGATGCTGTTCCCCCTCTTGTTACATAATTGATTGTTCATCTTCAAATCTTCCCTTACATTTTGCTTGTCAAGCTGTTTGTCCTGTCTAAGTAAGGTGTTTCCTACTTCCTCCCCCACTTTTTCCATGTTACCACTTCCCTTGGTAATATATATTCCGTGCATTTTTTTATACATATTTCCCTACTAGCTTGTGAGCTCTAAAAGGGCATGGACTGCATCTGTTTATATATACATTTCCTGGTACATACTTACTGGTGAATGATGTTGATGATTACCAATTCTCAGTTTACATGGCTGACCAAACCTACTCCTAACATAGAATGTTTTCAGCATGTATTTCCCCAGCTTTCTTTTATTTGTTAATTTAGGATTCATTTGGAAAATATATATGTAATTCATTTTTCTTTTTATGGATGAAGATACTAGTTTACTCTTGAAAAAGCTTTTATTGAATGTGCAAGACATTTATTAAATGCTGGGTGAATACAATGGTAAATAATGCATAGTCCTTATTCCTGAAAGAAGTAGAAACATTTCTAAACAAGCATTCTTTATATAAGACAAAATAATTACTAAAAGGAGTGATACAAACTATGTTTGGAAATGAAGAAAAGTGACTAATTTCAATTATAGGAAGTCCCACACAGTCGAACTTTGACTCCATTCTTGAAAACATTAAAATAGAGCTGAAGTCTCTAGGCATATAGAACAGGAATGAATGAATATTCAGTTTCACATTTTAAGAAGTCCTTAAAATAGTACATTGACTATAAAATCTTATAAAGTATTGTCATAAAGCAATCTTTAGATAGCTTAGTTATAAATAAAATTACTCCAGCCTTAAACATACACTTCTAAAATTGAGACTAATCATAAAACTACATTGTTGTTTTCCAACTAGTTGCTAAGCCATAGTTCAATATAATAATTGGATTCTAACTAATTGCTAATTGGAGTTAGTAATTGTTGAGTAAATTAATTAAGACAAAGTCTTGAATCATTAAAAAATCATCTATAATAAACTGAATTTTAAGTCATTGGGTGGTTCTTTTGGCTCTCTGCCCATATCACTAAAATGTAGATTGTTTTTCATGATCCAATTTGATTTCTTTTTTTAAGTTTACTTTTGCTTCCCTACCTTTGTTGTTTTCCTGAGCTGCGGAGACTATCTCAGTTAAAAAAAAAAAAAAAGACAGTAGCTTTAGATTTACAGACTAAATCTTTAGACTTTAGATTTACAGACTAAAAGGCTTTAGATTTACAGACTAAATTTCAACTTGGCCACTTACTGAATCACAGTTCTGCTACTTTCTAATTTTTTTATTTCCTACAAAATATTTTACTTCTCACAGGCTCAATTTCATCAAATTAAAATACCTGGCCTCCCTGGTGGTGCAAGGGGTTAAGGATCAGTACTGTGAAGCAATCTGCAGCTACTGCAGCATGAGGTCAATCCCCAGCCAGGGAAGCCACCCACATAGCGCACCAGACCTCTCCTGACTCACCCACTGCTCCCCTCAGCAGTGTATTTCAGTCAATATGCCTTTTCTGCGCCCCACTCTCTCTGGTGATTCCTCTCACCTCAACCCCCACCCCCCACCTCTGGCCTATACCCAGCTCTTGTATGCATAAATAAATAAATCTTTAAAAAAATTAAAATATCTGCTAATCCCACTCTGTCATTTAACTAATTTTTTTTTAAGTAAATGTAATTCTCAAGATTTTATTTGTAATAAAAGATGATGAAGCTTAGAACTGGATCACTTGGCCCTTTCTCTTCTTATCTCCTCCCAGTTCAAAATGCTTGCATCTCTTAATAGCCAACATTCTCTTAGATCTGCAATTGGGCTCAACACATTCAAGTCTCAGCACAATCTTCTTTGTAGTTTTAGCCTTTTTCCGGAAAATTGGCTTGGTCTGTCCACCATAGCCACTCTGCTTCCTGTCATACTGCCGCTTTCCCTGGGCATAGAGAGAATCCTTGCCCTTCTTGTACTGTGTCACTTTGTGGGGCTGATGCTTGCCACACTTCTTACAGAAGGTCTGGCGGGTTTTAGGAACGTTTACCATGCTTGCGAGAGTGCTATCGGCACGGAAAGTCATTTAACTAATTTTTGTACCTTAGGCAAATTATCAATATTTAACCTGTCTGAACTGCAACTTTTCCATATATGAAATGAAATTATCTTAAATGGGGTGATTTGTAGGATAGTCTGGCTCTGGTGTTTTAGCTAGCTTATACCCAAATATACTGTAAACTATAAAATGCCTATCATAGTACTTAATAATTTAGAGGTTGATAAATAATCCCTACTCCTCTCCACCCACCAGTGAAGTTTGGATCCAGTTAAGAAATAAAAACCAGGAGCTAGTAATTGAAGATTGCAATGTAAGTTTAATTACCAAAAAACGCTGTTTGGAAAATATGGCTGAGGTGAGCCTCCTAGAATTGCACTCCAGAATTAGGCAGATTTAAACCTCAAGTTTATAAGAGTAGAACTTGTCCCACTAAATTTACTATGTAACAAAAAAGCAAACCAGAAAAAGTGGTTCTCTACAGTCACACAAATCCCAAATAAAAAGAGAGATGAAGTAACTGAGCCTCAAAATTTCTTTCAAACTTATCAGGCCAGTTACTCCCACCTATGCTAGGAGTTAGTAAGAAAGTAAAGGTCAGCCATGAATATTACTCTAAGTAGTTTTCCTCTGGAGTACAGAGACCTTTCTTACCCTTAATGGCACTTAATAGTTATTAGTGATTTTTTAATACCTTACATCAGAATGTTTTGATAATTAATGCCTAAGTTATAAAGTTATAACTTCAACTAGTTATTAGTATATATTATTTTATTACCTTTTTCTATTTAAGCAATTATCCTCCAAACTGCTTAAGGCAGAAATATTTATTTTTTTAAAGATTTATTTATTCATGCATTCAAGAACTGGGGTGCAGGTCAGATGTGCAGGAGGCAAACTGACTGAAATACACTGCTGAGGGGAGCAGTGGGTGAGACAGGAGAGGTCTGCCGCGCCATATGGGTATCTCCCTAGCCGACCGGATTGAACCCGTGCTGCAGAGGCTGCGGACAGCTTCACAGCTCTGCGCTCAACCACCTGTGCCATCAGGGAGGCCCAAGAGTGAAATATTTATTATTTCAGTTACTGATGGTTAGGAACTTGGAAGTGGTATAGCCAGGTGATTCCAATTCAGGCTCCTTATGTAGCTGCTGTCATCTGAAGGTGACTTGAGAGTCCTCACAGTGTGGCAGTTGACTTTCCCCCAGAGCAAGTGACTTGACAGAAAGGCAAAAATCTAAGTATATTTTTTAACCTAGCCTCAAAGTGGCATATCATTTCTCTCTTGCCCAGACCCATCCTGATACCATTTGGGAGGGACCTAAACAAGTGTGTGAATAACAGAGGGAGAACTCATTGAAGCCCATTTTAGAAGTTGACTATCACAATAATATGACGTTACTGCACATTGCTTCATACAAGAGCAAGTAATGCAGTGTGTTTAATATGCCATTAAACTTGTTAAAATGTAAATGGTAGTTCTGTGAAATCTTTGTATTTTTGTGTGTTAATGTATTATTTCCTAGCTGGAGAATAAGTTGAGAGAATATATCCAGAGGATAAGTTTTCCACTGCTGGCCCCACCTTCCTAACTCTTTGTCTAAATCAGTTCACATAGTATGATCAAGGATTACTTTTGGTTTGCATAATCTTCACATAGTTTGTCAAAGTTCAGGTGATCTATGGGCAAACTTCATATAAGGTGTTCAGGGACTCCCCTGGCAGCGCAGCTGTTGAGCGCTGGGCTGCGAAGCTGCCTGCAACCTCTGCAGCAGCGGTTCAATTCCCAGCCCCACGGCGAGGGACCCACATGGCGCACAGACCTCTCCTGCCACCCAATGCTCCCCTCAGCAGTGTCCTCCACCTGTCTGGCTGTTCTCCTCCCCACTCTGGCTCTGGTGAATTCTCTCACCCTCCCACGCTTCTCACTGTACCCAGTGCTTGTATAAATAAATAAATAAATCTTTAAAAATATATATTTAAAATTTTATATATTTAAAAATATATAAGGTGTTCATAGCTACAATTTTGGTTTTTGTATGAATTAATAATTTCTGGCCTCCTGGGAAGTGCTTTATTAAGTCTAATTTCCAGCTTCTGATTCATTCAAGATTTTTTGTAGTGATCATCAGTATGAGCTGGACTAGGTGGCTAGTGAAGGTCAGTTACCTCGCTCAAATAGCTCAGAGACCTCAAGGAATTGAAGACCTGTCTCAGGAAGAATTACTGATTTGATTAAAATTCTAATATCAAATCACAAAAGAAATCCAAGTAACTGAAATAAAAGAGTTAACATAATTTAGATTTATAAAAGATGCTAAATTTCAGGTTTTGTAAGATAGCAAAAGATAATGTAAGTTAGATTTTGAAATGTTAATTGAATTAAAGAGTATAAACATTTGTTCTCTATTTTAAATGCTTTGCAATATTGGAAATTATACAGAAAATGTTTTAAAATAAATTCCTAAATGTTCTTAGGAATTCTAGCCTTAAGTATTGTTGGATCAGTTTGCATTTTAAGTTGTTTAAAAAGTGGTCATTAAATTGTTTTTAAAATATGTAATCAGTTTTCTCATTTGTATTTAAGCTGTTTCCTTCATTGAAGAGCCTGGAGAGCATACCAACACCAGATCAAGTAAACTCACTTGGCTGTCATAATTTCCAGTCCTATACTTACGTTTGACAACAGCTTTTACCCTCAGATATTAGGAGTCACTACTAGTTTGCTAATCAGAGAATTCATTTTACTTTCCAAATGTAACTTGTCATGATTAATCAATAAAATGATGTTTGGTTTGGGTTCTGATTAGCTTTAAAATGAATTTTCCTCAATTCTTACAGTAAATATGAGGTGGTAGTGTACTTTTTCTGAAGATGAAGTATTAAACCCTGAAAGTTACTCAGTTAAATCTTCAGAGCTAAATTGTTTTAAAGAAAAAAAAATCTCGAAATAAATTTAGAATTTTCTGAAAGGGCAGAGAGATATAGGAAGTTGGAAAATATTAATTTTAGGTTATTTTGACAGGAATAATAAATATATTTGCCGCTCTCAAAAACTCACCTAGTTCTGGGATAGAAGAGAAAAAAAAATATTATTAACATTAAGAGAGCCCAAAGAAAAATGATAACCAAATCACATTGGAGATCTCTGGTGGGAAAAATCTTGAAGTGTGATTATGAAGTGTTCTTTTTATTTCACTCTTATACTTTTAATGTGATTGTAAATTAACAAATTTTTGGTCCAACTATAATAGTCATCTGTTGTACAACAAACCACTCTAAAATTTTGTGGCTTTAAAAAATGATTATTTCTTATGATTCAGCTGTAAAGTTCTCTCCTGGCAACGCACTTGGCAACTGACCTAGGGTTGATAAAGACCTAGGTGCTGTTTGTCAGCTGGGGCTCTCTCTGTCTCTAAGTGATCTCTCCTCATTCCTAATCTTCCTCGGGCTTTTCAGCATGGCAGCAGAAATATTCTAGTATTTTGGCAAGAGCCAAAGCTACACAGCTTCTTAAGGCCTAATCTGAGCATTGCACAATATCAATTCTGCTGTGTTCTACCTCTCATTACCCCTAACAATTCTATAAACATAGGTACCATTATTATTTCCCTTTTTAAAATTAAAGCTCAGCACTAGTAGTTTGACAACAGGGAAGGCAAGCATAGAATCAGACACTAGTTCGAATATCTCTTTACCTAGCAACAAGCATTTATTTTCCTGAGTATGTTACCTCATCTGTAAAATGGGATCAGTACCATACAGAATTATATTTAGGATTGAATGGTTTGCTATCTGAAATACCTGGCAAAGTGCCTGAGATGTTAGCAGATACTCAAGTTTCACCACCTTCTTCCTCTTCTCAAGTTTCTTTATTAGATGAGAAAATGTTTTTATACGTGCCATTTGTCTCGTCTTTAAAAAAATCTTGAGTGACGAAGACTAGAATTATTTTTAAATAAGATTGTCATTAACATTCTAATAACAGCAGTAATAAAGAAAATTCTATTCTAATAGAATTAGTTATTTTAAGATTGCAGTCTTAGCCTTTCTACCCTAAGGTGTTAGTGGTTGATGCTCATTTAATATGTTACTCTTCCAGAAATTATTTACATTTTCAGAGAAAGTAAAATGCCAATGAAGGAATAGAAGAATTTTAAGTTTTGTGGCAAGCCACAAAGTCTGATTGGGAAAGGGATCTAGCAATGGTGTTCCTTGTGGTGCCTACCACCATGGGCCAGCCATGGCAAGTAAGTCATGGCAATTTGTATACAATTTATAGATTTATGTTTTTACAGAGAAAAGACATGCCTTTTAATAAATTCAGCTCACCGTGCTATATTTTTTTCATTTGCATTATGTAACATTTAGATAAACACAGATGCGGTCGCTGTACCCGAAGTGCAAACTAATGTGCTGACACATTAAGGTTTGGGCTGGTTGTAGACTGACTGTTTGCCCCTCTACCACCACATTTTTATATTGAAGCTTTAACTCCTCCCCCACAAGAGCCTCAGAATGTCATTGTGTTTGGAGATAAGGTCTGTAAAGAAGTGATTAAGTTAAAGTGAAGGGTTTAAAGTGGGTCTTAATCCAATATGACTGGTTTCCTTCTAAGATGAGTTGAGGACATAGACATATATGTACAGACGGAAGGCCACTGGAGAACACAATAAGAAAGGGACCATCTGTAAAACAAGAAGACCTCAGAAGAAACCAGACCTGCTGCTACCTTGATCTTGACCTGCTAGCCTCCAGAACTGTAAGTAAATTTCTGTTATTAAGCCACTCAGTCTGTGATATTTTGTTATGGCAGATCTGTCAAACTAATACAGGGCCCACTTTCCTTACACAGGATGGTTAAGATGTTATTTTTTTCAAAATCACCAAGTTTCATCATAGGGAAATATATCAGGAATGGATTATAGGAACCATTTCTTTAGAAAGTAATCAAATTAAGCTATACGATATTACATTTAAAATAGACCACATTACAAGTGTCTTCTTATCCTTTATCACCATGGCTATAACCCCTTTTCTGCCATTTCTCAATCCTTGACTCCCTACCCTCGCCAACCCTATTCCACTTCAACACATACGCACCAGGTAGTTGTCGCTTTCAATTTCAGTCATTGTGTTTTTAGATATATTCTCTTAAACTTTAGTTGTTTTTCCTAAGCAACAGGAAAATCTTCTATGCTGTTTTGTATCTTCACTTTATAAGAGCAGAGAACATCTTCACATTATGAGCACCTACTTTATGCTAGGTACTCTGTTTTTCACTTTGCGTAAACCAACTCCTTTAATGAGGAAAAAAAGCAGTGGCCCAAAGTAGAAAAAGAGAAGGAAAAGCAAGAGGGATAGCATTGTGCCATTACTTTGTAATGTCTCTGACCATTGCCCTACTTTCTATATACTTAGCCCTGTTGGTACCAATCCACAATACCAAATAGTTGTGAAAAATACCTTAACTATTTAAATGTCTAGATGTCAGTCATTTTGTGAGATATGAAAGCAGCTTATGTTTGGAGAATGGCCCTGGAAATAGTATAAGGATACTAATGCTTTTGAGAGTGTGTCATTCACAATTGTTATTTGTGTGTGTGTGTTCCCTTCTTAGTGGGCAGTAACTGAAAAAAGCTACTAACCTCTGGACTATTACAGTAATTATATTGTAATAGTAATAATAGACCAGAAGGGACAGCTAACTAAGTACATTAGAAGCAAGCCTGGTATGGTGTAAAATGTCTTCCACCTACTTGTGAAAAGAATCTGACAGTTTCCTTGGGCTTGGGATTCTGAAGAATGAAGGAGCCCTAGGGAAAGGAGGCTTGCTTGTTAGTCCTGCATATCAGGAGTCAGTAAACTATGACCTTAGGTCAAAAGTAGACATAGACCTGGGGTTTTTTTTGAGCTAAGATTTTTTTTGAAAAGTTGTTTTAAAAGAAAGTGACAGAGACTGTCTATGGCCCATTAGGCCTAAAATATTTATAACTATAGAAAAACTTGCCATCCCTTGCATGTAGTCAAAGAAGATCTGTTTTATGTTTTCTATCACAAGCGTGGTGGTATACTATGAGCAGTTGATTATGAGAATCTTCCTCAGTGTTTGTAGCATTTTATAGAGTTATTCAATTTTAGGGGTTACGGAATCTTAGTAGATAATCACCTCTGTTTTTATTGACTCAGGCTCCTCTTATAAAGTACCACAAACTGGGTGACTTAGCAGAAATTTATTTCACAGTTTTGAGGGTCGGAAGTCCGAAATCGATTATGTCAATATAGTCATTTCACTGTGAGAAAAATTCTGACCCATTCCTCTTCCTACCTTCTGGTGGCGCGCTGTCTTGGCATAACTTTACTTGCAGATGCTTTACCCTGATCTCTGTTCTCATGTCACATGGCATTTTCCCTGTGTGCATATCTGTTTCTATGTCCAAATTTTGCCATTTTTATATGAACACAGCTGTGTTGGAGAGGTCACATGATGAGGAATTAAGCCTTCCTCCAGCAACCTGCACTAACTTGCCTGGCATGTGAGTAAGCCACCTGAAAGTGGATCTTGCTGGCCTCAGGGGACTTACATCTTGCAGGCCTCAGGCTAATATCTTGTCTACAGCTGAGCCAGGTCCAACTAAGCCCTCCAGGATTCCTGGTCACAGAAACTTTATGAAATAGTAAATGTTTGTTGTTTTAAGATACTAAGTTTTGGGGAAATAAGTTATACAACAATAGTCATAGCACTTTTGTCCATTTTACCTCTTTTTTTCAGATCATTGCTTATTTATCTCCCACTAGATTTTTAGCAGAATTCATGTCTTAACTCACTTTCATAAGCCTTACAGAAGTTATTATAGTGATTTGAAAATATTTTTTAATTGAATGTGCTTGATACATATAAAGGCTAAAAAGCATCTGGATTGTACCTGTTGCTTCTGTTTACAAAAGTATAAATTGCCTTTAATATATTTTAAATAGATTTCCTTAAAAAGAATTGAATGTTTGAAAGATGGAAATGGAACAAAAATGTAATCAATTATTTGGGACTTAACATTTAACAAGCTCTAAATAAATAGGGGAAAGGCATCACAACCAGGAAAAACTGTTGGAATTTTAAGGAATTTACTGAGATAAAAACTGTCCTTTTTTGCTCATTTTTATTCTTTATTTCAAAATGATTTCAAACTTACAGATAAATTGGAAAAAAAGATATCTGTATGCATTTTGCCTAGATTGACCTATTAAGATTTTATCTCATTTGCATTATCATTTATGCTCCTTGTGCCCTTGCTTGCTCACTCTCTCAGTGCATGTGTGTGTAGATGTGTGTATGCATACATGTGTACATATAGGTATGTACATATTTTTTCCTAAAGCATTTATGGGTGTCTTATGTTCATAATAGCCCTGAATACTTAAATGTGTAATTCCTAAGAATTTCAGTTAACAAAATTCAGTATGTTTAACATTGATACTTTACAGTTTGTAATCCCATTTTTTAGTTGATCCAATAAGGCGTTTTATGTCATTTCCCCCATCCCCCCATCTAGTACAGGGCTGTGTTTAGGATCATGCATTCAGTTGTGTGTCTTTAGTCTCTTTAACACTTTCATAGCCTTTCTTTGTCTTTTATATAGCATTGACATTTTGGAAGGGCACATCCTTCCCTCCCCTGTTTCTTAGTAGAATGTTTCTCATTTTGGGTTTCTTTGGTATCTCCTTGTGATTAGATTCAGAATTCTTTTAAGGGCTGTAACATATGATAACAGTATTCTAGTCAAAGGATTACGTAAAGCAAAATTTAAGTCAAACTTAATTTGAAAGAATTATTAGACATTGAAATAGAAACCAAAACCTGCTGTAGATTTAACTTCTTAGAAAATGTTTAAAATAAGAGAGTTTTCAATCCTTTATGTTACTGTAGATACAATATTGAATGGTTCAATTTCTAGAGTTTAAAAAGTCAAGAAATGGCTTGGTATTGGAGTGACCTTAGGCGGTTTTATTTAGCTTCATCATGAACTTGGCTCCCTAGAAAGCCATTGGTATCTTTCTTTGGAAACAAAGGCTTTTCTTCTAATGTATGCTAAATTTATTCAACAAACATTATTAAATTCTTACTATATGCAAGACACTGGAGTGGATCCTGGGAATAAAGGAAGAATATAATAAAGACTTTATGTACTATGCTGTAGAAAGGAAATCAGAGGGGCTAGCATAACAGGATGGGAAGAGCTTCTGCTTAGAGACAATCTGTCAGTTGCACTGGAGTGGGACTTCCACAAGCTCCTTTCTGCCCAAGGGGAATTCCCTGTGGCTCTTACAAGAGTCACAGCTTTCTGTGAGAAAAACTTTTCCTACTGCTGATTTGCCATTTTTACCTATTCTGGTGCATTAAAAATGATTAAATCATAATGAATCGTGTAGGTAATCCCTTTAAGAAATTCAGTAATAAGATAGGTTTTTTCATTTTGTGTTTGAATTGTATTGTTGAAGTTGTGTTGTACTGTGTGAAATCACCAGGAATTCACTTTAAAAACTAATAACGCTAAAATCTTAATTATATATTTATTTATGCATTGTTCCTAACAGTATCATGCATGAACTCTTAAACGTTCTCTTAAAGTGAAAAACATTTGTTAAGTCTAAAGGTAAAGTAACTTTGCTGCATCTTATGCTGTAACCACAATTAGCTCTTCATTCATTACTTCAGGTGGCAATTCATTTCATCTGAATATTAGTGCAATCTCAGCCACTCAACTTTGTGACTCTGGTTTCTATAGGGAAATGTCATTATACATTGACTGCCTAAAATACTATAATTCAAAATTAGAAATGAAATACTAATATGCTGAGACTGGGATAATTTCTAATAAGCGTACCACTAAAGATAATTTCTGTTTTTTTCTAGAGATAACGTAGGGTAATGGGTATGATTGTATTATTGTAGAAGCTGTTCTTCATCTTTAACTAAAATTTATATTACCTGGGAAGACTGATATTTTCATGTAATTCTTAACATAAGAATAAAGAAAATGTTGGAGCTCTCTATTCTAAATTCTATCTTATATTTTATTAATAATTAAATCCCAGGCCAAAGCAAAGAAGCTGTGGCTTTATAATGTCATTATATAAAAGTTACCTAGAGAACAGAAAGGAAACCTTAAACCTGATATAAGGTTGGGAAAGATCTTTTAAGTGATTCTAACATATCCTTGCCTCTGTTGGTAAATATCTACCAAAGAAATATATTCTGAATAAATATGTATTTTAATCCAAATAATTCTGACATTCAAATAAGCTAATATTGACAATTTTCCTTCTAATAAAATTGAAAGGAAAGAAACACTGATACTTTTCATTTATGCAGTGTAAACGCAGTTAACTATAATACACAAAAACAATTTATTTTTCAAGCTAATTTAGTTGTTACACTGCCCTCAGTCCAACAAATACTATGAAGCATAAGGTAAGCACTGAATCTGATTATAAATGGAATGTAGGTTACTTAGGGCTTATTTCTTATTTATATTGTTAATATTAAATAAGAATTGACTAGATTGTCATAAATTTTAAAGTTCCTCTGGCTTTTCACAGAACTTCAAGAGCAAAATGCAAAGTGTTTTAAATTCCTTCGCATAGTAATATATAGTATATAAAATTGTCAGGTCATTATTTTAAAATCAAAACTGATTGAATCTTTAAAATTCTTTATAATATGCCTCCTTCTTCCCTCTCTTGCCTCCTATCCTGCTTCAGTCCACTTCAGACTTCATTTGTCAGCAACAGTAAACTTTTTGTTTCCTTGCTCACACATAACTGTCACAATACTGCCCAGTGGAGTAGCCTTTACCTTCATGTAACTGTTTAAATTTAAATTCACTAAAATTAAATCCAGTTCCTGTTGTACCAGCCCCTTATCAAGTACTTAGTAGCCGCAAATGACTGGCAGCTACTTTATGGGGACAGTGTAAGTATCATATATTCCCATCATTGCATCAAATTCTACAGTGCTTCCTTAGAACCTCTGTTCTATTTTCTCTGCTCACAACTTTTCTTTTTAAAAAAGACCTATTTAAAGTCTGTTTATCCTTCAAGATTTATGTCAAGATTTTATATCATGTTATTTAATGTAAGAAACATCTCCATCCAGTCCTGTTAGTTCCCTATTTGTGAATTTGATATCTGTTACTATGGCATTGTGCCTCTATTATTGACACTTTACTATGTGAAAACTTAAGTTTACATATATGTCTTCCCTTCTAGACTGTGTACTTTTCAATTTCACCTTCCAAGTATTTCTTGAATACATCCACTTAACTCTAAATATCATACAAATAGTATAGTCTCAGCAATCAAACATCTCATTTTGTATTCTGGTACCTCCACTTATTCTCTCTGTGACCTTAGACAGCTTAATCTTCTCAAGACTTATTTTTTCATGTATAAGACTGAAATGGTAAACCAGGCATTCAACTTTGTGATTAAAGGTTGTTATGGACCGAATGGGTGTGTCCCTCTAAAGTTCATGTGTTGACAATCTAACCCCCATTGTGAAGGTATTAGGAGGTGGGGCCTTTGAATGGTCATTAGGTTATGAGGGTATTCCCCTCGAGAGGGGATTAGTTCCCTAATTAAAAAAAAAAAAATAACGCAAAGAGCGCTTTAGCTCCTTTCACCAATTGAGGATACACCAAGAAGGTAGTAGTCTGCAACTAAAAGAGGGCTTTCACCAGAACTCAACCATGCTGGCACCCTGATCTCAGACTTCAAGACTCCAAACTGTGAGATATAAATTTCTGTGATATATAAGTTTATGGTATTACAGCAGCACGAACTAAGACAGAGGTCACATATATTATTAGAAAAGAACAGTAAATTGTACATTTTTAGATAAAAGTGCAGCAAAGAAGGAAAAAGCACATGATTGTAAAATGGTGTAGCCTGTTTTTGTCCTTTCTGATATATTTTTATTTATTTTTTTTTTAAAGATTTATTTATTTATACAAGCACTGGGTACAGTCAGAGGCGCGGGAGGGTGAGAATTCACCAGAGCCAGTGCGGGGAGCAGAGCAGGCAGAAGGACCGAAGTACACTGCTGAGGGGAGCAGCGGGCGGCAGGAGAGGTCTGTGCGCCATGTGGGACCCTTGCCCAGTGGCCGGGGAGCAGCCGGGGATTGAACTGGCGCTGCAGAGGCTGCGGGCAGCTTCGCAACCCAGCGCTCAACCGCTGCGCCACCAGGGAGGCCCTCTGATATATTTTTAAATGATAAGCAATTGTACATCCAGTTTCCTCAGTTCTTTGAGTTTCGTAAGTGGGACTCTCTAATAGAAGATATTTGGGGGCTAGACAAATGCCTATTTACAGTCTGAAGAATATTTCAGAATGTATTCTTACTAAAACATGCACTTCATAACAATATGATCAGCCATGAATCCAGCTATGCATGTGACGTCTCTTAGGTATCTGCTGCCACTGCCTTAATACAAGCCCTCATGACTACATAACCCTTCTACTTACCTTTCCTTACTCAAATTCTCCGTGTTTTAATCCATCCTCTGTGCCAAATTTACAAATCTTCATTTCTCCCTTGTCTGTTTTTCTATTTTCTAAGTTATTGTGCCAGTATGCGTTGACTTTAAGACCTTTGGAATCCTGGCTGTACCTTAACTGTCAAGCTGTTTACATAGTTTCTTCTTGTTTATATTACACAGGCGGATCTTTTTTACTGCCCCACTAATATGCCATGTTCATTCCTACCCCCTGGTTTTTTATTCCGTTGCGCTCCTCAACTGGAATTCCTTTTTTCTGCTTATACCTGACCTACCTGTATCCTTCAAGCTTCAACCTATATCTCATCTTCATTAAGTTTCCATGGGTGTTAATTTTATATGATAGATTATTTTAGATTTTGGACTATAACTTTTCTATACCTTATAATTTATGAATTGTCTTTGCTCAAATGTGTATACACATTGTCCTTCCATGTTACTATATTTCAAGTATTGCATTGTCTCTTCCTAGTTCCTGTTATCTAATTTATGTTAATGCTTTTGTAAGAATAGATATTATACTCTATATTCCATTTATATTTGCCAGTGGTGAGCTCATGATTATTCTAAAAAATATTTGTTTGCTAAATAGTATTTGTGAAAAATAAGAATGAAGACAGGCATGACAGTGTATAATAGTAATTTTCACAGGACTTTTGTTTTTGTTCATGAATGTTGTTTACTATTTATTTTGCATAGTTTGAAGAATAATATTCCATTTCTCATACTTGCTTCATGGAGTATGAGATTGAACTTCTAAAAAGAAAGTCATGGTGAACACTTAATAACTCCCTCATTATCAGTTTATTCCTCAGAAATATCTCTCTGTTAGTATTTTCAAAGGCTCTTCTTTTAAAGATAAAAGGTAATCCTATCATGTTGTTGTTGATAATTATGGAGTGATATGGAACTTGATATAATAATAACCCTATATGAATGAGTTGTTGTTTTTTCTTGGCTGTTCTGTAGTATGTGGATATCATGAAAATTACCTTAGCATTCAGCATTGTAGTAACTATATTAGGAGATATAAAAGATACACCTGCACCCCAAAGAATATTCTAATAGATATAAATCTGTTCTTTAATATGTTACTTTCTAAAGATAGTCTGAATTTCGTTTAAAACTCCATTAGTCTCATTCATATACATATGAATATGAATGTGTATGTATGTATATATAAGAAATGAAAATGTATATATGTATATAAGAAGTTCAAAAAGTAAAATATTTCTAATTAAATTGTAACGGACAATAAATTTTATAGTTAACTGAATCATGTCATAACATAATTGGCTGCCATTTACAGAGTGCAGTGCTAGCATGCAAGTGCTAAATTTTTTCTCAGTCCTCACAACACAAATATTATCCCTAGTTTATAGATGAGGAAACTGAGATATAGAAATCCATATCTCTGTCAATCCATACGATAGACTAGATGGAAAAATCAAGTCTCTTAGGTCCAAACCAAGTCTTTTGACTTTAAAACTTGTCCTTTTAATTACTATGGCTAAATCCACTGCCTATGTAGTACTAGAGTTAAGTATTGTATTTTAGAAATACAAGGAAAGGACATTTTTCCATCCTAGTTCAAAAGATAATTTACAAGAGGCAAAGGGACACCTGCATGTGCTAGGCATCTGGGGCAGCATTAGGAAAGAGTGATGAAGCATGAATCAGTGTGGCATGTATAATAGAAATATGGAGATTTTCCCGGTGCTTTATTCATTAGTATTACCATTATCATTTTCAACAAGGAAGTAATAAGAGTTGTGGTTAGTGCTTTGTTAGATAAAAGGCATGGGCTTTATTTGGTCTAAGACTAAACTCTAGTTACTCTTACATCATTAGAGGTTGGGCTTGGTGACCTTGGGCAAATTCTTTAGTCTGAGCACTAGTTTCCTTACTGTAAAATGGGGAAAAGGCTCTAAGGCTGTTAGGTTTACAATATGGCCGAAATACCTGCAAGTCACCAGTGTTAGTTAATTATATTTCAAATGTGTTTCACTGGGAAAAGAAATTATGTAAGTAAAATTTCATGCTTCGTAGGTCAGCATTTTTGTTAAGCACTGTTATGTTCTAGGCACTGTTCAAGGTGCTGATGACATGAGTGAAATGGTCTCTGTTTTCAAGGAATGCTTACCTTTTAGAAAATGGGGGGAGGGATACAAAAAGCACACACTACTTCAAGGTTAGCAGTGGTAGTTAACATAGTGGTAGGAATTACTATGAAGAAATAAAATGGGGCCTCCCCGGTGGCGCAGCGGGTTGAGCACAGCACTGTGAGGCTGTCCACAGCCTCTGCAGTGCGGGTTTGTTCCTGGCCGGCGAGGGTCCCACCTGGCGCAGCAGACCTCTCCTGTCTCGCCCGCTGCTCCCCTCAGCAGTGTATTTCGGTCCTTCTGCCTGTTCTGCTCCCCACTCTGTCTCTGGTGAATCCTCTCACCCTCCCACGCCTCTGGCCTGTACCCCATCTTTTGTATAAAAATAAATAAATCTTTAAAAAAAAGAAATAAAATGGAATAATGTAACATAGTGACTGGGGTAGCTACATTTGCTAAATTATCCAGGAAAACCTCTTTGAGGTGACCTTTTGAGTGAAAACTGAATAATGGGTGAAAGAGATTCAAATCAGAAAAAGAGCAAATGTAAATGCCTTGGCAAGATTGTATTTGACTGGTAACAATTAGATAAGAAGGCCTGTGTGACTGGAACATGGGAATAGAATAGTAGGAAGTGGTCAGAGGTTAGTTGGTATTATTTGAGTTTTATTGGCTAAGGTGAGGAACTTGGATTTGGGGTTTTGTCCTTAATACCAGTCCATTGAAAGGCTTTGTTCAGGGGAATAACATGATTAGGTTTGTAGGTGGAAAAGTCAGTGTAGGTGCTGTGTGGAACAGACAAGGAGATTCACACAAGGCATCTGCAATTAACCGTTGGTCATGGTGAGAAATGGTTACATTCCATATATATGATAGGTTGAATGTGTGACATAAAGGAAAGAGAGTCATCAAAGTGAGCAGAAATGTTTATTAGGGACTTGTCCTGATGTTCATGTTGGATACCAAATATATGAATTGACTAGGCAGCTGTGTTCCTTCCATCTTGAACAGTCATTCTTCATCACTTCTTCCCATTTTGGTGTTTATTTTTTTAAACTACCTGGTATAAAATTGTCATTCTAATTTAAAGATAATTTGTTTTCAAACCGTTTTTCAAAGTTTCGATTGCAAAATGAAAGAAAAGACTAAGCAGTATCAATTCCATTAAAATGGAGCTCATTGTTTTATCAACATTCCTGTGTATGGTCTTGTTTTTCATGTCCTTCTCCTAGCACACTAAAATGTACCACATAAAAGTTTCTGTAGTTCTAAACCACCCACTTTCCTTACTGATGTCTGGGTATGCTTTACTCCCTTACTGTTGGCTTCAACTTTGATGCCTAAAACACTCCCTTCAAGTCTTGAGATACTTTCTGTTTCATCTTCCCCAGAAGGTCTTATTGAAGAAAGTAATCTTTGACAAAGAGAACCATATACAGAAGCAAGGTTAACAGATTAAATATATAACTGAGCACTTAACTCTCATGTTGGAATGGACTCAGAACTTTTTCCTACAGAAAATTCTAACTTTGCCTTCAGGTGTCTCCCTTTGTGTTAAGAGGGCCATCAATGAAGGCAAGAGTCCTGATTAGGGACTGCAGATCCATTACAGATGATTCACCCCATTATCTATTTGTCTAGTTTCTAATACATGTGATTTCACTCTTAATCAGCAATATGGAATACTTGTACTCCCCAAAGGTCACAAACTTTCTGTAATGGGTCTGTTATAAACTGAATGCTCGTGTTCCCCAAATCCTTGTGTTGAAACCTTTAACCCTGTAAGGGCAGGACTTGGACACGGTGCAGGTTTTCCTGATCCCATGCAGACCGGGTAAAGGAGGAGTCAGAGTCCTCAGTGGTTTTGCAGGTCTTTTATTTGGGGTTCACCAGGCATATAGTAGGCAGGGGTGCTGGCTGGGGGGCTGGGAGGCTGGCAGGCCTCCCAGCCCCCAGCAAGTCTTCACTCTATCTGGACTCTCTGGCGTTCGTTCTGCTGCTTCTCGGCTGTTTCTCGGCTTCTGCTGCGACTTCTGCTGCTGCTGCTGCTGCTGCTGCTGCTGCTGCTGCTGCTGCTGTTGCTGCTGCTACTGGCGTCCCCGTGACGCCGCCCTTAAAAGCACAGTCTTTGCTCAGCTGAATCCCATCTACCTATGCCCACACCCTATTCCAGGTGCCCGCCATCAGGCATGCATTCAGGACAAGGATCCATCATCTATCCTGATGGCGGAAGGGCAGAAAAGCCTGATATTTTCTTTACCCTACAGTCCACCCCCTCAGGGTTTTCTGCCATACAGTCTATACACATATATACAATTTTCTAAGCAAACAAACAATGCAGCCATGGCCCACAAAAACAAATACATCAAATATAACAAAATACAATATAACAAAATACAACAGAACACAAATAAGTCCAGGCAGGGCCCCAACCTAGCGCAAAAGACAATTATTGGTACCAGCAGATAAGCCACCAAATCTGCTGCCGAAGCACTGCTCATACGAGGGAGGGGAAATCACACACGGCATCTGCTATAACATACCAGGAGCCGTCAGGCTTCCTGGCCTTCTCTGGCTGTAGTCTAGGCTACAAGGCACACACAGCATCCACCCCCAGGATGCACTAGCTCTGGGATTGGCAATTTTATTCTGTTGGGGGTAATCGCCAACCCTCAGAGTTTCTGTCTGCAGTCGCTCCAACACTTGGCCTTCATGGCCACCCATGCGACTCAGAGACCCCTGCTCTCAAGCCAACCCACTGCACAAGCACATGGGTTGGGGATCCAAACTTTGCATTCGGCTTGGGCTCCACCCCAAGCCACATTCCCCACCCGTCCCCCAAGGACAGGTTCCTCAGCTCCTCACCCTCACTCAAGAATAAGCAGGGCATCACCCACAGGTGATTTTACGAGACTCACAGTTCTTCAGCATACTCAGGCTGCTTAACAGCCACTCAGGGCTTCTCAACTTAGCATCAGTACCAGCTTTTGCTTTCTTAGTTGGCTTTTCTCCTCCACCTGGCTGCTGGGCATGCACAGGCTGCTTTTGGCCATCAAGGCCCACTGGCCACCCCCAGATTCCCATCTCCTGGGGTTTACAAACAAAACTGTTCCACCCCCAGGGTCCCAAAACATATCAACCTGCAAGGTCCTCCGCCTTCTGGCGGGATTGTCAGTCCAAGTTTATCAGTCCATGTCCATTGGCCTCTCCCTGCGTCAGCAGCGGCCTGCTGCCTCAGGGGTCATTGGCTGGTCCTTTCCGGTGTCGTTGGCCGGTCCTTTCCGGTGTCGTTGGCTGGTCCTCTCGGGCGTCTCCTCCACGTGAGTTCTCGTCCCACAGCTCCGGACCGTATCCAACTTCTGTGCCGCCATGGCACCTCCAGTGTCATCACAGGCAAACAGTCTGTTCTCCTTAGTCCCTCCTGGTCTTCGGAGGGCTCCAATACCCGTCTACATGGATCCTGCCGACTACGCCAATTGTAAGGGCAGGACTTGGACACGGTGCAGGTTTTCCTGATCCCATGCAGACCGGGTAAAGGAGGAGTCAGAGTCCTCAGTGGTTTTGCAGGTCTTTTATTTGGGGTTCACCAGGCATATAGCAGGCAGGGGTGCTGGCTGGGGGGCTGGGAGGCATGCCAGCCTCCCAGCCCCCCAGCAAGTCTTCACTCTATCTGGACTCTCTGGCGTTCGTTCTGCTGCTTCTCGGCTGTTTCTCGGCTTCTGCTGCGACTTCTGCTGCTGCTGCTGCTGCTGCTGCTGCTGCTACTGGCGTCCCCGTGACGCCGCCCTTAAAAGCACAGTCTTAGCTCAGCTGAATCCCATCTACCTATGCCCACACCCTATTCCAGGTGCCCGCCATCAGGCATGCATTCAGGACAAGGATCCATCATCTATCCTGAAGGCAGAAGGGCAGAAAAGCCTGATATTTTCTTTACCCTACAAACCCCACTGTGATGGAATTAGGAGCTGGGACCTTTGTGATGTAACTAGGATTAGAAGAGGTTATGAGGGTTGAGCCCTCATGAATGGGATTAATGCCTTTATAGGAGTCAAAAGAGAAAGTGTTGCCTCTCTGCTCTCCACCATTTGAGGATACTTCAAGAAGTCAGCCATCTGCTACTTTGAAGAGAGCTCTCACCAGAACCCAGTTATGCTGGTGTAGGGGCTGGAAGGGGCACAGTGCAGGATCTCTATGACTGGAGCAGATGGGATAAAGGAGAAGTCCTGGGAGCCCTCGGTGGCTTTCGCAAGCTTTTATTGGGATTTACTAGGTACACGGCAGACAGGGGTGCGGGGTGGGGGGGCCTGGGAGGCTGGCAGGCCTCCCTGCCTCCAGCCAGTCTTAACTCTCTTTGGGCTCTCTGGTGTTCTCTCATGGCCTCTGCCCCTTTTGCTCTTTCAGTCTCTCTCTTATTCTTCTGGTTCTGCTGGCGTCCCCATGACACCACCCTTATAGGCCCAGTCTCTTAGCCCAGGTGTACCCACTTACGCATGCCCACACCCTACTCCAGGTGCCTGCCATCAGGCATGCATTCAGGACCACAAAGTTCCATCATCAATCCTAATGGTGGGAGGGCAGAAAAGCCTGATACTTTTTTTACCTTATCCTATAGCTGGCTTCCTGACTTTGGGCTTCCAGCCTTCAGAAATATGAGAAAGGGCCTCCCTGGTGGCGCAGGTGGTTGAGCACAATGCTGTGAAGCTGTCCACAGCCTCTGCAGTGTGGGTTCGATCCCTGCCAGCCGGCAAGAATCCCACATGGCACGGCAGACCTCTCCTGTCTCGCACGCTGTATTTCCTCATGTATTTCCTCAGTCTGCCTGTTCTGTTCCCCGCTTTGTCTCTGGTGAATCCTCTCACCCTCCCGCGCATCTGGCCTGTACCCCAGTTCTTGTATAAATAATCTTATTAAAAAAAAGGAAATATGAGAAATAAGTTTCTGTTGTTTATAAGCGCTGTTTATAGAGTTTTGCTATAACAGCCTGAACTGACTAATACAAGGTTATATGACACATGGCCTCTGGCACAGCTACCCACAGCTACCCAGTGTAAAAGCAGCTGTTGGCAACACAGAAATGAGTGAAAATAGCTGTGTTCTAATAAAACTATTTACTAAGACCAACTGTGGGTAGTTTTTGGTCCAGGAGCCATTGTTTGCTAAACTCCTGTAGGCCTTTGTTAGACACACCAATGCACTGTTCAGCTATCATCAAGTAACCTAAACTATAACATTCAGTTCTTGGGCTTCATTTTCAATTTTGTTTTTGTTAAAATTGTTTTTGTTTGTTTTAGGCAGGTGAACATACTAACTTAAGTCTGTATTATCTAGAATAGAAATGCTAAAGAGGAGGAATGTCCTCCAGTGGTTTCCAGGGAAATGTGTTTCAATTATGATGGCCAGTGCTGATCAGCTACATGAAAAAAAATATGGGGAATGGAAAAAGACAACCTACTGGACAGGACATGATAGAAATTATCCAATTTTACTTTCTTATATTTTGTATGTCATGCTGGTTTCTAATTTTATTCAACTATTACTCATTAAATGTCTTTTATGTGCTACATGTGGCACTAGGTAATTTCTCCTGCAAATACCCTTCCACAAGGAAAAAATGCCTAATATAAATGATTGGTGTCTGCTTTCCTGCATATATAACTCATTCCCTGGCATGTAGGAGATGCTCAGTATTTATGGCTGAATTACTCTCTCCTACTTTAAACCCATAAATTGTTATTATTTGCAAACTACTCTCTTATGGAGTCAATTAGCATGAATCAATGGATTAATTAATAAATAAAACAAGCCAAAGCTAAGCCAGCCATAACCAAGTTGATTTCAAATAGTCTTGATGTCTAACAATTTTAAGAAGATTACTGAATTATCTCTGCCTTTCTCAGCTGCCACATACAGTAATGAAATATGTAAAGGAAAGTGGTTAAATTAAATAACTACACAAAATTCTTTTAAGAAAAGAAGTAAGAACTAAGTTGGGGGTTAGAACTAGGTAGATGGGCATTTGCTGGCCAATGAGACAAAACTAATGTTACTTTTGAGCACCTACTAAGTTTCTCTTTGTACTGGGATTTTTTTTTTTTAATAAAACACAAATTACTGTTATTTGTTCTTATATAGATACTGATCCTAAAAATGAAATAATCTATTTGAGGGAAACCCTATGTTCTTTTTGTATCAGAAATAAAATCTTAAGTCTAAGAGACTGATTGTTAATCATATGCCTTATTTATTTTGTCATATATAAGATTATACATTCACTTGTATTATTTCCCTTTTCCTTCCAATTGAGTCACTCAACTATTATACCAGATGAATCTGACTCTGTTAATAAGTATTTATTTCTTTTGCACTATAGTCATTTTTTGTTTTCATTTGAATCTTCACAATGCTGGCAATAACCTGCCCTAATTGAGTATCAGCAGTCAATTTAAGCTTATTTGATAGATGGAAGGAATTTTTTTTAATGTCTTGTATGCCACACACCATACTGTTATCATCATCATTGCTAAGATTTGTTGAGTGAATGCTAAGTACCAAGTACTTTGCTAAGCACTTTACTTACATTATCTCATATATTTCTCATAACCACTCTTTGAAAACGATACTATTATTGTCCTCTGGGCAATTTCAATGAGAAAACTAAAACTTGTAGGTAAAGCTCAATATGCTTTGTTAGGTATCACAGTGAGTTGTGTTATGATCCCAGCCTCTCTTAACATATTTTCACATCTCATTGAATGTTTTCAAAATTGTACATGGTGGGCATTATATTATAGTTAAAGTCATTATTAAAAATAATAAATTATACTAAACTGAGAACTAACATGTAGTATTTTCCAAACTTTTTTAAATAAACTATACTCTATATTGGGAATATCATTTTACATTTCAACCCAGTACATACACACGTAACTAAAACAAAAATTGTGTGAACTGGTACTCAGTCTTTTGAAATTTCCTGTGCTAATTATTTTTTAATGAACCATGACCTATAGTTTGAAAAATAATGATCTAATGTGATTCTAGTCAGTGTGTATTCTTAGTATGACAATACAGTACTCAAGCCAGAGGTTCTCATTTTTCCTAGCCATTCTGTTCATTCATTTATTTTACAATGTTTGTACATACTAAGTGCTCACTATATGTCAGATGCAGTCGTGGTCCCAGTACATACAAAGATAAGTATGATTCAGTCCTTGCCCTTAAAATCAAGTGGATAAGACAGACAAAATTATAATAACTTTTGATAGATATTGTATTATCAGCTTGAGAGTGGAACTAGCAACTAATTTCTCCCAGTGGACATCCAAGAAAAGCTTGTTAAAGGAGGTCACTTATGAAAAATACATCATGTACAGTAAATGACAGTTTTCCAGGTGTAAAAGAGAAAGGCATTCCTGCAAAGGGACCTGTGTGCACAGGCAGAAAATTTGGAAGGGGTGGAACTATTCCAGCAATCATAAGAAATTTAATGTAGCTGGAGAGCTTAAAGAGAAGTGAAACATGTACATTGAAGGATCTCTGTGACACTAAGATTAGACTTTCTTCTTATTTAGTAAGATATTGAAATTTGCTTTGAATCTAAGATATATTAAATAAGACACTTTTGCTTCAGGAAGACAATTCTATCAGCTATTTAAAGGATGGTATGGAGAAAAGAGACTAGAGGCAGGAAACTTATGTGTTGCTTCAAATGAGAAATAAAGACTTGAATTAAGAGCAGTGTGGGTATGGAAAATGGCCCAGATTCTAGAATTCAATTCCATTCAGTTGGTCAAACATTTACTGTGTGTTAACTGTATGTCAGGTCATTAAATTCTATGGTACAAAAAAAGGTAAGAAATGGTCTCTGATCTTCAGGTTTTTTGTCTGTTGAAAAACAGATTATTTCAGTATTGGTTAAGATTTAAGGTAAAGGCTTTCATAAAGTATAAAAAGGTAAAAGATAAGGGATGCATAACTGTAGGGTAAAGAAAAAATGTCAGGCTTTTCTGCCCTCCCGCCATCAGGATAGATGATGGATCCTTGTGGTCCTGAATGCATGCCTGATGGCGGGCACCTGGAGTAGGGTGTGGGCATAGGTAGATGGGATTCACCTGGGCTAAGACTGTGTTTTTAAGGGCGGCGTCACAGGGATGCCAGCAGAAGCCAAGAACGAACAGAAGCCGAAAGAGAAGCCGAGAGAGAAGCAAAGAAGGAGAAGCAGAGATCACTGGAGAGCCCAGATAGAGTGAGGATTTGCTGGGAGCTGGGAGACCTGCCAGCCTCCCGGCCCCCCAGTACCCTTGCCTGCTGTGTACCGGGTAAATCCCAATAAAAGACCTGCAAAAGCTACTGAGGACTCTGACTCCTCCTTTACCCGGTCTGCTGGATCTTAGAAAACCTGCCCTGTGTCCATTCCTGACCTTATAATAACCCAGACAGGTTCATTAAGGCTTTCTGGGAAGGAAACATCCAAATAGAATCTAGAAGAATAAGTTGGAATTGGCTAAGTAAAATGAAGAACAAGGGGAATGATAGGCAGAGGGCAGTGGGAAGCAATACTGATAATTCTAGAGCACTAGGGAACTACATGGAGTTTGGTGTTGCTGGAACATAGCACAGGTGAGAAGGGATATGAATGTGCCAAAAGTAGGAATGAAAAGTTCATGTGAGCTCCTGTAGTGGAATTTGCATGTTCATATGGAACCCATAAGTTATGCAAAGGGCCTGGACTTTATGCCATTGGTAGTGAGAAACCCAGAGAAGGGTTTTAAAACTTGAGATGTTATAGGCAGCATTGTGATTTAGGTGGCATATTCTGATAGTGTAGGCGATAATGGCTAACATTCAGTGTTCAATGAAAGCTTGTAAAATGCCAAGAACTGTTGTAGGCATACATGTATCACCTGTTGAAACAACCCAGCTGTTGTTTCTCACTTTGTAGAGAGGTGACTGACTCCCAGATTAGCACATACTTGCTGAAGTTGACAGTCAATGGCAGAACAAGTACTCAATCCCCAGTGATCTGACTTTAACCCATAGTAATATTTTGTGGGGTAGATGAGAAAGTGACCGGACTATAGGGAAGGAGGATATTATGATCTGGGGTAATGGTAGCAGATGGAGAGAAATCTGCTTGAGCTACCATAATGAAATATCACCGATTAGGGGACCTAAAACAACAGAAATTTCTCATAATTCTGTGGGCTAGAAGTCTAAAATTATCATGCTATCAGAGTTTAGTTCTGTGAGGGTTCTCTTTCTGGCTTATAAAAGGCTGCCTTGGCCATAGAGCCTTTGCTCAGTAAGTGGGTGGAGGAAGAGAGCATGTTCTCTAGGTGTCTCTTATAAGGACACTAATCTTGTCTAATCAGAACCTCACCCTTATGATCTCATTTAACCTTAATTACTTCCTTAAAAGCTGCATCTCCAAATTGAATCACATTGAGCGTTGGGTCTTCGACACCTGAATTAGCAGGTTGTGGGGGAGACACAAACATTTAGTCCATGCCAGTAATAATCCCAGGAGCTATTCAGGAAATAAAATCAACACAAGTTGGTGATTGATTTGATGTGGGAAGTGAGGGAGAAGGAAGAGTATATTGTGGGAGGAATGAGAGTTCAGTTGGGGTGACAGTAAAGCTCCTGGAAGAGCATCTAGGAAATAGTTGGCAATGTTGATGTAAGAAGAGGCATCTGCATGTGGATGACAGTTGAAACCACTAGTTGGGTCAAATCACCTAGAGAAAATATGCAAAAGTGAAAAAAGAGATGGTATTGCTAAGGTTGTAAAAATATTTACAAGGCAAGCAGAAGAATCACAGAGACCTTTATCCCTGAATCCAAAGAAAGAGAATTTCAAGTAATAGGAAATCATTAACACAAATTCTGCAGCCTCTTGTGTGTCAGATTTATAGCCTTACATTTTATAATTCTGTAATTTGAAAATGTTTAATTAACATTTAAAATAATAAAATAGGCACATCCTACTTTTGTTCTGTATTAATATTTTTGTTAGGTTTTAAATATATCAACTTAGGTTGAATTAGTGAAATAGTAACTGATTTACTAGCAGATGCCACTTTGTGATAGATGTATACCACAAAGAATACATTAAGTGGAAAATAAACCAAGCTGGATATATGCAAGGATTAAATAAAAGAACTAGATAATACGCAGTCAATTTAGTAAAAAGTTTTCTTGTATAGTGTAGTAGTATGTTTCAGCATCAGGGAGAGCCCTCTCAAAATTATGAAATAGGCAAAGCAGAGCTTCAGCGAATATCAGAATCTTGGCTCCACCTTTAATCACTGAAGACTTTTCATAATAGGCTTGATCCATAATATTGCATTAGTCAAGACTTTCAGTAAAATGGGGTCTTTCTCATATTTATCATAACATTCCATTTTCTTGCATTATTCATAGAAATTAGTAAGCTCTCAATAGATGTTTATTAAATGAATGCATCATGTTAAAAGTAAAGCATTAAGAAAACATTTGACTGGGGATTATTTTAATACTGTTGTTGTAAGAGGATTCATGAAGCAAGTGTTTATTGAGCAGCATCTCTGGGTAGATGCTCACTGTCTTGGCACTAAGAATATGAAACATGCAAATGACAAGCCTGTAGCAGTGGGATTGGGGAAGAGAGATGGGAGAGAGAAAAGAAAAATACAACAGCCACAATAAAGATGATTTGTGCTGTGAAAGAAATATGAGCACAAATAACCATAAAATAGCAATACAATCATAGAAATGTCTACAAACAAAATATAATTATGCTGTTATCAAAATACAAATTGTAATATGAGCACAGTGGAGAATTTCATTCCAGTTGGATGTAGGAGTATTTGCAAGGTTTCACAGAAGTTCATCTTTTAAGTTGATCTTTGAAGAATATCCCACCGGCATCTCTTGGGCATCTCAGGTTTGTTGCGTTGTCTGTAAGTATTTCAGTGTTTTCGCCTTCTGCCCCAGACCTACATGTCTGATAGTCTTGAACATGATTAACGAGGTTACCATTCACCTCTGGAATCTTCCTTATGGAAAATGCTACAATCATTTGACCCCTCTTTCTCTTCTAGTGTACATTTGGTCATGGTCATTACCTAAAGTTTTAGATAGTTTAGTTTTTTACAGTTGATATGGTTTGTGCATAATCAAAAGATTATCAGAATATTTTAGTACATCAGTGTTGCATCGGGCAACACCACACTGATAAAGAAATGGGAGTCTTGGAGCAGGCTACATAATGCAGGATGCTGCTGAAGAGCAAGACCCTGGCCTTTTTATTGATACACAGCATCGGTTGTGAGGGGAAGGAGCAAAAGGAAAGGGGAAGGAGATTAAGGTAAGGAGATTAAAGAAAGGGGAAGAATGTAAAAGATCAGGGTTTGTGAGTCTGCCCTCCAGGCACTTCTCATCTACTTGATGACTCAGTATTGTCATTGAGATCACGCCCTAATCCCCCAGCCTTGTTTCTAATCTCATCAACAAGGCTTTCCACTGATCACCTTCTGGGGTCCCTTGTTAGACATCGGTCCTCAGCCCCTTGAGTGTTCCTGGTCATACCTCGTGATGTATAAGTCTGGAGTACCTGTTATGCATCGGTCCTCAGCCCCCCAGGCGTTCCCGGTCATACCTCCCAGCGCGATCCAGCTTTGTGCTCTTGTTTGATTTGAAGGGCACCTTGCAGGCTGGGGCTCCTGTACCTAACTGACCAGGCCATTTTGACCTTAGGATTTAGAACTATAGGTGACAAAATGGTGGCCGAACAGGCCACTTAGGAGTAGCAAACCTACACATCAGTCTACTAATTACATATTTTAAATTTTGTTTAATTATGCACAAAATGTCAGTGTGAAGCAAAAGTAAAAAATTCACTTTTCACATTGAAAAACTACAATTCTGTTACCTAACAGAAAAGCAAAGCATTTACTATTACAGAGAAGCTGCTCTGTTATATGGACATGACAGTGTTTTTATTTTAAACAAAACTGTTCTTCTAAGAATGTATTTCTTTTAATATGCCCTTATCTCTAAATCCACTTATCTATCCCTAGATCCACAAATTTTGGCTCTATTCTAGAGTTTCTAGACAGTAATACATTTCTACTGCCATTTGGAGGAGCCTGTACCACAGAGTAATGAGGAGTTGAGTCTAACTTGCACTGATGCCTTCATTTCAAAATCAGGCCCCCTAGAAGAATTCTTAGATTCCCATAACTAGTGGGTTGTTTCTTCTCAGTTTCTCTAGTACTAAATCTAATGGAAGTTACAATAATAGCTGATTTATCACTATTTTGATGATGTTCTTGCATCCTTGAAACAATAGATATTCTGAAAACTGAAAGTGAAACTGTCAGCTCTTGGCATCTGTAGTTAAAAAACTGTTAACTACAAACAGTTGTGTTGATAGATATCTAGGTAAATTGCAAGATTAAGCCAACAGTGTGTGAGATTTCTGTGCTTTTCTAACTAAGTAGTTTAACATCCATGAAACATATTGTGACCACTTTTAATGCAAATATTTAAGTAGTATCTGTAACTATTTATTTTCTAGAGTGCTCTTACGAGTTTCAGGGAAAGCAGAATTTTAAGCAAATTTTAAGTTGAAGTCTGCTTTTTTGAAATCATGCTTACTCTCATTTCATTCACTATCTCTTTAAGCCTTAAACCAGACTTACTGAGAATTAGCAAAGTTCATTGATACAAGATATATCCTTCTGATATCGGGCTCTGGTGAAAAACTAGAAAAATGTTTTGAGAAGTAAAAATGATAGATGTGAGAGTTAAATGAAATTTCAGTTTATTCACAGTGTTAAAGAAACTTACTGTGTTTGCGAAATCTTGATTTCTAAGTTTACCTTTGTTAATATAATGCTAATTAGATACTTTACTTAGGTTTTTATAATAAACTTCCCAGTTTCTATCAATAAAGTAGAATATTTGCATTTATAATTGCCTTAAAATTACATAAATTCCTGTCATTAAAAAAAGTAACTTAAGGGGCCTCCCTTTGGCGCAGCAGGTTGAGCGCATCACTGTGAAGCTGTCCACAGCCTCCCCGGCACCGATTCGATTCCTGGCCAGCCAGGGCGATTCCCACATGGTGCAGCAGACCTCTCCTGTCTCGCCCCCTGCTCCCCTCAGCAGTGTATTTCGGTCCTTCTGCCTGTTCTGCTCCCTGCTCTGTCTGGTGGATTCTCTCACCCTCCCCTGCCTCTGTCCTGTACCTAGTGCTTATATAAATAAATAAATCTTTAAAAAAAAAATGGTAACTTAACAGTTTCTAAAGACTGAGATGAATATTTTCTCACTGATATGTCCTTGCAATCTGTTGCTGGTATTTATGAGGGGGAAAAAGGTAATTTCTAATTTAATTATTACCAGCACCACTTAAGCTTATTCATGAGCACTCCCATCTCTACCTGAAATTGTGTCTTACCTGGTGACATCACATTGTCCTTTTACATTTTAAGTTGAAGTCTGCATTTTTGAAGTCGTGCTTACTTTCATATCATAAGCTTACAAACTAATCATGAAGCTATTTTATTTCCTCCCAAGTAATTCCTGCTATTCAGGTACATATCATTACAGAAACTGTCTCATGTTCTATACAGCTAGATTTATAATACACTAAATTTAATGAGAGCAAATATAAGCACTTTCCCATAAATTACATATAATATATATGGGTATATATTTATACGTGTTATATGTATATAGTGTATATATAATTTAATGGGGAAAATATCTCACTAAAATTGGTGGACTAAATTTTTTTTTTAAAAAAGATTTATTTATTTGGGCCTCCCCAGTGGCGCAGTGGTTGGGTTGCGAAGCTGCCCGCAGCTTCTGCAGCGCCGGTTCGATCCCTGGCCGCCGGGCGAGGGTCCCACATGGCACACAGACCTCTCCTGCTGCCCACTGCTCCCGTCAGCAGTGTACTTCGTCAGTCTGCCTATTCTGCTCCCCGCTCTGGCTCTGGTGAATCTTCTCACCCTCCCACGCTTTTGACTGTATCCAGTGCTTGTATAAATAAAATAAAATAAATCTTTTTTAAAAAAAGATTTATTTATTTATGCATACAAGAGCTGGGGTATAGGCCAGAGGTGTGGGAGGTGAGAGGATTCACCAGAGACAGAGCGGGGAGCAGAACAGGCAGACTGACTGAAATACACTGTTGAGGCAAGATAGGAGAGGTCTGCCGCGCCATGTGGGTTGCTCCCTGGCCGGCCGGGGATTGAACTCGTGCTGCAGAGGCTGCAGATTGCTTCATAGTGTGGTGCTTAACCACTTGCGTGGTGGACTAAATATTGACAGCTATTACCATAAAAGCTATAAAGTAACTATTATAAAATATAATGCTCAATTTTATTAATTTTTCTTACTAACTTTAAACCATTTGCACTCTCTTCTTAGACAATCCTAGTTTTCTCTAGACTTGAGTAGATTTTTAATGTTTCTCGTTAACTTATTTGTGGCTTCAAAAACACAAGACACTATGCCATCTATTCATAATAAAGTGGAGTTTTATTCTTGAGCTGAATTGTCTATAAAAGAACTTTGTCAGTTTTTGCTAATCCTGGAAGAATGCTTTTCTGCTCTTGTATTCTGTAAGTTGTCTGACTTCCTACATCTTTGTTTGCATGTCATAATCAAACATAAAAGAATACAGAATAAATGTCTATATAGATCAAAAATTTCCTTGTAACTATGCATTTTAGTCAAGATTTTTCTACCACCTTCAAGCTAGTTTTGTTCTTTTAAATTTGAATTTATGGAAATATAATTTATAATGAATACACACATTTATTCATGAGTCTGATTTTGAGCAAGACTATTTTTAAAAAACCTAAGATACTATTTTTTGAGAATTAATTTATATGAAAAATCTTAAAGAGATCTGAAAATGAAAGTATGTTGAGTAATACATTTAGAGAATTGCCTTTAAGAAGAGAGAATTGCATGAAATCAGAACGCCCCCAGAAAATATGGACTACATAATCTCTGTGCTGCATGGATTTTATCTATTCAGTATGTCTTGATAGAATACCTAGCACGGTGGCACACAAAAAGGTAGACATTTAGTAAAACCTTTTAAAAATCAGGAGGAAAAAAAAAAATAAAAATAAAAATCAGGAGGTGAACTTCCTTTGATATGAACAAGTAACCAAAACTGCTTTTATTCTCATTGTCCCTAAAAATGGAGAAAGCAGAGTGTTTAATACTCTGCTGGAATAAGAAAGCTGCAAACAAAATCAGAGGTAGACCATATAGAAAGATCAAGATTTATGGAGGGTTGATTACATGAAGGATGTGTAAGGAGAACACCACGTGTCTGTGTGGTGGATGCAAATCGATTAAGTTAGGCACTTGCTAAAATTGCTTTCTGAAACTAAATGATCATAAAATAAGATGCAGAAATTCAAAGTGAAAAAGTTAACTTTCAAGTAAGAGTAAAATGAGAACCCAATTATGCACTAGAGCAGTTTGCAACACTTGAAAGTTTTCACTAACATCTAGAAATTCACAAGTTTTTTTTAAAGAATGAGAATTTGAATCATTTATTGCTCGCTTTATTACTGTACTTGTTTAAGCAGAAGGGTTGCTTCTACACAATGCATCAGACTTCTTTTTCACTCCTACTCTCTCTGCTTGTGAGTCATCAAGACCAGTATGCTTCACTACAAAGAAAATACTGTTGACCTACTGTCGTAGTCTGTTGGGACTGCTGTAATAGATTACCATAGACTTGGTGGTAATTAAACAGCAAAGATTTATTTCTCACAGTTTGGGTGAATAGGAATAATGCTTACCTCACAGAAGTTAGCAGAGGTTAAAAAAGGCAGTATATTTAAGGTGCTCAGTACTCCGCCGAGCATGTAGAAATGCTTACCAGATAACTAAAAATGAAAAAGGAACTAGATTTGTTTACAGTAAGACATGCATTTAACTTATAAAATACTGTGTTCAGAAATTTTCACTTTAACAGGGTAAAGGGACATAATCCCTAATTATGAAATTAGGAATACTACACATTGGTGTAGTATTGGTAGGAATACTACACTTTGGTAGAAAAGGCTTTGTTTTAAAGGTGCTTATCCAACACCCCTATAATCATAAGCACATGCTTGTCTTGCTGAATATAGAACTACAGATCTTTCTCAGCCTCCTTTTGCCACTTAAGACTTAACTGTGTCCTAGGATAAACCATTTTTAGTTTTTTTATATTGTGATTCAAAATTTTATACTAATGCTGCCATAACAAATTACCCACAAACTTGATGACTTAAAAAACAAATTTATTCTTCACAGTTCTGGAGGCCAGAAGTACAAAACCAAGATGTCCACATTGTTGGTTCCTTCTGGAAGCTCTGAGAGAGTAGCTGTCCCTCGCATCCCTGCTAGGATCTGGTTACTGTTAGCATTCCTTGGTGTTCCTTGACTTGTAGCTGCATCACTCCAATCTGTCTTCACCAGGCCTTCTCCTCAGTTTCTATCAAATCTCACTGGCTCGCTCTCACTTGTCATTGGTTTTAGGGCCTACTCCATATCCAGGATGATCTCATTCAAGATCCTTAATTATATCTGCAAAGACCATTTTTCCAAATAAAGTCACATTCACAGAACATATCTTTTGGGGGAACCACTTTTCAACCACTGTGTACTATGTAAGATGCCGAACTAGAATCTGCAGAGAATAGAATGAACTAGTAAAGGACACTATACTGCATTGTCCACGCAGTGGAAATACTAGAACTTCATTGCCAAGTTGTTTTGGAACCAGTGAAGGTTATCTTTCTAGGTACAATTAAACCTCTGTACAGTGGACAAATCTTTATCTTCAGCTAGAAGTAAAACCACTCTTAGGATTTGTTCAGTTTTCTTTTCAAGTAAGTTAGTGCTATCTGGTTTCTGGAGCCTATTACCTATATTTGGGTAAAAAGAAGCAATGGAGCAAGAAGTACATACTTTTGGTTTGGGCTTGAGAGC
Source organism: Talpa europaea (assembly GCF_964194135.1). Classification (NCBI taxonomy): domain Eukaryota; kingdom Metazoa; phylum Chordata; class Mammalia; order Eulipotyphla; family Talpidae; genus Talpa; species Talpa europaea. Next base: position 90,620,069 of record NC_140072.1, read on the forward strand.
CATCCTAGAATGTTGTAAGGACCTAAAGAAGATAACTGTTGTTACTGGTAGCCCCTTCAGACACTTCACAGCATCACCCTGTAGCAGCAGGAATTTACCAGGCCTCAGTTTGTGTAGTTGGTGATTTGGTTAACTAGTAAGTAAGTGGAAGGGATTAGTATGCTTGACATTTTTTCCTTTACCCTGAATTAAGCCTGAAAATTGGCTGTAAGGACTGAATAAGGAAGGATAAGGAAACCACTTAATTTTATGCTCCACTATCATGTAACTTGTGACTGGAAAAAGGACAATGCTAATGCCAGGACCTCTTCACTAACACTTAGAGTTTGAGCCTAATAGCTCTATCTAAAATGGTTTGGAATGGCGTTTCAAGAAAACCCAGGCTGGTAGTAACTCTGTATGATCCTACCTGCAGGTACAGCAAGCTGCCCATACAAATAATGAGCATTACACAAATTTTTGAAATCAAAATTCATTTGTTGGCTCTCTAGACCAGAATATCCTCAAGTCAGCTACTACAGAATAACTTTTTGCTTCTATGGTTTCCATCACAGTGCCTATTTAAGAGATATTTAACCAGCAAGATATATAGGAGAGTCTTAACCACTTTTCACCTTTTAACTTGCTGTAATTCATTTCCATAAAGATTATAATATTGAGAAAGTAAATTACATGATCCAAATGCTGGATTGAGTAGGTACAAACTCTTCATTTTTCAGAATAACTTCCTGTTGTCATGGTAAGAAGAAATAAATGCATGATTTCAAAGAGAAAATTTTGCTGGTATAAATTGGATCAAGAAGATGTGGTACATATATACCATGGAATATTACTCAGCATTCAAAAAGATAAACACATGCAGTTTGCAGCAACATGGATGGCGCTGGAAGGGATCATGCTCAGCGAAATAAGCCAGAAAGAAAAGCAAAACTACCGGATGGACTCACTCATAGCAGGAATCTAGAAAACTTAAATAAGGGACCAGGAAAATGAGTAACTATATGAAAGTAAAAATCAAAATCAACAAAAAACTTTGAACCAGAGACACTTTTTTGGGGGTGGGTGGCGGGAGGGGAGGGATTGGGTCAGAATGGGGGGGGGTTTGCAATTGTTGGGGAATATAAAAATAAAATTTATTATTAAAAAAAATTGAATAACTACTTTTTAAAACTAATGCACATGACCAAAGTTTTAAAAAAAAAAAATCAAAAAATCTGTTGTATCACTATCTAATGCCTTAGGAGTATTAGTTATAAATGCCCAGCTTCCCTCCTGTGAACTGAGGGCATGTGTGGGTATTTATTTATTTTTTAAAGATTTATTTTATTTTATTTTATTTTTATTTTTATTTTTTTATTTACACAAGCACTGGGTACAGTCAGAAGCGTGGGAGGGTGAGAGAATTCACCAGAGCCAGGGTGGGGAGCAGAGCAGGCAGAAGGACCGAAGTACACTGCTGAGGGGAGCAGCGGGCGGCAGGAGAGGTCTGCGCGCCATGTGGGACCCTCCTCCAGTGGCCGGGGAGCAGCAGGGGATTAAACCGGCGCTGCAGAGGCTGTGGGCAGCTTCGCAACCCAGCGCTCAACCGCTGCGCCACCAGGGAGGCCCATGTGTGGGTATTTATAAACTGGGGAGACCCTTTTCACCTTGCCTGCTCCTCAGTATCTATCTCAAATTTCCCACTGTCTTTCTCTCACCTGTCATTGGCTATAGGGCCTACTCTAAATCCATGATGACCTCATTCAATAACCTTTCCATAGGGCAGAAATGATTACTCTTAACTATCAAGCCTACTGAAATATCCTCCAACAATTTTAGAATTGATGAAAAAATCTTTGCAAGTGCTGGGCAATGGCTGGTAACTTAAGCATGTGCTGTCTTTGATCATTTGTCTACTTTTCCTTTAAGAATATCACTTCAATAAAATTGATCCTAAAAAAATATTGAATTGGATTTATCTCCACAGCTAAAACATTTTGGGCATGACGAGCCAAAGTTATTAAAAACAAACTTTTCTGAAAAAGCAAGATATATTTTTCTGATTACTAGCAATATTTTAATTTTGTATTGCTAGTAAATTAAAAATGAAGTTATAGAATAGAAAACCAGCTAATAAAACTTAAACAAGTTGCTACTAAATGAACTGGATATATAAAATCTGAGATCCTATCTCAGAGTAGGCTGTCTTTATCCTCGATTGATTAGTATTTTTCTCCCACATAACACTTATGTCAAAGACATCTGTAACATGAAGGTCCTAGGTTACTTTTGCCTAGAATCTAAGTATAAATTTGCAGAAAAATCACTAGCCTTTGAAGCACATGGCTATTACATAACAAATGAAAGAAAATGATTTTATTATTAATAACCAGGCAATATTAACATTGGTCAAGCAGGCGTTTCTGCCGTTTTTTTAAGCAAAGAACTTCTAGCTACTGTAAATGCAGGAATCAATGTTGATCTTCAAACAGATCTTTGTTCTAGTGAAATTTGCTTGAATAATCATCTTTAGAACACAGGGCTAGTAGACTCACTCCTATTACTACCATGTAGAGCCTTTCACACTGCTATGGAGGCTGACACCTATCTGTACCCCAAATTGTGTAGAACATACAGTCCAGTTTCAACTCATTTACACAGTACCGTCATGAACAATCTACCCCCTTTCCTTCTCTTGAGGTAATGTCTCATGGCTTCCTAACCTTGTGCTTTCTATAAACCATATTAGCCATACCCTTTTGAAATCCTCTAACTTAGATGCTAAGAAGAAACCATAACCTTGATCTTCTTCCTGACATCACGACCAAGCTTCTGTCACTGTAATAGTAGCACCTCTCCAGCCAGCTGGAGCAATTCTGTCTGAAATGCGCTGGCCATTCACAGGTTGATTTAAAATGATGCTCACCCGAAACCTAGTGTTACTTCAATTAAAAACATTGTCATGTGTTGACTATATCCTGTCCAGTGTCTCCAAGAATGAAATTTATCTTCAGGATCTACGAGCATCCCACAAGCACTTAAACATCTTATCATTGATTTTATTAAAAATTCTTCCTCAGCCAAATGTCTCTTTCTAGTTATTTCCCTTTAGTTTCAAGCTTCTTCCAAGCTACTTTCAAAACTTTTAAGTCTACATTCTGTTTCACACACTTCTCACTCCCAATTCTCAAACCAATATCATCTGTCATCGTTCCTACTACTTCACTCACTTTGCTGTCAACGGAGTCCTCATTGATTTCCTTGTCACCAGTAGCGTGGCTGTTTGGCAACAGTCTCTGTTACTCATTCATCCTTTTGGAAATTATCTTTCCTCAGCTTCCCTGAGTCCACCACCCTGCCTCTCTAATGAAAGCTGCCCAGTCTCCCTTGCAGCCTCTCTTCTGTATTTCCACTTCCTCACTTAGTATTCGTGCTCATTAGGAACTTCTCCTCGTCTTTTTTCACTTCTCCTTTGACACACACAGGATGGGTATTCCTGAAGATACCAATAGACACCCCTCTGTTCTGAGCTCCAGACAAGGAAGTCATTAACCTTTCCCACTTTTGTGAAACACTCTTTTGTTTCTTTTCTGATTTCAGAGTGCCTTGTTATTCATCCCGTTTTCTTTGTCAGCTATTTCGTAGTCTTCTTAAATCTATCGCTCTCCAAAAAAAAAGCAGCTTGTTGATTTGAATTCAGTATGAATTATAAATCCAGTGATTCTCTGGTTCCTACCTACTTCTTTAGACACTTCTCATCTCACCTCACACTAGCTCCAGCCTTTCTCATCTTACTGATATTTCAGTTCTTTAAACACCTTGTTCTGCTTCTGGGGAAATCATGTAACTAAATGATTTGAAGGCAGTTCTAATTTGTGAATTACAGCCTCTGCTGGTGTAAACAGTTATTCCAAATTTCCATCACTCTTAAGCCCCTTAGTATTGGTACCACTACCCTCTCTCCTGGTGGTTGACTTTGCCACCTGCTTCACGAAAAAGAAAAAAATAAGGTCATCAGGCGAGAATTTCCTCAGCCTCCTCCTTAACACTTAGAAATGTATTTCTATGGGAATGTATCCATTCTTTGTTACTTCTATCCCAGCAAAAGAATCCTCAGCCTTCTCCTAAGCACTTAGAAGTGTATTTCCTTTTTTCTTTTTTTAATTAATTAATTAATTAATTAATTAATACAAGCACTGGGTACTGTCAGAAGCACGGGAAGGTGAGAGAATTCACCAGAGCCAGAGCGGGGAGCAGAGCAGGCAGACTGAAGAAGAAATACATTGCTGAGGGGAGCAGCAGGCACGGCAGGAGAGGTCTGTCGTGCCATGTAGGACCCTGGCCCAGTGGTCGGGGATCAAACCAGCAACCAGCGCTGCAGAGGCTGCGGGCAGCTTCGCAGCCCAGCACTCAACCACTGCACCACCAGGGGAGGCCCCTAGAAATGTATTTCCATAGGAATTTATCCATTCTTTGTTACTTCTGTCCCAGGGAAAGAAATGTGTATCCTAGTTTGATCTGATCTGATCCCTTCCCAACTCTTCAGGAATGTGTTTTTACTTCTCTGTTAATTCTGGCTTTTAGCACAAGTAGTTTCATACACTGTTACACTCTTTAGGAGAAAGGAGTCCACTGACCGACTCCTTCCCCCATCCCCCATTTCCTTTTCACTACTGACCTAGCTCTACTTCCCTTCAGATTCACGTGTCCTGAAAGAGACCTACAATTGCCTATCCCCATGTCTTTATACCTGTTTGATTCCTCAGTCTGCTGCAATTGGCTTCTGTTCCCAACACTGATAAAATAATTATTGCTAATTTGCTATTAATCTTCATGTTTCTCAAGATCAATGGACAATTTTTATCTTTATCGTCCATTTGTTATGCCATTGTGATATTAGTGCTGGTCACTACTGCCCCTCCTTGGAACATTTTTCTCCTTTGATTTACATGATCCTGCTTTCCCCTGGTACTTCCCTCATCTTTATCACTTTTTCCTTTACAGCTTCTTTAGGGGCTTGACTTTATTCATTTATTTATTCAACAAATATTTATTGAGCTGCATTGATGAGTAGAATATAATCCCTGCCCTCCTGGAGTGTATGAGATATAAGGAAAGAGAGACAATCCAATAATCCCACAAATGACCATAAATCACATAGGTCAGTGCTATGAGGGCTCATGTCAGGGGCTTGATCTAGCCTTTGTGTGCCTGAGGTCTGAGTCACTCATCCTTCTGTTCTACCTTTCTAACATTTTCAAAATGAGATTTTGCTGAATGAATGCATATTCATTTTAGTCATGCCCTTAATTATTTAATAACTATCAATCTCATACCCTTTCACAATCTGCTCTTTCTAAATGGAGATATTTTTAGCTTTTTTGAATACAGTCTCCATCAACCCCTTTTTAGTGGTTTTGTAAATTTTCTTCAGTTCAGTTATGCCTTACTTGAGAAGCAACAGAACCTCACAGCATTCCAGGTGCCCATCTACTGGAAACTGAATTCCGTCCACTTTCTTTAAAATTGGACTTTCCACATGTAACTATCTAAACTTAGATCTCGTGTGAGAGTAGGCAGCCTACTATAAGAACATCTATGAGCACTCCTTTTTGATATATGTAGTTGAAGAGATGTGGACTGATCCACTGTTGGTTTAAGTCTGATCTCCATCATTTCATAATTTAAAGAAATTATTGGAGGTTTTGCTCAAGGATGCATCCCAAAGCAGCATTGAAACTGGCATTCTGACTGGAATCAGGGATTTAACCTGTCAAATAGTCCATTGTTTTGTAAATGACCATTGTCAGGGTGAGGAAGTAGTTATCTGGGATGTGCTTCCTCAGATGGTCTAAAATCTCAGAAAGCAACTAGCCTTGGAGTGAGGCAAGTGCCTGGTCTGTGTTGGTAAGGAATGATCTAGGGCAGTGTTTCTAAATGAGAGGTCATTTTGCCCCCACCCCTGGGTCCATTTGGCAATGTGTGGAGACATTTTTGATTCTCAGGGTGGTTGCTGCTGGTACCTAGCAGATAGAGGCCAAAGGATATTGCTAAACATACAATGCAGGAGACAACCCTCCCACAACAAAGAATGAGCTGGTCCAAAAGGTCCAAAGAATGAGCTGGTCCAAAAGGTTGAGGAAATAGGCTAATCTAAGAGATAATGGGAATGTAAAAATTTAGTGATTTTGTGCTTAAAGATCAATGCAAGAAATAGATTCATCTATTTCTAGAGAGTACTCAAAAGGTATTTTTAATTTTTGAAACGAGAGATTGAGAGTTTTTCCAGGAAATGTGCAGGCTATTCATTCAGTTAACACATTTACTTGAGCCACGTGCCAGGGCATCCACTTTCAACAAGCCTTGTTCCCTGCCCTCAAAGACATACTTCAGTCTATAATGGTGATTTTTAAATTTAGAGTGCATCAGAATCACATGCAGGTGTGTTCAAATTCACTGCTGGGCCCCACCACCAACGTCTGATTCAGCAGGTCTGGGGTAGGGTCCAAGAATTTGTATTTCTGACAAGTTCCCAGGTAGTGACAGTGAAGCTGGTCCAGGTCAACACTTTGACTCTAGAGGAAACAGAAAACTCGTGAGATTTCGTAATGGGCTGAATGTTCCTCTCACATTCCCCACAACCCTACCCTCCCACCCCAAATTGTATGTTGAAATCTTAAAGCTTAGTGGGGCCTTTGAGAGGTTAATAGGTCATGCGGGTGGGGCCCTCATGAAGGGATAGTGCCTTTATAAAAAGAAACATGAGAGAGCTCACTTCTCTGCTTCCAACTTCTGAGAACACAGCGAGGAGATGGCCATCTGTAAGCCAAGACGAGGGCCTTCACCAGACACTCACCATGCCAGCTGGCATCTTGATCTTTTATTTCCAGCTTCCAAAACCGTGAGATATAAATGTTTGTTGTTTAAGTCGCCTAGTCTATGGCAATGTGTTATAGCAGCTGAGTTAAGACAGGTTTTAAGGATTAACATTTGCAATATTGGTGAGACACTTGAAAGATTTGATTGTATCTGTCAGAATGTCTTCAGAAAATGGAAGATTGCATAGCCCATGGCTGCTACAGAGAATTGGTGTTTCACTGAGAACTAGTATTATTGCTGAAAGCTCGGCTCTTTTAATTTATATTTCTCTAAAACCAGCAAGGTTGAACAGTTTTTCATCTTTAAAAAAATGTTTATTTCTTTTTTATGTGAATGATTTTTTTTTTTTTTTTTTTTTTGGTATTTTCTTCCTGAGGTCTTGGTAAGCAAGTGGTGTTAAATGCCATAATCTGGGCTAACAGTGAAATCCAAGATATTGACACCAGTTTTTTAAAATTCATCACTGTTTATTTTTGCCAAGTGAACATAAACTGAATTGCATCGGATGATAGGAAACAGAGTATCTACAACATTTTTATTTTATCATTTTTACCTAACCACTGAAGGTTGTAGCCAGGCGATCACAGTAGCAAGGATTAAGTTTTCAGATTATCACAAATCAGAAGTGACAAGAAAAGCACTCTGTTCCATATTTGCCTGGGAAGGCTCTAAGGGAAAGGCAAGAGGCAGCAACACAAATCCTTGTTCCCTCCATTATCTTTTTAAAATAGTTTTTGCATGGGCTTGGTTTTTTGGAAGTTGTGTGATGCTAATTTAGGTATGCATGTCATGAGAGTTTTAGGATGAACCCTTCTCAGTCACACACAAGATATGCCAGACATGTGAAAAAGGGAGGGAGCCGCACACAGGAACCTCTGGCATCCTGGTGTAACAGTATTCCAGACCCAGGGCCGCATCAGCACATAGCAAACTGTTCCAGTCCTTCTCTGAATATGGAGGAATCAGTCTTTTTCCCTGTATCTCTCTCTCCAGCATCCCCGTTTTTTCCATCATCCTATTCTATATAACTCCCTAGATGAGAAGGAGAACCAACAGATGAAAGACTAAAAAGAGGTAAAGTTTGACACCGTTTAAGAAAGAATTATGTACCAATCAGCTTTGTCATGATTAATAAAGTTGTTTGTCTTGGAATAGAGGCATTGTTTTACCTGGACGAAATATTTTTGCAAAGGCCTGCTGTTCACAAAGTAAGGAGATAGTTCAATAGTTGGGTTAGGTGACCTCCAAAGCCCTTTGAACTCCAAAGTGAATCTTTGTGTCTAGGATTTCTTGATCAACATTTATTGGCGCATAGGACAGAGTGCTGTGCTGGGCACTGGGCATGCAGAGAGAAAGCGTGATCTTTGTCGTCAAGAGACTGTGGATGCCAGACATACACACATTGTATTAAATGAATAAATAAATAATAACAAAATACTTTAGACAAAGGCATTATGTTTTTGGCCCTAGAACTGGCACTGAGGATCACTATAATTATGTTTAGAATTAAAACGTAAGAGATTATATTACTTACACTAATGTGCAGCAACTTAAGGATTTTTTTTAATAGAGCTGGGGGACTTATTTCTATTAGAAAACTGCTTGTATAAAAATAAAGATGAAAACGTTGGAAAAGTTAACCCTAAAAAATGTGGAAACCAGTGCAAATCTTACTAGCCTACACAGGCATACAATTATTATTCTTCCTCACTGTACACATTTTAAATATTTACACAAACTCATAAAACGTGTTTTAAAAACATTAGCATAACAAATAGTCTGTCTTCATTTTGTTGTATAAGGAAATTAATATCAGTGTCTTAGGCTTTGATGAATTGTTTTAATGACTTCTCTCTTTGATGACGTACTGGTATTTCCTGCTTACTGACAATTACAGCAGCAGTTTCCAAAGCTGTTTTTTCTGAAGTCTTTGTAACTTTCTGTCCCATTGAGACAGTAGAATATTCCTTATTTCCCAAGAATATAAACAACCTGGAATATCTTGTAAGATCCATATAGACTAATATTTCAAACCTAATAATCCTTAGACATACCGATCTGATTATGGAGATTATGGTAATGAATAGAAGATTTCAAATTAAAACCTATTTTTGAGACTTCGATAGTCTTAGGTAGAAATAAAACAATGTATACCTATGAGGTATTGATATCATTTTCTTAAGTTTCACACATATAGATTGACAAGTTCTTCATGAAATTTAGATTTACTATATTATATTGTGAAATCTGACTTTTTTTTTCTAATTTAGGATGATTATTTTAAAAAAATAATTCTAGACATTGTTTCCTCAGTGTAATATAACAGTACATCCACTGCAATAGTTAGAATTTTAGCTGCTAATTAAAGTATGTAAAATTGGCCAGTGCCAAAAAGGGATGTAGGTAGAAGACATCTGGATTTCCAGAAGGGAATAGATCCTGGAACTCAAAGGCATCAAATTTCCAAGAATTTCTTTTTTGTATCCTTTGTCTTGTCCCTGCTTCTTCCTGAAGTATCATAATGAAATATAATTGGCCCAGGCCTTCCCGGTGGCACAGGGGGTTGAGCGCAGCGCTGTGAAACTGTCTGCAACCTCTGCAGCACAGGTTCGATTCCCGGCCGGCCAGGGAGATACTCACATGGTGCAGCAGACCTCTCCTGTCTTGCTCTCTGCTCCCTTCAGCAGTGTTTTTGGTTGTCTGCCTGTTCTGCTCCCTGCTCTGTCTCTGGTGAATCCTCTCACCCTCCCATGCCTCTGGCCTGTACCCCAGTTCTTGTATAAATAAATAAATCTTTTAAAAAAAAAAAAAAGAAAGAAATATAATTGACCCTTAAACAGCGAGGGGGTTATGGGTTTATGGGTTTTGATCACTATGCAGTCAAAAAATCCACATATAACATTTGATTCCCCCAAACCTTAACTACCGATAGGCCTCTGTTGCTGGGAAGCCTTGCATAAACAGTGGATTAACACGTATTGCATCTTTACTATTCATTAAGAGGAGGCACATCATCATAAGGTCTTCAACTTCGTCATGTTCACATTGCATAGAGTAAGGATGAGGAGGAGGAGAGGCATTGAACTTGCTGCCTCAGGGTTGGCGAAAGCGGAAGAGGAAGTAGAAATCGAAGCAGGAGAGGCAGGCGCACTCAGAGTAACTTCATGGAAATACATCGTGATTTCTGTCTGAGCTTTTGCTTTCTCATTTCTCAAAAAAATATTTCTATGTGGTACCGTTTGCTTTATTTTCAGTGTCCCCATCTTAGAAAGAGTCACGTCATAAAAGAAGTCAAAGCAGTCTTGAATATCCGAGCCCTTCTGCCAGGTTTAGTGTCCATTTATTTTCTGGCACTGCTTATGCATCTGACACTGGCTCAGGAGCACTCACTGCCAGGAAGTCATATTCTGTTAATCCCTCTGGTGTACTGTCGGTCCTTGTACAACTGGACCCACGCAGTTCAAACCCACGTTGTTGAAGGGCAAACCTCACTATATTCCAGGTTTGATTTTTTTGTATAGACCAGGTTTTTGTGCTGCTTCATCCACATGGCAAAATTTGACCACTTGACAGATTCTAGATTTACATTTTATAAAACCACACGGAGAGGTTGACTGCCTATATCTTGATTTGAATTTTAGTTTCCCAAGGGGAAGAATCTACTTACAGTCCAATTAGCTACTGTGAAGTGAGTGCATCACAAAGTCTTTTAGTGAAAATGTGAACTAGTAAGCCCACTTCCAGGGAAGTGAGGGGAGAGGGAGTAAGATTTAAGAGAAATGGGAAGAAGCTATGGCTCTTAGTCTTGACAGACATCCAGTAAAATTTGTTAGACTATCATAGTCAAGTATTACTCTAGGAATATATATGTTTTATTTATGTATTTATTTCTGTTATAATCCTTCAGAGTATTATTATCATTATGAAATGAAGAAAGTGACCTGGAAGAACTTGAATCACCTGCCCAAGATCATGGCGAGGGAATGCTCAAACTTCATTCAAGTTCAGCTCTGTCTGGCTCCCAGGCCTATAGCCTTTTCACTGTATGACACTATGTTGGTCTGGGCTCTCCTGAAAGCAGAGAGCATACCAAAGACTTGGATATAAGTATCTTGTTTAGGAATGTGACCTGAGGAACAGGCTATGAGGATCAGGGGGATGACCCCAGCAGGAGGAAAAGCAATTCCCCAAGGATCCTTTTCTAGTTCACAGCCATTATGAAGATCTGTTACTTGATCCTGTGGGAGCTTCTTCTGAGTCTTACAAATTGCATTTCAGAACAAGGCACCCTGAGATTAAAAGTGGCAGAAGCTTTTTCCATGAGTTCCTATGCCTCAATAGTCAAGAGTGCTTCTCCAGACTTCCACAGCCCTGTTTCCAGATTGTGCTGCCCGAGAGTTGAGTAGCTCCCATGGGAGTCCCTTGCCACCAGACCTCTGCAGCCCTGGGGCCAGACACAGTGTTCACAGCACAGGTTCAAGTGTGATCTGTCAGGTTGCATCTGTGCAAAACTGGTAGAAGCCCATGCCAGACTGCACACCAGTGGCAGCTTTGAAGTAAGGGTAAATTGAGAAGCTTTGAGACACATATTGACCAGTTTTAAGAGAGCGGAATAAGAATCTCAGTGCCACCCTACATTCATTCATCTCTCCAGTCAGACAACACGAGTGTCAGGTAGTATATGAAGTGCTAAAGGAATTGAAATGAATCTAGTTGGTTTCAGATCCTACAAAAAGGGAAATGGATGATATGATATGCTAGGATAAGTGTTTCAATAGAAATATATGAAAGGTAGGGCCTCTCCTGGTGGCGGAGCGGTTGAACGCTGGGCTGGGAAGCTGCCGCAGCCTCTCAGCGCTGGTTCAATCCCCAGCTTCCAGTGAGGGTCCCACATGGCGCGCAGCCCTCTCCTGCCGCACCCGCTGCTCCCCTCAGCAGTGTATTTCGTCAGTCTGCCTGTTCTGTTCCCCGCTCTGGCTCTGGTGAATTCTCTCACCCTCCCGCACTTCTGACTGTACCCAGTGCTTGTATAAATAAATAAATCTTTAAAAAAAAAAAAGAAATACATGAAAGGTAGTAAAAGTATAGAAGAGGGTGTATGTGTGTTTAAGATCATGACATTTTCCTAGTTCTTAGTCTTGAAAGGTAAATAATAGCCAATTGGAGAGAAATTTGAATGTTGACTGTATGTTCCAATTAAATTTTAAAATTTTAATATTAAATTCCCTGATTGTAATCACTGTGTTGTGGATATATATATATATATATATATAATTTTTTGTTGTGGAGATATGTTTTGTTGTTTTATAATATAAATATATATTTGTGTTGTGGAGATATATATATATATATATATATATATATATATATATATATATATATATGTATACACATATATATATTTTTTAACCCAAAAGAAAAAGAAGACTTGTGGATGTATAAAATTATATAACTTCTTTAGCCATAATGAATAAATTAAGGGGATTGGTTTATACATAAAAGCTTTATTTCACTTATCACCATAGCTAGTACTGCTTGGCATATGTAGGTATTAAATATTTATATATATGTGATATATATATATTTAAGAGATGGATGCTGAAGAATTTAATAGTAAAATGTCATAATTCTCAAGTGAGTCAGCAAAAATAAATGTAAGTTGGGGGAGAGAGAGCAAATGTGAATATAGGTAAAGGGGATTTGTAATAATAGTACAACTTTTTGTAATTCTCCATAATAAGAAAAAAGAGGAACAATTAATCAGGAACCCTGGCTAGGGCTTGGAAGGAGGTGAGGCTGCAAGCTGGGGCGGGGTGTGACAGAGACACCATGGCCTGAGGAAACTTGAACTTTTCAAGAACTGCTGCACGTGCTTGGGAGGACGGGAACACAGGCTGCTCACAGTTAGGAATGGGGAAGGAGGAAGAGAAGTTTTACCTGCGCTGGAGGTTTGGGCTGTGCCTGCAGCCACAGAGAGAGGGAAGGATCGCACACATCTTTTGTTATGGCAGAAAGATTGGCTCAGATATTTTATTATAGTAGTTAAGATGACAAATTCTGTGGGCCTAAAGGAAAATGGTGTCAAGGATAAAGTAGAGAAGACAACTTTGAAACTATACAGGGCAGAAGAATCACTGGGACTTGGCTGTCATTTCACTCATCAGTTCTTAAGAAGGCTGACTTGGTTCGGTTCTGTTTGATGAGTCTTTTTAACCTGAAAGAAAAAAAAAAACTTGTAGGTGAAATTACTGAATTTCTTTAGCCATAACGGATCAATTAAGGGGGTTGGTTTATAAATCAAAGATTTATTTCTCTTATCACAGCTAGTACTGTTTGGCATATGTAGGTATTAAATATTTTTTAGTCATTTTTAGAAATCATGATAGTAAATGATAAAATGCTTTCTTCAGCCTCTGATGCTCAGGGTAAATGTGCTCTATGATTTGTTCACGTTTCTCCCTGTAGGCTAAGCATTTGGTGAACATCTGTTTCCTGACACCTGTTGGACTGGTTTACATGCAATCTACAGTGAACACATGCAGGGGGGATGCCATTGAACGTACCTGCACTCTTAAAAATCTATTGAATGTGTCTAGAATGAGTTTCGTCTTCTGCCAGCAAGTTTATTGTCACAGTTTAGGAAGTAGATCTATTTCTACTTCTCAGTAAACTTAATACATGGAATGAAAATTTATAGAATTTCCAAAGTAGGAAGAATATTTCATATAACATGAAGTTTTAAAGGCAAAATTTTCCCCTCAAGAATGATTCCTAGGGGTCTCCCCGGTGGCACAGCGGTTGAGTGCTGGGTTGCGAAGCTGCCCGCAGCCTCTGCAGTGCCGGTTCCATCCCCGGCTGCTCCCGGGCCACCGGCGAGGGTCCCACATGGCGCGCAGACCTCTCCTGCCGCCCGCTGCTCCCCTCAGCAGTGTACTTTGGTCCTTCTGCCTGCTCTGCTCCCCGCTCTGGCTCTAGTGAATTCTCTCACCCTCCCGCGCTTCTGACTGTACCCAGTGCTTGTATAAATAAATAAATCTTTAAAAAAAAAAAAGAATGATTCCTAGGCTTGATTAGCAGTGACAAAACAAATATGACACTAGAGCCAAATTCATCTCGATGTTGCAAAAACTCTAGCCAAAGAAGAGGTGACCTGGGTATGTCATCGGAGGGACCCAGGGATGGGAGCAATTCCTTTGGTGGGTGGGGAACTGAACAAAGAAATCAATTAAATAATGGGTCGTTCCAGAGACACTTCAGATATTCTGTCTTTGATATCCCCCCAACCACCACCACGATATACTCTCATCCCACTGAGCCACAGAACTTTAACTACACTTACAATAGCTTATAACAGCTTTCCTCCTTTGATTTTACCTAAGCCCTGAAAGGCTCTCACGTGTGTGTTCCTAGCATTTAACATGATACCTCGCATGAGGTCAGTGCAGCCTCTTTTTTACATGTATGAGTGAACATAAAGGCAAATGGATGTATATGACTTCCTAAAAGGATCACAACTCTCAAAAATCATAGCAGGACTAGTCTTTTCTTTGCAATGAGTTTCAATTTAGTGTTTTAAAGAAAACGTGGGATTTTTTTTTTTAATAGTACACATACACACACTTCATTCAATCTTTTTAGGAAATATAAATATTAACTTGTAAATCTAGGCTCATATGCTTTAAAAGTAAGTATTAATTCCTAAAGTGTTGCTTTGGGATTTGCCAAATGCAGGGAAGCCACCCCAATGTGGCCAGACCTTCCTCTGTTTTTGTGATTCCAATAAAACTAGATTTCAGGACCCCCGGAGAGAAAACAGCCAAAAGGCTCTCACACTGTCCTTTTATTTACTATCAGGGACAATGTTAATAATGGCAGCAATCCAAGCCACCACTCCACCTGCAACTGCTTCCTAGGGAGAGGTGTTCTTTTATAGAGCCCCTGAGGCAGCAGCTGTAGGTGCTGAATGACCTCTTATCACAGTTCAATGGAAACACTGAGAAGCAAGCACAGCATTCCTGACAAGAAAGAACTTCTCTGATAAGAATTCTGCAAACAATACATATTCTCTTACTTTGTTACAGTGTGTGTAATCTTTTGGACAGTGGCACATAGATCCTGATGTAATTTGCGTAAAAGTCACTGCTTATTAATGATATATACCTCTCAAGAGGAAGGGAAAATATTAGTAATGTCAGAGTTTCCAGGTTGCTTATGTCACCATTTAAGTACCTGGAAAGTAGAGTGCACACCTATTCAAGTTCTCTTAGGGACATGCCAGTAGATAAAGACAACGTATGATGAGCCAGGGCTTTCTGATGTAGAGTGAGAATTTTCATTTTCTCCTAAATGTAGGTAACTAACTCAGACCTTTGTTTTTGTTAATGCTGGAGTCCTGTCTATGCCATATTAGACAGCTATTGCAACAACAGTGCTATGTAACAAATCATCTCAAATGGAGTAGTTGGCATCCATGCATAACTAGTCTCATACTGAGGAGTCTTAAAAAAAAATTTTTGAGGGCCTCCCCAGTAGCGCAGCAGTTGAGCGCTGGGCTGCGAAGCTGCCCGCAGCCTCTGCAGCGCCAGTTCAATCCCTCGCCACTGGCAAGAGTCCCACATGGCGCGCAGACCTCTCCTGCTGCACCCGCTGCTCCCCTCAGCAGTGTACTTCGTCAGTCTGCCTGTTCTGCTCCCCGCTGTGGCTCTGGTGGACTCTCTCACCCTCCCACGCTTCTGACTGTACCCAGTGCTTGCATAAATAAATAAATAAATCTTTTTTAAAAAAGAATAAAAATATTTTTTAAAAAAATTTTAAAAGGTTCTTTTTTTTAAGATTGATTTATTTATTCATACAAAAGCTGGGGTACAGGCCAGAGTTGCCGGGGGTGAGAGGATTCACCAGAGACAGAGTGAGGAACAGAACAGGTGAACTGACTGAAATCCACTGCTGAGGGCAGCAGCAGGTGAGACAGGAGAGGTCTGCTATGCCATGTGCGTAGCTCTCTGGTTGTCCAGGGATAGAATTCATGCTACAGAGGCTGTGGGTAGCTTCACAGTGCTATGCTTAACCTCTTGCACCACAGGGAGGCCCAGGAGTCTTAAAATTGATCAAATTTTAGTTTATATAGGATGGGCTCAGCTGATTGTGCTTCAGGCTGTGGGTAAAAGACACTATTATTTACTCAAATGAAAATGACATTGCCCTATATTAGGCTCATTAAGTTTTGCCACCACTGATAATTATTGCACTAATAATGTTTAGTAATCATATTTTGTATTAAATGAAAGCATTTTGCAAGAACACTTATAACTAGAACAGTGCCTTACTTGCAGTAAGTTGTCAGATAATACTTGGGAAAAAAACATGGACTATAAAGGAAACAGGTGATAACATTTTCTGAAAATTACAACATTTAGAAGCAAACCTTGGGGAAATTCTGCTTGACAAAGCTAAACAGTAGATTGCTTTTACCTGTTCACTTTGTCATAAGTTATGTAAAGAATATTCTAAAGAGACTTCAAGTTTAACAGGGCAGATTAAACACATGTTTATCTCTATTCCCTGCTTAAAACCCATTAAAATGATAGTAAAGTAGTATAAATATGTTTTAGAAGACGGGAGACAGATGGACAAGTGGTAATTAACAGCAGAAAGCTGAAACCTACTGCCTTTATAAGTGTGTCTATTGGAGTAGGGAGTGGTTAAGAGTCAGATTTAAAATATGGGGCCATTTGAGTACCTTTGAAGTTGGGTTTGGAATGAGATTGAAAATTAAAGAATTAGGACCTCCCCAGTGGTGCAGTGATTGAGCTGCCTGCAGCCTCTGCAGCGCCGGTTGAAACCCCGGCTGCTCCCGGCCACCAGAGGAGGGTCCCAAATGGCGCGCAGACCTCTCCTGCCGCCCGCTGCTCCCCTCAGCAGTGTATTTCATCGGCCTGCCTGTTCTGTTTCCCGCTCTGGTGAATTCTCTCACCCTCCCGCGCTTCTGACTGTACCCATTGCTTGTATAAATAAATAAATAAATCTTTAAAAAAAAAAAAAAGAAAATTAAAGAATTAATTAAAAGGTTATGTAAAAAAGTACTCAAGCTTTCAGATCCCCTGACCAGTAGTATAATTGGGAAACTACTCCCCAAGCATAAAATTTGAGGCTTACTCTGTCCACCACTGCCCTGTAGACCTTCCTGTGATACTAGAGATGTTTCATATCAGCATTTTCCATCATGTAGTGGCTCAGTAGTCATTTGAAATGTGGTTAGTGCAACTGAAGAGCTAAGTTGTTTTTTTTTAATTTTAATTAATTTAAATTCAGTGTGGTCAGTGGACAATGCAGCTCTAGATTCAGTGATACTGGGTACTGCCCAGAACAGGGACACACTGGGAAAGTAAGTAAAGCTCTTAATGTGAGACCTCTTAACCCTTTCTATTTCTTGGGGCCCACAGTCTTAAAAAAAAAAAATTGATACCTCTCTCCCCCATGCACCCTTTCACAGGAGTTTTCTAGAAGACGTACTTTACATAAATACAAAAACAAGAAAGACAGGATCCAGGAACAAGAAAAGAGGAAGTTTCACCAAAATTATGGTAGAATAAACTACAGTCACACAGGAGGCAAGCAGGACAGGAGGGAGACCCACGCAGTGGCACAAAGCAGGAGCCTGAGGTGTGAGGGGAGGTTTGCAGTTCTCCTGGTAGTGGGGTGATAGAGGGTGACAGGTGCATGGTAAGCTAAGCAAATGAAAACAAAATCATTGCTAGCACTATTTACAATAAAGCAAAGATATGGAAACAACCTAAATGCCCCCAAACAGATGAATGGATTGAGAAAATGTGGTATATATACAAAGGAATACTACTTAGCAGACAAAAAAGATAAACTCATACCGTTTGGCAACATGGACAGAGCTGGAAAGGGTAATGCTAAGCGAAATAAGTCAAGAGAAAGATAAAAACCCAGTCATTTCATTTATATGTGGAATATAGAAAAACTGAACAAAGAGTCAGGAAAAAGATAAAACTTGCAAGCACACCATAGACCCAAGGCATCCAGCAATAGAGGGGGAGCAATAGAGGTCAAAATGGGAGGGGAGAGAATAAGGGATGGGGGAGATCGGTCACAGGTGCTATGGTGGTGGGAGAACTATGAGGACACCATTTAAGGGGAGAAATCAAATACAAAAATTAACAATGATGTAAGAATTAATTCATCAACTAATTAATTAATAAACCCCTAAACAAAATAAATTCAATTTGTAAATTAAAAAATAATAAAGAAGGCAACTTGTATTACTACTACTAATAATAATAATAAGTGATAGCTAGAGGAAGACAAACATGGACAGGAAAGGAAATTCCATGATGGCACTTTATAGTGAACAATATTTACAGAGTTGTTTGATAATATTAATACTACATATTGGGCCTCTCCTGGTGGTGCAGGTGGTTGAGCGCCACACTGTGAAGCTGTCCGCAGCCTCTTCAGCGCTGGTTCAATCCTGGCCCGCTGGCTAGGGTCCCACATGGCATGGCAGACCTCTCCTGTCACGCCCGCAGCTCCCCTCAGCAGTGCA
This sequence comes from Talpa europaea, assembly GCF_964194135.1. Classification (NCBI taxonomy): domain Eukaryota; kingdom Metazoa; phylum Chordata; class Mammalia; order Eulipotyphla; family Talpidae; genus Talpa; species Talpa europaea. The sequence continues at coordinate 90,638,496 of NC_140072.1, forward strand.
TTTTGTCAGTCTGCCTGTCCTGTTACCCACTCTGTCTCTGGTGAATCCTCTCACCCTCCCGCGAATCTGACCTGTACCCCGGTTCTTGTATAAATAAATAAATCTTTAAAAAAAAACTACATATTAATTTCTTGAAATCATCAGTTTGGAAATTAGAAGAGGAAGAAAAGTGCTCTGTTTTGTGAGGAAGAAGTTGAGGGAAAATTTGAATCCTAACATCCCATGGTAAGAAGGCAATCCTCTGTACACCATGCATATTAATTACCCTGATAATTAATTTTTACAATGCTCATTCTGAGAAGAAAATTAATCATTTCATCTTTATCACAATGAGAACTGTTTATTGCAGTCAGTTCTATTTAATTGGAAAAAAATAAATGTTTTTCTTCTGCTTCCGAAAGGAAATCTTTTTAAGTGTACTTCAATTTTGTGTCCAGTTCTGTAGTGCAGTATTAGAAAATCAAATTTAAAGCATGCTTCTCTTCTCTGAATAATGTTATATGTAATTATTACAAAAGTGAATTTAGATTATTTGATTTTTTGCCTATAGTATATTCCTGTCACAATTGTGGGCATGTGGGGATAGGGGCAGGAATAGGAAATAAAGTATACATTAATTCAAATAAGCAGAAGTATAAGATACGTAGGCATGGTCCCTACAACAGATGAGAACATGTTTGCAGTTTTCCTACTAAAAAAGTTTCCTACTGAAACTTTTTTCCAGATAAAATAAGTAAAAATGATTATGAAAGGAAAAAGTGTTACCTTCCTCTTTTGTTAACTAGCATCATTCATCTTTATGGGTTAGAGAAAGTAGCACTGTGCACGCCTGGGCGCACGCACACACACGCTTCTTCTTTCCTTGTAGTCTTTGATTCCCCAGATTACTGAATTTCAAAAGAAGTTCTCTCTCATTTCCACGATATGCACTTTTTTTTTTCCCAAATCTTGACAGTCATGAAACTTCATAATGAACTAAGCAAATAAGGAAGTTCATCCCCTGTTCTCTGAGTGCTGACATAACACAGCTTTGGGGGAACTCCATCAAATTCTGTTAGAGGCTTGTGAAGGCAGAAAAGATGAAGTTTTTGATAATTTTGTGAGAGGAAAGAAAGAGAAAGCCCATGTGGATAAAGTTGTCCGGAGGAGCCTCATTACCTGAGTTTTTATTATGAGTCCCCACAGAAAATACTGGCAAATAATTTTTTTTTAAGATATATTTATTTATTTATTTATACAAGAACCGAGGTATAGGCCAGATTCACAGGAGGGTGAGAGGATTCACCAGAGACAGAGCAGGAAACAGAACAGGTAGACTGACGAAATACACTGCTGAGGGGAGCAGCGGGCGCGACAGGAGAGGTCTGCTGCACCATGTGGGATTCTCGCCCGGCCAGCCAGGTGAGAATGTGGCGCTTAACCACCTGCACCACCAGGCAAATAATTTTAACTGACTTGTAAAATCAGTCCTCATTCAAACATCCCTCCCCTCTTAACAAATGTCAGCCATTGGACAGTATCCCCTTATTGTAAAACTTAAAACAGTGCAAATCAACTTGGTAGCAGATTGAACATGCAAATCTTTGAAAAGAGTGATGTTAGAAGGGCCTCTCTGGTAGCCTACGGGTTAAGTCTCAGTGCTGTCACCTCCAAGGCCTGAGATAGATCCCCAGCCAGGGAGCTAACCCACATATGGCACAGCAGACCTCTCCTGTCTCACCAGCTGCAGCAGCTATTACAAAGGAAAAAAAAAAATTGATAAAGATGCCGACTAGTTATGCCCTTCAAAAAATTATGGAGAGAGACCCTTGGAAAACTGATGTGTTTCCTTGGCAATTAAACCTACCCCCCTCACAAAAAAAATCTATTACAAAATTTAACCCTGATTTGAGTATTTTTGGATATATGGATATCCTGCAGTGCTCTTAGGTTTTATATTTTATAGGTATTTCTGTTATTTTTTACATTAAACATGTATGCCTGATGAGGTGCATCATGACTCAGTAGTGTAACCTACAATAAAGTTTAATACCTTTATATATATAAAAGCACAGCCAATACTAAACATGCCCTTTTGTTTACTTAATATTGGATTACAGAAATGAATGGGATTGTAAAGAATGAATTACAGTTGGAATGCAGAGATTAATAAAATATATTTCCTGCCTTCATGTAGCCCACAGTCTAATTGGGGAAACAAAATCATACAAACAAAAAAATGACAGTGTAAGAACTCACAAAATACACAGAAATGGCACAGAAGAGATTATCTGAGGGCATGAAGGAAGTGTTTTCATTGGAATAAAGAGACTTCAAAGCACAAATCTTTGGATATTATTTTGGCTCACTAAAGGATGATATTTAATGACTTGCATTTTATGTTCTACGCTTGACTTCTGTTAGGTCACTATAAGAAATTTTATATGTATATTATGAAAATCAAATTACATTTTCTGTAGAAGGTGGTTTAGAACGTTGTTTTCTCCATTGTTTTTGTGAAATCTCACTCTCCACACACACCCCCCCCCCCAGGTCCCTCCTCATCTGTACACAAGGAGTCCCACACTTGGGCACCTTGTCCTGAGGTACACTAACTGGGACACCTGGGTTGAATTCAGGGGTACATGTCACTGGTCGTAGGCGGAGAAAAGAGTAAATACACTGAAGAGCCAGGGAGACCCACGAGGAAGCCCAAAGAGTGAAAGGTTTCACAAAGGATTGGAGGCAGAACCAAGACCAATTCCCTCTGCCAAGGAAGGAAATTGCAGCTGTTCTTACTCTGGGTGATGTGACTACAGACCAGATGGGAAGGAAATACAGCTAACTGCTTACCATTCTTCTAGAACTTAATATTAGGGAAAACCTTGTATCTCTAAGGAAATGTATTATTCTTCTCAGATAATAAAAGTGTGATAACCATGTCTCCCCTTTTTAAGTGTTCAGTTCAGTAGGATTACCTATATTCACTTTAGTCTCTAAGGGATCTGCAGAATATTTTTTAAGCAAAATAACATTGGTTAATAACATTATATAGGTTTCAGATGTACTGTCTTATAAATCAGCATCTATATTTATATTTCTCAGCTTCTATATATTCTACATTCTGTTTACCACCAGAACGCTAGTTTCCATCCTTACCATACAGTTGACCGACCCCTTTTACCCGATTTACCCACTTCCCTTCCTCCTGTAGAACTTTTTCATCTTGCACAACTGAAGCTCTGTAAATTCTCTGTAAACGACAACTGCCCATTTCCCCTGCCCCAGCCCCTGGCAACCACCATTCTACTTTCTGTTTCTTTGATTTTGACTGCTGTAGATGCTTCTTATAAATGAAATCATACAGTATTTCTCTTTTTTGACTGGCTTGGTTCGCTTAGCATAATGTCCTCAAGGTTCATCTATATTGCAGCATAGGTCAGAATTCATTTCTTTCTTAAAGGCTGAATAATATTACATTGTATGTAAAGGCCACATTTTGTTTATGGACTTTTGGATAGCTTCCACCTTTGGCTATTGTACATAATTCAGTTATGAATATGGGTATAATAATAACTCTTTCAACTACTGCACTCAGTTCTTTGGGATCAATACCTAGAAGTGGTATAGATATGGTATAGGATAATTAAAAATAAATCTGTGTTTACTTTTTGAGGAACCACTATACTGTTTTCAGAGAGACAGCACCATTTTATTTTCCCACCCACAGTGCACAGGGTTCCAATTTCTCCACATCTTCACCAACACTTGTTATTTTCTGCATTTTTATTGTAGTCATCTTAATGAGTGTGAGATGATAATCTCATGGTAGTTTTGATTTGCATTTCCCTGGTGATTAGTGATGCTGAGTTTATTTTCATGTGCTCATTGGCCTTGTTTGTCATCATTGGATAAATGTCTGCTGAAGTCTTTCGCCCATTTTAAAATCAGGTTATTTGTGGTTTTTGTTGTTGGGTTGCAGAAGTTCTTTATCTATTCTGGATATTAACCTGTTATCAGATATATGATTTACAAATATTTTCTGCTATTCTGTGGGTAATCTTTTCGCTATGTTGATTTTTTTCCTTTGATGTACAAAAATTTGAAGTCTGATATCATCTCATTTGTCTATTTTTGGTTTTGTTGGTCACATATCTAAAAAATCATTGCCAAGTCCTGTGTCATGCAGTTGTCCCCTATGTTTTTTTCTAGGCATTTTAGGTTTTTGATCCATTCTGAGTTAAATTTTTTTATGGTATAAGGAAAGAGTTCAAATTCATTTGTTTATATGTGGATATCTATTTTCCCAATACATTCATTGCAGAGACTGTCCTTTCTTCATTGAATAGTTTTGGCTCCCTTGTCAAAGATCATTTAACCAGATGTGCAAGGGTTTATTTCTGGATTCTCTATTCTGTTTCATTGACCTATGCATCTGCCTTTATTTAAACCCTTTTACCTTTCACGGTCAGCAAACTTTCTGGCCAAATTCAAGCTCAGCTGCAAGGTTGATGAGGACCTTCATGATCTGAAAAGTTCATGTTCTTTTTTTCTTTGCAATGGCTTTGAACTTTTTCACATTTTTAAGTGCTTGTTGGTCCAGATTTTTTATTCATATTTCATTTTTTTAATTATGCTGTGCTATATGTTCTTATCATAAAGTACCTCACAGCCTTTATAGATAGGATGCGTAACACATCAGTCACATAATCAGACACAGCCACTAGACGGTTCACAATTTCATTGACGAGGCATGGCCTCACACATAGGACATTGCAGTCAGCATCCATGTCACAGAGCATTAAGGTTCAGGTATTAAGCTGCAGATCAATATGAGACAGAATGTCCAGGGCAGATTGTACTTTGGCCAGATATCCAAGGAATGTCACTGTTTGCATTGATAACCGTAAAGGTTAGAAAAAACAGAGCTTACTCTCAAAGAGGGAGACCTTGGGAGGCTAAAATAGAGGCAAATTGAGCCTGACCTGGCCCCTAGGGTGTGGTTTGACTGAAGACTTGTGAGGTGGCTGAGACTGAGAGGTAAAAGGAGACTAGTTTTTGAAGGAACTAGAATACCAGAATGAGGATTTTGAAAGGACCTTAGTTTTTTTTTTTTTACATGCCCACTTACCTGAGAAGACAAAAACAATGTAGAATATAGTGTAGTGTTTTCAAGCTGGGAGTTTGACCAGCATTACTTTTTATAAAAGAGAAAAAATTCACAATGTCTTAAATATAGCAAATGTAAGTATTATTTCATGAAACTTCTGTTTCAGTTGCGTACATGTGTATGTATGCTGAGTCACAAAAGGAAATGTTTATCTTCCTGTGAATTATGTAATCAAAAAGTTTGAAAGGCACTGATGTAAAAGAAATTCTATGGCTCTGTGAGATTTGAAATACTGGGAAGTCCTAACTTGGAGCCCCAGGAGAGCACACCACACAGCACTGAGGCCCTCTGAGCTTCATGCTCCTTCTCAGCTCCTTCCAGCATGGAACATTGTTAGGTCTCTCAGCTTGGGGACCTTTTGCGCTATTCCCACTTCTGAATCCTTCAGTTCACCCTCCAGAATGTAAAGTGTGGTACAGTGGGAAAATACGTGTTTTGGACTTGACTGGAGCTGAGTTTGAAGCTGGTTCAATCACTTACTGATAAAGTTGCTAAGCCATTCTGAGCCTCACTTGCCTCTTCTGAAAAAATGGGAGCAGATAATACCAATGTCATAGGTTGTAAAAAAGATTTTTAAAAATGGGCCTCTCCTGGTGGCGCAGGCGGTTGAGCGCAGCGCTGTGAAGCTCTCCACAGCCTCTGCAGCACCGCTTTGATCCCTGCCGGCTGGTGAGGGTCCCACATGGTGCGGCAGACCTCTCCTGTCTCGCCTGCCGCTCCCCTCAGCAGGGATTTTCGTCAGTCTGCCTGTTCTGTTCCCCGCTGTCTCAGGTGAATCCTCTCACCCTCCCGCACATCTGGCCTGTACCCCAGTTCTTGTATAAATAAATAAATAAATCTTTTTAAAAAAAGAGACTTAAAAGGATGTGTTACTTCAATCAAGTAATACTTTACTTGGAGGAGGCTGTGTAGGTACTCATATATATATGGAAGGCTGGTTATAACCTTAGTTATAGACCAAAAATTTAGAAACATTTAAATATCTAAGAGAGATTGATTTTTTATGATATATCAATATAATAGAACAGCTATTTTTTTTAAAATGAGGTAGACCTAACTTTTTTTTAAAGATTTATTTGTTTGTTTGTTTGTTTATTTATGCAATCACTGGGTACAGTCAGAAGCGCTGGAGGGTAAGAGAATTCACCAGAGTCAGAACGGGGAATGGAACAGGCAGACCAACGGAGAAATTCGTCGCCAGCAGCCGGGGATCGAACCGGCACTGCAGAGGCTGAGGGTAGCTTCGCAGCCCAGCGCTCAACCACTGCGCCACCGGGGAGGCCCAGACCTAACTCTATTGATATAAAATATTTGCAGCACTACTAAGTAGAAAAAACTAAGTTGTAAAACCATGTTCCCATTTTTTTAAATACATAGGTTTTTAAATATATAACATTAAAGATGCTACAGTAGCAAAGATAGTTATCTCTGGAAGTCAGAATTATGAGAGACTTAAAATTTCTGTTTTGTAAATTTTGCAATTTTTATAGTAGCTATGTGTAGGTGTTCAGAAAAAAATTAGCTAAACATATATACATGCACATGTATGCATTATGTAGCAAAGAAATTCTGGGCACATTGTTAGACCTTCTTGATCACTAGTGATTGTTACAAGAATTCATTTTCATCATGGGCATTCTGTATCTTTAATTCCAGTACTCCTGTAGCCATGGAACAGCCATCATACCTAGGATTTTTATGAGAAAATACATACTTTTCTTTCTTGGTAGACTCACTATCGTTGAGGTCTGTTTCCTTTCTCCTTTATTATTAGCTTAATCACTGGCTTCAGGGTGCCCTTTGTGCATTTTTCCACATTTCATTTTAATTTTAAAAGTGTAAGCTTTTTTAAGAAGATTTATTTTATTTATTTATGCAAACAAGAGCTGGGATGTGGGCTAGAGGTGCAGGTGGGGGAGGGGTGAGGGGATTCTTCAGAGACAGAGTGGGGAGCAGAACAGGTGGATTGACTGAAATACACAGCTGAGGGGAGCAGCAGAGGAGACAGGAGAGTCCTGCTGCACCATGTGGGTTAGCTCCCTGGCGGGGGATCAAACTCTTGCTGCGGTGGCTGCTGATAGCTTCATAGTGCTGAGACTTAACCCCTTACGCCACCAGAGAGGCCCAAAACTATAAATTAAGACTATCTTAAACAATCCCTTAGCTTGTAAGTATCCAAACAATACTTAAGTTTGTAAAGTGAAAATTGACATTCTCATTCCTATGCCTGCCCTGTCCTGCTACCCAAGATGGAAATGTTTCAGTGTATGGTCTTTAAAACTTCTATGCATTTGCAAATATATCTGTGTTTATTTTTGTTATACAAATAAAATCATATTATATATATGAATAAATGTCTTTTCATATCATAGGCTTAGATATACTACAGTCCTTTTAAAGAACTGCATAATACTCTCCTTTGTGGGTGTATCATAATTTATTTCACCATTCACCTATTAATATAATTTTTACAATTGCTGGCAGTACTGCAAAAGTATTTTAATTTAATTTTGCCCACTCCGTGAGTAGATCTATAGGCTAAATTCCTACAAGTGGAACTAGTGTTTGTCAAAAGATATCTACATGGACAATTACTATTGTGTTACATTGATTTATATTCCTACCAGCAGGCAGTATATGAATTTCTCCAGTCACACTACATTTTCACCTATATTCAATTATTACTATTATTTTTAAATCTTTGTAAATCTCTTATGTGAAAAATGCATCTCACTGTCTTAATTTCTCACTGTTTTAGTTTCTTTAATTTCTTTCATTGAGTGAAGGTGAACATCTTTTCATTGCCACCTCCTGTTTGGAAATGTTACCCATGTACTGCAGATCCAACAGGAAGCTGGCCTGGAGTTCGCAGTCCTGATGAAATGATGGCAGGGATATATTAGCACACTTAAAGTGGTACAGAGAGAGCATGAAGAAGAGTAGGCAGAGAAAGTGGTGTAGTTTAGTATATGTATGATTCCATTTTTGGACACCATGCAGAGGTGACGGTGGTGGCATATCTGTGCATAGAAATCAGTAACTCCATGGCTTCTGACTCAGCACCCCTGAGTCCTTTGCCTGACTGATATGGGCTGTCTATTCCAACTCGACCTTTCTAAAAGTACAGGAAATGGTCCATTATCCTCTATGTATTTTTCCCCATAGAAATCTGGCATGTATCAATGTGAGCAATTAATCAAGTCTGCATCTATCACCTAACAGTGCCTCAGAAACAGAAGGGATTTCCTGAAACTGCATTTCAGAATCACTACTTGAATTGATCATGTTTCAAACCGCTGTGAAGAAACATTTGTAATTGTGACAAAATGGTGGCAGGGTGGTCCATGGAAAAAGAGTGTTCCAGTATCTTTGTAACCCGCTTGCTTATTTATTTATTTGTTTGTTTGTTTGTTTATATATTTATTTATTTATAGCTCAGTTACTTCTTACCTCCTTGTGTGTCACTGGTCTACAGACACCCAGCACATATCTACAATAAACTCTGGTCCACCACATATTATTTTTCCCCTTAGTACTGGTAGAGGTGAAAGCAGGGACTGTCACTAAGGTGGGCACGTTGTGATGGGAACCAGGCACGGAACCCACACACCCCACCGCCTGGTTAGGGTGTCTTTACTGGTTTCTCCATCTCATGATCCAGACATACGTATGTGTGAAAGAACATGATTCTTTCTGACTACTTAAGGCCTCCAAAAACAATTCAATCTGATGAAAATATTAGTTGACAGAGTTTCCCCTGATTCTTCTGCTGTCTTCTAAACCGAATGGTGCACATCTTTTTTCTTTCTTTTTTTTTGTCTTTAATAACTCTCAGATTCTTCCAAACTCCACCCCATGGACTTCTTGAGATTTCATGTTTTCCAAACATAATGCATTCCCAACTAGTTTATTGTTTCTGTCTCTCTCTCTCTCTCTCTCTCTCTATATATATATATATATATATATATATATATATATATATCTTTAATCAAGCAAATATGGATCTGACTGCACATAGGACTTGTGGTCAACCTGCGATAACCAGTATTACCCCACAAGTTTATATAAACTCAGTCAAAAGCAAGGGAATGTAATGTATTAGTATTTTTATGGGTAAACATGATCTTACTGCCCCTCCACAATAGTTATCTTTTTTATATTCCTAAAAAGGGAAGGACTCTGGGCTGGGTCCTTAAGTGATCTCTTCTAGATGGAGCAAATTGTCTTTATCCCACCCCTCAGATTATCATAATTGGTTTGTATTTGGCCATGAAAGAGGGTAAGTGGTTCAAGTTGCCCTCCTCATTTCCCCATCTGACAAGAGACATTTCACATTCATAGTTCATTGCTCAGAAGCCCCAAGTCAAAAGTTTTATGCAGAAAATAGTCTAAGAAACAAGTTGCCTGGTCACTGGTGCTGCAGCACACCAAGTTCCCTGCTTGGGATCAGGTTGTTAAGACAACATGAGGACAAGATGCTGTAAAAGTGTCTGCCTTCTCTGATTTAATTTTTACCAGAGTACATAAATCCACTGACAGTTTTCTTTAAACAGTGTTCTCAACTCTAAATAAAATTTAAAAATAATTAACACCTGGTTTGCTTTTTAAAATTTTGATGTGTGAAGTAGGGCCGGGGGAGGGTGTAGGTTTGGGGGCTACTGAAGCATTCTAACATAAAGGGAAAAAAGACAGGTTTCCCATAATTGGACATACTTGACTTTGAACATAGCGTCACCAAATATTCAGCCATGTGACCTTGGGAAAGTTGCTTTTAAACTTTGATTCAATACTACCATCTTGCTGTCTTGTTGTGAACATTAAATAATATGAAAAGGCACAATATAGTGCCTGGCACAGGGTCCAGCTAAATTAAGGGTAGCTTGCCTGTCTCCTTTCCATCCCTTTTTATGTCACGTTGTACCAGAGCCTTCTATTTCATCTGTAGTAAAGAGAGCCTTGGATGCTGCATGGTAACCCTGCAGGAAGAAAACAGCCATCATATTTTATCCACAGATGCAAGTCCCCTCGAACCATTGTAGACTGGCACACCTCCAAGGAAGCTGGGGAGAGGCTGAGCAGTTTTCACCCAGTCTCCAGGCTTTATTCAGCTAGTTATACGCCACCTCCGAGAGTCCAGTCTACCCCTAGTAGAGTGGGGATGCAGTTCCTTCCTGCATCAGCTGAAGGGCATGGTGACAGTAGGTAGAGGCCTCTGTCTGTCCTACCTCTGGCTTGTGCTTTGCTCCCTGAAGTTTCTTTCAGAATTGAAGCTTCAGTTCTGGTAAACAGGAGTCAATGGACCTAAGTCCTAAGTGCTAGTAACAGCCTCTCCAGTCAGGGTCCTGTTTCTGCACTGAGATAACCACTCTTCCCAGGCCTTTCTCCTGCCCTACCCCCTCCTAGGGAAACAGGCGGCTCAGCACCAGATCCACAACCACAGTGGACGCTGCTCTGATCCCCAGATTATTGAGCCTCCAAAGTCTAACCATCCGGGTTTCTTGTTAAAAATGAAAGCTAACCATAGATCTGAGGCATCCAGCAGGAGAGGGGAAGGGAAAGGGGTCAAAACAGGGGAGGGAAGAGCACAAGGGACAATAGTGTTGGATCATGGGTGTGGTGGTGGTGGGAAAACTACAGGAACTACCTCTGAGGGGCAAAATCAAATACTATCCAAAAATGAACCAGGATGTAAGAAAAATAAATATAAAAATTATTTTAAAAATCCAAGTGCTCAGCTTGCCTCCCAGTTGACCTGGCCAAGGAGCCTGCACAACTGATGCAAAGAAAAAGACCACCAGCCACTTGTGTTGGAAACACTGGGATAAGAAATAAGTGGCTCATGGGAGCAAGGACTTCAGGCTGCGATCTGAGAAGCTGAGACAAAACAGTACCTAGTGTTTCTAAATCATTAAAAGAATTTTGGAAAAAAAGAGAATAAACATTTATTCCATTTGACCTAACCCTCCCACAGGAAAGCATGTGGCCTGCAGTCACACATTACAGCACAAGAGGGATTGGTTCTGAGAAATGCATTTTCAGACAGTTTCGTCACTGTGCAAATGTCACAGCACTTATGAACTTATGACAAGTGTACTTCTACCAACCTAGAGGGCACTGCCTACAACACACCTCCATCATATAGGCACTACCATCGTTGACCAAAACATCATTAAGTCACACATGACTCGTGGCTTTGGCCTCAGATAGACCAGACACTTTTTGGTTGTCTGTTGTGAGATCAGTGACTTGCAGTAATAGTGGAGGCAGGCCTGTGATAGGCGTTCTTCTGTTCACACTATTGAGGTCTTAGTATGTGCCAAGCACCATTGGGTGTTTTAGAGCTGTTACCCACTATCAGCCCTATGATAGCTCTGATTATTCTCCCTGTTTCATCGTTGTGGACTCTGAGACGTGCATTAAATGATGTGCCCACAGGTGGAGCCATTGTCACCATTCTCTGCCCAACTCCTCTCAGCCTTCATTTCTTATGCTGCAAAATGGGGATTTAAAATATACTAGCTCCAAAAAAAAAAATACTATCTCAAGTCTGGGGCAGACACCAAGTCTTCGGTAAATGTACATTTTCTTCTATGAAAATAGGTCCTAATGAAATAAGAAAGAGTGGAAGATCCTATTGCAAGGATTTAACCTGGAAACCACCTTCATGTCTAACTAGAGGAAAAATTTAGCAGATTATGACAATATTATATAGTCTCTAAAATATTTATGAAAACGATATAAGTGGAAAGTATTTATAATATAATGTTGGATTAATAAAGCCAAATACAAAATAGTATATGCACAATGATTACAGCTATATAAATGATAGTGTAGGTCAGGGCTTGGATCAAAACATAATAATTGAAAGTTGTAAGACACAGGTTATTTAATGTGATTATACCCTGCCTTCCAATTAAAAAAAATCCCAGCAAAAACAAAAGCAGTGCCAGGTGCTGTAAGCAGCAGCTGCTGGATCATGATCAGGAAACCTTAGCAAGTCTCAGATGTGAAAAAGACACCCATCCTCCTAGCCACACCAGCCTATGCAGCACAGGCCCTGGCAATAACACTATTTTGTTGCTACACTAAGAATGTAACACAGCTTTGGGACAAATCCTGAAAAAAAGACATTTTGGCCTCAATAGATATGCCACATTGTAGCCAATCTGTTGCACTCTGTAACTGCGGCAAAATTATAGTGTCCGGTGATTAGAAGTTGACCTTAGTAGTGAGGTAGAAAAGCTTTATTTAAAGGCTTTTCCCTTGCTCAGCTGGGGTTTAGTAACATGCAGATTTTCCTTAACTAAAAAAGAGTGGTGCCCTAGCGCTTCACCTCCAAGGAGAATGTTTCATAAAATATTGATATTTTTTGCACATAAAGGAGATAGTTCATGAATAGAAAATGTAAGCATAAGCAAAGACACTTAGCTCTGAGAGTTCATGAACATGAAAAATAATGAATCCAGCTTACCAACCAAAGCTGACGTCTACTATACATACCAGGATAAAGATTATTTTTCCTCAATATTATAACTCCAAGAACAAGAGTGCCAAAAGGAGACTAGCCGGGGTTGCAAGATACTTTACTGCCTATTGTAAAGGCAATGCCATAGACTTTGTTGCAAGTTAAATACTTTTCTCCCTTATGTCTCCCAAACTGTAACTGGGTCTTTTCCCCAAATCAAACTCTTAGGAGCTATTGCAGGCCAATGCAGTGATTAGCGACTGCGGTCTTGTGTAAGCCAGTAGCAGCATCTGCACCAACCAGCCCCCTCCCCCAGCTCCCTGTAATCCTTACTCTGAAGCAGGCAGCTATTTTTGGGTTTAGAATAGCCTGGTGTGCTATGGAACGGACTCTAGATGTACTGCTTGTAAAGCATGGTCAAGAACAGGGTGTGCAGTGTGTGCTGTGTGTGCGGGTGTTTAAGGACACGTGTAAATATTTGCATGTGTGTGTAGTACCAGGTTAGGGATTCCCATGAAAGTGGTCACTCCTCCTGGGAGGGAGAGGGTGAGATGGGAGGGTGACTTCTTCCCCCCCTTGTTCTCATTTGTATCTTTTGCATGTTATGCTGAGGGCTTTATTCATTTATTATTTATGTCAATAATTTAATTTCAAAACAAACAAAAAACCCTGGTGTAGCAGAAGAGCAGTGGTTCCAGGATCCAAAAGCATGTTTAGTTCGTGTGCTGTTGCTAACTGAGCTATCTTGAGCCAGTCAGTGGATCAGTCAGTGTTTGCTTCCTTGACTGTGGATAAGGAATGTTGACAGATGTTGTGAGGATCAAAAGAGAAAGTGCAAGTGGAAGTGCTTTAAAAACAAGTGCCCTGGTCACAATAAGATATCAGTTCACACCCTCTAAAATGGCTGTAATCAAAAGGTAAAACATATGTCGACAAGGATGCAGAGGAACTGGAGCCCTCACTGGTGGCATTCTAAAATGGTTCAGCTGCTCTGGAAAAACAGCCTGACAGCTCCTCAAATAGTTAAACATGGAGTTGCCTTATGACCTAGCGGTTCTACCCCCAGGAACCCAAAAGAAGGAAAAACATACATCTACACAAAAACTTGTACACGAATGGTTGTATCACTATTGTTCATAATAGCCAAGGATCCATGAGTGGATATGCCCCTACAGCTGCATATTATTCAACAATGGGAGGGTACGAAATAGTGATGCTTGCTACAACAAGGAGAAACCTTGAAACATTATGCTGAGCAAAAAAGGCATGTCACAAAAGGCCATATGTTGTGATTCCACTTATATGAAATATCCAGAACAGGCAGATGAAAAGTAAATTAGTTGCTGGGAGGCCTGGGAGTAGGGGGGAGGAATAGATGCTGGCCCACTGGGTCCAGGATTTCTTTTTGGGGTAATGAAGTGTTCTAAAATGGATTAATTATAGTGTCTGGTGATCAGAAGTTGATCCAGTGATCTGAATATACTTTTCAAAAGCATAGAAATTTTGTACTTTAAATGAGTAAATTGTACAATGTGTAAATTTTAACTTAATGAGGCTGTTATGGGGTGGGGGAGTACAAGTCAAAGACTATCCATAATGTGTTTTCTGCAAATGACCAAACAGAGCTGAACTCCAGGAGAGATCAATTCAGGGCTTGATTAACTTATTACCAACATCTATGACATCAAAATGCACCTAAAAGAAGATGTCTCACCATCTGCTGGCCACAGTTATCACTGTCTACATGTCCATGAACATCCAAAGCACCAAACTTGGAAAATAAATACATGTTAGTTCTTGCAATAAAACTCGAGAAGGAAGAGTGAAGCACTCTAATTCCTAGTAACCAAATATTTATGAGAAAAGGAGTGGGGAAAATGATAAATCCTCATGTGCTTGGTAAGATTCTGAAGCAAGAATAAAAAATAGGCAAGACAAGAACCAAGCCCCAAGATCTCATAATACTCTTGGAGTCTCAGAAATGCTGCCTCACCAATGTGCTCCAAGATACAGAGGCTAACATTGAGTGAATAAGCAGTGACATGGACCCTGAGTCAAACAAGTGACTCAGAATGCTGGGATTCAGAATGTGACGACAGTTTAGGAATCTTTTTTTTGTTAAGATTTATTTATTTATGCATACAAGAACTGGGGTGTAGGCCAGAGATGTGGGGCGGTGGGGGTGGTGGTGGTGAGAGGACTCACCAGAGAAAGAGTGGGGAACAGAAATGGCAGATGTCCTGAAATACACTGCTGAGCTGAGGGGAGCAGCGAGCAAGACAGGAGAGGTCTGCTTCGCCATGTGGGTTACTCCCTGGCTGGCCGGGGATAGAACTCATGCTGCAGTGGCTGGCAATAGCTTGATAGCACTATGTCTTTACCCTGTGCCATGAGGGAGGCCCTAATCTCATAGTTTCATTGGCACCATTTTTTTCTTTCTAAGTGTTACATAATATAACACTGCATCTTAGAATCAGCAGTCTTATATTTGATAATTTTGGTTCTTATTAAGGGTAGTTCGTGAGGGTAGCAGGAAGTAAGTTGAATGTAACAGCTCTTGCTGTTTCACTGAAAATGATTAGAGTGCATCCAGACTCCCCAGGCCCCTGAAACCAGGGCCCAGCCCTGCCCTGCCCACCTGGCCAGCCATCAAAAGAAAAAAAATAATAATATAGAGTATAATTCTTGTGTCTCAAGCATAGAAATCAATGGACATTTATTCTAGGATTTCCATAGAATTTTTGTAAACAATAAGAGTTGTGTGCTCTGACCCCTGACTCCATGCCGGGCACCATGTGTACGTGCATTGTCTTGTTCATGCCTAACAACAATGATATGTAGAAGGTAACTATTTTCTGTTTTATAGAAAAGGAAACTGAGTTTAGGAACTATTAAATAACTCACCCAGAGTCCTCCAGCAACTAAATGACAGAGCTAGTATTTGAATCCATCTGACTCCAAAGATCATGCCCTTGACTGCTCTGCCAGAACATTTTTATGGCTGATTCTAAATTGAGTCTTAAAATCACAGACAATTAAACAAATGCGAAGGGAAATAGGCAAGGTAGATGGATGTACAACCTATATGGGAGTTGCAGACTTTTGGCCATTCTCTAATTATACTAAGGTTCAAGTCTGCATTTTCCAGGACCGTAAGGAGATCAAAGCAGACAAGTGAGAAGCTATAGTTACACAGGTTCCAACTTTCTCCTGTAAATTCTCCTGATCAGCTGTAAATCTCATTAAGTTTCTATCTCCTACCTTTATTCTCTGAACATTCTGATTTTGCTTTTGTGCATTACAATACCAGTTGAGAGAACTACAAAGAATTTGAGATGCAGAGCCAGAACAAGGATACCCTAAAATAAAATCTCAAAGCACAAAACTTTAGAGCTAAAAAGGATCGACGTTTTCCCCAGACCTGTTGAGTGAGAATATCAAGGGGGTTTGTACAAGAACTCTTTTTCTCAGGGGATTTCAAAACTGGATCCACAGCATCAGCTGGGAACTTGTTAGAAATGCAGGTTCTTGGAACCCATCCCAGTCCTCTGGGTCAGAGACTGTTCTGGTGTCCAGCAATGTGCATAATAAGAAGCCTCCCCAGCAGTTCCTCAAGTCTGCTACAGGTTGAGAATCACTGGACTCAGCAAAATTTGGATAGAATCCTATGATTATTCCTCCTTTTTGTCCACTGCAGCACTGTTTCAAATTTTACTTAAAATTTTTATTTTCTTATTTTATTCATGAAATTTCTTTTAGCACTTATAGTATTTAAATGTGTAAGAATCCTCACCTAAGTTCTAATCCTGGTCTCCTATTTTCCTCCTTAGATCTTACTTAACAATTAGCACAAACTATAAAAATATCTTTCCTTGAAAAGTTTGTCAGTGTTTGAAGTGTTTTCTACATTAAGATGTAAGGTATTAGATGACAGAAATTATCTTGCTCCACTTGATTTTGAAACATGTCCATTCTAGGAAATGCAGTAATATATGATATCCCTAAAACTATACTAGAAAATGACTCAGGACATCCATTTTGTTGAATAGACATTTTTGTTAAAATTAATATAATAAAGTCACCTTTTCAACTTATTGACTATAAAAAAGTAATGAGAAGTTGTCATAACCAATAGGGGAAGGGAAGACAATTTTCTGGCTCCTGAATATCTTTAATCAATTCAATTTCTGAAATACATCTTTCTCTACTAATATTTTGATTTGATATTTGTTCTGGGGAAGTGAGGAACTTGTTTAGGTCAGCATTTCTCAAATAGTATTCCAGAAAGATGTCAAGTTGTTTTGCAAAGCAAAGATTCAAGGATACATGCATCTGAGAAATGTTATATTAAAAAAATTAAATAGGTATTTTTACTCCATGACTTCTTTGAATATACTGTGATTCTCCAAGTGGTGTGTATCACCCAGCATTTACCAGAATTTTCTAATAAAAATTTGGAAACAAGCCAAAAAAGCATCATTTTTAAGAAACTTCTGCATTGACATGGAAATGGATTTGTTAGCTAGAACCTTTCTTTGCAATGGTTTAACACAAAGAAATTTTTCATAAAGTCTTGGTAATTACCTTAATCTTAAAATACCCCACTAGCTATTTTATAACAACACTTATGGAATCATGTTTAAACAATTTAATAAATATAAATATAAAATGAGCATGGTGTATTATTCAGGTTTAAATCTTTTTTTTAAAAATGATTTTTATTTTGATAATACAGAAGGCCAGTTGACATTTTGACCTTACTGGTAATAAGATAAAGTTATTTCAACTCTTAGTATTTTCTCAATGAATACTTTTAGAATATAATGTTAAATAATATCCACTTAATAATTAAGATATGCAAAAGAAGTATTCGTTTCTCATACCATCACAGCAATATGGATGGAACTGGAGGGGATTATGCTCCTGAAATAAGTCAGAAGGGCAAAGAAAAATATCAGATGGTTTCACGTATAGGAGGAATATAGGGAAACTGAAAAAAAGGTCAAAAAGAAAAAGACAAAACTTGAAGGCAACTGTAGATCTGAGGTTTACAGCAGGGGATGGAGAGAAAGAGGGTGACTTGGTCGTGGGAATTTTATGGTGATTACACCTGAAAGGAGAAATCAAACACTGTACAAAAATGAACAATGATGTAAAAAATATGCACATAAATAAATATATTTTTAAAAAAGAAGTTCATATAATGGTGCCTGGGATTGGAGCCACTCTATATATGTGTTTCATTTCCCTTTCTATGTGTTGGGTTACAGAATGCTTTTCTTAAAATTTTGAGTTAATTGGCCTCCATGGTGGTGCAAGGGGTTAAGCACCACACTGTGAAGCAATCCACAGCCTCTGTAGCACGAGTTCGATCCCCCAGCCAGCCAGGGAACTACCCACATGGCACAGCAGACCTCTCCTGTCTCGCCCGCTGCTCCCCTCAGCAGTGTACTTTGGTCAATCTGCCTGTTCTGTTCCCTACTCTGTCTCTGGTGAATCCTCTCATTCCCTGCACCTCTGGCCTATAACCCAGTTCTTGTATGCATAAATAAATAAACCTTTAAAAAAAAAAGTATTATTTTCCCATCACTGCATAACAAAAGTTATCACAGAGGTCAAACAACATAACTTATAGCACTCAGGTCTGCAGGTCTGAACACCAGTTAGGCGTGGTCGGGTTCTCCATTACAAGGCTGAATCAAGGTGTTGGCCAAACTAAGACCCTGTCCAGAAGTTGTGAGAAAATATCACTTCCAGATTCATTCCAATTATTGGCAAAATCCAGATCCTTGAGGGTTAACTGTGGTCCCCACTTTCTTACTCTTAGTCAGCAAGACTCTCTGGTCCCAAATGTTGTTCCCTCCAACTTTCCACGTGGTTCCCTCCAACTTCAGGTCAGCAAGGGCATGTCCAGCCTGTCATGTACTTTGAACCTCTGACATCCTCTCCTGTCGCTAGCCAGAGAAAACTACTTTTAATGACTTAATATGTTTAGGGAAGGCCCACCTGGGTAATCTCCCTTTCTGAAAGCTAACTGTGCATCTAACATAATCTAAGAGTGGGAGTGGTGCATCGTCAAGTTCACAAACACAATTCCTCTTGTTAATCAAGGGGAGGTGTTTCAACAAGGACAAGGATCGAGTAGGATCAACCTGGAATTCTGCCTTCCACAAAATATAAGACACCTCCCAGTTTTCCAAAGTTTACAAATTAGGAGATAATCGAAATGAGTGCTGCAATTAGTGCTGTGGTAGTTTATGGAAGGCTTGCACAATGGAATCAGTTGATTAGAAAAGCCACATGGAGCTTAAAACAACAACATACTAGACCCTGAGGCATAATGATAGCAATGGCTAACATTTATTGAGTTGTAAGCCTAGGATACTGTACTGTTAACACATTATCTCACTGAATGTTTACAAAAATTCTGCTACAATTATATCTGTTTTACAACTGAGAAAGCAGAGCTTTGAGAGGTGAAACTACTGCCAAGTGGCAGAGCCAAGAGCAATGCCAAGTCCGTGCCCCTTGTCACTCTGCTGTGTAGCAAACTTCTGTTAGGTCATCATCATGTGCTAGGCTTTCGGTAGGTTAATGCAAAAAATAAGATACAATTCCATCCCTTGGGACTTCACCATAAGAGAGGGGGTAAAGAAAACACATCGACCGTAAAGTGCAATAGCAGTGTGCATGTTAAGCACAATGGCATCACAAAGCAAGAATTGATCAGCTCAGCTTCAGTGTGTCATTGAGGGCTTCCAGAGGAGTTGGCACTTGAGCTAGATCTGAAGAATGAATGGTTCTTCCAGAGACTGCAAAAAGCCAGGAGACATAAGGAAATTCCTGATCTGGTAAAGGCAAGGAGGAAGGAAACCATGTACCTATTCAGGAAAATGCTAGTATATTCTGATGATTCTGTATGACTGGATCTTGTGTGACTGGGAAAGATAAGAGGTGAGGCTAGAAAAGAAGCCAGGGATCCAATTTCAAAGAGACTTGCATGGCTTAATGACCAGTTTGGATATATTGCATAAGTGGGGAATTGTGTTGTTCTATGCAGGAAAATAACATGCACAGGGCTATTTTAACATTTCAGTATTAATGTGGTGGCTTTTTAAGAAGGACAAGAATAGGACGGAGAGACCAGCCAGAAGACTCCAATCACGCGGGGCTGGAGGTGAGAGACCAAACAGACAAATGTGAAGGGACAGTGGATAAATGAGATTTGGTGACTGACGAGATGGAGGACATGAACAAGAGAGAAGTTTTAGGATGACTCATTCTGATTTCGCTGAGCTGTTGTTTGGATGATGGCACCATTAACAGAGGTAAAAGTCAAGTTGGTATTGGCCAAATTAAGATTAAGTTGTCTGCATTACATCCGAGTAAGAATTCTAGACACCTGCACAGGTGCTGCAGTATACAGGGTGTACCTACTGCATCCGAGAGCACTCAGGTGGTGTGACTTCCTGAAGCAGATGATTCTAAAGAGAACAGAGTGAAACTAGAGGGAATTGTGGGGAAGGCATATAGAACAAGTGAAAGGTGACTTGAGAGCCAAAAATGAAAGTATCTGGAGATAACATGGAATCCAGACTAAAGTAGCATTGCCCTTAGTGATATGGTTTCACAGTGGTGCACTGAGCATAAAGTGGGGCTGTCCTCAAGGGCTGAGAGACCATCTACAATGAGGCCTTCCTAGAAGACATTTACTTCCGTCAGTTCACTGCATTCCTGAAGCTCTTCCTCCAGCTCTGAAATTTGACTTATTTTATTGATTACTGTTCTTACTGTTAGAGTGGAAGTGGGTCCATTCATCAGTAGTGGCCTCATGCCACGCTCATCAAGGCTGCTGATACACATATGCTCACACCTGAAAGCAGTGCATTGATTTGCAGGGGAAACTATAATTGGCCACCTGCCTGGCAAACCAGGGCCATTCCGGGGGAAACCAAACTGCTAGAATGTTCCTCTGGAATCATGAACTAGTGAAGGAGATCTTAAGTGGTCCCAGTACTCAGTAGCATCAGAGTCTGAACAGTCACACCCAAGCTCCCAGGTTTTGACCAAAGTTTTGGGTTATCCCAGATCCTCAGTGATGCATCCACAGGGCATGTAGTCTGTTGATTTGCCCCTGCCAGTTAAAGTCATGGTGGAGCACTTTCACCAAGTAAGTAATGGAAGACAACTTGCCAGGCCTAACGGCAGCCCACCATCATGACCCATAAAGAAGAATAAGGTTAAGCCAGGGGATCAACTTAAGACTTAAAAGTTTTTGAAAATCTGGTAAAGGAGTGTGTGCCTTGTCCTGTGAATACCATAGAACCCTGGAGATGTGGGTTTGGGGCGGTGGGAGGGTCAGATAAAATTCAAGACTTGGGGGAGTTAATCTGAACTGAGGATTGTAGGGTAAATGGAAGTGATCAGGTTTTTTCTGCCATTAGCATCCATGATCGACACCCATGGTCTTAAACGCGTGCCTGGTGGCAACACTTAAAATGTGATGTGGGGGTGCGTAATGGGCGGCAGAGGACCATGCTGTGAGTTGCAGTGGAGAGCGGCCCAAAACACCAGAGAGCCTAAAGATTCACCAGGACTGGGAGGCCTCCCAGCCACCCAGCTGCCCCAGCCCCTACCTGCCTGCCCTATACCCAGTTGCCTCACTACAAATGGAGTAGAAAGATCATTAAAAGCCTGAAAAAGCCACTGAGAGCTCCAGGACTTTCCTCTTCCCACTGTGCCCTACTGGCTGTCTGCACTACAGGATGAACTGTGGGAAGAAACCAGAAGCTAAGAAGCAACGGAACTGGATGGAATATACAAAGCCAGGACTACATGGTGACCAGATATGGGAAGGAAATACCACGTTGAATAGTCATTCCAAAGAGCAGCAATCCATGGGCTATATGGTATAACACTGGGCCACTATTTTTTTTTTTTAAACATTTTTCTTGGAATGATCTTTTTTTTTTTTTTTTAAGATTTATTTATTTATTTATACATGCACTGGGTACAGTCAGAAGCACGGGAGGGTGAGAGAATTCACCAGAGCCAGAGCGGGGAGCAGAGCAGGCAGAAGGACCGAAGTACACTGCTGAGGGGAGCAGCGGGCGGCAGGAGAGGTCTGCGTGCCATGTGGGACCCTCCTCCCATGGCCGGGGAGCAGCCAGGGATCGAACCGGCGCTGCAGAAGCCGCGGGCAGCTTCGCAACCCAGCGCTCAACCGCTGCGCCACCAGGGAGGCCCAGGGCCACTATTTTTTATTATGTAGTTATTATTGACAGTGTTTGGGGTATTTTAATTAACAATATACTTTGTTTTAGGTGGATGTGTATAAGCAGTATATTTGTAAAACTTTCGTATTGCAGTTTGTTGAACAGTCCGTCAGAGACTGGCACACCCACCACAGTTGACTTAATACATTAAAAAGAGAAAATCCTTAAAAATTCCAACCTGCAGGCTAATCTCAACTATTTTCCTTTCTCAATTCTCTTAGGAAGAAATGTTGTAGATATAAGCAGCTAGTTGTGAAGAATGGGCAATAGAATTTTGAGAGAAACTTGGAGAGTGGGGTGTAGAGAATTGATGTCTCAATCAATAAGCACTTATTAAGCACTTACTAGATGCCTGTGGTTGTGTGAGGTGCTGTGGAGCCCATAAACCCTGTAGAACAGCTCCTTTTCTTGAGGAGTTAACAGCCTTTTCAGGAGCCGCTTTACTCTAAGAAGTAACCAGGATCAAGCAACATAAAAAGGAATGAACTGAGCTGCTAAGCTGGTGCATACAGATCCGAGGTATTTACAGACAAACTAAGTGATGGAAGCCATAGCAGAGGACAACAAGGTCAGGAGGACAGAAAAATCCCAACTTGAAAGGAATAGGCAAACTGGGGCTGGTAAGTTTAGTAACAGATTCCAGAGGGATTTATCCTTTCTTTTCTTTTTCCCTCAGAGGTTTATTCTTTGCAAAACACTTTTATGTGTATTAATCTTATTTAGCCTTGACACAATCCAGCGAGGAAGCAAGGTGGGGATTATAAAGGGGGGAAAGATTTGAGAGAGATTTATGATATAGAAACAGCGGGATTTTATGACCAATTAATCTTGTGGTTGAGGGTGAGGGAAGAGTTGAGGCTCACCCACCCGCATTCACTCATTAAACCACTCATGCAGCAAATACTTCTTGGGGGTCTATGTCCCATCTATACAATGGTGCTAGGCTTCCGCTGGGCTGCCAGGTAGGTGACAATGCCATTACCTGTGCCAGGTGCAGCAAGAATAACTGATGCTGACAGTCCTTCTGGTTTCTACCCTATGAATTGAGGTTGCAGGGTAAAATTGGCAAGTAGGTAATTTTGCTGAAAAGTTTGCTTTTTCAGGAAGGAGGTTTGTGATATGAAATAGGCTTGAAAATTATTAGACTATAGGTGTGAGTTAAAACCAAGAGTGGTTAGATGACAATTCTGAACTTTAATTTCTGTAGGAAATGGAAAAGATAATTTCTATATCACATGGTTATTTTAGATCAAGGGAAGGTGAATGAGAATGAGCCTGGAAGACAGCAGAAAATTATATAAATTAAAAATATTGCTATTTCATCATTATAGTATCAGAATCTTGTGTCTTGCTGAACAGTTTAAGAAATTCCTCAAATGCCAAAATTTTGCCCTAATATTCCTCCATTATCTCATTATCATCACAACCCAAGGCAGAGGTCAGGAGCTGAATATGAATATGGATATGTCTTGATACGTCTTGATATCCAGGCTTTGAATAGAAACTGAGAATATGAGATTAACTCATAAATGTATCTTAGTTATGAAAGGCTTATCTGGTCAGAAACAGCAGGAAGATAATGCAAGGCACAAGGGCCATGCTGCTGTTGAGCTTGATTTCTAAAAGCACAACTAATGAATAATTAATATGCAAAAAAAATCCAGATATTCTGACGATTGAAAAGTGAGCGGGTGGGGAATCTTATAGAAATTTGAGAGAAAAATTCAAGTTATGGTAGGTAACCCCTGGAGTTTCAAAGTGAAAGAGAAGTGGAGAGCCAGGTTACCTTTCAAAAAATAGGCAAAACAAATTGGAGAAAACTAAGTTAAGGTCACTGTTTCAACTGGCTGCGAGGATAAAATAGGTGACAAAGAGAGTTTTTTTTTTTTTTAAGGCCTGCTTTTTTGTTGTTGTTGTTTTGTTTAAAGATTTATTTATTTATGCAATGCAAGAACTGGGGTACAACCCAGAGGTGTGTGTGTGAGGGTGGTGGTGAGAGGATTCACCAGATAGAGTGAGGAGCAGAATAGGCAGATCTACTGAAATACACTGCTGAGGGGAGCAGCGGGTAAGGCAGGAGAGGTCTGCTGCACCTTGTGGGTTTCTCCCTGTTTGGGGATCAAACTCATGCTGCAGTGGATGGCGATAGCTTCATAGCGCTGTCTTTAACTCCTGGCCACCAGGGAGGCCCCCTGATTTTTTTTTTTTTTTTGGATCACTTTAAATTCTTTATTTTTTTAATTGATGTATGTTACTATATATGTAACTCCATGGATTAAACTTGACTAGGAATTGAGGAACACACTAACACTGGGTTTTAATTTTTTTGCTGTATCATATGGGGACAATGGTTCCATGCTGTGACCAGTCAGTCCATTGAATTTTCTGGCTTTTATTAATTGATTGCTAGATGTATAGGTATATCTACTCACAAGAAACCACTGTATTCTCAGAAGTTAAAAGGAGAAAAGTCACCTTGTATCAGAAATTTTCTTACTCTACTGTAAGTAAAGCCAGGTGGAGTTGTTTCCCTGAAATTTCAATTGTGGGGGCCTCAGAAATGTCTTTCTTTTTATATTTTTTATTTTATTTATCATTTTTTACATTTTTTAGACAATATTTGCTTCCCCCCACCCCCTCAGATTGAGTCCCCATAGAATTTCATTCCACAAGGCAGCGGTGCACCATAACCAGGGGCCTCAGAAATTTAAACTGCACTGCTCATATTCCTGAGACTACAGAAATTAATGCAATGAGTCCATTTATTTGTGTTTCTAAAGAGACATAAACTAAAGAAACTAGATAATTTATTCCCTCATTTAGTCATTCATCAAACATTTATTGAGGCATTTATATGCTCCAGAAATGGTGCTAATTGCTAGGGATGCAGGGATGGTGGAAAAAACCCTTGCTCCTAGGAAACTTCCATGTATCCATCCATGTCTAGCTGCATGCTTTACTTAGGTGGTGATGACACTGACACTGGGTCACAAAGGATCAGCAGAAGGTGACCATTTGGATTAGAAGTTGAGGGCCTCCCTAGTGGCACAAGGGATTAAGGCGCAACCTATGAAGCTCTCTGCAGCCGCTACAGCACAAGTTCAATCCCCAGCCAGGGAGATACCCACATGGCATGGCAGACCTCTCCTGTCTTGCTCGCTGCTCCCCTCAGCAGTGTATTTCGGTCAGTCTGCCTGTTCTGTTCCCCACTCTGTCTGTGGTGAATCCTCTCACCCCCCACACATCTGGCCTGTACCCCAGTCCTTGTATGCATAAAATAAATAAATCTTAAAAAAAAAAAAAAAAAGGAAGTTGAAATCCCAGGCAAGGGTGAGAATACACATGAGGAGAGAATTCAGTAGGGGGCTTGGAAAAGTTCCTATGGTGCTTGTAATCCTACTTGAGTCCCTCAAGGTAGGGCTGGAGAATATGTGTGTCATTGTAAAGGATTTGGGACTTCCCTTGAATGTGATGGGAGCCCTTCTCACAAACATTAAGTAGGCAAGCACTCTGATACCCTTACTTGGGGGGAACACCCTATAGATTGAGTTATTTTGCAAGCAGAGATGATTTTTTTTTCCACATAAAAGGTTGTAATTTATTAATCCTATCATGAAGAATCTGCATAGTCATCACAGATAAAGTCACTGCAGAATCTTTACTCCCTTTTACAGCACCCACATTGGCCATTGCAGCCCCCCGTTCATTCATTCTGTTCTTGCATCCTTCTCACTGTTTTCTCAAGGTCTTTTTCTTTTCACACAGGCCATGTCTCGCGAGCCTATGTTTAGGTTCATTTTTCTTTACATAATCCAAGGAATCCTAAATCATACCAAAGTCAGTTGGCTTGTCACCTCCAAAATGTGTTTTGAATCCAAAGACAAAGATGACATCAGGGGTAGTCTTGAACATTTTAGCTAGTTTTCCCCACATTTCTGTCTTAGGTATGTTACAGGGCAACCCCAAAAGGAAATGGGACAGCCTGTGAACAAGACCCAACTGCAGGCAAACATGAGAAGGTTAATGAAAGATTTATTTACAAAATAAATGAAATGGGGCCTTCCGGCAGCAGGTTGAGTGCTGCGCTGTGAAGCTGTCCACAGCTTCTGCAACGCGGGTTTGATTCCTAGCCAAGGAGAAACCCACAGGGTGCAGCAGACCTCTCCTGCCTCTCCCACTGCTCTCCTCAGTAGTGTCTTTGGTCCATCTGCCTGTTCTGTTCCCCACTTTGTTTCTGGTGAATTCTCACACCCTCTCACGCCTCTGACTTGTACCCCAGGTCTTGTGTGAATAAATAAATCTTTTGAAAAATGATAAAAGAAATGAAATGAAAAGAGGGGGACCAATGGAGAGAGTGAGATTAATTGGTGAATTGATCCTATCAGTAACATCGTCTGAGCTGGGACCCCAAGAGCACGCAATAGACAGGGAAAACCAAGAACACACAGGCCACATGTGTTCAGTTTTATACCAAGAGTGGCTACTTAACTCTACCCTCAGTTCCCAGTAATTCCCCCTTCAAGAAGTCAAGAATCATGGCATGATGAGGGTTGTAATCTTTGGTACCTGGGAACTCCTTGGCATGGAGGTGGGGGTGGAGTCCATTCAGGACATACTGTCCCCCAAGAGGTACTGTTATAGGGCAGCCCCAATACAAAAACGGGGTGCCTGACTATGGGTCCTCACCCGCGTGCTTAAAAGGACTTATCAATGCTCTACTGCAGGCACACGTGAAAGGTTAATAAAAGGTTTATTTACAAAGGAAGGGGATATGAGGAAATGTAGAGCTCAGGGAGAAAAGTGGGAGACAAAGTTTTAAATGTGTCCTACCCGATCCGCTGATCAGGAATCCCAAAATGGCACTCGGAGAGCTGGCTGCAAGCCAGGAGCCGTGAAGCCAGGAGGCGAGCGACAGAACGAAAGACCCCAAGGCCCATGTGTTTGGTTTTTATACCCAACCTGGCTGCTTAACTCCACCCTCAGGTCCCAGCCACCTTCCCTCTGGTGGTGACGGGATTTGTCTTTCCCAATGTCTTGATGACTTTGGTCTGGAGTGGGGATGGGGTCCACAAAGCCTGCATGGGATTAGCTCAGGACATCCTTTCCCCCTAACAGTACTGTTGCCTTCCATGACCATTTGTTGGTCATGAACTTCCTGGTCTGGATATTTACTGTGTCATTCATGATGGTGATGGATCTTCAGGCAGTCAGGGAGGTAAAAAGACATCAGGGATGATTTTGTTCATCTTTGTATCTCTGTTGTCTTCTTATAAACATTTTTGAATGGGCACACTGAAAACCAGGTATGCAGGAGAATTAAGACTGAGCCTCTGCCCTCAGGGCCTCAGCCCAGCCAGAGAGAGGATGATGCGCAGGCTCTGTTGCACCCTAGGGGCTGAACACTCAGCACTCAGGCCTACAGGGAGCCTGGGGGAGGCACGCAGCTTGGTGGTGAGGCGGGGCAAGTCTAGAGGATTTCCAGAAGAAAGTGAGACTTTGAAGAATAAGAACTCTAGCTAGGCTTTGAAGAAAAAGACATTCAGACTGAGGAGGGCAAAGGAATAATGTGGCAAGGGAGGTGAGAAGCTGCCAGAGTGTGTGTGAATGGAGGCTACTCAGGTGTGTTGCAGCAGAAGTACCCATTTCAAGGCTCAATGACCAAAACCCCGGGGGAAGTAGGAAGGAGAGGTGAAGAGTGAAAATAGATATGGTGGCCCAGAACAAGGACAAGTCTTTAGGTGACGTTGAAGAAAGAGAAGTAAGGGTGGGTGTGATTACAGATTGGTTTAAGAGGGAGCAGGCAACAGGCAAGGTTTGAGTAAACATTTGCTCAATTAATAGTAAACCCCACACTTGGAAAGTTCTGGGGATGCATCTATCTTTTCCTCAGCAAAAACTGCTTCCTTGCCCTCTGAGGAGTATCTGGCTCTTCCGTTAAACAGATACTAATGGTTCTACTCATAACCATCCCCCAGGTGTGTGACCTTCACCATTCAAGCCCCTCCTCACCTACTTGTCCCATCAGATATCCCAGGCTTGATTCTCCTCCCAGCCCTGAAGGAATGCCTACCTCTGCTTCCTCCTGCTCTTTTCCTGATCAAATGAGTTTTGCTCTCTCCCTTTGTCAGCCAGTTTGACATTTCTGCGGCAGCTGTTTTCTCAAATCTGTGTCCCTATTGTCCTCAGATTCCTCCCAGAGAAGATGGGAGTGAGTGAAGAGAAAGGTGGGCTCAAAAGAGCAGCCTTGACTAAAAAACCAACTATATTTGCTGAGGTGACCACAGATGAAATGACAGCTTCAGAATAATCCAGAAAGTAGGAGTATGCATGAAAACAGGATTGGCCGTGGCCTGAGAGCTGTTGGGTAAACAGGGCTTCGTTATACTCATCTCTCTCTCTTTTGCACTTTTGCAATTGTGCATAATAAAACATTGAAAAATAAAAGAGTGGATATCTGAAAATACTGTGAATTGACAATTACCCTTCATTTCTGCTAGTGTAATGTGCATAAACACATCATTTACCAATATGAAAAAATGTAGAAATTGTCTTATGGGACTATTGTTGGTTTAGCTATCTCCTTCCTTGTCTCTCCTCCAATCCCAGTCTTTGCTAATGTTTGCTGGCATTTTCCCTCCTTGGTTTTATTTTTTTTAAGATTTTTTTAATTTAATATTTTATTTTATATAATTCTTGCATCATTTTTCATCTTTGTACAATTATGCATTTTCATTTTGGTTATATTCCCCATACAATTGCACCCCCCCTTATTTTGACTCTAGTTCTTCTTCTCCTGCCCTTCCCTAACCGCCCCCCCCCTGTAGTGTGTCTCTGGTTTATAGTTGTTTGTTGATTTTGATTATTACTTTGCATTGATTCGTCTTTTTCCTGGTCTCTTATTTAGGTTTTCTAAATTCCTGCTATGAGTGAGACCATCCAGTATTTTTCTTTTTCTTTCTGACTTATTTCGCTGAGCATGACCCCTTCTAGCTCCATCCATGTTGCTGCAAATTGCATGTGTTTATCTTTTTTGATTGCTGAGTAATATTCCATTGTGTGTATGTACCACATCTTCTTGATCCAGTCATCTATTTTTGGGCATTTGGGTTGTTTCCGTATCTTAGCTATTGTAAATAGTGCTGCTATAAACACAGGCGTGCAGGTGCCCTTTTAAAGATTTATTTTATTTATTTATACAAGAACCGGGGTACAGGCCAGATGTGCGGGAGGGTGAGAGGATTCACCAGAGACAGAGCAAGGAGCAGAACAGGCAGAGTGATGAAATACACTGCTGAGGGGAGCAGTGGGCGCGACAGGAGAGGTCTGCTGTGCCATGTGGGACCCTCGCCAGCCAGTGGGGATCAAACTCTCACTGCAGAGGCTGCGGACAGCTTCATAGTGCGGCGCTCAACCGCCTGTGCCACCAGGGGAGGCCCCCCTCCTTGGTTTTAATCAGAATCAACCTACAACTTCATTCCTTCTGTCTGAGCACACTTGTATTGTCTCTGCTATGAATTTGAAAAGATAAGGCGTTTTTTTAATAAGGAAGATACAATTTACATTTAACCCCACCTTCCCCAGCCTGAGCTTTTCTTCCCAACCCAACCGTAACTTTAATGTGACAGGGAGTTGCTGTTTGTCATACTTGTTTTTAAATTACCCCCTTGGGCATCTCAAAATTAAATAATCCTTTTTGGCCAGCTTTTTCTGAAAGTCCCCGATGTTTTTAAAAGAAATGTCTAGTACTTCTCTAGTACTGAAAAGATACTAAACAATGGTAAGCATGCAAAACAAACTTCAGATATAAAAGATTATTTTCAGTTGAGACCACATTGCGATTGAGAAACTCAAAGTCAAGTAACTTTATGAGTCAAAAGATAAGGAACCAACTAGCAACAATAACAGATGTTTTGGGTGGAGTGTGTATCCAGGACTGGGGAGTAATTCACAGTCAGCTAACTGTCCTCCCCTTGGGCCTGTCTACCCGACTCTGCATTTTCTTCTCAGTGGCTCTGCATTTTCTTCAGGATAAAACCCATATTCCTTAAAGGTCATTTAAGATTATTTATGATACCACTCAACCTATTTCTCAACTTGAATCTCAAGGTTTCCCTCCAGGAGCCTTCCAAGGCTTCCCTAAATCATACTGTTTCCACCATGGTGCTCCCAAAGCATCAAAGTACCTTGACTATTGTTTTCCTCACTACAGATTCCTTGGGCTCAAATGTAACCTCATTATCTTTGCAGTCCCGGTCCTTAATCTATAAGATTCTGAAAAAAAGCCTAATAGCATCAGTTGTTCTGCAGAATGGCAGCAGCCCCAAATGAAGACAGTTAATTAAATAACCCATTGGGTTGGCAACAGAAATGTTACTTTTCTGTGTTTTTTTTTTAAAGATTTATTTATTCATACAAGAACTGGGGTACAGGCCAGAGGTGTGGGGGGTGAGAGGATTCACCACAGACAGAGTGGGAAACAAAACAGGCAGATTGACCGAAGTACACTGCTGAGGGGAGCAGCAGGCGAGCCAGCAGTGGTCTGCTGCGCCAGGTGGGTAGCTCCCTGGCCGAGGATTGAACTCGGTGATGCAGTGGCTGAGGACAGCTTCATAGGTTGTATCTTAACCCCTTGCCGCCACCAGGGAGGCCCAGAAATGTTACTTTTCTAATAGAGGAAAATTCTCACTAAAAGTCTTAGGGCAGAATATGATATAATCTAATGTAGTATAATACAGTATAACATAATGTAATATATAAAGTAACATAATATATCATAATATAATATGTAAAGTAAAATAATATGATATAATTTGTGTGTGTGTTAACTAGGAGGCAGCCACTATGCAAGGCCCTTTACTTGCTTTCCCTTAGTTTCATCCTAAACCACTCTCTTTCACACCCCGCAGTGCCCTGCCTGCATCCCATCAGATCATTTGAGCGTGGACTCTGAAGCCAATTTGCTTAAATTTGAGGCCCATGGCTGCCTCATTCTAGCTTATTAGTTTATGAACAAATCACCTGTTGTGCCTTAGTCTCCACATTTGAAAATGGATAGGACAGCAGTAAAAATACATGAAATTGTTGTGAGAAGTTGAAGATTTACCATATGTTAAGCTTCTAGAATATGCCTTGCATGTAGTAAAGGTTATGTAACTGTTAACTATTAGTGTTATTTCAAAATACTCAAAATTGCTGAGGTTTTATATATTTCAAAATACTTTTCTATACCTTTTTTTCCAGTTCATATTTATACTCTTTGACTTTCTCTGAGTCAACTGACTTCCTTTGATCTATTGAAACCGAAGGTTACCATTATCAGTTCTGTCTAATTGCTGTCTTTTAGCATCCTGTTTTCTAAGGAGTCTGACAAGGAAGATGGAGTTTTGACACATACCTCTCTTTAGAAAATAATCTCAAATCTATCTGTGCTGAAGTTGGAAGAATATCTTCAAGGTTTATTACTTATGGCAAATGAAAGTTATATATACATATATATCACCATGATCTATATGCGGGTATTTTTAAAATAAATTTTGTGTGTGTACAAATCATTTTTTAATGTACTTAGTTTATGACGGCTACACAAACCTGCAAATGTACTAAAAATCATTGAATTATATACACAAGTGAATTTTATAGTAACTATACATATATGAAATGTATGTTATCTCTCAATGAGTTGTTTCAAAATCCTAAATAAGGTATCTTATGTAAATGAACAGTCAAAGTATGGAAGAAATACACTAGACTGTTAACAGTAATTATTCCAAAGGAAGAACTGAGATAGGGCAGAGCTTCAGGAAAGTAACTTTGACTTTTTATCCTATGCACATCTGTATTTGTTTACAACAAGCATATACTTGTGTGTTGTTGTGTATGTTAAAAAATAAAATTCACCAATTTAGAGATCTAAATTAATGGCTTTATTAAACTACTGCTGAACCAGGCAGCATCCCATCTAGGTGCTGTAAGGGGTTATGTGAACTGGGCCATATTACAGACAGAAAGAGGGTGGGTCAACCATTCCTAGCAAAAGAAAAGAAAAGGTTATTTGAAGGGAAGGCAGAGGGGAGTCTTATGCAGATGACCTCCCTGCTGCTGATTAGGAAACCCCAGATTGATTGATTTAGGATTATATTTTTGCTGAAACCACAACAGATACTAGGTAATTAAGTCTGTCCCCCCAGGAAGGACTCATTGTGGGACTGTTTTTAAGTCATTTGGCTTAAAAGGGTGTCTTCCTTAGAGGGTTCTTTCTTTGATTGGTTTGGGTGTGGGGGACCCTGATTCTGAAGCATACTCCAAGCATAGGGAATTAATCCTGTTCATGTTTTTAATAGTCCTCATGATGCTTTGAATTCACTCAACAGCTATAAATGCCTGTTAGCAGCCGCTGACCAGCAAGCAAAAAATCTTCCTGAGACTGGACCCTCAGAGAGTGAGGAGCAAACCTGACGTTGTGATTCCAATGATCTGTGAATATCTTACAGAAACTCAGCACAGCCTGAGAAGCCATCGCTGCGAGTAGTGCTGATGCCTTGGATTTTGATCACAACTCTCAGTTAAGCTCAGAGTATGATCAAGAGGGGAGAATTGTTAAAAACAGAAAATAACAGACTTTATCTCACTATATATATATTACATATATTTTCTCATTCTGCTTGTCTTTTCATTAACAGTATCTTTCCAAGAGATTTTAAACCTTCTGTGTATCAATTTTCTCTTATAAAGTTTATTTTTGTGTTCTAAGACATTTTTGTCTCCTTCAGTATAAAAGATTTTTCTCTTCTGTTTAATTCTAGAAGTTTTCTAGTTTTAGGTTTTACATTTAGGTCTACCTTTCATTTTGAGTTCAAGTTTGGGTATGGTATGAAGTAAGGGTCAATGTTATTTTTCCCCACATGGCAGTGTAGTTGTTATAGCAGAATTTGTTGAAAAGATTTCCTTTCTCCCATTAAATTGTCTTAGCACCCTGGTTGCAAATCAGTTGGCCGTGTGTGTGTGTGTGTGTGTGTGTGTGTGTGTATTTCTTGGAATCTTTATGGTATTTTGTTCCAGGTGGTAGAATCTAACGAAACATTTGAAATGGGGAATTAACAATACTTTTTTTGTTGAATATCAGCAGTGTATCTTTGCTCAGCCCATGGAGAAAGCATCTTTCTTCAGGAAAGCCTACTTACCACTGTCAAGTTTACTCCTACCTCTGACACCTTCTTCTGTCAGGGACTCTAAGATTGCCATCTGGACCCTCACTGACCATGCTGTCCAGAGTGGGACTTTCTGCCAACTCCACAGAGACCCCTCCCTGAAGAACAAAGTCTTCCTTGGTCCAGGAGTATTCCAGGCTACACAGATCTTTCACACAAGACAGCCAGTTTTGCCTTGTACCACCTCTTCCTGAATATGGAGGAAAAGTTCATTTGGGACTTATCCCTCTATAAGTCTTCCATTTCCTTTATCCTAAAACCAGTGTGACAGGATTTTATGTGCTCAGAACTGGTCTGATCTTGCATTTTCTATCCAAAGAAATAAATGCAATTACTCCAGACACGGTCTCTGGAGTAAGTAACACGGTCTCTGGATAAGTAACAATACAGTTACTTATCTATATAGTTAAAAAACATGGTGTCTCTATTGGGGAATTTGCTGATATACTCAATGAGCATAACAATACTCAACTAGAAAAGGTGAAACAAACTTCCATTGAGCCAGGATGCTATTGAACTGGAGGAGTCATAGCAGGCACTGGTTCTAAATCACCATCACCTTTTTGATGCCAGAGGAATAAATCACCATCGCCTTGGAAGTTGCTTACAGGGATGGCTGCATAGAGTACACAAGGAGGTAAAGAATTGCCTGGACTGTTATATTCTGTGCAGAACAGGATGTGTTGAAAAGAACAGGCATACATGACAAACTGGGTGGGGAAGCACACGGTGCAGAGCATCTCTGTACAGCAGCAAAAGGGGACAATTGCCAAGTGCAGCGCAGATCTAAAGCTGCTCACGAAAAAGGCTCGAGCACAGCCAGTTCTGTAAATGCCTGTGTCCCAACTGAGACAGCTAGAAACAGTTGACTCACTAAATGGAAACCAGTCTGTGTGGCAAGTCCTTATTGCTGTCTGTTCAAGTTACCTTTCCTAAAAATGAAGTTTTGAGTTCTTATAGTGAGAGAATTCAAACAGCCCATTGACCAGTGAGATCTTTCTCATCCTTCTCGCTCTGTAATTTGAGTTGTTCCATGGTTACTTTTGAATTAGCAGTTTGCTTTTAATGAAATCTGATGCCTGACTAAAGGTTACCAAATTATAGTTTAAATTTTTCATTGATTCTGCCATTTTATAATAAAGTGACAGTTGAAGCCAAATAATAACGAGACAAAGGAAATACAAAATTTTGGCTTGAGACTTCGTCAAATGCACAATACACCAAGTATTTTGGATTCCTAATTGTATTCAACACTAAACTTATTTGTTATTTCTGTGGAAAAAAATTATGGGATAACGAATTGAAAGTGCCTGGAACACAGCTTAATGATCTGGGAATTTCTCCGTAAAAACTGTTAGGAATCTGGATGTCCAGAACTACCAGCTTTTTCATATTCCTATTCATGCCACAAAAAGTCACCTTCCAAGGCACCAGGATCACTGGCCCTGTCTCCATGGCATTTTTTGGTTGTGTGGGCCTTCCTATCTCTAAAGACAAAGAAAAGAACTTGCTTTACAGAAATGAAGTCAACCACCACCTGAGAACAGTGGTCATTCCTCCTTGGAGAGTCCATTAACACTTTTTGTTCCCATCTCCTCTCTCTTATCATTGCATCTACCTAAGCATAATGGCTTTAGAAGAAAGAATCTGGTCTAAAAGATTCCGTTTAGGGCCTCCCTGGTGGCGTAAGGGGTTAAGATGCAGCACTATGAAGCTATTCACAGCCACTGCGGCATGAGTTCAATCCCGGGTCAGGGAGGTGGCCCATGTGGCAACAGACCTCTCCTGACTGATCAGCTGCTCCCCTCAGCAGTGTATTTCAGTAGATACACCTGTTCTGTTCCCCACTCTGTCTCTGGTGAATCCTCTCAACTCCCCACACCTCTGGCCTATACCCCAGTTCTTGTATGCATAAATAAATAAATCTTTAAAAAATAATAAAGGTGAGAGTAATTTGGAGGATATATCAGTAGAAGATACTAAATATGAGTTTTAATTTTAGTGCATCATTTAAACGTATAGACCATGTTGAAGAACATGTATTCAGAAGTATGTGACCCAGTGGACTGAGGGAATCTAAGTTTGTATTTTGATTTTCTCACACATCTTAGAAAGGGTAACCTCTGTCCTTTAGCTCACTGAGAACTACCTATGTTATTAGAAGAAATACATAACGGGCCTCCCTGGTGGCCCAGGGGTTGAGTCTCGGGCGTCATGGAGCTGTCTGCAGCCACTGCAGCATGAGTTCGATCCCCTGCCAGAGAGCTAACCCACATGGCGCAGCAGACCTCTCCTGACTCACCTGCTGCTCCCCTCAGCAGTGTATTTCAGTAGATCTGCCTGTTCTGCTCCCCACTCTGTCTCTGGTGAATCCTCTCATCCCCCACATCTCTGGCCTATACTCCAGTTCTTGTATGCATAAATAAAGAAATCTTTAAAAAATACAAAATGACTGCTGAACTATGCTTATTTAATAACAAGTAAATTTAAAAATATAGTCTAGACAAATCCTTTTCCATATATAACTACAGGGTTTTTTTTTTTTGTTTGTGTTTTGGTTTTATTTTTGCTTTTACACTTTCATTTTTGACCCTGTTTCTACCGTTACAACTGCATCTGCTTAGTAAAAAAAAATAGTCGACTCGGCAGCTAATTGGATATCCTTTCACAAGAGCTTTTGAAAGTTTAGAAATTAAAGTTTTAGGATTTTGAACAGATGAGTTAATGATCTTTCTGAAAGAAGAACGTCAAATCTACCAGTTATTAAGCATGCTCCCTACAGTCACTCAAAAATGTATTTAGACTCTTGGGCCTCCCTGGTGGCGCAATGGGTTAAGCAACACGCTGTGAAGCAATCGCAGCCTCTGCAGCACGAGTTCGATCCCCAGCTGGCCAAGGAGCAACCCATATGGCATAGCAGACCTCTCCTGTCTCGCCCGCTGCTCCCCTCAGCAGTGTATTTCAGTCAATCTGCCTGTTCTGTTCCCCACTCTATCTCTGGTGAATCCTCTCACCCCCTTGCATCTTTGGCCTGTATCCCAGCTCTTGTATGCCTAAATAAATAAATCTTTTTAAAAAAAAAAAATGTATTTAGACTCCAAAGCAGTAATCAAAAGGAAAAAAGGAAAAAATTTCCCCCCAAATTTGTGGTTTTGATAGCACTGAGACCTTAACCCCTGTGCTACCAGGGAGGGCCCCCAAATTTGTGGTTTTGAATTCTTGCTATGGTGACTATTTGCACTGAATGTTCGTGTTTAACCTTTTGTCTAATTGTTAGACAGATCCTCTTCTTAGGCCATTACTATTACATGTTTTGCATGTATATATACATATATATATAATATATATAGTATATGTGCATTTGTGTGTGTTAGTATGATATTAGATATCTTTAAATTTCCAGTAACTGTAGAAGTTGGTAACTAGCTGGAATCATGTTAAGCCAATGGATGCATATTTACTAGTAATTTTTTATTTATTATTTTGGAACCTTTGGGTCTGATGTTTTATAGTTATCTCCATAGCAGTAATTCTGATCCTTTTTTTTTAAAGATTTATTTATGCATACATGAACTGGGGTACAGGCCAGAGGTGTAGGGGTTGAGAAGATTCACCAGAGACAGAATGGGGAGCAGAACAGGTGGATCTACTGAAATGCCCTGCTGAGGGGAGCAGCAGGAGACAAAGAAGGGATCTGCTGCACATGTGGGTCACCTCCCTGGCTGGGGATCGAACTCATGCTGCAGTGGCTGCAGATAGCTTCGTAGTCTGAGACTTATCCCCTTGCGCCACCAGGAGGACCCCGATCTATTTCTTAATGGTGGTGTGATAACCATCTTTACATCTGAATTAGGAAATAAAAATAATGCTGGTAAGAGTTGATTTTTGTTTCCTTTGCAATGATAGATTCCAATTTTATTGCATTTTTATGATTGAAAATGCACTGGGAGTTGGATACGATTGCTTCCATTTTGAACACTAGTCTTTATATACATATAAAGCTTATATGACTACCTGGGATACTTGATTGGGTCCAAAGTTTACAGAACAATTCTGTAACTCTTGAAAGATGTTGGCAAAATGTTTTCCCCCTCAATTTTAAAGCATTATTTTGTAAGGAGGATTAATTAGGGGAAAAAAAGGTCTCTTTTTGAAGTGCAGGCCTATCCATTGAGACAATAAAGAATCTGTTTGAAAATAATTCCCAGCTTCTAGAACTAAGAGTATAAATTTTTCCCTTTAATTAGTATCTTAGAATATTTTTTAACCAATGCCAAATGCAATGCGAGCACAAGTTTTTTAGTTCAGTTCTAAACTTAGAGCCCGTGATTTTCAAGTGGGTTCTAAATTTGGCAAAATGTCTTCTCTCTGCTATAGTAGCTGGTGTTTTCCCATTCTTAAGGGTTCATACATCTTATTTTCTGAGCAAGTGGTACTGTTTTTCTTTACTTTTTGATATATATTTTTTCATTTCCCCTTTGTGGAATACCAAATGTGAGGCAATCTTTTTTAGGCCATTAAAGAAAAAAAATAGATACAGCAGCTTTGTGAGAGGAGGGGGAAATGGCAAAGGGGAGGGATCATTTAGCTTCTTTCTCACAGTGAAGAAATAAATACCGTAAGTCTTAGCTACTCAGTTACACCAACTTTATATATAGGTTAGTAGAAATCACCAAGTCGGAATTCAACCCAGATAATTATGTTTTCTGCAAATTTCTGCATAAATGAAAATGAGCCCTGCTGGTGTGAAATTCGGTCACCACTTCAAGAAGTGTGTCCAACAGAGCTATCTCCTGAGGTCGTTGTTTGTTAAATGTTTAATCCCACTCCTTAAGATGAAGACACCAAGACAAAGGACCTAATGCAGAGTGTGCTGGGTGCAGAACTCAGGCCCCTGCAGCTCGGGCACTGGTTATTATTACCTTATAGGTGTTGCAGGTATTCGAAAACAGCCACTTCCTCATTCTGCAAGATGTTGGAGGGAAGGATACCAATCTTTCCCCCAAACAGGCACCCACATGTCTTTCACTCACCTGCGTTTATCTCTGCCTTCGGCTCTCAGCCTTCTATTCCTCACGAACCCTTTTCTCCCACTAGAAACATGTTTTCATTAAAATAGAAACACCCAGAGGGAAGAAGACCGGCTAGAAGAAAAAAGTGAAAGGGGACATTTTTTCCCTTCCGGTACAAACTTGTGGCAGCCAAGCCCTCCGCTGTGTACCTCGGCAGTATTCTATGGGTCTGCGCAGCTTCCTTTTCTTCCCATGATTTTGATGTGCAGGCGTTTGTAGGTGGCACCCCAGCCCAGACCGAGCTTGCTCTCACGCAGAACTTTTCCCACCACTTTCCTGGAGAACTTGGCAAGTAGGTGACATGTTCACTCAGGTTTCTCTGATCCTGGCCCTCTTCTCTGCTGGGAAGGAAGAAGCACCAGTCTCTTGTAGCAGGGGAGGTCTCCAACAACAAGAGAGTGGGCTTGAAGGCCTTGTCCAACAGGTTTACCTGCTTTACCTTTCTCTTGCTTCTGCAGTGCCAAAAAGGAGGAATACAATACTTAAGATAGTTCCCTCTCCCAGTCTTCCTGGGAACTAACCATTCTGACTGCCAGACTCCAGCAGAGGCTGCAGTAGAATCTTCTGGGGTTGACAGCCTTCCCATTCTCCATACCACTCCCATTGGCAGCTGTCTCCCCTCACACACATATATTCACACAAGTGTTGGTAGGATTCCATGGGCCTCTGCATTCCTGGAGTGGCTGTAATTGACTTGGACAGCCAACCTGGAAGGGAATGCAGCAAAGTGAGCCCATCCAGGCACAGTCGCTGAGGACAATAGGGCTCACTCCAGGAAGAGTGGAAGAAGCCCAAGTGGATTTAGATCATCATTTCCGCCAGGCCAGTCTCCGGCCTCTGCCAGTGGCACAAACAGCTATTTTGTGAGAAAAACTTGTTGATCTCTGCCATACGAGCCTCAGATTTTTAGAGTTATTACACACAATGTTCTGACTTTTTTAGCAGTACATTATTTATCTGGCCTGGTCTCCAACTTCACTACTTTGAACCTCAATCATTTGTCACAGTGTTTATATCAAATAATCTAAAGGAATGCACACTAAAGAGGCTAGGAGTTAGGAGTCACGGGTTCAATCTGTGGCTCTGTGATTAGATGATGTATGACTCTGGTGCAGCATTTACCTTTTCTGGGTCCTAGTTCTTCCATCTAAGTTTTGGGGGGTGAGAAGGAGGAGACTGGATTTGATTATAATTGCATTCCAAAACTCCATGTATCTTCTTTCAATTACCACTTAATAGTATAGTAAATAGAAAGGGGGTTTTAAAGTATTATTATAAGATGGTATTTTCTACCCACTTGTCTCTAAATTATCTGGCCAAACTTTAAGGAATATAGTTATTTTTAGTCTGATCGATTCACCTTATCTGTACTTTTCCTGACTGAATTAACTTAATCACACTCCCCCTTTTCCTGCCGTTGCTTTCCTCTTTTTCAAAATATTTTGTCCTTTTTTTCTTTATACATTTACTTTTATTTAGAAAGCTTCAAAACAGTCTTCATTTTTGTTACCCATCTCTAGAGAGATCTCCTGAAGAAAGTAGTATGTACTCAGGGCAGATAATGGTGTCTTCTGTTTGTTTCGTCATGATACCCACAGCCTGGTGGCTTTGTGATAGGGATAGTGCCCTGAATTGGTGTCTTTTGAGGGCCACCCAACATGTCTCCCAAGATGCCTTTCCTGTGTTATAAATGGGAGTTCAGAGACCATCATTTTACATCTGAAATCTTTTCCGCCAAATATTTTATCGCCCTCCACGAGAGTACCTACCTCCCACTTGTCACATGTTCATACAACTTTGAGAGCCTTTTTGGCTCGTTATCTCCATGGCTCTTCATCTTCTGCAAGAAGTGTCATCTACAGAATTGAAGGCTGCATTGTGTATTTTCACATCCATGTCATTTTTTTTAAATGCTGAATAAAACAAATGACAGACTCTTATATTCATCCTGATCCTTGGAAGAGGGTACTTGTCGGTGGGGAATAGTAAATGAGAAAGGAGATAAAGATCCTATTTGAGGGATGGGAAACCTTCATATTTTGTTTTAGCATGAATTTTAGTAGCAGGCTTTGCAATAGCAAAGTCATGGTTAGAATCACATGACTCACCCAGGCCAGGCACTGGGCTAGATGCTGAGAAAAACAGGGAATAAAGTCACCTGCCTTTGAAGGATTTACAGACCAAAAGGCTATAGGTGTATGGGTGATTGCAGGCCTGGGTGTAAATGTCAACAGAGATGTGGTCTGGGGGCGGGGCAGTGAGCACACTAAGGCCCTGGACTCAGAGCTGGGTGTGGAAGGGAGGTTCTCAGGAGCAGTGATGTCTAAGCTGAAAGACTCCGGGGGAATCTGATAAGAGGAAAATCATCTTAACTAAAGAATGACAGTCCCTGAAGAAGCATGTACATTCCAGGACCTCCCAATGGCAAGAGTTTGGAGCGTGGGACTGGAGACAGGCAGAGGCTAACCATGAACAGCCTAAGTCCTACTCCCATAAGGAGTTTCAACATTCTTTTGAAGACAATGAGAAGTCGTAGAGAGATTTTTGTAAGCAGGGAAAATTGTGATCATATCATCATGGTGACTTTAGAAAAGCCATTTGGAGTTTCGTAAGGCTAAGGCCCAGGAACATTAGATAGTTAGAAACTGTTGAGTAGACCAAGCAGGAGCTGGCAGCTTCAGCTGAGATAATGGCCTTTGAAATGGAGGCGATTGGGTAGATCAGAGACATAAAGTGGTAGAACACATAAACTTGATGATTTGTTGATGGATGGGATGTGAAAAAGGGGGAAATTATGAAATTCAGGTTTTGGGTGAGGCACTGTGTAGGGATTATGTAGAAGGTTATAATGATGAGTGTCAGGGTGAACAGAGGCCTGATTCTCATGGCCACCTTAAAGCAGTGCCAAGTCTCCACATCCTGGTGGATTCAGAATGATGAGGGACTATTTCAGGAACAAAGTTGGTCTGTGCTTAGCAGGCCCACTGCTCCGCATGCCAGCGCCGGGACACTGCCCTCAGCTAGGTTCTCTGACTTGTCATCTGTCCCATTATGATCTCTCCTCAGTTAAATGGAAAAGAACATCAGTTTTCTCATTTCCCACAAAGTCCCTCCAAACAGGCATTGCTGCACAATTTTTGCTGCCACTGTCGTTTTGCTGCTTTTGCAAGGTAATGGTTTGTGATTATTGGTTTTTAGTGCCAAAACAGAGACTACAAGTGTTAGGTTGTGCAGGGCATCACATGACGGACCTGAGCTTTAGAGTCAGAGACTAGGTAAACCTACACACCTTACCTTCCTCAACTTCTTTTATAGACTTACTTTGCTCCACCAGCCTTTGTCTTTCTTTGAATCTTACCGTTCTAAACTATGATGCAATTGGCATCTCACTTTAGAAAAATTCAGGTGTTCTGCAGGTAAGTCTTCTGCAAGTCTTTTCCCTTTTGGAAATATGCATGTAAATTCTTATTATCTCCTTGGCTATAGGTAACATTTAACCCTTGTATTT
The DNA here is from genome assembly GCF_964194135.1 of Talpa europaea. Lineage (NCBI taxonomy): Eukaryota > Metazoa > Chordata > Mammalia > Eulipotyphla > Talpidae > Talpa > Talpa europaea. The sequence continues at coordinate 90,680,172 of NC_140072.1, forward strand.
AGGTGTCACAGACTCCCTCAGGCTACCTTTCATAGATGTTTGATAGATTCAGGGAACATTCTTAGAGGTACACTCTAACACAGGTCTCTCTTTTTGCAGCCTTGCCCTTTCCCTTAGCATTCTTTTCTTCTGTTGCTCTCACTGTTCCTCTTCTAATCTCATTTGTATTCTTTGCACTATCAAAAGCTCCTTTGAAAGAGATAAAAGTTCAATTTTAGCCATTGAAGAATTTATAGCTACTTAACAATGTTTAATCTTCCAATTGACATTTATAAACATATAACTTCTGAAGACAATTGGTTATACTAGTACTTAAGTCAGAATATAGTTTCTACATGCAAAATGTTTACACTTCCTTAGGTAAAGTAAGAAATCACAAGAGGAAAAATATTCATGAGACTAATATTACACATCTTTGAAAGATAGGCAGGAAACCATAGAGATAGCCTCAAAAAAAAAATCCATTCTCCTGCTTGGGATGAGATTATTGATTTTCTTAGTTATATTTTTCCCTGAAGTGTTGAAATAAGTGCCTTTTGATGCTTGGGCTCGAGAAAAACTTGTTCCCCAAAGCCACTTGGCAAGTCTAAATCCCAGGAACTAGGTGCTTTAAGCTCTGTGTTTGTGAAGCTGGAGCCACTGTAGAGAGAAGAGAGGCAGGGGAGGAGGGCAGACAAGAGAGGAGGTGGAGGTGGGAAATGATGGTACTAGGAACCATAGACCTGGGCCACCGTAACCACACCGGAGAGTTCTCACCACACCAGTGCCTGGCAGGTCCACCTTGCCAGTTCTAACTCCATGGATTTTGTGCTGCTCTGTTAAATCTGGAGCAGTTTCCTACAAGTCTAAACTGGCTTTCTCCACATCTAAAACTTAGGTGGAAGTCAATGAACTCGCACTTTGAATCAAAGTGAATGGTCTAGGGACCTCTCTGGTGGTGCAGGGGTTAAAAGAGTGGTTAAAAGAGTGCTATTAAGCCACTGCAGCACCAGTTTGATTCCCCGCCCACCCCCACCTCTGGTTTACACCCCAGTGCTTGTATGCATAAATAAATAAATCTTGAAAAAAAAGACAAAGTGAATTATCTATACAAGAAAAAAACTAACATTTTGGGGAAGTTTTCTGAACTTTGGTGATATTTGGTTACATATACCATACATATTTTTGAAGTTAACCTCAAAAACCATCAATGTCACCACACAAAGGCAACCATTTAAAAACCTGGGATTGGGCCTGTCTGCTGGTGCAGGGGTTAAAGATAGAGCTCCATGAAGCTGTGGCCAGCCACGGCAGCACAAATTCCATCCGAAGCTGGCCACATGGCACAGCAGACCTCTCCTGTCTGGCCCACTGCTCCCCTCAGCAGTGTATTTCTGTCAATCTGCCTGTTCTGCTCCCAACTCTGTCTCTGGTGAATCCTCTCACCACCCCCCCACCCCCATGCCTCTGGCCTGCACACCAGTTCTTGTATGCATAAAATATTTTTTAAAAATAAATAATAAAATAAAAACCTGGGATTATTGATCTGACTTTAGAGATTTTTAAAAAGGTACATGAATTAAAATATATATTTACAAGCTTAAGAACCAATATAACACCTCCCGTAGTAAAAAGCCAAGAAGAAAAGCTATTAAAATAGTAGTTCATAAAAACTGCCTCAAATCATCAGACTAGGGATTAACCTACATAGCAGTGAACCACATGAAATTGCTGCTAACCACTGCTTTTGCCCAATAAAAATGACAATGTGACAATATATTTTGTCGTGTATCCCTAATGTCAGCATGCTAGAATGTAATATAATCTCTGAAGGGAATGGAATTCTAGACATGTAACAGGGTGGTCCCCAGGAAAGGGGGAGGTTCCCTGCCCCTCCCAAGGGAGGGTGGAGCTGAGCAGGGAGAGGAGAAGCTGCAGAAGAGACTGAAGAAGGAAGCAGGATGGAGCCAGGAGACCTGGAGGAGGCACATGGAGCCTAGAGACACGTGAAGAAACTGCGCTTGTCTTTTGGTCATGGACTGGGTGACACAGATGTGGGTGAGACCCGTGGGGAGGTGACAATGGCAGCTTTTATCTTGATGTTGATTTTGCTTTTTTCCTTCCGGGCTTGTCTGGTTGTTTCTGACCCTTTTCTGTGGGTCCCCACTGGAAGATGCTTTAGACTTGTGGCAGGCTTTGGGGCCTTGCTCTGGGCCGATCCCATATGGATGGACTTTTACCCACGAGGGGATGGGTAACTGTGGGTGCTTCATTTAGAAACTAGACTCTTTGCCTTACCTGTATTGTTTCCAAGTTTTATTAAAGTTCTTTATTTTTTATTTTTATTTATTTATTTTTTGCCTTGAACTGATGAACTATTTTTCCAGGAATAGAGGACTTTTGCTTTCCGCAATGGACAAATACCTGGAGGGACTGGTTTTCTTTCACACTGGAACCTGGTAAAAAATGTTCATCTGAGACTGCATCCCAACATCCATATATTCGATCTTCATCACCATGGAAATGGTGGCAAAAAGTGAAAGGGGGGAATTGTTAGGGGGAAAAGGATGTCCTAAAGCTAATTCCATACAGGCTTTGTGTACTCCACCCCCACCCCAGGCCAAAGCCAAAGACACTGGGACTCCAAATCCCATCCCCACCAAAGGGAAGGTAGCTGGGAACTGAGGGTGGGGTTAAGCAGCCAGGTGGATACAAAAGGCAGACACGTGGGCTTTGGGGGGGGGCCCATTTTGGCTCTCCGCCAGCTAGCAGCGTCTGGCCAGCTCTGAGAGTGACTTTGGGTTTCCAGGTCATCGGATCGGGTAGGACGCATTAAAGACTTTATTTCCCTATTTTCTCCCTGAGTTGTACATTTTCCTTATTTCCTTTTCCCTTGTAAATAGACCTTTTATTAACCTTTAAAAAAAAATAAGGAACTTTAATAAAACTAGGAAACAATACAGGAAAGGCAAAGAGTCTAGTTTCTAAATGAAACACCCACAGTTACCCGTCCCCTCGTGGGTAAAAGTCCATCCATATGGGATCGGCCCAGAGCAAGGCCCCACAGCCTGCCACAAGTCTAAAGCATCTTCCAGTGGGGACCCACAGAAAAGGGTCAGAAACAACCAGACAAGCCCGGAAGGAAAAGAGCAAAATCAACATCAAGATAAAAGCTGCCATTGTCACCTCCCCACGGGTCTCACCCACATCTGTGTCACCCAGTCCATGACCAAAAGACAAGCGCAGTTTCTTCACGTGTCTCTAGGCTCCATGCGCCTCCTCCAGGTCTCCTGGCTCCATCCTGCTTCCTTCTTCAGTCTCTTCTGCAGCTTCTCCTCTCCCTGCTCAGCTCCACCCTCCCTTGGGAGGGGCAGGGAACCTCCCCCTTTCCTGGGGACCACCCTGTTACAGACACAATTTATTAAAATTGAGTATCAATAATATGATATGTGTGGACAGGAAGGCGAACACCACCTTTATATTCAGCTAACATATACTGGTGCCTACGATGCGGCAAGAATGCTGGAGAGGCAAGGATGAGTAAGACAACATAATCAGTAACATATTTATATAGGTCTTAAAATACATAATAATATATTGCTTATAACACTATAAAAGTCACTGGAAAAGTACAACCAAATGTGAAAGAGTACAAATAATTAAAGAAAACTCATGGAGTTGAGAATTATAAAAAATTGGGAAAGTTTTAAAGGAAAAGTTAGATTTTAGCTGCAGAGGTGGGGGAAGGACACTAAGAGCAAAAGAAACAGCATGACCAGAAGCTGGAAGGTAGGAAAGTGCAAGGTCCAGTTTGATTGGAAATTAGGAGAGCAGTGGGAGGGAAAACAAGAGAGAAGTGTTGTCTGATTAGGCCTGAAGCAGGTGAGGATTCTTTGGTTCATTTGGAAGACAATGTTATAATTCAATGGAAAGTTTTTAAGCAGTGGTGTTTTATGTATCAGGTAAATATTAATAACACCAGTTTTTAAAAGACTCTAAAATAAACAGCCAACATCTGTTGATCATTTACAGTGTTCTTAGCAGTTTTTACACTAAACTCAGCCCTTTATGTATATGAGCTATCTAAACTCACACCTTCCTCTGAAGAGGGTATTATGGTTATTTTAGAGAAGTAGCTGAGACTCAGAGAGGTTAATTCATGTTGCCCAAGGTGACACAGCTAATTATGTCAGGGCCAAGGTTTTAACGTAGGGCTATCTGGTTCCAAAGTCTCCATTCTTGGGAAGCACAGAATAATAAATGTCAAAACTAGAGCTGGTGGCAATAGAAATGGAAAAGAAAAGAAAAAAGACAGAAAAGAAGATGATTCGAACTGTAGTTATAGGATTTGATGTGCGGGAGGAGGATGAAGGGAGAATCACAAACTCCTAGAGTCAAAGGCCATGTGAGAAGTCAGAAAGTAAGGAAATCAGAAAGAGGTGTGGTTTAGAGAGTAAATTGGTTAGCTTGAGAAACTGGTTCTTGGTGGGCTCCAGGATAGAGTCTGATACTGAAATGGAAATTTAGGGTCATTTAAGTAGAGTTAGAGTTAAAATCCCTGTAGAGTAGGTCACCAAGTTCTTTAAGAAAGAAGAGGACTCTGGACTGAATTGTGGGGGGAGAAAAGACTGTCATTAAAGAAGACATATCAGGAGTGACAAGAGCTAAAATTAAAATGCCTTTTTCAAGTAGACACTGATGCTTTTCTTTCCAACAGTTCCCTGGTTCTCCTTTGTCCTGTCAGGGTGGTCACCATTTGATAACAATGGAGACCCCTGTGTTTCAGGACTATGATAATGTGCATGGTTTTCATATATGTATATTTCCTTACAGGAAGCCTTACTAGCATAACAAAATCTGAATTTTTACAAGTGATCTGAATCTTTTTTTTTTTTTTTTAAGATTTTTTTTTTTATTTTTTTTAATTTTATAGAGGCATGTTTATTTATTTATGTATTTATTTATTTGCTTGTTTTGTTTATACATGCACTGGGTACAGTCAGAAGCGCGGGAGGGTGAGAGAATTCACCAGAGCCAGAGCAGGGAGCAGAGCAGGCAGAAGGACCGAAGTACACTGCTGAGGGGAGCAGCGGGCGGCAGGAGAGGTCTGCGCGCCATGTGGGACCCTCCTCCGGTGGCCGGGGAGCAGCCGGGGATCGAACCGGTGCCGCAGAGGCTGCGGGCAGGTTCGCAAACCAGCGCTCAACCGCTGCGCCACCGGGGAGGCCCAGTGATCTGAATCTTAAAGTCTTTCATTAGCAAATTTCTCCCCTGAAAAAAATTAGAACATTTTGTTTCTCATTGTAGCAGTAATATAAATTGATTGTAAAAAGGTTGGGAAACACTGAAGAAATTAAGGTAAAAATAATAATTACCTTTCATTAGAAATAAACACTATTTCATACTTTATTTTTTTTTAAAGATTTATTTATTTTGCATGGAAGAGGTGGGGTGCAGGCCAGAGGTGCAGGGGGTGAGAGGATTCACCAGAGACAAAGTGGAGAGCAGAAATAGGTGGATTTACTGAAATACACTGCTGAGGAGAGCAACCGGCAAGACAGGAGAGGTCTGCTGCACCATGGTCAGTTTCCTGGCCAGGGATCGAACTCAGGCCCTCAGGCTGCAGTGACCTGCGATAGCTTTATAGCACTGAGCCTTTAACTGCTGCCCCATTTCATTTTTTATAATATTCTAGTCTGTTTTGGATTCATATACACAGCTCTTTTTTATTGATTATATTGGTTTTTTATTGAAGTAACATTGGTTTTCAACATCATATATGATTCAGAGGTACAGGTTCACACCTCTTCAGCTCATACACAGTCCTTTTAAACCAGAGCTTCTTCTGGGGAAAAGTAGCCCTTCCCATGAAAAGATACTATACATAGTTTTACATTGCATTAAATTTAGTATAATAGTAATCTATTATAAGATGGAATAAAATTTATCAGAACAAATCCTCATTGTACATGGAGGTTGTTTCCACATTGTAGATAATGCTGCAATCAATATTCTTGTTCATACCTTTGTACCTTTTTGTTTCTGATTATTTCCTATGTATTTCCTGGAAGCATAATCACTGATCGAATGCCATGAATTTTTCCAAGGCAGAGTTCCATTTCTGAATGTGAATATCAATTTGCTGGTAGTATTTATGTGAGAATATATTCTTTCTACATCCTTAATTCCATTCTTGGAAGTCAAAAGGAAACCTTAGAACAAGGATCAATCAACACCAATCTTCCAAATAGAAAAACCGGTAAATTTTTGTTATTGATGGTTTTTTGTTTTTTTTATTCACACCTTCATGAAAAGCAGGTGTGGGCTACATTCACCTGTTTAACCCCATAAGCCTTTTTAGGCACTCAGTGTTGTTTAAATAAAAGGCCTGGTGCCTTAGGAGGTAAGCCATTTTTCCAACTGGCAGAGACACGCCTGTGCTCTGACCTCTGACTTTTGCTTTAGGCCAATCCAAGTTGGGAAGCCTCACCTGAGTAAGGAGGATAATTAGCAGACCTGCTAGGTTTTCTCCCCTAGTCCTTGGGGATTTGCAGGCATTTTCTTTGCATCTCCTGGAGGTCTCTGACATATAATGCCTTTTTTATTTTGGGTCTCCCTGGCAGATCAAGGCACTCTCTTCCTGTCTTCCGAGTCTTTCTCTGGGGTTGGGGCAGTCCCAGTCTTGGCACCAGCCTTGCTCAGTATGCAGGGGGAGGTCTGGCTGCAGGTCCTGGGTGCTGGGCATCTGGACACCAATCTTGGCTTGCTTCTCTTCAACCCCATTCAATCACCTGCATCACCTGCATCACCTGCATGTGTCAGTCAGAACTGATAATTATCCTTGATGGGAAATGGGCTATTTACTATAACTCTAATACAGTGTTTCTGCAAAGTGTAGGGCACATTGGTTTGTTGGGAAGCAAATTTAAGATTTTAAGAAAAAAAACATCAGGCTCTATTATGATAATGGTAGGTATGTTTCATGAAACTAGTTACAAATTTATATCTACAAAATGTATGGATCCCATTCAAAAACCTTGAGAGCCAAGGCTAATTTCACATTAGAATTCCCATGAAGATCTGAATTGTACTTAGGTAGAAAAATGTGACCATTTTTAACTTTATTAGCTGAGCTAATAAATAGGAAGGTCATGTAGTTTTGTGGAGAAAACTTTAGCTTTGGAGTCAGAAATGAGCCAATAATTGTTACTTTCTTGACAGCTGTGTGACCTTGCACAACTTAAGAAATCTCTCTGAGCCTTTTTTAGCATTATTTGTAAAAGAGAGATAAGCATCCTGGCCTGTACAATCACTGTAAGGATTAAATGTAATAATCTCAGCACATAGCAGTCAGTGCATGGGAGTTGCAGGATAAATAAGTTATTTTCCAGTCTTTTATCTGGATTTTAAGACACCTCTGCAGCACAAAGTCTTTCCTCTTTTCTAGAGTACATGCTATACCTCTATCACCAAAAATAGTTCTCTTCTTACCAAGGTTCTGTTCTTACTCGGGTTCAGAGTTTCCCATTCTATGTTCTGTGTGATGATCACAAGTATTTCCTATGAAAGGTTTCTCTGATCAAGAAATTTCAAAATCGAAGTTTGTAGTCATGTGAAATACTAAGGGCCCAATTCTGGACTTGCAAATTCTTATTTGTCTGCAGGAGCCAGGCAGGAACCATGGCTGGATGAGAAATCAGGTGGACTGCTCAGGGAATCAGGTGGGGACTGTGGCAAACTACAGGGCCCATACCCATGTTAAGGGAGGCAGCTACTAGTCCCTCCATAAGCTCATCCCCTGCTAATGTGGATCCAAGCTTATGGGATCTCTGATTTTTCAAAGCAACCAAATATCTGCAGTTTTTAATGTGAAAATTTCCAACTTTTAAAAACACTGTGTTGGCCAAATGAAACATCAGATAAAGCCAGAGGCCTGCTGGTTTGCGCTGTCTGACTAACCCTTCCTGACTTAACTGGCTTATTATGGTTACCCCAGGCTCTCGAGAAAAACCTCCCGGGGCACTTTTAGAAGTGTTCTTTTAAAATTATTTTGTAGAAAATATACAATTTAAGCACAGAATCTATAACACCAACAATAGACAAAATTTCCACCTAATGAAGAAGACAGCCATTATTTTCACAAGGAGCTAAACACCAAGGGCAGCAGGAAAGCAATGGTCAAATTGGCAAGTGGGGAGTGTTTCCTTGTCCCTTTCTGTGTTTGTCTGGTTAACCAAAGGCACTCATAAATCATTTCTTCTCTTTTTAAAAGCAGCTTTATCAAGATATAATTCACATACATACAATTGAAGGGTTTTTTTCTTTTTTTTGTATAATCACAGGGTTGTAATACCATTACTATAATCAAATTTTGAATATATTTATTCTTCTAAAAGAAACCCATATCCATTAGTAGTCATTCCCCTTCTCCCAAACACCAACCTCCAGCAACCACTACTTTCAGTCTGTATAAATTTTCCTATTCTGAATATTTCCTAAATGGAGTCATACAATATATGGTTTTTATGATTGGTTTCTTTCACTTAGCAGAACATATTCATGGTTCATTCATGTTGTAGCATGACTCAGGACTTCATTTTTCTCTAATGCTGAATAATCTATTATACAAATATACCAATTTCATTTATCTACTCCCAAGTTGATGAACATCTGGGTTACTTCCACTTTTTGACTATTACAGATAATGCTGCTATGAACATTCATTTCTTTTTAAAGATTTATTTATTTATACAAGAACTGGGGTACAGTCAGAGGCGAGGGAGGGTAAGAGAATTCACCAGAGACAGAGCAGAGAGCAGAACAGGCAGACAGACCGAAGATACTGCTGAGGGGAGCAGTGGGCGAGGCAGGAGAGGTCTGCCCCGCCATGTGGGTTTCCCCTGGCCAGCCGGGAATCGAACCCACGCTGCAGAGTCTGTGGACAGCTTCATAGCACGGCGCTCAACCTGCTGTGTCACCAGGGAGGTCCCCTGCTATGAACATTCATGTAAAAATTTTGTGTGGATAGAAAATCCAGAAATAAACCCACAGATTTATGGTCAACTAATCTTTGACAAAGGAGCAAAGACTATGCATTGGAGCAAAGAAAGTTTGTTCAATAAATGGTGCTGGGAAAACTGGGTCGCTACATGCAAAAGAATGAAGCTTGACCACTACCTCACACCATACACAAAAATCAACTCAAAATGGATTAAAGAACTAGACATAAGACCTGAAACCATAAAATATATAGAAGGAAATATAGGCGAAACACTACGTGATTTGCACATCAATGACATCTTTACAGACACATCACCCAAAGCAGTGATAGTGAAGGCAAAGATAAACAGCTGGGACTACATCAAATTAAAGAGCTTCTGCACAGCAAAAGAGACAATAACAAAAACAAAGAGAAACCCCACCAACTGGGAGAACATTTTTGCACCCAACACTAATGATAAAGGACTGATCACAAAAATCTGCAAAGAGCTGATGAGACTCAACAACAACAAAGAAAATAATCCAGTCAAAAAATGGGCAGAAGAGCTAAAAAGAAACTTCTCTGAAGAGGAAATGCAAATGGCCAACAGGCATATGAAAAAATGTTCAACATCACTTGTCATCAGGGAAATGCAAATCAAAACTACCATGAGATACCATCTTACACCAGTGAGAATGGCACATATTAAAAAAACTAGCAACAACAAATGTTGGCGAGGGTGTGGAGAAAAAGGAACTCTTCTGCACTGTTGGTGGGAGTGCAAACTGGTCCAACCACTGTGGAGAGCTGTGTGGAGATTTCTGGACCTACTAAACATAGAGCTTCCATATGATCCAGCAATTCCACTCCTAGGTATTTACCCAAAGGACACAGAAACATCAATTCCAAAGAACACCTGCACCCCTATGTTTATAGCAGCACTGTTTACAATAGCTAAGCTTTGGAAACAACCTAAATGCCCAAAAATAGATGACTGGATCAAGAAGATGTGGTACATATACACCATGGAATATTACTCAGCATTCAAAAAAGATAAACACATGCAATTTGCAGCAACATGGATGGCACTGGAAGGGATCATGCTCAGCGAAATAAGCCAGAAAGAAAAAGAAAAATACCGGATGGTCTCACTCATAGCAGGAATCTAGAAAACTTAAATAAGGGACCAGGAAAATGAATAACTATAAGAAAGTGAAAATCAAAATCAACAAAAAACTATGAACCAGAGACACTTTTAGGGGGGCGGGGGCGGGAGGGGAGGGATTGGGGTCAGAATGGGGGGGGGCTGCAATTGTATGGGGAATATAAAAATAAAATTTATTATTTAAAAAAAATAAATAAATAAATAAAATAAAAATTTTGTGTGGGCACATTTTTGTTTCTCTTGTGTATATACCTAGGAGTGGAATTGCTGGGTCAAATAGTAACTCCATATTTAACCTTTGGAAGAAATGTCAGACTATTTTCTTAAGTGGCCGCACTGTTTTACATTCCCGCCAGAAGTGTGTGACAGTTCCAATTTCTCTATGTCTTCCCCCACACTTGCATTGTCTATCATTTTGATAATAACCATCCTCGTTAGCATGTTAAGATATGTATTGTCAAGGTTTATGGCATTTTTTATAGGGCAATTGAATTTGGTCTGTTGATACGGTTCTTGAAATCAAAACCTAAAATGGTGATCTTTTCTGAATTTAGATCATCATTTTGTAAGAACTTAACGAAATTTTTCTTTCTTTGTATGTAACATTCTTTTACTAACCAGAGAACACTGATCTTATTAAGAATGGTATGATATTTCTTCCTTATGCACCAGTGAAATATTCCAATTCTAGAGATACTCTTGGTAAAAATTAGCTTCTCTGCCTCAGCCATTAACACTGCCCACAGCTGAAACCTCTAACATCTGCAAGTCACAGTGAGACAGAAAACTCAGGCTGAGGCAAGAAGTACATTAAGTCCTCACTTACTATCATTAATAGATTCTTAGAAATTATCGTTAAGTGAAATGATGTATAACATGACCCAACTTTACTACAGGCTTAATTGATACAAACGCAACTTAAGTTCCTACAGCATATTTCTTTTTTTTTAATAAAGATTTATTTGTTTATTTATGCGTACAAGAATTGGGGTACAGGCCAGAGTTAGGGGGTGAGGGGAGGGTGTGAGGGGATTCACCAGAGACAGAGTGGGGAACAGAACAGGCAGACTGACTGAAATACACTGCTGAGGGGAGCAGTGGGCGAGTCAGGAGAGGTTTGCTGCACCATGTGGGTAACTCCCTGGCCGGCCGGGCATCGAACTTGTGCTGCAGAGGCTGTGGCTAGCTTCAAGTGTTGTGCTTAACCCCTTGCGCCTCCAGGGAGGCCCCCTACAGCATATTTCTTGACCGAAAAAAATCACCAAACTTCTAAATAAAGGCACAAAACACTTCCAGTATTAAACAACGATTTGCATTTATTCATTCATTTACCAACCCGCTTATTGCAGTTCGGGGTTGTAGGTTACAGATGGCTAGAACCTATCCCTCAGCACAGGGCACAAGGCAGGACTCAAGCCTGGACAGGCCGCCCTTCATTGCAGGTACACACACACTCAGAGGACTGGGACATTTTAGACACACCAATGAACTCACATCTTTGGGATGTGAGATGAAACTGGAGTTCCCACAGAAAACCTATATAGACATGGTACAAATTCTTCCCAGAGAGTGGCCCTGATCAGGAAATGATTTTTTTAAATCAACATTATAATGAAAAGACACCATTAGAGGACCTACTGTACTTCAGCAGCTCAGCACAAGATCCCCATTCTGTGCACATTAACATATACACCACTACCCCTCTGAGCTCCACCCCTGGTCTTCCTTTGTGTTTACATTTTGTCCCGAAACATCCAAGTTTGATAAAATATTCCATAAGTCAGATTTGGAGAAACTGAGCACAGATCTTAATGGGTACCAGAGGTCCATATGTGGTGGATGGGGTGGGGGCATGGGGACAAGATTGTAGCTCAGTGTCCTAGCTTGCAATCCAGAGTTCACAAACCTGCACTCTTATCTTTTCCTGAATTCCTCACTCCTTTATCTTTATCACCCTAAAAAAAAAAAAAAAACTTAAGCGTTGTGATCCTTAGTATGATCTTAGCAGGCATTTTGATTTATTGTTTCTATGACTTTTCAAAAACTGGTCTTTTTGAGAAAGACAAGAGAATTCACATAGCCTAACTTTAGGATTCATTGCATTGGGGAAGAATCAATATCCTTCAGTCAATCAAAGATTTACAGTCCCCTGTCTAAATTTTGCAATTTTTTTTTTTTTTTTTTACATTAGAGTTAAGTTTCAAAAGCCCGTTGAAAGCAACCTTTGGTCAGACATTCTTGCAGTGTTGTGATAAATTATTTGGCTGTAACCAACAAGGAATAACCTTGGCCTATTTGGGAACTGGTAAATATAAAAACTGTATGTGTTTGCCTACGTTTGAGACCCCCTACAACTCCCCAACTCTACCGCTCCCTTTTTAAGTAATGAGAATGAGGTACAATTGGCATTTATCCTCAATCTTAGTATCCTAACATTTACTTATTGCTTATTATTCCATATTCCTGCCTTCTGACTTAGAAAAACCCATATGTTTATCTCCAAAGATGAAAGAGGAAGATTAAAACAGTAACTTGCAATAAGTATTCTTTCAGCTACTCATTTATTCAACAGACTTTTATTCAGTGCCTGCTGCATGCCAAGTACCCTGCTAGTTGCTTTGGATACAAAGATTAAATAGGGTGCACGTCTTTAAGTTGTGCCCTGTGTAATGGGACAAGAAGACACCAAACTAGATAATTACAAAAGAAAGTGCAGAATATCATGGGGTCACAGCAGAGATGCACTTCATCTATCCTAGGGGTGATCAAGGACATGAACTATATCAATGAAGATCTGTGATTCAGTTGGTTGCCTTGAGTATAGGAGAGAATGGTCAGGTTTTTTGACTTAGAAAATTTTGTGATTTGGGGTTAAACACCCAATAACTCTAGGGTAAAATATACGCTAATTTGTGGCTAATGATTCATGTTTTATAAAGAAAGGATCTGATATTGTGAATAAGTGCATGTCAAGGTTGCAGGATTAGAGCAAGAAGTTGTAAGTTTCATTTCAAAGTTTCTTTTTATGTCCTTCTCTGTTCTTTGCCTTTATCATGGACAAACAATATGAGAAATGTGCCTGTAACTGGACGTTTTTATACTCTACTCTCTGACATGATGTCTACTACACTTGGGAATAAATAAAAGCCCCATCACTAGACTGGATGAAGATTAGTGCTATTTGAAGCTAGGATTCAAAAATAAAGCTTAATTTAATTTGCAATCACTACCCTCATAAAATTAAAAGATAAAGAAAAAAATTCAAGGTTAACTGCACTTGAGGTTTTCTAAGTCATAGGTTTGAGGGGATCCATACAACATAATTTAAACCTTTAAAAAAATATCTTCCCAATAACCCTGAGATCACCTGCATTTTACAGCTGAGAGAACTGAAGCACAAAGAGGTTAAAAACTTAAAAGAGCTAGTAAGTAGCAGAGCTGGGATTTGAACCCCGGTCTATTTAAATGCCACCTTAGCATGGGGCCCTTTTGCCCTGGTGTTGTTCTGTGTTCATAAACTTACTCTGGCAAGAATAAGATATTGTAGACAACTTGTAAAAGTGTGTGGTTGAGCCAGGGCAAATCTAACGCTACTTCTAGAAAATACTGACAGTGCCATCTTCAAGTGATAGCCAAATTTTGAAATCATGGATGCAATTGAAAAGCATCAGCCATTTTTGTGGATATTTTGTCATATAAGGCATCCAGAAAATAAAACAGAATACGTCGATTTAAATGACACATAAAACTTGATTAGTAGAGGGCAGTAGAGAAAGAAGAATGAATATGTAGGAACATAACAACATGAAACTTTTACTTGTTTGACATTGAGTATATATTATACTACTTTATACATTTGTGAATATTGTACTTTTTCATAATCATTTTTCATTCACCAAGACTATAATCCCTGAGACTAATCATGGGTATTTAAAAAAAAAAAAAAAGAATAAACGTTAAAATCATAGGTCAGGAGAGGTGGTCCAAGCCTAAATCTATTCTCAAATGATTTAATAAATGGGAGCAATGCATTAGATTATGGATGCTTAGAGAGGATATAAGAAAGAAAATTAACATCATAAAGTAATTTGTTTTAACTTTGAACTACACTGGAGAAATTGGCTGGTGGATTTAGAAGTGTATAAACATACTATTAGAGAGTGACAAAAGGGGAAGTCTGTTATAACTGACGAGGGGTGTGGTCTGCTCAGGCTAAGAAGGAATAGATAATACAGTTTCATAAAGTTCTGATATAACTGTACAGTTTTCAGAACTGCCCATTATAGCTAGCACATATGCTTTGCAGACATAATAAGTATGTCTATTAACACCAGCCAGCCTGGTGAATTAGAGAAACCACAGCCTGTGGATTTGGGCATATGCACTCTCTGCCTCCATCGAATCCTCCGGGTAACAATATACCTACAGCTCCTGTAACCCTAGAGCAGTTACATGGATGCACTAAGTGGTGTGATGGGAGAGAGAGATAGCATCACAAGGATTCGTTTGATTATAACAGTAACCCACACCAAGTCAAATAAAATAGCCAAACAGTTAAAAATGTGGTCTCTAATGAATTCCCTAATTCCACCAGGCCCTCACAAGCATTTCCTGCTAGAGTACCCCATATCAAAACCAAGTGGCTGTACTTTAATTACATGGAATAATTATTTGATTTCCAGGAAGTTAAGAGAGTGCTTTGTATTTAAATAAAAAGTGCTAGATACGGGGTGAAACTCGAGCAAACCACGAAAAAGGGTGAAACTGAATGCCTGTTCCGTGAATCAAGATTTCAGCCGCTCTGCAAGTCTGACGTTAGGGTTCACGAGCCCAGAAAAGGGGGATTTCAGATCGGCTGAGTAGACCCTGTCACCTTCTTATAGGAAAAACCCAGCCCTTCCACAGATCTAAAGTGGAAAGCAAGCACACGCTGTTGAGGGGCTTAAATCTCGGCTGCCGTCGCCCCTCTGCCCTAGCAGAAACCCCAGTTTCCAAGGGACATGATCCCACACTGTCCCTCTCACGTTTGAAGGTCTATTAAAAGTATGGGGCCTCTTATCTCAACGGCTTTGCAAGTGAGTTTGGGGTAAGAAGGGGGGGGGAGGCCTGTAGGTGTCTCTTTTGCCTGAGGACCTAGGGACACTTGTGGAAAAGTCAGGCCCTTTTCGCTCTGGCGGCCGCTCCGGTGTGGGGCTGGCTTGGGTTAGACACATGCACACATACACCATAGAGCTCTGCTTTCCCGTAGCAGCTGCTGCCTCTGCCTCTGCCTCTCCCGCCTCAGCCTCTTTGCCCGGCATACACACACTTTCAGATTTGCGCGCTGTTTCAATCCTTGATGACGTGTCCCCGGAGACAACCAATAGCAAACGGGCTCTGGTCAGGACAATGGGAGGTATCGGGCCAATGAGCGAGCCCCGTGAGTTGGCGGTAGCCAATAGGAGCCGCGCTGGCTGGAGAGTAATGTTACAGAGCGGAGAGAGTGAGGAGGCTGCGTCTGGCTCCCGCTCTCACAGCCATTGCAGTACATTGAGCTCCATAGAGACAGCGCCGGGGCAAGTGAGAGCCGGACGGGCACTGGGCGACTCTGTGCCTCGCTGAGGGTGAGTCTGGGGCAGCGCCGCGGCGGGGAGAGCGCCTCCGGCAGCTCCCTACCCCGCGCGGTGGCCGGATCCCCGCGGCCGGGAGCCGGCGGGTCAGGATCCACACAAAGGCAAATGAGGGGGGACCGTGGGGGGAACTGCGCACGGAGCGAGCCTCTTCCCGGGCGCCGGAGCCCTGCCCCGCGCCGGAACCCCGGCCCACCGGCTGCCTGAGGCGCCGGAGCCGCGAGCCCCGCGAGTTTCCACCCCCGACGGCGGCCGCGCTGACTGGCGCAAAAAAAAATTTTTTTTTAATTAAAAAAAATTTTTAACGTGTTTCGGGGCCCTGGCCGAGCGTGCGGGCGGCCGGCGTGCGCGGGGGGCGGCGGGGCCGGCGGCGGCGGCGGGCGGGCGGCGGAGGCGCCGCTTCCACGGGCTGCATTGGCCGCCGCAGCGAGCCGGGCGCCGGCGGCGAGCACGGGCGGGCGGGCGGGCGGGCGCGGCGGGCCGGCGGCGCGGTGGGCCGGGGGCGGCGGCTCGGGGCCGGGCCCGCCGGCCTGTGCCCGGGCGCGGCGCGGCGGCTCGGCGGCGGGGGGAGCGGCGCGGCGGCGCTCGCTGGAACATGGCTGACTCGGCCGGCGCTGCTGGCTGGAGAGAAAACAAGGCGGGCGGGAGCGGGCGGGGGAGCTGGGCGCAGCAGTTCCGAGGCAACTTTTTTTTTCCTCTCTCTTTTCACAGCCCCGCGTTCTCCGTGCGGGGGCGGCCGGGGCGCGCGGGCTCGCGCGGAGGGAGACGGGGCGCCGCGGGGCGGTGGGCGCCTCCCGGGGCGGCCCCCTCCCCCGCGGCCGGGAGGGGGAGGGTCCGGGCCGCGCGCCCCCCGCCCCTCCCCCCGGCTGTAATGGCCGAGTGTGTGCGCCAGAGCGCGGCGCGCACCCCGCCCGCCTGCGCTCACACTCACACTCTCTCACACACTCACACACACACACACACACACAAAGGGAAGGAGCCATATTCTCGCTCGCGCTCGCCCTCGCGGCGGCGGCGGCGCAGGCGGGGAAGACGCGCAGCGGCCATTCCGTGCGCGCCGGCCCCGGCGGCCGCGGGCGGAGCCAGCCCCCATTTCGAGCGGGGCTTCTGTCTCCGCCGAGCCTGACAAAATGGGGGCGGCCTGCGGGGCCTGCGCCGGCCGGGCGCACGTGGCGGCCCGACCGCGGGGAACCCGGCCCGGAGGCCGCGCCGCGACCCGGCATTTCTCCGGCGGCCCCGCGGCCGCCGCCGAAGTTCTGGGGGGGCCGGGGGCGGGAAGGCACACGGGGCCGGGGCGCCGCCGCCCCCCCCCCCCCACAGGGCGCCCCAACTTTTAAGAATTTTGAAAAAAAAAAATACTGCCCTGGTGGTGTTGGGGGGGGGGGTCGACCAGAGTAACGAGCAGGAGTGGCTTTTGTCCCTCATCCTTGTTTACTCGAAGAAACTTCAGACCGGACGTGTTTAGTCAGAACTGAAATACATCTCGGGCCGACGATAGGAAACGGGGCTGCCTCGAGTGGCGGACGCGCAGATACCACGGCCACCCCCAGCCTGGGGCCGAGAGCTGGCGCGCTCTCCTCCTCCCTCAGCAAAGTTTTTTGCAGAGGTTATTTTTAAGTACTCTGGGAAAACTTTAGATGCGGTGGCTTAGGGCTCGTAATTTGGAAGGGTCTGCTCTCTTGGCTGCTTGTCTGTTTATTATTTACGTAGTGTAGTGCAAAATCCACAGCGTAAGTTCTCTGACCTTTGATTTTGTTGACTGAATGGTGGTGTACCTTTTTGAAAATGTCTTTAGTGATCAGGGGGTGTTCAGTGGGAACAGACGCGGGCAGATCAATGATGGGCACGGTGTGATAGGCCATTGTGCGCACGTTCTTGAGATAACACCAAAGGAGTGTGAGAGTGTGTGTGTGTGTGTGTGTGTGTGTGTGTGTGTGTGTGGGGCTTGGCATGGCCTTTTCTAGGAATTGACTCTTAACTGCCATTTTCTTGTTTGGTGTTATGGGATGATAATGTCACTACTGTTAAATAGCAGTATCTGGGATTTCATGCACTCCCAAGAAGTTAAAAATGCTCTTAAATGTCATTTCATTGTTAACATCAAATACTTTTTTTTTTTTTAGAGAAGTAATTAAACATGGGCAAGGGTGATCCTAAGAAGCCGAGAGGCAAAATGTCATCATATGCATTTTTTGTGCAAACTTGCCGAGAGGAGCACAAGAAGAAGCACCCAGATGCTTCAGTCAACTTCTCAGAGTTTTCTAAGAAGTGCTCAGAGAGGTGGAAGGTAAGAGGCCTCAAAACTTCCTAAGGGAGCAATGAAAAAAGAGTTAAATCCAAATTAGGATTTCTCACAACACCTACATGCTATCTGCATAACTTAAGTGGTGACTTTAGAACAGGGTGCATTGGTTTTACTCATTTTAATGCTTTTGAGGGCAGTGTATTAAAATTTCAGTATCAATTTAAGTTTACAAATAATTCTTTTGTAGACCATGTCTGCTAAAGAAAAAGGAAAGTTTGAAGACATGGCAAAGGCGGATAAGGCCCGTTATGAAAGAGAAATGAAAACTTATATCCCCCCTAAAGGGGAAACAAAAAAGAAGTTCAAGGATCCCAATGCACCCAAGAGGCCTCCGTAAGTATCCTACCTATTTTATTTTGCAGTAGAATCTGAGAAATCCAGCAAGCCACCTTGTGGGTTTAGAGTGTATAATCAAAGTTTTGACTGAATAGTGGCTCACATTGGTATGTCTAAGTATTGTCAGTAAAATTACTGTTGGATGATAGTTTCAGCCAGGGCATTTAAATTGAACAGTTAACCTCCTTGGCCTGCTATCTTCTAAGTGCAATTTTGGTTCTTTTATTTCTTGAGAAATACCTATCTGACATACTTACTAAAATTCTTAATTCTTAACATTAACCATGTTAAACTACTAGGTAGTATCATAAGTTAAGTAATTATAAATTAAGTTTTGGTTGTGAAGGCTGTTTAGCATGCAGTAATTATCTCCCTGTCTAACACATAGTAGAAATTAGAAGCAGCTTATATCGCAGTATAGGTTTGGTGATAAAACAACATCCTAAAATTTAATTTCTCTTTTTAGTTCGGCCTTTTTCTTGTTTTGTTCCGAGTATCGCCCAAAAATCAAAGGAGAACATCCTGGACTATCCATTGGTGATGTTGCAAAGAAGCTGGGAGAGATGTGGAATAACACTGCTGCAGATGACAAGCAGCCTTATGAAAAGAAGGCTGCTAAACTGAAGGAAAAATACGAAAAGGTAAGAAGTGTGGGTTTGCTTGGTAGAGTAATGAAAGGGTGTTAGATGGTTGTACTTGCTACTGTCTTACTGGTTTTATGAGTTCCTAAGAATTGGACATGCAGTCCAGCTTTTAGTATAAGTACATTCATTTAGTCTTAAGCTTTTTTCATCTTTCAAAGAACATAGATTGAATAAATTTGTTACTTAGATTTTCACTATGTGTAGTGTTTTTGATTTAATATAATTCAAGCCAAGACTATTCCCCCCATGCCTCCCCCCCCTTTTTTTTTTTTTAAAGCTAAAGGCTTTTTACTAACAAATTGCCCTTTTTTTCTTTAAAGACAGATTTTCCTACTGAGACTTAGGGTCTGACTATAAACCTGTAGAATGCTTTTTTGCATTCAGAAGGTGGCAGTGTCTACCCTTTAATCAAAGTCTCTACATTCCAGTTTTAATAAACTAAAGTTAGGATGGCATGCATAATTGCACTTCAGTGAGGCATAATATTGCAAATAATAGACCATACCATTCCGTGAGTTATGGATGTTAATTACAATTATCCCAGTGTTCTTAGTATGCATTTCTCAGTCCTGGTTATCTGTGGAGTTGGAGTGGGTTTGTAGATAGTATTTTAGTGTAACTGCAGTCTTTGATTTTTCGTGAAGTCTTGCCATGTTATGTTACTTCTATTTACTTAACTATTTCATTTCCTGCCTTTCTCCTGCCTTTACTTTGGAAGGATATTGCTGCATACCGAGCTAAAGGAAAGCCTGATGCGGCCAAAAAAGGGGTCGTCAAGGCGGAAAAGAGCAAGAAAAAGAAGGAAGAGGAGGAAGATGAGGAAGATGAAGAGGATGAGGAAGAGGAGGAAGACGAAGAAGATGAAGATGAAGAAGAGGATGATGATGATGAATAAGTTGGTTCTAGCGCAGTTTTTTTTTCTTGTCTATAAAGCATTTAACCCCCCTGTACACAACTCACTCCTTTTAAAGAAAAAAATTGAAATGTAAGGCTGTGTAAGATTTGTTTTTAAACTGTACAGTGTCTTTTTTTGTATAGTTAACACACTACCGAATGTGTCTTTAGATAGCCCTGTCCTGGTGGTATTTTCAATAGCCACTAACCTTGCCTGGTACAGTATGGGGGTTGTAAATTGGCATGGAAATTTAAAGCAGGTTCTTGTTGGTGCACAGCACAAATTAGTTATATATGGGGATGGTAGTTTTTCATCTTCAGTTGTCTCTGATGCAGCTTATACGAAATAATTGTTGTTCTGTTAACTGAATACCACTCTGTAATTGCAAAAAAAAAGTTGCAGCTGTTTTGTTGACATTCTGAATGCTTCTAAGTAAATACAATTTTTTTTATTAGTACTGTTGTCCTTTTCATAGGTCTGAAATTTTTCTTCTCAAGGGGAGGCTAGTCTTTTGCTTTTTTTTTTTGCCCATTTGGATCACATGAGTTATTACTGATGTTTATCTTTTCATATAGTTAGCTGATAAAAGAAACTTTTTTCTACACGCCCTGCATATTCGTGTTGAGGGTAATAAAAGTTGAATTGAGACTATTTTCACCCATCAAAATCTTGGTGAGTTGATGTCAAATTTCACACGGCCCAGTTACATTTATAAAGCGGAGAGCTAAACCAATCTACTCACGGCATGGGATTATTAGAATCAAACATTTTGAGAGTCTGTCCTTGAAGGACTGAGAAAAGTATGTTCTAATCTTAACATGAGGACTCTACATTCTTTAACTCCCATTACCATGTAATGGTAGTTATATTTGCAGTTCCCACATTGAAGACCTGAGAATGTAACCCCAAAAGCGTGAAGTTAAAATACAAGACTGCCATATTAAATTTTTGTTGAGGTGAGTTCCAGCAAAGACTCAGAAAACTACTGGCTATAAATGTCTTTAAGTATGGATGACTTTGGAAACTAGTCTCCATTAGAATTGCGACTACCACATTATAAATCAGGTATATTTTCCTGTATTATAGTTTGCCCCTTTATAAATGGACATAAGGGAAGAAAACACTTGATATGAGTTACCCAATTTAGTTGAATTTTTTTTAAACCAAATTCATCCATCAGGGTCATATGTTTATCTGTTTAGCAGTTAAGGGAACAATTTGGCAATTGTGGTTTTTGAGATTATCGTTCTCTTAAAGTGCCAGTGTTTTAAAATAGCGTTCTTGTAATTTTACACGCTTTTGTGATGGAGTGCTGTTTTTGTTATATAATTTTGACTTGGATTCTTTCCATTTGCATTTGTTTTATGTAATTTCAGGAGGAATACTGAACATCTGAGTCCTGGATAATACTAATAAACTAATAATTGCAGAGGTTTTAAATATTAGTTAAATGACTTTCACTTAAGAGCTTAAGATTTTGTTTTATATATTTTTAATCTTGTTTCCAATAATACCAATTAAGTATAGAAAGGCTGAAATTGTCAAAATAGTAAATTTTTAGTCAAGGGAAATACCTGATTTACATGGAAGTTTCCGCTATAGCTATGGTGCCACCATTATCAACAAGTTGCTAGTAAGTGATCTATTTAAAAGCGAATTTTGCCTTTAACTTTAGCTGGCGTGTCATAACTGCAGTGAAGACATTGAGGATAGGAACTATGTTTCTGGATTGACTGGCTTCAGATCTTGACAGGAAGAAAATGGGCCAAAGTCCTCTTCAATATGAAAAGTAATGTGATTCTGTTAGTCAACAGTAGCACCTGGAATTGGAATGCTCAAAATTCAAGTATAGGAGGCAATTTAGATAATTTAGTATAAAACTTTGGTACTTAAATCATTTACAGTACCATAGTGTATAAAGATTTTCCTAACCAGGTGATAATCGGTATACACTTTGGTGTATTAAGTTTTCTCCATTTTGGGAATTGGTATACCAATTACAACTTAAAGATAATCCAATTTTCTAACATTCCTGTGTAAAGATTAGAAATTGCTATTGCTTAGTTGCTATAATTGTTCTGATGGTCTTATCACATGTTGATATTTGCCATATTAACTTTCTTAGCGTGAAATCAGAAAAAGGAAATCTTGTGTGTCCTGTGCACCACAGGGGTAAGAATTAAATGATAAGTGCCTGTGTGACAGAAGCCATTTGATAAGTATTTCCCTCACTGCCTATGGAATTGTAAATACTGCTCAGGGGTTAGGGTAATATCTAGCTGTACTGAAAACCACAAGAGACAAAATTATGGTTTTTGAAGAAAAATATAACCAACCCCCTGGCTTGGCATCACTTGTAATTTGAGATAAGTGAAAGTTGAAGTTGCTTTGGTACAGCACACCCAGCTCTTCAGTAAAAACCAGGAACCTTTGCGTATTTTATCACTGCAAGTTTGCATCAATCAAATTCAGTGAATTTGGAATTTATGTTGCTCAAGTGCCAACTTGGGCAAATGATTAGGCTATTTGATTAATAGGGATTGTGGAAAGTGATAATTTTTTCATATTTGTGCTTTGTCATTTTCAAATGACTTGCAATAGCTTTGAAAACTACCTAAAAGCCAGAAAACGGATATGTATACAAGAGATGCAAGCTGGTTACTTTTTGCCCCTGCTAAGAGTAAAGCCATGAATAGGAGTGCAAACACTTGCCATAACTTGGGAAATTACCTGGGTCTTAGCCAAGTTGATCCCTGGAGTAATCAGGCAAAAAGTTGCTCTGTTCTAGGAATGCTATTAAATAATACACATGGCAGAAATACCACACAGCACAGAGTGACCCAAGCATAATATGCCCCACTCCCACCCATGTCCCAGTGGGTATCAATCTGAAAGGTCACATCTGTAACAGGGAGTGTAATCACCTTTAGGCATGCCCATCGGTTTGGGCCTTTCTTAGAGTTGGATTTATTGGTCACCTAAAGAAGAGAAAGTAACAGATCTGGAATAATAAAGAATTGTGTTATTTAAGTGATGGAGTATGTAAAACAAAACCAGTAACAAAATCAGTGCAAGGGAATTAAGCGATTCTTGTAAATTTTTATGATGTACCTATTTTTATTTCCTAGTCGATGCAATTCAGATACATAAGTGGCATCCCATCGTATAATACTCCATAATATATTTGATAATTACTGTTGGTCATTCAGACTGCTTCCTATTGCTATTCCAAAAAAATGCTTCAGTGAACACCGTATACATTTCTCTAGGGCATGTGCAGGTTTTTCGACAAAGTAGAAATGCTAAGTCAAATTTTTAAAAATTGAAACGTTGGCAGTATCTGTCAAATTTCTCTTCCAATATAAGTATGCCCAAAGGGGTATGCTTATTGTGAAACATTTTAACAATGTTTACGATAAGTCAAGATTGATCTTGATTTTCAAAAAATGAGAGAAACCTAAAGTACTGTCGGTTGTTTCAGAGACACCCAAACATAAAATCAGAACTGAGAATTTTGAGTTGGCTACTATTTGAACTGCTGAATAAATGATTTCTCTAAAAAGTTACTGCAATAATATTTAATCCATTGTGTGAAAATGTTGGCATCCTCTATCCTAAACAGAAGTATGGGGAGGGGGTTTTTCTAGTAGAAATTGTGTCAATCTATAAAGAAGCTGTAGCCAACAGTTTTGGAACAGTAAATTTAGCTGCAAAATATAGTCAAGAATTCTAGGCTTTAAGAGCGGGTAGGATATTTAGAAAAGTGAAGTGGGTATTGAGAATCTACCTTAAATGGCATGAAGTTGACCACTGCTTCACCTCCTTGCTGGATATGGTACTTTGAGGCAAAGGGCATACTCCAAATGCATTTATAAGAGCAGTTGTATTAATACGTTTTAAAGTGAAATTAAACGTAGTTCCTTAGAGCTACACAGAACCTCTAATTACAAGCTTCACCAAATTTTTGTTCACTGGGTTTCAATTAGAGATCTTTTATAAAGTTCTGAGCATAGCCAGGTGAGAGAATAAAAAGTTAAGTGACTGTTGGTGTGAGAGAATAATGCTAAAGACAAACAGGAAGCTCAATTACTGCACCCAAGTTTGCCAGTAGAAGCCCAGGAACGTGTGAAGAATAAGAACTTGGAGGCTACTCATAGCAAGGGCATGGCAGTCCCCTTCCACCCATTCCCCAACCTGAACTTCAGGGAGATCAGGTCTTGCTTTGCCATCTAGAGTCAGCCCACCTGAGGCATGGGCAAAGTGAATGGTTTAGGTATACTCAGGAGGACAGCGGATGGGAGTGGGGGTAAGGGGATTGTCTCATTTTCACAGGAGGAACAAGAGTTATCATTGATTTTTATGGCCATCGTCAAAGCATAGACTTGTACAGGCTTCTAGCACCTCAGAAGTAAAGGATTCTTAAGGGCTCTTGCAGTCCAGCCATGCATTTTTACAGAGTAGTGGGTAGAGGCCTATAGAGATTCAGGGGCACACTCAAGGACCAAAATCTAATGATGCCAGGCTCACAGTAGGTGTGAAGAGTGTAAGCTCCTTCTCTCTTCCTTTTTGGACAGTAACAAGGGGCTAGAAGGTTTTGTCCCTGCCCCTCAATTTCATGCCAGGGCTCTTTTGCCATGGCTACAATCCTCGATATGCTAGCAGGCCAGCAGTCTGCCATCACTGTGATTCTACTTCCTATTTAACTGAACTCAGAACATTTCCAGACAAAACCAAGCAAAAATACTGCCAAGCATACATAAAGTTACCTGATTTAAAAGGGTGGAAAGCACCAGAAAAATATGTACTGATTGTTTCCTTGGAATTGCAGCACGAACTTCCAGAAGTAGAAGGATTGCATATATTATATATTACAGTAACTTTTGTAAAACTTTATACCCTTGCTATGAGGGAAATCCGCATCCACTGGAAAAAAAAACAAAGCAAGAAAACAAAATCAACCATTTTACTACTCAGGCTATTAACATATTTTGTGCCCTTCTAGTTTTATAGGTATAACATGATACCCACACACACACACACACACACACACACACACATCTATAACTAATTTAATATATACAATTTTTTAAACTGAGGTGAGATTCACATAAAATTAACCATTCTAAAGTGAATAATTCAGGGGCTTTGAGTACATTCTCAATGTTGTGTAACCACCACCTGTTATCTAGTTTCAGAGGTTTTCATCACCCCAAAGGAAATGCAATGCTATTAATTTCCATCTTCCCTTAATCCTTGGTCACAACCAATCTACATTATCGTTACAGATTTACTAATTCTGCTTATCTCATATAAGTACAATATTTTACATTTTGTGCCTGGCTTCTTTCATTTAGCTTATTTTTTAGGTTCATCCATCTTGTAGTACATATTAGTACTTCATTCTTTTTGATGATTGAATAATAATCCATTGTATATTGTGTATACACACACACACATCTCACCATTTAGCCACTCATCCATTGATGGGCACTTGATCCATTGCCTCCTATTATGACTAGTGCTACTGTGAATGTGCTTGTACACATACTTGTTTGAATACGTATTTTCAACTCTTTGGGGTCTATCCCTAGTAGTGGAATTGCAGGATCACATGGTAATACTACTAACTTTTGGGAGGGCCACCAAACTTCCAAAGTAACTTAACTACTGTATATTCCCTCTAGAAATGTATGTGTTCTGATTTTTCCATAAGCTCACCAACACTTCCTATTTTTTTGTTTAAATAATAGCTATTCTAGTGGGTGTGAAGTCATATCTCATTGTGGTTTTGATATGCACTTTCTGATGATGAATGATATTGAGCATCTTCCATGCTATTGTTGGCCACTTTATATATCTTCTTTGAAGATCTAATTTAAGACCTTTGCCTGTTTTTTAAATTGGGTTGTCATTTAGTTGTTACATATACTTCTTGTTTAACAAAATGGTAGTACATTTACAAACAATCCATTTGTAAATGATTTTTTTTTTTCTGTTTAACAGTCTATCTTAACTAAGTCTATGTCATCATATATTCTGATGTGGTGATTCTGCACCACATCATTTTTAATGTCAGCATGATATTTCACTGAATGAATGTGAAATACCATAAATTGTCTAGTCAATTCCATATCATTAGATATTTGTGTAGTTTCTGGTTATTTCATTATATTGAAAATGATGACTATCCTTTCCTATTACCCTTATCTTTATGGCCCTAATTATTTTTTATAGTATAAATATATTCCTCAAAGTGAAATTGCTGAATTAAAGGATGGGCCAAATTTGGTGAGTTTTGTGAAGTTGACTTTAGAAAGTTTTCACCCAAATGTAGTATCTCTTTTAAAGGTTATGTTATTCAGACAATTTTTACATACAAGGGATACAGACTAGGGTCACAGTTTCTAAGATTTTATAAAAGTTCAAGCCTACAGCAGTGGTGGAAATTGTAAAAGGGGAAACCTTCAAAAGAAAGCAGATAAAACGCCTGAAAAACCTGGAGAGCCATTGGCTTGAAATGTCCATTCCCCTTTATACTCCTGTTATTTCACTCCTTTTCAGGTTGGAGATTAACAGAAAGAGCTTTTATATTCAAGTAATTGCAGAATTGTAAAAAAAAAAAGTGTGTAGATCAATTGGAATAGTGGAAAAACTTTGAAACTTTTGCATAAAGCACTTTTAGAGCTTCCTTGCTTCTTTTTTTAATTGTATTGCTGTTCTTAGTAATAATGTATATTATTTCCAAAACTTTTTTTGTTTTTCTCTTTTTTTCCCCCCAAAATTTATTGATCAGTCGTTTGTATTAGATTTTCTCTTTTAACATATGCTTCATACAAGGCTAACTGTATTTTCAAATATGATGTAAGACTAAGAGATAGGTCAGTAGTTCTTTTGGAGACTACATGTCTTATTTAATGGTGGCACACAAGTCAACATGAAACTGAATTATGAAAACTTATCTTCGAGAATCAGTCCCAAAAGAATTTATTTCATACATTGAGGAAGGGGAGAACCTTTACAGGTATGAAGGGCCTGCTCTGGGGGATTTTTATATTAGATAGATGAAAACTAAAAAGCACTATAAATTTTGCATTTAAGAACCTAAATTTTATTTTATTTTGTGACTAAGAGTATACATCAGTTTAATCTTTATATAAGTATTTTTATATTAATTTTTTTTATTTTTTACATCATTATTCATTTTAAAACAATCTTTGCTTCCCTCCACCCCCTCAGGTGCAGTTCCCATAGTTTCCCTCACCAATGCACCCGTGCACCATCATCCCAGTGCCCTATGCTCCTTCCTCTCTCCCCCTGATTCCCCTCCCTCCTCCTCTCCTGCAGCACGCCTCCGATTCACAACTATCCGTCCTTGCCTTGTTGTGTTTTGCACCATCAACATTCCTTTACACTGATGTCCCACTCGGTTCCCCTACACTCCTGCTACAAGTGAAACCATTCAATACTTTCCCTTTTCCTTCTGGCCCATTTCATTTAGTACAATTCCCTCCAGTTCCATCCATGTTGCTGCGAATGAAATGAGTTTATTTTTTATTGCTGCATAATATTCCATTGTGAATATATGCCATATCTTCTTGATCCAGTCACCTATTTTTGGGCATTTGGGCTGTCTCCAGGTTTCACCCATTGTAAATAGTGCTGCAATAAACATAGGTGTACAGGTGTTCTTTTGAATCAATGTTTCTGTGTCCTTTGGATAGATCCCTTGTAGTGGAATTGCCAGGTTGTATGGTAGCTCCATTCTTAGTACACTGAGGAACCTCCAGACAGTTTTCCATAGTGGTTGGACAAGTCTTCACTCCCACCAGCAATATAAGAGAGTTCCTTCTTCACCACATCCTCACCAACATTTGCCGTTGCTTATTTTTTTGATATGTGCCATTCTTACTTGTTTAAGGTGGTATCTCAATATGGTTTTAAACTGCATTTCCCTAATTTTAAGGGATGTTGAACATTTTTTCATATGCCTGTTGGCCATTTGCATTTCTTCTTTGGAGAAATGTCTTTGAAGTTCTTCTGCCCACCTCCTGACTGGATTGTTTATTTTGTTTTTGTTGAGTTGTGTGAGTTCTTTGTATATCCATGTGATCAGTCCCTTATCAGTTGACTCCCGTGCAAAGACTTTTTCCCAATCAGTGAGGTGTCGCTTTGTTTTGGTTAATGTCTCTTTTGCTGTGCAGAAGCTTTTCAGTTTGATGTAATCCCAGGTGTTTAACTTCTCCCTAACCCTCCTTGCTTTGGGTGATTAGTCTTCAAAGATGTTATTGCGATGTATGTCTTGTAGTGTTCACCTACATTTTCTTCTATTTATTTTATGCTTTCAGGTCTTATGTCCAGTTCTTTTATCCATTTTTAGTTGATTTTTGTGCATGGTGAAAGGCAGTGGTCTAGTTTCATTTCTTTGCATGTGGTGGTCCAGTTTTCCCAGCATCATTTATTGGACAAACTGTCCATATTCCCTTGCATATTCTTTCTTTGCTCCTTTGTCAACAAAGATCAGTTGTCCACATAAGTATGGTTTTATTTCTGGGCTCTCTATTCAGTTCTATTGGTCTGTGTGTTTGCTTTTGTTCCAGTACCAAACTGTTTTAATTATTATGGCTTTGTAGTATAGCTTGAAGTGTGGAAATGTGATACCTCCTTTCTCCTTTGTTTTCATCAGTAGGGCTTTGGCTATTCGTGTTTTTTTTGTGGTTCCATATGAATTTCATCAGTATTTGCTCTATTTCTTTGAAGAATGTCATTGAGATTTTTACTGGAATAGCATTGAATCTGTATATTGCTTTTGGTAGTATGGACATTTTAATAATGTTAATTCTTCCAATCCATGAGCAGGGGATGTTATTTCCATTTCTTTTTGTTTTCTTCTATTTCTTTTAACAGTGTTTTATAATTTTCTTTGTATAGGTCTTTCATGTCTTTTGTTAGGTTTATTCCCAAGTATTTGATTTTTTGTTGTTGCTGTTTCAATTATAAAAGGGATGGTTTTCTTCACTTCTTCAGATTGATTGTTTGTGTATGGGAAGGCTACTGATTTTTGTGTGTTGATTTTGTATCCTGCAACTTTACTGAACTGGTTGATTATTTTGAATAGTTTTTCTGTGGAGTTTTTAGGGTTAAGAACCTAAATTTTAGAGTTCAACATTGCAAAATTCTATGCCATGAATTTATGTCCATTGAGATTTAACAGGTAATTATAAAGGACCATTAAACATACATGGATTTTTAAAAAATTAGATATATTATTACATAATAGCTCTATGATAAATATTATTTGAAGCTTTTTTTAAAAAGATTTATTTATTTATGCATACAAGTACTGGGGTACAGGCCAGAGGTGTGTATGGGGGGTGGTGTTTGTGAGAGGATTTACCAGAAACAGAGTGGGGAGCAGAACAGGCAGATCTGCTGAAATACACTGCTGAGGGAAGCAGCGGGCCAGTCAGGAGAGGTCTGCTGCACCATGTGGGTAGCTCCTGGCCAGGGATCAAACTTATGCTTCAGTGGCTGCAGACAGCTTCATAGTTGTGTCTTAACCCCTTGTGCCACCAGGGAGGCCCTATTTGAGGCTTTTTAAGAAGCTAAATGTTAAGGTCTTGAGGGCTTTTAAAGAATTGTAATTAAAAATCAGGCCTCCCTAGTGGCTCAAGGTGTTAAGACACAACCTATGAAACTATCGCCAGCCACTGCAGCATAGGGGGCTGCCAACATGGTGCAGCAGACCTCTCCTGACTGGCCTTCTGCTCCCCTCAGCAGTGTATTTCAGTCAATCTGCCTGTTCTGCTCCCCACTCTGTCTCTGGTGAATTCTCTCACCCTCCACATCTCTGGCCTATACCCCAGTTCTTGTATGCATAAACAAATTTTTTTTAAAACTTTAAAATAAAAATAAATACATAAATAAAATAAAAATCAAGTAGTCTGAAACAATAACACAAATGCAGATTATTATTTTTTGCAATATCTTCATTGTGAGGCCAAACCTAATTTTTTTCTCACCTTTAACACCAAGCAGTCTTAGTAGGCTATTGTTAATAATGTTTAAAATCTCACTAAAAAATTATTTAAACATTTCCATTTTGATTTACTCTAAATATTTTCATTTTAATGGGAAAATTATTAAGAAATCACCAAAACATATTAGCTTCAAAATAAATCTTTACTAGCTTTTATGCTTCCATGATCAAATAAAGTATTTGTGGAAAATATGTCAGTTTAATATAAAACTTCACTTGTTTTTATTTAAATTTGTAGACCAAGAGTAAAGCATATGATAAACACATGGACCTGACTGAAGTATGTGATGATATATGGGAATCTGGAAATGTTCTAGTCAAGCTAGTGAACACAAGGGCAAGGGATGTTGGCTATCAGTTTGAGCAGGAACCCCCAGGTCACTGTGTATAAAGGACCTTTTCTGGAGGATGTTTTTTTGACAAGTGTTAACATTTCCTTAATTGACCAGATGACTAAGCACCCAATCAAGACACCTCCTTTGAAATGGAATACCCCCTTAGAAGCCATATTTCAGGGAAATAAGATCTAGAACCATTTTCTTTTAGAGACAGGCAACTCACTTGGAGGCGTAGTATGTTGTGATTTCACCACAATAAAGTTACAAGGAGGCACTTCAATTAATTCCCAGAAATATAATTAAGAAATTCCTCAAGCTGTTTATCTTCCGCTCCTGGGCTTGGGAATGTAGGTCCATAAAGGTTCTGGTCTCTTCAATACAGAGAGGATGGTAGTTAGGTGAGTAGTGGAAATTGCCAGATGACAATTATCTTCTTATCATCCAACTCTATATTCTATTCCAGACACAATTTTCCAATTTTAGCTGAAAACATAAAATCCATCTGGCATCACTTCAGAGACAAAAGGGGAAAATCAGGGGAAGACTTTAAGGAATAAAGAAGCAAAATATATTCCTGATAAAGCTGGTCAATATTATGGTTGCAATCTAAGTTTACATCCAGTACAGAAGTCTTTACATCTTTTATAAAAGGATTTTAATCCTATACAATTTTATTATTACATTATATGACACATAAAACACATATAAACTAAAAATTAAGAATTTTATTCATTAAAATGTGGCTGCTACAAGTACATATTGTACCGTTCAGTGTTTGATTTTGCTGCATATAGGTGTTCACTAACCTGAACTTGTCCGGCATAATTTCTAATGTACAAAAATGACAAAAACAGGGTAACTACTCAAAATCCTTTCCCTTGAGAGAGAATTCAAGGTATGAGAGAAACCCTCGGGTAACAAGTATGTCTCTTGATCTGTAAGTTCTGTGGTGAAGCTGACTCCATCCTTCCTTTTCTCTCAGGTAGGTTCTGCAAATCCTACTAGCTCCTCTCCCCACCCAAATCTCCTTTATACAGTCATGAAATAGGGTTCCTGTGGCCTCTGAACGAGCTGGGCAGAACCTCTGCTGTTTCTAAGGTCTGTGCACATCACATAGAGCTCCCCAATGGGGCCAGTGACTATGGCAGACTCCCCATGCACATGCCCCCCAAGGCCTACCACCACCAAATTGTCCCTCTTCTTATTTCCAGCAAGCTGTTGGCAGTGGTATCGGATTTCCAGTTCCCTAACTAAACACATTACCTTCAAGACAAAGTCCTTTGACACAAGCTTTATTTTTTCCACTTTCTACATGCAAAGAAGAAGGGAGTCAAAATGTAATTCAAAATTACGTAATTGTTTTAGACTTTGTTCAAATGATGTGGTAACATTTTTCAGGTATGGCTATCATTCCAGAAGGGCCAGGACTGCTACTACCTTGTTGACTCTGGGCCACCTATGTGCGGCTCACAAATAAGAGCTTCATGGTGAATTTATGTTCTACTTTGTGGCAAACTACATGTTAGTTCTAATACTGAACAGAATACAAGTCATTTCTAGAAATTTAGGTTGACATACCCTACTACCCAATTGCCTGGAGGGATTTGGGATAATGCTAGCAAAAAATGGGGACATTTTGGGCCTCCCTGGTGGCACATGGGGATTAGACACAACCTATGAAGCTGTCTGCAGCCACTGCAGCACAAGTTCAATCCCCTGTCAGGGAGCTACCCACATGGCACAGCAGACCTCTCCTGACTCTCCCACTGCACCCCTCAGTAGTGTATTTCAGTAGATCTGCCTTTTCTGCTCCCCACTCTGTCTCTGGTGAATCCTCTCATCCCCCACACCTCTGGCCTGTGACCCAGTTCTTGTATGCATAAATAAATCTTTAAAAAAAATGGGGACATTTTATTACACTGATGGAGGAATAAGTTATGAACCCTGAGATCTTGGGAAGAATGAATACTAACATGTCCAGTGAATATCGTAATTTTTCAGTATCTCCCGGTGTGGCTATCATTATGAGAAATAACTGTCACTTTGACAAGCCCTTTATTTTCAGGTGATTTTCTTCTTGAGTCTAAAGTACTTGGGCTTAGAGAACATTTATTTTCAGAGTTAAAACTCCCTCAGTTCCATTAATATGTAAAGATAATTAATACCTAAACGTAATATTATTAAATTTTCCTTTATGCCTTCATTCTTATTAAGTACAACAGCCTAAGTTGGCTATGTCACTAAGTCAAATTTGTTGAATTGAGCTGAGTCTTTCTCAAATTTATTTTAAACAAATTTTAAGTGAAAATCTCCCTCCAAATGATTGTGCTTAAGATTACATTATTTTAACCTACTATCTACCCTTAATTTTACCTTTAAATCACATGAGATTACATTAAATGGCACACATAGTATAAAGAAACTATAATATTTAGTCAGATCCTACACTATGGGTTGGAAAATATATAAACCCAGGGAGGATAAATTTCCTTACCCTAAAATAAATGCAGCTTCTCTCCATTGGTTAGTGACCACACCTCCTCAGAATGTAAAATAGAGCAACCTATCTCCTTAACTGATTAGTAGGCAGACTATTCCTTCCAGGCTCATTTCATTCATTTACAAATGAGTCAGGCACTGTGCTTGGCACTGGCAACTTGAGTTAAATAAACCAGACCAAGAGCTTCCCTGAGGATGCTTCTGTGAACTTATGCTTGTATGAAGACAGTGAACAAGTAAAAAAAAAAATACAGAAGAGAGCTCATTTTAAATGTTGGGATGAAGATAATAAAATAATGTAATAACATAGAGGGCGAATGATAGTGTAGGCAGCTTTGACAGTCTGGAAAAGCCTCTCTTTGGAGAGAATAGCAGGAAGTTAGTTCATTTTCAGGCTTTATTAGCAGTTCCGCCTTCTTACTCATTAGCTCTGACAAGGAATGGTGGCTAACTGATGTTTGGTGACCCCTGGGGTGGCCCAAGCAGAAGTCCCTTAGGGAACCTCAGGCCTCACCATCCCAACTCCCCGGCCTTTCCCTGATCCAGGAAGACCTGACTCTTCTCCCAGGTTTCCCAGATCTCCCTCTCAGTCTGCTCATGCGTCTTACTAATACCCTCCAAGGAGAGGCCTCTGTATCCAGCTCTCAGGATGTGGAGAGCTGCAAATAGCACCGACAGCTGCAGCTGGAGGTAGCTGCCCGGGAAGCGAGCCAGCTGCTGCCACTGCAGGAGCCTGGCCGGCCTCTGGCCTCCTCATGCCCTTGCAAGTAGCCTTGCAGAACCCTTGATGATTTAGGCTAACCCACAAGTGCAAGTGATGGCTTTTATTTTCTTATCATACAAGTGATGGGAGAACAGGGTGCCCTTAGATGTTTCCTACTTCAAGACAGCTTCAGAGGTTGGTTAGCACCAAGCACCACCTTCTTTGTGCAAAGTGAGGAGGGATCACAAGCACTGGAGGAGAACCCTTTAACAGCCAACTAAGAGTCAAAATCTGGGGTTTTGGTGTCTGGCCTTTTCCTCATGGTTTGCTTAGTCTTTTTGCATTATCTCCTTAAAATATTTTTCTCCGGCATTTTTGGTTAGTTACAAGACTCAAATTATCCTCTGGCCTAAACTAAAAAATACAAGTATTATTTATAAAGCACCATGGGAAATTTATCTTGAAAGAAAGAGGCCTCAAGTGTACCTCCTCATTCTGCCACACACTGGGTCAGCACCTTGCAGCTGGTTTTCCCCACAGGTCTGTGGGAAGGGTGACATTCCACAAGTGGGAATGATATCCAGGGAGCTCAACCTTATAGAGGGTGGCCGATGACATTTGCGGCCCCCTACAGACACTTGACCCTTCCGGACCTACCTTTCCACGAAGCCATATATTTGCTGCTTCTGCCTCCGTGTTCTGCTTGATGCGTTCAAGCAGAACGCAAGTTCAGGCCCCTTTCAAAGCCATGGCGGCTTGGCAGGATAGCCCAAGCAGGTGCTGTAGGCCCTGTCTCATGGGCAGTGGCCTGGTGGGGGCAGGGCGGGCCCTCTCTCCCTCCCCTCTACCAGAGGCTTGCCAGGCATGAGTGCGGCCTTAGAAAGAGAAAAACTGCTCTCCTGAGGTAAGTGGGTTGAATAAAAAAACACAACAGCGGAGACTGGCCCAGATTCTCCTCTGACGGTCGGCTTTGGTCCTGAGGGAACTTCTCAGGGCACTTTTAACTCCTCGCTCAGCTTTTATGTGAAAAGGAGAGACAAGACACAATGCAGAAATGAGGTGAACAGAAGCTTAATTGTCACAGGAAATATACAAGATGACCAAGACATTTTTATCTTTCCTTTTTTTGTTTTATTTTGGATTTCATTATGTAAGAAAGAAATGTTAATGTTTATAATCTGTTAAGAATTCAGCTGGTATGGAACATGTTACTTAAGGTACCTACCTTGGGAGAAAAAAAAAACCCTAACTTTTTAAACAAACCCAAATCCATGTGAAAATGCCATACAGGTTGACAGGTCAACAATGAAGATTTTATGAAATAAGATTTTTAGTGAATGGGAAGCTCCATTATATTCTTACTCTTTTTCAATGAAATTTTAAAAATGCTTTAGCAAATATGTCTTTTTTCCTCCAGGTGGGTGTTCTGTTTCAGGTTTCCTTTCTGCTGCCTAAGAGTGCTTTAAGTCTGCCAGAAACTCCCCTGAGAAAGAAGGAGATCTTAATGTGGAATATTAACTCCTCTGCCTATTATATCCATAAAACCAGGCCTATCTTTCTCCCAGGGGTGTCAGAAAATGCTTTTGTGTGCTATTAGGAGAGGCCTTGGCATCTAGAAACAAAGAAAAGTGAAATAAACCAGTGCCCCAAAGAGGGATGGTAGCCAAGTCCAAAGACCTAAGGACACACTGAGTTTAAACCCAATTCCAGTGCATGCTTGGGAGTCCACGCTGCCTGGTGCCAGTTCTCACTTGACCACTTGCCACTTGGGTGTCCTTTGGCAGGTATTCAACCTCAGTTTCCCCATTTGTAAAATGGGCATAATAATATTTGACTTCATAAGAATTCCTGGCATGTGTGAGAATTTAATAAAATGATCCATGTAGAATATCTACACAAAGCTTATAATTTGAAAGTTAATAATTAGCTATTTTATAACAAAAATAAGTTATGTAATAAATTATTAATTTATAATAATTGCTACTATAGTATGACAACATCTCATTATATATTCTTAACTCCAACTTGGGCTTCTACCTTAATACAAAGCATAGGATAGTGGTTTCATTCCTAACTATTTGGACTTGATGTCAGTGGTTCCCAGCTTGTCTGAACATTGGAATCACCTGGGGAGCTGACACCGGCACTGATGCCTGTGGCTCACCATTTGGGATTCTGATTTAATTGATCTAGGGTGTGGCTTGGGTTTTAGAAGTTTTGAAAACCCTCAGATGATTCTAAAGTACAGCCAAGTTTGGAAACCAGTGCTTTTTGTTGTTCCAAATCAAAAAGACAAACAGATGTTTATAGTTTAAATCAAATTAAAGCAGTATGTATTCTGAGCTAATAATTAGACTCATTTTGCTGCATTAGCCATTCAGATCAGCAGATCAGCCTTATTTTTTCCATGGAATTTATACATTTTGATTGATTTAACCAATTAATTCAGTAAAAAGTTTGACTCACTATAATCACATGGAAAAATAAAAATAAACAATATAATCATATAGCCATAGCTTTAAGTAAAAATTTTTTTTGGAAATAGCTACGATTATGTGATTATTTAGAACTTTTTGGATGATCTACTATCACAGAAGTTACGTTATTTAATTCCATTCTGTACATTTGCTAAGAAATTGGATATTAAACTTAAATGCTGGTAGTTTGGGATTGATTTAACCAATTCACCTAGTAAAAGTTTGATTTCTCAAACTCCTATAGCTATGGTGTAAAGCAACCAACCCATTCTGGGTAGGTTTATGGACGGTTCTAACAGCCACATGCTCTTCGCTGTTGTTTATAGCCACTGTACTCCTCCGTACACTCTACTCCTCCACCCTCGACACCGCACCACCACCACACCACACTCTGCTGCACCACCCTTATAAACCAGTCTCTTAGCTCAGGTGTACCCACCTACGCAGGCCCATACCCTACTCCAGGTGCCCGCCATCAGGCATGCACTCAGGACCACAGGGTTCCGTTATCCATCCTAATGGCGGGAGGGCAGAAAAGCCTGATACCTTTTACCTACCCTGCAGTCCACCCCCTCAGGGTTTCCTGCCATACAGTCCTTATGTTTCTCTTAGTCTTTATGAACACTGCAGCCATGGCCCACAAAAGCAAATGAAATACATAACAAAATGACTAAATTCAATTTTCCTAGGGGCGGAAAGACAGAGAAGTTATCGGTACCAGCAATGGGAGATCCCTCTCATCTGGCAACATACATGCTAATTTGGTATCTGAGGACAATATTGTCGCTGGCATCAGTGGCCTTCCAGGTCGTGAGTACCACACTCGCTTTGCCAGTGAAGAGGCATCAGTGGGTTCTACAAGCAGCAGGAGTGGAGAGCTCATAATGGGCCACGGAGTTATTACAAATGTCCCCTTGAGGATTGCCTGCTGATCTGCCACCCCAGGGTGGGTAACACGCACCCATGGCGGCCACTGCGCAGTCACCCATGGTATTATCTGTAAATCGGCCTCCAGGCCACGACCCCAAGGGGCTATCAGAGCCACCCAGCGCATGTGGGGAGCCTTCATTGTCCAGGGTCATTCCCAGTCCACAGTCTGCCCTGGGTCCACTCCAGCTGGGGCTGGCAATAGGATGTTGCCCTGCTGTCCTAGTCCCGGTTTTAATAAGATGTCTGAAGTCTTTATTTGTAATTGGGTGGGAGCAGCGGCACGATGCAGCAATGCCTCCACTGGAGCCAGGCCGCCTCTCCTGGTCCTCTCATTCAGTGTCTGCAACACCTCCCATAGACGTCGGCTCCACCCGGCCAGCGTCTGAGTGGGGGCAGTGGCTCTTAGTCCTTGCTTCAGTAGGCCATTATACCTCTCTATAATCCCTGCAGCTTTGGGATTATAGGGAGTGTGAAGCTTCCATTCAACACCCATGTACTTGGCCCACTGCTGCACCCAGGCTCCTGTAAAATGAGTCCCTTGGTCGCTCTCCACTGCCAGCGGACGTCCATATGCAGCACATAGGCGTGCCAGTGCTGCCAAAACTGCCTTTGGTCCACATGTGGAGCAGGGTTAGCTGCCAATAACCTGGTAGCAGTGTCCACACAGGTGACCGCATATTGTTGTCCATCAGAGCGAGGTAGTGGTCCAATGATGCCAATCTGCCAGCGTGGCAGGGGTACCTGCCCCTGTAACACCTGGCCTGTAGATGCAAAAGGTCTCTGGGGGTAAGTCCTGGAACATACTACACATGTTTCACAAACAGTCTGAATTTCTTTTAAAGTTACAGGTAGACCCCAGGCACGCACAGTGGCCCATGTTGTCTTCTGCCCTGCGTGGAGCAAGCGTCTGTGTAGCCACTGCGCAACATCCCACCCTGGAGCAGTTTCAAGCCATCGAACCCGGGCTAGGGTATCTGCCTCATTGTTGCCTGGTGAGGCTAATGGGGCATGTCCTATGACATGATAAACAGTCACCTGCTTCTGATGCCCCAGATCCCATAGATCTTTCCATAGGGCCTGGCCCCACAATGGCCGATGCATAACTGTCCAGTCATTTAGATTCCACGTGGAAATCCACAGTGTCAGACCCCTGTACACAGCCCAACTGTCAGTACAGATTACTAGAGGGGAAGGCTCATGGGCCACCACCATCCATACTGCTCGCAGTTCAGCCCATTGGCTGCTCTGTCCCGTCCTGGTTTCAAACCAAATAGTGTCTGTTTCTGGGTGTAAAGCCACCGCTGTCCAAGAGGCTGGCTGGCCCCGGCTGGAGCCGTCCATATATCAGGCTTCTGCTGGAATCGGTGCTCGACCCTCCTTGTAGGGACTAGCTTCAGGTTCGGCTTCTACACAGGCTTCTGAAGTTGGTTCCATACTAACATATGTCACAGTACCAAGAACCTCCTGCAACTCCACCCTTAAGAGGCTAGTTGACAGGGTGCAGCACTGTTCTAAGTATGTTGCCCCCCACTTCGCTAAAGTGGGCGTTTGAGCAGTACCGTTATGGGGCTTTGTTGTCCAGTCCCGTACCCATCTAGCTATTGGGTAAGTGGTTCTCACTGAGACAGGGGCTGTGGCAGTTATACTTTCTGTGGCTAGTAAGGCTGCATATACCGCAGCTAACTGTTTCTCAATTATGGAATACCTAACCTCAGCCCCCTTCCAGAGTTGGGCCCAGAACCCAATAGGCTGTCATAGCCTCTCTGATTTCTGCCAGAGTCCCCACCCGAACCTTTCCTGAGTAACATGCACATCGAGCTCACAGGGTCAGGCTGGGTCAAAAACCTGCAAGGCTTGAGCAGTCTTTATAGTTCCTTTGGCTGTGGCAAATGCTGTGTCTGCCTCAGCTGACCAATCCCACCTGGCTCCCTTACGTATTAACATATACAAGGCTCATAGGAGCTGGGCCATGTGAGGTATAAATGCCCTCCAGTAACCCAGCAGACCCAGAAAGGCTTGCGGTTGCTTCACTGTGGTTGGAGTGGGGAAAGCTTGAACTTTATCTATCACAGCTTCAGGGATAACCTTTGTCTTACCCGACCAAACAACTCCCAGGAAATTAACTGACAGTCCAGGCCCCTGCAGTTTGCTTTCATTGATTGCCCAGCCACATGTTTTCAGGTGTGTTAATAAGAGAGGTAACTGCCTTTTCCAGGTCTGTAAGAGAGTCACTTGTCAATAAAATATCATCAATATAATGGTATAAACGCACTGAAGATGGCCTTTTCCACCAGGCCAAATCTGCTGCCACCAGCCCATGACACAGAGTAGGGCTGGGCAGGTATCCCTGTGGCAGCACAGTAAATGTCCATTGCCGGCCTTCCCAGGTGAAGGCGAACTGGTCTTGACTTCCTGGGGCTATATCTAAGGAAAAAAAAGCATTTGCCAGATCGGCTACAAAATGATACATTCCCAGCTCATGGCTCAGACCATCCATCAAATCTGCCACTGAAGGCACTGTAGCATGCAAGGGGGGAACTACCTTATTAAACTCATGGTAATCTACTGTCATGCGCCAAGAGCTATCACCTGAGGACGGGGCTGGCAGCAAGTGGTCTTTCAGGCGCAGGGCTCGCGCCTGAGGCCTGGGGCTTCCAGGCGCCCCCTGAGCAGCAGTCCTTCTCATGGGTGTGAACCTCTGGTCTTTTCGCAGCTGCTGCCATATTTCCAATAAATATGCATTGGGCTGCGCGTGTATTTTAGTGCCATCTACCCCTGCTCTTACTAAATCCATCCACATTTGGTTACCGGTGACTTTTATAGGTTCTGTGATGCCAAGAGGCTTCCTTGCCCTCCTTGGCATTCCTTTTGACCTTGCAGAAACTACCCGTATTCCTTTCTGAGAGCGCCGGCTCTCAACTTCGCCCAAGATGGCTATCATTGTGGTGATGTCGTGTATCTGACGTCCCACATAGGGTGCTAGAACTGCCATGAGGGATCCAAATGTAGATGAGGGGGCATTCTTTAATACCAAGTCTCTCATCCCTGCTGTGACATGCTCGTCATCAGGACCACGCGTATTCACATTAAACATGGCCTGCCGCACCCCAATTCCTGAAGTACCTGCACCAGCTCGGCGTACGTCTGCCATCTGCTCACTGTCTCTGGCACATCTCCTGCATCAGCCCATACTGTCCGTATGGCAGCCATTATCCACTCCAGGAAGGTGTGGTCGCCCTGGCCATACCGCCGGCTGTTCTGCAGTCTCTGTCGCAAGGACAGGTGTGAAGTCACGGAGGCCAGTCTCTCCATCTCTTGTGCCGTGCAAATAATCCCATCCACCCCCAGGTCCCATAAACGTAGCAGCCAGGCTGCCAAGGGTTCCCCTGGTTTCTGGCGGAACTGTTTGCCCAAGTCCACCATTTCCTCCTGGGTGTAGGTAGGTAGTAAATTGGTCATTTAGGTAGTAAATCCCGTCATTTGTGGTGGTCCAGAAGCCTGATCCCCTGGGGCCATGGGTCGCTGCTGCTTCATTTTCTGAGTCACCACAGGGCGGGACCGGAGCATGGGACCAGCCTCCTCCTCCTCTCCAGAGGACTCCGGCATCTCCAGGGTCGCAGGCTGGTTTGCCACCACCGGCTGCGATTCGGGCAAAGGGCCAGCCTCCCTCTCCTTCCTTTCTGAGACGGAGTCTGGCATCTCCGGAAGGGTGGGTTGGTTTCTCCGAACTTCTTCCTCCAGGATCCTCAAATGTTGTTGCAGTATCCGCATCTCTTCTCGCATCTCTTTTCGCATCTCATCCCGTACTTGCTGGATCCTAGATTGCTCTTTCTGCCTGGACTGTCGCAGAGCTGTGAGAAATACCCATCCCACGGCTCCTGCCGCCTCGTGGGCACTGCATCCACTCAGGGTTTCTTCTATTTCATACAGGGCCTGGTCCAACTGCCCCGGGATCCATCTACCTCTGGCCATTCCTCGGGAGGTGCCCACTGGGCGAGGAGGTTGGCCACCGGGTACCATCTGCTCGTGGCTGGCCACCCGGCAATCCCTCCCCAGGTTCCAAAGGGTTTTGTCTGCGTAGAGCTGTCCTGTTTCAAACCTTCCTGCCGTCTATGCCAGTTGAAAAGCAACCAACCCATTCCGGGCAGGTTTATGAACGGTTCTAGCAGCCACATGCTCTTCGCTGTTGTTTGTAGTTGCCATACTCCTCTGTACACTCCACTCCTCCACCCTCGACGCCGCACTACCACCACACCGCACTCTGCTGCACCACCCTTATAAACCAGTCTCTTAGCTCAGGTGGACCCACCTACGCAGGCCCACACCCCACTCCAGGTACCCGCCATCAGGCATGCACTCAGGACCGCAGGGTTCCGTCATCCATCCTAATGGTGGGAGGGCAGAAAAACCTGATACCTTTTACCTACCCTACATATGGCCTAAAGGAAATTGAATGTGATGGGGACCAAAGATTTCAAGTGTGATTTAGAATATAAATTATTACAGGAGTACGCATTATTTAATTCCATTTGCACATTTGCTAACCAACTGAATGTAAAATCAAAATGTTGTTAGCTGGAATGCGATTAATGTTGTCTCATTCCTTTGATCTCATCTGGGGACCTTAGAAGTCTTGTAGGTTGCAATCAGATTTGTACACTGTTGTCTGTGTATTATTAACCTCTTTAAAAAATTAATGATCGTGTTAGTCCACTTAGCACGTCAGTCATACTGATCCATCAGATGAATCATGAGTGAGGGAGCCCTGGCAGCCTCTATCAGCTTCCTGTTAATATTTTCTGTTAGAGGCAAGAAATGCTAGATTAGAAACTTCATTCCCCGGAAGTTCTGCATCTGGCCCTGGACTTAGACTTGGTGTCCTAAGCCATTGTAATTAACTGGACAGAGCAAACTTTTCTGGGATTATCTATAGTTGCACAAAACAGAATTCAACAACCACTTGTCTCCAAGTTTATGTTTAAAATATAAAAGTTTTTTTGAGCCTCCCCGGTGGCACAGCGGTTGAGTGCTGGGTTGCGAAGCTGCCCGCCCCCTCTGCAGTGCTGGTTTGATCCCCGGCCCCCGGCGAGGGTCCCACATGGCGTGCACACCTCTCCTGCCACCCGCTGCTCCCCTCAGCAGTGTATTTAGTCAGTCTGTCTGTTCTGCTCCCTGCTCTGGCTCTGGTGAATTCTCTCACCCTCCCGCACTTCTGACTGTACCCAGTGCTTATATAAATAAATAAATCTTAAAAAAAAAAAAAAATATATATATATATATATATATAAAAGTTTTCTTGAGAGAGGCATCTCCATAAAAGGGAGAGGAACAGCACACTTCAGTAACTGGCATCACTTTTCCTCCCCCTACTTTGTTTCTGGGAATGAGGGATGGACCTGAGTGGCCAGGTGAAGGTATATAACACCTGAGGGAGTTAGGCTCTAGGGAGGGCTTGTTTCTCTGGCTTGGACTTACTTGTATCCAGACACTTGAAGAAGCCACACAGAGAAAAGACCTGTAGACACACTTGGAAGCTGCACGTGGGTGAGAGGCTGTCCTTGGCAGGACCAGTTGTTTACTTTGTAACTAGAGGTTATTGCTGCCTTAGCCAAAAAGCCAGATTCAAGGCCTTTGGTTGGTCCCGGTGGGAAGACCTTTGCTTATTTCAGAAAAGAATATATGCAGTAATATTATATTCCCACTGGAGAAAGCACTTCCAGCCAAATTACTGTATTCTTAGGTCTTTTAGGTCAAGGATTGGCAAGCTTTTCCTCGAAGGGCCATTTTTAATGTCCCCTATATTATGGGGGCCCTCCATATTGTGGGTCATAGGGTCTCTGTCATAACTACTACGCTCTTATTGTGGTGGAAAACAGCCATTTGGCAATACAAAGATGAATGGATATGAGTTCAAAGAAAATTTTAGTTATCAAAATCAGATGTGGGCTGGATTTGTTTTATGAATACTTTGCTAAACCCTGATATAGATTATTAATAAAGAATCCTTAGCATAGATATGCATTTTTGAAGAATTATTTCTGAAAGTTAATTTAATCAGGCAATTGGAAGCTACCTTTTGTACTAATCTACTAAGCAGTTAACAGAGTCTACTATTTTCTACTATCTGGGAGCTCTGGAAATTGACTTTTCCACTCCAACCCCAAAATCACATAGTGTGTGGGTATATATGAGGCACCAGTATAACATCTCCCATCACAAATTTATATCCCCTTCTTTGTCTGTTGGGAGATATTGGCCATATTTGTTGTTGTTTTTTTTTAAGATTTATTTATTTATGCATATAAGAACTGGATGTAAGTCAGAGGTGTGGGGGGTGAGAGGATTCACCAGAGAGAGTGGGGAGAAGAACAGGCAGATCTATTGAAATACACTGCTGAATGGGGCAGTGGGCGAGGCAGGAGAGGTCTGCTGTGCCATGTGGGTTGCTCCCTGGCTGGTGGGATTGAACTTGTGCTGCAGTGACTGTTGATAGCTAGATAGTGCTGTCTTTAACCCCTGTGCCACCAGGGAGGCCCCCATATTTGTTTTTCCATTGCCTTTTCAACCTATTTCTAAACACCATTTAAAAAGTAATTTCTATTGCATGCTACGTAAACTTAAGATGTATTTATTTACTTTGATTTAGTATTTTCTGCTGGAAAAGTGCTATTAGATATTTCTTTTTTTTTAAAGATTTATTTATGCATACAGGAGCTGGGGTACAGGCCAGAGGTGTGTAGGGGTGAGAGGATTCACCAGAGACAGAGTGGGGAACAGAACAGGCAGATTGACTGAAATACACCACTGAGGGGAGCAGCGGGCGAGTCAGGAGCGGTCTACTGTGCCATGTGAGTAGCTCCCTGGCCGGCCAGGGAATCGAATTCATGCTGCAGTGGCTGCAAACAGCTTCATAGGTTACATCTTAACCCATTGCGCCACCAGGGAGGCCCCAATTAGATATTTCTATACTGAGAAGCAAATACTACTAGAGCAGCCTCTGGTGTGCGTTTGTCCACTCCCTGAGTGCTTGCTCTTCCGAGGTGCAGGGGAAAGGAGCCACTCAGAATGCTCTGTCCCAATCATGGATATATCCCAAAGAGGAGAAGCATACAAAGCAACACTTCCTCAAACACCAAGAGGACAGTGGTGTGGCTTGAGGGCAGAATGAGAGATGAAATTGGTGATGGTGGGGCAGGGAGATACCAAATGGTAAGGTTTGGGGGTTGAGGGGGACAGGGATAAACTAAGCACAAGATGGGGAAAATAAATAGATATC
This sequence comes from Talpa europaea, assembly GCF_964194135.1. Taxonomy (NCBI): domain Eukaryota; kingdom Metazoa; phylum Chordata; class Mammalia; order Eulipotyphla; family Talpidae; genus Talpa; species Talpa europaea. The sequence continues at coordinate 90,724,344 of NC_140072.1, forward strand.
TCAGGAAAGAAAAGGTGCTCAGTCTTTGGAGATTGTAAGGGGTCATAGGGAGCATATATTTGTTAAAGCGTGTAAAAGCCACTGGATATTTTTAAGCAGGAATTGGACAGTGTTTTAAAGGGTGCTGTAGGCAGTGTGTCCTACTGGAGTCCAGAGTAGCTACAGCCAAGGGGCTGGGCAGATTGTGGCAGTTGAAATACACTGTAAAGGGCAGGGTCCAAACTAATTTCATAGGCATCAAGAAGATGATGAGTGATGACACTAATTCCAATAAAATTGAGATGACCATTTAGGAAGATGACTTCAAATTTTGCTTGAAACATTTCAGGTATTTCCATGCTCCATGGAAAAAAGACTTTGTCTCATGAGAGATCAGGATATCTGTGCAGGCAGTATGTAGATCTCCCTATAGCTGAACAAGGTAAGTGGGTTCCTCTGCTTCTTTTTAACATTCATTTGTTTAATGATCTCTGACTACACTTTTTCGTGTTTGGTTAAAGAGATACATATTAGATCTAGTATCTCTTCTGACTTACTCTGGCTGCCCATTACATACACTTTCAGATAACATCCACATCAGACATTTTCACAAATTCTAGGTTTCCCAAAATCATGCCTTTTGGGTGAACCTGTACATTGCCTGAATTACCAACTCTGGCTAAGTTAGCTTCTGACAAGTAGGCATGATTCGTCTGGCTCAGTCTGTCCTGCTCATCCCACACTTGTCACTGAACTGATTGGTTATTTTGCATTGGACACAGGATTGCTGAAGCAAGCTGTTTATGATCATAAAAGAGAATCATTCAAGTAACAAGAAGAACAGATAAATATTCTCCTAGATAAATACTTAGATAATGCTTGGATTAAGCAAGGCACTACTTTGGTTTAATGATAAAATCAGAACCAACTATTCACCTGAAAATGTCATAATTGTTTATCAATTTAACCTACTGACTTCAATTTTCCAACCTTGTAAGGAAGGCATTAATATTGAAGATTATAGTGATATCCAGTAGAGGAGAAAACAGTAATAAATAATTTAGATCCTTTATGCTTCACTTGCTTTCCTAAATTACTTATGAAACAGCAACAAATACTACTGTGCTACTGGGAAAGTTGACTTACCCATTCCTTATTTAACAATGGAGTCATTTAAAAAGAGAGAGAAGGGGAGGCTGGAAGTGAGAAACTCATTATTGTATTAAATGCAGACTCTGGTATCTTCAGAAGTTGCATGTTTGATTTGACAGAAGGATATCAAGAGCCACTAAGCAAGAGAATGACATTTGTTGTAGCCAAAGTAAACAATTTTTATTTCTGTTTTCCATATGCAAGCATATGAGTAGAACATCGCACATTTTATATTTGTACATTTTGGGAAAACATGTAGAATTGTAATCATCATAATATGAAACATGTTCCTTATGCTACTAAATGTTTCATCACTGCTTTGGGAGTGCTACATGAGCACAGAATATGGAAATTAGTGATCCTATGAAATTTCAGTACTTGTATGGATTTTGGCCCAGACAGAAAGACCCATACCTGAATTGTCTCAGTTATGTGAACATTTATTCAGTAACCTATTTCCAGTATCATAGCAGCTTTATCAAACATAAGCCTCATTGCCAGGAAAACTTTTCTTGAGCCTTCCTGAGAATTTTTTTCTTATCACACTAGAGATGCAAATATCTCCTACTCTTCATAAACTCCAACAGCTTCCCTCTCTGAGTTTTTTGTTCAGCTATAGGGAGATCTACATACTGCCTGCACAGACCCTCACCCCCAAAACATAAACATGATCAACTGCATGCATTTCCAGAAAGGCCTTTACCAAAAGTTCAGACAAACTGAGAGTCCTTTCTAAAGAATTATCATTTCCCTACACTCTAACAGTTATGCCTGCCAGACAGGATGTTTGCAATAAACTTTATAGATATTTTGAGAAATCAGCTGTGGGTGTTAAGACTAGACATGAAGGAAGTTAATGAAAAGAAGTTACTGATAAAGTAAATAAGGTTTTCAACAGTGCTTGGTGCATAGTATGTGCTCAATAAATATAAATGTTAGCTATTGTAATTTTATTTGGGAATATTCATACTTTATGACAAATGTAGCATATGCATATAGATCAATTATACACATATTTATGTACATAATGGGTATGTTTAAACAGAAGTGTCTGACTTCTAACTGCCAAAAATAATCTTTGCTTGTGAATTAATTCATTGTTGTCTGCTGTTTATTTGTTCTGTTAGAGCTAGGAAGGAGCGCATAGGCAGAGGTGTGAAGTGGCTCATTTATTTTACCTAATTATTAACTTAGAAACCTTGGCATAATTATTCTGATCTTAGCATTGAAACAACTTTGGCCATTGATGAAATACCTAATTGAGGAATTAAAATTGCAAAGCATACTGCACAGTGCTATGTAGTCACAGATAATAGAATTTGAGAGTTAGAAAGGGCTCTGGACTTTTAGTTCAAAAACCTCATTTTACAAGTGGGGAAACTGTAGTCCAAAGAGGTCAGATGACTGGCACAGAGCACACAATCACTGTCAAGCGGTCATTCCAAGACTGGACTTTCACCTCCATACCCAGGCTCTGTCCCTTCTTGTTATCTATAAGGATTTCCCCACCTCTGAAAAAACAAGGCCATTTGATTACACTGAGTCTGTGTGAAGCCGTGACAGTTGGATTTGCCCCCATGAACTGTTGTAGATGAAGGCCTTGTAAGCCTCTCAAATACAAAGAAAGATTATGACACTAGGATAATTGAACTGAAGGGGTCCCAAGAAGTGTCCCCCTTAACCTCACTTTTTCTGCTCTGCTGCTGTAGATATAAAAAATATATGGGACCTCGTCATTATAGTATAAAAATGTCCTCTGTTTTACTTTTGCTTTCAAAGTGTGTTTTTAATGAAGTCTTTGAAATAGATCACAGGAATTTATATCTAGATAAGGCCTTTTCAGTGATAACTGGTTACTGATGAGTTCAAGAAATCCAATGTCTTTGATTCTGATGTCTGGGATGGGTGGCCCAGCCTAAAGTCACTCGTGCAGAACCTAAACTGGAGCTTGGAGTGTAGGCTCCTGAAGACAGGATTTGGGTCCCTTTTATGTTAGTATTTCCAGTGCCGAGTGCAGTGGTTGGTATATTTTAAGTACAAAATAATTAGTGAAAGAAAAAGCAAACACAATTCCTGGTTCTCCACACTTCCCATGGGAATAGAAGAATCTGAAGGCATTTATTATTTCAAAACTTGTGGCTCACAAACTTGATGGTCTGGTGGCTACTTTGGTGCCTAAACACCAACCAACCAGTCAAACACAAGACCAAGCAATCTTACAAACTTTTCTGTTCACTTCTGGAAGCCACTGCAAAGCATGGTCCCGTATGTATACTAAAGTTCAGGAGTCCCAGATTCACTTCCAGGTTTTGGCATCAAATAAATAAATAAATAAAGTTAGTTCAGGTGAACTTTAATAGATGACTTGGGAATACACGCCTGCCCCTCCACCACATCCTTTTGAATTTTAAGCTATTCAGAGATGCCAGGCTGTCTCTTGCTAACTATGGAGGCTAGTTCATCAGCTGTCCATGGTACTCTACCTCTTTTGGGCATATCTTTGGGAAAGTCCATTTCCAGTCTTCTTGCTTTTAGTGGGTTGCTTGTAGTATAAGCAAGCAAAGAAAAAATTAACCCTTGAGTTTGCTTCCTGACATTTAGACAATTTCCTCTTTAACAAATGCCTTCTCTGTCACTAGAATCTCATCCAACCTGGCTTCTGGTAGAATTTGTCCATTAAGTGGTCGTGGGAGGGGCCTCCCTGGTGGCGCAAGGGGTTAAGATGCAGCACTATGAAGCTATCCACAGCCACTGCAGAACGAGTTCGATTCCCCGGCCAGCCAGGGAAGTGGCACAGCAGACCTCTTCTGACTCACCCGCTGCTCCCCTCAGCAGTGTATTTCAGTTAATCCGCCTGTTCTGTTCCCCACTCTATCTCTCTGGTGAATCCTCTTACCTCCTGCACCTCTGGCCTGTACCCCAGTTCTTGCATGCATAAATAAACCTTTAAAAAAAAAAGTGGTGTATGTCGCTTGAAAGATGGCTCTTCAGACACCCATGTATTGTAAAACTATTTTTGGCATGTGGTCTTGTATAGAGAGGCATTCCAGGATGGTGTATGTGTGTGTCAGTGCTGGCAAGAGATCATGCAGGGCCATGAATATGTATATTTTAAGGAAGGAACAACAGTTGAAAATGAACAAAAGATGTAGAGCCAGGGCACCTCCCAAAGTCTGTAATTACACCGGTAACCCAAACTTCCCGTGCACATTTTGAGAGAGGTGAAATTGCATCTGAAAATATGTTCTTGAGATTTGAACAGGGAGGCCCCTTCTTATAGGCATCAGCAATAAAACATCTTTATGTTGACCACATTTTCTTTTCTGGAGACATCAGAAAAGAACACGGCTGGCTCCATATGTCTAAAAAGGACACTCAACTTCCTTTTTTAAAAGCTTCCATGGTGTTGTTCCACCTTTGGCTTTCAATTATAGGAAGAGGGATATTTTTGCCTCTCAGCCGAGACTGTATGCCACATGATATTTTACACAGTAACTGCATTGCATAAGAGAGAAGTGATTTTTACCTTATTTTTAATGTGCATTTAAAAAATCTGCACAGGACTTTGCTGTGCATCATTTTTTCCATCTCTAAGGCACTATTGTGAGCCAGAGGAGGAAAAACATTAACTACACTGAAGCCAGGAGAGAGCAGTGACTTGTCCAGAATCACTGGGTCACTCAGAATACTTGCCTGGGGAGGTTCCTTAATCAGTGTGAAGGTTGGCTATTTAAATTACAGGACATATTTGTTCATTTGCACATGTTTTAGGTTGTTTCTAAATTGTTCATCTCTAGATTAAGGGGGAAATCACTTAAGTTTTTACTCCCTACCCCAAGTCAACAAAGTGTGCAGAAAGTTGATCTCTTGATAAATCTAGAGTTGGTTATTACTAAGCTAGATGTCTATTTGAAAGATTACTCAAACTTTTGAAGTTGATTTCATGAAGCAGGACTCTGCCCTGATGACAGCCCATCCCCACAGTGCTACTGTGGAAAAAAAAATGACCCCAAGTGGCAAGACCATCTAAGCCCACTTGACATTTTTATAATGTTCTTATGTTTGGATGAATACTGACTTTCCACTATCTGGGTAGCCACTTTCTCAGTCTGTACCTAGATGCTTGTGCTGTGGACAGAAAAGTACAACAAACAATTAAACAACTTTCTTCTACACTAGCATTTACTGTAACACGTTTAGGCAGGCTGATATGTTACTCATCAGCACATGGTAACCAGTGGTTCTAAATTAAAAGATTCTCCTTTTTATGTTCAGTTGTGGTTGAACCTCATATTTCCTTTGAATCAATAAATTAATCTAAGAAGTTGGTTGGAATCCACTGGGTTTTTCCACTCTTGTTGGGACACAATTATTTTGCCCCTTTGCACTTTAAAACAATTCCAGTTTCTCTAAGAATCTCCATCTTTTTCTAGCTCCCTGTTCAGTCAGCTGTAAATGACTCCTCTCTGAGCCTGCTATGAGTTTCCTAATCATGTTCTCTTGGGCAGTTTGGAAATCTACCCACACCAACTGCCCTCATCCTCCAAAACAAAAACAAAGACAAAATAACTCATATATGTTCCCTAGACTCAGAAGGAATAGCTCACCTTCTTTAGTCTACAAAGTTATATCACAGGAGATAACAGTACATGTGGAAGTCTGTAAGTTTCTTTGGCCATTTTAAATCCTTAGATAGTCAACAGTTTAGTAAATTGACTAGAAAACTTTTAGTCACCTATTATGGTAATGAGATGAAAGCATGTCTTTCAAGTAGACATTGGCTGTGATAACCACAAAAGAAGAAAATCCCTAGAACACAGTGATTTAACATTGCCCACAGAGAGATACAGGTTCCAGGTTCCTTCTAACTGATAATAATCACAAGCACTGGTCCAACTGGATGTAAAAAAAAAAAAAAAAAAGGGAACTTAAGAAGAGAAACTTTCTTTACAAGTTAAAAGTAAAAGAAGCTAGGCTGATAGTAGTTTCCATAGATTTTAGATATGAAAAATCATACACACTGGTTTCAGTTATTAAAAAGCATGAACTTAAGCTTTTTGATCCCTTAATTAAAGTTCTCATTCAAGAACGGTGTTCAAATACAACCCTTAACAGCTCAATTTCTAAAATAATACCATAAAAGCCAGAGAATGAACGAACCTACATGGTTACTAAAGGGAAGTGCAGGAGTCCCAGCGCGCTTGTTAAAGATCTTACTGGACAGATCTGGGGGAATATGAAAATGTCATTAGGGAGACTGAAAGCCCAGGTATGATAAAAGATGCAGCACTGAGAGCAAGCTGGCAAAAACTCAGTTGGCGAAGATTCTTTTTTTTCTATTAAATTTGCATTTGTTTCATTGCCTTTATCAGTATCATCTGAGTCCCTGCACCTCCTCACCTTCTGTTCTCTCTAACTTTATGCTAAAGTAAAGACACCCAAGTTCTGGTGTGCATTCCAGCTATTTCAGTCACTACAAGTCATTTCAGAAAGGACAAACGTCATGAAGACATCGGGGATGTTCTCACAATGATTACTGTGGCCTGCAGAGGCTCAGATTCAAAATGTTCTCCCTTACCCCACCTCCTCTCTCAATGCACCCCCAACCCTTAAAAAAATAATATAATATAAAGGAATGGAACATGTAATTTCCTTTCAGGTTCTCTAAGTAACCCTGGGTTCTGGTTGGACTGGGGCCTCTGTCTATGAATGGCCACTTTGAATGGCTGCATATGTACATATTCTCACATTAAATTTTGACGTTGCTGTTTGAATTTAGGCTAAACATAGCAGCTAGTGAACCTCCATGATCCCAACATTTTAATTCTATCTGCATGTTCACCCTTGCCTCACTGAAGACTGATATTATGTTCAAATCAAATTGGTCACTCTGCTTTTCATAGCAGAGTGAAATTCTTGGTGCTTGAATTTGTTTCCCAAGAATTCCATGAACCCAGTTCATATTTCTGAAGAGGAAATCACATGGACTTGGGAAGTCATAACATGTATGGGCCACTGAAAGCCAAAGATGATGACAGAGGTCACATACACACCCATTGTGATAGAAAAAATATTTGAAAACATTTTCACAAAAAAGGTTATTTTTCACTTATTTCTTTGGAAAATAAATGAAAATTATACTTGTTTATCTGAACTTTCAGATGTAACTCACTCTGTAGAATCTTTGGAATACTGAAATCCTCTCTTATTTTAATCATAAAATTGGATTTGTATCTCTAGATCAAGTATTGGACTTAAGAAAAATGCAAGCTCAATAAAAATGTAGCAAAATGTATCCCCCGCAAAAAAATCACATTTAAAAATGTAAGATTATGGGGCTTCCCTGGTGGTGCAAGCACTTAAGCATCAGCACTTGAGGCTAGCTGCAGCAACTGCAGCATGAGTTTGATCCCCAGCCAGGGAGGTGACCCACAGCAGACTTTTCCTGTCTGGCCCGCTGCTCCCCTCAGCAGTGTATTTCAGTCAATCTGCCTGTTCTGTTCCCCACTCTGTCTCTGGTGAATCCTCCCACCCCCCCCAACACCTCTGGCCTTCACCCCAGCTCTTGTATGTATAAATAAATCTTTAAAAAATAATAAAAACATAAGATTATCTTTTATTGATAAATTATTAAAAGTATTACTCAACATGTTATATAATATAAAACCATAGTAGTAGTCAGGGTTATTATTATATTTGGCTAATAGCTCTGCAGCTTAAAAAGAAAACACAATATTATAACAGAACCTAACAAATGGGACAGTGATAGCACTTGGCTTCTATCAAGCCTTCTCTCTAATATAATAAAGAGAATATTTAAGTGGCATTTTAAAAAGCGGACACTTCTGGAATTTATAAATGAATGGTTGACCTTGGTTAAAGCTAGAGTGACTCAGAGGGTCCAGGAAGAAGTCCATCTGGCAGCGAACCCAGGTAAGGAGTCAGCAAACAGGATTGTAGCAAATGCCAGAGAACAAATAACAATCAAATACACAAAATTTTTTTAAAAAATTGTTTATATGGCCTATCTTCCCCAACTGGAAGCTCCTTGTGGGCAGGGATTTTAATTTTGTTCACTGCCATATATCCCAGTTTATAGCAGTGCTTGGCTCATAGTAGTTGCTCATAAATATTTGATGAGTGACATAAACTAAACTTCAGAAGACAGATTTGTCAAAGGAAGTTAAATCCACAAATATTTTATAAAGCACAAACATCTAATAAAGCACCTACACAGTGCCATGCTATGTGATGAAACTATTACATGAGATGGCAACATGATATGAGAATGCAGTGTTGGGGGGGAGGGGGAGGGGCATAAAGGATGGTCTTTGGGAAGAAGATGGCACTTGGGATAGTAGTAGATGATTGGTGGTAGTAGACAGACTGGTTCCTGAATGCCAGGTCCTGTACTTGGTATTCAGTTCCTCGAGCTCCTGAGGACAGAAACTACTTCCTTCACTATTATATGCCTACCGCTAGCTCCTGTGTGTCTGGTAGGTGCTCCTTAATGAAATGCCTGTGAGCTGATGAGCAGACAGCAGGGATCCAGGGAGGGCATCCCATCCAATTGTAGGATCAGCATGGTGGCTAGGACTGGCCACCGGTCGGCCCAGGATGCCTTCCTCATTACTTGAATGAGCCTGGCCAATCCAGGAGGGGGGCTGTCAAGGGTGAGGTGGGGGACTGTCACTGTCACGTGAAGCTAAGAATTCCTGTGGCAGCATTAAATGTTATAATGTCGAATCCATTAACTCCTGGGGTCCCATCTGGAATTTTCTGACTTAAAACCATGGATGAACTATCCAGAAGCTGGCATTTTAAGGAAGTATGTAGGTAAATCTCCTGCACATCAACATTTAGACTCTACTAGTGTAGGATTTTATAGACAAGTAAAAAAGGTCTAATAAGAATTAATTCTCAAGTATCCACATTAGTAACTGAAACTATTATTTTGGCTGATTACTTAGGATTAGGTACCATTCAAGAAGCATTCACATGCAAAAATTAATATTCATTAATCTAAGGAGGTAGTTGTTCTTATTTTCAAGGAAACAAACTCAAGTACAATAGAGAACTTGCCTAACACCACATAGCAAGTACCTAGTGGGAATCCAAACCAAGTTAGTTTAATCCCTGAGATCACACACTCCCCTAGGTCTTGCTGTGTCCTATGACAATGAGGAATAGAAGGAATCAGAGCATGCTATTGTGTCTGTCTTAAGGAAATATATACAAAGTCAATATCTGATTAGTTGCCAAATGAATTTCTGGAAATCAAGATTGGAGGTTTTAATTATATATGCATAGAGTGTCTGAATCATCGATGACTTTAATAATCCTAATAAAGAGGCGGAGTCCTGAGTGAGGTGGTTTGTCTGGGGCAGAATTAGAAAATTCAGGTGCACAGGGCAGGTAAGTATCTTAGCATAAAGGCAAAGGAGGGGAGGAGCCTCCAGGGGAGGTACAGACTTCACATCTGCTATTCTGTGCTATCAACATTCCCATCCAGGCACCAGGTCTTCTCATACTAGAAGCCAAAGTTCAGCTTCTCATGTGGAACATCCTGATTTTTAAATATAGATAACTAGTTTAAAATCACCTCATTAAGTCATACAGGTAAAAGTTTAGACTCACAGAACTCCAGCCTGCAAACTCTGGTTTGGACTTCACAAATCCCAGGGATATAAAGTACTTAGATTAAGGGATATCACTTGGCAAAACCAGTGTAGATCAGAGATCTGAATCTGTGTCCTGCTTACATGAACATATATCCCTGCCTGCACAGCAGTTTTAATTTGATAGAACACCCATCATATTGTCTTTTGATTTTATACAAATGTGACCCAAAGGCCACATTTTTGGAAATTGAATTGGGCCTCTCTATTAACTAACCATTATTATAGGAATGCCTCATTCTGGTTTTGGGATGTAAAATACTTAGATTTTCACTTGACATTGGACAATTCTAAAATTATGATTTCCTGGTCTTTAAGAGATTATTTTCTTCGGCTCATTTAAAGGAAAGTGGAGTAAACTCTGGAGGAAGGATCTTTAGTTTTAGTTAGAACCTGCTTTATAATAATTGCATTTGGAGATTCCCTGGGTGGAAGTTCTCAGTCCTAAAGCTTGAAAGCTGCAGTTTCAGAGCAGAAATTCATTCTCTCTCTCTCTCTTCACACACACACACACACACACACACACACACACACACACTCTGATGTGATTTACTACACAAAATATAACGATATATACGTTCTAAAACAGCAACTTAAAACAAGTAATGGGGTTTTCATTCCTGTTATTCATTAATCATTTTATAACGTCAATTTATGTAGAATGACTATGAACTAATCACTGACTTGTTTCCAAATTTCCACCGTCCCAATAATACATGATTTCAGTGCTGGCATGCTTGAGGGGTTATTTTCCTATTTTATGGCAGGGTTAAAAAGCTCCCTTGCCTCTGTGTCTTGATTTCTGCGCCGTGTATGCATTTATCTCATGTTCCTTAGTGAAGCAATATTAACCGACCAAAGCAGGGGAAAAAAAACCAACCATTCCATCAATTTAATACAGTCACAACGTCAGCAGCCTCACGCCGGATAGTCGCACAAGCATCAGTGTGAAGGGATTAAAAAGGCACTTACAAGTGTCATAGAGCAGCCCCGATACTGAACGGGTTCCTGACGACCCGCCAAGATTCCTAGTTTCAAGACACAACACAAAGCCTCCAGGAAGTGAAGCCGGCACGTCCTAATCTCACTTATTTTCATGGCTATGTTTTTTATTGTAGTTTTCCACTTTCAAACAAAAGAGCATCAAAGGAGTCGGGTGCATTTTTCAGCAGAAAAGCCGCCTCCGTCCCGGAAACCCGCCGCCGCCGCCGAGCTCCCCGCGCCGCGCGGCCCAGGGCCCGGGGAAGCGCCGCCCGGCCCGGGAGCCGGGGGAGCCGGGGCAGCCGCCGGCGGGGCCGGCCGGGGCGGGGCGGGGCGGGGCCGGCGGGGCGGGGCGGGGCGGGGCCGGGCGGGCTCCGTTTATTTTGTTGGTGGTTTACGTGGTTTTTCCCGGGGGGGGGGGGGGGGAAGGGGGTGCAGAGTCAGGAAAGCTCCGCAGCCTCAACCTGGCCCGCCGGCGGCTCCTGCGCTTTGGAGAAACTAAAGAACTTGCTTTTCAGGCCCACGGGGTCCAAAGTGCGCTCCCCGGCCACGAGCCGGGCTCACGGCCCGCAGGCGCCCCCAGACACCCCCAGACACCCGGGGGGCTCGCACCGACGCCCGCTCCTACCAGCCGGCCCGCACCTCCTCACCTCCGCCCCTCCCCCAGCCCCTGCCCCCACTCCCCTCTCCCCCCTACCCCCACTCCCCACAACCCCGGCCTTTACTCCTCCATCCCCCCGACCGCCTCTCCCTCCCGTCTCCTCCGGCCCCCACTTCCTCCTTTCCCCACCTCCGCCCCTCCCCCACCTCCTCCTACCTCCCTTTCTCCTTCCCCCCACTTTCCTGCCCCCCCACCTCCGCTCACCTCCCACCCCGGCTCCCGCTCTCCCCTCCCCCTCGCCACCCCCTTACTTCCCCGGCCCCCAGGCTGCGGGCGGCTCGCTCCTTGTGGCGTGCGCAGGTTTGGGTACACTGTGGGTCCCAGGCTTTCGGGCAAAAATTCAGACGTGGAAAGTTTGCCGGCAGCCCCGCCGGCCCGGCCGCCCTCCAGCCCGGCCGCGCGCCGGGGCGCCCCCGGCCCGCTGCGCCCAGAAAAAGCCGCGCGCGCCTCAAGGCGGGCGCCTCCAGGCTGCGAGCCCCCGAGGCAGCGCCCTCTGCTTTTCTCGTCAGTTACAGGACGTCTCTGCTGCTGAGTGCAGCCCGGATGAAAGGATCGGTGCTTTTTGTTTTCACGGGAAGATGAGGCGCGCATCGGGGCTGAGGGAGAGGCTGCAGGACAGAGGAGCAAGTTGGCGCTCGTGATTGGGAGGGTCCTGCAGAGTGGAATTTGGGGTTTGGATGCTTGCGCAGGAGCGAGATAAGCTGGCCTGGACGGCTGTGCCAGGGAAGGAAAGTGTGTGGTATTTCTGCTCCCTGAAATGCCTTCCAGACGCAGTACTTTCAGAGCACAGGCGTCCGTGTTACTCCTTTCACACGAGGACCCGGAGGCATGGATAGGCGAGGTGACTTGGCGCTTAGTGGCAGACCCAGGACTCAAACGTAAAAACCGATTATGTTATGAGCAGTGGTTTCACTTGAGCACATTGAACTGTTTGGAGGACTGGCAGGTAGATTTGCAGGAGGGTATGTGCTCAGGGTTCTCCCTCCCTCGTATTTCACCAGGCACATAATCAGTGCATCTTTACCCCCCAGGATGTTACTAAGCTCTCTCATTAGCTGGAGTCCGAATTCCTAGGCTTTCTGCAGAGTGGGCACTTAAGGAGCTATTGTTTCTAGTTATCCCAAGTCTCCTTGTGGCTCATTAGGGAAATTCCTGGGCCTTAGGCTGTTATCCATGGACAACCCAGTAGGATTTTTTTTTAAATCCCCCAAATTCCCATTCTCCTACAAAGGAAATTTACTATAATGAGGAGGGTGGACAAGACCGGTTCAAGGATCCTTGCCTCACACCCAGAAATCTGCTTGATTATGGAGATCATCCTGGGAAACAAAGGAATTCTTGATCTCTATGGCATTTTATAAACTATTTACTCTGGAGACTGAGGAGAAGGATACAGTGGTGATGATTGTGGTGGAACGTTTGTGGTCCAGCAGTGTGTGTTTCTTTCCTGTTTATCCTCAGCAAACATAAAACACACCTGGTACTGTTAGCCTCCTCCCATAGTTTTCTTTTCACAAGGTTTCACAAGACCACTGAGGATGTTTTTTGCTTCAGTTACTATTTTTAATACTAATTAATCTATACACCCATGTGTCACCAGAACACACCCCAATCCTCACCCCAAAATGAAATAAAGATTTGACAAGCCCAGCCTTCTAAGAAAGTCAGTGGGAAGCCTGGTTGTCTAATATAATGTTCTACTCATGTTCCAGTGGAGTGCAAATAAAATGAATATTTAAGATGCTGTGTCATGAACTAATACATCAGGGTGCTATGGGAAGTTTCATTTATTTAGGAACCTCATACATTTATATTGATAAGTAAATCCCCCACAGGAGTGCTAGGATGTTACCTTTCTGGTTGTCCTCTCTCCATTTTTTTTATAGGTTAAGAATTGAAGCCATCAAATGGTCTTTATCACCACTGCACACCCAAGCCTTGTTGGGGTGGGGGTGAGTGTGGTAGTAGGCCTGTGGCTCCTTAAGCTAATGAAAGCAGTTCCACTGCCCAGCTATGGGAGTAGTTGTGAATTCCTGCCATGAAAGGGGATGCAGTGGTTCTGTTACAGGGCAGGGATTCTGGGGACCACCCTGTTACAGTTCCAGATAGATGCTCCATAACAGCATAACAGAACAGAGCCATTTCTTGAGTGGCCAACTCTCCCTTGTCTTTTCTAGATGATAAAGCTGGAAGGCCAGGCTGCTTCTGTTGCAGGGCAGGGAGAGGGGCACCCCAGACCCTGCAAACCTGCCTACTCTAAATGGGTTCTGCCACCCGCCGCATCAACACAAAACATATGAGACTTTAATGGGAAGGAACGTTAATACAATTAGTAAACAATAGAGGAAAAGCAAAGATTTAGTTTCTAAATCAAGCACCCAAAGTTACCCATCGCCTCGTGGGTAAAAGTCCACCCAAATGGGATTGGCCCAGAGCAAGACCCCAGAGCCTGTCACAAGTCTAAAGCATCCTCCAGTGGGGACCCACAGAAAAGGATCAGAAACAACCAGACAAGTCTGGAAGGAAAAGAGCAAAATCAAAATCAAGACAAAAACCGCCATTGTCATCTCCCCACAGGTCTCTCACCCACATCTGTGTCACCCAGCTCCACAACCAAAAGGCAAGCGCAGTTTTTTCATGTGTCTCTCGGCTCCATATGCCTCCTCCAGGTCTCCTTCTGGCTCCATCCTGCTTCCTTCCTTCCTCAGTCTCCTCTGCAGCTTCTCTCCCTGTTCCACCCTCCCCTGGGTGGGGCAGGAAACCTGGAACCTCCGCTTTTCCTGGGGACCACCCTGTTACACTTCTAAGTTCTGAACGTTGGTTAGGGGATATCCTTCCTGCAAGGTACCCTGAAGAAAAGAAAAAAAAAAATGAAGGCAAAATGGTACAGTGGCTGAAACTGCCAGTCCATCTCTCTAAGCAAGTGCAGTTGGCTCAAACCCAGTTCCTCATCTGGCCCTTGGAGGTCTTTGCTACTGTGGCCTACTTTGCACACTCTATGGCCCACCGTGTTTGCCACTGCATTGCTCTTTGCCTATTCCTTTCTGGCAATTATTTTTTAAAAGTTGATTATGTAAAGGGCCTTCCCTGGTGCGCAGAAGGTTGAATGCAGTGCTGTGAAGCTGTCTACAGCCTCTGCAGGATGGGTTCAAGTCCCGGCCAGCTAGGGAGATACCCTCATGGCGCAGCAGACCTCTCCTGTCTTGCCTGCTGCTCTCCTCAGCAGTGTATTTCAGTAAGTCTGCCTGTTCTGCTCCCCGTTCTGTCTCTGGTGAATTCTCTCACCGTCCTACACCTCTGGCCTGTACCCAGTTCTTGTATAAATAAATAAATCTTGAAAAAAAAAAAAAGTTGATTATGTAAAGAATCAGCTGTTGGATGACATTCCTAGTGCCATTTCTAGGGAATCCAGAGGCAAATCAAGGCTGATATGCTCTGTGAGAAACAATGGGCATTTTTAGTATTTGCCTTTTGAACATCTACTATGCTAGGATCTAGATCTGGCTCAGGGCAGAGGAGCTTCTGTGGCACAACAGTGAGGGAGGTACTCTGGGCTTTCAGCACCTCTTAAATCATCTAGAGAGAGCCACTTCCACAAATACAGGCTGCTGCTGGCTCTGTCACAAGAAGATAAACTACCAGTAATAAAATCAAGATGAAGTTCTGTGTAAATCTTTCCAGCTCACAAAGATTGTAGGAAGTTGAAGATGAAAGGGATATTAAAGGCCATCTAGTTCTACCTCCTCATTCTCCAGCTGTAAAAACTGAGGCCCAGCAAGATATGTTGACTGACTAACTGACCATCACACAGTCGCTCTGAGGCAGGAGGTGCACAGCGTGCCGGGTCTGCAGCATTATAGCCTTGCTGTCCGCTAGCTCAATAGTATCTTGGGACTTTTGAAATAGTTGAGAAATCCGTCCTCCAGCGTCTTAACCTCCCTCTATGTTTATTGTTTCCAGCTACTAGAAATTGGCACTTTAAAAAGTGGGTCGCCCTACCAGTCATTGAGGGCCAGTGCTCCGGGGAGTGCTGAGTTAGAGAGTGGAGAATAGGCAGGTGATTGGAAGCATAATTGCCAGCCTCCTCCCTGGCACCTGGGGATTTCTGTCATTCAAGTCCCTGGGAGTGTGCCCTCAGTAAATACTAACCCACAGAGACAATTGCTAACTCCAGTCATCTGTACTTTTGCCCTCTGGGGATGGAAAGCTGGAGGAAATGCCATTTCCTAGTCTAGTTGGCTTTAGATGGACAGATGATTTTGCTTGGTGGAAACCTTCAGAGAGACCATGTGTATTTAAGAACTACAGTGCCCGTGCAGATCCTTTTAGGGACTCTGTTGTAGAGAAAAACTCTACAGATGGTTCTGGCTTTGTCTTTCCCATAGTTAAGACCTTTTGATGCAAGTAATCAATTCTGAGCTGGCTACTAGGAAAGCAGACAGTACTCCTCCAGCCTTCATTTCTGCTTCTTGTCTCTCTGCAATCAACTTTCTTCACCTTTGTTGGAAGATCACACCTCAGTAAATACCATGTTAACGTCTCCGTCTCCTTTATTAAAGAGGTTAGCCACATGTGACTGGCCATCCTCAATACCAAATTCTCAGGAGAGAGAATGTGATTGGCCCACATTGGTCAAATGTACAACCTGATCTAATAAAGGTGACCACAGGTGGTGCCCTATGGGCATGGCTGGGGGGCTCCTCATGGATGAGATATGCTAGCTAGATATATACTGAAAATGAAATAAAAGTGATCAGTGTGTGTGTGTGTGTGTGTGTGTGTGTGTGTGTGTGAGAGAGAGAGAGAGAGAGAGAGAGAGAAAGAGAAAGTGAGAACGAGAACGAAACCTGCTTCCAGAAAGGATTGGAAGCAATTCCTAAGAAAAACACAGGGGAAATATAACCAAGAGCCATTAACCCTAAAAAAGAAATAAAAGCCAAGTAACAAACAGGTGGCAGTCAAACAGAGTGTAAGAGATGGACAAACTAATCCCTGGCCTGAACTGATTGCTAAACTTAGCTCTGAACTTTCTAATATTCAAGGTAGAGAAGAAAATGTTATGAACTGAATTTTAAACAGTGTAACCATCTAGAATAGTTCTCAAAAGGTAGTTTAGAGAATCCTGGGGTTCTCAAAACCCTTTTAGGGTAGCCACAGAGACAAACCATTTTCATAATAATACTTTTTGTTATTTGCCTCTTTCACTTTCATTCTCTCAATACTGTACAGTGGGGGTTTCTTTTTAAGATTTATTTATTTATGCATACAAGAACTGGGGTGTTGGCCAAAGGTGCGGGGGTGGGGGTGGTGGTAGTGAGAGGATTCACCAGAGATAGAGGGGAACAGAACAGTGTACTGAAATACACTGCTGAGGGGGGCAGCAGGCGAGACAGGAGAGGTCTGCTGCACCATGTGGGTAGCTCCCTGGCCAGCGGCCTGGCATCAAACTCATGCTACAGTGGTTGGTGATAGCTTGATAGTGCTGTCTTTAACCCCTGCGCCACCAGAGAGGCCCTATAGTGGGGGTTTCTAAAACTATGAGTCATGTGATATTATCACAGATCCAATGCAGAAACAGGTATGAAGACTCAGGTGTCTTCTACTATGCCACTCATCCTGGAATCTTGCAAAAATCTTAAATAATCTCACTTTTCTCTCTAGTTTCTTTTGTTTTGGAAAATCTATTTTTCATAAAACATTAATTATATTGCTCTATTATGGATCTATGGCTATTATTTCCAATGAATTAATAAATATTTAATTTTTCCTTCATTTCTAATATGGTAAATATTGATGGATATATCCTATATAAGCAAAACTCTTTGGAGTTCACAGCAATTTTTAAGAGTGTAAAGGGACCAAAATGGGACCAAAAAGGTTGAGAAGTGCTGACTGAGAATCTACTATTTATGCCCCTGACAGAACTCTTGCCCCAAACTTTCTAGAAGACACTGGTCATGTCTAAATTTGATCCTGTGTGAAACTAAAATCATTTTATAAATAGATGAAGTTTCATTTTTGTACACATACATTCATTTATTTCTCATTTATCCGTTCAAGAAATACTTATTGAACACCCATTAGATCTATTCCAGGTATTAGGCCTGACTGTGAAGATATTGAAGGGCAAGAGAAACAGGATGCCTGGGAGGCTGTGAAAGAAGAAACAATGATGGCTTGAAAAAAATTCAGGGTCAGCATAAGACTAGATGGAAACTGCTTTTGTTTATCTTCGCATAAACTACCAATTAAAAAAAAATACTATTTATCTCACTGAGTCTGAAGATTTGAGGTTAAAGAATTTCCTGGCAGGAGGACATCATGTACCAGGTATTGGATTTACAGCAGCCCTAGTCTGTTACTATTGTTTAAAGGTATGATAACATTTTGAGAAAATTCAGTATAGGCAAATTTGGATTAGAAAGTATTATATTTGTAAGACAAAAACTTTTTTTTCATTTTGGAAATACAGGACTTGTGAAGGGAGTGATCAAAAAGTATCAACTGAATGAGTAGTTTATTGCATATTTAAAATATGATATAAAATGATCACAGCTGACTCACAACTTTTCAGTTAATGTGAATAGTGCATCTAGGAAAACAATAACAAAACAAAACAACTACAGTGAAAACGAGGAAGCAAACATTTAGATCTGCAAGTATGCCACATTAGGTGAGCCTCAGGTCAGGAAGAAAAGTCCAGAGTCAGTAACAGAGAGGTTCCAAAGAAAATATGAACCTCCATCTAGAAGTAGAATTTCATTTCTTTGACAGCATAGTTGGGCTGGTAGGTTAAGGTAGTATGTGTATTTTTCAGCATGACATTAGTCAAGAATCTTTTTATTGTGTTCTTGTTGATGAATTGAGAAATGTAGGGTAGATGTAGGGCAAATTAAATTGATTTGCAGCTGGTTGAATAACCACTTCCCAAAAGCCTTGGTAATAGACCCTTGACAGTAGTTTCTGGTCTCTTGTCACAGGACTCTTCAGCCTTACTCAAGACAATGTTATAAGTGTTATTCCAAAGAAATCTGTTGATAACAAAGATGAGAGGAATAGCTTATGCATTAGGCTGCTAGAACCAGGACTCAAAGAATGGAACAATGTGCTAATAATGTGGAATTTATAGGAATAAGAAAATACCTCACTATTGGGCCCTAAAAGCAATTGAACAAGTTCAGGATGTTTGCAACATGGCCTGTTCAAATGGAATCAGGATGAGGGAAATAATAAAATGTATTTGGTAGAAGACCTTGTTATGAACAGATCAGCAGTTGGTTTCTAGGATGTTTCTGGAAGCTCTTAATCAGTAGATATTAGGCCAAGGACAGGAGGATGAGGGTGGGAAGAAACTGAGGTGGGGAATGAGGTTAGAGAGTGCAATAAAAGACTTCCCAAAATGCAATATAATAGGTCTCAGATTGCATTAAAAGAAGTATTATGTCCAGAAGGAAGGAGGGCATGGTCCTGCTCTATACTGCAAGTTAGGCCTTACCTGGGAATACTGGAGGCAGTTCTAGGTCACTACCTTTTACAGAAACCTTAGCCAATTAGACTACATACAGAAGACAGTATCTAAGATTGGAGGGTCTTGAAATCATGTCATATCCCTGCTCTCTACCCTGCAGAATGTGGCCCTAGTAAGCCACATGATCCTGTCAAACCTCTCAGATGTCAATGTCTCTCCTTTCTATCTCTACTTCAGCCACACTGATTTCCTTGATATTAAACACCAAGCAAATCAATCGCAAGGCCTTTGCTGTCCCCTTCCTTGCACATTCACAAGGCTCATCCCCTCAATTTGGTCAGGTCTTTGCTGAAATGTCACCTGTAGATTGGGTACCCCCTTTATCTCTGTAGGGGCAGGATGGTCACAGGGCTGGTTCTTTACAATTCAAGCAGACCTGGGTAAAGGAGAGTCCTGGAGCCCTCGGTGGCTTTCTCAGGCTTTTACATATAGCACAGGTACACGGTAGGCAGGGGTGCCAGGGAACTAGGAGGCCAGTGGGCCTCCAAGCCCCCAGCAAGTCTTCACTCTTGGCTTCTCTGGCCTTCTTTCTCCCCTTCTTGCTCTCTCCTGCCTCTCTCCTGTTTCTGCTTCTCTTCCCAAATATCTCCAATACTGAGCCATGGCCCACGGAAGTAAACAAGACAGCTTACAACAATGTAACAACTGCAGGTGCCCCATCAGGCAGGGCAATCCTAATGGTGGGAGGGCAGAAAAGCCTGAAAACCGTTTACCCTATCTGAGAAAGAAGCAAGCCAATTTTTCAGTCTATACTTAATTTTTCTGTATTGTATTTATTATCTGATATTCTATTAAAAAGTTGCTTGTTTAACTGTTTGTCTTCCTCAGTAGAGTATCAGTCTCAGGAAGAGTGGGGTTCCATTTGGTTTCCTCTTCCATCCTGATATAATTTAGGTACTTAATTAGTTTTAATGATTCAATGAATAAAATAAAAATGGTTGTACTGCAAATCAACAAAGAAAGTCTCTTAGTCACACCCAATAGCTTAGGAGCTAATTTTGGAAGAAGCTGCATGGCCCAGCTAGGAGTGGATACTTGAGGAGAGGGGATTTGGGGACTCTCAGGCCCTGTGTGAAGAAATATTTCTGAGTTGGAAAGGGTGGGACACTTGGAATCTCCCTGCCAATGTTTCCTCAGATGTGAGAAAGCTACTTGTCAGGAATATTGTTTGGAACCTAAATTAGATAATACATAGGAGTTTTTTTTTATCCCGCAATTTTTTGAGATTGCCACAGATCAGGTCACGTGTGTGTGCACGTGTATGTGTGTGAGAGAGAAAACACTTTTGATTTGGCCTACTGAAATAGTTTTTCTATGTGAACACGTTTTCAATGTTTTGAATGTGGCAATGGGATTCAGTTTATAGAAGTGATGCCCATTTTCTGAAAAATGGTTTGGAATATGTAAGATGTAGAGGAGGAAGATTTGATTTCATGGGAGATCCTGAGGCATCCTATAAATGATCAAAATGTACCTAGTTTTTCTTATTTACATGTCCTGTGTGCTCACCACACTTATATATAATCATAAATGTTGCTTTCTGAGTTCTTTCTAGATAGGACATGGAATCTGTCTCAAGGAGAATGATTTTGGCACTGAACAGTCAAGAAAGGAAATGAATTGCCCCATTGTAACTACCAGGGCAATTTAGGTAGTCAGGAATTATCCTGGTATGGACAGACAAATGAATAAACAAGACTGCTATGCTTTTCAATGAGGCAAAGGTTTTCTTTTTGGAAAATAACACTGAATGTTGAGCTCAAGGTACACTGCCCCCAAATGTCTGGGTATTTTTTAGAAATTAAAACTAATAAGAACAAAAAATTACAGGACTTGTAGAGGACGCTGTGTTTCTCACTAGGAGGAAAAGGCAAAAATATCAGTGTGGAGGGACTCCAGGAGCCTTCTAGCTCCTATCTCCAGCTCTAACATACTCCCACAGTTTTGAAGCTGGCCAAGAGCAGAGATATGGCCTGAAAATGTGTCATGGGAATTTGTGACTCTCCCTCTGGCTATGTGATGAGGTTTCTGCTGTCCGTAAACATTGGAAGTTGGACCCACATAACTAGTGTTCTGCTAACCTAATAAAGTAGAAAAGTCTTCCCTGGGATTCTGGAATTTTAGCGGTTATTTCAAAAGACAGTCAAAAAAGCCCAACCATAACTCCAGCACATTTAAGAATAACAAAAATTGAGCTACATAACAGTAATAGAGTGAAAGTTGGGCCTCCCTGGTGTTGCAGGGGTTAAAGTCTCAGGGCTATCAAGCTCTCACCAGAGTTAGATCTTAGGCCAGGGAGCTAACCCTCATGGCTAAGCAGACCCCTCCTGTCTCATCTGCTGCTCCCCTTGGTGTTATTTCAGTAGATCTGCCTGTTTTCCCCACTCTGTCTCTGGTGAATCCTCTCTCTCTCTCTCTCTCTCTCACACACACACCACCCCCGCGGCCCCACCCCCACCCCTGCACCTTTGGCTTACACCCCAGTTCTTGTATGCATAAATAAAAAAAATAAATCTTTTAAAAAAAGTTCTCTCTTTACTAACACCAGCCAGATTCTATAGACAGTTTCATGAGAAAGGAAGGAAGGTCTGTGGATTGGTGACACTAGTTCTTAGGAACTTCCCAGAAAATGAATTTCTAGGTAAATGAGATCTGTGAAGCCAGAGCAGACCCCAAATCAGAAATTGTGATGCTTCTCTTACTTCCTCAGGGGACAGAGGACAAGCATTCTTCCCCGGGCACCAGATGATGCTTTTCCTATGGGAATCCACATTGGTTGGTTCGGCCTTTGGTGGAAAGGCAGGGCCTCTCTCCTGTTTCTTCTTGTGCCCTACAGAGTAAATCAGGGCAATCAAGACAAATACCCACCCCGTTCCAAACCACTGCAATTGCTTGTTTATGCTTTACTGGCCTACAGTCACCCCCAAGTTCCCTAAGGACAGCGAGAGGGGCACATCTTGTTACCATTGTATCCTAAAACAGTGAACTGCCCTAACGCCAAAGTCCGTTCTCAGTAAAGGTTTTTTGTAACTATTAAATGAGGTTAAAAGGTCCAAAGAAACACAAGCCTGCATTAACTCTCTTCTAACCAAAGCACAGATTACTTTTGCATGAGTGGTTTTCCTCTTCCATGGTCTGTGTGTTGGAGAAACAGGCACTGGAAGTGCATCATATTGATACCCGGATTGCAGGTTTTCAGGCCTAGTCTCCCAGCCAGGAACAGATCCCAGGCTGCAGGGGCCGCGCTGAGGCCCAGCCACTAGACCCCCACAGGGCTGGTGTCTCACGAAGACGCAGCAGGAGTTTCCCAGACGCTCAGGCAAGCAAGCCAGGAGAGGCAGATTTGTTTAGCGAAAGAAAAAGTTTATTGAGGAAAAAAGGAAAAGAAATAAAATGGGACTCCCAGGCCACGGAGGGGCAAGGAAACCCAAGTGGAGCCTCAGGGAATTTATATCATTTTTGCCTAATTATTCTAAAGCTCCACCAGTCTCTTTGTGATGTTAGTTCTCGGTGGTCTCACTCACTGCCTAAATGTCTCTGCCCAGAACTTATCTGTGCCCCAGCCCTTATCTTTCTTCTTTATTGTCCTCAATTTGGAATGCTCTGTTGACCTTAGTCCTGGGGTGTTCCATTAGCCCCTTTGGAATTTGCAGCCCTTCTCTCTGGAGCCTTCCTTAACTCTCCTGAAGTCCCTGCACTGTCCTTGAGGCTGCCTAATTATCCCTAACCTGCCCTAGGATTCAATGTCTCCTGAAATCACTTCTTCGATGGTCTGGGTGAGGGCAGGGTCTGAGGCCAGCTCTCCACCTAATGGCCTTTCCAGCCCTGGCACCCCACAGACGATCATAAACATTAGTTAAAGAAGAAAGTGAGCTCCACCAGCCTGCCCTGCGCCTACCCTGCCTGTTATCAGTACCCCATAAATGGGTCTCCTGCAAAACAACATGTCAGCACACCAGTTTCCCGAAAGAGAAAAGGCGTGAGGGCGGCAGGCCCCCTCCTCACCCTTTCTGAGACGGTGAAGAGCAAGACGGGGAAACGAGCCCAACTTTCCCAGGGCCGCACTGACCCAGGGCCTTGGGTTTCAGACGTGACAAAGCGCTCCCGGCCGCACTCGCCGAGCCATGAAAGCTCCAGAAACAAGAGCCGGCAGGTTTGGAAGCCAGGACGGCATTTCCTCCCCCACGTGACCAGGGAGCTCCTCTCGCTCCCGCCGGATCCCGCGCAACTACCCAGCGCTCGGGAGCCGAGGCCAGGAAGCACCGTGACGCGGGCGGCCGGGGTGCGCTGGGGGTGGGGGAGCCGCGGCTCCCCGCCCACCCGGCCTGCCCACGCCTCCTCCCGGGGCCTCCATTTGGTGCCCTCACAATAGGCGCCAAAGCCAGGACGGAGACACCTGCCGGTGGGCAGCGGAACTGCAGGGCGCCGCCGGCCCCTGCTGCACGCAGGCGAGGCCCGGCAAGGCCCGGAGGCCGCGCCGCTGCGGGTGCTTCGCGGGCACGGAACGGACTTCTGTAGCAAGCCAGTTCTTGATCCGACTTTAAAGGCCAAAACGTAATCGCGTCTCTGGATATTCTTTGAGGGATTTTGAAACAGACATATGTTTACCTATAGGGGAGCCCAAATGTACCCCTTGCCTTGGCTCCTCTCCACATCGACATCTTCAGTCAGCACGGCCTGCACACCTATTAATGCTTCCCCTCCGTAATCAGCTGATCCTTGAAAGAGAGGGCAGAGCCTCATTAGATTTGTTTTGACTTAACTGCTTCAGGCAGTGCCCCTAACCATTTGCTTGCACGTGTGTGCGCGCACGCCTGTGCATGAACGTGCGCTTATTTAGGAGTGTGTGCAAGGTGGAAACTGGATTTTGAGAAATCGCAATGAAAGAAGCAAGCACAGTGTAGTGAGTACAGAACAACTTAGTACGAAGCTGGCACCTTGGGAGCACAGGCTAGTAGGAGAGGCAGGACTAACCTGGAAATTGTAGACATCAACTTTCATGGCCACCAAATACCAGAAGAAAGAACTCCATGAAGGCTGGAGAAGGAAAAAGTTTTCTTGGGGCTGCTGGCCTGGACTCAAGCCCTTGGAGGTAAGGGAATGGACAGGGCATTCTGTACCGCGAAATAGCAACTTGGGTGAGATGCTGCTGGCTAGGCCGGTGTGCAGAACAGTGTTGCTCTTCTATGCCCAGGAATGCAGATTGGAATTTGCCAATGCAATGACTGGAGCAGTGGTTTTCAAACTAGCCTCAGACTTACCTGGAAACTTATTAGAAATGCAAACTTGGGGTCTCTACTCTAGACTGGCTCATAGTCTGTTGTGTGGTCCTAATAGAGTAATAGTCTTCCACAAGGTGGTTGTCTCAAGTTTGAGGACCCCTGGGTTAGCAGATGGAGGAAAGAAGAGGCAGCTGGGTGGCATACCAGGTGCAGGGCTGTGAAATCAGAACTTAGTGCATGTAAATGGGGTGACATAAGGGCATACCACTGACAGGTATAAGATGTGGGGAAGAGGATTCAGTTTGTGAGGGAGAGAGAGCTAAAATATCATTTTGGTCCTGTTGAGTTTAGTGCGCCTTAGGGTATCCACATAGATATTCCTGAGGGCAGCTCTGGAGACAGAGCCTGAAACAGGTGGGAAAGCAGAGATGGGGTCATCTGTAGGAGGGGAAAGTTGACATGAAAGGAGTGGGTGGTTCACTGAAGAAATAGGTATGAACACATAAGTAGACAGGAGAGGGGAGACAAGAAGCCCAGAGGCATAAAGGGAAGAAATGGTCAAAAAGGAAGAAAGAATACCCAGTCAGCAGGTGCCTATGAGGCAGAAAAAGGAGAGGTTCTGTAAAGAATTGGAGGGAGGGAGAAGTCCTCAGACATTGGCTGGCCTTGGGCAGTGTTTTCAAACCCATTAAAAGGTTGTGAGGCAATGAGGTTGTGAAACTAACTTTTAAAATAATAATAGAAAATGTCTGCTCCTATATAGCAAAGATACAGTTTCATGAAACTTCTATTTAAGATACATATTTTGGGGTGACACAACACTCTTTCTGTGACATTCTTGCCAAAGATGTATAACTTCAGTGGAATCATGAAAAGCACCAGGTCAGCTGAAAGGGAGGGCGATTTAGTAAATACTCAAGTCACTTCTGTGTCATAAATCAAGAAAAGTCAGGAACTGTCACAGGCTCAGGAGATAAGCCCAAATAACTACTAAATGTCCTACCCAAGGTCCTGAGTAGGGCCTTGGAACAGAAAAGGACATTAGTGAAATGCTGATATCTTTAGTTTGGTTAGTAGTATTGCATCGATGTTAAGTTCCCGGTTTTGACAATTGCACTATGGTTGTAAGAGATGTTAACACTGGGGGCAGCTGGAGGTGGGGGTCTTGGTCCAATTGGGCTTCTATAAAAAATACCTCAGACTGGGTGACTTGCAAACGACAGAATTTTATTTCTCATTATTCTCAAAGTCTGAGATCATGGCTCAGCAGTTTCAGTATCTGGTGAGGTTGCTTCCCGGTTCACAGATGGCACCTTGCTGTGTCCTCACATGGCTGAAGGGGTGAGGGGGCTTTCTGTGGCCTCTTTTATAAGAGCACTAACCCCTTTTATGAGGGCACCACTCTTATGACCTAATAACCTCTAAGACCAGACCATCTAACACCATCACATTAGGTGTGAGGATTTCAACATATGAACTTGGAGAGGACACAAATATTCAGACCATAGCAAGGGATGTATGGAAATGCTCTGCACTGCTTTTACACTTTTTCTGGATGTCTAAAATTTGTTCAAAATAAGGAGTTAAAAAAATTAAAAATGCCTGTTTGTGTGTTTCCGTATATATTCCTTATGATAAGTTGTGGTGAAAAAAAGTTTGAAAGCCATCTGTAGTGTGGAGGGCATGTGGAGTTGCTGGTCTCAACCGGGCAATGAGGCTTCTGGAGCTGAGGTCCCAGGAAGTTTTGTGGGTGCCATGGGGGGAGTGAGAAGCTGCAAGTAATAGGTTATGGTCAGAGAGGGGATGGGGTCATCACTGTTCCTTCAGGTGATTAGATACAGGCCTCTGTTCAGCTGTCAGGCAGAGGCAAGGACCTCTGCCTGCCCTGGAAGTCTGAGAGGCAGATGGACACAGGGAATGCAGAAGCTGGCACAGCGCCTTCCTGTTATAACCTATAGCTGTCACTTTGGGGAAAGTTACGTGCCAGAAGAGATTATTTTTTGGGGGAGAGCAGCATTTAATACTACAGAGTTGTGTTACTTCTTTGGTGTGGGGGTGGGGGGGATAGGGTGGCAGGTAGGGGACCTAATTTCAGTCCTTAGCCATAATTGAAGTTTCTCTAAATCCTAAAATCTCTAGGCAGTAAGTGTCCCTCTTTCATGAGGAATCTTTCAAGTCTCTGGCAATTCAGTAGTTTCTAACCTGCCTTGAAAATATGTGAAAGCAGTGATTTTTCAGTTGAGGACAATTTTGCCCCCAGAAGACATCTGTCAATGTCTGGAGACATTTCCAGTTTTCATAACTGTGCACACACATGTTACTTATTGGCATGTGGTGGGTAGTGACATCTACAAGACAGCACTCCACCTCATAACAAAAAGTTACGCAGCTCACAATATCAATAGTGCTGAGGCTGAGAAACCCGGTTACAGGAGATGAAAATCTGAGGCCTGTTTATGGTCAGGAAAGTTGCCTGGGTGCTTTTAACAAAGGATAGGTATTAAACTTCATTTCTTGGCTTGATTTCAAGTGGTTAATTATAACCTGCCTACCTAAAATTTACACTTTAATTTTCAATGGGTATCTTCCTTCAGTTCATGCTTAAACAGGCTTAGTGTGTGGCTGTGTTCTTGACAACAGGACAATATATTCTATCTGAATCAATATATTCTATACCTGTATGAAGTGACTGGAAATATTTGGGGGATAAAAAGCACCAAAACAGGGCCTCCCCTTGTGGTGCAGGTGATTGAGTGCCGAGCTGTGAAGCTGTCTGCAGCCTCTGCAGCGCCGGTTCAATCCTGGCCGGCCAGTGAGGGTCCCACATGGCGCGGCAGACCTCTCCTGTCGCGCCCACTGCTCCCCTTAGTAGTGTATTTCGTCAGCCTGCCTGTTCTGTATCCTGCTCTGTCTCTGGTGGATCCTCTCACCCTCCCGCACATCTGGTCTGTACCCTGGTTCTTGTATAAATAAATCAATAAATCTTAAAAAAAAAAAAAGCACCAAAGCAAGAAACCTGGGACATTACCATCATTAACAATTATTAGCTAATAATTATTAGCACTCATATCACCACACTCAGGATTCTCGGGGGTTCCCATTAGTACGAAGGTCAAAATCAGATTCCTGACCTTCAGTCTAACCAGACACAGCCCAGAATTAATATGTCAGCCGTTAAAAGCCGAGAGCTCTTACCCTGCCCTGCCTGGCTGCCTGCTGCCTGCTGCCTGCTGCCAGTGTTTGGGAGAGGCTGGGCATTGGCAACATCAGCTTCAAAGCAAATCTTCAATCTTCTATTTGTACTGGCTGTTCCCATATTTAGAACAGAACGGCACATACTTGTCTATTGCTTCAAGGCAAGAGCAAATTCTGAAGGTATTAAATAGAGTCTTACTTCAAGCAAACAAGAGAGCCAGGAAAAGTTAAGGGCAAGACTTTGCCTCTCCCTTTCCTTATATTTTAAAAATTATAATAATTTTGAGTGACAAAATATAAAATTAGAAGTCAAACTGCAAACTGTTTGATAACCCAAATTTAGAAGTCTTTTTAGAAGCCACACAGATTAGTTTGTGAAAGGTGATTTGACTTTTTTTTTTTTAAACAGTATTTTAATGTTAAACAAGCCTGGGCAGTTATGGGCAGGTCTAAAAGGAACAGGCTCAGTTTTCTTTTTTTGCCTTGGTAAGGGTTTTTTTTTTCCCTGCCATTTTTAAAAGTTGTGTTCATTTTCCCTAGGATTTCTGACTTTATTTTATTTATTTATTTTAAAGATGTATTTATTTATTTATTTATGCAAGCACTGGGTACAGTCAGAAGTGGGGGAGGGTGAGAGAATTCACCAGAGCCAGAGCGGGGAGCAGAGCAGGCAGAAGGACCAAAGTACACTGCTGAGGGGAGCAGCAGGCAGCAGGAGAGGTCTGCGCGCCATGTGGGATCCTCCTCCGGTGGCCGGGGAGCAGCGGGATGGAATCAGTGCTGCAGAGGCCGCGGGCAGCTTCGCAACCCAGCGTTCAACCGCTGCGCCACCGGGGAGGCCCAAATTTCTGACTTTAGAAAGATGTTATCAATTTTATTCTCAGTAACCTGGAATTTCAGTATAGTGACTTTTGGGATTTTTGAAGGGCAATTAATATGTTTCTTTTCTGCTTGACATGTCTTTATTTGAGAAAGTTTGAAATGGAGACTCTCCTGGTGTGATTCTTCCTTAAATATCCCTATTATTTCATAATCCAAGTGCTGCCTTTCATATATGGAAGAGATGCCCTGACTTTAATTTGTTTTTTTTACTACCTGATCCACCTACACCCTCTTATCTAAGTATTTAAAAACATAACTTTTATGTTTTTACCTCTAGTTGAGGTGAGAGGCAGGAATTTTAAGCACAGGACAGTCTGACTTGACGTAGCAAACCCTGAGTCTTGGACAGAACTGGAGACCCTGGCTCCTGATGGGAATAATCACAATCAGAAGTGTTACAAAGTATGTACTATTTAGTATTTGAGTCCCAAGTTTTCTGGTGAAATGACTTATATAAGAGTTGCTGTAAGTTTTTAAGGTGCTGCTTGTCTCCATTTCATATAGGAGGAGACTGAGGCTCAGAGAGGAAACCTTCCCCAAGGTCATGGAACAGAAAGATTTCCTCGTGGGCTTCCCTGCTGGCACAGGGGGTTGAGCGCAGCACTGTGAAGCTGTCCGCAGTCTCTGCAGTGCCAGTTCAATCCCCGCCAGCCGTGGAGATACCCACATGGCGTGGCAGGCCTCTCCTGTCTCTCCTGCTGCTCCCCTCAGCAGGGTATTTCAGTCAGTCTGCCTTTACTCTCTCTGGTGAATCCTCTCACCCTCCTGTGCATCTGGCTTGTACCCCAGTTCTTGTATAAATAAATAATTCTTAAAAAAAAAAAAAAAAGACTTGCTCGTAACTTTTTTCCAACAAACATGACCTGAAAAACATTAATAATATTAGCATGTAGTAATAATAGTTTATTTTTCAAATGTTTCAAGTTATTTCACATTTATTACCTCTTTGGTTCAGAGGCTTGCTGGTAACTAGACTCCTAGCTTGCGTCTTTTTATGAAGATTCCACGTGGAAATGACTGGCCACAAGCACACTCTCCCTTTTCAAATGCAACCTAACAGAAGGTCAACTCGAGCAACTTGGTGCTCAAGAGATCAGTTCAGTTACTTTCCCTTCTCCCAAAGATGCATTTAGGTGGTGGGGTGCTTTTTTTTTTTTTTTTTCAAAATAATGCTTTTCTTTTTCTACACCTTTCTGAACATGATGCAATTGATACTCTTTGAAGTTTAATTACACTTCTGGCAGTGCATTACATGAGCAATTTTACTTATGGGTTTTTCAGAGCTAAGTACGTGGCAGGAATCACATATTTATCTTGGAATTGAGACTTGAGAATGAAATTCTTGTCTTGAATGTGGTCTGAGATATATCACCTCCCTGTTGGAATCCCAACCTCAGGTACATAAGAGAGTCAAAAGTAAATTTATTTATTTTATTTATTTTTTAAAGATTTATTTATTTATGCATACAGGAGCTGGGGCACAGCCCAGAGATGCGGGGGGTGAGAGGATTCACCAGAGACAGTAAGGAACAGAACAGGCAGACTGACTGAAATACCCTGCTGAAGGGAGCTGTGGGCGAGACAGGAGAGGTCTGCTTCTGCTTTGCCATGTGGGTTGCTCCCTGGCGGGCCAGGGATCGAACTCGTGATGCAGAGGCTGTGGATTGCTTCATAGTAAGGTGCCTAACCTCTTGCACCACCAGGGAGGCCCATCAAAAGTACATTTAAAAGTAAAAGGGAACAAGAAGCCATTTTCCATTGATTTAGATGAAAGTTGATGAGGTAAAGTGGGGCTCATCATTTCTGTGGGGTTTTAGAACTAGTGTGGCCCCCCATTCTCCCTACTTTGTCCTATACTGTGTGTGTATGTGGAGGGGGGAATAAGATTGTTTGGCAAATCATCACTACAACAGTTTGTTTTCAGGCTTAAATATGGTCTTTATGCATCAAGTTGAAAATGAAACAAGTTGATAACAGACATGCTTATGAGACAAGTGGGAACTTGTTGGCATGGCCTCAGAAGTCTTTGAAATTAGTCTTCAACCCTCCTTTCTAGTTTTGTACCACTGCCCCCCCCCATCCCCTTCCCCATCCTGCAAGGACGTCAGATGGCCTGAACCTCTTTACTGTGGTTGAATGCCAAGGTTTGGCTCCTGACTTCCTCCAGGCCATAACTTTGGGACTTAGAAACAAAATGGTGGGTGACATGTTCCCAAGATGACTGACTCCGGCAGCCCACACCCTCATGAGACATAGGGAAATAATTCAACATTCTGACTTACAGGAGGAGACACAGTTCATCTGTGTTCTTACCCTGGGGTCCCCGCCTTGGCTATATTTCTTGAATTATGCTTTTACTTCATTATCTTATCATCTCCCCTTAAGAAGCTTTCCCCAACAGTACCTCTGACTGAAATGGCCCCTCTGTGCCGCCATAATATACAAGGCTTCCCTCAGTTGCGGTAGATGTCACATGGAAGCTGCTTTGTCTACCTTTCCTACTGTGAAAAAACAAAATTCACAAATTTAGAAATGTAATCGATTTTGTTAAAGGATTCATGAATCAAGGAGCATCTCATCTCGACTAGTAAAAGGAAAGATTATTTTAGGTAAAATCATCTCTCTCAGAAGAAAGTGGGGGTACTCTTATGTAGATGATGTCCTAAGGTGCTGTAAGGAAACTCCTGATTGATTGGTTTAGGATTATACTTTTGGGAATAATTGAAACTGAAATGAGATTAGGTATTGTCTGTGTGAGCTGGCATGAAGGACTCTATTTGGGGTCTCTTCTATCTTTTAACAGTTCTCTCCCCTGTATCATATTAACTAAAAGTTTTGGTTCGAATTTAGGGTATCTGCTCCATTTCCAGCTGTGCTTTTCAGAGTTTCTGTTGACCTCCTGTTGTTAGAGTAGCAATGAAGAACAAACTTCAAGCAAGTGAGGGAACACTCATAGTGAAGGTAGGGCTTTCCAGACTCCACCCCCATTTCTGAGATCTCAGAAGCAGCATTACAACTCCCAGCATGCCATGAACCTGACTTCCTGAACAAGGGTAGGCTGGAGGATACTCCTGAGAACTAAGAATATCTGCTCACACTACCCAATGAAGATCCTTAAGACTCTCCTGGTCAAACCTTGATTGTCTTTTAGATAAGCCAGGAAGTGTCCGTGTTATAAGCTATTCCAAATGTTGTACCAATGTTTATACATCTGGAGAGCGACTCAAAATAGACTGAACATGTATGTGTGTGTGCTGTTATCTTTTTCACCTTAGCATGCACCCTGGTATCTGCTCAGAGGTGCGGCTGGTTGGACAGACCGTCAGATGACATCTTGCCACATGGATAGCCAGTTAATCATAGGTGATTTGGGTCACAACATCAGGTTCATAATATTTAAGTCCAGCCTTCTCCTCACTCTCTGAACTTCCAGTCTCCAAAAGATCTTTTCTTGCTCGTCAGTGGCTGCTAACATCTATTTCTTGCTGGTCAGTGGCTGCATTTATACCTTGAGAGAATGTAACTCAATTGGGGGGACTACTAAAATTATAAACAAGATAATCTCCAATTGCTTGGAGTATGCTTCAGAGTCTGGATATCAAAACCTAAATCAATTAGAGAAAAGACCCTGCTAAAGGAGTCATCTCTTTAAGTCAATGGCTTATTCAGTGATCTTATATAACTGAGTTTCAAGTTCTCTAGAAGTATAAATCCAGGTAAAACACATGGAGTAGCTTATATCACATATATATTCTGGTTTAGCTAAAAGACAATCAAAGTCTGTAACAACTTTGGTCAGAGTCTAGGGGTTTGTGTTGGGCAGCTTTAGTGTAGATTCTGCAATATCTTCAAGAAGTTAGGAGCCATTATAACCATGGAGGCCTGTAAAATTGAAGGATCTGTTGCTTACAAAGGTGCTTTTATTCTGTTTACCCTTGCCTTGTATCCCTTTCTTTGTATAGTGTTGGGACACAAATTTCTCATGATTTGGGGTTGTTGAACAGAGTCAGGGAAGTGGACTCCTAGGGTTAGGGAGTCTGACACAATAGAGGGGTTGAGTTGGTTTCAGAGAACTGAAGCATTGAAAATTAGGGAGAAGCTGTGATAGGCAAAAAACTACATGATGGAAAGTCCAAAAATTTGAGAGGTTCTCCCCCTTTAGGAAGGGCCTAAGAGATTCAGACATTATTTTGCTAGGCCAATGCCAAATTAAAGGAAAGAAGAAGGGGAGGAAAGGAATACATTGGGTGGAAGCATTCTGCATCACTGTCAACTGCCGATGCTAGCTGTTTGTTTCTCATCAGTTTGGTTTGTAGGCCTCCAGTTTCAGTACAGGACCAGATATGAGAGGGTGCCTTTTTTTTTTTTTAAGATTTATTTATTCAGGCATACAAGATTTGGGGTACAGGCCAGATACATGGGAGTGTGAGAGGATTCACCAGAGACAGAGTGGGGAGCAGAACAGGCAGACTGACTGAAATACACCGCTGAGGGGAGCTGCGGACGAGACAGGAGAGGTCTACTGCGCCATGAGGGATTCTCGCAGGCTGGCCAGGATCAAACCGGTGCTGAAGAGGCTGCGGATAGCTTCACAGCACTGTGCTCAACCGCTTGCACCACCAGGGGAGGCCCAGAGAGGGTGCCTTTTTTGGCTGTGAGTATATACCCAAATTTCAGAGTCTCTAAAGTTTGGCCACCATCTGGATTGTGTGGAGGATCAGGTATAATTTCTTCCAAGGGGACTCCTTCAGGGGCAGCCTTTGTTCTCAGTGATTCCAAATCAGAAGAACTGGAGAGAATTGGAAACATTAGTTTGGAGAGTTGTAGCAAGATATTTGAAGAAATAAAAAGGAGTCAGAATCCAGTCTAGTTTGCAGGTAGATAACAAACCTGGAAGACAGAACCTAATATGCTTTGCCAAATTGCTGTCAGAGGAGACAAGATCTTCTTATTCCAGTTCAGTTTTGTGATATTAAAGTATGCAGAGGGCCTCCCCGGTGGCGCAGCGGTGGAGCGCTGGGTTGCGAAGCTGCCCGCAGCCTCTTCGGCACCGGTTCAATCCCCGGCTGCTCCCCGGCCACTGGAGGAGGGTCCCACATGGCGCTCGGACCTCTCTTGCCGCCCGCTGCTCCCCTCAGCAGTGTACTTCGGTCCTTCTGCCTGCTCTGCTCCCTGCTCTGGCTCTGGTGAATTCTCGCACCCTCCCGCGCTTCTGACTGTACTCAGTGCATGTATAAACAAAACAAACAAACAAACAAACAAATAAATAAATAAAAACATGCCTCTATTAAAAAAAAATCTTAAAAAAAAAAAAAGTACGCAGAAACTTGTATTCTAAAGAACTTGTCAAAGTCCTTTCCATGCATCCCCTTGAAGGTGAAGTGCTCTGATACCTTTGCCAAAATGATATCCCTTTACAAACAGCAAAAGGCTGAAGAATGGCCAAGATTAAAGATCTGATGAGAGTGATTACAATGTGAATAACAAGAGAATTTGGTTGTTTTGTGACATAATTACATGTAATAACATTGTATCAGGAGATATCAGACTTCTAGGAAAGTCATACAATTTTGAGCATAAGGGAGACAGTGTTGTTTCTTGTTCGACATTGTTCTCCCATGTAAATTGACATGTCAAATAAATCCAATTATTTTAATTATTATCTTTTTATAAGGAGAGAGCACAAAATCATTTTCAAAGTTCTAGGGACCCTTTGCAAATTCCCAGTATAAGGTCAAAAAGACAGCATTTAGAACTCTATTTGGGGAAGTTTGTCAAAAATATCAAAAGGTTTTGGGTACTTGACCAAATTCACAGCTCATTATGAAATAATATTTATTCATTTAACTTAAGCAACAATGAAAGTTTCAAAAACACATATAAAAGTTTGTATTATTGCAAACAAACAACTTTTAAAATGACATGAAGCACTTGAAATTATTTTGATAATACGCATCCGTGCTTTCTTTTTTTTTTTTTTAAAGATTTTATTTTTATTTATGCATACAAGAACTGGGGTACAGGCCAGAGGTGTGGGGGGTGAGAGGATTCACCAGAGACAGAGTGGGAAACAGAACAGGTGGATTGACTGAAATACACTGCTGAGGGGAGCCGTGGGAGAGTAAGGAGAGGTCTGCTGCGCCATGTGGGTCTCTCCCTCGCCGGGGATTGATCTCGTGGTACAGTGGCTGTGGGTAGCTTCATAGGTTGTGTCTTAACCCCTGGTGCCACCAGGGCGGCCCAGTCCTTGCTTTCTAGGCAAGCTACTTAAAAGGTAAGAGAAATCTTTCACAATATCTTATCCAGAGCAGGTAAGTTTGCCCATTTAACAGATGAAAGAAAACTGAAGTTTTTATTTTAAAAACTGTTGATATTAAAGCTTATTTATTAAAACCTTATAAAAATTTATTAAATCTTATCTGGCTTTATTATACATAAAATTTATTTCCTGAGACTCCTTTCCACACAACTATAGCTTCTCTTTTACATCCAGACTTTGCTCTGTGGCTTTAAATAATCACTTCAGAGCAATATTTCTTTCTTTGCCATTATTATTTCTAGTAGCATTAATTACATACATTAATTAGACTTTTTAACCTTACAGACCTCAATTCCTAGTGAAAACTGAGAAGCAAGCAACAGAGAATTGTCTGTAATAGCATTTGTTAGATTGGCAAAAACCCTAAATATCTTTAATTCCTCTGTAATAAGAAACAGAAGTAAATAAATCTATGTTTAGTAATTAAAGTTTTAGTATTTTATCTCATTTGGAAAAGATCTAGATGTCCAATGGCTTTCCACCATTTAACTTCACTTAGAATAAGTTCTACGAGTATAAATGATTTTAGTAAAACTTTAGAGAATGCTTTTCAAGACCATAAACATTATTTTGCTGAAGAGCTTACCTAAAAAATGTTTGTCCCATTTATATCTCTTTAATAAACCCAAGTAAATTGTCAATTCTGAAAACATGCTTACTTTGTCAAGCCAATAGACTTTAACCTTTACTTACCAATAATTATTATCACTTAAATTCAGCTTAGTTTTTACAAAAATTTAAAGAGTTTTAGAAAGATTTAATTCATATTAAGTGATTGAGTCCTAGGCAAATGAAAAATTAATTTCTGATAATACCATCTGGAGGCAAAAATTGTCACATACAGAACATCCATGGGGAAACACACGCAACATGCAAACAGTGAACAAATCTCTTGAGACTAAGTCTTGGAGAGGACATTTAAGACTTCTCTAATAATTTTTAAATACTGGGCTGTTGGAAAAGTCATGATTTTTTTTAATGTTTTCTATAAAAAAAATGCGTCATGACTTTTCTGACAACCCAATAATTCCCCTTTTAGCTGGAACAAAAATATTTCAAATGGCAGGCACTTACTAAAAGGGTACTAAAGATTATTCTCTCAAGATCGAGAGTCAGTCCCTAAGGCACATAAAGAAAGACTTGCATGATTCCTATGATGTGGCAATGGACCCTAACTGCAAATAGTGTTCTATCCACATTACTGTCAGCCAGCCAAATGTTGGAGCCCCTAAACCAGCTTCCAAGCCAAGCTCTCAGACCACAAAACCGTGGAGGTCTTTACTGAGTGAGACAGGCAGAGATCTGGGAGAGCTCACTCTGGGAGAGCAGCTCCAAAAAACTGCTTCTGTCCGGTTCCCCAGGTCACATTTATAGTTTCAGACAAGGGCTTAAAGGGAGAGTGTGACTCGATATCTACCAGGATTTGGTGACATTTGCTGTTAATTTTCATTTTCATTTCCCCCGGCTGTCCAAGGGAGTTACTGGGGGTGGTATACTGGAAAAATCTGAGTCCCGAGAGGAGCCCATGTGGAGTTATCTGTAAAGCTACTAACTTGAGGGACTGGGGGTGATATGTCTTCAAAACTGAGACAGTTCCGAGAATTGGTAAAACTTGAATACTCAAGGAAGAACAGGAGTCACGTAAGTCATCTTAGTTTTAGGTACCTCATATCTTTACTTTCAGTGACTCTTTCAAGAATACAGGAACTCCTCTTAAGTAAACAGTCTTGCCTCATTGAAGCATTCCCCATAATGGCCATAGTAATTCTAGGTTTATATCCAGTTAGATCTTGTCATTTTTCTTGGTAGCTGTAGTTCCTGTACTAGATGGTTCTTAAACATAAGGCACACTCAACTCTCTATAGATGCTTATTTTAACTAGACTTTTGAGTTTTCTTGCAGCGAGACTAATTCCTAAACCCTATCTAAATTCTTTGGCTTCCAAAACTTTCTTTTACCAATTGCCTTTATCTCATGTTGCACATACCCCAGCAGTATCTGAAGAAATGAACTGTGGAACCCAGCAATAACTAGGGAATGGGCAAAGGACGGAGCCAGAAGACTTCAAAGAATGGAGTCTGCAGGCCGCAAGCAAACTGAGACTGCAGCTGCCACAATAGTTCCAAGCATGGAATATGGGGAAGGATTCCAAACACTGGAGACTGCAGCTCTCACCCTCAGCTCTCACACAGGATCCAGGAAATGAGGAAGGGACCTCTAAGTGGAATTGTAGGGAACTGATATTAGGGTTCAGATGATGGGAAGAATTCAGCAGATACTCCCATTCATCAGCACACGACACGTTTATTGAGGAAAGAAAAATAAAAGGAGAGATGCCTGCATAGACACAGGCAGGCGGTCTTAAAGCACAGGAACTGCACTTTGACAGATTAAGGTATATTGTTTTATAGTGTTCTTAGTTGGAATTGTGGAAATTATTGCCTTGGGTCAGGTTGGGTTGATCTTCTAAGATCTATAATCTTCTCTGCTCCCACCTCTGGCTGATAATCTTTTCTGACCCCACCTTAGATTCCTGGACCCTTCCAGAGCTGGTTTAGTTAAGATTTATTAATCATCCTACCGCTAGCTCAGGTGTTTGCCCTTGTGATACCTTCCATCCTAAGTTTTTTGACTCTTAAGTTTCCATCACTTAGACATGGCCCTTGGAAACAGGAGAAAGACCTCAGTAAGGCTCTCTGGTACCACATGGGTACCATGCCTGTTTCTTTGAACCCCACCATCACCACCAAAATTGTTACAATGCAACATTCACATATTTAGAGATCTGATTGGCTTTATTAAATGATTCACGATCCTGGTCTCATCTCTCTAGATACTGCAAGGGGGTTACACAAAGTGGAGGGTATTTGTAGACATAGGGTAGGACAAGGTTACTAGCAAAAGGTAAGATTATTTCTGGTAAAACTCTTCCTTCACGGCCTCCCCTGGTGGCGCAGCAGTTGAGCGCTGGATTGCGAAGCTGCCCGCAGCCTCTGCAGCGCTGGTTCGATCCCAGGCCACCGGCGAGGGTACCACATGGCGCGCAGACCTCTCCTGCTGCCTGCTACTCCCCTCAGCAGTGTACTTCGTCAGTCTGCCTGTTCTGTTCCCAGCTCTGGCTCTGGTGAATTCTCTCACCCTCCCGTGCTTCTGACTGTACCCAGTGCCTGTATAAATAAATAACAATCTTTAAAAAAAAAAACCCAAAAAACAAAAAACAAAGTACCAAGGATGAACAAACTTTAAAAAAACAAACAAACAAAAAACCTCTTCCTTCAGGGAAACACAGAGGTGGGGTTCTTAGTATACAGTTTGCCTCACTGGGCTGATGAGGAAGCCTCCTGATAGATTGTTTAGGATTGCACTTTTGGAAGAGGTGGAAACTGCAATGAGATTAGGTATTACATATGGGTGGGACCAGCACTGAAGACTTGATTTGGGGCCTGTTCGTTCTGTTTTTTTAACATTAATCAGCTATATTTGTTCATTCTGGCCGATAATAGGGAATTAATACATTTGTTGAAAAAATGAAAATGAATGAATTTTCTTTTTTAACAGAAGAGCCAATTTGAGAAGCAATTCAAGTCAGAAGATTACTTAGTGAGTCCAGAAGACCTAGGATAAACTGAGCCAGAGATACACTATTAAATTCATGTCTGAAGCCAACTACCCTGCACAGTAGCCACTGCTGCTCTGCCACATTGTTCCAGATTCATTTTCCTTCCTTTTTTTTTTTTTTTTTACATTGAAGTAGCATTATATTATAATTACAGTTTCAGGTGTGCATCATTAAAAATCAACCCGAATACTTATTACAAAAGTCCATTTCTATCCTTTACCATACAATTGACCCCTTGCATCAAATTCTTCTTTTTTTTAGTGCTGTGAGTATCTCTGTCCGCTCACATGGCCCCTGAGTAGGTGTTAACATATTGGTTTCAAACTCTGCCGTGACTGCAATCAAAGAAGCAACTCAAGAAAACTCTTGTCTCTTATGTTGGAGAAGTAATGTTATTTCTCATCTTGGTATCTTGATAAGCTAAACCAGCTATGTGAAGTGTTCTGTCTTCATGTTCTACCTCTGAGCTCAATAATGCTCTCTGCCTACCTTTTGAAGGAGTGGAAGAAAGCATTTGTGCTAATGGTTGTGTGCCTATGACAGGGAGAATTTTTGCCTCAGAAGCAGCTCTGCGTACAAGCAAAGGAACTAGCCGCCATCACTGGAGATGAAAGCATTGGAAATGCTTGTGTGCTCAAAGCTGTCCTCTTACTGATCACCACACTGAAATTTCTCCATCAATTCCAAGTGTGTCCCCTGAGGAGCTTGTAGAACTATGAATCTATTAACCTCTCCTAACACATTAGCACTAATTAGTTAGTTGTTCAAGGCCAAGTTCATTTTGACCAGGAAGTAAGGCTCTTGAAAGGTCTGTAAAAGCAGACATTGGGCACTATGTGAATCTGAGCAAGGACCATGGTCGTTCTCTTGACCATTCTCTTGGCCTTTCTCACGGAGGCTGGCCTTACGAGATTACTCATTATCTGCTGGGCCTGAATCAGTGTAAATATCTTAAACTGACATCAGAAGCCTTAGAGGTCAGGTGTTTTTAACGACTAAGAGTAAGTCTCTGCTTCTACCTGCACCCTCTCACCTTCCCCTCCTGCTCTTATCATGAGGGCACCATTCCCTTTCCCTACAGGAATTGATCTCTCACAATGCCAGGGTTCTTCTTTCCCTCCCTTCCTCACTCTTTCTTTCCCTCCCTCCTTAACCCTCTTCTTTTTCCTTTTTTTAAATCTCGGGGTTACTTGCTGCAGTTTGCTTTAAACTAGAGTTATCTGCTTATCTGTCCCCACTATTGGATGATTTAACTTCTGAGGGACAGAACCAGCCTTTTCTTCCCTTCCTCACAACACTGAACTCAGTATTTTATATTTAGATGCTTAATATGCTTGCGAATTGATCGCAGCAAGGATTCCTTTGCATTTACTGGCTGAACCAGCTAGATCCCCAAAGATATGGGAACTTGGGTAAGTTTCATTGTTAATTGTGAGAGTATTCTGTCAATGGTTGGCCCATGAGAAGGGCTACACACTGTTTGGAAGTCTCCAGACAGTCTTGAGTGGAAATAATCTATTTTGTTCTTCACCTCAAAATACTGTGCAGATCTTACACCAGAAGTTCCTAGTTTGGGATTTAGAAAATATGATTGCCTTATTGGTGGGCCATCCAGAATGGCAGTAATAACAATAATGGTACCATCCAATAAACCGAACGTTTGTGAAGTGCCAGACACAGAACCAAGAAGGCACTCTTCTATGTAGCATGACAACAAAATGAAGGAGGTAGGTGATAGAGGTCAGGCAGAAACTTTATGGCTTTGTCATGCATACAGTTTTCCTAGCAATTTTTCAGCCTACTTGAGGTTCATTGTAGGCTCAGCCTAATGTAACTTGAAGGAGGAAGCAGGGGTCACATTTGCGGGAAAGTAGCAGCAGAAGTCTTGCACACCTGATCAGCTTTTTGTTTATGGGTTACTCATAACGACTGTCAGCTAATCATATAGGCAACGACTTCAGACCATCTTAACTACCAGCTTAACTTCTTCTAAGGAGTTCGGGGGGCTTTTCAAAATGAGGGTTAGCCTTCTTTCCTGGCAGCTCAAATGACCCTGTTTACTCAGTTAAGTACATGCTTTCCATAAGTGTTAAAAAAAAGAAACAGGTCCACAATGGAGTCCTTCATGCCAAATCCCACCAAAACTTAATACCTAGCCTACTTGCAGTTTTAGCCTCTTCCCAAAGTGGAAATTTAAACTAACCTGGTCAGCATGAGTGAGATAATTTGCACGATGAGACCCCTGTCTTTCCCTAAGGGAAGATGGCTTTGCCTAAAATTATCTGTTTTCCCTTTTGCTAATAAACGTGTCCCACATCCACTTTGCACAACTTTTTTTTAACACCTTTATACTTGCTAGACAGGAAGTTGCCCGATTCGTGAATCATTTAATAAAGCCAGTTAAATCTATAAATTAGAATATTCTTATGGTTCCTGATGATATGTACTATTTTATTGGCTGTTCTCTTGGTGGTAAATTATAACGCCTTAACCATGCCTGCTTCCTAGAATATTCTTCCCTCAAATCCTTTTTAGCCCAGCTCTGTGTGAACACTTCATCAAGTATTTCCACAACCTTCTGTAAAATCTGCCTATTAATACATGAGAGAAAACTTACAAGTTCAGGCAAAAATGTTTATCTCAAATCCGTACCATTTTCCCTGGAGGCAGTAGCAATGGGTTGGGGCGCTAGAGTTTAATCCTCTATCTTCCTTTTTATATGTTATCATTTCTGTCTTGCAAATCAGATCAGAGGTACTGAAAGGGCCAGGTGAGGGTGGGGATTGCTTGATGAAGGGATGTTCTCATCTGGTCGGTGGGCATTGCAAACCCAAGGCTAAAAGACAAGAGAGATGGGATCATAGCCCATGTGGTCACTTTTCATCTGCTGAACATCCAAAGGGATAGACAGCAGGGGGTGGGGGGACATCCAGGGATCCTGCTGATACACAGGACACAACTCCTAGATGCTCCAAAATGTCTAGGTGAGCCTCTGACACTTAAACAGTTCTTTATTGTGGTAAAGTACACATCACATAAAACTGAGCATTTTTACCTTTTTAAGCGAACAGCTCCGTGACATTAAGCACATTCACATTATGGTGAGTCACTACCATCCATCTCCAGAACTTCTTCATCGTTCCAAACTAAAAGTCTGTCCCCAGTAAACACCACTCACCACTTCCTCTCCCCTCAGAGCCTGGCAGCCACCTTTCTACTTTCCATCTCTGATTTTGACTCTTGTACCTCATATAGGCGAAACCATGAAGTATTTCTTCTTTCGTGGTGGGTTTATTTCACTTGGCACAACTTCTTCAAGGTTCACCCATGTTCCAGCATGTGTCAGAATTTCCTTCTCTTGTTCCTGCATCTACTTTGAAAATGACCATTCTCAGCATTCAGGCTATTGACATTCCAGAAACCCTTCACCTCACTCTGTGTGGATGCACAGTAATTGTGAAGGGCCCCGGAGACAAACTGGAAGGGACTTTAGTCACTTCTCTGGATGTATAATTCAGAAAAAGAAGGAGAGGCTTGGGGAGAAAAAGAAGAGACTATGGATTGACAAGTGGTGGGAAAAAGGAAGGAACTGGCTACAGTTTGCACTATCTGTTGTAAAGTACAGTGCTTGATCAAAGGAATCACACAGGGTCTCTGTTACAAGATGAGGGCCGAGCATACACACTTCCCTCCTGATGTCATTATTCATGAGGATGGGTCTCTAGTTGGAATCCAAAATCCCTTGGGCAAAAATTACATCTGCAGCGGTTGGATGAGTCCAGATATTGCTTGTTCATTATTTCAAATCCAGAAAGATAAGAGTTAATTCTGAAGAAAACAACATTGAACTTGTGTCAAATTCAACTGCTCAGCAGGCCACAACAGTTGAAAACAAAGCCATCAGAAAAATTTGGAGTGGTACCTAGGTTTCTGAAACAGGAACAGTTTAGTAGACTGATGGATAAGATTGAAGTTGTCCAGCTACTGAAATAGCAAGACCTATTTTTGATACTTTAAAGATGAAATAAAAAATGAAAAAAAATTCCTTCCATTGTAAGAATGAAACATTTCAATGAAAGGACACACCATGTTTTGTTTATCCCTTCATCCGTGGATGCTTGATTGCTTCTACCTTTTGGCCAGCGTGAATAACACTGTTGTGAACATAGGTGTACAAATATCTGTTTGAGTTTCTGCTTTCAATATTTCTTGTATATATATATTCAGAATTGAACTTGCTGATCATACACTAACTGTATGTTTAATTTTTTGGAGGAACTATGATATTATTTTCCATAGTGACTGCATCATTCTGACATTCTGGGTAGTGCAGGTCTTTGCAGGAAGTGAGCTTGGAGAACTTTATCCTTTGGTTTTCCAAGGACTTGCTGATCCTGGAAGGGTTACCAAATTTCTGTCTTAGGTTACCCAACGGCAGAGGGAAATGGCAATTACTGTTCCTCTTAGGAAAACATGGGACTGTGGGAAGTGTTAGAAGGCTGGGAGGAGAAATCTGGTTCAAAAAGCCCAACCGGATGGTCTCACTCATAGCAGGAATCTAGAAAACTTAAATAAGGGACCAGGAAAATGAATATAAGAAAGTGAAAATCAAAATCAACAAAAAACTATGAACCAGAGACACTTTTTGGGGGGTGGGGGGCGGGAGGGGAAGGATTGGGGTCAGAATGGGGCGTTTGCAATTGTATGGGGGAATATAAAAATAAAATTTATTATTAAAAAAAAATAAAAAAATAAAAATAAAAGATCAGGGAAAAGGAAAAAAAAAAAAAAAACAAAACCAAAAAGCCCAAATTCCAGGGCCAGAGCTTGTGCCCAAGCTTCTTCCAGTAGGGTGGAACTGATGAGAGGTGGGGATGGCTGGAGGCAACCTTTGGTGACTGGGTCTGATATCTGCCTATCAGGCACAGATACAAGGGACCTTCTTTGAGGTCCTTAACCATCCTCAGCCAGCAGACCAGTGCATCTGCATTTCTGACTTTTGTTTAATCTGGGCATCTTCCCTTTCCTTTAGCATGGTATATAGTTCTAGAGAGAAGAGTGTCCCATCAAAATCGATCAAGATTTTACTCAGAATGTGTCAGCTGCATTTTCCCCCTACTCTCTCCCTTCCTGACCTCTGGTCAACTCGAATTTAGGATGTCAGAAGCTCTGCCAATTCCAGAACACAGGCTTGCGCTCTGATCTAGACCGGGCCCTCTCAAAGCAAGGGAAGCCCCATGCCTATCTCTCACTGAAGAACAGAGCAGCATTGGCCTCCTGTCCTTGGGAAGTCTGCCAAAGGCTGTAACCTCACCTCTCTGGCACTTGGGATAGGTTGGCCTTCTGCCAGAATTGCTTAGAAGACTTCTGGAAGGATGTGGAGGGTAAGGGAAGTGGAGAGGTTCTGCTGGAACTCTGCAGTCGTCTGATCTCACAGCGCATATTGGGGACCCTCATCAGTCGCTCTGTTGTATTTTCAGTCCTGCTGCCAGTAGCAATGAGATGTCTATGCAAAGACTCTTGTCTGTGCAGGATCAGAAACAGAGGGGCCAGGACTCATCAGTACTGACTGAGTTGAGCTCTAAGAAACAAGATCACACCTGTATCTGCCAGCAAAGACCTAACTCTTTGTTTTCCAAACACCAGCTGGTAAATTAATTA
This sequence comes from Talpa europaea, assembly GCF_964194135.1. Taxonomy (NCBI): domain Eukaryota; kingdom Metazoa; phylum Chordata; class Mammalia; order Eulipotyphla; family Talpidae; genus Talpa; species Talpa europaea. The sequence goes on from NC_140072.1 coordinate 90,768,221, forward strand.
GTCCTTAGTGGTGACTAGAAGAGTACTGGTCACCTGAGCTGAGCAAGTAATGCAGAAGGGAGTTTCACACATGTGCTCTCCTCCCCCACCCCATTTCTTGTGGTTTTTTTCAGTGCAGGGTGTCCTGGAGGTAACTTTCCTCCACTGGAGTGACGCTGCAGGGCAGCAGGGATCCATCCAGGCCTGTGCTTGCTTCCTGAGCACCTGGAGCAGTGCCAGGCCAGGCCAAGGAGCCCCACACTTGGTATCTGTGTAATGAATGAATCCATAGCTAAGATCTGGCCTGGGCTGGAGAACCAACTGACCTCTTGTTCTAGAGGCACTAACAGGAAAGTGACTGGTAAGGTGAAGCCCTTTGCAAGTCCCATCAGAGATGGCCTTGGGTTAGAAATAACCAGTGTTATTGCTCCTCTTTTGTCTTTCTTTTGAAATTGAGTCATCACTGAAGACTGCCCTCAGAGGCAGGAGAAAATAAAGTATTGCAGGAGTTCTTCAGCTGGGTTGGAGGTGGGCAGGCGGTATTAAAGTATGCCCAGTTAGCTTGTCAACTTCTTGGTGGTGGGAGGCAACCCTTCTAGAGGCAAATTTGCACATATTTACATACAATGAACAGAGGCAGTGCGCCTTTAAAGAGACACCCAGCTCTTCCCATCTACTCAGGCTAATTCTGCTCTCTCCTTTGTGTGGTGTCCTGAATCAAAAGTTAACCCCTAACGTTCTAGAAATCTTGGGGAGAGAAACAAAATGAACATGTCATTTAAATTTTAAATTAAAAAAAATGTAACTTTTAGTTTACATTTTTTATAAGTAGAAAAGAGCATATTGTGAAGACTTTCCCAGGGGAGAGAAAAGGAAATAGTAAAAAATGTAAAATCAATCCTGACTCTTCAGTTGCAGAGGAGATGAGATCTACTCTTTCATCTTTACTGGTGTGCTGGGTTCCACCTTACCCTTACGAAAGAGCCAACAGGGCTTAGACAAATTGTTTCTCTACAGTAGCATACGTTTTCCAAGGGGAAAATGGACTCTCACTTTCGAAAACATAAAGCCGTGTTTGTTTTATGTCTGTTAGGAAACAGCTCCCAGCACCGCGCGAGTTCCCAGCCCGGCGCTGCGCGTTGTGTAACCCGCCTGGGCTTCGCATTGCGCCGCCGAGTTCCACAGGCTTCTAGTGCAATAATAAGCTTGATCTTTTTATTCAAATACAATCAACAGCCACAGCCGGCTCCAAGTCACGTGGCCCGATCACATGGTGCTGGGACACCCAAACCGGCTGGCAATCTTTAATGCTTACTCCCAGGGAGAAAATGCAGGTTTTAAAGACAGGAACTCTATAAACCAGCCAGGACTGCAATGGAAGGTATACAGGCTGGGTGGGGTGCCTGCATTTCGCGAAATGCTTTCTAACCAAAGGAAAAGAGGCAGCGAACCCTCCCTGGTTTGGTTTTGCTCCTACGACTTTACAAATTTGCCCAGCAAAGCCTCTTTTCCCGAACCTGGAGGAGCCCCGCGGCCCGCGTGCAGGGCTGGAGCAGAGGGTGGGGCAGCCAGACTTGGCGCTGGGCCAGAGCGCTTGGGAAATGGAGGACAGAATTCTAAAATTAGCAGAAAGCAGTTTTCTCTCCCTTCAGAAAATCTTGCTTGTGGGTGGCTGGAGTAAGGGTCGACATGGGAGGTGGGACAAGGGAGGCTTGGTGAGCTGTGGGCACTCCTACAGTTTCCACGAAAATGGAAACCAAGGTCCAGACTGTGGCTTCTGCAAGTCTTTCTGTGGTAGGAGCAGAAGTGCAAGGGCTCTGCCTACCTGGATGCCTCCTTGTTCAGTCATTTGAATTTAGAAAGAATTTCTTTGCATTCCAGATCTTGCATATTGTTACCTAGGGCTTTCAAAAACTGTAATTACCAAGCGGAGTTTGTTTGATTTTAGTGTACAAGTGACAACAGTGGAAGTGAATCAAGAGTTTAGAATCTTTGCTGGAGGGAAGGGATACATAAAGTATCCCTTAGATACTTCAGATAAAAAGACCTTAGCAGAAACTGACAGCATTAAAAAAAAACAACAACAAAAAACCCAACAACAAAACAAATAAGGTGTGTTTTATTTCACATTTATTTATTTCACACACATTTACAAAAAGTACTTCCAAAAACATTATGCAATACAGACTGAGCCTTACAAGAAAGTACACCTGTGTCATCTGGAGTCTTACCTTTTGATTTCATTTAACTCTTTTCAGAAAGAACAAATACACAAAGAATTTCCAATTTTCTAGATTTGTTGTGTCACTGAAAGATAATAATTCCAGATAATTTGTTTAGTTGTCCCCCTTCTCACCTTGTCCCTATTCTATCCGCTTCAAAAAGATAAAATTTTATGACCTAAAGAGCTGGACCCAGGTTTGGAGGAGCCTGAGGTTTATACCATTTGGGGGGGCCTTTTGAAGAGAATATAAATTATACAAAATATACAAAATTAGGTATTAAACTATCAAAATTCTGGGGGAAAACATGCTATTTGCTTCTCACGCCTCTCAGATCCTTTTTATTCTCATTTTGTGGGCCATGTGTTTTGACAGTCTCACATTCTTGAAAGAAGGGAGCTTTTATCTTGGATAGTTCTCAATTTTAAGTGTGCCTGTAGTTGTATAAGTTTGATGATTGGAAAATTTTTCTCCAAACTAGCTCTGATTAGGTGATTCTGGCTCTATTTCATTCACATCTGTCTCTCCTCGCATAAAACCTTGGGCTGAATGCTGTGGATCTGGGCAGTCACATCTCCATGCCGGGTGTGTCGGCACTGTGTGCAGTAGGAATATTTCTGGAAACTTTCCCTGCTCCTGAACACTTCAGGGTAACAACTATAAATATAGTTGATGAATTTATAATGTTTCTTAACCAAAAGTAAAGCTGTATCTAACTCAGATTTCTCTTATTTAGTCCATGCTTACTCCAAAGTCAACTAAAAGGAGGGGAAGTGTGGTCAAAGGGAAGTCAGACTAGAGAGGCAGTGATCTTGAGCAATTAAAATCTTCAGTTTTAATTACCACTGCCAAGTTTGCAAATGCAAATGGCTGAAAATGTATTGCTGGGATTCCTGCATGGGCCTCCAATGAGGGCTGTGGAGTGGAGGCCTGGACATTCTTTTTCGTTACTTTTTTGGTAAATCTGCTTTTGGAGACCCTGGTACATAATAAACGTATCTGAAGAACTCATTTTCTGGGTCCTTGAATTCAGAGCTGTTTGTTTGAGGCAAGCTGCCTTATCTGGACATCTCAGAAGAAATGATTTGTCAAGGTAAATACCATTTAATAAAAAACCTCTATAGGGCTTTGATCAGCCCCTTGCACATTTCCTTCTCCCAGCCAGTCTGTCAGGGAAAACCAGTCTCTTCTTTCACAGTACAGAGTGTTGGGACTTGGGGGGAGAGGGTGGGGCGGGTGGTTAGGGAGGGGAGAAAAGGAGGGCAGGAAAGCAGCATTTATTTTATATGTGTTCTAAGCCCAGCACTACTGGTGCTTCATTGCACATGTCACTCCGTTTACTTTCCAGGACGACCCTGTGAGTGGCTGTTATAATTAGTCTCTGCAGATGAGAAAGCCAGGCTCAGAGAAACTGTTTCCTGCATAGTCCCATGGCGAGGGCGTTTCAAAACAGATTCAAGCCCAGGTCTTTTAGACTCCCCAGGCTGGTTCCTTCTTGACTGAACTCTCTAACTTGAAACTTTCCGTGAAGTGAATACGCTTGTTTTCATTTCTAGAGTGGAGCTGACTTGAGCTGCAAGCATCCGGTAGGCACAGCCCTGCTTGCAGAGGATGAACTCATTGCCTGCTAAAATAATTAGGGAGTGGAGTCCACAGGATTCTTTGACCAGCTTTAGAGTTCTCCTCCCTCCCTCTGTAATGATGCTGTTCTTTCCTGGCTTTATCTGCCAAAGCCCCTTTTGCCTTATCAAGGCCAAAAGCCACAAGTCATTCTATCCCAAACCATGGGACAGTTGCCCCGAAAATATGCCACCCATCTCTATGCTGAATGGTAAAGTCACCTTGTTGAATCACTCCCTTAGCTTGTCAGGACAGTATTTTGAATTTGGAAAGCCTCGCCAACATGTTGTTTATGGAGGAAAGGAGACTGTTAGTTCAGACGATCCGTAAATGCACTAATTAGCAGGATGGAAAGAACCCAAGTGCAGGCGGCAACTTTTCCCTCCAGATGAGATAATCCATCTGATGGTCTTCTGACTGCAAGGCAGATTCCTCATCCCAGGCCATGCTGGAGACCAGGACTCAAGAGCATTGAGGCTTTCTCAACTGCAACACCACTGACATTGGGGCTGGACTGGGGGTGGGCACAGCTGGGGAGCTGCCCTGGACATTGTAGGATGTTTTCTAGCCTCCCTGGCTGCTACCCAGCACTACCCCTTTCCCCCAAAGTATGATGATCAAAAATGCCTTCAGACATAGGTAAATGTCCCACCTCACTGGTAAATTGTCCCTGGTCAAGAGAGCTACGGAGTGAGTCCCATCGGCAGACCCCACCATCATCAGCTTGCAGTTGTGTTGATTCTTTTTTTTTTACCTTAAATATATATATATATATATTTATTTTATATATTTTTTACATCATTTTTCATTTTTGCACAATGTATGCATTTTCATCTTGGTATAGTCCCCATACAATTCCCATCCCCCTGGGTTTTGATCCTACTCCTTTCTCCCCCCCAACCCCCCAGTGTGTCTCTGGTTTATAGTTGCTTATTGATATTATTGATTTTTACTTTATTATAATTTAAGGTGTGATTGAGGAGACAGGGTGGTTTGTGGCTGTCATAGGGAGGTGGCCCAGTGGAATGTTCTTAGGTGGACACAGGGTTTCCAGCCCTCTTGGATGAGATTATTGCGAGGAAAACAGTAATAATGCCTTTGACTTCAGAAGCACACCCATTTCTATACAGTTAACCTGAAACCGAGCTGTTTACCTAACATGCTTAGCTTGGTGGCTTGGAGTTCCAAAGGTTTGAATTTCAGCTGTACTGCTAACTTGCTGTGTGACTTTCTCTGAGCTACTCTGCCTGTCTGTGACTCCCCAGTTCTTCATTTATAATAATAGGGTGATGACATCCATGTCATAAAGCTGCTCTGAGAATTCAATGAGGTAATGCATGTGCTTGACACATGGAAAATGCTTAACCAATGTAGCCCATTTAAAACATTTCTGGACCAATCTTTGAGGGCTTTTTTTTTTAATGTAAATAAATTTCTGCCAAAACCTTCCAGATAATAGTGCCAACCTTCTGCTTGGTTGAGTCTGGAAACAGTGTACCAAGCATCAATTTTAGAATCTCCTTCATGCTCTTTATGGGAAGTACAGATGCCCTCTCTTTCAGAAGGTCATGGTTATCAACTAAGCTAACTTCTCCCAAGAAAGCTCTGCTTACTGCAGATATCCGTCATGGTTTTTGCAAAAGTACCTCGGTCTACAGTCTGCTCCACTTGCTCTGTGCATACTGAGCCTGAGGTGTTTTACAAACATTTTAAACACCATCATGTCCATGAAAGGGTTTATTAATATACTCAATTACAAACAAGAGAAAATTAAAAAAAAAAAAGTAAAAGAAAACCAGTGGAAAAATAGTGAATGTTGCCTTTGTGTGTGGACCGAGTCATTCACCATTAGGAAAAAGTCCTACAGGACAAAGAGTAATTGTGTAATATATAAAAGTTGCCTTGCCTCTATGGGCAATAATAATCGGCCAAGATAGGACAAGTATTAAACAAAAACGAAAGGATTTGAATGAAGTGTCATGGCTTGGAGGCTCCGCATCCACAGTCTACCAGCTTCCTTCAGGAGCGTGCCAGGAGTTTGTTTGAAGACTCAGAGACTAGAGTGATGAAATGTTTGCCCCAAGCCATGGATATTTTCTCTGTACCAGGCCCCCTTTGAATTTTCCTGACTTCAAAGTGCAGTGGGGTGGTGGATATGAAGCTGCTAAGGAGATTCTTACAATATTTGCAGATAACATCTCTCTCAATGCATTTTTCAATGTAGAACAAACTGATTTGTTGGGGGAAATATGCCTGGGAGAACATACACCAGTTAAGAGGAGGAGCATATGCTTGATTTTAAAACACTCCTATTTGGTGGAAATCAATCTGAGGACTGCAAGCATAAACCCCTCCTAGGCAACCGGAATGACAAACAGCGAGCTTAAGAATAGCTTTTCAGGACGCAACCTGCTTCAATGCGGAGGAGCTTCTGAACATGAATAGTCTTGCTACTGCCTGGCAGCTACTTAGTTATTTCCCCACAAATGTGACATGTAAGCTCAGATTTGTAAACATGGGGATCGTTTTAAAAATTCTGAGGGCATAATAGATGGTATAGTTCCAACCTAGACTGTATCATTCTGTAATCTTTTGGACACAAATAAGAGTGGCTTCTTTAGAAGTTTGCTCTCTGCAGAGTGGGAGACAAAGCGTCTTAGAAAGGCACAGGAAAGCAGGTTCCATTCCTGCGGCTACTAGCTTCCCTTTCCTCTTCCTCTTTTGTATCCAGGAACGTCCAAGACCTTGAAATTCTAGCCAACCCTATTAGCTGATGTAGAAAAATGAGCACAGAGAATCAGGGAGGCAGCTGACTCGGACAACTGAGAGTTGTCCATTAGGAAGGAGCTCTGGAACAGTTTATATTTACAGGCCCATATGGTTGCTGAATAAACCTTAGGTTAGCTGGGTCAGGGCAGATTAGAATGAAAGATAACATTTTAATGAAGTAAGCACATTAGAAAAAACTTTATTTTGCAATAATTTTTGATTTACAGGAAAGTAAAAATAGTAAAAAGCAATACATATATCCCTCACCCAGTTTCTTAATGTTTACAGTTTATATAATCATAGCACAGGAAGTCCTCACTTACACTTTCCGTAGGCTCTTGAAAACTGATTTTAAGTGAAGTGACATACTGATATAGTGAAACCTGGAGAAAATCCATGAAGACATGGGGAGAACATACAAACTGCACACGGACAATGGCCCTGGCTAAGGATTTTTTCCTCATTGTTGTAACATCATTGTATGAAGCATTGTTTTTTGTGGATCTGCTGTACAATTACCCAAACCAAAAAATTAACTTTGGTACAGCACTATTAGTAAACAATAGGTTGAATTGGAGTTCACCAGTTTTTCTACTACTGTCCCTTTTCTGTTCCAGCATCCAGTTGCGGTCCCTTATGGCCTTTAGTTATTATTTCTCCTTGGTCTTTTTTTTTTTTTTTGTAAAGATTTATTTATTTATGCATATAAGAACTGAGGTACAGGCCAGAGGTGTGGGGGGTGAGAGGATTCACCAAAGACAGAGTGGGGAGCAGAACAGGCAGACTGACTGAAATACACTGCTGAGGGGAGCAGCGGAGGAGACAGGAAAGGTCTGCTGCGCCATGTGGGTCACCTCTTTGGCCTGGCCAGGGATCGAACTCATGCTGCAGTGGCTGTGGATGGCTTCATAGTGCTGAGACTTAAGCCCTTGCGCCACCAGGGATGCCCTCTAATGGCGACTTTGTTTTTTCCCATTTCCTCTACATTTGTTAATTGGATTCTACTGTAAGTAAGAGCTGCCCCTCCCCACTTTATTTTTTTTTAAATTTATTTATTTATTTGTTTTGTTTATACATGCACTGGGTACAGTCAGAAGCGCGGGAGGGCGAGAGAATTCACCAGAGCCAGAGCGGGGAGCAGAACAGGCAGAAGGACTGAAGTACACTGCTGAGGGGAGCAGCGGGCGGCAGGAGAGGTCTGCGCGCCATATGGGACCCTCCTCCGGTGGCTGGGGAGCAGCCGGGGATCGAACCGGCGCCGCAGAGGCCGCGGGCAGCTTCGCAATCCAGCGCTCAACCGCTGCGCTACGGGGAGGCCCCCCCACTTTATTTTTACTAATATGGGCTCGTGGTATTTATTTTATCCTGTGGACTCTAATTATATTGTCATTTATATGATATCTCAAATTATTTCAACTTTGACCATGGGGAGCTCTTTCAGATTGGATCCTGTGTTATTTCAAACCTGTGTCTCCCTCCTTTTGGGAGCACTTTCTTACCTTCTGACACTGCAGGCTACTCCAGGCTCATCAGCTCTTCCCTCTTTCCCAGCTAGATCACCACTTCTCCAAAGAAAGTGATTCTCTTTATGCATCATAGAATTTAAAGACCAACACCCTGACACCAGGTGTAATTACTGTTATTGAGTGTCATTGCTTCTAGGCCTTTTCAGCAGACAGAGCTAGGGGATATATGTGTGTGTAGTTTACCTATATATATAATACACATAACAAATACACAATTGTAGTGCCAGGAAGGCCACGGAGCGGGTTTCTATGATCCGTGCAGACTGGACTGGGTAAAGGAGAGTCCTGGAGCCCTCGGTGGGTTTTCTCAGGCTTTTATTGAGATTTACATGTAGTGTGGCAAGCAGGTACATGGCAGGTAGGGGTGCTGGGGGTGGGGTAGGCCTCCAAGCCGCCAGCAAATCTTCACCCTGGGCTTCTCTGGCTTCTTTTGCCCCTTCTCTCTCCTGCCTCTCTCCTGCCTCTTCTTCTCTCTGTGACTATCTCAATACTCCTCCCATGGCCCACAGAAGTAAACAAGTCAGCTTACGACAGTGTAAGAACTGCAGGTGCCCCATCAGGCAGAGCAATCCTAATGGTGGGAGAGCAGAAAAGCTTGAAAAACCATTTACCCTACAACAATATACCTATATGCGCAAACATATACATGCATATAACCTGTGTATATATGCATATTGATATTTCTTCTACATCAATCTGTATAGATATGTAAAACGCATGACTTCTTATTGATATTTTCTGATGTCAGCCAACACCACAGAGATCAAATTCTAGCATCTCCTTTCCCTCTTTGTGACTTCAGTGAGAAATTTTTTTTTTTAAAGATTTATTTATTTATTTATACAAGCACTGGGTACAGTCAGAAGCGCAGGAGGGTGAGAGAATTCACCAGAGCCAGAGCAGGGAGCAGAGCAGGCAGAAGGACCGAAGTACACTGCTGAGGGGAGCAGCGGGCAGCAGGAGAGGTCTGCGCGCCATGTGGGACTCTTGCCGGTGGCCGGGGAGCAGCCGGGGATCGAACCGGTGCTACAAAGGCTGCAGGCAGCTTCGCAACCCAGTGCTCAACCGCTGCGCCACTGGTGAGGCCCGAGAAACGGGCTTTTTGACCTATACTGTATTTTCTGTTCTGTTTAGCCCTAGGACACATAAAGTAACTTGAGAATTTCTAACCCATGACCCTCTGAGAAACAAATTTACTAACTAGAGTATAGTATTTATGTAGAGTTCTTTCTGTCTTAAGACTTTCAGGATCCTATTAAAGTACTTGTTTTCAAAGTTCCCAAGTTCTTTGCTTCATTATTCATTTGTAACACTGAGTTAATTTGTTAGGATTTGTATTTCCTTTTTTGCATTCCCTTTGCATCCTGGTTTGTTTGCTTAATTTATATATAACAAATCTGAGTCTCTGTGGCTTTCAGGTTTTTGGATTTTGAGGAACGCTTGGGGTTGTGTGTCTGCCATCACAGTCACAATACAGAATAATTTTATCACAGAATTCCCTCATGTTGCCCCTTTATAACCCATCCCTCCTGCACCTCATAGTGCAATCTGTTTTCTGCCCTATAGTGTGGTCTCCTGTATAGAAGCATAGAATAATCTTTAGATCTGATTTGTTTCACTTAGCAAAACAAATCTAGCAGTCATCCTTTCTGTTGCATGCATCAATAAATTGTTCCTTTTTGTTACTGAATAAGCTTCCATTTTTTAAACACCTCAGCCTGTTGTAAGTCTGGTCAATGATCTTGTGCAGTAATTGACCTGCTTTATCTTTATGGAAATTCATATGATCTTATTTTGGTCCCTGGGTTTCCAATGTTTACAAATTTCCAATATGATAGTTTCTTGATCTATTTTCATCCATCGTGGTACTTAGTGTGCCCTTTCATTCTGGAAACACATCTCCCTTCTGTTCTGGGAATGCCTGAGTGATTTTATTGATTTCCTTCTATTTCTCTTTTTTCTTCTTCTAAGACTCCTGTTATTTAAATATCGGATTTCCTGGATTCACCCTCTTCTCTTTCATTTTCTCTTTCTTTATCTTTCTGCTTTAGTTTCTGGAATACCGTATGGAGGCATAGAATAGTCTTTGGATCTGACTTGGATCTTCCCCTTAATTAATTTGTCATTTCTGAAGTCATGTTTTTAATTCCCAAGAGCTCTTTTTGTTGTTGTTGATCTCTATTCTTTTCCCCCTTCCCTCCCTCCCTAACTCTCTCCCTCCCTCTCTCCCTTCCTTCTTTTCTTCCTTGTTTCTTTCCTTCCTTGTTTTTGTTTATAATTTTTTTTAATGGATATTCTGTCATCTCTGTGAGGATATTAATTATTTTGTGGAAAACATTGTTCTCCCTGCATAGACTCCAAGTAGCTCTTTCTTTTGTTTGTTTGTTTTTGAGTCTATCAACATCATAAAGAGCTGAGAGTACCAAAAAGCTAACAGGAAGCTCTGAGTTCAAGGCAGGGGCTGGGTGCCCCCCCCCCCCCCACACACACGCAGTGTAACAGGGCTGGGTGAACCATATCTTTGGGTCCTTCTCTTGGGCTAGTCAGATCCACCAGAACAGAGTTTTGGGCGACTTCCTGGAAACTTGAGATCTGACTGCCAGTGGTTTGAGGCTAAATTAGGGGGAGCAGAAAGGGGGAGGGTGTCAGCACTCAGTATTTATTCTGTATACAGTCATTTAATCTTGGTTTTCACATGGTACTTTCAACTTCCCGGTCTAGAGACTTCTGTTTTGCACTACTGAAAGAGTGAAATCTCTAGACTGTGGTGGAAGAGGGCAAAGCCATCTCCCAGTGGCAAAGAAACTGGAGAGCTGTGTCTCTGGGGGCTCCCCCACTCCTTGTCTACTTATTCGCTTTGTACCTTCACTTGGTGCTGTTGGTTCCTAAGCTTTTTGGAGATGATGTAGTGTAAAGCCAATTCACCTTTATAACTACCAACTTGAGGCTCCCTCTTCCATCACTAACTTCTATGACTTGTTGCTATTGCTTTCTCTCCTGTCCCGCTCTCCTTGTGGGCTATGTCTTAAAAATCTCTGTACTATAACTTTTTTTGTTAGTTTGTTTGTTTGTTTTAAAGATTTATTTATTTATTTATATAAGCACTGGGTACAATCAGAAGCGCTGGAGGGTGAGAAAATTCACTAGGGCCAGAGCGGAGGGCAGAACAGGCAGACTGACGAAGTACACTGCAGAGGGGCACAGCAGGCGGCAGGAGAGGTCTGCACACCATGTGGGACCCTCGCCCCGTGGCCTGGGATCGAACCGGCACTACAGAGGCTGCGGGCAGCTTCGCAACCCAGCACTCAACTGCTGCGCCACCGGGGAGGCCCTGTTCTATAGCTTTTGTGTGTGTTTGGCTGTGTAAATTCACTCTTCCACTGGAAAGTGAAAGTCTAGACTGTCATATTTTTATTTACAGAAATCATAATTCAATGCAAACGGGACTTGGATTCCATCTCAGTTTTGCTAAACTTCAACTGGATAAGCGACTTGACATTCACACGTCTGGTTATTGAGGGGTGACCTCAGAACTTGGGACCCGACTTGCCTAATTCTGTTTGTTCTATACCACCATGGTGCCCCTTAGTATCATCTAATAATGCTAAAAATATTTTTATTTTGAACTAGTTTGAAATTCATAGGAAGTTGCAAAAACAGTACAAAGTTACCAGCTCCCCCAATAGTAGTATCTTTTATAATAACAATACATTGGTCAACACCAGGAGCTCTATGTTGGTTCAACAGTCAGGTCAGACATAGAACTTCAAGTGACATTTTTAACATATAAATTTTTGTCTTCTGCTAAACAAAAGCCAGAAAAAGACCCAATCTTCTCATATTAAAGAGTTTAGAATCTAAATAGACAAAGATAAATGACCAAGTAACAGCATTCAAATGCAATCCAAAATATATTTTAGAGCTTTCTTTCAGAAAAGTGAGATGTGGCAGAGAGAGTATGGACTGGGAAATCAGAAAGATCTAGCAAATTCAACTTCACTATTTAAGATTTGTGTGTTTAAGTCGGTGATATGTCATCTAGAAGAGTGCTAGATAGTAGATATCAATAAGTGATCAACATAATTTAATAAGATAATAATCCCTACTAACCATAATTTGCTAATTGCCCAGTTGATCGTGAATCCAGCTATAATATCACATAGGCCCTTCTGCCTCTTAATTTACTCTGTGAGGGTTTACCTAGAAAAGCTAATAGCCGCTCCGTGCAAGAGAAGCCTCGAGAGGGCAAAATGACTTTACCAAGGTGGCAACAGTGGAGTGGGACTTCTGACCCTCCTACTTTCCCATCTGTGTTTTCATAAAGTATGCAAAGACTGTCAAACACTGAATTAAATGCAAATAATTTACCTTTTCTTTTAAAGAAACCTTCGAAAAAGGTCTGATTATGATCTTTTTGGGTGTGGTACAGGGTAAGGGCACATAGCTAACAGCCCAAAGGAAAATGTTTATCTGTGACCACATTATCAGCTCACAGGCTATTCAACGCTCAGGGTAAGGTGTTGGCTCCTTTCCCAACCTCCCCAATTCCACATACAAGTCCAAGGGTATCACCCCAAAGAGGAAGTTTTCATCCCATGCACAGTGAGAGTGCTTAAGAATTTAAAAACCTATGCAAATTCACAATTGAGCCTTATTAGATTATCTGAACAAAACACAATTCTACATGTGAACTAGCAACCTGGCATTCTTCAAAGGCCCACGCTTGGCCCTCCCTCAGCGGGTGGCTATCCTGCTTCACACCACACCTGATTTCTGTGCCTGCCTTACTCTGGCTGGAATTTCCAGAAAGGGGGATTCACAAAGGCAGCAGCTGCTAGCTTGGGCTCACAGCAAGGAGGAGCTCTGCCTGGAAACTTGACCATTTGGTACAGTTGTAAAGTCATGATTTTCTTTTGGGGGTGTCTTTAGTCAGGGGGACTAATAGTTCTCAGGCCAGACTAAGCAAAGCCACATTTGGGTCCACCCAAGCAGGTTGATGGTAAAACAGGACCCGAGGAGAAAGAAGCTACTATGTGATCCTGTCTCTCTTCTGTTCCTGTTGCATGTTATTGGGAGTAACTCCCAGACCAGTCTTTATGCCTCCATCCCTGTCCTCTCTGCCCCTCCCCACCAAGATCACATTTAAATAGAGGTTTTGGTATTTGAATAGAATTGTTAATGCAAAAAAAAATCTCCCCTCTATAAATCATGAAATAATGGTATAATATTATAGAATTGCCTAAATTAGCTATGTAGTAAGAGCTGCAACTTACATTGAAAACTTGCTTTCTTATGAACTGAATTTGTGCCCACCTAACATCCCCAATTCATAAACTTAAAGTCCTAATCTTCAGCACCTTAGAATATGACTATATTTGGAGATATGTAGGGCCTTGGAAGAGGTTATGTTAAAATGAAGTCTTAAAATTCACAAGCTGGCAGGAGACTATACAGTAAGGGAGGAGGAGGGAGAGGGATCAAAAAAGGGGAGGGAAGAAAAAAATAATAATAAAAGAAAAATAAACTAAAATGTATAATCTGATACATTTCGACATGTATCTACAGCAGACATCTTGACCTGTTATCTTCAGAAGTTTCCTCAGGGGCCTTTGTGATCTGTCCCTCCCTTCTTCTTTTCCCGTTTGCCAAGCTACTGCTGAAACTGCTTCCTGTCACTATAGATTCATTTAAGGGATGGGAGAGATGGCCCATGGGTGCTAGGGTGGTGGGAGAACTACAGGGATCACACCTGAGGGGAAAAATCAAATATTGTACAAAAATTAACAACAATCTGAGAAAATTAATTAATTAAAAAAATAAAAATAAAATGAAGCCTTTAGAGTGAGTCCTAATCCTCTAACATTGCTGTCTATAAATAAGAGACAAGATCAGTATACAGACACCTATATGTATAGAAGACCATGTGAAGACAAAGGCCGGGGTGGGTGGGTGGGAGGGAGCAGCCACCTTCAAACCAGCAGAGAGGTCTCAGAAGAAACCATCCTGCTGACACATTCATTTTGGATTTCCAGATTCCAGACTGATCAAAAATAAATTTCTGTTGTTTAAATCATCCAGTCCCTGGTACATAGTTATGACAGTCTCAGCAGACTAATACATGGTTTAGTAAGAGCCATACTGTAGTTTTAATCAATGAATTCACAAAAGGTATTTGGTACCTATTTTTAAAAATAACCATGTAAATTGAGTGTACTTTTTGCATTCTTTTCTTTTTCTTTTTCTTTTTTTTAAAGATTTATTTATTTATGCATACAAGAACCGTTACAGACCAGGGGTGTGGGAGGTAAGAGAATTCACCAGAGACAGAGTGGGGAGCAGAACAGGTAGACTGACGAAATACACTGCTGAGGGGAGCAGTGGGCTAGACAGAAAAGGCCTGCTGCGCCATGTGGGTAGCTCCCCAGCTGGCTGGGATTGAACCGGCACTGCAGAGGCTATGGACAGCTTCACAGCACTGCACTCAACTGCCTGCGCCACCAGGGAGGTCCCATTGTTTTCTTTTGAAGAATTTAATGGCAAGATAACATACATAACAATAATCATATCTAAAATGTGCATTCTGATCAATGTTGATGAACATCTACACCACGATCAAGAAAATGGATGTATCTGTCATCTTCAAAAGTTTCCTCAGGTGCCTTTGTAATCTCTGTCCCTGCTTTCTCCTTCTCCCATTTTCCAAGCTACTGCTGAATTTGCTTCCTGTCACTATAGATTTACCTGCTATTGTTAAGAGTTTTATATAATTGGAATTACATAGCATGTACCTTTTGTTATGCAACTTCTTGCACTTTGCATAATTTTGTGGAGATTTATCAGCGTGGCTGTGTGTTCTCAATAGTTCATTTCTTTTTGTTGCTTGGTAGGATACATGGGATGGACACCAGTCTGTCCATTCACATGTGGGAGGATGCAGCAAAAGCTTGTTTACAGTTTCTTTTTAAAGAAAAATAAGTCTTTTATTCGTAGGATTATAAGGTGATTAGGTACCACATTTTTATTTACTATCTTATCCATGTTATTTTATTTTCAATACACGGAAGTAATTATAATAGTTTTTGCTGGTAATAAAGTTCTCTATTGTTTTCCAATAAAGGCCTAATTTGTTAATATTGGAGTCTCTAAGAATGGAGGTTTTAAGAACAACATGATCTTGATTCTAGTTGATTCATTTTTTTTAAAAATTTATTTATTCATGCATACAAGAACTGGGGTAGGTACAGGCCAGAGGTGTGTGTGGGGGGGGGGTAAGAGGATTCACCAGAGACAGAGTGGAGAACAGAACAGGCGGATTTACTGAAATACACTGCTGAGGGGAGCAGTAGGAGAGTCAGGAGAGGTCTGCTGGGGAATCAAACTTTTGCTGTAGTGGTTGCAGATAGCTTCATAGGTTGCTTCTTAACCCCTTGTGCCACCAGGGAGGCCTGATTCTAGTTGATTCTTAACTGTACTATGTTGTTGTCTTCAACTATAATTTTTGTCTCCTTTTTTCACCTGGTTTAACTTTAGTTTTTGTTCACATTGTTTTTTTTTTTCTTCTTTATATTGGTTTTGTTTTCTTTCTTTTTTTCTTTTTGAGTGGTGTAAGCATTCATTTCTAGACACACGCTTTCTTTATTTTCGGGAAAGTAGCCAGAAGTAGAATGTTTGGATCACTAAGATGCCTTATACCATTTTTGTTCTGCCACCAGCAGTGTGCCAGAGGTCCAGCTCACCTCCATCTTGGCTGATATAGGGTAGAGGTGCCCCTTTTGATTTGAGCTGTTCGACCTGTAGGTGTAGCACCTGTGATGTCGATTGGTGTTTCCTTAATGATGCTGATGCTGCCATCCATATGTCGTTTTTAAATGAAATATCTGCTCAGATCTTTTGCCTATTTTGTAATTTTTTCTCCCTCTTACTATTGAGCTTTAAGAATTCATTTTGGGGCCTCCCCGTTGGCGCAGCGGTTGAGCGCTGGGTTGCGAAGCTGCCCGCAGCCTCTGCAGCGCCGGTTCGATCCCCGGCTGCTCCCCATCCACCGGAGGAGGATCCCACATGGTGCGCAGACCTCTCCTGCCGCCCGCTGCTCCCCTCAGCGGTGTACTTCAGTCCTTCTGCCTGCTCTGCTCCCCACTCTGGCTCTGGTGAATTCTCTCACCCTCCCGCGCTTCTGACTGTACCCAGTGAATGTATAAACAAAACAAACAAACAAATATAATAAATAAAAACATGCCTCTATTAAAAAAAAAAACTAAAAAAAAAGAATTCATTTTGTATTCTGGATATGTGTCCTTTATCAGATAAATGCTTTACAAATATTTTCTTCTATGTGACTTGTGTTTTCATTTGCTTGATAGTGTCTTTTGAAGAGCAGAAGTTTCTAATTTTGATGAAATCCAATTTATCATTTTTTCTTTTATGTATTGTGCTTTTTATTTATTTTTTTTAAGATTTATTTATTTATCTTATACAAGCACTGGATACAGTCAGAAGCGCGGAAAGGTGAGAGAATTCACCAGAGCCAGAGCTGGGAGCAGAGCAGGCAGAAGGACCGAAGTACACTGCTGAGGGGAGCAGCGGCGGCAGGAGAGGTCTGCGCGCCAAGTGGGACCCTCCTCTGGTGGCCGGGGAGCAGCCGGGGATCGAACCGGCGCTGCAGAGGCTGCGGGCAGCTTCGCAACCCAGCACTCAACCGCTGCGCCACCGGGGAGGCCCTGTATTGTGCTTTTGGTGTCATATTTAAGAAGGCTTGTCAAGGTTTTTCTATTTCTCCTTATATTGTTTTACATTTCACATTTAGGTTTATGGCTCATTTTAACTAATTTTAATATGTGGTACAAGGTAAGAGTCAAAGTTAATTTTTTGGAACATATGAATGTTCAGTTGCTTCAGCATCATTTAGTCAAAAGCCTTTTTTTTTTCTCTAGTGAATTGTCTTTGCATCTTTGTCATGTATCAGTACATATGGGTTATTTTTGGACTTTTATTCTGTTCTATTGATATTTTTATCTTTATGTCAGTAGCAAACTGTCTTGATTGCTGTAATTTTGTAATAAGCCTTGAAATTAGGAGCTGTTAGCGCTCCAACTTTTTTCTGAATGTCCTGTTGTAAGGGCCAGGAACGGACACGGGGCAGGTTTTCTGATCCCATGCAGACCGGGTAAAGGAGGAGTCAGAGTCCTCAGTAGTTTTGCAGGTTTTTTATTTGGGGTTCACCAGGCATATGGCAGGCAGGGGTGCTGGCTGGGAGGCTGGCAGGCCTCCCAGCCCCCAGCAAGTCTTCACTCTATCTGGGCTCTCTGGCGTTCTCTGCTTCTGCTTCGGCTTCTCCTTCAGGTTCTGCTGCTGGCTGGCTGGGGCTGCTGGCGTCTCCCTGTGACGCCGCCCTTAAAAGCACAGTCTTAGCTCAGCTGAATCCCATCTACCTATGCCCACACCCTATTCCAGGTGCCCGCCATCAGGCATGCATTCAGGACAAGGATCCATCATCTATCCTGATGGCGGAAGAGCAGAAAAGCCTGATATTTTCTTTACCCTACAGTCCACCCCCTCAGGGTTTTCTGCCATATAGTCTATACATATATATACAATTTTCTAAGCAAACAATTCAGCCATGGCCCACAAAAGCAAATACATCAAATATAACAAAACACAATATAACAAAATACAACAGAACACAAATAAGTCCAGGCAGGGCACCAACCTAGTGCAAAAGACAATTATTGGTACTAGCAGATAAGCCACCAAATCTGCTGCCGAAGGCACTGCTCATACGAGGGAGGGGAATCACTCACGGCATCTACTATATCACACCAGGAGCCGTCAGGCTTCCTGGCCTTCTCTGGCTGTAGTCTAGGCTACAAGGCACACACAGCATCCACCCCCAGGATGCACTAGCTCTGGGATTGGCAATTTTATTCTGTTGGGGGTAATCGCCAACCCTCAGGGTTTCTGTCTGCAGTCGCTCCAACACTCGGCCTTCACGGCCACCAATGCGACTCGCAGACCCCTGCACTCAAGCCAACTCACTGCACAAGCACATGGGTCGGGGATCCAAACTCTGCATTCGGCTTGGGCTCCACCCCAAGCCACATTCCCCACCCCTCCCCCAAGGACAGGTTCCTCAGCTCCTCACCCTCGCTCGAGAATGAGCAGGGCATCACCCACAGGTGATTTTATGAGACTCACAGTTCTTCAGCATACCAAGGCTGCTTGACAGCCGCTCAGGGCTTCTCAACTTATCATCAGTACCAGCTTTTGCTTTCTTAGTTGGCTTTTCTCCTCCACCTGGCTGCTGGGCATACACAGGCTGCTTTTGGCCATCTAGGCCCACTGGCCACCCCCAGATTCCCATCTCCTGGGGTTTACAAACAAAACTGTTCCACCCCCAGGGTCCCAAAACATATCAACCTGCATGTCCTCCGCCTTTGGCGGGACCGTCAGTCCATCAGTCCAAGTCCATTGGCCTCTCCCTGCTTCAGCAACGGCCTGCTGCCTCAGGGGTCATTGGCTGGTCCTTTCCGGTGTCATTGGCTGGTCCTTTCCGGTGTCATTGGCTGGTCCTCTCGGGCGTCTCCTCCATGTGAGGTCTCGTCCCACAACTCCGGACCGTATCCACCTTCTGTGCCGCCATGGTGCCTCCAGCGTCATCACAGGCAAACAGTTTGCTCTCCTTAGTCCCTCCAGGTCTTCGGAGGGCTCCAATACCCGTCCGCATGGATCTTGCCGACTTACGCCAATTGTAAGGGCAGGACTGGGCACAGTGCAGGTTTTCTGATCCCATGCAGACCGGGTAAAGGAGGAGTCAGAGTCCTCAATGGTTTTGCAGGTTTTTTATTTGGGGTTCACCAGGCATATGGCAGGCAGGGGTGCTGGCTGGGGGGCTGGGAGGCTGGCAGGCCTCCCAGCCCCCAGCAAGTCTTCACTCTATCTGGGCTCTCTGGCGTTCTCTGCTTCTGCTTCGGCTTCTCCTTCAGGTTCTGCTGCTGGCTGGCTGGGGCTGCTGGCGTCTCCCTGTGACGCCGCCCTTAAAAGCACAGTCTTAGCTCAGCTGAATCCCATCTACCTATGCCCACACCCTATTCCAGGTGCCCGCCATCAGGCATGCATTCAGGACAAGGATCCATCATCTATCCTGATGGCAGAAGGGCAGAAAAGCCTGATATTTTCTTTACCCTACACCTGTGTAAATAGAATGACCATTAATGCCTTTAATGTGTAGGATAAGTGATTTTCAGGCTTTTCTGCCCTCCTGCCATTAGGGTTGCCCTGCCTGATGGGGGCACCTGCATTTTATTACATTGTTATAGTTGTGTTGTTTACTTCTGTGGGCCATGGCTGCAGTATGGAGATATTCGCCAAGAGAAGAGAGGCAGGAGAGAGAGAAGGGGAGGAAGAAAAGGAGAGAACGCCAGAAGAGAGAGAACGCCAGAGATGAAGAGAGAGAGAAAGAGGAAAGAGGAAAGACTTGCTGGGGGCTGAGAGGCCTGCCGGCCTCCTGGCCCCCCCACCCTTGCCTGCTGTGTACCTGGTTGCCACACTACATGTAAAAGCTCAATAAAAGCCTGAGAAAGCCACCAAGGGCTACAGGACTCTCCTTTACCCATCTGCCTGGACCATAGATTCCTGCTCTGTGCCTTCCTGGCACTACAGATGTCAACCAGAGATCCTTTGGGGTGGACTTCGTTTCCTCTCTTAACCTCCTTTGTGGTTCTTACAGACTTATGACCTTCTATTCAAGCCCCTAACCAACCTCTGCACCTCTAACTCTTAGTTCTTGTCTTTGCTTTTTTCTTAGCCCAAGAAAAGAGGAGGTCAGCAACTGAGACTCCTTGAGCTGTTACTCCCCCAGCACTAAGCTGCTCAACATTTCCACTATCTTTTTTTTTTAAAGATTTATTTATTTATGCATACAAGAACTGGAGTACAGGCCAGAGGTGTGTGGGGTGTGAGAGGATTCACCAGAGACAGAGTGGGGAACAGAACAAGTGGATTGACTGAAACACACTGCTGAGGGGAGCAGCGAGCGAGACAGGATAGGTCTGCCACACCATGTGGGATTCTCGCCAGCCGGGATCAAACCCGCACTGCACAGGCTGTGGATAGCTTCACAGTGCGGCCAACTGCCTGTACCACCAGGGAGGCCCAACAACCACCATTTTTGACTCTGTGAAATATCTCTATTTTTCTCTTCTCCAGAACATCATGCTATTTTATCATAATTGATTGTCTTCCCCATGGGCAACAAGTAGGCAGGGACTGTGATTCATTCAAGGTTAAGTTGAAGACAAAAGACTCTGTGCTAGTTCATTTTGGCTGAAATGGATTTATTATTGGCTATCTGCTTCAGCACTGGTTCTTAAACTTTAGCATGCATCTGAATCATCAGGAAGGTGAGTTAAACCAGGAACCCACCCCTAGAGTTTCTGATTCAATAGGTCTGGGATGGGGCCCAAGAATTTGCATTTCTAACAAATTTCCAGATGCTTCTGATACTGCTGGTCCAGAGAACACCCTTTGAAAACCACTAGGTTAGAGAATGCTTGCAAGGACTGGAGAAGAAGGCTCCAGACTGGGCAACCAGGAACTACTCCTAGACCATGCTGCAAAACTCACCTGGCAGGTAGTTGATGGGCCTGCTGTTTTCACTATCCCAAACTACATTGCCTGTGTTGCAGCTGGGAATGCTGCCACACCAGGAAATTGTTCTGATACTGCTCAGTACTCAGTACCTGGGAGGTCAGAGATTGACTGGATATTACTGCCTTTGTCACCTCTGCCAAAGAAGGTCCAAAGACCTCCACCTCTCTGCTTCCAGAGGGATAGTGTGGTGCCTCTTACAATGTTCATGCTGCGTCCTGCACCAGAGCATTTGCCTTGGTGCTGTTGTTATTATTATAGTTGATCTAGAACGTTACTTGTGGAAACTCCAGTGGAAGGGAGTTTGGAAAATATATTCTTCACTGTTCTAGTCTTTAGCGCATAAGAAACCTCTTTAGAAGGAGATTGAAATGGTTTTGAGTGAGGCAAGAGTAGCAGCTGCAGTAGGCTGTATTTTTTTTACCTAATTTTCTGGTATAGTGCCTCACCTCCTCAATAAATAATAGCTCTTCTCTCCTTTTTCTGTCCCCTATATCTCTAATCTCAGTTGATCCCCAACAATATGTTGATGTGTTTTGACTGCTGGTAAAATATGCTTGAGTTCTGCCTAAGTTTTCTCTTTGTGTTTTTTTTTATAAATGAAGTGGGCTCTTCAAACATGCTAGGTATACAGGGAGAGTAGGATTTTTGCAGTAACAAATCTGCCCAAGGCTATTCCTATCAAAGCGTTAGTACCAGTTGGCTCACCTGTGATCTAGGTTACGGCATCTTTTTTTTTTTTTTTAAGATTTATTTGTTTATGCATGCAAGAACTGGGTACAGGCCAGAGGTATAGGGGGGAGGGTGGTAAGAAGATTCTCCAGAGACAGAGTGGGGAACAGAACAGGCAGATTGACTGAAACACACTGCTGAGGGGAGCAGCAGGCGAGATAGGAGAGGTCTGCTGCGCCATGTGCCACAGAGGCTGCGGATAGCTTCACAGTGCTGTGCTTAACCCCTTGTGCCACCAGGGAGGCCCTAGATCACTGTATCTTTCTCCAGAGTGATCTCTCCCTCTCTCTCTTCCTTCCTTCCCTGCCCTCATCCACAGAGACAGGAATCCAAACATGCCACTTCTGTCTAAAGAATCGCTGAGGCTGATTCCATTCCTAGAAAGGAGTAATGAAATCTTAACCCACATGATTTATAAAGGGGTTTGGAATCAGTCCTCTCTCTCCGGGGTTTGCGCATCTTACGTTTGTTCCCTTGGTGCCCTTTGGTTGATTGCTACAAATAGTCATATTGCCTGTTCACTACCAAAATTTAAGGTCGAGAGATCTTCAAGTCTTCCTTAATTATCTAGAGTATAAGCAGAAAGGTGAAGGTTTGGGATAAAGAGGGTGTGCTCGGAGTTCAGGCAACACCTCCAGTCATGAGTTCCAACCTCTTCCTTTAAGCCACACCACAGTGTCACCCACAGGTTTTGGTGACCATGACATAAGCAAATTTGGCTTCTAAAATTTTGGCAATGCGTCTAGTGTCAAAAGCCAAGTTTCAAACAGAGGATGGCATGCACAGTGGGAGGAGCATATGATTTGGAGATAAAAGGTCTCGGGACTGAATGTTTTCTCTTTTTTGATGGGTTGTGTGATGTTGGACATATCTCTGAACCGTCCCTAGCCTCAGTTTCTTCACCTGCAAAAAAGAGAAAACTCTGCCTTACAGACCTGTAAGGATTTCATATAAAGTGTTCCATACATTGTCCAGTGGTGGAAGCCATTAATATTTAGAGTGGGGCCTCCCCTGGTGGCGCAGCGGTTGAGTGCTGGGCTGCGAGGCCGCCCACAGCCTCTGCAGCGTCGGTTTGTTTCCTGGCCTCCGGCGAGGGTCCCACAAAAAAAAAAAAAAAAAAAAAATATATATATATATATATATATATATATATTTAGTGATGAGAACAGGCCTCATAGTTAATTTGCATGTGCTCATAAGTGCACAGCTCATCTCAGTGTATGTATGGTCCCAGTGCCTTGCAGACGTCGCTTGTAAACGTTACTCATTTGCCACCTCAAATCCTTTTTGGACTCTCTCTATATATAGAGTCTACATTCATTTAGTAAGTGAGCCCTTCCCATGGCAAGTGCTGGAGATTCAGAGCTGAAAGAAATAGCACCTGCCTTTAAAGATCTCACAGTTAAAGGGGCTGAAACCGGGTACTGCAGGTCTTTGCCTGTCAAGCTAAGGATTTGGGACTCTATTTTGTAGGCAGTTGGGAGCTCCACTAGGACAGAGAACTGGTTGACCTTATACTGGGAGCATCACTGTTGTAATTATGGCTGGAGACTCAGGGGACAGGGAGGACTGCTGTCCGGGCGGAAATGAGACCGTGGGCATGTTCCAGGCCTGGTGAGAGGCACACTCACAGGATGTGGGGGCTGAATGGATGTGGGATGAGGCTGAGAAGCAAAGACATGGGCCACTTGTGGGTTTCTGGCCCATGTGACCTGGCCATACTTTCTTTGACACAACAACAAAAATCATGGCATATTCTTAGTCATTCTGATTCCTTATGCATCAATTTTGATACCAGAGTTTATTTAATTGTCCCATCTTTTCTAATAAAATTCAGTCCCCTAACTAGCAGGGACTGTGAATAAGAGCAGAATAAGGGCAGGAGTGCTTGCCTTTTAAATTTTTTCCCAGTAGGAAGCAATTCAGTATAATTGATTTACTGTTGACTTTCACAACCTGCCGGGAGAGTAGAGTGCTCAGATCTTGCAGTTGCTGGGCAAGTACTCAAAACAGCTTCTGGCTCAGTCACATTGCCGGGCACAAACACACAGGTTATGAAATATTTAATACTGTGTTTTTGTGGGAGAATTATGAGGAGGAGAAAGCAACGTGTTGTAAAGGTGGTCTGACCAGATATTGCTTAGCTATCTGGCTTCAAGAACCTGCACAATTCTGACTGATGGATTTAAGAAAAATAAATGAAAGCAAAACTAACCAAATCATATTTGTCTCAGATTTGGGTAAGCTTGGAAGGAAGCTGTTTTCTCTATTTGAAAGAGAATTTTTCTTCCAAGTAAGATGAATGTGGAATTTCATTAAAAAAAAACAGGTAAAAAAAAACACAAAAAACCAGGTAAATTAACAAGCTATTGTCATAGATTTTAAAAGTTAAGGGAAATCATGTTGGAAGGAGCAGGTTTTAGCTGAATCTGGGCCAGATACAGATGACTCAAGGGCCATTTGTATTATTGAGCACAGATATTTTAAGCTTCAAAGCATATATACTTATTGTGTGTGTGTGTGTGTGTGTGTGTGTGTGTGTGTGTGTGTGTGTGTGACTGAAATCTCAAAGAAGCCCAGTTGGCAGGTGCCACAAATGCACTGGGATACTGTGGATCACTGAATGTACTTTATTATTTTTTTTTAAGATTTTAAAAAAAAAATTATACAAGCACTGGGTACAGTCAGAAGCACAGGAGGGTGAGAGAATTCATCAGAGCCAGAGCAGGGAACGGAACAGGCAGATGGACCGAAACACACTGCTGAGGGGAGCAGCGGGCGCGGCAGGAGAGGCCTGTCGCGCCATGTGGGACTCTCGCCCGGTGACCGGGGATCGAACCGCCACTGCAGAGGCTGCAGGCAGCTTCACAGCCCAGTGCTCAACCTCTGTGCCACCAGGGGAGGCCCTGCATGCGTTTTTTTTTTTCAAACATATCTTCTTTAGAAGCAAACAGCTTCTAATATTGGATTCTTGAGTGTATCATTCAGCTTCTCGAAACACAAATCCATCCCATATGTTTTAAAAGTAATGTCCTGCATAGCTATTTGTCTCTAACTGGTGATACATGCAAAAATGGGAGCTAAGGGTGTTAATGAAGTCACTCTCCCTGAACAGTGAACAGTCAGAACCAAGCCTCTCGAGAGATACCAAAGCACATAGTTAGGGAAAGGAGTGTTGCAGGTGATGCTAACCGGATCTAGTAAACCTGCCATGAGCAGAGCCGCTGGGCAAAGGTGAGTCCCAGTGCCCCGTGTGCTTGAAACTCTGCAGCTGGAGGACTGAAAGTTGTTTGCTCACTCCTTTCAAAACAAGAAGTGAAGGGACAACAGCTGAAAGGTGACTCGTAATTTGTAACTGACGGGTTATGCTTGACAAGTCCGATGTATTTATAATCTTTCAAAGCCAAACACAAAGGCTCCTGTGCCTCATTAATCATCCAACTGCAGCATTCCTGTTTATCAGGCTGTTTGCCACCACAGAACCTGAACTAAAGTAAACTTTTCCCTTCCCAAGTTTTCCCTGTAGAAGGCTTGAGCCTTTCTACATTACAGCAACCGATGTCTGTTGCTGGTCCCTGGGGGCTGTAACTGCAGAACCATAACGTGGCAGTTATACCACGTGGTCCAAGAAACCACCAGATACCAACATGCTTCCTGCCAGACGACCTTTGGCAGCTGAAGACACCGGTGCCCCATCTGTAGTCAAGCTCCCAGTGCGTGCACAGTTCTCTGATAGTCCCAGGACATAATGAGGTGCCTGTTTAGAAGACTGAGTCAAAATTTGGGGGCCCTTGCTTTGCCACCATATCATTTTCCTGATAATAGATTGTCTTGGTCAGATGTTAATGAGCCTTGTTTGTTTGTTCTTGTTTTAATCAAAAGAATTGTTTTTTAGTTTGAGACATTTCCTATGTTTGAGTCAGCTCAGAGCATGTTTCCTAGTAAGAGGACAAGCAATATCTATACCAGGATGCAGAACATCTTGCTCAATTTAACCCTTGGGAATGGAAGTCTAACTTCACAGCTGAAGGCATTCAGGCCTTTGTGGCTGAGAATGTGGATACTGGCGATGCTTGGGCCTGGTCTGGTTTGTGTCTCAAATCACAATTTCCTCATCTGGAAGATGAGGTGTTTGTGAGGAGTCGATGAGATAATGTACATAAATAATGACATCTAGTACTTGTGTAGCCCTTACAACATCCCAGGCACTGTCCTTTCATGAACTCAACTCGAATAATTCTATGAGGAAGATACAACTACGACCATACCCATTTTACAGAATGGTAAGCTGAGGCACAGAAAGGTACATATAGTAACTTATCTGAGGTCGCACAAATACTAAGTGGTAGCCCTGGGATGTGAACTCAAGCTTTACTATGCAGGCCATGTTCTTATCATGACATTAAACTCTCTTATGAGATGGTTGATGAATGCCATGCACTTTATAGATACTCAATAAATGCCAGAAGGTGTTACAAAGCAGATTTTCCATGTCAGAAACCCTCTTTCTCTTCTCTCAATGTTAAGCCAAGAGGCTACAAGAAGTAGCCAAGTACTGCTTACTTCTCAAAGGACTAGTTCAAGCCTGATAGGGGGTGGATAGGAAGATTCCACCAGGCTCCTGCTGAATTAAGTCAAACCAGTGGTGGGCTCTTTAGACCATGGGGGAACCTGGGGGAAGTTGAATGGGAGCAGGGCTGTGGCAAGGAGGAAACACTGTGCGCATGTGTCTAGGGAGGTAGATAGAGAAACTTAAGTGACTTCCTGTCCTGGGAAAGAGAACTTGGGATGAGGAGTTGGTCTTGGCTGGTATCTCAGGTCCATTTACATTACATTTGGAGGCTGAGAAGGGAGATTATTAAAGTTGAATGCTCCCAGCAATCATGTGACTCCTTCTCCACTCCAGGCCTCTGTTTTAGGGAATGTTCTAACAGTAAACTGATGCCCATCAGATAAGATGCCATGTGCATATTTGGGGGTCATCACAACTCTGGTATTTCCTCTTAGGTTCTAGATGTCGACATTCCTGTACTGAAGCTTGCTTTGGACCTCACCTTCAATATATTTCTGCTTTTAGACTGGCCATGCTCTATTCTAAGGGCTAGCAAGTGAAAGATTGTAGAAAGCACAGTCCCTGCCCTCAAGGGGCTCACATTCACTGGATGAGGAAAAAACACATAAGCAGACATGATAAATCAATAGGGTAATCCAGAGCTAAGCACTGGGGATCATGGGAACTCCTGGCAGTACATCTAAGCCTGGGAGAGTTCAGGGGTGGCTGGTGATAATTGCCAGATGTCAATGTTCAAGGCTAAAGGAGGTGGGAGCAAGAGCAGGTATAGGTAATACAGATATTGGCAGACAAGAGATGAACAGTTTTGTCTTGTTGGGACTTAAAATATTAGGCAAAGTGAGGTAGGGGATAAAAGTGGGGAGGTAGGGCCAGGTATACTAAATAAAGGAGTTGGGGCTTTTTTGGTTGTCTGGAAATGACGGTGTCATTACATACATGAGCTGCTTTATAGATTCCTATGCCAGCAGTATGGAGGGGGAAGGCTGAGCCAGCGAGACCTGTGCAGTGAATCAGATGGGATGATGTGTGCGCGAGATAGGATTGTGAATAGAGGAAATTCAGGTGAATAAAATAGATGGGACTTAATGGTATGGTTATGGTGAAAGGTTAGGGAGAGAGAATGAGAAATCAGTGACATGTTTCCAGGTTTCCAGATCGATTGGCTGGGTAGATGGTGGTACTACTACTCACTGAGGTGGAAATTAGAGGAGAGTAGCTGAGTTAGAACAGGAGATGCTGAGGTCAGCCTTGAATATCTCATGTGTGAGGTGTCTGATGGAGCTTAGGTAGAAGGTCAGGGTGGGGGCAGGGGGAGGGGGTTTCAGAGATCAATACTAACACTGCATCTAGTGGGTTGCAGCAACCTTGGAGGAGGGGTGGGCTGAGCAGGAAGCATATTAGATGGGTCTTAGGCAATGCTGGTCACTGGAGGCTGGGGCAGCATTAGTTGTTGAGTAGCTGCACACCACTGGGAGAGACCAGGGCCCAGTGGGCAGAGGCGCTGTGGCCCAACTGGCTGTACAGGAGGACTTAGCAAAGCAGGACTCTCTCAGGGCTTGGGACATTGTGTCCTGATGCCAGTTCTGTTGCGGGGCTGGGGAGAAGGGTGGGCTTGGCAGGAGACATGAGTTACAGCTTCCTGCTGGCCAAGGGACTTTTTAAAATGGAAACCTTTAAACCACTGATGAAGCACCATTAAAGGTCCTGGTCACTGGGGGGTTAGACAGAGGCTCTTAAGCAGGTAAAGAGGTGGAAACCCCTTGCTAGCCTTTTCAAACTGTGCATGCCCTCCTCCTCCCGTGATTCTCTGAGATTCTCAGGCGATGGACTAGACACTGGCTTGGTGGCTGTGTTCAAGGAGATGTCCATTTTGATATATCTTGATATGTCCTTACTGGATGATGGACCCCGGCTGGGGGGAAAGCTGGATTAACAGAGAAGGCGTGGGAGCGTCTGTGTATTTTTGTAGCCCTAAATTGAACTGTTTCCACCAACACTTTAAAACACTTTCCACCAGTTTAACAAAGGTAGAATCCCACCATTTAGAATTTCTACACTTTTATCCACTTGGCAGTAAAATAATTACAGAATCATCACTTAGTCATAGCAATATTATGAAGGTGAGAGAGAGTATCTGAAGCCATAGTGTTCCTTGTGGGATACCATGAAATACTGACATATTTGTTTCTATTAAATGATCTAAGAACAATTTCACGGGCAGAAAGTACAACTCTATAAAATATGTATGCAATCTAAAATTACCAGCAACTGTCCATGAAAAAAAAAAAAAACAAAAAACAAGCTGTCACACCAAGCTTAATTGGTTATTTCTGTGTTTTTCCCCTAATTTTTAAAACTATGCTCATTTATTTGTTTTATTGTATCAGTGTTCACTGGCAGGCAAGTCGTAGCAGTTGCCAAAGCTTTAGGAAAATTTAAGAGAAACATTTCCATGGAATATATTGAGGTTGAGTTGCGTTTGAATGCTAGTGAAATTCTACCTCCCCTGAAAACTGGGTAATAACACCAATTGCTTGATTTTACCTGTAGGAACTCACCTCCCCACAGCCGCTTCTGAAGCCTAGATTGAGAAGCGGTGGCTTAAATGATCACATTTGCTGTTTTTTTAGCTGTCAAGCAGCTGCTGCGTTTCTGGATATATTCCTGAGCTAAGTGATGGGAGAAATCTGTGACATGGAGACCCAGTGACAGTGGAAGGCATCTCTCTTTGTTCTAGCTCTGGAATGGTTTCTTTCTACTCTGACCACCTTCTCCACTCGATCCACACCAACAAGAAGTTTGTCTTTTAGCTGAGGTCACAGGCCACTTGCTTCAGCCATCAGGACTGGAGGATGTATAGAGGACTCTTCCAGAGGCTGGCTCCTGCCCAGAACATTACAAATAGCTCCAGTTTCTATACCTCTGCTGCTAGGGAGCTCACTACTTCCCAAAGACAGTTCCCAGCGAAGCACCTTTGGTTCTCATCTCTGTCTTAAAAAACTGCCAACTCAATTCTGCTTCATTTTTGCCCTCCACACAACCCTCCTATTCTGGTTAGTTGGGTTCTTATGAGTGTCATACAGTGGTAAGGGTCAGATTTTGGAATCATTTGGGTTAGAAACCCAATATTTACCTTCACCAAAGACCAGCTGTGTGACCTTGGCAAGTTACTTAACTTCTCTGAGTCTCAGCACTGCCTAGTGAAACGAGAATAACATTAGTGTCTATTTGTAACGGAAGAAGCTGCCTGTCAGACAGGAAACTCTCAGTACAGCTTAGACGTTATTATCTCCTCTCTCTTAGATTACAAAATCACTGAGGGCAGGGACCTCTCTTCAGGTACTTTTGAATCCTTCCATAGCAGTCAGCAAAGTGCACATAAAAGGAATTTAATGAATGTATGACATGAAAGGGACTGGGCTGAGCAAGAGAGACAGGAAGCTTAGATAATTGTGTGAAATATCTAAAGTAATCAGAAGGCTTACAAATGGAATGCCAACGCTCCTGCACAAGAAATGTGCAGAGCAGAAAACAAAACCCAGAGCAACTTGCAAAGGGTGAGGACAAGTTGGGACAGGAAGCAGAGAAAAGATTGGGAAAGGTCATGCAAAATCAGGTCAAGTTCTGGGGGGGTTGGGGGGAGGAGGAACGCGGACACATGAGGAGTGAATGCTAATTAAAGTGGTGGAAGAGAACAGTGTGGCACAGTAAATGCCAGCAGAGCAAAAAGCCCTGCTACTAGGCTAATACTCGCTCAGAAAAAAGGAAAATCTTCCCATCATGTAGATCCTTCTATGAACCTGCAAATTTCCATGCATCCTTTCTACCCGTGTCGCTGAGGAATACGGTGGCGGGGTGGCAGTCTCCGTGTGCATTAACCTGAACAGCTGCCCCAGGCTCCTGTCAAGGCCTAGGACTCTTCCTTCCACTCCTTTCCTCTCTGTACATCCATAGATGCTCCTCCAGGAGCAGAAAACGTCTGCATGTATGTTAGGGGGAAAAGGATGTCCCAAAGCAAATTCCATATAGGCTTTGTGGACTCCACCCCCACCCCAGGTCAAAGCCAAAGACACTGGGAACTCCAAATCCCATCACCACCAAAGGGAAGGTGGCTGGGACCTGAGGGTGGGGTTAAGCAGCCAGGTGGATACAAAAGGCAGACACGTGGGCTTTGGGGGCCCCCATTTTGGCTCTCCACCAGCTAGCAGCGTCCGGCCAGCTCTGAGAGTGACTTTGGGTTTCCAGGTCGTCGGATCGGTAGGACGCATTAAAGTCTTTATTTCCCTATTTTCTCCCTGAGTTGTACATTTTCCTTATTTCTTTTTCTCTTGTAAATAAACCTTTTATTAACCCTTTTGCGTGTGTCTGTAGTAGAGTATTCATAAGTCCCTTTAAAGCGCGCGGGTGAGGACCCACAGCCAGGAACCCGTTTAATATTGGGGTTGCTCTATAACAGCTTGGCGTCCAACGTGATTTGCAAGTTTCACCCGTGGTTGACCAGCCCAAAGTAATTTTTCTTGCGTTGGTCACCATAAAAGCGCATTAGGTCTGCAGGACTCGCAGTGAAACTCTTTGTTTCACGTATTAACCCTTTTGCGTGTGTCTGTAGTAGAGTATTCATAAGTCCCTTTAAAGCGCGCGGGTGAGGACCCACAGCCAGGAACCCGTTTAATATCAGGGTTGCTCTATAACAGGTATGTGCTTGCTGCGTGGTTAGAGATATTCTAAATACAGTGAAAGCCTAGCTAGAACTGAGGCAATTGAAAGAAAGCGGGAGGGTGGTCATTTGGATTCTCCGAATTGAGGATTTGCGGGCATTCACCTCAGGGCAGCTTACGTTTAATCTGCACTTCAGAACTATTTTGAAGGTTTATTTGGAGATTTTCAACCCGGGAGAGGAAGGAGTCCCTTGCAAACTCCTGACTGTACAATACAACTTTTGAAGAAAAGACTACTCAGGGAGATGCTGGCAGAGAAGCAGAAGGGACCGGGCTACCCACACATCACTCACCACTGGGTCTTTTCCCAGGCTGGCATGCCCTGTGGCGGCTGCCCCCTGGCACCCTTCTTGGGTCTGTGTACGGGGAAAGCTGCGCTAAATTAGTTAAAAGTATTAGTGTAGGTGGGAACTGTGCTGGAGCCGGTCACACAAGTAGGCTTCCAAACCCGCCCTCAGGGACAGGCGGAAATTGGCAAAAGCTATAAATCAGTTTTTTTTTTCCCCTCTTACCTAGAGAATCAGCTATTAAACATTTACCAGCAGTCCACTGTATATAAACAAGATCTAAGAGGAACCAGTTAACCTACTACACTGAACAAAGAGTTGAGCCTAAAACTGTGGGCAGATAAGCAGATAAGGTTAATTGTATCAGGTGCCTTTTCATTAATGGAAGCCTGAGAGGAACCTCACCTTAAATGACTCAGCACTTAGTTCCATTTACCTATATCCTTGGAAGTAACTGAATGGATTGGTATTACTTCTTTTGCTTTTGTTTTCGTAAAATGGAGGCCTCCAGTTGCAAAACACTGAGTTTACGGATGACAGGTGCTTGATGGGCCTGGAAAGTCTATAGAAGTATATCCAGTGTGAAATTTAGGGTGTTGCCTGTGGCTGGTGGCTCTAGATACTCAAGTGGCCGCTCTAGGTGGGTGGGGAGGTCCTAGAAATGTGTACCAGAGTCTGCTGCTTCTTATCTCAAACCTGAATTCTACGCCCTCTCTTTTGAACTTCACAACATTCTTCCTTCAGTAGCCCTCTGTTGAGGCCAGAGAGCAATGAGCTTAACTTCCTGCAGGAAGGTCATTTCTGGAGTTCAAGTGGGAGGTGACAAGTGCCTGAACACAACCAGGCTCCTGAGTGATCACATCAACATGGGCCTTTAAGGAAAGAGCCTTTGTGTAGTTTTAGAATTGCTTTCCAAACATTCCCCAAATTGCATGCCTCAAGGGCCACTCTGCTAGTTGACCTACTTTTCCAGCTGAGGGACTAAGGTCTGGCTTCCTAAAGTCCTCTGTCTGTAGATTCCTGTCAGGTGGGATCGATGGTGCCCATTGTATGAATTTCTAAGACATGACATTTTGTGATAGAAAAAGATCAGAATCTGGAGTTTGGCATCAGGAGACATAAAATGAAGCAAACTAATTAAGGTGTAAAGTCAGGAAAATGCACAGGGGGACTTTCTGGGTGATGGAAATGCTCTATATCCTTTGTGGGTGGTAGTTACACAGTGTGTACTTTTGTCAACATACATTTAACAACACTGAAGATCTGCAGGTTTTATCAAGTGTAGATTACACTGCAGTTTTCACAAGGACAAGTTCAAGCCGTGGCCCTCTTACTGTAGACAACTTCATTTCTTTGAGCCTTGGTTTCCTATCTATAAAATAGAAGGACCATTTACACCTGCTCTGCGGGTGATCTTGTATGCTAAATAAGACCATGGAGTCAAATGTACTTGGCAGGTGATCACATGCCGGCGCCCTGTCCGCCATTGCTGTGCTTTCATCCAGCTGCCTTCCAGAGCAGATCACTAAGCTGTACCAGTCCTTGTGTAACAGGGTGGTCCCCAGGAAAGGGGGAGGTTCCCTGCCCCACCCAAGGGAGGGTGGAGCTGAGCAGGAAGAGGAGAAGCTGAAGAAGAGACTGAGGAAGGAAGGAAGCAGGATGGAGCCAGGAGACCTGGAGGAGGCGCATGGAGCCTAGAGACACGTGAAGAAACTGCGCTTGTCTTTTGGTCGTGGACTGGGTGACACAGATGTGGGTGAGACCCGTGGGGAGGTGACAATGGCAGCTTTTATCTTGATGTTGATTTTGCTCTTTTCCTTCCGGGCTTGTCTGGTTGTTTCTGGCCCTTTTCTGTGGGTCCCCACTGGAAGATACTTTAGACTTGTGGCAGGCTTTGGGGCCTTGCTCTGGGCCAATCCCATTTGGATGGACTTTTACCCACGAGGGGACGGGTAACTTTGGGTGCTTCATTTAGAAACTAGACTCTTTGCCTTACCTGTATTGTTTCCTAGTTTTATTAAAGTTCCTTCCCCTTAAAGTCTCCTATGTTTTGTGTTGATGCGGCGGATGGCAGAACCCACTTAGAATAGGCAGGTTTGCGGAGTTTGGGCTTCCCCTCTCCCTGTCCTATAACACTTGGACTCTGCCTGGCAACTTCCCTTGGAGATTAGTGTTTATCTCTCTATTTTAAGGAGGCTCTGGAGATATCCGAATGCTGCAGAAAAACAAATGGAATATGGATTTGCAGGGAGAGGAGGGCGGGCTGGAAGGGAACAACCCAGGAGAAAGCCATCAATCCAGCTCAGCAGCAGGACCAGACTGGTGCTGGGAGGGAGTCGCTAAATGCCTGTGAGAGAGTCGTGACCAGTAAAAGCAGTGTGTGTTTTTAAAAATCACATCTTGCCAAACAAACTGGGTCACATTTGTGATGGAATTAGTCACTGAACAGAGAAGAGAAAGCATTTTTCTGGGGAAAAAGCAAAAGGTTTAGCGACGTGGTGACTCAGCTGGATGTGGCACAGGCCACTCGGTCTCCTGGCCTGGTTTGGTTGTGAAGGGAGATTCTTCACGTGGCTCCTACAGGGAGTGAGTCTGGTGGTATTTTTGCTTTGAACTTGATCTTTACTCCTAAAGGCAGTCACAAACACCCTTTACATTGGAATCAAGAGCACCGTATACATTTTAAAATGGAAACTCTCAGAGATGAGCCAAGTTAAACGGAGGCAGGGAAAGCAGGAGTGCTGCTCTGGAGTTCAGGCTTCGAATTCAAGTAGGAGGTGCCAAGTGCTGAGCACCAGCAGGCTCCTGAGTGTTTACACAGACACGGTCCTTCAATTCAGAAACCTGAAAGTCAGAGGAAAGAACAAATGCCCTTTGGCAACAAATACAAGATGATGGGACAATACTGAAATCAAATTTGCCATCATTAGCTGCTATAATAAAGTTAAAATAAGGAAAGATTGAACAGGAAGAAGTAACCTAAAAGAGAAATCTGTTGTGTGAAGTTTTGATCTTATCCTCATTATACAATTTTTGGTGATTTTTGCTAGATATTTCTGCCAAGAAATGTGATATGTTGAAAAGAAGAGGAAATGTACTGTAGAGGCTGTGACTATAAAGGGCTGTTTAAAGTGACAGGAATCAATTGAGGTTCTCCCAGTGACCAAGGTTATAAAATTAGAATCTTAAGCTACCAAATCTGGGTGAGAAAAAAGAAAAACAACTTCAGTAAAAGAGACATCTAAATTTATCTTTATATAATTGCCATTTTCCCACAACGTTTGTCTTTTTTTCTGGGCATGTCAGATTTCTTGTTGTTAATCCTCTACCCTAAGAGCTGTCTCTATTGGAGCAGGGCAGGGAACTGGGGAGAGGAGGTGGGGTGAGCCGCCACCCGACAAAGCAGGGGTGATTTTCTTGTGACCTCTGAATTGGAACAAGGGTGGCAGGAGAAGCCAACCCATGGAGGTGGAATGTGTTGATGTCAGTGCTTAGGATGCTGAGGAGGCCTGGGTGGAAGGAGACTTCCCCAACCACCTCTTTGTCTCCTGGGAAATCTGATGCCTTAAATCTCAACACTCAGTGACTCAAGTTCTAGGTATAAGCTCGGTTAATTAGCACGTGAGGTCTGAGACTGGGCCTTTGCAGCCTGGCATGGTGCTGTGTGCTTCTTCCTTTCCTCCCGGGTCTGCAGGAACAACGAAGCTACAACCTCTCCCCCAACTGACTTAGAGTCTGTGACTCCTAAAGGAATCTCTTATTTCTCCTTGGCTTTAGGGTTGACAGACACGGTGTAGGCTAAAGGGTTTTTCCAGGCTTTTCTGCCCTCCCACCATTAGGATTGCCCAGCCTGATGGGGCACTGCAGTTGTTACATTGTTGCTAACTGACTTGTTTACTTCTGTGGGCCATGGGAGGATTATTTGAGATAGTTACCCAGAGAAGAAGCAGCAGGCCAAGAGGCAGGAGAGAGCCAAGGGGAGAAAGAAGAGGCCAGAGAAGCCCAGAGTGAAGACTTGCTGGGGTCTTGGAGGCCTCCTGGCCTCCTGCACACATACCTTCCCCTGCCCCTCGCCTGCCAGCCTGCCATGTACCTGGTTGCCTCACTACATGTAATGCTCAATAAAAGCCTGAGAAAGCCACTGAGGCCTCCAACGGTCTCCTTTACCCGGTCTGTTCAGATCCTAGATATCCTGCTCTGTGGCCATCCTGCACCTACACCTGGGTTTGAACCTCAGGTCTATCATTTAATGGCCAGTCACAAAAACTTCTGTGTATGCTGATTTCATGCTTTTAAAGGTAAGTAGCTGATAGGCATGAGTTGTAATTAGCTACTTAACATTTTTGCCAATGAATTGAATGGATCTTGATGAGAAGAGCCAAATCAGCAGGTAATCAGTTATCTTCTAATAGAAGGGAACAAACAAGAGAGATCCAGGATCTTCAAAGATTGTGCTTTTTATCCCAAGTCAGCTTTCCAAGTATAGAATAGAAAGATGCATAATTTAATGACAGCACCTGTGAGATAAAATAAAAAATATGTATTTGGGTTTCATCCTTCTTTATGGAGAAGGATTGCCATAGAAAGGGGGGGGGGTCTGTGTTCCCTGCCCCACCTAATGAAGGGTAGAGCAGCTGAGCATCTAGACTTGGAGAAGAAGACTTGGAAAGGACTTGGAGGACACACACAGAGAGAAGGAGACACATGGAGTGAAGACATGCAGGGACATTTGAAAGAGACACATGGGGGAGGCTGACAAAGCCATTGATTTGCGCTCTGAGTTTGCTCCTTTTGTCCCAGACTTGCCTGGCCCTTTCTTATGCCAGAAGGTACCTTAGACTTATGGCAAAATTTCAGACCTCAGTGGCCCTGGTTAGGCCAACCCTGTTGGGCTGGGCATTTACCCATGAGGGGATAGATAACTTTGGGCGTTTTATTGGAAAACCTTTGTCTTGTCTTCTCTATGCTTAGTTTTTCCACACTAAAAAAAACACTTTATGTAGTGGATGGCAGAATCCCTTTAGAGGGTGCAGATTTGGGGGTCCTGGGATGCTCTTCAGTCTGCACACTCACACTTTCTGGCACAAGGACTTCTAAGGCCTTTTGGATTTCCTAAGTGATAGGTAAGATAGTATCATCTTTTGTTATTCATAATAAGCCTCTTTCAACCAGTCCTGGCCTGATGGGGGAGAGACTAGAGAGCCAGCTAATAATGGTCAGTGATTTAATCAACACACTTAAATAATGAAATCTTTACAAAAATTCCTAAACATAAGTGGGATTGGGCGCACTTCCAGGTTGGTGAACATACTGAGGTCCTGGTGTTAGGGGGAAAAGGATGTCCTAAAGCTAATTCCATACAGGCTTTGTGGACTCCACCCCCACCCCAGGTGTTTTTTTTTTTTTTTTTTTTTTTTGGCTTGAACTGATGAACTGTTTTTCCAGGAACAGAGGACTTTTTGCTTTCCACAGTGTACAAATACCTGGAGGGACTGGTTTTCTTTCACACTGGAACCTGAAAAAAATGTTCATCTGAGACTGCATCCCAACCTCCATATATTCGATCTTCATTACCATGGAAATGGTGGCAAAAAGTGAAAGGGGGGAATTGTTAGGGGGAAAGGGATGTCCTAAAGCTAATTCCATACAGGCTTTGTGGACTCCACCCACACACCAGGCCAAAGACAAAGACATTGGGAACTCCAAATCCCATCACCACCAAAGGGAAGGTAGCTGGGACCTGAGGGTGGGGTTAAGCAGACAGGTTGATATAAAAGGCAGACACGTGGGCTTTGGGGGATCCCCATTTTGGCTCTCCACCAGCTCGCAGCGTCCGGCCATCTCTGAGAGTGCCTTTGGGTTTCCAGGTTGTCGGATTGGGTAGGACGCATTAAAGACTTTATTTCCCTATTTTCTCCCTGAGTTGTACATTTTCCTTATTTCCTTTTCCCTTGTAAATAAACCTTTTATTAACCTTTTGTGTGTGCCTGTAGTGGAGTATTCTTAAGTCCCTTTTAAGCGCGCGGGTGAGGACCCACAGCCAGGAACCCGTTCAATATCGGGGCTGCCCTATAACACTGGGAGGGTGGCTTGACTAGATAGGGCATGGAAGCTTCACCTCCCCCACTACCTTGCCCTATATGCGTCTCTTGATTTGACTGTTGACTTATGTCCTTTAAAATCTTCTTTATTAAAAACCGGTATTAGAAGTAAGGTTTCCCTGAGTTCTGTGAGCTGTACTAGCAACTCATTGAACTGGAGGAAGAAGTTTTGGGGAATCCACTCCCCCTTCACCCAGACTTTATTGCCGGCTGGGAGAATTGCAGGAGGCCTGGTACTTGTATTGGCATTTGAAGTGGGACGGCTTGGTGGGACTCAGCCCTTACCTGAGAGGTTGTTTTTAACTCTGTGAAGTTTGTGTCAGAATAGAACACCTAGTTGGTATCTGGAGGGTTGGAGAGCTGGTTTGTGTAGGGGAAAACTCCATACATTTGGTGTCAGAGGTTCGTGAGGAGAAACAGATCACAAGCTGTGAAACAGATTTGGGAGTCCACTGTACACTGAGCCTCTGATGGGTTTGGGGCATCACAAAGCAATCTGATAGTCTCTGGGTTCTTCAGTTGCAAGCAATTGAAATGGACTCTGACAAAATTAATAGCTAAGAGACTTGCTGGGAAGGCTTGGACTGGCTGTGGGATGCTGAAGAGCTGGGTCTCAGGAAGAAGAACAGACATTAATATAAAGGAATAGAGACTCTGTGCTTCCCCCACTCCATCAGAATAGCCCAGTTCCACTGTATTCAGTTGCATCATTCTCCCCAAGGCTCAAAACCCTAGGAACTGGAGTCAGAAAGGCCTAAATTGGGTTCTTTGTGCCACCATCTTCCCAGTGGGAGGGAGCAAGGAAAAACTCATGATTTTTCAGAGTGTAGGAAGAGTAATTCTTTATAGGAAACCAGGGTGCTTTTACCCCCAAAAGTGGAAAGGCAAGTGTTACTGGCCAAACCAAAGGATCTCTGGCATGCTTATTTTAGGTTAGGAGAAATGAGCACAGTAAAACAAGGAAATAATTCCCTCTTACCCCTGCTTGGCTAAGCTCAGGCCCATTTCTGAGCAGCACACTGTCAGCAGCCTTTGACTGTTTGGGAAGTATCCAAAAAGTGCAACTAAGTCAGTGAACATCTGGAAAACATCATCCATGAGAATAGTTGAAAGAATTGAAAAGATTGAACCCCAAAGAGAGAAGACACTGGGCATTTAATGACTATTCTTAGATATCGGAAAGTAGAAGTCATGTAGAAGAATTTTGTATTTGCTGACTCTACAAGGAGCTGAAGATTTTAAAGGGTAGTAGGTTTCAGTTTAGTATATATAGAAATGATCTTTCAAAAATCAACTGCAGGGGATTTCACTACTAGGAAACTTCAGTTCTTTAACTGGCGAGTACAATCAGTATGCTCTTTACACAGGATTATAGCATACCCGTGTGCCAGTGCCTGCTCTTGAGGACGTCCTGATGAAATACTCCCTGTTTGACCACATCTGCTATGTGGAATTCTACTTTTTCTATGTAGAGTTCCAGATGTATACAATGAGAGTGATGATGGATAGGGACGACAGGAAGAGGTTTCTCCAAATGTCCTTTCTAACCACTTCCCCCGGGCACATGGTACACGCATACCATGGGTGAGTCCTTAATTTACAGCATTACTTCACTCAAGAGCCTCTTTTGGGTTGCAGTGTGTTAACATTCATTTTTACGCTCTGCTCAGTGTGAATTGAGTGAATGTCTTGCTTTATTGCTGAACAACATTCAACAAAAATATGCTGGGTGTCTCAGGCGATATCCATTTTTAGAGAGTTAGAATATCAGAGTTCGAAGAGACTTTTGTGATCAATGAATTTATAATATTTGACCATATCCAATGGCATTCTTGACAAATTGATTTTGTAACCTGGTCTTGATCTCTTCAAGTATAGCTTCCTAAATTTGTTCACACCACCCTGAGTAGTTTTGGCTACTAGATTTCTTTCTGGAACTCCCCGGTGGCCTAGGGGTTAAATCTCAGTGCTATTATTGCTATCGATCACCTCCAGGGTGCTAACCCACATATGGCACAGCAGACCTCTCCTGTCTCTACCACAGCTTCCCTTAGCTGTATTTCAGTAGCTGTTCTGCTCCCCACTCTGTCTCTGGTGAATCCTCTCACCCCCTAACACCTCTGGTCTACACTCTGGTTCTTCTATGCAAAAATTAAAAAAATAAACTTTTTTCTTACTTTGGAGTAAAATCTACCCACTAAGTGGCTAGATCTATCAAAATTCCAAATATACAAAGCCTGTGACTAGCAATTCCACTTTTAGCAATTCACCCTGGGCACAGAGACAGGTATATAGAGATATTCATCATGGCAAAGGCCTGGACATAATTTAAATGTTTAACCAGGGGACTGATTGAACAAACTACAGAGTATCTATGTTATGGAATATCAGGCAGCTGTTAAAAAAAAAAAACAAAAAAAAAACACTAAACCATTCCCATGTACTGATCAGGAAAAATCTTTACATCAGTCCTTCTAACCTGGTCATCTCTAATTCTTGTTGATTTGCAGTAAAATGAGAGTGATTCAATAATAATGATCACTTTTATGTTACTGAAAAGAAGGATTCACATACCTGTCAGCTTATGTTTTTTTCTGCAAAGATACTGATAACTGCTTGCCTCTGGGGAAGGAAAGTATGAGACTGGTATCAGGCATGGATGGGGGAATTTTATATGTATATGAACATGTATGTATATGCATGTATCTCTTTTTTTTATTTTTCCTTTTGAATTTTTTTGCTTGTGTATGTAGTATTTAAAAAACTAAAAATCTACCCTCAGACAACAAAAACAAAAATAGACAAATGAAATTACATTAAACTTAAAAACTTTTGTGCATCAAAGGAAACAATCAAAATAGTGAAAAGGCAGCCTAAGAAATAATATATCTGACAAGAGATTAATTTTCAGAATATATAAGAATTACTATAAATCAACCACACAAAAAAGTAACCATTTTAAAATGGGCAAAGAACTTGAATAGATACTTCTCTTTGGAAGACATGCAGATGGCTAGCAAGCCTATGAGAAAATGCTCAACATCACTAATCATCAGAGAAATGCAAATCAAAGTCACAGTGA
This sequence comes from Talpa europaea, assembly GCF_964194135.1. NCBI lineage: Eukaryota > Metazoa > Chordata > Mammalia > Eulipotyphla > Talpidae > Talpa > Talpa europaea. The sequence continues at coordinate 90,808,472 of NC_140072.1, forward strand.
AATACCACCTTACACCCATTATGATGGTCACTATCAAAAGAACAAGAAAAAATGTAGAGAAAACATAACTTTTGGGCACTCTTGGTGGTGAAGTAAGATGATAGAGCCATTATGGAAAACAGCATGGAGGTTCCTTGAAAATTTAAAAATAGAATTATCATCCGACCTGGCCACCTCACTTCTGGGTCTATAGTCAAAAGAATTGAAAGCAGTATATCAAAGAGATATTTTTATACCCATGTTCATAACAGAATTAGTCACAACAACTAAAAGGTGGAAGCAAACAAAATGTCAATCAATAGATAGAGAAAATGTGGTTTATACATACAATGAAATATTTTATAGCTTTTGAATAGAAAGAACATTCTGTCACAAGCTATAATATGAATGAACTGCAAGGATATTATGGCAACTGAAATAAGTCAGTCACTAAAGGACAAATACTGTATAATTCCACTTGAAGTATTTAAAATAGCCAAAATCATAGAAGCAGAAAGTAAAAAAAAAAAGGGTTGTCAAGGACTGGGTTGGGGGTAGGGGGTGGGGGACAATTTAGTGTTAAACTAGTACTTGGTTTTACAAGATGAAAGTGTTCTAGAGATCTGCTGTACAACAGTGTGAATATACTCAATGCTTCTGAATTGTACACTAAAAATGGCTAGGAAGGTTAAAACAACCTGAACTCTTCAATCCTAGTAATGGACCTACCTGGTTTCTACCTCCTCATGTTTTTTCTACAGCAGCATACATTTGAAGATGTTTACCTTGGGTCCTTAACCAGGGTTCCTCTTCTCCAGGTTAAACAATCCCGCTTCCTTAAACCAGTTCTGTTGCTGGCCATCTGGTCTCCTGCCCCCAGACCCAGATCCTTGAGCTGTGTCGAAGCAGACCTGTGGGTGTGTTTGAATCACTGAGGCCCATACACCCTCTGAGGGGGCCCGTATTCTAAGCAACTGGTGGGAACATAGTGGCTCTAGGTGTCTGGGGAGAAGAGGAAGGGGGTATGTGTAGGGAGGACAGGACGCAACTGAGCTGAGTAGACAGAGGCAGGCTTTGCTAGGGTGTGCTGGGCTCTGACTGGACTATGTGAATGTTCCCACACCGGCCACTTAGGTTGGAGAGAGAGAGAGAGAACTATTATCTCTTCACTTCACATGGCTACTTTATAATTTTTAAGGCATTTTGTAAACTGGATTAAATTTGCTACTTACCACACCCTTCTGAGGTAGGCAAGCCAGCAACTATTTCTCTCATTTCAAGAGAAAATGGCCTCAGCCAGTAGATGAAGGAATTACTCTGGTCTGAGTCTTTGCTGGGTGAACTCTTCCACTCTGTAGCCTGCCTTTGTTTTCATATAAAACAAACAAAAATCAACCAAACAAAACAAAGGCAAAAAAGACCATCTGCTAAAGTGTTCCAAGTCTTAGAATTTGAAAAATCAAGACTGTTTTCTGTAGAGATAGATGAAATGAACAAACCTATTCTCCAGATCACAAAGCACATCTGAGATAGTCAAAGGCCATTTGTGGGGTGACTGCCTGTCTCTCACTGAGCCAGGAGAGGGAGGGCCTCTTTTTGACTCTACTGGCAAGACTGCTGCCTGCTTGCACCACTGGGTCAGAGATCAGTTCAATTTTCTACTTGGAGAGAGAACAGAGCTCTCCCTAAGGCTGTGTAGGAGGATCCCGTAATGTCCTTAAGAGAGCTCCTTAAGCCTGGCCCTACAAGGGCCAAGAGGACCCCTCTCTGCAGCGGCTGGGGACCCAAGTGATAGCTGAGAAAGGTAGAAAGGAAGAGAAAGGGGGTTTTGGCAGCCAGGATGGAAGAATGGGTTTCTCCAGGAGGCCTCCAGTGGCTGGGACTCTGCATATCACCTGGTCCTGAATGTACCTTTCCTGCCAGTATGTGCATGAACCTGAAGCTGCAGTTTCACGTTCTGAAACGTTCTTTTCCCCTCTGAGAATGCCCTCCCTGACCATTTTAACCTAATTTCACACAGATAAAGTAAGGAAGCAGAAGGAAGAAGCACATAGGGAAATTTCCTTGAGGTCTGGAGCACTGGGGTCCCCCAGGGAATGAGAATAGGACTTTTCTTGCACACTTAAGACATTTTGCTAGGAAAGACACTTCCTGGCCTTCTAAACTGGCAAACACTGGGCTAAGAGAGAAAAGTTAGTGGGGAGAGGAAGGTGGAGGGTTTTTTTTTTTTTTTTTTTTTTTTTTTTGCAGGAAATCGCCTTACTGGCCTCCGACTGAAAGATCCAGTTGCAGAGAGTGATATTTAAAATATTTCACAAGCGGGCCTGACCAATCAGAGCTCATGCCAGTGGGGCCTCTGGAGCTAGCTCCTGGAGGCCCCCTGCTGGGCCATATGTTCCCTCTTTGGTTGCAGGATGGGTTGGGGGAGGTGTGGGGGTTCAGGGGAGGGACTGAGCCTGTGGCTGTTTACCAACTAGTATAGCAGAGTTTCCACGTGCCACACGGTTTGGCTCTTGGTCTGCCTGCAGCATTTCACAACAGCTGAATATGGTCCTGGTGGGGCTGAGAACTGGCTGTCCTGGTGGCCTCTCTGACTGCCTCGTACTCCCTAAGTGGTTTTCCAAATCACAGCTAGCATCTTTGGCCTCACCCAGCAGGACTGCACATGTTTGTCCTCCCCCAGGCAGTCAGGCAGTGCCTCCTTGCCTGCAGACTCTCTCACGCGTAGTCTGACAGCCCAGGAGCAAGCAGCTCTTGCTTTAGCAGGAGGAATCTTCCTCTCACTTTCTCACCCTCTCCTTCCAGGATGATGAGCAGCTGGAGCACACTGGTGGAAGGGATGCCTCATCTCATCAGGAATCCAGGACACTTCCTCTGCGAAGGGGGAGGGGGCGGGCTGGGCTTCCAGAACCACTGACAGATGTCTGCGGGGAAAGGGCCTCCACACCTGCCAAACCGCCCTCTTCCTTTCTCATTCTCCAGGGTTCTAGCTAACATGAGCATTTGAAAAATGTGTCATGTGCACTGCGGTTTCCACTTCCCCCCAAGGCCAGCTCTGTTATCTCCTGAGAGTGAAAAATCAGGCAGCGGGGTTTCCTGAGATGGGAGGCAAGAGGCAGCCAGAGAAATAACATTCAAGTGGCCTGAGGGCTTCACTGCTCAGACCATCCGGAGCACCGAAGGGACCAGTTAGATATATTCTCCTGCAAGAGGAGACCATTAAGATCCTTGTGATTTTCACAGCCTGAAAACTTCTTCTGACAAAGCTTGAAATGGAATACTTCATTTTATTATTTTTATTTCTGTATGTATTATTTGTACTTCTAGTATGTGTTTATAGTGTAAAATTTTATCTGTTTATGGGGCTTATTGAAAAAAAGTCAGAACCCAGTAGTAGCCCCCAATTCCACCCAGTCTTGCCTCTAGTTATTGCTGCTGCCCAAAGCCAACTGCTGCCTGTGATTTTTGTTGTACCCTGGGCATTTGGAACAATCAGTCAAAAAAATAAGCTGATAAAGCTGTGTTTGACATTGTTAAGTTTAGAAATCATTGACTGACTTCCTTCTCACAAATACAGGTCTTCACACTTCTCTCTCACTTCCCAACAGAGTCCCTATATTTCTTCCTGTCTTAGATGCCATCCATTATAAGATGCACCTTTATTATGAGTCACTCCAAAGGACAAAAGTGCTCAGTACTATCTTACCATGTTGGCTATAAGATGCAGCCTGATTTTTAAGATATGAAAATGTGTGAAATATGTGCATTTTAGAATATTTATTAATTATGGGATGTCACAAGTTCTCATTAATTCAATCAGGATTTGTGTTGACTATGTAAATATTGTTCAGTGTGTGCTATAATTACATTTCTGCTTTTGTGCCTCTTTTCCTCCCTACCCCTGGAGTTAATTGCTTTGTCTATTTGTGTACTTTTAGGGGGGGATTTATGAGTAATTCATCCCCAAGCTTTCCTCAATGTGATGATTATGCTGCTAATGTTGCAGTTGCATTTGGGCACATCCTCCTGGAGTTGTTTCCTGTTCCAAACTCTTTCTTGGCCACTCATCTCAGAGGTTCCTCTCAGTGGCAGGCCAGGAATTCTCTTTCCTTCTTGCCTGTGTTGGTGCCTCTGTTTCTGAGATAACCTAACTTCTTTCTTGGTTAATTCTTTGTTCTGTTGGAATACATCCTCCAGTAACTTCCTGAGAAAGGGCTCATAGCAGCTAAATATTTGGAGACCTCATAAGCATCTATATTCTACTCTTGCACTTAATAATTTTTCTGGATATAAAATCAACTTTGGAAATAACTTTATGTTGAGAATTTCATGTAATATCTGGTGATTTACAGCTGGCGCTAAAGTGACATGTGCATGGGCAATGCTTGCTGACCAGTGAGCTCCGTGTCAGTGATTCTGTAGCAATTAGATGTTTCATGTGGAGTCAGTCTCTGTAGGTCTTTTCTCTTGAACTAGTCATTGTCCCTATAGATGAAAGATGTGATCTTCTGCCTGTGACTATAAGCCTCCTTGCCAACATTCTAGGAGACAAGAGGGGTAGGGGATTGTGGGATCTTATAATCCAAACTGCAGACAGTCATTTAATTGCTTATTTTCCTCTTACATTGCTGGTGGGAATGTAAACTGGTCCTGCCACTATGGAAAGCTGGTTCCTCAAAACACTAAAAATGCATCTACCATATGATCTAGCATTTCCACTTCTGGGAATCTATGTAAAGAACACAGAAAACACTGTTGTGAAAAGAAACCTGAACTCATGCTTATTGCAGCACTATTTACAATAACTAAGATAAGGAAATAACCTAAATGCTCAAAACAGATGAATGGATCAAGAAGATGTGGTACACACAATGGAGAGCTGTGTGGAGATTCCTCAGTCTGCTAAAGATGGAGCTTCCATATGATCCAGCAACTCCACTCCTAACTATTTACCCAAAGGACTCAGAAACATTAATTCAAAAGGGCACCTGCACCCCTATGTTTATAGCGGCACTATTTATAATAGGTAAGCTTTGGAAACAACCCAAATGCCCAAAAATAGATGACTGGATCAAGAAGACGTGGTGCATATACACCATGGAATATTACTTAGCAATCAAAAAAGATAAACTCATGCCATTTGCAGCAACATGGATGGAGCTGGAAAGGATCATGCTCAGTGAAATAAGCCAGAAAGAAAAAGAAAAATACCGGATGGTCTTACTCATAGCAGGAATTTAGAAAACATAAATAAGGGACCGGGAAAAAAAAAGACTAATTATAATAAAGTAACAATCAAAATCAACAAGAAACTATAAACCAGAGACACACTATGTTGGGGTGGGGTGGGGGGGAAAGGGAGTAGGATCAAAACAAGAGTGGTGGGAATTGTATGGGGACTATAACCAAGATGAGAATGCATACATTGTGCAAAAATGAAAACTGATGTAAAAATATATAAAATTAAAAAATTAAAAAACAAAGAAGATGTGGTATATATACACAATAGAATACTAGTCAGAGATCCAAAAAGATAAATTCATGCCATTTTTTGGCAACATGCATGGAACAGGAAGGGATTATGCCAAGCGTACTAAGTCAGAAGGAAAGAGATGGAATATAGAGAAAATAAAGGGTCAGGAAAAAGACAAAACTTGCAAGGGGACTGTAGGGTCAGGACTGGACACAGGGCAGGTTTTCTGATCCCATGCAGACCGGGTAAAGGAGGAGTCAGAGTCCTCAGTGGTTTTGCAGGTTTTTATTAGGATTACCAGGAACACGGCAGGCAGGGGCGCTGGGCGCTGGGGCGGGGGGGGGGGGGCCGGGAGGCTGGGAGGCCTCCCAGCCCCCAGCAGGTCTTCACTCTGGGCTCTCCAGCCTTCTGTCGGCTTCTTCTACTTCTTTCTTCTCTTTTGGCTTCTGCTGGCGTCCCCGTGACGCTGCCCCTAAAAGCCCAGTCTTAGCCCAGGTAGATCTCATCTACCTATGCCCACACCTTACTCCAGGTGCCCACCATCAGGCATGCATTCAGGACTGCAAGGATCCATCATGGCGGGAGGGCAGAAAAGCCTGACATTTTTCCTTGCCCTACAGGGACCATAGATCTGAGGCATCCAGCAGGGGAAGGGAGAAAGAGAGGGGTCAAAACGGGCAGGAAGAGCACAGGGACTGTGGTGACACTTCACAGGTGCTATGGTGGTGGGAGAACACCTGAGGGGAGAAATCAAATACTGTCCCAAAATTAACAACAATATAAGAAAATAAATAAATGAATTTAATTATTAAAAAACTCCTGTTTCACTAATGTGTCACATACCAGATCTCAGTTATGTCTACTGTCCAAATGATCTCTGATTCACCCTTTTCTCCCAGGGCTGGGAGGAGCCATAGCCTGGCTGCACAGGTGTTAAAGAATGTGGCAAGAAGAGTGGGGAATCTCGTTGCTCCTTGCACAGATGTTCAACACATTTTTTTCCAACACACTTGGACCATGTTCTACATAGAGGGAAATAATTTCTGTTTCTAAGGTTCTGTGGTGTAGCTGGTCTGCTGTTTGCAAGCTTCCTTCCCTGTGGGCTTAGGTTTTGGCTTGATCTTCTTTGCTAAATTAATTTTCTCTCATTCATCTGGTCTTTTAGGTTCCAGAATACTACTGATATCTGTTTGCTGTTGTCTCTGTTCCTGTTCTTATTTTGTCCTTATGGGTCTAGACAGTGGTGCATTAGTAAATACATGATTGCTGGATCTTGAGGAAGGGGATAGCCTGATTTGTAGCAGTCTAATTTCTGTGGTATAAATATTCCTGCTGTTGTTAATTTCAAGCTACAAAAGGATATCATTGAACATGCAGTTGGGAAGAAATACAAAATAGAACATCATTATATATTATTTTCACTAATCAGATATGATAGATATAAAAATATAAATAACCTCAAAAGGATATGTAATTGTAAAGTTATTATGAAGTGATAGGTTTAGAAATTCATTATCTTTTAAAATAACTGTATTTATCAACCAGCTTGCAAAACACCTAAATTTAACAATCAGTTCTCATAAGCCAGTTCAGCTGTCCTACCATAACACTGGGTTAATACCTTCTTAATGATTTAATTGTCAGTTCAGTACATTATTGAAAAATTCTTTTTTAGCTTGCTGCTCTATAGCATACAAGTACCTTTCCTTGTATATTCAGTCTCTCCCACCCCAGTTTTATTGAAATATAATGGACACATAATTCATATTGTTAACACAATTGTAACCTATTGAAGCTTTCCATTATCTAGCTATAACTCAAACTGTGGTGAAGAAGGGATGACACCTCAGTGGAATGAGATAATGCTTGATTTTAGGGGTAAGTATAGGCGTTAAAATAAAATGAGGTAGGGGTGAGTCATTAGTACCCGCAGGTAGTACTCAGAGGAAAGTGATGTCAACACAATTGGGCATGAGGTCTTACTAGGACAAGGTGATAATTGGGCCAACCTTTCTATTCTGATTTAATCTTAGTTTTTAAGAAGATCATTTAGTGTATCTGTGCTTTTTAGCAATTCTCTGAAGTAGTGCCAACTAGCTTGGTACTCCAAATGCTCATGACCATGAAGGGTCTGTGTAATAACGTTGAGTTCCTGCACAGAGCCTTTCATTAGCTGAGCTCAAAGCATTTTATCAACGGTGCCTCATTAAGCCTCACCACACCCAGTGTGGGAGTAGAAGGGGCATATTATTATCCCCATTTTACAGATGGAAGAAATAGAGACTTAAAGTAAGTCACAGTAGCTGAGATTAGCTTGTCTGCCTGCACATCTAGTATGCTATCTTTTATGACCAGAAGATATTATACATTAATTTCTATTTTCTGTTTCTAGTCAGGCAGGAATGAAATTTTATTATCAGAAATATCAAGGAGTTCTTTTAAGTCCTCAATTGTCTGATACTGGTTTTGATCTTTGATGACCCTTCAACACCTTACATGTATGATTTTTACAGTATTTTATGTACATTATTCAATAGCTGGTCAGGCTATAGGAATATGAGAATGTTGAAAAGAGCAGAAGGATGTACTTTTTGAACAAAAAGAAGACCAATATTATGATTGAAACTTCATGTTGAGCAGATGACCAAGAACTAATAATTACCGATATTGACAGTAGATTATTTGAACATTTACTATGTGCCAGGTACAGAATTTAGTACTTTCTATGAGCTATCCCATTTCAATTATTTTAATTTTCACAACACCATCTATGCTTCATATTAATATTATTCTTGTTTCATGGATGAGGAAAATGAAGCTTAGGGAGTCTCAGCAAACATAGCTGGCCTCTTGTCTGTGGTGATTAGTGTAGAGGTGGACCTGTCACCCAACAGAATCCTAACCCAGGACTGTCCTAAGCTGGACCCAGCAGAAGAACTATTCCACTGGTAACAGTCGTTCAACTGTGAATCCAGTGAGGTGCATTCCCACCTGCTGTTTTGTGAAGAAAGCTCTCTGTAGAAGGAGAAAATGAAACCCATACCTAGAGAGTAAAGCAGAGACCAGGGTGAGTCACATTGTTGCCTCTGAGCCTCTGCCTTCCTTATCTAAGCTGTTACCAGTTTGAGTTCAGCTTTTGTCACTTGGCCACTAACACAGTCCTGACCAATACAGTCTTGTCTTTCTTAACAACAGGGATAGAAGTCCGAGAAACATGAAGTTAGGTGATTGCATTGTGCCAGTGCCATAGAGTGTACTTACACAACCTGGAGAGGATCGCTTCCCACACATGTAGGCTATAGGCATAGCCTATAGGGATCAAGGTTGGATGTGGCTCATTATTGATGGAAACACTGTCACGCAATGCAGGACAAGGTGATGTTTATACACCATGCTCTCCTGCTACGTGGTACCATATTTAGCAGGATAGGAGAGTTTGACATTACACCCTCCAGAATAGCCCAGTCGATGTCAAACAGGCAAAGCTTCCCCATTATACAAATTTCTTTTCATTTCTAAGCATATCTGTATCTCTCATCCTTAAGATTCCACTCCATCTCTTGCTACTTGGTTCACGATTCCCAATGCAAACACAGCATGTTGTGATCATGTAGACCTCTTAGACCTCACAGGCATTGTTTGACCTTCTGAGCTCAAAAGATAGGAGGACACATGGGACTGATAGCACAAGCAACACGATGTATGGCTGGCCTCAGCTGTGGGTCCCTAGGGGGCAGTTCCCAGGCTAGAAATTTTTTTTCAGATGTTGACTTTTTATTTTGCCAAACAGAGCTCGTAGGCTTAAATTTATCTTTTTTCAACGCTTCATTCATCTATTCATTCATTTATTAACAAGTCTAGTAAATAGTGTGCTGTAAGCCCTAAAGGTATAAAACAATCTTGTAGTCAAGTCACTAGAAGACTATAAAAAGAGCAACAATAAATCTTCTTAAAATTCCACTCTTCACTTCACTTGATACCTTTGAGTATCTTCCAGAACTTAGGGGAGAACATATGGAGACTGTCAGTCATTCTTGCTGTGATCATGTAAAAAATGAATAGAGGAAAAGGAAGAGAAAGGGTGTAAAGAGGAAGTCACAGAGGCAGCGACTCATGGAGCCAGGCCTGGGGCAGAAACTGGTAGTTCAGGCAGAGGTTAGGCCTGCAGTGCAAAAGCCAAGAGCTCAGATTGGAGGGGCTATGAGGCCTCTGTGCTTGGGCATGAGGCCTCTGTGCTTGGGCATGAGGCTTTATTTTTATTTATTTATTTTAAAATCCATGGTCTTTTTTTTTTTTTTAAAAGATTTATTTATTTATGCATACAAGAACTGGGGTACAGGCCAGAGGTGGGGAGCGGGGAGCTATGCGAGGATTCGCCAGAGACAGAACGGGGAGCAGAAGAGGTGGATGTACTGAAATACACTGCTGAGGGGAGCAGCGGGTGAGACAGGAGAGGTCTGCTGTGCCACGTGGGTCACCTCCCTGGCCGGGGATCGAACTCATGCTGCAGTGACTGCAGATTGCTTCATAGTGCTACAGCTTAACCCCTTGTGCCACCAGGGAGACCTCTGGGCATGAGGGTTTATAACCCCACATAAGGTCTCAAGGGCTCTTATCTCCTTCACCTTTGTGTAGCTGAGTAATAAATGACATTTGTGCCTCTTTAGGGTTATAGCCAGAGCAAGACTCAGGGCAAATCAAGGAGAGAGGCACTCACATTATACAGAAGGAACAAGTCTTCCTGATATACTTATATCGGCGTCTGAACAAAGTAAATTTGTAAAAATTTCCTTGAAATTGCTGGCTAGGCCCTCCCTGGTAGCACAAGGGGTTAAGCACTGCACTATGAAGCAATCCCCAGCTGACCAGGGAGAAACCCACATGGCGCAGCAGACCTCTCCTGTCTCACCCGCTGCTCCCCTCAGCAGTGTACTTCGGTCAATCTGCCTGTTCTGTTCCCCACTCTGTCTCTGGTGAATTCTCTCACCTCCATACCTCTGGCCTGTACCCCAGCTTAATGTGCATAAAAAACAAATCTTAAAAAATAAAAAAAGAAACTGCTGGCTAGGAAGTCACAAAGTTTTTCGTAAAGTAAAGCATAATGCAATGAAATTAACCATATAGTGTCTGTTACTTATAGTTGGATGTGGCATTGATATGCTCTTTTTTTAACTGGATTGCCTTTTGTTTTATTTTAATACAAGGAAAAGCAGTCCGTGAGAGGGTTGTTTTTTTTTTTTAAAGAGAGATTTCTATGTATTTCTTGTTATACATTTGCAGTCCCTTGCCTATACCCTTGTCATTTGGATGCATGGTGACAGAGTACATGTAGAATCTATTGATGGTGCAGATGGTTCTTGTCCTCATCCCAGCTGGGTAAAGAAAATATTGTTGTGCACATGCAGGCTTTAGGAACTGGTATAAATAAGTCAAAATAAATTTTAAGTGTTTATTTCTTATTGCAAAGTAATGATATCTGAGATATGAAAAGCTAAAAAGGCAAAACCATTTAATACTATAATTCCTCTATGCAGATATAAATATTATTAACAACTGGAGCATATTTATAATTTGTTTTATCTCTATTTGTATATCACACAAATAGGTACTGTAAAGAAGTTTTCTGGCATTTTTTTTTATTAACTATATTTTGGGTTTGTGTTTATGTCTTTAACAGTATGTCATATACAATTATAATTTAAATGGCTGCATTGTACTCCATTATACAGGTTTGTCCATTTTTAAAAGCCAATTCTTTTTGTTGGATGTAAACTTGTTTCCATTTTTGCTATTATAAGAAATGTTATAAAGAATATGCTCATAGCTAAATATTTGTACCTATTCCCGACTTTCTCTTTCAGGATAAATTATTAAAGTAGATGGTTGGATTAAAGCACTTATAATTTTTTAGAGCTTTTCCTACATATTGCCAAATTGCCTTCCAGAGAGATTATAACAGTTCATACACAATTAAATTTATTAGCATGTGTATTTCCTCACAGTCTTGCCAGCACTGAATAATTATTTCTTATCTTTCTGGCCTGGTATTTGAATGGGTTACACAGGATTTTTGAGCAAGTCTAGCTTACATTCAGAAAGTGGCAGCAGCTTGTGTGTGACCAAGTTCACTATAACCTGATACCTAATCCATTGTGAGGCAAATGAAGCGGTGAATTAAATTGGTCTCTCCCAGATTATGTTTAGAAGAGAAGGAGAAGAATGTTGACACTCTTATGTATGTACTCAGAGTGTAAGAAAGATGGTCAGACATGAAATATGCAAACACTTTTTGTATTCTAATTATACATTTGGGAATTTAAAACCTAAAGAACAATCCCAGTGAAAGGAAAATGGGTATATACATGGAGAAAATTTTATGTGTAATATAATGTATATTATGGAAACATAAACAATTTAACATATGAGAAATAGTTTAAGAAATTGAGGTTTATCAACTTGATGGAATTTTATGCAGTTGTTGAATTAGTAATTTTAATGATTATGTAGAAACATAAGAACATCTTTATGATATAATGTTAAGTACAAAAAGAAGGATATAAAATTTTTAGTGTTTTAAACTATGTACTAGTTAAATCCACATAGGTGATGACTGGAAGGAAATATAAAAATTGAAAGCTGGGAAAGAGGATGATACCAATCCTCTTTAATATTGGAAATATTAACATTGTGCAATTACAGTGAAAAGTAACAATTTTGAAAGAGGTGGGAAGAGGCTCATATAAACAGGCATATGGATGTGTTAGAGGACAGTCTTGAAAAATGCTTGGTCAGTCCCTCCGTGTCGCTTGGGGAGGCATTACTGAATATTGGAAAGAGCAAGATGTTGGAGGCGAATGGAGCCGGGCTGGAAGCCAGGTTCCGCTTCATACCAGAAGAATGAGCCCAGACCAGTTATTTAACTTCCTACAGTTTAGTTTACATAGCTGGAAAGATGGCTGAACAGCACCTACTTGTACAGTCGTTGGGGGAGAAGAGCTTGTGGGCTTGGAGGCAGGGCTGTGGTAGGTGCTCAGTGGTGGTGATTACAAAAAGTGCCGGTACTCTTCCTCTGTGTTCATCTTCTCATAATTATTGATTCTACAACAGAGAGAAGGAAATCCAGCCAAGAGAAAATATTTGCAAATCTATTTCTGGCAAATGAAAGTGAGAGCAAATGTAAATCATGCAGTTCTGTCCAGGACAGAAGTCAGTGAGTGACTGAAGACTCTGTCCTCAGCTGGGTGGTTCCTGAGCAGGCTTAATGGAACCTCTACTGTCTTTCTGTTAAGTAATTAATCTGCATTTTTTAAAAGATTTATTTATTTATTTATTTATACAAACTCTGGGTACAGTCAGAAGTGCGGGAGGGTGAGAGAATTCACCAGAGCCAGAGTGGGGAACAGAACAGGCAGACTGACAAGTACACTGCTGAGGGGAGCAGCGGGCAGCAGGAGAGGTCTGTGTGCCATGTGGGACCCTCGCCCAGCTGCCGGCGATCTAACCGCCACCGGGGAGGCCCTTAATCTGCATATTTTGATGGATAATACACTGCATAAAAAAGTCATATGGCAATAACCTTCTGCTGTTCACAGCAGGAATAAGATTGGTCATGAAAGGTGATGACCAGAAAAAAATTTCAGAAACCAGAAAATCATAACATAATACCTATCCCTGTGTTATTAAAAAAATTGGTCATATCATGTAATTTATGGGGTGAAAGCTCACTGTTGGCTCTTGTTAATGCAGTGGTTTGAAATCAGCCCTGGAGAGAACGAGCTGCATTGAATTTGCTATGACATCAACACAATTTGCCAATTATATTTTGAATTTCCAGAATCTCTGGTGCTGGGAAGAACTGAGAAGGTGCAAAGAAATGACCCAACTTATCGAAACTGAACAGAGAGACTCCGTGGCCACCAAATACAGAGACATTTGTGGCCAGAGAGTTATCGTGTGTTCCTTCAGTGAATTCAGGTCAAGAAGAAGTAGCACTTTCTTAACTTCATCCACTCTTTAAGGGGAAAAAGATACCAGTACCTAGTTTACACCACGTCGTTTCTGACAAATTCCTTGTCATATTGAGATGCTTTTCCTTTTACTCTTCCTTTAACAACAGCAGCAGCTTGAATAAGTGGAATTATTTCAGTATTAAAATGCAGCCTTTGTAGACCTCTTGTGCAGGCAGATGCAATTTCAAAGAAAACTTCTTTTGCTGGGTATTCAGTGTTACATGGGGATTTGGGGAGTTAAGCTTAACTGTTTATGTTGTAGGAAAAAAGGGGAAAAAGCTGCTCTTTCTAACCACTCTCCCTGTGGGCATCCGTCTCCTTTTGTGCCCTGGAATTATGGAGATGGAGGAAACTTGGAGGGGTTATCCCACCTCACCTCTTTTTTTTTTTTTTTTTTTTAAAGATTTATTTATTTATTTATACAAGCACTGGGTAAAGTCAGAAGCGTGGGAGGGTGAGAGAATTCACCAGAGCCGGAGCGGAGAGCAGAAGAGGCAGACTGACGAAGTAAACTGCGGAGGGGAGCAGCAGGCCAGACAGGAGAGGTCTGCGTGCCCTGTGGGACCCTCGCCTGGTGGCCAGGGATGGAACCGGCGCTGCAGAGACTGCGGGCAGCTTCACAACCCAGGGCTTAACCGATGCGCCACCGGGGAGGCCCCCCATCTCACCTCTTGAGGCAGACTGGGCTTCCCTTAAAGCCTCAAAAGCAGATCGTTGTTGATCATAGTTTTCAAGGACCTGGGATAGACATTTTGCCGTCTCCCTGTTAACTAGTATCACTGCTTAGCCTTCTTTCATCTGAATAGCTATTTTTTTAACATAAAAAATTACACTGACATAAATGGAAAAATTTAAATGATATTCCCCCAAACCAATACAAAACCTCCCCATTTCACCTAGAACTGTGTTGTTATTGTTCAACTTCACTGCAGAGAGCACTGAAGTTTAGGAGACCCAGTTTTATAAACAGGACTAATTTTGAGAGCTAGTTACAAGTTCAAGTCAGTTCTAGCTTCTTGGGGCTGCTTCACCAAGGGTTTTGTCTTCAGAAATCCCAGCTAGGAAGCACACCCTGGCCTCCTGCTCACCTATATCCGAGCCTGCAGAGGTCAAACGCCTTGGTTGAGCTCTTGTGGTGCTTTGCCCTACTCTGGGAAGGGACTGAAGTTCTCAGCTCATCAGATGTCTGCTGGAAGGATATCTTTAGACAGTTGACGATGACTCTTTTGGATGAAGGGCTGACCAATTTCAGAGCATGGGCCAAGTCTGGCCAGCTGCCTATTTTCATATAGTCTGTGAGCTTAGAATGTTTTTTGTTTTTAATTTTTTAATTGGTTGAAAAAAATTAAGAGAACAGTATTTTGTGACACATAAAAATCACATGCTATTTAAATTCGTGTCTATAAAGTTTTATTGGAACTCAGCCTTACTCTTCATGTGTGTCTCATTCATTACTTTTGTGGTTGTTTTCAGTGGCTACAGTGGGGGTGGTGAGTGCTTGGGATAGGGACTGTTGTATGGCCAGTAAATCCTACAGTATTTGCCATTTGGCCTTCACAAAGAAAGTTTACTAACCCTCTGCCATAGAACTTTCCAATACTTTGAAATCCATCTTCTCACTTCCCCCCACAGGAAAGGGCCAGTAACGGCTCCTCCTGAACGTGACAATCCTTGTTCCCAAGGCAATGACTCCAAAGAGTCTCTTTCCTTTTCTAGTCTTCTTATTAGGTTGATCATGATAGGGCTTGTTCAAACAAGGTCACATTAGGGGTTGGAGGGAGGAGAAGAGGAGAGAGTACGGATCAGAAAAGGCGGGTGGGACTATCTATTCTAGTGCCGGTTGTTTGTAGTAATTTTTTTTAATTAGTAAAATTATTTATTTATTTTCTTACATCAGTGTTCATGTTTGGATTGTATTTGATGTCTCCTCAAAGGTGCAGTCCCCGATAGCACCCTGATTCATTACCACAGTCCCTTGTACTCTTTCCTCCCTTGTTTTGACCCTTCTCCCACACTTCCCCCTGCTAGATGTCTCAGATCTATGGTTAGCTTGCAAGTTTTGTCTTTTTCCTGACCCTTTGTTTGGTTTCTCTCTATTCCACATATAAGTGAAACCACTGGATATTTATCTTTTCCTTCTGACTTATTTTGCTCCAGCTCCACCCATGTTGCCACATAGGATGTGAGTTTATCTTTTTTGATCTCTGATTAGTATTTCATTGTGTATATGTAACATGTCTTCTTGATCCATTCATCTGTTTTGGGGTGTTTGGGTTGTTTCCATGTCTTAACTATCTTTCAGACAAAAGAGTATTAGGGCTTGACTTTTTTCCACTGTGGTATGTCACATGAATTCCAGAAAACTAGAAGCAGCAGGACATAGGCTGGAGGAGCCAAGGACTATGTTTTGGCTATGTTTGCTGTGGTGTCAGAGAGGGGAAACACTGGGGAAGGCACAGTTTGGGCAGAGAGAGGGAATGATCAAAAATCCGTGTGTATAGACCAAAGTTTGTGATTGGTTGAGAGTACAGGTATTTAATTGGTCCCTGAGTCTGGGATGGAAGTCTGAATTTGAGCCATCAGCAGATGGATGTTGGGGGAAGTCTTGGTAGTGAATAACATCATCAAAGGCAGGAGTGTGGCTAGAAATGGAAAAGGTCTAAGGATTCATAAAATGCACTTCATCATTTAGAAGTCAGGTGAAAGAAGAAGAACCCATGAGGGCAGGATTCTGTTTGCTGTTACAACTCTAGTACTGGATATAATGCAGGCATATACTATGTGCTCAATTATTTATTGCCTGTATAAGGGAATAAGAATTCCAATACATCTACTCTGAACATATTTCACAATCTCCAAATCACACATTTCTCTTCTCTCTCTCTTTCCCCCTCTCTCTCTCTGCTCTCTGTCTCTCTCTCTCTCACACACACACACACACTCTTTTTTTTTTTTAAGATTTATTTTATTTATACAAGAACAGGGAACAGGCCAGATGTGCGGGAGGGTGAGAAGATTCACCAGAGAAAGAGCGGGGAACAGAACAGGCAGACTGACGAAATACACTGCTGAGGGGAGCAGCGGGAGAGACTGGAGAGGTCTGTTCACCATGTGGGTTGCTCCGAGGTGGGCGGGGATCGAACCGGCACTGCAGAGCCTGCAGACAGCTTCACAGTGCTGCGCTCAACTGCCTGAGCCACCAGGGAGGCACCCCGCCCCCGCCCCTCATCTTATGCTTCTCCTTTCCCTTTCTTCTGTGTTCTTGCCTTCTTCTCTGCTATGTGTTAAATCCATCAAAGCACGCAGGCTCCCCAGCCATACTTGAACCTTGCTTACCTGATTATACCTCTGGGGGAAACGAATCAATACATATCTTCCTCTTCATTTATAGATTGTTTTAAAAAAATATTACACTTGTTCCTGTTGGAACTCATCCTCCTGATGAACTAGTTCCTTGGTTGGTTAATGCTATTTTGATTTCTCTTCCACCTTCTTACTAATGCTTTCACAACTTGGTGTCATCTGTGCTCATAATTAGGAGTTCTCAGTTACGTCACTGGGGTAAAGATAGAGATGTTCAGCACGGTCTCCAGCGCTGACACTAGTGAGATCATGTAGGATGTTTCCGGGTTGAGGCTGAGTCACTGATAAGCCACATTTTGGGTGACATTATTCAGTTCTCAGTGCCTGCATCTTATAAAGAAAAGTCTCTCTTCTTTCTTTCTATTATAGTTGATGAATTTGTGATGGGAACTAAGGTCATATTCCAGCACCGAGAGATTATATCTCTTGCTCACTCCTTGTCTACACGGTCTATCTGTCATCAAAGAAAATTAAATTGGTCTGCCAAGATTTGATCTTCGCATTCCATCGAGGTGAGTGCAAATTGATTGTTTGTTGTTGCTAGACTCACTTGTTACACTGAGGAGAAATGGACCTATAACTTGGCCTGCTTGGGAGTTGCGTGGGGTGGCCACGGGGGAAAGCAGAAACCAAGAAAGGCTTGAGGTCACACATCGCTCCCTGCTCTGTACAAGGTTCTTCACAAGAACTCCCTCCTTTCATGTTCACAACAGCTCAGAGAAATTGGTATGATTAGTTTTTTTTTTCCCAGTTAAGAAATCTGAGCCTCAGAAGGTAGAGTATCTTGTACCAGGAGACCCAGCTGGTCAGCAGCAGAGGTAGAACTTGAACTTGAAGTCTTTCACACTGACTCCCAGCAGTTATAAATAGGTAGTATCCTGAACAGTATTACATTGTGGGGAAGACTATAAATGCCTAAGGTTTCAAATATCACCAGGCTACAAATGACTTCAAAATGTAGAATTTTGCCGTCTATAAGCCAGCCTTCATCTCCAGCTGCCTCCTAGACATTTGCACATGGCCATTAGTCTAAAGGCTATAGTTTAATGTGTAAGCTCAATACTCTTCCCTCCAACATCCAGGATGTCCCCCACTTCTCCAATCACTACTGTCCTGTGTTCTTCTGTGATACATCATCCTTTCAACATTTTCAAAATCTGTGTTTTATTAAGTCCTTCCCTGGGGAGTCTTTCTCTAAAATATTTCCTGCCTCCATCTCCTGTTTTCTATTTCCGCTCCCGCCCCCCAAGCCCTTTTTTTTTGGCCTTTATTGCCTAGGTCTTAGATTATTGTCCAGCTAAATACATCTCTCATCAGCTATCACAGTTTAAACACTATTTAATTGAGTCAATTCCCTAAAAGTATGAGCCTTATTTTTTTTTAAAGATGTGTTTTTATTTATTTATGTATACAAGAACTGGGGTGTAGGCCAGAGGTAGGGGGTGTGTGTGTGTGTGTGTGTGTGTGTGTGTGTGTGAGAGAGAGAGGATTCACCAAAGACAGAGTGGGGTTTACTCTAATGCACTGCTAAGGGGAGCAGTGGGTGAGACAGGAGAGGTCTGCTGCGCCATATGTGGATTAGACTAGCTGGGGATCGAACACTGGCCATGGTGGTAATAGTGCTGAGACTTAACCTCTAGCCACCAGGGAGGACCCTGAGCTGTAATTTTGGTCTTCATGTTGGAATTCATTTTAAAAAGTATTGAAAACTATCTAAAAATTTGGGTCCTTCCTTTTAGCATTATAGGAGTCATACCAGGTTTATCTGTACTCTGGGAGGAAGGATTTTTATCCTGAGGTTCTGGGATCAGATATAGTCCTCAAGCTCTAGAAGGTGAGACTCTAATCATATTCTTGTCTTTTTGGACTGGATGAAGATAAGCAGGCTTGACTGCCAGTAAAAAGAATCAAGGAGTAAAAATCAGCATCACTGCACTCTCAATCTTCCAGTATCCCCCTGAAGATACCTGTTCTGTTTTCCAGTGATTTACTTGGGTAAATGGAGTCTCTATGAGGTCTTTGACCCTCCCATTATAAGACCATCCTTCAGACTTGCCAATTTCATAGTTTACACATATCTGACCAACTTTTTCAGAATTCTCCTGCAGAGGAGTGTTGGTTGGAAAATCTGATCATTTGTTCCAGAATATCATGACCTAATGCAGAGTTTTAAATATTGAGTTCCATATAAATTTAGTACAATAAGGTATTCACAGAAAAAGAGTCTTTTATAGCCAATAATTTTTAAAAATCTCTTGAGAGTCACTTTAGTATGTTAAGCCTCTGAGAAGGCCTGCATTAAAAACTTTTGTTTACTTTAGTTTCTTCCATTACTAATGTTTTCCACAGTTATTTCACTTATTTGAACCCTTTTATGTTGAAACATTACATTCTAATACACTAAAATGTCAGCACCTACAAGATAAATCATGATTTCAGAGATGTTAAAAGAGAAAAAATGTCTATGATGATTAAAAAGATCCATAGATTGTAACAAGCATCATGATTTCTGAGATTTAAAATGAGAAAGAGTGTATATCTTAGCATTAACTAAATCCAGTAGCTTTCCTAGAGATTAGGGTTTTGTGGAATGCCTTGTGGGGAACCACTGAGCAAGATAGCTCTATTTAACAGGAATGTGCTGGAAATGCTTCCATTGCAGGTCATGGGCAATGTAGTAGGAAGGGCAGATAGAAGAGGCATTTGAGGGGAGAAGGGATTTACAGCAGCAGCCACTGGTTTATTTTCAGGAAGACTGGCCTGGAAAGGAAAGAATAATATCCTCATTGCTAGCAGTCCCGTCTCTGACTGAGAGAAGAAAATGGCAAGCTAGAAGTAGATACGAGAATGACTCTGGGAGAAGGGCAAAGTGTCCATCCCTCTAACTTACAAATGGTGAGAATGAGCCTGCGGTTTTGGAATAGCAAATAGCAAAAACATTTTATAATCAGGTGGTAGAGGAGGGTTAGAAGTGTTGAGTATCAGCTGTGCCCCATCTGGCTGTCTGAATGTGACTGAGTTTCTTATATTGCCTGAATTTCAGTATCTGAATATGTAAGTAGAATAATAATAATAATAATAATAATACCAGCAGCTAGATTACATTTGGGCTGTATGTAACAGAAAGTTGACTATGATGGTTTAGCTAAGTAAAACTTTCTTTTTTCAGAGGCAAGTAGGAGTCCCAGAAGTAAGCATTTTGGAGAGGATTGGCAACATAAGGCAGGATGCATCTTTCTTCCTGTTGTGTGATTCTTAGTCTTTTTTCTTCACTTTGCTCTCCTCATGGTCACAAGCTGGCTGCTCTGTCTCCCACGTACTCTGCATTCCAGACAGGAAGCTATAAGAAGGAAAGGAAAAAAAAAAAAAGGGAAGGCCTGCATATTTCCCCAGACATCCCGCACCAATTTCTTGCTTTATGGAACCTATTGCTAATAGAACCTATTGACCAGCATTGTTCCACACAGTCATTCTTAGCTCCCAGGTAGTCTGAGCTGGTAAGTGTTATCTGGCAAGTGTTTGCCACGGAGTAGACATACAATAAAGTGTCTTTGTCTTTCTATCCCTCCTCCCTCTGCCCACGCAGATAATAGATCTCTTTCCTCTTCTGCATAGTTGGCAAATATGTTGTAACTGATGGTTATACCACAAGGTGGCATGTAACCAAGGGGGAGCCAGAAATCTGGCTGTGAGACTTTGGGCCCAACATACGCAATGGAGAAGGGACAGGATGATTAGCAACAGCCAGTCTAGGGTGGACACCAACTTGTAACTGGGACTACAGAGCAGTCATCAACACAATGTTCCGTTTTAGTTGGAGAAAGTCAGTGTTTAGGTTAGAGGCCTTCTCATGACTGATGATTGCTTCCTTCTGGGACTCACAGAGGGAACACTGCCTAACTTATTTGTGCCACTTTATGGCACCACTTTCACTGTTATATCCACGTATTTCCAACTACCACCCTATAACTTCCTTAGCACAAGGCTTGCTCCTTTTTCTTTGTCTTTGTCTGCTGCAGTCCACTCCTAATCCCCTCAATATTACAGTGCCTTTGGGAGCCAGCCAGGTAAACATGTGAGGTGTAAAGTGGGCTTGGAATAAAGATAAGGCAGCACCCAGGAATGTATGTAGCACCTGCTGAAAGGAACTCAATTTAAATAAAAATCAAACAAACATTGGGAAACAATGGATCTTAGTAATGATCAGCAATGACTGTTAATCTGACCCAACAAAACATAATTTATCTTGTGAGTTCTGAAGGACCTAGGAAATATTCTTGCCCAAAAATCAGGCTTGAATTTGATCAAGCCTGTAGATATAACAACCAGTATATAGGAAATAAAGGCGCTAGGAGAACATGTTAAAAGATACACTAGGAATATAATTAGCAAAATCCAGACTGGAGGAAAGACTATATATAGGATGAAATGACCCAATTTCTTCAACAAATTGCAAAGAAAAAAATTGCAAGGTAAACCCAGAGGTTAAGAGACTTGGGTGACATATCAGTCACAAGATACACCTTATTTGGTTCCTGATTCAAATTAACCCTGGAATTTGAGGCAATTAGAGGAATTTGAACACTGATTTGAATAGGAATTTTTTTTTAGGTTTGATAATGACTTTGTGGTGATGTTTTTAAAGAATTCTTATCTTTCAGAGAATACTAAGATATTTTACAGAGCAAATGATAGAAGAGAGTTGCTTCAGGATAACACAGTATATGTAGAGGCCAGGGGGCGGGCCTATGGATAAATTAAGGACTGATGATGGTGGAAGTTGGGTGATAGGTGTATAGGAGTTCATTGTCTTAATTGCTCTCTTTTTTGCTTATATTTGAAATGTTCATAATTAAAAAAAAAGATTAATTGAGGAAAAATCATGAGGTTAGTCAAACCAAACACATAACAGAGGTGGATTTGTCAGGAAGCTCAAGCTTACTGTACAGGTACCTTCTAAGAAAATTTTGTATTCCTGATTTTTCTCATGTAGGGCTCCCCAAATTGTCAAAACTTCATCTTCACAACTTGAATCTACCCCTGATGGCAGGCAACCAATTGACTCCCACTTAGGCATTGAGTAAAGTTTACAGATTTTTTTTTCTGTTATAGTGTACTTTTTAAATCTTTTTTAAATTTTAACATTTATAATTTTTTACATTTTTTAAAACAATATTTGCTTCCCCCCACCCCTCAGATTGAGTCCCCATAGAATTTCCTTCCCCAAGGCACCCGTGCACCATCACCTCAGTCCCCTGTGCTCCTCCCTCCCTCCCTCTGATCCCTCTCCCTCCTCCTACCTTGCAGGATGTCTCTGGTTTATAATTGTCTGGCTTTGCTTTGTTGTGTTTTACGCTGTTATTATTTTTTTTTTTTACACTGATGTCTTGTTTGGTTCCCCTATATTCCTGTTATAAGTGAAAACATCCGATATTTTTCTTTTTTCCTTCTGGCTTATTTCACTGAGCATAATTCCTTCTAGCTCCATCCATGTTGCTGTGAATGGCATAAGTTTATCTTTTTTGATTGCTGAATAATATTCCATTGTGTATATATACCACATGTTCTTGATCCAGTCATCTATTTCTGGGCATTTGTGTTGTTTCCAGGTTTTACCTATGGTAAATAGTGCTGCAGTAAACTTAGGTGTACAGGTGCTCTTTTGAATCACTGTTTTTGTGTTCTTTGGGTAGATCACTAGTAGTGGAATTGTCAGATCATATGGTAGCTCCACTTTTAGTAGACTGAGGAAACTCCAGACAGCTTTCCATAGTGGTTGGACCAGTTTGCTCTCCCACCAGCAATATAGGGGAGTTCCTTTTTCACCTCATCCTCGGCCAACATTTGTTATTGCTTGTTTTTTTTTGATATGAGCCATCTTACTGGTGTAAGTTGGTATCTCAGTGTGGTTTTGATTTGCATTTCCCTGATGATAAGGGATGTTGGACTTTTCATATGCCTGTTGGCCATTTGCATTTCCTCTTTGGAGAAATGTCTTTAGAGTTCTTCTGCCCATTTCTTGACTGGATTGTTTATTTTGTTTTTGTTGAGCCATGTGAGTTCTTTGTATATCTTTGTGATCAGACCCTTATCAGTTGAATGGAGTGCAAAGATTTTTTTCCCAACCAGTGAGGTATCTCTTTGTTTTGGTTAATGTCTCTTTTGCTTTACAGAAGCTTTTCAGTTTGATGTAACAGATATGATATTTTAAAATACCTTTTAATGAGGATTTTCAAACACAAACAAGAGCAGACACAACATATAATAAACCTTATGTACCCTCCCTCCAGTCAAGTTACCGAAGTTTTGTTATATTTTCTTCATATTTTCCTCCTCCTTTTTATTCCCTAGCACTTCCTCCTCCTTTTTCACCCCAAAATAGTTTTATGTTTCTCCATTTTATTTTATAACCACAATATCATTATCATACTCAAATAATTAGCAATAATTCTTCAATGTTTTCTAAGACACAACCCTTATTCCAATTTCCTTAATTGTCTCAAAATTATTGGTTCTCAAATTAATGTCAGAAAGATTAAATAGGAGCCATTAGTGAATTATCTGCCTTTTTGCATTTAGTTTTAGCCTAAGCGACTTTGACTTTACGTCTCTATCACGAATGGTATTATATGAAAGTACTGATTAAGTTTGCCCTTTTTGTAAAATGTAATTGTGTTTGTAAAGTTAAATAGTTGTGTTTGTCAATGGTCACTAAGGGTGTGTAAATAAGATATATGCACATGATATATTAGCTAAAAGAAATGTTTATTAAAAATATAAATAAAACATTTGTTCTCTGTTCCTCTGCCTTTCGCTATGACCTTTACTTTTAACCTTGCCACTTTGTAATTATCTAATGTTTAGTTGTGCTTTACATCCTATTGTTATGGACCAAATTGTGTTTCCCCAAATTCCACACGGACAAGCATATCTTCTCCCTCTCAGAAACCACTATGGAAATAGGCCCTTCTCAGGGCTTCCATGGGAACAGTGTCTCAGGCAAACTTTGAAGTTTAAAAAACCGGAGAGATCTTGGCCATGGTGCAATGTCAGCGATTTGGGCAGTTGAAGCTGAGTGGGATTCTCTGTGATACAGAAGTTTTATGCTGTTGATTCCTAGAACAGAGGGACTATCTTTCCCCAACTGGTGCCAGAAAAATGACTTTCTAAAAGGTTCAGGACAATGCACTTCAGTGGGGAACCATGGGTGCTTTGATGAGGAGGATCTGCTGCTTCCAAAATACCAGCAAAGATTTAACAATGGTGCTTAAATAAAATTGAAAAAAAAATCCATCTTACTCTAAATGCAGAATGCAGTTGGAGGAACTGTGTACAAATAGTGTAGAAAACCCCACATAGTATAAAATTTTGTTGAAAATAATGACTAAGATGATATTATTTATTTATTTAATTAAAATAATATTTGGAGAAATGGGGAAAAATAAGAAGTGCAGGAAAATTTCCCTTCCCCAGAGTCTCTAGGATTTAGTGATTAACAACATATGAGAAATCCTCAATTTCTTGAATCCTGTTTTTTTTTTTTAAAAAATCTCCTGATATTAGAAATTAATTCTCCTTATTCAGAAATTAGACACTGGAAAAATGTAGAGAAAGAATTTTTGCTACTATGATTCAAAAAGTTCACGTGTAATTGTCAAGAATTTTAAAGGAACTGAGCTTTAACTTGCACGCTAATAAGTTAGCCTACAGTTTAGGGTGCGGGTTGAAGACACAAGATTTCTGGGCCAGGGCTGCATGTTCTCTTACAGTCATAGCAGTAGTGGAGCTGTCAGCATTTGGTCGTTGTTGTTCCTCTGGTTGCCCAGCCTCAATTCCTGGAAAGTAATACCGTAAGGCCTGGATTAAACCTAAACATACAGTGGGTTGCATTTCAGAGGAGGAATCATGAGTTTAGGGGACTTGAAGCTCTAAAAAGGCAGTCAGCATAGATGCCTGCTGTGCTAGATGGAGTCTTGGTCTCTGTCTCCCAGTCCTGGAGGCAAACCTGCATGTTGCTTGGGAGGAAGACCCTGTCTCTATTTTTCAAGGTTGGTCACTATATACATATCCTTAAAAACTAAAGACTATCAGTTTCTCTGCTCAAGATATGCAGGAATTTGAAAACTTAGTGGATAATTGTATCTATGGTAATATGTCTTTGTAAGCATACATTCTTTAAAAAGTGGAGTTAGAATGAATAAAATACTGTACCTTGTTTTAACTTTCATCCCAAATCACTTACCCAGTTCTTCTTTTTTATAAAACATAATTTTGAAGTTTTCTGAATTGATAACCAAGAGAAATTTCTTAAATGCTATAAGTCTTCTGTATACCATTGTCTCTGTTTTAATATAGTTTCTAACTTTGGTATCTCAGATTCTCTCTGGCTTAAATCTCCTTTTCATGTTGTTGTAGGGCAACCCTGATACAAAACGGGGTGCCTGACTGTGGGTCCTCACCCGCGCGCTTAAAAGGACTTATCAATGCTCTACTGCAGGCACACGTGAAAGGTTAATAAAAGGTTTATTTACAAAGGGAAGGGGAAATGAGGAAATGTACAGCTCTGGGAGAAAAGTGGGAGACAAAGTTTTAAATGCGTCCTACCCGATCCGCCGATCAGGAATCCCAAAATGGCGCTCTCAGAGTTGGCCGCCAGCCAGGAGCGGTGAAGCCAGGAGGCGAGCGATCGCGAGCCAGAGAGCCCAAGGCCCACGTGTTTGGTTTTTTATATCCAACCTGGCTGCCCAACTCCACCCTCAGGTCCCAGCCACCCTCCCTTGGTGGTGATGGGATTTGTCTTTCCCAATGTCCTGATGGCTTTAGTCTGGAGTGGGGGTGGAGTCCACAAAGCCTGTATGAGATTATTTCAGGACATCCTTTCCCCCTAACAATGTCTCTTTTCAAACTTCTTGTCAGCATCTTCTTCACCGTTCATTGGACTCAGTACTGGCCTTCATCCTCCTCCTCCCAACCTTTCAAACTCATTCCGGTCATCCTTGAAATTAATTTGCTGTTGCCTACATGATATGTGTGTGTATATATGTACATGTTACCTGTATATTTGAGACCAAAAATATTCCGCTTCTGAATGCCTTAGTGATTTTCTCATTGCTGAAAGCTGGAAGGAATGTGAAAAGCTACCTTCTTGTTAAAAGCCCACACAGATGTGTGGGGTTCTGTGGTCAAATGAACTCAGGAAATACAAAGCCTAAAAAGTTAAACAGGTGCAACCGCTTTGGAGAACTGTTTGGCAGTTTTTATGAAGTTAAACATATTTACTCTGTGCCCGACCAATTCCTTTCTTAAGTCTTTACCCAAGGAAAAAAGCAAACGTATATTCATGAAAGGATTTGCACAAGAATGATCATACCCGCATTATTTATAGCAGTCAAAACCTGGAAACTACTCAAATGTCCATCAAAAGCAGATGGGTAGGGCCTCCCCTAGTGGCGCAGCGGTTGAGCGCTGGGCTGCAAAGCTGCCTGCAGCCTCTGCAGCCCGGCGCTGCTCCCCTCAGCAGTGTGTTTCGTCAGTCTGCCTGTTCTGTTCCCCGCTCTGGCTCTGGTGAATTCTCTCACCCTCCCACTCTTCTGATTGTACCCAGTGCTTGTATAAATAAATAAATAAATCTTTAAAAAAAAAAAAAAAGCAGATGGGTAAGAAAATCACTGGCTGTATATATGCACAGTGGATACAGCTCAGCAACAGCAACAGCAAAATGAGTAGATGAGCTACTGGTAGACACATCTTCATCGATGTGGTAGAAATATCTCACATGGGGTAAAAGAAACCAGACAAAAAAATTCATGCAACATGACTGTTCTTTTGTGAAGTCTGTAAGGTAGAAAATCACACTATGGCAATGAGAAGTCAGCCCTGAAAGGAGAGAGCTGAAATGAGAGAGGAAACTGACTGGAATGGAGAAATGTTTTTGGGTGATGAAAGTGTTTTAAATCTTACTTTGAGTAGTGATAGATTGAGTATTCAACTCAAAATTCATTGAAAGGAATACTTAAGATCTGTTATGTTAATTACCCCAATGAAATGGTTTAAAAATTAAACATGTGTTTTTACTATGGACTTTTCAGACATTTTAATCAAGGAAATATGCTATAGGGTAAATGAATTAATGAGGCTTTTTATGCTACTGGCCTTTGGGGCTATCACATACATCCTTGATCATGTTGCTCCAGAAGGCACTTGGGAGCGTGGGCATGGGGCACACGTGCCTGATTGTGGATACCTGGAGTGTGGGTGTGGGCATGTATAAGTGTGCACACTGGAGCCTAGAGGCCAGGAACCTAAGGGCGAGGGCTCCGAGAGAACAAGGTGCATGACTACAGAAGAGGCGAGACCACAAGATGATGCCAGAGAGAGCCCACAGAAAGAATGTAAAGATTCATGGGGGGCTGGGAAACTCAGTTGCCTGCCTGGCTCCTAGTCCCCTCTGCCTGACCTGTGCCTGCCTCCTTACATGCCAGCCTCCATCCCTGATGTGCCTGTGTACCTGGTTCCCTGAGAGCATTAAAGCCTGAAAAATCCAGTGAGGGCTCTGGGACTTTCTATCCGTCTGCTGGAATCCACAGTAAGCCTGCCCTGTGTATGCTTGCACAACATATGCGTTGTGCATCTTTAAGAAGGAGACTCAGTATAGAGTGTTTCGGAAACATATTTGAAAACAGGCCACTATCTGGAGCATCCAGGGAACAGAAAATGCTTTAGAGATCCATCTTGGTTCAAACAGTGACCTCAGTGCGTTTCATTGTGCTGTTTCCTATTGCTTATTTCCTTCCTTCTACCAATATAGAGATGAATTGCTCTTGCTAATACATGGAGTAGGACAATGAGCCACCTGCTGTGACCCAGTTCTTCTGCCTTCCTATTGCCAGGCTGGGTCCTTCTGATGGCACCCCATGTCTCTCCAAGGTCACTGGCTCACCACTGCCCATTGCCTTGCATCAGTGGCAGAAAGCAGGTTGGAAGGGACTGGGGGTGTGGAACGGGGGGGCATGCCCTTCCGCTCAGTTTGCAAGACTTTGCCTGCAGTCACATACTTCCTTTATTCAGTCATATTGCATTCATTTACTTGCTTACAACCTATGAATATGTGAATACCTCCACATGTCTGTCACTGTGCAAGTCTCTGGAGACACAAAACTGTGTAAGGATAGTTCCATCTTGGCGGGGAGGAGACGGGAGAGGGGTGAGAGGTAAGTACCACAACTTGGTAAAACTGTGCAGGACTGTGGCTTTGGAGCAACGCTAAAGTTCTTGTTTTTATCCCATTCCCTCCCCTGCAAACCTGTGGGGTCCTTTTTTAACTCGTCTGCCAAAGGCAACAATAATAATACTAACCACCAGAGACAAGTAGAGAATTATTACTTTGACCAGAAGAGTATCTGTTATAGCAGAAATAATCTGCATGTCAGCAAGGTGGTAGAGTGGTAAAGTGGTTAGGGACTCTAGGGCCTGTTGGGGTTTTTCTGCACATTTGTAGGTGCAGTAGCTAGGAGGAACATTCAGAAGCTGGTTCTCCAATGATGAGGTGACACATAGACCTGTAGGTCCTGATCCTAATAAGTCCAGTTAATTTTGGGGGGTGGGGGTGAAGAAAGGAGGATGGGAGGTCAGCTTTATAGTTTTTATAGAGCGAGAGTGCTGTCACACAAAATGAATCCTGAATTCTTATTCATTGTTCAGTTCAAGCTTGTGATTCTTTGCTTGAACTGGTGCCAGGGCAGGTGGGGAGGGTAAATTCAGCTCTCAGCCGCACACAAGGGCAGCAGAAGCTGCCTGGCATTGACTGGACCACGACCTCATTGACTATCCTTACAAATGGGGTTGCCAGGGAGGTGGTGAAGTTCCAAGTGTTATTCAAAGACTAGAAGATCCTTAGGGAGCAACATCTATGTCTGCAGATTAAAAAAAAAAAATAATAACATGTAGCAACAGTGAATTTGAGTATGTGTTTATCATATTAGCTATATATTTTTATGAGCATCATATAAATGAAATTATAACAGTACATAACCTTTTGAGTCTGGCTTCTTTTGGGGGAGTGGCTAGGTACAGATGCAGGGCCCAGCTCTGTCCCCTGTAATTCAGACACTGTCCAGGTTGGAGGGCACTACTCTGCAGCACCACTGTCTGAGCTTCACCCCTGATGTCCTGAATTGAAGAGGCTTCTGGGAAGGGCAGCCTCTTTTTTGTTTTCTTGAGTCTTTAAAAGGGCGCCATGCAAGTGGGCTGCTCTTTTTCATCCTATCTGTTGTGGAAGGCAGCCTCCTCAGCACTTTTTGAAGTCTGCAGTGCAATGAAAGTTTCTCTTGAATGCCTATCATGTCATGGTCAGATTGGGACACAAAACTGTGTCAATTTAGATTATGTCAATTCAGTTCTCACAGTCTTTGTTAAGTTGTTTGTGATCAAATCTAAGCATGCATAGCTTGGGGGCAAGCCCAGAGGTGAGCAAATAACTTCATGGATTTGTCTTCCCAACCTCCTTCTTTCTCTGCTCTCTCCTGTGTTTTCTTGTTTCCTGGGGTTCTCGTTTTTGGTCGTCATCCTGAAAGCTGCAGTTTTATTCACTCTGCTCTCTGCAATTCCCACATCCAGGGCCAAGTGGCAGGAGGCTTGGGCCCGCCCCTCCTGTAATTGCAGAGGAGTCTTCCTTCCTCAGCACTTTCCCCCTGAGGGGCCCCACACCCTGCCGCTGTCACTGCCAAGAAGTCGCCTTCCTGACAACGTGAGTTTGATCTATGAGGTTCCTGCTGGAGCTGTCTGTCCACACTGACCCCACTTCAGGACTTCTGGCTGCCTTCAGTCTGGTTGGGGAATGCCAGAGGGAAAAACTGGCAAATCCAGTTGGTTTGCTGCCACTTTGAATTCTTGTTTCCTTCCCCTCCCCCTACTATTCTTTGCTTCTTAATGAGTCCTCAGATGGCTGCTCCAGCAATCTGTCCAGCTTTACAGCTGTACTCACTGGGAGAAACAGCACACAGTGCACTTGTTCCATCTTCCCCAGAACTCGAACCTGCCCCTTGACTTTTGCTGAGCCATTTCTCCAGTATGAGAACCAGGGACACTTTCCTAGTGTTAGAGGAGGGCCCATGTTCCCGCCCCCCACTTAATGAGGGGTGGAGCGAAGCGGCCAGGTGAAGTTATGTAACTTGGAAGGCAGGTGGGCTCTGGGGAGACAAGGGTGTTTGCTTCTTGGCTTTGCAGTTACACCAGGCACTTGAAGGGGACATGAAAGAAGACATGTGGAGGAGAGACATATAGAAATACTTGGAAGAGCCGTGGGGAGGCTGACAATGGCAGCCACTATCTTGATTTATTCTTCAATTTTTTCTCTGACTTGCCTGGCCCTTTGTGCCCCTTTCCTGTGGTTCCCTACCAGAAGGTACCTTAAACTTGTGGCAAGCTCTCAGGCCTCAGTGGCCCTGCTTCAGGTAAATCCTGTGTGGTTGGGCATATACTCACAAGTGGAAGGGTAACTCTGGGTGTTTTACAGGGAAACTATTATCCTTTCTTTCTCTTCTCTCTTTGCTCATTAATCCTATTAAGGTTCTTTCACACTAAGCATATCCTTTGTATTTGTGTGTACTGATGGTCAGACCATTTTAGAGCATGCAAATTTGGGGATCCTGGGTCACCCATTGGCCCATGAGTTGATACTAGTTACAAAGGTAACGGGAACATGTAAATCATAGATGTTTGTGATGGTAATTGTCAAATATATGAGTTTGTATATCTGTGTATAAATGAGAGCTAATGAAAAGACACTGCAGGCTGTTACAGGCAATATGAAAGCTCCAAGTATAACAGTATAATCCCCATAGAAAGGGGAGGTTCCAGGTTCCCTGCGCCACTTAAGAAAGGGTGAAGCTGAGCAGGGAGGGGAAGATAAAAAGAACTTGGAAGAGAAGGTTGAAGGGAGAAGACGTGGAGGAGGTATGTGGAGCAGGGAGACATATGAAGAAGCCACTCTTGCTTCTTTGCCTTGGGATTTGACCAGGGACGTGAGGGACAAGGAAAGAGACGTGGGTGAGAGACTCATGGGGAGGCTAATAATGGCAACCTTTATCTTGATTTGTGCTATTTGGCTGGGCATTTCCCATGAGGTGATGGGTAACTTTGGATGTTTCATTGGAAACTATTATCTTCTCTTCTTTCTACTACATACAAATTCTTTTCTATTGAATTAGAAATGTTCTTTTCTATTGAAGGTCTTATGTACTAAGAATATGTTTTGTCTTTATGTGGCAAATAGCAGAACCCTTTTAGAGCATGCAAGGTTTGGAGGCCTGGGGTGCCCCTTATTCTGCCCACTAACACAAGGAGGGACCAAATCCTTTTCTAGATGGGAGTGGTGGTCACCATGTTCTTATTCCCAGCTGCTGTGATGGGAGCAAAGCCTCCTTTTCCTATTCAGCAGTTGTTTTACTCCAGGCAACAGCTTGTCTGCAGCTCTACTCCTAATCACCTGCCTGTTGGGCACATAGAATATTCTAGATGTGGAGTTCTCAGTCCCGCATGTGTTTGCAGGTTCCTTTTCGAACTTCCCTTTCTTCTCTTTTCTTTTTATCCTTGTCTTCTGCCAGTCCCTTGTAATGGAATGACATGGCTTTAGAAAAGAATGATTGCCTCCAAGAAAAGGAAGGAGATGGTGAAATGTTTATATAAAGAAAAAAGGTGCTTACTTGTAATGAATGCTGTGATCTAGGTTGGGGAGGTCTTCTGTGAGTGAAAAAGCTGCAATGCAGAAAACTCTTGATTGATAAAGATACAGTTGTTCTTGCCAATGTCACCCGAGGTATAAACAGTTTGCCCGCCATAAAATCTCATTAGTCCTGCCAGGTGAATGAAGAAGTGTAAAGATTTGTGGCCCCAGTCTAACTAAAGCCATTATCTCAAAACTGTCTCAGCTATGTGTTATAGGTCTATTTGAAGATTTCAATTTACCTGAAGTAGGTTGGCTTTCTTTTCTTCCACTGGAGAAAAACAATCAGCCTATTTTATTGTTTTTGATTCATTTTCAGAGGACTGAAACTATCATAGCTCTCCCTCCAAAAAAGTAAAAACACCAGCTATTGCTTGTCATTCATTAGCTCTCACGATCTTCAAGGAGATTTCTGGTTGTGCTGTGACAAGGGTCAGCTTAGTGGGCACATACATTGAATGACATGGTTGGTGCAGGCATGACTCCAACTGTGGTTGAAAGAATCTGAGAATCTAAGAAAAACTCAGAATATCTCAAAAGAGACATTGTGAATAGTGCAACATTTTCCTTTTTTATATCCGTTAAATATAACAAACATTAATTTTCTCAATGAATGCTTACCAAGTCCTTCTGAATGCCTGGTTGTCTTTTGGGAGGCACAGGATATGTAAAGACAATGCTAAGATCCTTGTTCTCCCAGAGCTTTCAATCTGCTTGTAAACAGAGCAGGTGATACTGTCTGAACACTCACTCAGTCACCTGCTTAAAAACTTAGGTTCATCTTCAACTGTGCTGGGTCCTCACTTTCCATATTCAACTGGTTGCCATGTTCTCTTGATCCTACTTCCAAAATGTTTCTCAAATTTCCTTTGTTTTCTTTATTCCATCTTCACTGTGTTCTATAAGGATATAACTTTCTATAATTGCCTAGATGATAGCAATTTTCCCTAACCAATCTCGTCCCTATTTAAAATTTCATCATGGCTCCCTGTTATGTTCTGAATCAGGCCTAAACTCCTTAGCATATCATTCTGGTTCTTGTGTCAGCCCCAACTTCCTTTTTCACTGGACTTATATTATTATAATATAATATTATTATTATATTATAGATGTTATTATATAATAGATTATAATCTATTATAATAGATTATTATATTATAGATGTTCCCCCCTCAATGACTATGTTCTTGCTATTCTTCTATTTATAATTCTTGTCTTCTTTTTTCTTCCAAATAAAGCCAAATTTGACCCTCAATGCCCAGATCCAATGCTACTTTTTAAGTTTGTTTACATATAATTCACTCACTCATTCATTTTATTTAATTATTAAATAGCACTTCAATACTGGGCAATAAAACAGCTGCTGAGGATGCCAAGGTAAGATATTGTTGCTGTCTTCAAAGGATTTAGTCCAATGGAGAGATGAATTGGAGTCTATACACATGCAGTGGGAGAAGATATGAATTCTATAGTGGATTTGTGTACAAAGATGAGTGTGTGTGTGTGTGTGTGTGTGTGTGTTGGTACAGAAGAAGAAGAAATCTATAAATCTGCCTGGGGAATATAAAAGAACTTCCAGAGGACAGTGTTTGAGCAGAGGCTCAATGGATAGGTAGGGTTTTGCTTGGTAGACAAGTGGCAGAGGAAATTTCAACAAGTAATGGCATCTGCAAAGGCACTGAACTGTGACAGGGCATGGCACCCTGAGGAGGAAAAGGAAGGCCCATATGAATGGAATGTACACTGAGAGAGAGTGTAGGTTTTAGCTTAAAATGGGCTGTCTGTAAGGTAGGTGGCAGGAGAACCACAGTAGAGGCTGCATGACTTCTGCATCGGGTAGGAGCTGGTAGTGTGTGCTGTGATTAGATTTCAGGAGCAAAGTGTTTCAGGAAGTGGTATGCTTTTAAAAATGTAGGTCAGAATGTCAATTTGTAGTGAAGTCTGTTTAAACCATTTTTAATCTTGAAGAGTGCTCTCACTTTCCCATGCGATCACAATATTAGTGAAAGGTTAAGACGTTAGCTTCTTTTTCCTGCTTCCTTATTTAGGTTTTCTAAATTCCTGCTATGAGTGAGACCATCCGGTATTTTTCTTTTTCTTTCTGGCTTATTTTGCTGAGCATGATCCCTTCCAGCTCCATCCATGTTGCTGCAAACTGCATGAGTTTATTATCTTTTTTGATTGCTGAGTAATATTCCATTGAGTGTATGTACCACATCTTCTTGATCCAGTCATCTATTTTTGGGCATTTGGGTTGTTTCCAAAGCTTAGCTATTGTAAATAGTGCTGCTATAAACATAGAGGTACAGGTGCCCTTTTGAATTAATGTTTCTGTGTCCTTTGGGTAAATACCTAGGAGTGGAATCAAAATCAATAAGCAACTATAAACCAGAGACACGCTATGGGGTTGTGGGGGAGGAGAAGGGAGTAGGATCAAAACAACGGTGGGGGGTGGGTGGGAATTGTATGGGGACTATAACCAAGATGAAAATGCATACATTGTGCAAATATGAAAAATGATGTAAAAATATATATATAAAATTAAAAAAAAATGACATTAGCTTCTGAGTGCTTGACCTATTCTTTTCCTTCCTTTTTCCCTTATGGGAATTCCATACAATAACTACTTAAGGTATATGAATAGTGTTGAATTTTGTCTGGGGATAGTAAATTCTACAATTAAAAAAAATAGAGGAATATTCCTTATCTATTATTATAAAAATAGTTACATTCATTTTATTTTTAGCCATGTGGCTCTTTGTTATGTTTTTGCTTCCCACCCTCTGTGTGGACCATGGCTTCTAAGCATCATGTTTGTGCACGTGTACAGATGCACAACTTCCCCATTCCTGTTATAAAACAAGATTGCCGGATTCCTGGGCCCCACTCCCACTGCTTTGATGGTGTTGAATGGGACTCAAACATCTACTTTTCTCAGTTCAGTCTAACAAGAGTCCCAGGTGAAGCTGCCCATCTAGAGATCACTTTGAGTAGAGCTCTTCTATATACCCCTATATCATCAAATTTAACACAGAAAACACTGATTCATACATTACTTACTGAATTGAAAGGCATTTTAGGAGGCTGCCTAAGCTAATTATCACTATGAAACCCTATTCAAGGCATAAAGTATCTACTTCAATGAGATGGTAAGTAAAAGCAGAGGGTGGGTTTGTATCCTGAGTTATTCTACCATATACATAATAAACTATACAGCCTCTTAATCTATAGTAGTAAATGACTTGGGAATAAGGTAAGTGGTCAGTTAAGTGTTTTTATATGCCCTCCAAAACTGTGATTACCATCTCTATGTATTTTCATCAGACCTGTCTTTTTCTTAATTTAATTTTTTAAATTAATACTTTACTAATGACTTAGTGATTTAAAATTATTCACCAACACAAGTGAAAATAGTTAAAAACCCCCTACACAATTGGGGAACACTATGTGACCTTCAGAGGGAGCGAGACACAAATATAATTTTATCTTACTGTCTGTAACCTTCTGGACACAGATGATAGAAAGACAAGAGGGAGAGAATGGGAATCAGGATGAGACAGTCCACCAGGACACTGGAATAGTGTCACGGAGGCCTGTAGGGTCTCTGTCTCCTTTCTCTCTAAGAAAGGAGAGAGCATGACATGCTCCAGAGCATAGATACCCTCAGGAACACCAGAAATACCTTTTGTTATTCCTGGAGTTGGTCTGTTGTGTTCAGATAGCAAAGCCTCATCTAGGGAACATTTTGGCTATAAGGATGGAGCAAAGAGAGCAAATATTTGTCATGTGTTTCATGGCTGTCACTTCTTTTTGCTCATAATGCCCCTCACCTTGGATCATGACCAATAATAATTATTAATTGGCAGTACCCATTTGTGTGAAAATGTTAATGCATGACCAAGAAATACCAGAGACACCAGGAACGCCAAATTTAAGGACTGTATACTCTAAAAAGAATTCTGCCATCTGCTGCAAAGGAACTTGCAGCAGTGGGAACTATCTTTAATAGAATTAGGGAAGAAAGGATGTTCCTAATAATGGTCCTCAATAGAATGCCACAAATTACCCATCCCCTCGTGGGCAAATGCCCAGCCAAACAGGGTTGGCCTGAAGCAGGGCCGCTGAAGCCTGAAAATTTGCCACAATTCTAAGGTAACTTCTGGGGGGAAACAGCAAGAAGGGGTATAGGAACATGCCTTAGAGAAATGGTACAAAAGAAGATACTACATCAGTATAATGATAATGGTTGCCACTATCAGCCTTCTCACATGTCTCTCTTCCAAGAGTCTCCTTCCAAGTCCCCCCAAATCCTTGAGTGCAAATCAAAACCAGAGAAGCAAGAATTCTAGAGCCCACCTGCCTTCCATGTTATGTAGCTTCACCTGGACACTCAGTTCTGCACCTAGTTCCTAGTAACTTTCCTTCCCCTCACTCCCCACCAGACATTCCAGTTCATGGCACACTGGGGCCTGTAATCCAAGGCTGCATGTAAATGGGAATGGGGAAAATATCACCTCCCCTACATAGAGGTGTATCTGTAAAAAAAAGACATTTTCCCATATGAAATATGTAAAATCTCATTACAGATCCATATTAAGAGATGAATACTTGCAACTGATTTGATGGTAGGTAACATTATTTTTTGAGTCCCAGTTAAGCAGAAAGAAATTCATTGTTCTCGTTAGTATATTTGTATTTTCAATAATTGTGCTCAATATTACATTTTGTATTTTGTCAACTAAAATTTATAGAAATTGAAAAAAAGTCATCCGATTTTTCTCTGTGCTTCAAGTCTCTTCCCACACAAAATCTTGCATGTTTGTGCCACTTTCCACCTCACAAAACTTCAGAAACATGCAGGGAGAAATCAAACTCTTCAGTCTGGCTTTTGAAGTCCTCACCACAGGGCCTGTGCCCAGAGTAGCTCTATCAACCTATCTCACCTAATTTTAAACATGAATCTTATGTCCCAGGTGAAGGGTTCTATTCACTCAACCTTACCTCCTGCCTTCTTCCCTGTTGGAACACCCCTTCATATCTTACCAATATTTCGTGGTGCCCACGCCTTCTCTATCAACTTTATGTATGCAGTGGTGATGTGATTCCCTCAGAATTCCTTCTCTTTAAAATTTTTGTAGCTCTGATGATCTGGCTTACTTACTTTACACACAATCACGAATTACTTTGGATTTTTAATTAATGCCTCATGAGCATATATTCTGTTCTCAAATGGAATATAAACTGGTTGAAGTCAGGGACCACATGTGAAACACTTCCTGGATTTTATGTAATAAAAAAATGTTACCCTATATGTGTGACTAAATAGCTTGTTGAGAATTTCCACAGAAATAAATCCATGAATCTGAAAATAATTGCTAGACCATGTGTTTTGTTTTGCATTTAAAATATGCAAAATATTTTTATAGGTACTAAGGGAAATGCAAAGTGCAGTAATAATGCTAGTAAACATTTATTGATTTCTTGCTGTGTTAGGCACTTTTCCAAATGCTTTCCCTTGGAATAACTGCTTTGGTTCTCTCGATAACACTGAAGGTGGTACTATTGTTATCCCCATTATACAGCCAAGGAAGCCAAGGCACAGAGTCATTGCCAAGGTCAGAGAGTTTGGGCAGGCAGCTGGGCCTGGGTCTTGACAGTTTTACCACAGTGCATACTGCATCTCATTCATATTAGGAATGTATGAAATGTAGGCTGTATTGAGGAATAAGTAGCAGAATCGTAATTAGAGGCCAGAAGAAAGGATCTTGAAGAGTCTGTCAAGATTTATGCCCGTGAGATGGTGAGATGGAATACATCTTCTGTATAAGGAAGGTGTTATTTTCTAATGAATTCGGGAAAAAGAAGGGTTCATTCTCTGTAGGGTCTATTTTTAGATCCCTTTTGTTATGTTATTATAAAGAAAATATAAACCCCCCAATTTGATTACTCCATCTATGATATGTATGATTTTAATTCTTATTTTTTTAAAAACGTCCTACCCAAATTCTGTGAACTTTGCTGAGTTCTTCAATAGAAATCTCCTTTTGGACTTAGCAAATGCTTAATTTTTTCCACTTCAATAGTTGGGAATCCTCCCTTGGGCACTCTAAACTCTTTAAATATTTTTAGGTTGCCAGATTTCTTCTGTTGGCTCTCCAGGAAGCCAATTTTGTTCCTAAGTCCCTGAGAGCCCAGCTCCATCATTTGCACCGTTACTGCATCACAATAAAATGCTGCCCAATTACTGCCTTTGTGGGGTCCCAGAGGCCTGAGTATTTGTCTCCAGGCTATTGTTGTGGACTATAAAATCTTCTCAGATGAGCGATAAACCTCTTCATTATTTAAATCTCCAGGTCTTGTAACAGGAGTTTACTCCAGCTGAATTGCTTCTGGTCTTGTGACAGAAGTGATCAAATGAGAATATGTAACTCATCTTGAGATAATTTTTATTGAGACCAGTTTAAGAGGATGTCCTTTTCTGGTGGCGCCCAGATCAAAAGGGTGATTTTGAAATATCAAATCCTTTTGTTTCTTCCTTTTTTTTTTTTAAAGATTTATTTATTTATTTATACAAGCACTGGGTACAGTCAGAAGTGTGGTATGGTGAGAGAATTCACCAGAGCCAGAGAGGGGAACAGAACAAGCAGACCGATGAAATACACTGCTGAGGGGAGCAGCGGGTGTGGCAGGAGAGGTCTGTCGCGCCATGTGGGACCCTCGCCGGTGGCCGGGGATCGAACCGGCGCTGCAGAGTCTGCGGGCAGCTTTGCAGTCCAGCGCTCAATGGCTGTGCCACCAGGGCAGGCCCTGTTTCTTCCATTTTTGGTACGAGAGAGAGTTCAGAGGGGAATAGTTGAGGAAGTGTTGCTTCATCTCCTATTTGACACAAATAAAAAATCTAATTATGTTCTGGATTTTAGATAGATATTGTCTTTGAGCTAAATAGCTAAATCTGTATTTTTATAACTAAATATATAACTAAACAATTTTAGAAGATATGAAATATACCATATATATAAAGTAAATTTATATTTAGTTAACCTTAACATGAAACATAAGAACATGCTCATTTGCAAGTACACTGGACTCAAACAGATGAAGTTGATATAAAATAATGTATAATCATTTTCTTATTATCAGTGAGAAAACTGGTAGAACTAGCCACCTGTACATTATGTGCTTACTTTTTGTTTTTTTTTTTTAAGGTGTTTAGTTTTTGTATCCCTACGAATTAGTGAGGTTACTATGGGATGTTTTTGAGAAGCAAAGCTTAGTTAAAAAACAGTGACGAGGAACAGGCTCTGCACAGCTTAGACTTCTCCTGTGTTCTCCATCTTCCCCACCATACACATATGGCCATGCTTCCCGGTAATCCAGAAAGGAGAACTGCACCATATGTGTTGGTGGGACTTCAAGATCTTTGTGGTTCTGGATCAACTCCCATCCCAAATGACCGCAGACATACATAGTTTATATACTTTTATCTCTGGAACAAATGAATGGTTTTGTAATCTCTACAGCAGTGGTTCCCAACATGAGTTGCAAATTAGAATCACTTTGCGGGGGGGACTTTAAAAATAATGATGCCCAGTTGTATCACCCTTCTCCCCAGATTAAAATTTTATTTTATTTTATTTATTTATTTTTTTAAATAATAAATTTTATTTTTATATTCCCCCATACAATTGCAAACCCCCCATTCTGACCCCAATCCCTCCCCTCCCGCCCCTCACCCCCCCAAAAGTGTCTCTGGTTCATAGTTTTTTGTTGATTTTGATTTTCACTTTCTTATAGTTATTCATTTTCCTGGTCCCTTATTTAAGTTTTCTAGATTCCTGCTATGAGTGAGACCATCCGGTATTTTTCTTTTTCTTTTTGGCTTATTTCGCTGAGCATGATCCCTTCCAGCGCCATCCATGTTGCTGCAAATTGCATGTGTTTATCTTTTTTGAATGCTGAGTAATATTCCATGGTATATATGTACCACATCTTCTTGATCCAGTCATCTATTTTTGGGCATTTGGGCTGTTTCCAAAGCTTAGCTATTGTAAATAGTGCTGCTATAAACATAGGGGTGCAGGTGTTCTTTGGAATTGATGTTTCTGTGTCCTTTGGGTAAATACCTAGGAGTGGAATTGCTGGATCATATGGAAGCTCTATGTTTAGTAGGTCGAGAAATCTCCACACAGCTCTCCATAGTGGTTGGACCAGTTTGCACTCCCACCAACAGTGCAGAAGAGTTCCTTTTTCTCCACACCCTCGCCAACATTTGTTGTTGCTAGTTTTTTTAATATGTGCCATTCTCACTGGTGTAAGATGGTATCTCATGGTAGTTTTGATTTGCATTTCCCTGATTACAAGTGATGTTGAACATTTTTTCATATGCCTGATGGCCATTTGCATTTCCTCTTCAGAGAAGTTTCTTTTTAGCTCTTCTGCCCATTTTTTGACTGGATTATTTTCTTTGTTGTTGCTGAGTCTCATCAGCTCTTTGCAGATTTTTGTGATCAGTCCTTTATCATTAGTGTTGTATGCAAAAATGTTCTCCCAGTTGGTGGGGTTTCTCTTTGTTTTTGCTATTATCTCTTTTGCTGTGCAGAAGCTTTTTAATTTGATGTAGTCCCAGCTGTTTATCTTTGCCTTCACTATCACTGCTTTGGGTGATGTGTCTGTAAAGATGTCTTTGATATGCAAATCATGTAGTGTTTCGCCTATATTTTCTTCTATGTATTTTATGGTTTCAGGTCTTATGTCTAGTTCTTTAATCCATTTTGAGTTGATTTTTGTGTATGGTGTGAGGTAGTGGTCAAGCTTCATTCTTTTGCATGTAGCAACCCAGTTTTCCCAGCACCATTTATTGAACAAACTTTCTTTGCTCCATTGCATAGTCTTTGCTCCTTTGTCAAAGATTAGTTGACCATAAACCCAGATTAAAATTTTAAATGGTCATGGTGGAGCTCAGACACCTGTATAAAGTTCTTCCTTCCATGCTAATATGCTACATTGAGAATCACTGCTCCAAAGTCTCTTTGTGAAGAAAGAACTTCCTTCTTGGTCGGCTGCTCGTGCAACTGTAGAGATGGTAGCAACAGGGGTGTCGCTAAGGCAATAATAGGCTACAAACTTGGGCCTCCCCTGGTGGCGCAGTGGTTGAGCACTGGGCTGCAAAGTTGCCCACAGCCTCTTCAGCGCCTGCCACCGGCGAGGGTCCCACATGGCGCTCAGACCTCTCCTGCCACGCCCGCTGCTCCCCTCAGCAGTGTATTTTGTCAGTCTGCCTGTTCTGTTCCCTGCTCTGGCTCTGGTGAATTCTCTCACCCTCCCACGCTTCTGACTGTACCCAGTGCTTGTATAAATAAATAAATAAATCTTAAAAAAAAAAAAAAAGGCTACAAACTTATTGAGTGAGTTTGGTGAAAGGCACTGACAAAGTAAAAGATGACAAAAGTATTACTGTTTTTATTTCATTTCAAAAGGTTGGTAAGACCTGACATCTATGTGTGTTACCATCCTGGTTACAACATGTGGTTGCTTTTGTCCTCAAAATCTTGTGAGATAGGTAAGAAAGGGATTATCGAGGTGAGGAAATGAGGGTGAGGAAATGACTCATCCAGGATCACACAAATAACTAGCTAGCAGCTAGTTAATTGGGTTAGAATCCAGATTTCTGATTGCTATTCCCTTGTAATAAATTGCTTCTGTTATAAATTAGAATCCCATACAGTTCTAGTTTCTCCTTGTGTGGTTCCTGGGTAGTCATTTAATCTCTCAGTATCCTCATCTATAAAATGGGGATAGTACTTGAAACTTATCTTACAGGGCCTCAGGATCAAATGAGATAAAGTACCCAGTAGGCTATAAAACTCAGTACAAATATAAGCTCTTGCTGTTATTATTAATTAGAAGAAGGAAGCAGTGGGTTGAGAGGGGTCAGGTTATTTATAAGGATGTTATCCTGCACTTGGGACTTTAAATTAATACCAAAGTATAAGTTGTTAGCTTACAATATTTTATTCTTTTGAATATAGTCTGCATATATTTTCGGCTAGGTTTATTTATTAGTTTATCAGCAAGGACTGCAGGGTTGGCCTAAGCGGACTGGGTTTCCCAGAGTCAGTGTCTGAAGTGAGACATTGAATCCATTTGGGATTCACACTTCCTTTCCCGCTAGCCTCCTGAATTTTCTGGCTCTCATGGGATATGAAGCAGCTGTTGTATGTGTCCTTTGAAGCCTACAACACGTCATATTAGCTCATTTGGGTTCCCTGGACCTATTTTGGAAGATCCTGAATTAGTCACGTGGAGTACTTTTTCAAACATCTCTTGAACAGGACGGTTCTTTTGTTCAGCACTGGGCCTCACTGTTGAACACCAAACCTGGGTTAGGAGAGAAATGTCTGAGGGGTGTCAGAGACTTCTTTCATATCAGACAAAAATAGGGAATCATTTAAGAGAAGAAATGAAAGAAATGACTTCTTTCAAACCCACTTTCATCATTCAATTCACTGTCGGTGAGAAATGGAATGATACTTAATGGTAGACATAAAAACACTCCTTATTTAGAAATACAGATCATTTTATACATATTTTTTGTTTGTCACTGTCAAGTTCTATTCCCTCAAGCACAATGCCCTACATACAACAGATTTTCAATAAATGTTGTCCAGAATTTCTTTCTCTATGGCATTCATTCATTTATTCATATAAGAAACAATATGTTTGACTTTATGTCATGTACTATGCCAAGGCTGGGGATACACAGCTATAAAGACATAGTCCTGGGCCTCCCTGGTGGTGCAGGAGTTAAAGACATAGCACTATCAAGTGATCACCAGCCACTGCAGCATGAGTTTGATCCCCGGCCAGGGAGCGACCCACATGGCACAACAGATCTCTCCTTTCTCCCCTGCTGCTCCACTGAGCAATCTGTCTGTTCTGCTCCCCACTCTGTCTCTGGTGAATCCTCTCACCCCCTGCACCTCTAGCCTATACCCCAGTTCTTGTATGTATAAATATAAAAGAAATCTTTAAAAAAAAAAGACATAATCCCCATTCTCAAGGAACTGATTGTTTATTGGAGAAACACGTGATCAGAGGACTGGGGTCAGCATACGTGCTCTGGTGGCAGGTGGCACAGGGTTCTACGGGGCACAAGGAAGAGGGCTGAGGTCAAGGAATAGGCTCCAGAGGGAATATCTGAGCTGACTCTTGAAGAGCAAAGAGTGTTTGGAGAGATGAGTGGGGCAGCGGGAGAGGACAGTAACAGGCAGGAGGAGGAAGAATATGGACACAGAGATCTGGGAACAGGAGGAGTGCAGAGAGCAAGCAAAAGAAAGCATAGCCATACACTCTGGAGCTTATCCTGTAAGACCTTCATCTGTTCATAAATTAAATATAAGTTAAATGTAAATGTAAATGATAGGGACTATCAGAATGCATGATATGTAGAAAGGGTGTTTTATCTTATGAAACTTATATTTCAGTTATAGATATGTGTGTGTGTGTACAATATATGTCTGTCTGCACATGGACTTAGTGATAAAAAAAAAGGGTTTGAGATGCTCTGCTGTGCTGTTGCCAGATAAAGGGTCTAAAAATTTTCTCCAGGTCAGAACTTCTCTCATCGGTCTGGTTCCAGCCACCTGGCCACAAATGCAAACAAAAGGGACATCGGTGCACAAAAGAGAACAAAAACAATTTATTCTAAACACCAATGGGGAGGGAGAGGAAGAAGTAATAGAGAGAGAGGGAAAGGGAGAAGGTCCAATTACTGATTGATTGCACCAGGTGGAGTTGCAGCTACAGGGGCTGGCAGTGTACAGCCAGGCCTGTGGCGGTGGCTGCGGTCAGGCATGGGCTTGGGGAAGGCCCGCCACCTGGCAGGCCGACTGCTTTCCTCAGTAGCTGCAGTGAAAAAGAAAGAGCCTGTGTGCCTTACTCCCTTTTAAAGGCTCACTATAATGGCTGCTCAGCTACACCAGCTTCCCAACAGTCCCCTCACTCAGGACATTAGGGGGATTTGGGCACTGCTCAGACATCATCCCCTCTGGCTTGGGTGGTGCTACATCAGAGGATGGAGTTTGGCCTCTCATCTGTACTGGGCTCCTCCAATAGTGCCACTGAAGTGTTTTTACCCAGAGAAGTGACATGATTAGATTTGCATTTTAGCATAGTTATGGCCACACATACAGAATGGATTCAGTAGTTGGAATGCAGCATGGTGGTAAGAACACATCTTGTGAATGGCAGATCAGTGAGTTAGAGGATCATGGGTCTCTCTGGTCATTAGGGAATGGCCATGTCAGTCTCATACTGCATATCCAGACTTATCTGAGAGTGAAAGATAGTCTTGTTTTCTTGTTTAGTTGACTATTTGGGTTTGTAATGGCAGACTGGCTGATGTTCTTAACTATTATACCTGTGGCAGATGGACTCTAATATGGCTTATAATGATTTTCACCTTCTAGTATTCATGCCTCTGGGTAATTATCTTCCTTTCAGTAGGGGTGAGACCTGTAATTTTCCTCTAAACAATAGAATATGCAAAAGACAACAGTTTCATGGATAGATTACTTAAGATTCTGACTTCCATCATGTTAGCAAGTCTCATCCTTGCTATCTTTGATGAAGCAAGTAGGTGTGTTATGAATTGCCAATTGAAGAGCCTCTCATAGCAAAGAACTGAAGGCAGCCTCTGGAATTAAGGCCTCCAGTTCAATGTTCTGCAAAAATAGCTGAATCCAGTAAAACCACATGAGCTTGGATGTGGGTGCTTCCCTAGTCAAGTCTTCAGGTGAGACCCCAGCCCTGCTCAACACCTTGGACACATTACAGTCTTGGGACACAATCTGAAACAGAGAACCCAGTTAAACCGTGCCTAGATTCCTGATCC
Organism: Talpa europaea; assembly: GCF_964194135.1. Lineage (NCBI taxonomy): Eukaryota > Metazoa > Chordata > Mammalia > Eulipotyphla > Talpidae > Talpa > Talpa europaea. The sequence goes on from NC_140072.1 coordinate 90,852,910, forward strand.
ACAGACACTATGAGTAATCAGTGTGTGTGGTCTTGAACCTGTACGATTGTAGTAATTCGCAGCAACACATAACTAATGTACTGTCTCATTTGTATTTGACTTTCTCTGTTTCCTTATATAGTTCCAACTTGACAACATTCATACTCTGGCACCCATACCAAACCATAATAGACTTTCATATTTTTACTCATCAGTCCAGCAAAATTAAAATGTCTAATTCCAAGATGTGATGAAGTAAAAATTCTTTTGCAGTGCTTTTGTGAGTGTAAATGGAGGAAGTGACTTCAGGAAATAATTGATAAAATCTAGGAAAATGGAAGATTAAAATGCTTTGCTATCCATTTCTCTACTTCTTGGCATAAATCCTATAAAATATTTCACACATATGCATAAGGTAATCTCTAAGAATTATCATGTAATCTTTAATATTAACTAAGTAGCAGAAATGGGGTGTTGCTATTACAAATGCTTATAAATGTTGAAGCAGCCTTGGCACTTATGATAGAGAAAGGTTGAAAGAGTTTGATGTATGTCAAAAAAGGAATAGACCTCAAATGGAGTCACTTGTGACTCCTCATTTTACCAAACCAAAATTTATTTGCAATTTTAACCCCTTGCAGGAATGTAATCTTTAACTAGTCAATCTGGAATTTCCTGGCTAATATTAGCAATAAAATCTGCCTGATAGGACCATTCCATCCTCCCAGGGCAGGTGACCTTGCCTGAAACAATCCATTCTCTTCCTTATCTTGTCCCCTCCTGTCTATAAATGCCTTCCATTTTGTATCACTCCTTTCTGTTTGCTAGATGGGATGTTGCCTGATTCATGAATTGTTAATTAAAGCCAATAAGATCTTTAAATTTATTTAGATGAATCCTGTTTTTTAACAGGTATATGCTATAAAAAGCTTGCATTGCAGTGAATAGGCCATTAAGGGCAATTCTGGTGTGAGCAAAAGAGAGCTGGAGAGAGAGCCTCAGTTTTCGTAAGTAATTTTGAATAGAATGTTGGTAGAAATAGGGATGGTAAGGGCCATTCTGATGAGACATTAATTGGAAATAAGGAAAATTTCATTGGATAGTGGAAGAAAGGTCATCCTTTTTATAAAATAGCAAAGAACTGAACTGTGTTCGTGTTCTAGTGTTTTGTGACAATGAGAATTTGCATGCAACCAAATTGGATATTTAACTAAAGCAGTTTCTAAGCAAAGTGTTGCAGGAGTAGCCTGGTTTTTCTTGACTCCTTACAGTAAAAGGCAAGAAGCGAGAAATGACTTAAATACAAAGTTGTTAATCAAGAGGATGCAGAACCTTTAGAGTTGGAAACTTCTCAATGTACCCCAACTGAAAAGAATGAGAAAGTTGTTTAGGAGACAACGCTACCTTAACGAAAGGCCAGTAGACCATTTTATAAGGAGATTAGTGTGGGTCAGTCATCTCAACAGAAACCAGGAGCTGGTCTCCAAGATAATGAGAGAATGGCCAAGGATTTCCACCAACATGATTCAGAAATGATCAGGGCTGTCATTCCAATCACAGGCCCAGTGTGCAAAGCAGGGGAGAGCAATTTTAAAGGAGGAGCTCAGTGCAAGCTGCTGGGTACCTCCTCATACTTGTAGTTGGTGCCTTGCTTCTTGTTGCTGGAGCAAAGTCCTGCCCAAGTGAGGTCTGTGCAAGACCAGGTTCAGCACAGGCACAGCGGTTTTCTTTTGAGAAGGTGCAGGCACAAACTAGTGTTGCCTGCACAATTCAGAGAGTATACAAGACCTGGAGTGTGGTTGCCTCAATCTAGAATTCAAAAGATAGGATCAAACTCCCGCAGAGTCTCAGGGGTGGTGCCTTGGCAGAGTCCAGGGCAATACCCAATGGTGACCTTACAAAAACATGGGGTTAGGCCTATTAGGAACCTTGGGGGTCCCAACCCCTGCCTGGCAAAGGTGGGAAGGCCAGACCACCATTCTAGTGTATCTGGAAGGCAGGACTTCTGCCCCAGTGGGCCTAGAGGGTAGAATAGCCAGCGAAAGTGCCTTAGTCTCAAGTTGAATGGAGTTTGTCCCATGAGGTTTTGGAAGTATTCAGGACCTATCACTCTTTTCTTCTTTTCTGTATCTTCCTTTTGGAATGGGAATGTCTGTCCTGTGCCTGTCTCACTATTTTGTATTTTGGAAATACTTGGCATTGTGGTTGCATAGGCTCATAGCTAGAGAGGAATCTGTGTCAGGGTGACTCTTATCTTGAATATCACCTGTGACTGATTTAGATGCAATTTTAGACTTCTGAGTTGATGACATGTGAAAAGGACATGAATTTTTGGGGGCGAAGGGTAGAATGCTATACTGAGTGTATATTCCTTTCCTGTTGCCTGTGAGCCCAATTCATATGTTGAAATCTGACCTCTCAATGAGATGCAATTTGGACTGAGGTCATTGGGAGGTGATTAGGTCATGAGGTGAAGCCCCCATAAATGGGATTATCATCCTACAAAAGAGATTCCAGACTCCTAAGAACTGGCAACCTGAAAAGAGCCGTGTTTGTACTATTCCGTGTTTGTACTAGCCGTGTTTGTTAATTCCTTTAGATTAACACAGGACACATCTGATTCCTCCTACTGGGGCTTGGAGGACAGAGGACTCCTGCCTGGAGAGCTGCCCTCAGACTGGTGGAAGCATCCACTGTCATCCTCAAGAGACGACTCACTCCACCAACAATGGTTACCCCAAAGCCCGCAAGACTGCAGGGATTAAAAGAAAGGAGGCCCCACTTTTTTTTTTTCCGTGAGAGTCCATAGGAAGAAGGGAGTTTATTTAGGGAGCTTACAAATCTTTGGTGCCCCAGGGGCCTCTTTCCGTCAGTGCAAAAGAGTACTTAGAATGATTTAACATTCATGTGGGGCTGACTTGGGTGTGAGGGAGGTTTTAACCCAGGCACAAACTTTGTTTCAAATACTGGTTAATAATTTATTTTTCTTTATTATTTTGAACAGAAGCTGGTAATCTAGGACCTCCATGTGAACAACTTTATGTGACTCTTTTTAATACTGTGGAGCCCCCTTATGGGTGTGAATGATGAGGCTCTGTAAATTAAGGGACGTTTGTGTGAAAAAAAAGTTATTTGAGAGATCAAAGGAAAAAAACAAAAAGAGACCCCAGAGAGATCCCTCTCTCCTGCCATCGTAAGCCCACAGCAAGGAGACAGTTGTCTAAGTTGTCTATGAACTAGGAAACAGGCCTTCACCAGACACTGAGTCTGCTTGATCTTGAATATTCCTGTCACCAGAAATATGAGAAACACATTTCTACTGTTAATAAGTCATCTAGACTATGGTATGTTTGTCAAAGCAGTTCAGATGAACTAAGACATGAGGTTTGGAAGGAAACTAAATACCCATTAATAGGAAATGGATGAACCTTATTATATGGCTGCAGCAATTAAAATGAACAAACTATGTTTATAAACATGGGGATAAACCTCAGAAACACAACAATGAAAAGAAAAAGCAATTCAGAAAGCATAAAAACATAATGAAAGATTTCAAAGCAGTATTATAGAACGTGTATAATATAGTGATACACAGAAATAGTAAGAAACATGCACCTGACAGACAACATCAAAATCAGGATGTGGTAGGTACCAGGTTTTTGTTGTTTGCTTTTCATGTGCAACTGTACTTTTCTGGTATGTTGTAGATGCTTTTAAAAACAACTGAAATGCTTCTCTTGTTGTGAAGGACTACACCCAGACAGATCAAGAAGGAAGAAACAGTATCAAACTTCTAATTGCTGTCCTTGTTTTATTTCATCATAACTTCACTTTCAGATATAAAAACAGGTAACCAAAGAGTTGGGGGAAAGGACAAAATAAGGGTTGTTAGAATTCTTTATTACAGCTGTTAGTGAGTTTTTTTGAAAGGTGAAATTTGTGGTGAGATTTGAGAAAGAAGCGAAGCAGCCTGGTGAACATAAGGAGAGAATAGCGAGGAGAATGGGTTGTTGAACAGTTTGCTTGAATAGTTAACCATTTAGGAATGATTCATGTAAGCCAGCATTTATGATTTTGTATCATTTATGCCCACAGATGACAAAATAGACCTAAAATGTAGCAGAGAAACAGAGGGAAGAAAGGAAATGGAATTTACCCCCAAACCACCACGTTCAATTTTCTATAGCCCAAGTAGAACAACACATGGAAAAACAGGAAAAGAAAGAATTCCACGAGGGGGGTCGTTTTAGAGTGCCTTGTCTGCTTAGGAGGGGAAATTGGATCCCAGATGTACCCTCCTTTTTTCATTGAGGCTTGAAATGTTTTGTGGTGGAGGTTGCTTGGAGTAATGCTGACTTCTATGAATAGAAAACCTAATCACAAGTGCTTTCCTGTGACATGCCACCCACATTGTAACATGCTTCATTGGCTAAATCAGAAGGTGACATGCTTTCACATTCACTTCAAGATATTCTGCATGACAGAAATAAAGGGACTCTTGCCACCACATACCTAATGCATATCTGGTTATGTATTCCTTCACTAAATGTAAGGTCCCCAAACAGTTGGGCAAAAGAAGTATTGCATCTTGTAGCATATACATGATGACTTATTGCAGTGCTCAATGAAAATACTATTACTCCAGCTATCAAAGAGGACTATATATTCATTCATTGAATTATATACCCACAACACTCTAGAGTGTTATAAATCCACTTAACAGCCTTAAGTCCTGGGGTTTTTCTGTTCATAATTCTAAATTAGCATAAAGGAATAAAAAATCATGAGCAAGGAGAATTCCCATAGTCTATTGCCAAAAGGTTTTGTGTTTATTTTGGCATAAGTAAGAAATATTTTTAATTCCTAAAATGTGGAGCAGTTTGTTTCATTAGGGATGTGTGATTAAGTCAGGCTGGCCTAATACTGATCTTTAAAGAAAGTCTTGTTTCTAATGGGAGCACTGAAGCAGAAGTGTATTAAGTTCATGAATAAAAGAGAGGAAAAACCTCATTTTGACTGGATAAGGCAGAAATATAGGTACAAGGTACTTCATTTCCTTTTGTCTATTGTCTCCTCCTACTAAAAGGAGGAGAGCTGCGAGAGAGGAAGTTTTTTTTACTAAGGAGAAATGTTAAGGAAACAATTCAATAAAAAATATTTAATGTGTCTTTATTACATAAAAGATAAAAAAGGTGTTTTGAGAAGAGCCAGAAGTGTTCATCGGAGAAGCTTGAAATCTAAAGAAAAAAGACAAAAGCCAATGACTAAGCAATATATGACCTGCCCCTAGGCAGCATGGTTAGTTGTCAAGAAGGTGGTACTTGCAGGAATTATTGTGAGTACAGAGCAGGGTGGGACAGTTGTGAGCAAGAATGAGCCAAAAGGGTTTCACATAAAAGTCTGGGTTAGTTACTGCACTGTAGAAAGGATTTAGGGTCAGGGATTAGCATTGCAGGTGAAGGGAAATTAGGAGCAATGAACAAGATAAGGACGCACATGGCATGCTTGGCGCAGCAAAGGAACTTGGAACCGGAATCAGCAAAGGAAATCTGAGTGCCAGCCAGAGCTGGCGATGGAGCCTTGAAAACCGAGAGGGTGTATCCATTGAACCTTGAAAACAACTCCTATATTTAAGGAGCAGATAGAAGAGCTGATGAATATAATGAAGTAAGAATACTAAGGTCATGGACCACTAAGAAGGGTGATTGGCAAAATCAAATGCCACAGAGGCCAAAAAGACTGAGAACTTAGGAGAAAGCCAGTCTCTTTAATGAGTGGTGGCTCTTGACCATATTGTCTGTATGGATGAATCAGTTCCACCTCTTTTTTTTTTTTTTAAAGATTTATTTATTTATGCAAGAACTGGGGTACAGGTCAGAGGTATGGGGGGTGAGGACTCACCAGAGACAGAGTGGGGAACAGAACAGGCAGGCAGATCGACCAAAATACACTGAGGGGAGCAGTGGCGAGTCAGTCATCCATGGCATCTGCGGTGCCATGTGGGTTGCTCCCTGGTTGGGGATCGAACTCATGCAGCAGTGGCTGCGATTGCTTCATAGATTGCTTCTTAACCCCTTGCGCCATCAGGGAGGCCACAGTTCCACCTTTTGGATTTGCATAGTGTGTTTAACAATCACTTGAAGTAGTCCAACGTATCTAGTGAAAACAATAAACTTAAATTTATTGTCAGTTCTGTTTTTTCCCAGATGTCCATAGCCATGCTAGATTTTTAAGGCTGTGCTTCAGTGGTTCATGGCCTTCCTTTGCGTGACTGCCTTTCTGTAGCTTACTGCAAAGCAGCTGTTTCCTTTCACCGCTGTCATCCGTTCTCCTCAAGTGGCTTGTCCTGCTGAGCTGATTCTCTGGGATCCTGACTTCAAAAAATAAGGGGGGTTATGCATTAGAACTTTGCATTTGGAGACTTCATGGCTGTAGACTGCACTCCAACCCTGGCCAGCTGCCTTGCAAATGCAAGCAACTGGTCACAAGGGAAATTAGATGAGCGATAGACGGATCAGGTGAACCTATCATCCCTACTACAAAAACATGTGTTCAGCTGATAGATCAGTATCATCTTCTCCAAGAGTAAAGAAGACTCTATTTATATATGCAGAACTGTAACCAAATTGCTAAGGTGTTGCTTCTATTAGGGTGCTATTGCTTCATACTCAGATTTTGTTTAGGGCTTGAATGCTATCTTTTCTATTATAATGTAAACCTATAATCAGCAGCCTTTGGTTTCTTTTCTTTCCCTTAGACATCAGATTCCAGCTACTCTCCATTGTTTCCTCATTTATTCTAAATATTTTTCATAATTTAGCTCTCTATGTAAGTAGCTAGGGGAGGATATGTGTATAAGCTGCTTAATATTTATTGAGCAGCTAATTACACAGCGGGTTAAGTCAAATAGAAAATACAGATACCTACTAAGGAAGGAATATTATTTTTATACTGGCCCTAGAGTTCCTCTTGGGGAAGCAACTTTCCGTCTTGGAGAAGAGAAGGGGAGAGAAGGGACCAGAGAGATGGCAGAGAAAGGGAAGTTGCAGTGTATGCTCAAAGAGGATGAGGGTAGGTTGATTCAAATGCTATTGGGATAGTGAGATGTTGTTAGGGGGGAAAGGATGTCCTAAAGCTAATCCCATACAGGCTTTCTGGACTCCACCCCCGCCCCAGGCCAAAGCCAAAGACACTGGGAACTCCAAATCCCAACACCACCAAAGGGAAGGTGGCTGGGACCTGAGGGTGGGGTTAAGCAGACAAGTTGGTATAAAGGCAGACACGTGGGCTTTGGGGGGTCCCCCATATTGGCTCTCCACCAGCTAGCAGCGTCTGGCCAGCTCTGAGAGTGACTTTGGGTTTCCAGGTCTGCGGATCGGGTAGGACGCATTAAAGACTTTATTTCCCTATTTTCTCCCTGAGTTGTGCATTTATTTCCTTTTCCCTTGTAAATAGACCTTTTATTAACCTTTTGTGTGTGTCTTTAGTGGAGTATTAATAAGTCCCTTTTAAGCGCGGGTGAGGACCCACAGCCAGGAACCCGTTCAATATCGGGGCTGTCCTATAACAATGTGAGGCAGTCTAAATATTCAGGAAAAGCAAGAATTCAGAGCAAGAAGGGACTATGAGATTGTAACCCCCAGGGAATATGCAATCTTGGAGAGAGCACGGGTCTCTGCAGGTTGTGGAAAAGGAACTTGAGTCAATTTCAACAAAATCTCTGTGAAAACATGACCCCAACTGAGCACTGGATGACATACACAGCAGCTTGATATCTTCAATCACAATTTCTGAAGAGACATTTATTAGTAGGAAACCACAGGGTCAATAACTCTCCCTTTCCTCCCCGATTTACTCAACAATTTTAGGCCTTTTTTTCCTCATCTGCAAAAAATCTGGAGGCTGGACCTAGAAGATCTCCATGGTTTCTATTAAGTCTACAGCTCTAATAATCTCATAGCTACTAACAGCAGATTGTTTGCGGGGAGAGGGGCAGGAAATGGGTGTTAAAAGGCACAAACTTCCAGTTATAAAGTAAGTAATTGCTGGGGATGGAATGTACAATATGGTGAATATAGCTAATAATACTGCACTGTATCCTAAAAGAAATCTATTAGTTTCATGTTCTTTGAGGTATATTTACATAGTGTAATGTAGAAATCTTGTATACCCATTCTGTAAGTTTTGACAAATGCATATACCTCTGTAACCCAAACTCTAAGCAATAGAGCTTTTCCATCACTACAGAAATCCCTCTTCAGTCAACTGCCCACTTTATCTCCAAGATACTCTCCTGACTCTTATCATGAAGGATTAAATAATTAATATTTGTTATTGTTAAATGCCAGGTTTTGTTTTATAATAATCAGTATCAACGTTTTTATTTCTCACACAAACACTGTAGATCGCTATTTCCATTTTGCTTATTAAAACGTTGAGTATAAAAGCAGGCAAAGGAGTGCCCCTGGTTCTCAGCTCCCAAGTGTGACAGCAGAACCTGAACTAAGGTGTGTGTTGTAGAAGCCCGAGTGCTTAACCTGTCTATACTACACTGCACCTCTGAGACAGTCAAGTGTCAGTCCACGAACTATTCCCAAGAAATGTTAAAGATTCAGGTTTATAGTTGCTTGATTTTGATTTTTGCTTTATTAGGCTTTTTCCTGGTTCCTTATTTATGTTTTCTAAATTTCTGCTGTGAGAACATCCGGTATTTTTCTTTTTCTTTCTGGCTTATTTCGCTGAGCATGATCCCTTCCAGCTCCATCCATGTTGCTGCAAATTGCATGAGTTTATCTTTTTTGATGGCTGAGTAATATTCCATGGTGTATATGTACCACATCTTCTTGATCCAGTCATCTAATTTGGGGCATTTGGGCTGTTTCCATAGCTTAGCTATTGTAAACCAGAGACACACTGGGGATTGGGGGGGGGGGAGGTGGAGAAGGGAGGGGAGGAGGGATTGTAACAGGGTGGTCCCCAGGAAAGGGGGAAGTTCCAGGTTCCCTGCCCCACCCAAGGGAGGGTGGAGCTGAGCAGGAAGAGGAGAAGCTGCAGAAGAGACTGAGGAAGGAAGCTGGATGGAGCCAGAAGGAGACCTGGAGGAGGCACATGGAGCCTAGAGACACGTGAAGAAACTGCGCTTGTCTTTTGGTCGTAGACTGGGTGACACAGATGTGGGTGAGACCCGTGGGGAGGTGACCATGGCAGCTTTTATCTTGATGTTGATTTTGCTCTTTTCCTTCCGGGCTTGTCCGGTTGTCTGTGACCCTTTTCTGGGGGTCCCCACTGGAAGATGCTTTAGACTTGTAGGAGGCTTTGGGGCCTTGTTCTGGGCCGATCCCATATGGATGGAGTTTTACCCACGAGGGGATGGGTAACTTTGGGTGCTTCATTTAGAAACTAGATTCTTTGCCTTACCTGTATTGTTTCCTAGTTTTATTAAAGTTCCTTCCCATTAAAGTCTCCTATGTTTTGTGTTGATGCGGCGGATGGCAGAACCCATTTAGAATAGGCAGGTTTGCGGGGTTTGGACTGCCCCTCTCCCTGTCCTATAACAGGATTAGGGTCAAAATAGGGGGGGATGGTGGGAATTATATGTGGAATATAACCAAGATGAAAATGCACACATTGTGCAAAAATGAAAAATGATGGTAAAAACCATGTAAAATAAAATATTAAAAAAAATAAAGATTCAGTGAAACCAGTGCTACCTACAAAGTCTCAAATCTCCTGAATAATCCTAAGGGCCATATGCTTTACCTTTTAGTAAATGATTCGTTTCCATCCCTGCGGACTCCGCCGCAGCGGCGGCCGGTGCCCCACCCCACCCCAAAAAATGGCATTAAAGAGGTGCGATAGATGGGAATTCGATTTCACTGGTGAAAAGCCCAAACAGAAAGGGCTTGGGTTCCAAACACGCCCTCCCTCCGGCAGCGCCAGGGGGATGGGCAGGGGAAGACGACCTTTAAAGAGCCCGGCGCGGAGACTTCGGGGCGCTCCTTCCCCTGACGCCGGGGCGTTCTCTGAGAACAGAGCCGGCAGCAACGCGCGGCGCCCAGAGCACAGGACACGCGCCCGCCACGGGGATTGGGCGCTGCCGCCGCGGGACTCGTCGGGCGGGAGCCGCGCTCAGTCAGCCGCCCGCCCTCCTCAATGTCACCGTCTCCCTCCCAGACTCACTCAGGCGTTTCCCTTCCCCCGCACCCGGGCGGGGTTCCCGGGCTCCTCCCAGGAGCTGACTCCCCAGGCCCGCGCCCCCCTCCCCCCGGCCCCGCCCTGCACCACAGCCCGCGGCTGCCATGGCAACGTTACGCCGCTGCCGCCGCCCCTTCACGCACGTCGCGAACTAACGGACTCCGCCGCAGCGGCGGCCGGTGCCCCACCCCCACCCCACCTGGACCGCTTCCCCAACGGTCGGCCGACGTGCGGCACCTAGGTAATGAACGCAAGGGAGAAGGGGACGGAGATGGAGCAGGAGAGGAGGCGCCGCGGCCCCCAGGCCCGGAGTCCGTCTCCCAGTGCCCGAGGCGCCGGGATTGTGCGCCTCGCGGGTCTCGGGGCGCGGGCATCAGTGCGCGGGGGGAGCAGTGGGAGCGCGAGGCTCAGGGCATTATGGGGATTGTAGTTCAGCGACTCCTTGGGCTCTAGTCCTTGGCGTGCTGGCCCGGACAGACGAACTACAAAGCCCAGCGGCCCCGACAGATGGGAAAGACCGATAAACTTTGAGAGGCTCGAGAGAGAGAAAAGCTCTTTGTGGCGAGGGGGCTCTTGGGTGGTCTCGGAGTTGTGCTGTGTGCCCTGGGCAAGGGAAGTAGAGGTGAGACTTGTGCTTCCCGCCCTGCCGTTTGGCCTGCCCCTGCTACAGCGCTCGGCCCCACCCGGGCTGGCCACCGCCCCGCGTAATCTCGGGGATGAGCAGCCGCCCAAGCTGCAGGGCCTCGGGCCTTCGGCGCCTCTGACCCTCCCAGGTTGCTGCCTCTCGGTGCAGAACCGTATGTATGTCACACATTTGATATGAGACCCAAGAGACTATTTTAAAGGGTTTTTCTCCCACCCCCGTTTATTTCTTGGTATATAAAATCATGTTTATTCTGAAGTAACTCAGAGGCATTTGCTATTAGGCCCATTAATTGCTAATTACTCAAAAGGCATTCATGTTTAAAGGTTAAGTGTCGAAGTAGATGAATGGTGCTACTTTGTAATAGGATCTGTAGCTCACAGTATTCTTACTACTTTGCATTTTTGCATTTTATTTATTGAGGGTCAGGATAGCAAAATGTGTACACCCCCCATCCTCACCTGCTGCCTTGAACAATGCCTACCCATATTTTGATTTTACTTTGAAGATTCGGTTCGCTTTCAGTTACTACTGATTTTAAAAGCACAAGCCTTACTCTCTTTTTTAAGCAGTAGTAATAATTATTTTCTTTGGTTATTCCAGTGTATTCCAGAATAGCTCAGAAGTATGTTTTCAGAATGAAAAATGCCAGGTTTTTTTTTTTTTTTTTAAGAGCTCTGGAATACACACTTTATTCCCTAGATTTGACTCAGATCCTGGTGATAAGAAAGATGAATACAGTTTAATTTTTAGACAACTATTCCAGGAATTTGGTGTCTTGTGTACTATGTTAGAAATTGGTGCTAGTGTTTGGGGTTATTGTGTGTGTTTGCTTAAACAAGAAAACAAGCCACTGTAAAATTTATTTGCAATTAAAATGAAGCTTACCTCTAAATTTTGCTTAAAGTAGCAATTTTGTACAAGGAGATGGAAAGTAGGCTCAGTGATGTAGGTATTTGAAGTATTTTACTTACTCTTTCAAGACTTGTTAAGAACCTGTTTGTAGGTTGTGAAAAAGTATCAGGTTTTTCTGCCCTCCAGCCATTGGGATTGATGATGGATCCCTGTAGTCCTGAATGCATGCCTGATGGCAGTCACCTGGAATAGGGTGTGGGCATAGGTAGATGGGATTCACCTGGGCTAAGACTGGGCTTATAAGGGTGGCGTCACTGGATGCCAGCAGAAGTCAGAGAGTGAAAGAGAAGCAGCGACCACCGGAGAGCCCAGAATGAGTGAAAATTTGCTGGGCCTGGGAGGCCTGCCAGCCGCAGAGGAGGGGAGGGCCGGCGGGCACCTCTGCCTGCCCTATACCTGGCAAATCCCAATAAAAGCCTGCAAAAGCCACCGAGGGCTCCAGGATTCTCTCCTCCTTTATCCCATCTGCTTGGGTCATAGAGATCCTGCTTCGTGTCTTTTGCCGTTATACTGTTATATGCCAGACATCATGCCAGGTGGTGGGGTTAGTGATGTGATAAGAAAGTATCTTGTATGCACAGTGATGTCATCACAATAGTGTGATAGAGATAGGTACAATTTGCTATAGGAACTCAGAGTGGGATTAAATAACAGTAACTTCCAGTATGTGAGGCAAAACCAGCATATTTTGCAAACAACAGTTTACTTAATCCTCAGAACAGCCTTGTGAAATAGCTCTTGTTATTTAGAGAAGAAGAAACAGACACCTTGCTTAAAGTCATCTGATAAGGTGTGATCCTGGGATTTCCACCAAGGTGGGTCTAATTAATCCACTGAGGCCATCATATGTACCCATTACTAGAAAGATTCTGACTCTCTTTAAGGAGATCTGGTGAAATCTCCAGTGTGGTGTGACCTTTGGCTTGTGCTAAGAAAGTTGAGTAAGGCTTCATTTGAGAAAGGATGAGGAAAGATATTCTAGGCAAATGGCACAATAAGAGCAAAGGATAGACTGTTTTTTTTTTTTTTCCCTTCCTTCCAAAGATTTATTTATGTATTTATACAAGCACTGGGTACAGTCAGAAGCATGAGAGGGTGAGAGAATTCCCCGAGCCAGAGTGGGGAGCAGAGCAGGCAGAAGGACCGAAGTACACTGCTGAGGGGAGCAGCAGGCGGCAGGAAAGGGCTGCACACCATGTGGGACCCTCCTCCGGTGGCCGGGAGCAGCGGGGGATTGAGCGGGGGGGATTGAACCGGGAGCAGCGGGGGGATTGAACCGGTGCTGCAGAGGCTGGGGGCATTTTCGCAACCCAGCGCTCAACCACTGCGCCACCCCACCGGGGAGGCCCTGGAGTGTGTTTGTTTTTGGGGAATTCTAGGTCATTCTGATCACTGAAGCCCAGAATATTTGCAGAGTAGAGGGAGAGGCCAGATCTTAAAGTACTTAGACCATGATTAGGAGTTCAGAATTTTTCTTCAACATAGCATGAATAATTTGAAGAATTTCAAATGGGGTAGTGATGTTCTTGAGTTTGTATTTTAGAGTAAGTCCAGTTGCACTGTGGACTATGGGTCCATGAGAGAAGAGATTAAAATGGTGCTAGGAAAGTCAATTTTAGGGGGAAAAATGTTGAGCAGAAAAATGAGAGTTTGAACTAAGCAGTTGTGAATTAGAAAAGATGGATTGTGGAAATATATGAGTTAATATTGAGCGGATTTAGAGTTTGGATGTTGGAGGCTGAAAAAGTTTGGAAATTTGAGAAATAATATTCCTAGTTTTCTGGCTAGGATGACTAGCAGGATAGTGAAACCATTGATTGAGATGAGGAGGAGCAAGTGTTCGTTGCAGTGAAAGAACCACTTGAGTTTTGAATACTTTTTCAAAATTTTTGTGGGATATTCAAGTATTCCATGCATTTAGATCTGGAGTTCATGAGAGGCCTCAGGACTGGAGGTAGAGGTTTGCATTTAGATAAGTAGTTGTAGTTGTTGTAGAGACTGAACCAGCTTACACAGGAGAACTGTTTAGAAATGAAAAATGAAGAAGTTTGAATATGGAACTTTTGGTAAGCAGAGCATTTAGGGTGTATATGTCTGTGTGTGTGTGTATGTATGTGTGTGTTTGGGGAGGTTATTTTTGAGAGGAAGTGGGAGAAGAGCCCAGAAATGAGGCAGAGAGGTTATAAGGCAGAGAAGGAGAAGAGTAATCTTAGCATAGACTACTTGGGAGAAATAAAGCTTTTTTTTTTCTGCATAGCTACATACACAAAAGAAAATAGAATAATGAGCCCCCATATGGGTTATCTAGCTTGAACAACTAACACATAATCTATTTTGTTTATCTATAACCCCTACCCACAACTGGAAAGTTTGAAAACTAAATTCAGATATATCTTTTCATCTGTATTTTTTAAATTAATCTTAAAGGTTAAGGATTCTTTCAGCATGTATAATTATAACATTATACTACTTAAAGAATTGACAGTGTTTTTTTTTTTTAAGACTGATATCAGACTACTAGGGAAAGAGCCAATAAAGAGGAAGATGTAGAAGATGAAAGAAGAGAGGAAAGATTAGAGATCCATGAAAATGTAGGAAAGGATGGGATGAGCAGTATGACAAAATACATTTGATAAGTATGCATTGAATGCCAGCTGTGTTCCTAGACGGTACACTAGTGTTGATTGAGAAATGGATGCATTGAAAAAAGGAAGAAGTGAAAATGGATATGGATATTTATAGTTTGGGTGGTAAAATCTGAGAGTTCAAAGTGCTTAGGTATAAACATCAGCTGAAGAGAGTCTGAACTAAGTAGTTGTGAGTTAGAAAGATGGATTGTAGAAATATTTGAGTTAAAATCGATCTAAGTAAGAGTTTGGATGTTGGGGTCTAGTAAGGTTTGCAGCTCTGAAAAAAATTTCTGGAGTTAGGAAAGGTAAATGGTGGAGATTTAGAAGAGCCACTGTGAAAATGGAACTGAAGACAAGAAAGAATTATTTCATTAAGCTGAGATTAGAAATAAGTAATCTTCAATGACGGCAAAACATGAGGTTGTGTGATCATTTTTCCTTAAACTTTGATTTACTATGGGAGGGAACCAATAACATAATGTTATGGAAGAGAAGAGAATCCAGGTCAAGAACATATGATTGGATCTTTCCTCAACAACTTTAGATTAATCCACTTAGCTGATGATTAATATCTATTTTATACAAATATCACATTAAAACAAGATAGGGTCTTGGGCCTCCCCTGGTGGCGCAGTGGTTGAGTGCTGGGTTGCAAAGCTGCCCGCAGCCTCTACCGTGCCGGTTCGATCCCCGGCTGCCAGTGAGGGTCCCACATGGTGCACAGACCTCTCCTGTCGCCCGCTGCTCCCCTCAGCAGTGTATTTCGTTGGTCTGCCTGTTCTGTTCCCTGCTCTGGCTCTGGTGAATTCTCTCACCCTCCTGTGCTTCTGACTGTACCCAGTGCGTGTATAAATAAATAAATAAATAAATCTTTAAAAAAAACAACAAAAAACAAGATAGGGTCTTACAGATCTTTTGGGTTAATACTTAGTACTTATTTTCTCAGCATACAGAGGTATTCTTTTATTAGGAACTTTTTTTTTTTTGGATGGTTAGTAAGTGTCATGCAAAATGAGGACTGAGAAAGTCATTGAATTTCACAGGAAGGATGTCTCAGTCTCATCAAAAGAGCCTTTCCATCGAGTGGCATATGATTTAGGGTCCAAAGACGCAAACCCAGTAGAATATATATGTGGTCATAAGTATTATAGCAATAATTATTATCAATTGCATATAATTATAAATGCACTTATTATGATATATTTATTTATTTATTATTTTTAAATTAATAAATTTTATTTTTATATTCCCCATACAATTTCAACCCCCCCATTCTGACCCCAATCCCTCCCCTCCCGCCCCCCACCCCCCAAAAAGTGTCTCTGGTTCATAGTTTTTGTTGATTTTGATTTTCACTTTCTTATAGTTATTCATTTTCCTGGTCCCTTATTTAAGTATTCTAGATTCCTGCTATGAGTGAGACCATCCGGTATTTTTCTTTTTCTTTTTGGCTTATTTCACTGAGCATGATCCCTTCCAGCGCCATCCAAGTTGCTGCAAATTGCATGTGTTTATCTTTTTTGAATGCTGAGTAATATTCCATGGTATATATGTACCACATCTTCTTGATCCAGTCATCTATTTTTGGGCATTTGGGCTGTTTCCAAAGCTTAGCTATTGTAAATAGTGCTGCTATAAACATAGGGGTGCAGGTGTTCTTTGGAATTGATGTTTCTGTGTTCTTTGGGTAAATACGTAGGAGTGGAATTGCTGGATCCTGTGGAAGCTCTATGTTTAGTAGGTCCAGAAATCTCCACACAGCTCTCCATAGTGGTTGGACCAGTTTGCACTCCCACCAACAGTGCAGAAGAGTTCCTTTTTCTCCACAACCTCGCCAACATTTGTTGTTGCCAGTTTTTTTAATATGTGCCATTCTCACTGGTGTAAGATGGTATCTCATGGTAGTTTTGATTTGCATTTCCCTGATTGCAAGTGATGTTGAACATTTTTTCATATGCCTGTTGGCCATTCGCAGTTCCTCTTCAGAGAAGTTTCTTTTTAGCTCCTCTGTCCATTTTTTGACTGGATTATTTTCTTTGTTGTTGCTGAGTCTCATCAGCTCTTTGCAGATTTTTGTGATCAGTCCTTTATCATTAGTGTTGTGTGCAAAAATGTTCTCCCAGTTGGTGGGGTTTCTCTTTGTTTTTGTTATTGTCTCTTTTGCTGTGCAAAAGCTCTTTAATTTGATGTAGTCCCAGCTGTTGATCTTTGCCTTCACTATCACTGCTTTGGGTGATGTGTCTGTAAAGATGTCTTTGATATGCAAATCACGTAGTGTTTCGCCTATATTTCCTTCTATGTATTTTATGGTTTCAGGTCTTATGTCTAGTTCTTTAATCCATTTTGAGTTGATTTTTGTATATGGTGTGAGGTAGTGGTCAAGCTTCATTCTTTTGTATGTAGCGACCCAGTTTTCCCAACACCATTTATTGAACAAACTTTCTTTGCTCCAATGCATAGTCTTTGCTCCTTTGTCAAAGATTAGTTGACCATAAATCTGTGGGTTTATTTCTGGATTTTCTATTCGATTCCATTGATCTGTATGTCTGTTCTTGTTCCAATACCATGCAGTTTTGATGATTATGGCTTTGTAGTATAGTTTGAAGTCTGGGAGTGTGATGCCTCCATTCCCTTCTTTTTTTTTCAGGAGAGCTTTGGCTATTCGGGGTTTTTTGTGATTCCATATGAATTTCATCAATAATTGTTCTATTTCTTTGAAGAATGACATTGAAATTTTGATTGGAATAGCATTGAATCTGTATATTGCTTTTGGTAGGATGGCCATTTTAATAATGTTTATTCTCCCAATCCATGAGCAGGGGATGTTTTTCCATTTCTTTGTGTCTTCTTCTATTTCTTTTAACAGTGTTTTATAGTTTTCTTTGTATAGGTCCTTTACCTCTTTTGTTAGATTTATTCCCAAATATTTGATTTTTTTTGTTTCAATAATAAAAGGGATGGTTTTTTTGATTTCTTCTTCTTCAGATTTATTGTTTGTGTATAGGAAGGCTACTGACTTTTGCGTGTTGATTTTGTATCCTGCCACTTTACTGAACTGATTGATGAGTTGAATTAGTTTTTCTGTGGAGTTTTTGGGGTTCTCTATGTATATTATCATATCATCTGCAAAGAGTGATAGTTTGACTTCTTCTTTTCCTATTTGGATTCCTTGGATGTCTTTCTCTTGTCTTATTGCTCTGGCTAGGACTTCCAGTATTATATTGAAAAGCAGTGGTGAGAGTGGACATCCTTGTCTTGTTCCAGATCTTAATGGAATTGCTTTCAGCTTTTCACCATTGAGAATGATACTGGCTGTTGGCTTGTCATATATGGCCTTTATGATGTTGAGGTACATTCCTTGTATCCCAAGAATTTCAAGGGCTTTTATCATGAATGGATGTTGCACTTTGTCGAAAGCTTTCTCAGCATCTATTGATATTATCATGTGGTTTTTATATTTCTTTTTGTTGATGTGTTGGATAACGTTGATTGATTTTCGGATGTTAAACCATCCTTGTGTCCCTGGAATGAATCCTACTTGGTCGTGGTGAATTACCTTATGGATACACTGTTGGATTCTGATAGCTATAATTTTATTGAGGATTTTTGCATCAGTGTTCATTAGGGAGATTGGCCTATAGTTTTCTTTTTTTGTGTTGTCCTTGTTCGGTTTTGGTATTAGTGTAATGTTGGCTTCATAGAACGTGTTAGGTATTATACCTTCCTTCTCAATTTTTTGGAAGAGTTTGTGAAGGATAGGCACCAATTGTCTCTGAATGTTTGGTAGAATTCATTTGTAAATCCATCAGGTCCTGGGCTTTTGTTTTTGGGGAGGTTTTTGATTACCATTTCAATTTCGCTAATTGTAATTGGTCTGTTTAGGTGTTCTATTTCTTCTTTATCTAGCTTTGGGTGATTGTAGAGTTGTAGGAATTTGTCCATCTCCTCTAGATTGTTGAACTTGTTTCCATATAACTGTTCATAGTAGTTATTAATTATTCTTTTGATTTCTTCTGTGTCCGTTGTGATTTCTCCTCTTTCATTTATTATCCTATTTATTTGTGCTTTCTCCCTTTTTGCCCTTGTGAGCCTGGCTAGGGGTTTATCTATTTTATTTATTTTTTCGAAGAACCAGCTCTTGGTTTCATTGATCTTTTGGATTGTTTTTTTAGTTTCGATTTCATTTATTTCTGCTTTGGTTTTTATTATTTCTTTTCTTCTGCTGGTTTTGGGGTTTTTTGTTGTTCTTTTTCTAGATCTTTGAGCTTCGAGATTAGGTTGTTTCTTTGAGTTCTTTCTTGTTTCTTGATGTGAGCATCTGTTGCTATATATTTTCCTCTTATTACTGCTTTTGCTGCATCCCATACATTTAGGAAATTGGTGTCCTCCTTGTCATTCAATTCAAAGAATTTTTTAATTTCTTCTTTTATCTCCTCGTTAGTCCAGTGGACTTCCAGTAGTGTGGGTTTCAATCTCCACAACGTAGGAGAGTACCTTGCCTTCTTTTTATGGTTTATTTCTAGTTTGATGCCTTCATGGTCAGAAAAGATGGTTGGTATGATTTCATTCTTGGTGTATCTGTTGATGTTTGTCTTGTGCCCCAGTATATGATCGATCCTAGAGAATGATCCGTGTGCGCTTGAGAAAAATGTATACTCAGATTTTTTTGGGTTTAGTGTTCTATATATGTCTGTTAAGCCCAAGCACTCTAGATCCTTATTTAGAGCTTTAGTGTCTTTACTTATTTTTTGTCTTGTTGATCTATCCATTGTTGATAGTGGTGTGTTGAAGTCTCCCACTACGTATGTGTTTTCTCTGATGTCTGTTTTCAGAGATGCCAATAGTTGTCTGATATATTTTGGTGCTCCTTCGTTTGGTGAATATATGTTAATGAGTGTTATTTCTTCTTGAAGTATTGTCCCCTTGGTCATAATGTAATGACCACTGGGGTCTCTTTTTATCTTTTTAAGTTTGAAATCTGTTTTATCTGATATGAATATAGCTGTTCCTGCCTTCTTTTTTGGTCCATTTGCTTGTAGAATTGTTTTCCATCCTTTAACTTTGAGTCTATTTTTATCTTTTGCAGCTAAATGTGTTTCCTGGAGACAGCAAAAGGTTGGGGTTTGTTTAGTCCATTTACATTTAGAGTTAGCATTGATATGTTAGCATCTGTATTTGCCATTGTGTTTGTCTTTCCTTTGATTTTATTTATTTATTCTTTTAATAACTTTCTTTGGCCTACTTTTGTTGTTATTCGTCCCTCTGAGGTTCTGGCTTTAGGACTCCTTGTAGTATTTTTTGGAGTGGGGGTTTAGTCGTAATAAAATTCCAGAGTTTCTGTTTGTCTGGGAAGGTCCTTATTCTTTCTTCAAAGAAGAAGGAGAGCTTTGAGGGATAGAGTATTCTTGGTTGGCATCTGTTTTCTTGGAGTCTGTTGACTATGTCCCTCCACTCTCTCCTTGCCCGTAGTGTTTCTTCAGAGAAGTCTGATGTCAGTCTGATTGGTTTCCCTTTGAATGTTATCTGTTTCTTCCCTCTTGTTAGTTTCATTATTTTTTCCTTGTCTTGGATTCTTGGGAGCTTTACTATTATGTGTCTTGCTGTATTTTTCCTTTCATCATGGAAGTTTGGTGTTCTTCTTGCTTCTTGTATATCAATTTTCAGATCCTTCTTCGCGTTTGGGAAGTTTTCTTCAATTATATCCATGAATATTTTCTCTGTTCCTACATCTCTCTCCTCTCCTTCTGGGATTCCTATAACTCTTATATTTCCTTTCCTCATGGAGTCAGATAGTTCCCAAAGTCTTTCTTCGGTCTTTTTCCGTCGTACTTCTCCTTCCTTTTCTGTTTTAGTTCTTTTTATTTCTGTGTCTTCAAGAGTACTTATTCGTTCTTCTATTTCATCTATTCTGCTTTCATTGCTTTTCCCAGAGTTCTTAGGCGTCTCCATTAATTCCTTGATCTCCTGCATTTCTTTTACTTCCCTTTTTAGGGACTCAATTTCATTCTTCTGGTCATTAATTATTTTCCCCTTATCATTGTTTTCCTTTATGACTTCTGTCAGTTTTTTAATCACAGCAATTTTAAATTCTCTATCTGGAAGGCTCAGAAGTTCTTCCAAGTTACTGTCGTTGCAATCTGGTAGATGGTTTTCTTTTTGCGGTGTGCTTTTTTGCTGAGGAGTTGCTGGGTTGCATGTGGTTTTTCTACTCCCTACTGCCTGTTTTCTAATTTGCCGTATTCCTTGTGACACTGTGTTGCTGGTACTGGCTGGCATCTTGGGCGACCTTCCCAGCTCACCACTGGCTCCTCTAGGGAACTTCTGCTGGGTTCACAAGTCTCCAGCAAGAAAGGTCCCTGCTGCAAAATGGCGATGCGGGAACGCGCTCCCCTGCACGCCCGGTCTGCCCCAGCGGTGGGTGCTGCTCCCCTCTGGGCTGGAACTGCAGGCTAGAAGGTGCCCGGCGTGGGCAAGCCTCCCAGCTTAACCTCTGTCTCCTCGGTGAGCCTTCTGCTGGGTTCACACAGTCTCCAGCAAGAAGGGTCCCTGCTGCAAAATTTATTAGGAACTTTTTTCGGAGGGTCATTTACTGTTTGTGGTAGAATGGAAGGTCTAGATCTGTTGTCCATTTCTGGAACTACAACTTAAAGTCAGTGTGATCATATGCAAGTTACCATACTGTTACCCTTACTCAAAAACAAACAAACAAACTAATACTGTTTTTTATAAGATTGTTGGGAAGATTAAATCATTGTAGGTAAAACCTAAGTGCTCAATAACCGAAGGTCTTTTTTCTCCCCTTTTCTTCCTCTTCCTTACTTTATCAACAACATGGCAAAATTGTCAGTTCTCTTTGACAAAAGACTATGTTCTGTGATTTTACTTGACCACATTAAGCAGGATGATCAAGTACTAGTTACATTACAAAATGATAATTTGATCTATAAAGGGACTCATTAATTATTATTTTAAATGAGACTTTCTTAAACTCCATAAAATATTTCATAGAACATTAATAGTAGCAATGGTTTTGTGTTGGTTTTATCTAAGAAATAGGGAGTTGCATTACGTAATTTGAGATTCCAGTTAGCTAAAATTTTTTTATTCTTTGACTATATCTCATTTCTGGACTGATTCATAGTATGATGTCGCTAATATTTGAGCATCCATTTATAAATGAAAATATGTGTATTTTTGGTGTACTCAGCATTATTGTAAATATTTCCTTTCCTAGATAATCCATTTATTATATATGTGGTACACCTTGTAAAAGTGTAGAATACCTAGTAAGTCAGGTATAATATAGACATTTGCTAGATAAATTCTCAAGTTATAAATTGTGAGAGTATTTAAAAAAGGTGAGTTGTTTGTTTGATCTCCAATATATGTCTTTATATGCGCATCTTTTGCCAAGGATGGTTTCATTGTGGTCCGAGATGAAGGTTTGGAGATCCCTTTCTAACTTTTGTAATTCAAAATTAGTAATTGTCCATCAGAAACACATATTAGCAGCTTATTAAAAAGTGAGTTTAGTTTGAAAGTTTTATTCTTTTCAATCTTGGTATGAAGATATTTTTTGTGAACACTTTTTTTTGCACACAAGAGCTGGGGTGCAGGCAGAGACATGGGGGAAGGGGATGAGAGGGTTCATCATAGACAGCAGGTTGCAGAATGGGAGGATCCACTGAAATACACTGCTGAGGGGAGCAGCAGGCTAGACAGGGGCGGTCTGCTGTGCCATGTGGGCCACTTCCCTGGCCAGGGATTGAATTCATGCTGCAGTTGCTGTGGACAGCTTCATAGTGCTGCGTCTTTACCCCTTGTGCCACCAGGGAGGCCCCTTTTGTAAACACTTTTATCGTTTGTGTTTTGTGCTTAGTTACCACTGTCATGTTTACTTTCCAAGGTATTCTGGAACTCTTTAGAATGAGAACTATATTGACATTTGTCAAGTACATGTGCTTTCATTTCAATTCAAGAAACATATTTGTGTGTCTCTGTTTTCCCCTATCTTAAAGGCGCTTACTGTGTAGTCAGAGGTCCATACATATTTATTTGTGGTAAATTCACTCTCTTGTGTGTTAAGGAGATAAGTCTCCAGAGAGCATAATTCTTTTATTTCTAACTTTCACACATTTGAGGGACAAATAATGTAACTTTATTTGTTGTGTTTGGATGTCCTGTTCCATTATTTTATTCCTCTGCCCCCATGAGTGCCTTTATACTTATAAAATAATATTCTTTCTGATGATTTTCCGTTCTTTACATTTTTCTTGGTGATTAGGAGATAGGAAGAGGAAATGAATGAGAGAATCAGTCGGTTCTGTTTTATTGTTTTAGAGATCTCCTTATGGGAGAGTATGGATGAATGTAGTATTTAACTTATATTTCCTGATAAGAATATAGATATTGGGCCTCCCTGGTGGCGCAGCGGTTGAGCGCTGGGTTGTGAAGCTGTCCGCAGCTTCTGCAGCGCCGGTTCGATCCCCGGCTGCTCCCGGGCCACCGGAGGAGGGTCCCACATGGCACGCAGACCTTTCCTGCACCTACTGCTCCCCTCAGCAGTGTACTTCGGTCCTTCTGCCTGCTCTGCTCCCCGCTCTGGCTCTGATGAATTCTCTCACCCTCTCGTGCTTCTGACTGTACCCAGTGCTTGTATAAATAAATAAATAAATCTTTAAAAAAAATAGGTATTTTCTTACTCTTCTTATTTCCTCTGCTCTACTGTATAGTCTTTGAAGTCAGGAAATATGTTGATAACGCTGTGTGACCTTACATAGTTTGTTACAAAAACATATATATTTGCTAAATCGGCTAGGTGCTTACAAAATGATGTAGATTAAATAATGAATGTATGAGTGAATGAATATACCAGTTACTTGTTTAAAGACTCCTTGGTAAAATGATTTGAAGTAGACAAAGTTTTGAAAGGCTTTCATTAAAAACACTGACATTAAGGAACAATATTTCTTTATACTAGGCAACTAAAACAAAATATGTTCTTTACTTCCTTTCTACCAATTAACCTTTTATTTTTATTTATGAATTAACTTTATAACCTAGGAGTTGATTGAAGAAATTTGGGACAGTAGACTATAATGAGCTGACAGTGCAGAGGCCCTGAGACACCTCTGGGTACAAATCCAGGCTCTGGGCTAGTTTAAATTCTTCAAAGTGTTAGCCTCCTCAAATGGGGGTAACCGTTTTTATTTGGTAGTGTGGTGGGGATTAAATGAGATAATGAGTAGAAAGTCGTTCTTTGCACATTGCCTCATGCACAGTAAGTGTTCAGTATATATTGTTAATATTTCATGCTAACGGGGTATTTATGTACTTACAATGAAATTTATTGTTTAAGCTGCCATCCTGAGAAAAAGCAAGTATTAGTGTGTTGTAGAGCAACCCGGATACAAAAACGGGGTGCCTGACTGTAGGTCCTCACCCGCGCGCTTAAAAGGACTTATCAATGCTCTACTGCAGGCACATGTGAAAGGTTAATAAAAGGTTTATTTACAAGGGAAGGGGAAATGAGGAAATGTACAGCTCAGGGAGAAAAGTGGGAGACAAAGTTTTAAATGCGTCCTACCCGATCCGCCGATCAGGAATCCCAAAATGGCGCTCTCAGAGTTGGCCGCCAGCCAGGAGCGGTGAAGCCAGGAGGCGAGCGATCGCGAGCCAGAGAGAGCCCAAGGCCCACGTGTTTGGTTTTTTATATCCAACCTGGCTGCCCAACTCCACCCTCAGGTCCCAGCCACCCTCCCTTGGTGGTGATGGGATTTATCTTTCCCAGAGTCTTGATGGCTTTAGTCTGGAGTGGGGGTGGAGTCCACAAAGCCTGTATGGGATTAACTCAGGACATCATTTCCCCCTAACATTAGCATTTTGCCTTTTGTAATTTTTTAAAGATTAGTACATGTTTTAGAAATTAGTACATAGGCAGAAATTTTGGTTATAGTTTCTTCTGAGAAACACATATGTTCTCTTAAAACTGTGTCTCTAAAGTCTTTTATGTTGCATGGAGAATTATTTTTTATTTCTAAAATATTTGAGAAGTGAGCTCAGTTAAGGAGCCAAATGAACGGGTTTCATTGCAGTCATCCATTATTTCTGCGTTTGTGATTAAGTCATGTTCTCTGTTATTGACGACATTCTGTAGTACTTGAGAATATAACCCTATTAAACAGATGGGAGGTATTGTGACTTTCAGAGTTAACTAATTTGGTTGACTAGTTCTCACATAGCAGATTAACTTATTACTATTAAAATATACTTCCAGATACATTAATTTGAGTTGTGGTTGTATGGTTTTCTAATTGCATGTATTTGTATGCAGTAAAGCTGATCTTGGTTGTCGCGGACCAGCACAGCAGTAGACGATGAGGCCACCTCAGGGTTGAGAGAAGCGTGCAGGGTGGTCAGGGCGTCGGTGAAAGAAATGACAAACAGACACACTTCAAGAGTGAAAATCTGAGTGTAATTTTCTTTGAGTTTGTGACTAGTATATATATGTTTTCCAAAAGCACAGGAACAATGAATATCAATGAAATCAACTTGCTCATGGGCTCAGCCTATCACCAACAGGGCGGTGATCTACATCTGGACTCAGCCTCATTCCTAAGTAGATAGACCATTAGTTTTGTTTTTAAACTATATAATCACATTTTTTATTAACTACTTTTTTAGCCAAACTATATTTTAATTATTACAGGGTTTAGTAATATTTCATTTGAGTCAGCCTTGTTTTAAGGATTTCATATGATTTTTTAATTAACAAGCAATGACCTTTATAGAAGAAAGAAGGAAGTTTAGAAAGACAATAAGGGATTAAAGTTTGTAGTTCTAGAAAGACGGGATAAGGTTTTTTAGCATTCTTGTAGTGGTTCCTGGTGGTCGTTATCTTTTGATAAGCTTCTGTCTTTTCAGGGAACTTTGCTGTACTTCCCCTGCTTCAGGGTGTTTTGCTGTTCTCCTCCTGCGCTGGCCAGCCGGACCTAGGGACCCTGGCGAAAGCCATTCCTAAAGGTCACTGCAGGGGAAGGTGCAGCAGGTATGTCTTCAGGGGGTTTTGCTGTTCTCCCCCTGCGTGCTGGTTGCCCAGCCAGACCTAGGGACGGTTAGCCCTAAAGGTCACTGCAGGGTGAGGTGCAGCATTGGTGATTTGGGTAAACATTTAAAAAATATGTAGAGTTTGGATAATGGTAGTGTTGTAGAGCAACCCCGATACAAAACGGGACATCACTTCCCCCTAACAGTAGCATTTATTTTGGTACAAAATGCTAAAAGTGAAATTTGATCTGTTTTGCTACTGTATTTTGTTCACATGCTATCATTGACATTTCTTTCTTATTTCTGAAGTTAATATCTAGGAATTTACATCTCAGAAGGAAAATGATCAATATGATAAAAATATGGACGTGTGAGAATAAAAAGAGTTTAAAGCAGATTTTTCCCCCTAAAACCCATATGTATAAATACAACAGAATTAGAAAGAAAACACATGAAAAATTATTTTGAAAAATGTTTTCTATTTAAAAACCATTACTGAGGAGAGAAAAGAATTGTAAATATTATTTCATTAATAAAAGAATTATTAGTGCCATATCAAACACTTTTGAGTTCTGAGCATAAGCAAATTTTTATTTTTAGTCTTCTGTCTTGGTGTGAGATAAAATTTCAGCTATGCTGGGAGAGAAAGGTTTTGGGGTGTATGTGTGTATGTTGTGGAGAGAGGGTAGCCTTAAAAGGGAGGAGAGTGTGTCTGGAGACATAACTGGAAAGAGAGGTTGGAACCAGGGCCTTATTATGTTTAGGTCTGAGTCATGAAAAGAGACAAGTCATAGTTTCTAGGACCAAATACCAAATGAAGCAATATTCCTTCTTTTTGGTCTGAGGATGAACTTGAACCAAGTTCTTTTCATTCTGAGTATAGAACTTTCCTTGAAGATAATACTCTGGTCATTTTGTATAAGGCAGTGTTATGGGAACAATTTAACAATAAATATTGCAAGAAGATGCTAAATTCATTTTAGAATACATGATAAACTCAAAATTCTTTGACAGTTGCTAAAAGACATTACTGAAATTTTTCATGCCTTCCCTAGATGTGACCTAACCTCTTAAAAGTTCTAGGAACTCTTCTAATTCTATTTTGCTTTTTTTTACTGTGAAGTATACACTTTGTTTAACATTCCAATAATAAGCCATATTTACATATTATATAAATGTATGAAATCTTATTATTAAATAGAAAAAACTGCCTGGGCTAAAAGAATCAGACCCCATTTGGAGTTAATTTACTTATTGAAGACTTTCTGTTTACAAAAATTTACAATAATTTATATAAATTACTTTTTCCAAATTAGATGATTTTTAATAACCCACATAATTCTGATGACTTTACAAATAGATGTACATTAAAAATTTGAAAATAAAAATTACAGCATCTTTCTGTGCAAAACTTGCTTTGGAAAGGAAGACAGTTTCTTTCTACTCCTTCCAAGTGCTTTCCCTGTTAGTGCTGTAGTTCTTCTTGGTTTGCTCTTTACCCCACCAACTGGGCTTGCCAAAGGAGAAATCAACTTAATTTCTACTGGAGGAGGTGTCCAGGAACTTTCTTTTTCAGTGTTTTTCCTTGCTTGTTTTGTTTTTGCAGTCCTGATTCTTTTTGTTTTTTGCTTTTTCCTGGTTTCTATTGATTGAGCATCATCTTCCAGTTCATCTACAAGTTTGGATGTATTAGATGTGCTTTTCTGCCTGGTCCTTAAAGCAGGAGTTGAGAAGACAAATTGAGAGGATAAATGTGAAACTAATTCTTCTGGCTGTGCAGGCGCATCCGGTTTTATTTATTTATTTGACCCTTTGGGGAGAGACATAACTCCTCTTTTCTCTCTTTTTTTGAAGATTTATTTATTTATTTATACAAGCACTGGGTACAGTCCGAAGCGCGGGAGGGTGAGAGAATTCACCAGAGCCAGAGTGGGGAGCAGAACAAGCAGACTGACGAAGCACACTGCTGAGGGGAGCAGTGGATGGCAGGAGAGGTCTGCGCGCCATGTGGGACCCTCACTGGCAGCCAGGGATCGAACCGCCACTGCGGAGGCTGCGGGCAGCTTTGCAGCCCAGTGCTCAACCGCTTCACCATCGGGGAGGCCCGAGACATAAGAGAAGGTGTGAACTATACCAACCAAATAACATAATCGGTTGCCTCACCTGTTGCAATGAGGGGCTAATTCTATTTTACAGGAGATTAAAAAAAATCCATCTGTATAAGATTATGTTATAAGTAATTAAAGTTATGATATAGTGTAATTAAAGTAATGATACAGTGTATGAATTGGTAATGAAAACAGGGACAGTTGACTTACTGTGTTTTACGAGAAAAAATTTGTTTCAAACTGTTGAAGAAACAGACTGGTACAATTTTCCCCACCTTACATGCAACTACCTTGGATTACAAATCCCTTATGCCATGAACCAGACTTCCTGAGCAGGGGAACTACTGGGAACTGGGGCTGGTGCTGAGTGGCTAGGTGGACCTATATAACCTGGAAAGCAGGTGGTACATCACTCTCTTGTTCCTGTGGCCTGACTTGTACCCTGATAATGTTGAAACAAGTCAACTCAGAATACATATCCTATGATTCTATTTATGTCATTTTCTAGAAAAACTATTACGATAAGTGAGACTGCGTGCTTGGATTTGGGATTGATTGTAGTGTGGCAAGAGGGAATTTTCTGGGTTGATGGAAATGCCCTTTTAGTTTTTGGTAGTTTTCAGTGTTTAGATTTTGCATATTTTTTGTTAGATTTATCTGAGTATTATATTTCTGAATCATGTCATTGTTTCACTTTCAGTTTTCAGTTATTTAATATGCTGAGATAAAGTTGTTTTGTATATTGACTTGTATCCTGCAATCTTTTAAAACTCATCTAGGGCCTCCCTGGTGGCTCAAGGGGTTAAGTACCGCACTATGAAGCAATCTGCAGCCTCTGCAGATTGATCCCCAGTCCAGCCGGGGAGAAACCCACATGGTGAGGCAGACCTCTCCTGTCTCGACTGCTACTCCCCTCAGAAATGTATTTCAGTCATCTTCCTTTTCTGTTCCCCACTCTGTCTCTGGTGAATCCTCTCACCCCCTGCACCTCTGGCTTGTACCCCAGTTCTTGTATGCATAAATTAAATCTTTAAAAAAAAACTCATCTGGTAGCTATTGTAGGTTTCCTAGGACTTTCTACTTTAACAGTCATGTTATATGTAAATTAAAGCAATTTTACTTCTTTTCCAATCTGGATACTTTTATTCTTTTCTTGTTTCTCCCCCCCTTACCCCCCCCACCCGTCCCGCCCACTGGTTAGAACCCCTACTTCTTTTTTTTCTAATTTAAAATTTTCTTTAAATTTTCTATATATTTTACACTGTTCTTGTACAATGTATGCTTTCTCCTCTCAGGTGTAGTCCCCACCACCAATTCACCCGGGTCCCAT
The DNA here is from genome assembly GCF_964194135.1 of Talpa europaea. Lineage (NCBI taxonomy): Eukaryota > Metazoa > Chordata > Mammalia > Eulipotyphla > Talpidae > Talpa > Talpa europaea. Next base: position 90,881,755 of record NC_140072.1, read on the forward strand.
CATCATAGTCCCATAGTCCCTTGTGCTCTTCCCACTCCTTGGAACCCCTACTTCTAATGTTAAGTAGAAGGGGATAAAAGATACTTGTCTTTCCTTTCTTGATTTTGAGAGAGAACATTCAGTATGTCACAATAAATATGTTAACTGTTAAGTATTTCATAGATGTCCATTATGAAATTGAGAAAATTCTCTTAGTTCAGAGTTCTTAATCATGAATTTTGTGAAATGCTTTTTCTGCATCTGTTAAGATGATTATGAGATGTCTAGGTTCTAGTCTCTTAAAAATTATGTATACTTACATTTATATAAACAACCTTGAATTTTTGGTATAAACCCCACTTGGTCATAATGCATTATCTTTTTATATATTATTGAATTTGATTAGCTAAAATTTAAGGATTTTTTTGGGTCTGTGTTCTTAAGTGATACTTGTTTATAATTTTTTTTTATAATGTCTGGTTTTGTTAGTGTCTGTTTTAATGATCTTTCTAGACAGTTTTTGGCAACATTGAAGTTTTATATTTTTCTGTTTCTATTTTATTAATTTTTTTTAAAAAACTTTATTATTTTCTTCCTTCTATTTCTATGGGGTTCATTTTACTTTTTTTCCCCCAGGTAGATGCTGAAAGCAGGAGTCAGCAGACTATAATCTGAGGGCCAAATCCTGCCTGCCAACCTGTGTTTGAATGGCCCAGGAAGAATGGTTTTTACCTTTTTTTTTTTTTTTTTAAAGATTTATTTATTTATTTTATACAAGCACTAGGTACAGTCAGAGACGTGGGAGGGTGAGAGAATTCACGAGAGCCAGAGCGGGGAAGAGAACAGTCTGACAGAACGATGAAATACACTGCAGAGGGGAGCAGCGGGCACGGCAGGAGAGGTCTGCGCGCCTTGGGGGACCCTCGCCAGCGGCCACGTTGAACCGGTGCTGCAGAGGCTGTGGGCAGCTTGGCAGCCCAGCGCTCAACCGCTGCGCCACCGGGGGAGGCCCAATTTTTAATGGTTGAAAAAAGTTAAATGAAGACTACCGTTTTTTGAAATGTGGAAATTAAATTCAGATATCATTATTCATAAATAAAAGTTTTATTGGGATATAGGCATATTCTTTTTTTTTTTTTTTAACATTTTGTCTCTGCTTTTGTGCTAGAATGGCAGAGTCCAATAGTAGTTACAGATTGTGTGGATTCTTATTGCTGTGCACTTCATCTTGGTGCACTGTAGCCACAGTGTTTCCAATGTCATGGCTATCATTGTATCCTCTGACTTTGTACTTTAATTATCAGCACATACCCATCATGTCAAACAATAAAAGATGAGAAAAATGGACTTGACATGTTATACTTTTATTTTTTATTTTTATTTTTTTAAACTTTTTTTTTTTTAAGATTTATTTCTTTCTTTATACAAGCACTGGGTACAGTCAGAAGCGCAGGAGGATGAGAGGATTCACCAGAGACAGTGGGGAATAGAACAGGCAGACTGATTAAGCACACTGCTAAGGGGATCAGCGGGCGCGGCAGGAGAGGTCTGTTGCGCCATGTGGGACCCTCGCACCGTTGCTGCAGAGGCTGCAGGCGGCTTCGCAGCCCAGCGCTCAACCGCTGCACCACCAGGGGAGGCCCTTATTTATTTTTTAAAGATTTATTTGTGCATACAACAACTGGAATACAGGCCAGAGGTGTGGAGGGTGAGGGAATTCACCAGAGACAGAGTGGGGAAGAGAACAAGCAGACTGACTGAAATACACTGCTGAGGGGAGCAGCAGGTGAGTCAGGAGAGGTTTCTTGTGCCATATGGGTATCTCCCTGGCTGGGGATCGAACTTGTGCTGCAGTGGCTACAGCCAGCTTCGTAGGTTATGTCTTAACCCCTTGTGCCACTAGGAAGTCCCCTGACATGTCACATTTTTAAAGCACAGTGAAGTGTGGATTATTGCATTAGATGGCAAAGCATTGTGTTTATTATGGAGTGACACTAGAGCTGCACTAAAGATATGCAACATAACTGACATTAGCAGGCTAATCACTCATCACAATATTCCCAATGCATAGGAACGCAATGGTCAGAAAAAAAATAGAACACTTAAAAAGGAATATTTTCTCACAGAAGACTTTCTTCACAACATTAAAAAATGAAAATCAGACTGCACCCAGATTAAGTTTCTGAGTGTCTTATTTGTTAGGCAAGCAGGGAAGTCATTAACTAACTTTCCAGTGAATTACTAACTGGTGTTCAATTGTAGCAACCAAGGAGATGTGTCTGGAGTAAACAAACTTGTTTAAGACTAATAGCTTTTTAGCAAGAACAGTTGCTGGAAGAGGTGAGGACATCAATAATCAATTAAAAAAGACAGCAAATGATTTTGAGTAGTTTTCCTTGGCTCTTGATGAATTGACAGATGTTACCAATACTGCTCAGTTGTTATTTGAGAAGTCAGTGCTGAGTTTGAAGTTCCTGAATTAGTTTTAATGAATAGTGTTCATGAAATAACTACAGACAAGAACATTTACAAAAAAATTTAGAAAATAATTTTGTACAACCTGAAGTGGAGTCTGGTAACATATGTTACAGCTGCTGGCGGCAAAAATTTAGGTGGGCAAATTTACAAAACTGAGAATGTGAAGTGTTTAAGGTTATTCATTATTTATCAGCAGGTATTTTGCAGAGAATATTTTAATTTACACTGGTATGCAACTAATAGTGTCAATATTTGTTCTTGTGCATGTACTTAGTCATTGTCAGTTCCATTAATTTTTGTTGAAAATAGAAACTGAACATCCTGCAGTGTCCTGCCACAGAGTACTTCATTGGTTTAATAGTAAAGCTACCTTTCAATCTTCTGAGCTTAGGGCTGATGTGAAATTTTTCTGAATGAGGGGAACTGCTCTCAACCACTGTTGACCACTGAATAGTTTGGAAATAATTTTTTTTATAACAACTTAATATTTCTTAATGAATTCAACTTAAATTTATAAGACAAATGCTTATATGTAAAACTTAAGTTATTTTGAACAAAACAACTGATTGCTTTTTCTTTTTTTCTTCCCCCCCATCTCTAATGATCCTGTGTCCCTTTCTCTGTTCTTCCATCTTCACCTCAGTGCCCTCATGGTGTTTATTGATGCTTCCACTAGTTTTTGTAAGTATTTCACTTCATCTGCTATGTAAATACACAGTATTTGTTTTTATGGCCATTAGTCTCCCATAGTGTCTATATACCCCATCTTTGTTGACACAGTGGTCTGTTCAGGGACATTTAGGCTGCTTTCACTTGCTATCTATTGTCAGTAAAACTTATATGAACATTGTAGAACATACAGATTCTTGCTTTCATAGTTTTGTATTCTTTGGATAGATGTCCAGAAGTGGGATTGCATGCATTCCCATTTTTACAGCTTTTTAAAGATAAATCCAGATTGCTTTTCATAGTGGTTGTACCAGTTTACATTCCCACCAACAGTGTCTAGTATTCCTCTTTCTCTGCATCTACTGTAGCACTTGTGATTGGATTTTTTTTTAATAAATGCTCTTTGCAGAAAATGTGATACTATATACAGAATATTCTGAACACTTCGAAAAGTTGTTCGAAACAAAAGATGAATAATAGCTGTGGCAGGTTTCAAAATCCACAAAATTTCATAGCTTTTTAATATACAAACTAAGAAGCAAAAGAAATTAGGAAGATAACTCAATTTATAATTGCTTCAAAAAATTAAACACCTTGAAATTAATTACAGAGGCAAAAAGACCTCTACTATGAGAACTACAAGATGTTATTAAAAAGTAATGATGTTTGAATTGCAATGATTATCAATTTATGTAACTTTCCATACTGTCAAAATGAAGATATAGGCTCTCCATTCCCACCCATGTTTGCATAGATATATTTTCTGAGCTCAACTTAGTTTCAGAGGCTTTTTTCAGACTTTGATGCAAGTGCAGAAGAAATGTCTGTATTAAAAAATCTTAACTGTGCAATTGAGGCATTTCCACCTAACCATCAATTTGAAGTGATTAATTTGCACTAAAATGACATGCTAAAATATCAAAAGAAGAATATATTCTTCAAATGCTTTCCAAACAGTGAATATACTGAATTGAAATCATATGCTTGAGATTTGATATCACTATGATTTGATACGATATCACTCTGTGACAGTGCCGATCTGGGTAAAAGACATTTTCAAAGATGAAATATATAGAATCTTATTAAAGAACAGCATTAACATATAAATTTTTGCAGTTGATTTGGGAATGCTAATATTGAATCCCAACTAATAGTATCACCCAAATAGAGTTCCATTCTTATTAGAACTGTTTTATAAAATGTTATACTCAACTGCTATTACAGTAATATAAAATATTACTATGTTCATAATTAAATTTGTGGACATCTTTGTGTGTCATTATGTAAGTACTTATGTAATAGCCTGTGGAGTGATTCTCTAGTATAGATACACTGCCTTCAGAGAACCTACGCTGGGAGAAGGAGCAAATAATACGCCAAAACACACAAAGGAAAACAGCATTATTTTAATGACTGTGCCACTGAAGTCAGTTGAAATGCTTAGAACTATATGCACTTAATTTTGAGGAAGGGTTTTTAAGTTCCTTAGTAGTAGATAAGAGGCAGAGAGGAAGAACCAAACTACACCCCAAAATTTAATTCCTTCAGGAAGGCATGGGGAAACACTTTGATTTTCTGTATTGCATTTATCCATTGATTCATTGTTCCAGGAAATCAGAGTAGGAAAATTTGGATTCTTTCCCAGGATGTCATTCTTCTGTATCTCTGGATTTCCTGCTCTGTAATTTCTAGTGGAAAGTCTCTTTTCATAGAAGATAATCCTGACTTTTGCACAGCCTGAAGAAAAAAAGCCAGAATTACTAGATCAGAGGACTTCGGTGGAAAGCAGAGATTCAATTGATACCTTCCTAACATTTTGTGGAAGGGAAATTATTAGTGATAGTTATTTGCCAGACAGAAAGCTATGGACAATACAGGATCATAGAAGAGTATAAGAGGGCTCAAGTTATTGCTTACATTTAAGTTGTACGGGACAATTTATTGCATATAAATGATGTATGGACTACTGTAGGTCATTTTTTCAAAATGTATTCCAAAGTATGATTTTTGTTCTTGGGGCCAAAAAGTTTTAGTGAGTACTAATTTCTGCAGTCTTACTTGGCATCAGTGGAAAATATAATATGATATCTTATATTCATTCCTATATTATCAAGAATAAATTGAGTAAAATAAAACAGGGTGTTCTTTACTATTATTTCAGATTGTGGTAATTGTAAATGATCCAGGAAAACTAGTGTCCAACTTATGTGCCTGTAACATTAAATCAATCAATAGTTCAGAGCTGTGTAATTGCCTTCCTTATCTCCATGGGTGTTTTGTGATCTCCTTTGTACTTCCACAATTAGAAACTTTGTTCTGTATTATACAATGCATTCAGGTAACCTCAAAGAATAAGAGAAACTTTTTGACTTTAGGTAGTTTTAAGCAGATATTTTAAAGAATAATAAATGTTTAGTCATGGCTGCAAATTTTAAAAAGGCATTATATTTTATGTTTAGGTCTCTGAAAGAAGATGAATTTGGCTGAGATTTGTGACAATGCAAAGAAAGGAAGAGAATATGCACTTCTTGGAAATTATGATTCATCTATGGTATATTATCAGGGAGTAATACAGCAGATTCAGAGACATTGTCAGTCAGTCAGAGACCCAGCTGTCAAAGGCAAATGGCAACAGGTGAGGTCACATTAAGTATTCAGTGAGTGAGGGTACTGTGGTCTTGAAAGATTAGAGTTGGAAAATTAGATTGAGATTTTGTAAATAGTTCTTAATCTGTCTGAATACTGAAGTACACTTAAAATGTACTGTAAGTAATTTTCTGTCTTACCTGGTTAATATTTTAGATGAAATATTTCGTGAGATAATATTAAGATTAATTATAATTGAATCTACTTTTAATTTTTTTTCAAGATCAGTTGCCTAATTGTGTGTGATAGAAAATTTCTGAAATAAGGTATTTCTCTTTGCCCTTTCCCCTTTCATTTTTATGTGTAGTTTTGATCCATTTCATAAAGCTTTTACTTTAAGAAAGTTTCCTCTTATTTTGAAAGACTCCTTACAAAGAAGTTGGTAATCTAATTTAAAAAACACTAATATATTTGCTCTGTCTCTTGACTATACAACATGATTATATAATAGTACAGTTAATAAAATCTTGAATTAAAATTTCCCCACTTATTCTTAAAACTTAAAATCTTTTTAAAATTAAAAGTACAAAGTCAAGCATTTCTTTGAAGTTTTCATTTTATGTGCTAATGCCTTTTAAGTGTTTCTTCTAATTTTTCCACTAGTCAAAAATTGATTACCCTAAGTTTTCAGGGTAAATTTGGCTTATTTTCTGACTTAAGTGTTACCAAATTATGTTGAGTGAGAACAATATACTTGAAATTTTTGCTTGTTTTCTATCTTGCATACTCGCCACAGGCAAGAGTGCTTTATTAATCTAGCATGGAAATATTTTTGACATGTCTTTTTTTTATTTATTTTTTATTTTTTTTATTTTTGACATGTCTTAATTGTGTTAAACAGTGACCATTTCCATTCAGATATTTCTCCTGTGTTTCTTTCCATTAGGCTCTGAAATTTCATTTCTCCTACTATGTAATTGTATATATTATCAGTTGAATTTTACTTAGAATTTTCTTTGTTTCTACAACTCCTTTATGTGTTCCTTTCTGCATAATGTTCAAGATAAAGTTAAGGAAAATTTTCTTATGCTCTGCTTTAAAGTGTGTTGTCTGGTTTGAAAATACTAGAATCGGTAAAATGAATTTACTAATGTAAGTTTCAGTCGATTATCTGTTTGTCTTTGAAAATTGGTTTAGATTCAAAGTTTGAAGAAAAAAGAATTTCTGGAGTAGGTACTCAGTAAAGTTTTTTTCTTAGGTATATTTATTTATGTGTAGAAGAACTGGGGTGCGGGGGTTGAGAGGATTCATCAGAGCCAGAGTGGGGAGCAGAACTGGGAGATTTACTGAAATACACTGCTAAGGGGAGTAGCAGGTAAGACAGGAGAGGTCCGCTTCATCATATGTGGGTTAGCTCCCTGCCCAGGAGCTGACTCCTGTCGAACTCAGGCTGTGGAGGTGATAGCACTGAGACTTAACCCCTAGGCCCCTGAAGTTTTTTAAATATAGGAAAAATCTTGCTTTTGAGCTCAAAATGAACTTTATCCAAGGCTTGAAAGTATTTATTTATTTTTAAAGATTTATTTATACAAGCACTGGGTACAGTCAGAGGTGCGGGAAGGTGAGAGAATTCACCAGAGCGGAGAGAACAGGCAGAGTGACAAAGTACACACTGCTGAGGGGAGCATTGGGTGGCAGGAGAGGTCTGTGCGCCATGTGGGACCCTCGCCTGGCGGCGGGGATCAAACTGGCGCTGCAGAGGCTGTGGGCAGCTTCGCAACCCAGCACTCAACCACTGCGCCACCGGGGAGGCCCGGCTTGAAAGTATTTAAACAAGGTCAAGAGAATTCAGATTTTAAGTGAAGGAAAATTTAAATAAAAATTGGAAGTGGGTAATTTGTAGTATTATATCACTTCAGGCTTTCAGGTGATCATGACAGGCATTTCATATTTAATGACACTGAGTATAGAAATGCTGGTGGAAATTTTGGCAGAGCAGAGAATTTTTGGGGAGCTACTTACAAATATATTTAAAGAATCTAGCATAATACAGATATCTGGGAATGGTTAAATTGTTACTGATTTAGTTGTTTGCCTTTTGTGATATTAATGGTAATCACATTCCTTGGTAGAAATAGGTTTCATTATGAAAGATATGTAAGTGCTTCCCCTAATGAAGGTATACAAATATTTTTTTTTCAAGCCAGTTCCTGTTTTCCAATCTGTATTACTTTAAATAACTCTTTGGTTTTTGAATATTTTCCAATGTCATTTGCATATTTTGAACAATATTAAGCAAACTTGCATTCTGTCACAATTTATTATTTCCAATTTATATAAGCTTTAAAGTTTCTAGCATAAAATCTATTTTTTGAAGGTTCGCCAGGAATTATTGGAAGAATATGAACAAGTTAAAAGTATTGTCAGCACTTTAGAAAGTTTTAAAATCGACAAACCTCCAGATTTCCCTGTGTCCTGTCAAGATGAACCATTTAGAGACCCTGCTGTTTGGCCACCCCCTGTGCCTGCAGAACACAGGTAAATGGTACTTTATATTCTCTTTAGGTACTTCTGTAGTGGGGCATGTAAATTTAGTATCTAATTTTTACACCTATAGGTTTACAGAGTTTGGTATTTGATAAATAAAATATTTGATAAATATTTGATAAATAACAAAAATCACTTGTGATGTATCTTGTCTGTAGAATATTTTCATACTATAATCATAACAGTAGAAATCCGCCATGATAGTAGAACTCTGCCATAATTTAAAAGCATGAGTTCTTTTAAATTTCATCTCAGTATCAAAACTTAGCTTCTTTGCTTTAAAAGACTAACAACTTTAAATGTAATGATAGACATATTGTATTCCTTTGATAGGGCCTGCAGCTAGTTTCCAGAGTCTTGGTGTAGAAGGAACATTATGGGTAATGTTTAAATTGCTAACTATTCCTTAAAGACTAAAGGTCACATTCCCTAGTGTGGCATATATGACTCTAAATTTATCTCCCTGATGCCTAGCCAACTTATTGCATTAAGCCTCTCCTTTTTCTTTCCTGTGTTTACACAGTCTGTTCTTTCTTTGTGGAATACCAATTATTTCCATCTCATACTAAGCAACTCATATTTATTCTTCAAGTCTTAATTGTCTGTCTTCTATAGCCTTTTTTAGTTTTCCCAGCCATAGGAGTTTGTTCATAGCCGTTATGTTGCATTTCTTTGTTTCTTCACAAGATTAGGAGTTTTGCAAGGACACTGACCATGGTTTTATTTACTCAAAACAAATAACAAACAACAGACTCCCATTGCTGACACATAGTAGGCATTCAGCCAACATTGACTTGATTAACTCCATTAATTCCACAAGGGAGGAAACTGACCCTGACCTGTACTTCAGTAGGCTAGACCAGGGTCTGAGTTTAGGTCTTTCTGGGTTTCAGTTCCCTTGATTGTGAAGTGGTATTGTGGCCATAGTGTTGCATCATAGAAAATAAGTTTCCCTTTGGTTAATAGCTCATGTGTTTAACGTGTTGATCTCTTGATGTTTCCTAAAAGCATTTAAAGAACTGTGAAAAGTGGCTAATTTATTCCTTCAGGGTTTTTTCCACTGAGTTACAGATAATTTTATGATTCTCATTATAAAAACACTAGATGATGATTCTTTTCTATGGTTTACAACAATATAGTGCTTCCCTCCGACTAACCACCTTTGGGTGTTTTGAATTAAGGTAACTATTATCCCTCAAAAGGCAGTGTTTCAAGAGTCATAGGTTTGTTACCATAAAAGTACCAAAGTAAATACTGAAAATAGAAATAAAGGCGTTTTGATATACCAAACTTGAAAATTTTATAAATGCCCTTTTCCCCCGGAAAGTTATTAATATAGATAAATACTTCTAGTTTAAAGCTGAAAGTTGACAACTATTTTTATTTAGATATAATTTATATCTTACATTGTGTAAGCTTAAGGTATACAAACTGTTGATTTTATACATTTATATATTGCAATGTGATTACCAGGGTAGCATTATCTAATCTTTCTGTCTAATATATAATTATGACTTCCTTTTTGTATTGCAACAATTAAGACCTAGTTTCTTAACAACTTTGAAGTTTATTATACAGTATTGTCTGTAATTCTATGCTGTGCACTGATCTACTGGTACTAACATCTCAATTTCCTCATCCAGTCCCTGGTAACTACCATCCTACTGTGTTTTTTATGAAGTTAGCTTTTTTTAATTTCACATATAAGTGAGATCATATAGTGTATGTCTTTCTCTAACCTATCTCACTTAGTGTAATGTTCACAAAGTCCATCTGTTGTTGCAAATAACATGATTTTCTTTTTTCTCTTGACTGAGTAATATTCTATTGTTTATATAAACCATACTCTTTATCCATTGATGGACATGTAGTTTCCATATCTGGGCTATTGCTCAAGTGAAAGTGAGAGGCTTATATTTGTTTGATACCCTGTTTTCATTTCTTTTGGGTTTATACACATGAGTGGAATTTCTGAGTTTCATGGTAGTTCTGTTTATTTATTTATTTTTTTTGAGGCACCATCATACTATTTTCCCTCATACCTGAGCCAGTTTTGAATTCCTATCAATAGTATACAAGGATTCCCTTTTTTCTACATCTTTGCCAATGCTTTTCTCTTCTTGATGATAGTCATTGTAATAGTGTGAGGTGGTTTTGATTTGCATTTTTCTGATGATTAGTAATGTTGAGCATCTTTTCATGTGACTGTTGACCATTTTGATGTCTTATTTGGAAAAATACTTCGTTCCTTTGCCTGCTTTTTAATTAAATTTTGTTGTTGTTTTTATTGAATTGTATGAATTCCTTATATATTTTGGATATTAACCCTTTATCTGATTTATGGTTTGCAAATGTTTTCTCCTAGTCTGTAGGTTGCCTTTTCATTTAATATATTCATGTTTGTTTGTATGTGCAGAAGCTTTACAGTTTGATATAGATCCACTTGTTGATTTTTGCTTTTGTTTCTTTTGCTTTTGATGGCATATCCAGAAAATCATTGCCAAGACCAACATCAAGGAACTTTTACTGATGTTTTCTTCTAGGAGTTTTATAATATTAGGGCTTCTGTTCATGCTTTTTTTTTTTTTTTTAAGATTCATTTATTTGTACAAGCACTGGGGTACAAGCCAGAGGTGTGGGAGGGTGAGAGAATTCACCAGAGACAGAGCAGGGAGCAGAACAGGCAGAAGAAAGGACTGAAATATACTGCTGAGGGAAGCAGCGGGTAAGACAGGAGAGGTCTGCCACGCCATGTAGGAATCTCCCTGGCTGGCTGGGAATCAAACCCACGCTGCAGAGGCTGCAGACAGCTTCACAGCGCTGAGCTCAACCTGCTGCGCCCCCGGGGAGGCCCTGTTCATGCCTTTTAAATCTGTTTTGAATTTCATTTGTAAGTATAAGATAAGGGGTCCAATATCATTTTCCTGCATGTGGTTATCCACTCTTTTCAATACCGTTTGTTGAAGAAACTACTGTTTCCTAGTAAGTATTCTTAGTTCCCTTGTCAAATATTAGTTGACTAAACATGGATTTATTTCTGGGCTCTTTATTCTGTATGCCATTACCAGACTTTAGTTACTGTAGCTTTGTAGAATAGTTTGAAAGAAGGAAGTGTAAAAGCTCCTGGCTTATTCTTCTTTCTCATGAGTGTTTTGGCTATTTGGGATCTTTTTTAGTGCTATATAAATTTTAGGTTTGTTATTCTATTTCTGTGAGCGTGCCATTGGGATGTTGATGGGGACTGTGAAGAATTCATAAGTGACTTTGGGTGGTTTGGACATTATTTTTTCTCTGCATTTTATTTTATTATTGAAGTAATATTAGATCACAACATAGGTTTCAGGTATATAGTCTCGTAAATCAACATCTGTATATATTACATTTTGTTCACCATCATAATTTTCACTTTTATCCATCACTGTACAATAGAGCTCATTTACCCAATTTATTAATCTCTTTCCCCCCATTCCTTCAGGTAACTTCTATTTTGTTCTTACAGTCTAAAAGTTTGTTTTTGTTTTATTTATTTAATTCATATATTTTGTTTCTTTATCTACCACATATGAATCTTAGTGTTTTTCTTTCTGTAACTTGTTTCACTAAACCCTCTAGGTCCATCCATGTTATTGCAGATTGAAGTATTTCATCTTTTTAAAAAAAAATAACTTAATGTAGTATTCCATTTTATGAATATATATACATATACCACCACCACCTGTTTTTTATGCTCTTATCTGTTGATGGGCATATAAGTTGTTTCCAGCTCTTGAATAATGTGAATAAAGCTGCAGTGAATAAGAGTGTGCATATATCTCTTTGAATTATATTTTCCTATTCTTTGAATACATACAAGTGACATAGCTGGATCAGAGGATATTTCTTCTTTTTTTTTTGTAATTGAGGTAACATTAATTCAAAGCATTGTATAGCTTCCAGGAGTACATTTTTCTCATCTCAGCACTGCATATATATCACCATGCCCACCACCACCCTTTTCCTTTGAGATTTGATGTTTTTATTTAGTGGTGTGTTTAGGTGCTTTTTCATCTTCTCATGCTTTTACTGTATTTCTGCTTTGTGATTACTGTGAGTTTCCACAAACAGGATATAAGGTCTTATGTGTATATTGCTCTTTATGGAGTTTATAGCTGCTAATATTTGAACACATTCCCAAACTACATTTTTTATTTTTATATATTTATTTAAATTGGAAGATTATTTCAATCATTCAACTCAGATTCTTCAAGCCCTGGCCCATAGTAAGCATCCTTCCTCTTCTGTCCCTCACTCCACCCCATGAGGATAGGGAAGAGAAGCAGAAAGGGCCGCTGCAGGACAAGTTTCCTAGGATGGTGTGCATGTAGTTCAGTGGGGAGGTCACCACTCGCCCCTCCCTGTTAATTACATCCCCATGGCCATGGGTGTGGGTGAGATATTCTTGGGACTGGTAGTCCAGAGGCAGTAATTCTCACCCCAGCCAATGAATAGATGAAAGCACAGAGCAGGGGGCTTAAGGGGAAATGACAGAGGGAAAGAGAAGAAGTATGGGGGTGGAGGGAGGCCTGGAAATTTTTCCTCTGGAAATTTTCCAGAGGAAAAGATGATCTACGTTGACACAGTTTTGGTGGGTTTGGAGAAGGAACTGTATCATCAAGCACAGGGGGAGGGGCTGTACCTCTAGAGGGGACAGGGCAGCCCAGGCCCCATGCCTCAGGGTGGAGCTGGAGAGCTCAGGGCTCTCAAAATGTTATAGGCTAAATACATGTATACATATATTAACATTCACAGGAGGACAGGGCCAGTGTGGGTGGGATCGGAGAATCTGATGTCACATCCCATAGCCAGTCATGTCTGCCTGAGGTGCCCCATAGTTGGTGACCATCTGAAACCCAGTCACTTTCTTTGTCTCTTGCATTAACTAAAGTTGTCTGATAAATTTACGAGGGGTCTCCTTGGATTTCTTAGGGAACCAGTTGGGGTCTCCAGAGAAGAGCCCATTATCCCAGGCTACCTCTAGCTCACCCGGTTTCATGAGCATCTGCTATACGCATGTCATATTGTTTTCTTCCCAAGTTCCACAGTCTAGAGATGCTAGTGGTATTGGTGTCATAGTGCTCCACCACTTGCAGGAACTGAGTTCTTTTTCATCTGCATGATGGTTATGGTGGAGGCCTGGATGTTATTCATGGGGGCCTGTCCCTTGAGTTGCAGCAATTAATGAGCTCATCCAGAACCATGCCATTCTTAAGTTAGTTCTGGAAGTTTTCAGACCTAGGCTGGGGCTGGCCACATCCTTGCAGCACTGGGTGGTGGTCTACTGGATGACGATCTACTCTAGGTCCACATCATTTTGCTTCTCAGTCTTCTGCTTTATCTTTTGGCTTAGGCTGTAGGCAGTTCCTCTGTTTGCCATTCAGTGGGTCTAGCTTTGGTGTGCGCCTGCCTGGAGTTGCTGTGGGATGTGTATGGGTGTCTAGGCTATGTGCCATGTTGGTATTTGCTGTGCCAGCAGAAGTACACAGTGCCAGCAGCAGCTTGCAGTGTCAAGAGGGTGGCTAACTGCTGGAGCCATGACCCTCAGCTTGCTAGTTGGGCTGAAGGAGATGCACTGGAGTAACTGGCTGCTGGCAGAGGTAGCTGCAATTTGTGCCCATATGAGGCCTATTTTCAGAGGTAGCTGCAATTTGTGCCCATATGAGGCCTATTTTCTGGGACCTTTAGGCAGAGAATGGGACTTGGAGAGAGGGTGAGAGGGGTTGCCAAGATATTGAAATAGTACCTGCTAGTGACTCTGGCATTGGATTATTCCATAGTTGCCACAGACCAGCTCAGCGGTGGCGGGAGATCGAGACAGTCTCAGGGTTGAGTGAGAACGAGCAAAAGGTGGTCGAAGGAATTAGGGCGGGGGACAAGAAAGAATGACACACAGACACACTCAAGGAAGAGTGAAAATCTGAGTGTAATTTGCTCAAATCATTACGCATATTTATACATTTTTAAAAGGCATTAGGTCACACAAAATCTATTTTTCCAGCATAACAATGTTTCTTGTTACCTAGGCATAGAATACAATTTTCTAGCTAATAGTTTACAAGTTGCTAAGCATATGTGGTTACATTTCCTGAAACTGATTTTTACATATATAGAAAAAGTCAGGTAAGAAAATTAATTATGGACAAGTTGCTAAGTTACTACTTATTCAGAAACAGTGATTAACTGGTTAATGGTTAAACTGCTTTGTAGGTAATTCCATCAGGCTTGTTTGTAGGCAACGCTCTTAGCAGCCTTGTTTTCAAGCAAAGAAGGGGTTTTTTACTGCAGGCTTATTGCCTAGATTGGGCTTATAGGCTTGTAGGCCTTGTTTGATCTGAATGCCAAAGTTTATTATGATGAAGCCCCTCGGGGACTGCGCCTGTCTTAGGTCGTCAGGAGTCACAGACATGAGGCTGGCCAGTGCCTTCTTTAGTCTGCCCCCAATCTTACCCGTCATTGACTGTCCAGTCCAGCGCACAGGGGAAGAGGGTCTTGCGTACTCTATTTGTGAGCATCCACAGTACAGCCACTCTTTATTTCATCCAATTACTGGCGAGCAATGGTGGCAACAGTGGCATTGCCAACCATGGGGGCAGGAGCTGCCACACATAGTCTTCCTTGGTTCCCAGGCTAGCTCTGTAAGAATGGTATCTGGATTGTTTACTCATGAGTCTGGCCTAGTTCAGACCTGTGTTACTGCTTTGGATTTCAGGGCAAGTCTGCTCATGGGCCTGTTAAGGACTAGTTCTTAGTCTCTACTTTTTCTTTACCTTTCCTGTGCTCACTTTCTTCTCACTCTCAGGGGTTCCAGGAGCTAGATCAGAGGGTTGTTACTATACTAGATCAGAGGGTTGGAGTGCTAAACTCAACCCTCCCCCTGCACCCTTGTGAAAAGTTCTGCACCTTAGATATGTCCTCCCATCTGTGCCTCATGCACCTGCAGTGTGGTTTCTTTCATGACAAGAGTGTCTGTCTGTCCGACCTATCCATTTGGGTGCTCTCTTTTCATTCTTTGTTGTGAAAATTCTTTTTGTCCTGGTTTTGGGTCAGCTTCTGTGTATTGTACATAGTCCATATTTATGTGACAATTTATTGTTATCATGGGAGGAAGTAAGTTCTCCATTTTCTGTCATCTTGGGCCCACCCCCCTGTTCATATGGTATTTCTATTCTAAATATTTTGAGAAATCTTCATGCTAATTTCGATAATGATGGCCCTAGTTTATATTTTTACCGATACGAGTGTTCCTTTTTTCTACATCCTCATCAACACTTGCAGTTTCTTGTCTTTTTGATAATATTCATTCTAACTGGTATGAAGTAGTATCTATTTTGATTAACATTTCCCTAAGGAAATGTTAAATGACAATGAACATCTTTTCATGGGCTTCTTGGCCATCTGTATGTCTTTGGAAAAGTGTTCAAATCCTTTGGCCATTTTTTTAATTAGTTTTTTTTTTTTTTGGTTTTGAGTTTTATTTATATATTTTAGATATTAATCCCTTTTCTGATACATGATTTGTAAATATTTTCTCCCATCCTATAACTTGTCTTTTTTTAAATAATTTTTTTCATGTGCATAAGCTTTTTAGTTTGATGTAGTTAGTATGGGCATTTTAACAATATTAATTTTCTGATCAATGAAGAAGAGATATCTTTCCATCTAGACCCATCTTGAAGGTTTTTATCATGAATTCTTTTGTTGTGTCTATGATATGCAATCTATCATATGATTTTTATCTTCCATTTTATTAATGTGGTATGACACATTTATTGCATCTCAGGGATAAATCTCTGTAGTTATGGTGTATAATCTTTTCAATGTGTTGTTGAATTTGGTTTGTTGATAATTTGTTAAAAATGTTTACCTGTGTATTTATTAGGGATATTGGCCTATAGTTTTCTTGTAGTACCTCGTATCTGGCTTTGACATCAGGATAATGCTGATTTCATAAAATGAGGTTGGAAGTGTTCCCTTTTCAGATTTCTTGGAGTGTTTAAGAAGGGTGTCATTAATTCTTCTGTGCATGTTTGCTGTAATTTTCCAGTGAAGCCCTCTGGTCCTAGGAATAACCTCCAACATTGAAAATAATCTGTTTTGAATTGCTAGAGCACTGTGATAAATTCCAGAAAGCAGTGCACCCAGGTAACATGTCTAATATTCTTGGCTCAAACTGAATAAAATTTGTCATTATTGTTTTTCCATTGGTGGAACACTTACTGAAAACTTATCATTGGATATATACTAAACCAATTATTTTCCTTTTCTTTGTCTTCCATTCACTGCCCATAACGCAGGTCTTACTCATTTTTATCCTTGTTTGTAATGCATGTTCCTTTTTTTTTTTAAAAAGATTTATTCATTTTTATACTAGAACTGGGGTACAGGCCAGAGGTGCAGGAGGTTGAGAGGAATCACCAGAGACAGCAGGGAACAGAACAGACAGACTAATGAAATACACTGCTGAGGGGAGCAGTGGGCGAGACAGGAGAGGTCTGCTCACCGCGTGGGTTACTCCGAGGCTGGCGGGGATCGAACTGGCACTGAAGAGGCTGCGGACAGCTTCACAGCGCTGTGCTCAACCACCTGCACTACCAGGGAGACCCGAATGCATATTCTTAATGAAAGTGAAAGATGAATGGCTCCGAATGTATTTCTCCAAACTTTCTTTCTCCACACTAAATTAAAAACATTTCCCTTATGGTGCATCCCTAGCGGTGTAAGGGGTTAAGTGTCAGCATTATGAAGCAATCTACAGCCAATGCAGCATGAATTCAATCCCCAGCCAGGGAGGTGACCCACATGGTGTAGCAGACCTCTCCTATCTCACCCGCTGCTCCTCTCGCAGTATATTTTATTTTATTTATTTTTTTTTGAACATTCTAGGAACTTTTATTTTAGGTCCATGTCAATGTACACAAATATCATATTTTTATGAAAATGTGATCATACTGCGACTTATTGTTTTTATTTAACAATGAACATATTTATCTTTATTTTTTTTAAATTTTTTTTAGCTCCTTGATATGGCTTATTTATTTATTTTTTTATTAAATAATAAATTTTATTTTTATATTCCCCCTTACAACTGCACATGCCCCATTCTGACCCCAATCCCTCCCCTCCCGGCCCCCACCCCCCAAAAAGTGTCTCTGGTTCATAGTTTTTTGTTGATTTTGATTTTCACTTTCTTATAGTTATTCTTTTTCCTGGTCCCTTATTTAAGTTTTCTAGATTCCTGCTATGAGTGAGACCATCCGGTATTTTTCTTTTTCTTTCTGGCTTATTTCGCTGAGCATGATCCCTTCCAGCGCCATCCATGTTGCTGCAAATTCCATGTGCTTATCTTTTTTGAATGCTGAGTAATATTCCATGGTATATATGTACCACATCTTCTTGATCCAGTCATCTATTTTTGGGCATTTGGGCTGTTTCCAAAGCTTAGCTATTGTAAATAGTGCTGCTATAAACATAAGGGTGCAGCTGCTCTTTGGAATTGATGTTTCTGTGTCCTTTGGGTAAATACCTAGGAGTGGAATTGCTGGATCATATGGAAGCTCTATGTTTAGTAGGTCCAGAAATCTCCACACAGCTCTCCATAGTGGTTGGACCAGTTTGCATTCCCACCAACAGTGCAGGAGAGTTCCTTTTTCTCCACAACATCGCCAACATTTGTTGTTGCTAGTATTAAAGAGCTTCTGCACAGCAAAAGAGACAATAACAAAAACAAAGAGAAACCCCACCAACTGGGAGAACATTTTTGCACCCAACACTAATGATAAAGGACTGATCACAAAAATCTGCAAAGAGCTGATGAGACTCAACAACAACAATGAAAATAACCCAGTCAAAAAATGGGCAGAAGAGCTAAAAAGAAACTTCTCTGAAGAGGAAATGCAAATGGTCAACAGGCATATGAAAAAATGTTCAACATCACTTGTAATCAGGGAAATGCAAATCAAAACTACCATGAGATACCATCTTACACCAGTGAGAATGGCACATATTAAAAAAACTCGCAGTATATTTTAATGGATCTGCCTGTCTGCTCTCTGCTGTTTCTGGTGAATCCTCTCCCCCCACCATCTCTGGCCTACACCCCAGCTCTTGTATGCATAAATAAATAAGTCATTAAAAAAATTTCCATTAGGGACCTCCCTGGGGCGCAAGGGGTTGGGATGCAGCCTATGTATGAATGAATAAATCTTTTAAAAAAATTTCCCTTATATGTAGCCATTGTGTATATTTTTTTCCTCTGTGTATCAGAAACTCTTAATAAAAGCAAATCTAAGACTGTGGATTGCCCAGGGGAAAAAAATTCCCATCCCCACATATACCACCAATAATAGGAAATAAATATAAAAAAACCCAGAACTCCACAAGGTTTTACTAGTGAAGGAGTTTTTTAAATACCTTGCATATTAGCATGGAATTAGTAGTTTTAAACTTCATAAATATAACCTTTACATAAGCAAGTCACAAATTCTTCATCAAGTAATAGCATCATGGTGATAAATATGTAAGGTAGATGTTAATGAAATAAACTTTACACAGGTTCATATTTATGGGCTGATAAAATAATACTAAGATTTTAAGTTTAGGGTTAAAGGTTATGGAAAGTTAGAATCATGTTTTTCTTACAGTTACATTTCTTTTACAGGTTATGTACAGTTTTCTGTTTTACTAGAGAGAGTGAATAATGGAAATTGTTCTTGGATATTCTTGATTTGATGGAAGACATTTAACTTAATTCTTGTCCATGAGATCTTAGTTTATAGTCTACTTTTGACTCCTACTTGGTTATGGCTTTGAACAAGTTATTTAACCTCTCTGACATTAGTAAAGTTCCATAAGGAAGTTGATTTCTTTCCTGCAAATTCAGTATATATTAATTTTCTGAAACTGGAAGTGTTCTCTCTCTGGCAGAGATAATCTTTTTTTAAATTTCATGAGGTTGATTATTTTCAGGGAAAAGATAATTATTCATCACTTACTATATGTTTTACAAGCATTATCTTATTTAAACCTCTAATGATCCCATGAAAATAGCTACTGTTATGTTTACTCATAGCAGCATTACTAATTTATTATGAACCCCATTTATTGGTGAAGCTATAGGAAAGTGAAGCTTATAGGCTTTGTTATTTTCCTAAAGTCATCTGAATAAGAAAGTGGCAGAGCCAGGATGTGAACCCAAATCTCCTTAACGTCAGGAGTTTGTTGTCTTACTTTCCTGTATTGATGGTATCTATGGGTATGATATATACCCAATTGATGGTATCTATGGGTATGATATATAGCTATATACCCTAATATATAATCTTCAGATCTATTATTCACTTGATTAAGTTTTTATCAGAGGTGGTATAAATAAAGGAAATGTTTAATGAAATGAATATTGATGTTTTATTATTTATTTATTTATTTATTTATTAAAAGAGTTATTTATTTGTTTGTTTATTTATACAAGCACTGGGTACAGTCAGAAGTGCAGGAGGGTGAGAGAATTCACCAGAGCCAGAGCGGGGAGCAGAGCAGGCAGAAGGACCGAAGTACACTGCTGAGGGGAGCAGCGGGTGGCAGGAGAGGTCTACGCACCATGCGGGTCCCTCCTCCAGTGGCCGGGGAGCAGCCGGGATCGAACTGGCGCTGCAGAGGCTGCAGGCAGCTTCGCAACCCAGCGCGCTCAACCGCTGCACCATCGGGGAGGCCCCTTCACGAACTTTTAAAACAAAACCTCTCTATCCTAATTGTTGTACACCAAAGTAATTTGTGTACTGTGGTTTTCAGTAGTTTTTTGCCACATCGCTTCTAATTAAACCTTATATATCAGGTGTCTTTTGATGTTAATCTGATTCTGTTTCAAATCACCAGCAGCTGTATGACTAAAAACATTTTTAAAATGAATAAAATTTTCATTGTCTTAAATGTGAGGAAATTGAGCTTCAATAGTAAGATTATGATGGGAGGTAGTAGTAATACTAGAATTATGTGCCACAGATATGAAGCCCCCAGATCATTCTTAGTATTCTAAATTAAAAGGTATCTTGCACTAATCAAATTATTTTATAGTGTTTTCCATGAGTGTTGATTAAGCACATTCTCTTTAATGATACCATTTAAAAATGATCTTTCGTATTGAGGCTTGTAGCCATGAAGCTCAGATTTTCTGTATTAGAACACTATTTGACATATATTCAATAAACTATTCTTTAATCAGTGTAAAAAATAAGTGTGCTAAGGGCCTCCCTGGTGGCTCCAGTGGTTGAGCACAGTGCTATGAATCTGTCCGCAGCCTCTTTAGTGCCGGTTCAATTCCCGTTGGCCTTGGAGCAACCCAGATGGCGAGCAGACCTCTCCTGTCTCACCCGCTGCTCCCCTCACCCAGTGTATTTCGGTTGTCTGCCTGTTCTGTTTCCTGCTCTGCCTCTGGTGAATCCTCTCACCCTCCAGTGCATCTGGCCTGTACCCCGGCTCTTGTATAAATAAAAATAAATCTAAAAAAAAAGTGTGTCAAATCTTTTAAAGTTAAATCTTTTGGGAAAGGTGACAGCAAGAATAGAATATACAAGCCTGAAATTAATCATTTGGCTTGTTCTGTATACGTAGAACTCTTAATAGACCCACTAATATTATTTGATTTGGAACAAGGGAAATGGTATAGTGTTTTTCTGTATAATTTTAGATAAGAAGGTTGATTTCTTATCAAATTTGAGTTGTTCTGTAGAATTTCAGTAAGGAGGAAATTCTTGACTTGGTATTAAAGTTGTTTCTTTGGGTACCCAGATAGATTAGATAACTTCTAGCATTTATTTTAAACACCAATTTGCAGTAGAAAAAAGTCACTTAAGGCCAAGATCAAGTTCCCTTAAAGGAATAAACTACTATTTCTTTCATATAGGTATTTTACCCAGGCCCTAATTCAGTAATTTTCCCAGGAGTAGGAAGTAGGAAAGAAAGTTTTTGTTATACCACTTATTGAGTTGTTTTGCAAGTTAAGTTCACTTTCCTGTGTTTCATTTTCCTCCTTCTGTAAAATGTGTATTGTGGTGATGAGTTTGTTTGTAAACTTGTTTTGAAGTCTTTGGAAGAAAACTTTATCTTTGATCTATCTGGCATATATTTTATGAATATATGTGAGCATTTTTTATGAATATATATATATATATATACACATTAGGCATTATTTTTGACCCTGTGGAAAGTATAAAGGTAGTTAACAAAAAAAAAAAAATCAACCCATAGCCTAGCCCCAGCAAACATGTACAATTTATTACTACTACATTCCCACAAGATTGGCTAGGTTAGAGCAACTAGCACTCTCATACATTGTTGGTGGAAGTTTAAAATGACATTACCACTTTGGAAAACTGTTTAACCATGTTAACTAAAGCTAATCTTACATATATCATATGGTACAGCAATTCTACTCCTGAACTTACTTTTCATGAATATTATGGTCTTGGTGTTTATCTGTTGTTAACTGCTTATAGTTATGATTATGTTCATGTGTATGTAGTGTTCTGTTATATGAATAGTATAATTCTGTGTCTGTTCTGGTACTGGACATTTGGATTGTTTCTAGGTATTTTCTATAATAAGCAGTGCTGATAGAACATTTACATTAAATGTTGATAATATTGCTTAGAAAGAGAAAGTATTGGATTTGGAGGAAGTCAGGCTTATTTGCATATGATAAACTAAGGCATATTTCTTCTCATTCCTATAGGAAATTATTCTCATATAGGGTAACAGAGCTCATTGTAGACATTGTAGTCTTTTATCTGCACATCTATTAGTTATTCTCTGTATTTGAAATACTGTAAACTAGTACAACATTAGACCATTGGGACAAAGGTTGGTGATACTGTGTAACCCCATTAAAGTCTGTTTTTAAGAGAGACCAGTAAAAGAACATTTGAGACATTTCTTAACACAGCCTAGAAACTGTCACCGAATCCTTAAATTGAAGCATGACATTGTGCAGTGATGCGCAGAAGGAGGAAGAGATTACAGAACAAATCAAGAATGTCCTATGGGAAGTTGACAGAGTCTTTTACAAAAATATAATATCAAACTGCAGTGAGATGGAACTGAAAACTTACAAAGCACAGGCACATTTTCTGAGACATAGAATTTGCCACAAATGGTACATCTGGCTTCTTGAGAATTTCATCCATACATACTATTTATGAGTTCATCAGAGTATTGAGTGACAGAACAAGGTCAGCAGCAGCAAATACTTAGAATACATACTATGTATGAGCTTTGAAATCTCACAACATAGCTTTATTGAGTTGGATGTGTGTGCAAAATGGACTATAGCAGGACTCCTAAGCAACTGTTAAATAGCAGGGTGAGGTGTGGAAAGCACAAGCTGAGAAGGCAGAATAAATACGTCAAGATTCACTACAATTAAGCTACTAGTTCTAGTGGGGTAATCCAGTAGCTGAGGAGTAGCATGGTATGCAGCTATAAGGGATGGGTTTGCCAAGCAAAAGCTTCAGACTGACTGTTTATCTAAAAAGCAAGACTACAAACAATGATAGACTACTTAAATAGCAGGCACAGCTGCTAACAAAAGGGCAAGTTTAATGTGTATTTTGTGTGGAAGTGATTGTTGGTCACATTTTATTGTCTTGGGTCCTAAACATAAATTCAATTCATAAAATCAAATATATATATACATTTATACATAAATAAAAGTTCTGATCTACTTGCCACTGCTTTATCAAAAGATAACAAAGATTAAGTCTTTAAAAAATATCAATTGTATTGAAATACTAGGAAAAGAGCACTCTAACATTTTTAGTTCTTATGAATTATCACGTTTTTAGTTTATTGGCAGAATGATTAAAAGGCTAGTAATGTGCTAGAACCAATAATACAATAATAGCTTTAAAATTGGAAATGCCTTATCTATTTTTTCTACTTCCCTTCCTGGATTTCTTTCACAAAATTGCTTATTTGTCTTTGTCTTCTTGTAGGGCCTTCCGCAGTAGTGGTTATATACTTTCTAATGGGTGTTCAGTAAATAATTGTTTAACTGGACGGGACTCTAGGGATTCAGAGACAGTGTATGGTAACCTGATACAGAGACATACAGTTTTTGTGTTTGTGTTTTTTTACCAGCTTCTCTCATAATTAGCAATTTTATGTAGTCATCTAATTGCAACAATCAGGACATGCTGCATGAGACCTGCAATATGTTGAATTTTTTTTTTTTAACCTTTTGCTTTGAGTCTGTAACCATCCTGGCTTTTCATCCATTTTCCTTTCTGTAGGGCTAATTGAGTTATATGTATATGTGTTACTTTTCCTGATACCAGGAAGATAAATTCCTTGATGAGTTAAATGAATAAAAAGCATGACGCTACATAAAGGGTAATAATAGATAAGGCATATGGGTGAACAAAAGAATACAACATGGGATCTGAAGGGCTTACAATTATCAGCACAACTGTATATAGAAAAGTTAGGAAACAGAGGCAGGGACATTTCAAGGAAGAACTGAGGGATTAGACATAAAATAATAGAGTCCTCCCAACACCTAGAAAGACAAGTAAGTACTTGTGCAGAGAAGCCTCATAATGTTGCTGTTTAAAGAAAACATTTCAAATTACATGAAGCAAAATATGTCACTTTGTGTGTATAGTTACTTTATATATTCATTGAAATTCTTAATTCACATTTGGAGACTTGTATAATTTGAGTGCTCTTGTGATTTTTTACATCCTCAAAACAAATATTTTTAATACATAAATTACTTTGTTTACAAGAAGTGTTCATTTTAAGCCCTGCCATTTGTAATTTGGTGAATGAAATACTGGATTTTCCAATATGGAAAATCATTTTGCTTATAAAAATACATTATAAATGTGAAAATATACATTTTGAATTCCTGTCCTTCATGTAGAACAGTTGATTATTGGTTTAAGACAGTAGTGAATAAATAGTTGACTTTCCACTATATTATTAAGTTTATTAGCTAAAAATAGTCTGTATTGCCCTCTATTGGTGGTTAAAAAGTAATTTTGACAAAATGATTGCTGCTGTACATATCATTTATATGTATTTAATAATTGTATCAACCAGTTTATTAAAAAAAGTGAGAAAACAGATACAAACTTTAAAAACTAATAGTTGTGGCAATGAATTTACAAAAAAGGAGTAGAAATTTGGGACTTCTTATTTAATAATTTATTAAGGTAGTATTGAAATACTTTTGCCTATGATTAATTTCAGTTTTTATTTTTCTTTTGTCAGAGCTCCACATCAAATAAGGCGTCCCAATCGAGAAGTAAGACCTCTGAGGAAAGAAATGCCAGGAGTAGGAGCCCGGGGACCTGTAGGCCGAGCACATCCTATATCAAAGAGCGAAAAACCCTCTACAAGTAGGGAGAAGGATTATAGAGCAAGAGGGAGAGATGACAAGGCAAGACTATATCTCTATAACTCTCTCACTTGAAGCCGGTGACTTTTGGTTCATATAACAGTTTTCGTTTTTTTTTTTTTTTTTTTACTTTCCAGGGTACTCTGGTTTTGACATGGAAGAAATTTAAAAATGTCTGATTTAAAACCTAAGCAATCTTTGCATTCTGTGGACGATTCTGTAATGCCCATAATCTCAGAGATATTACAAACATCTTTAGTAAAACAAATCTTTTGTAGAAATTTTCAAAATAATGTTTTCAAAGTTAAAACAATATTTAAACAAATATTCTTTGTTAAAATAATATATGAAAACTTAACTGTAGAGGAAAAAAAATTAAGTAGAGATATATATTTACAAAATCAGATGATGACTATGATTCATTATTAAAAATTTTTAAAAATCTTTGATTTAGCCATAAATTTTAGAGTAGAACAAGATTTTTTTTCCCCCTTAATGAGAAAATTTCCCTTTGTTAGGGTTCATGGGAAATGATTGTTGAATAAACATAGGACTGGGTGGGAATTCTGTTTTGTCCAAAAATGAACTTTAGAAAAATGGGCTGAAGAAAATCTTACAGAGTAAGAAGTGAAACCAGAATGACATGATGTATCTCTCAGCCTTAGTTTTAATAAAAAGACAAAAATAAATTTTTAGTGATAATATTTCCCAATTCCATTGTGATGTTATAAATAGATGATAATGTAATTGAATTGCGACAACAAAATTTCTATTTTCCTAGTTGAGGGATTCAGGATATGTCATTATTCATGCCACGATATTTATTTTCTCTCTCTCTCTCTCTCAACAATACTTGCCTCCCCCCACCCCCTTTGGTGTAGTCCCTGTAGAATTTTCTTCACCAATGTACCCATGCACCATTCACAGTCCCCTGTTCTCCCTCCCTCCTTCCCTCCCTCTCTCTGATCCCTCTTCCTCCTCTGCAAGATGTCTCTGATTTATAATTTTCTGTTTGTTTTTGTTTTGTATTGTTATTTTTTCCCCCTGATGCCTTATTTGGTTCCCTTATATTCCTCCTACAAGTGAAATCATCCAATATTTTTCTTTTTCCTTCTGACTTATTTCAGTGAGCATAATTCCTTCTACCTCTTGGTGCTGTGAATAGCATAAGTTTATCTTTTTTGATTGCTGAATAATATTCCATTATGTATACATACCACATCTTTTTGATCCAGTCATCTATTTTTGGGCATTTGGGTTATTCCCAGGTTTTACCTATTATAAATAGTGCTGCAGTAAACATAAGGGTACCGGTATTTTTTTGAATCAGTGTTTTTGTGTCGTTTGTGTAGATCCCTGGGAGTGGAATTGCTGGGTCAAATGGTAGCTCCATTTTTAGTAGACTGAGGAACCTCCAGACAGCTTTCCATAGTGGTTGGACCAGTTTGCATCCCATCAGCAATGTAGGAAAGTTCCTTTTTCACCACATCCTCGCCAACATTTGTTGTTGCTAGTTTTGTTTTTTTTTTTTAATTTATTATTATTTATTTATACAAGCACTGGGTACAGTCAGAAGCACGGGAGGGTGAGAGAATTCACCAGAGCCAGAGCAGGGAGCAGAGCAGGCAGAAGGACCGAAGTACACTGCTGAGGGGAGCAGCGGGCGGCAGGAGAGGTCTGCGCGCCATGCGGGACCCTCCTCCGTTGGCCGGGGAGCAGCCGGGGATTGAACCGGCGCTGCAGAGGCTGTGGGCCGCTTTGCAACCCAGCGCTCAACCGCTGCGCCACCAGGGAGGCCCTGCTAGTTTTTTTGATATGTACCGTTCCTACTGGTATAAGGTGGTATCTCAGTGTAGTTTTGATTTGCATTTCCCTGATTATAAGGGATGTTGAACATTTTCATATGCCTGTTGGACATTTGTGTTTCCTCTTTGGAGAAGTGTCTTTTAAGTTCTTCTGCCCAGTTCTTGACTGGATTGTTTACTTTGCTTTTGTTAAGTCGCATGCCGTGATATTTATAATGAAAATATAATGATTAGTAATAGCAGGTGGTTGTTCTTCAAAATTGTATACTATTCTTGAATATTTGTATTATATATAATTTCAGTCAGTAGATTCTGATTGAAGGACCCTTAAACCAACCAACTTCCTAGGCCTTGTGACTGTTTAGACCATGAATAGAGTAAAACTAGTGTTTTCTGAGTATTTCTATGTGTGATATAGATTCAAACACCTACTTCTTTACTTCATTATAACAATGAAAATGAAATAGGATTTTTTGGTTTGTAATTTGGAAGAGCTATTATGCCATAAAACATTAATTAGTCCCACCTCAAATCCTCTTCAGGATTAGTGAGGGGTACTAATGAATAAGTTTTGCTGCTGGTGAAATTAAACCGTTACCCCCTCCAAAGCTACATAAATAAACTCTTAAAAACCTATATCTTATGTATCATCTTTTTTTCTTCCTCTGTTTTTCATTTTCATGCAGCTAATCCTGGTGTTTTAGAGAATAAAGTAGGAACTGAAGTCCAATCCTTGCTTTTCTAGTACTAGATAAACTTTTAGAGCCAAGTGAAGTAATTTTAGTCTTTACCTTAATCTCATATAATACAAAAGAAGAACCTAGGTTATGGTTTATTGAGTGCTTCCTTACTAGGTACCATTTAGAGTGATTGGACAGTAATTCACGAGGTAGAGACAGTAATTCTCTGAGGTAGAGAGCACTAACAAAGGAACTTACCTAGGTTAATTGGCGATTAAGAATAGAAGTTTGTGAAGTCACATTTCTTTTTGCTGCTTTTTGTTTTTCTTTTTTAAGGATTTTTCTTATTATGTAGTATCCCTAGCAAACTATCTTAAAAATCTAGGTTGCATTTGAGTAATATCCTGGAACAATTGAATAAATATTGATTTTTAAATATGAATCTTAAGGAAAGAGCAGAACAATCAGGCAGCAGTTGTTGAATGTCAAATTTTTCTGCAGATTGTAAATGTCCTTAAAATAATTTTCTAAATTTTTAGCTATTCCTACATTGACATGTGAGTACTCAGAATATCACTGGAAAATAAATTATATATATATACATATATATATATATAAAACTACAGTTGTTTTAAGATAAAGGATGTTTACTGAGATACTCTGGAAATAAAATTTGTAAATAACAATTAGCAAAGAACAAGCTGATGGAAATTTTATTAGAATTTGAAAGGTTTACCTGTTATGATTATTGTAAGCACTCAAATATTCATTTAATATTAGAGTCCCTAAAGCTCACTGAAGGCTGTGGTAGGGGTTTGAGGCACCTTATGTGAAACTGACAGATAACATTGCCATTGACAGCTAATTTGAATATGAGTATAAAAGGGTTCTCATACATTGTAGGTTCCCAGTATTGTTGGCTTTTTAAAGTCAATTTTGTCTACTATGACCTGCTTTAAAACAAATTTAAAAAAGATGTAGACTAGAAATTTTAATGTATTGCCTATGGTAAAAACAGTATTATTTTGAGAAAAAAAATTTAGATGAACATATAAAAATTTAGTTATATAACTATATTTACTTTTAAATAATTAGCTCATGATCTACTTTGTGTCATGGTACTAAGTTTGAAAGCTGATGTTGTACTCCAACCACTTTATAAATGTAAAAAAGCCGAGACAAAAAAATTATGTTTCTTACCCAAGATTCCCATTATCTTTGGATTTTTCATTTAGTGTTGTAAATCGTATGGTGGAGCGACTACTAATAATAGCAGTAGTAACAGATGTTACTTTTTCTTGTGCACATTTCAAGCCCCCTTTGAAGGTTTTTACCCATATAACAGGTTTTTAAACACATTCCTGTGAAATCAACATTATTTTCCCAATTCGACTTTAATCATTATGCTGCATAACTTCTAATTTGAAAATGCTTACTATCTTCTTTTAATGTATCACAAATACCTCTTTCTTTGTAGAGTACCAGTTCATTTTCTAAGAGTGATGAAATATGTTACTCTTTTTTTTTAAACTGCTGGAAGCCTTCAGTTTAGGTTTAAACTTAAACATACTAATTTTCAGTGTGTAGCAAATGCTTTGTAGAGTAGTAATCTGTGCAGGTCTTATAGGTCTTTTTTTTCTCATCAGGTCCACCGAGTCTTATGAGGCCAGTTTGTTACTCTATCTGATTTATGCATGGGGTAATTTATTAAGTATATACTTTGTGTCAGTCATACTTACAGGTACCAGGAATACAGACTTTAATGAGGTGACTTATGGCCTCAAGTTGATTATTTACTTATTGATGAGAGTCACATGAGTAAAGTAACCTTTTCTGCTATATTTTTCAGTCTTATTTGAATGTACCTAAGAAATTGGATGTATTACTATTTTACTACTTAAACCTAAACTCAGTACAGAATGTACATAGAAATAACAAATGCATTTTTATTTAAAAATAGTCAAAAATAAAATATTAAGTAGAAGTGTTTTTGTATTAAAACCGAAAATAAATTCATAAAACTGATTTTCAAGTGTCTTTAAGATTATGGCTTTATAGTTAATTAACTTAGTGAAATGAACAGTGTTTTCATTATTATCTCATGATTAAAACTGTATGTGATTTTAATAGAATTCAGATTAAAATATGGTAAGTTACATTTGAGTACTTTCTCATGACTAAGTCTAAGGATGTTTGATATGTAGAAGTTTTATAAGCTGGATAGTGATATTCTTTTTGTTCTTTTTTTATTGAAAGAATTTTATTTTTATTTATTTTATTTATTTAAACAAGCACTGGGTACAGTCAGAAGCCTGGGAGGGTGAGAGAATTCACCAGAGCGGGGAGCAGAGCAGGCAGAAGGACCGAAGTACACTGCTGAGGGGAGCAGAGGGCGGCAGGAGAGGTCTGCGCGCCATGTGGGACCCTCCTCCGGTGGCCGGGGAGCAGCCAGGGATTGAACCAGCGCTGCAGAGGCTGCGGGCAGCTTCGAAACCCAGCGCTCAATCGCTGTGCCACCAGGGAGGCCCTGTAATATTCTTTTGAGGGCCTTCGACTAGTGATTAATCAAATGATCAGTGACTTAAAAATATTTTTATTTAAGAAAATTACAATAATAATAAAAATAAATAATAAGGGTACTTGCCTTATAAGACTTTTAAGGTGATTGAGTGCATTAAGATGGTTATGTGAAAGATCATTAACAACCTTTCTTGATATGGTTAATTTCGATACTGGTACAAAGAAACCAAAAATTTGACTATAACAGGAAAAAAATATTTCAGCCTTCATGCTAAATATCAAATTCTTGTTAATGTTGATATCATGAAGTAAAAATCTAAGCAGAGAATTCTGCCATCATTTTAGTGACACTGCTGCTAGTTTAATCACTAACCGTGTAGATAATAATGTTGATATCTTGTCTGAAAGAAAATTTTCTAAGTGTCTTTTAGGTATTACAGTTAATCTAATTGGTTAATTGAAGGCACAGTTAATTATATTTGATATCCCTGTTCCAGTTTATATTTTTTGAAGGATTGTCACCCATTTTGTTGATTTCCCAAAGTAGCCAAATTAATTATTTTTAGTTTCTAAAATCTATTTTTATGTATCCTTACCATTTTGATTTGAAAAAGTTCCTAGAATATTCTTTGGAGTTTTTAATTTGTTTTGAAGGCTTCTTTTCCTACCTTTGAGAAACTTTGGATTCTAGGGCAAGACTGACTTATGCTCACATTTCTTTTTCTGTGAATTGACAGGCTTAACTTTGATTACTCCACAGGCTTTTATATCTTTGCTTCTGCTTTTCTTTCCACCCTGTCCTTTTTCTATACACCACCCACATGGATCATTAAAAAATGTAAATCAGATCTTGTCATTTCCCTACTTAATATCTTTTAAAAGATTTCTCCACGCACTTAGAAAAAAGTCTAAACTCTCCCCATGGCCTGTAAGCACTCAGAGAAGCTAGCCTATACCTGACTCTCTAACCTATTCCCTTTAGCTTTTATCACACTGACCAGTTTTTTCACAGCACTTCATGGTTTGTATGTGTGGGTGTTTCTGGTTTGTTCACTCGTTAACTTGCTTCCACCACTACATTAGATGTGCCATGAGAACAGATAATGTATTTTCATTCATTGATCTAAAACCTAATACACAATAAAATGTGTTGGAAATACACACAATTATTGTTTTCAAAATCCTATGATTCCTGTTATTTTTAGGTAAATGCGCAGCTTTTCCTTTCCCTTGATAGTGTTTGTCAAGTCTCCACCACTATTTGGATAGTCATAGAAATAATGGCTATCTGCTTATATTTTTTAATACTAATTTTTAAATTAAGTTTCTAATTACAATTCCATGTCATGTTGACTTATTAAGACTGAGCTATATTCAGTTTCTATTCTTTAGTTGATTTATTTCTAGAAGTGTTTTGAAATTTTAGCTTAATAGCATCACTATACTGCCTAGAAACAGTTAAATTATTCATTTTTTGGGGCCAAGTCACCAGAGTACTGTTTGATCATTTATCTAGTAGCTTAAAGAACTGGGACATTTGCCCAAAGGAAGCCATTTATTCCCCTTTCAACACTTATGATTGAGCCTTTGGTTTATCTTAGATGAAGTGTCGTAGGAGAGTTTTGTCCTGTTCTCTCCCTAAAGATTTATGCTTAGGAAATTGATCATTTTCTTTTTTCTTTTTTTTAAAGGTTTTATATACACACACACACACACACACACACACACACACACAAGAACTGGGGTACAGGCCAAAGGTACGGGAGGGTGAGAGAATTCACCAGAGACAGAGCAGGGAGCAGAACAGACTGACTGAAAAAACTGCTGAGGGGAGCAGCGGGTAAGACAGGAAAGGTCTGCTGTGCCATGTGGCATCTCCCTAGCTGGCCTGAATTGAACCTGCACTGCAAAGGCTGTGGACACCTTTACAATGCTGCGCTCAACCCACTGCGCCCCTGGGGAGGCCTGGAAATTGGTCATTTTCCCCCTTCATTGTTATATTAGACAGTTTTTATGTTAGACAGTAGGACTGAAGCTCTGAGAAGGTAGTTGGCTTTGTCTGCTTAAGTTCCAGTGGCTGAATTATCACTGGCAACTCAGCATGTTTCACTTAAAGCTCTTCAAAGATCAGTAAATCTTGGCAGCACTCCACAGGAACCATAACATGTAATTCTTTTTTAAAGTTACCATATTATTAAATAAAGAAACTTGGGGTAAAGTATATAGCTTTAATGTCTTAATAACACTATTTAAAATGGTCCTCTTATCATTGCCATTACAGCAGCTTTGTGATGTGGTCCAAGGACCTTTCTAGGAAGAAACCCTGAATCCTGAGGGAGTACTTATATTTAACAGGGAGAAGCTTTTGTAAAATGCATTTGTAGAGGTCCACTCTTCTCATCTGCATTCTCTTTCTTGAATGCTTTGAAGGATGTAGTAGTTTTGGTATACACAACCTGTTCTGAGGATTTAAGCTGACTTAGCCAAGTACAAGGTGGTTTGATATGGAAAGGGTATGGGTTTGGGGAGTTAGGAAGACCTGTAAAAATATAGTTATTCTGACATATAATTGTGGTCTTGATTAAGTTGCTTAATCTTTCTGGGTCCCAGTTACTTATTCTATAATAGTATGGATAAAATACCTACCTTTTGTAGGGTTGTTGTATTAAATGAGACAATATATGTGAAATTTCTAGGTCTCATTAAATGCAGCTTTTCCTTCTTCCTTGGCATTAATATAGTTTAATTAAAGATGATATAAATCTACACTCTCAAATTCAGAGGTAGGCTTTCCCAGTCTATGGTATCTAGCAAGGATCATTTTAATTTTACCTACAGCTGTTTCTTCAAGAATGTACATTTGAAGAAGTATCTAATAGTTGGCCAGTTCACCTATTTCTGATAAATAGACGAGGGTAACATTTGAGCATTTGGAAACAGTGTCTTAAAATAATGAGTTATTTTTAAATGATTATAATTAAAAAATTTAACAATGTTAATTAAAATTGTCTTGTTATTGACCAGTACTTTTTTTTTTTAAATATCTCTCCCTAGGGAAGGAAAAATATGCAAGATGGTGCAAGTGATGGTGAAATCCCAAAATTTGATGGTGCTGGATATGATAAGGATCTGGTGGAAGCCCTTGAGAGAGACATTGTATCCAGGAATCCTAGCATTCATTGGTTAGAATCTTTTAAGTTCTTGAATTACAGTAGAAGAGAAAACATGTTATAGTTGACTTGGTATGAGTCTTCTCCTGTTATTATTCATTACTTGTTTTCATTCGTTGCTTATGACTTCATTCATAATATGAATGTATAGAATTGACAGGACTGCTCTTCTTTTGGAATATAACCAAGAAAGCATACATGTTAATTTGATGTTGATATAACTGACAAAGGTGGCTAATTGAATAAGATGTCCTAATTAATAACTGCACTATATCTTTACTGGTCACTTATGAAGTAAAAATTAGAATTTTTTTTTTTTCCCCTTCAGTCCTCATTTATTTATTTATTTATTATACAAGCACTGGGTACAGTCAGAAGCGCGGGAGGGTGAGAGAATTCACCAGAGCCAGAGCGGAGAACAGAGCAGGCAGAAGGACCGAAGTACACTGCTGAGGGGAGCAGTGGGCTGCAGGAGAGGTCTGCGCGCCATGCGGGACCCTGCTCTGGTGGCTGGGGAGCAGCTGGGGATTGAACTGGTGCTGCAGAGGCTGCGGGCAGCTTCGCAACCCAGCGCTCAACTGCTGCGCCAACGGGGAGGGGAGGTCCCCCCCCCAAAAAAAAAAAATTAGAATGTTTTTAACATTAGTCTACTGTGATAAAGGAAAAGGAATACTTTTCATAAGTTAAAAAAGAAGAAATTAGTATTGACCATGAATGAGGTGTCCCTGAATAAATGTGAAACTTTGCTTACAAAGGGATGACATAGCAGATCTGGAAGAAGCTAAGAAGTTGTTAAGAGAAGCTGTTGTTCTTCCAATGTGGATGCCTGATTTTTTCAAAGGAATTAGAAGACCATGGAAGGTGAGAATATATTAAGATAGTATAGGTATAGTAGAGTTTCTTACTAGATAATGAAAGACAGGTTTCTATATATGTTTCTTTATGTGTTTATTAATATAATTTGTAAATGTATTGGGGGAGGTTTGTATATACTGTAAATAACTAGATTTAAATTTTTTGTTGAGGTGTATTGCCTCTGCATGGCAGGAGAGGGGCTTATAGTGCTGAAACTATAGTTTTTAATTAAAGTCATTTCTATTAAGGGTATTAAACTAGAGATTACTTTTAAGAGTTTTTTAGATATTTGTTTCAGTAAATAAAAAGTTAACAAGCACATTAAACAGTAATAGCACTATTTTGTAAAATAAGTGTTTGATCAAATTACTTTCTAAAAGTTGGTGTATTTCTCACTAATTATTTTGCTCACTTCACCTAGATTGGTATAATTCTCAGACATTAGCAGAATGTTTATTTTTTCTTTTTATAGCTTGCCCTCTGCCTTAGAGTTTGAAGTCTATCCAGGACTAGTTCCTTTCAAGTCCAGTGTTTTTTAACTTATTGAAAAACTTTTCCAATGATTGCTGTTTGAAACTTTTTTTTTTTTTTTTTTTTGTCTTACCCATAGGCAGAATGCCTTTACTCTGGTGGAGTGAAATAAAAGCATGATCTTACTTTGCCCTTCTGAATTAGTTAGGAAAGTCTATTTCCTTTCTCAACATTTTCTCCTCTTTTGATGTGCCTGAGAGAAGAAATTTTATGTTTCCACAAATAGCTTGGAACACTAATGGCATTTTGATTCTTCTCACAGCTTAAAAACCTTTACAGACTGTTATAGGTTTGCCTAATTTGGAGAGCATATTCCTATAAATTCCCCCTTTATTATAATTTTAAAATAATATTTGAAAGAGGAAATAAGATTTTAAAATAGGTATTTAGAGGAGTTTTAAAACAGCTGGAATGGTAGGTATAACTACCTATCATGACAAGCCCTGCAAGTTTTTAGCAGGAGAGTTATTTGCAAATGTAGAAAGGTCATTTGGTGGCTGGATTGAAGACGTGCATAGATGGTGATAGATTAGGAATCTGAACAGGAGGCATTGTAGTACTCCAGCTAAAGGATGAAGGACTGAACAAAGATATTTGTTATTTGGCTAGTGAAAAAGGGTGGATTTGTGAAAGGTGTTTAAAAGGTTTAAGTGATAACATTATGACTGATAGTTTTATAGGATGAGAAAGAGGGACAAGTTGTAAGGCTCCCAGATTCCAGGCTTGAATTGAAGAAGAGTATGTCATTACTTCTCACCATCTAAAATTGAGACAAGCTTCATGAGTTTTCCACAACACTGCTCTGAGTTTAGATATCAATGGCAAATGAGGGTCCTGACCAGCTGACTATAAATTTGGTGGTTCCCACTGGTTTAATACTTCTCTAGAATGATTCACAAAATTTAGGAAAGCGTTATCAGTAGCTTTGAGTTTTATTGTAGCAAAAGGATGCAAATCAAAATTAGTCATAGGAAGAAATGCATAGGCTAAGATATGGGAGAATGCCAAGTGTGAAGTTTCTGTTGTGTACTATCTGATACCAGGGTGCTTTACCCTACTAGTGCATAGATGTGTGACAACAGATAGAGTGTTGCCAACAGGGAAACTCACTCAAGCTTGAAATCCCTAAGAACTGTGGATAAAGGCTAGCCAAATTCTTTATTATAAAGGGTACAATGACCTGATAATTGGAAATTGAGAAGAGGAGCAGGTTTAAGTAGAAATAAAATATGTTTGGCTAAATACTCAGCAGGTAATGGGAAATGGAGGTCTGAAACTTTTGAGTGTAAATTAAAATTGTGAGATAGAAGCCGTGGTTGATAATATGGGCATGGATGAAATTGTTCGAGGAGTTTTATAAAGGGTAAAGAACAAAAGACTTAGCATTGCTTTGGGAATGAAAAGGGGGGGGAACAGAACTCAAAGATACTAAAGGTAATTATGAATATGAAAAGTACCTGGAAAGAGCAGTATCATGGACAAGTCTAGGGAGAAAGGAATGAACACCAGGATTCAGCAACATCAGAGGTCAGAGAGAAGGCAAGAAAATTGGAAGTGACTATTGGATTAGTAAATTATACATAATTAGTAAAATATTTTTTATATTTTAAAATATTTTTAAATTTAGTGAAATATTTTTAGTGTATAGTGGAGGCAGAAGCCAGATTTTACCTTGTGAGGAGGAAATAGAAAACATACACCATTTCTTTAAGACAGTTATCTATAAAAGTGGGGGAGAGGTAGATAGTACTTTGAAGATTTGTAGTCAGAGGTTTTTTTTTTTTTTAATTTGATAGATTTAAGTATTCTTACATACTGAGAGGGAAAAGCCAATCGAGAAGGAGGTATAAGAAATAGAGGAGATACTTAAAAGAGTAGTACCATAAGTAGGTGAAATGTATAAATACTGTATTGTACTTATGAGCTATATCTATGTACAGATGGTAACTCCTATCGGAGGTGGTCAAATTATGACATTACAGGAACTGAAAGGGTATTGAAAAGGAACATTAGAAAGAGATACATGATTAGCTATAACTGGCTCAATGCTATTAGTTTTCCAACTTATTTTTTTGCATTTTAAAATGAGTTTATTAAAGAATATTTTTAGGAACAGAACATTTAATTTTCAATTGTATATGCAAAGACTACTTGCAAAGCAAAAAATTATTTTATAAAGCTCAGATAATTTTTATTAATATGATTTATTTATATTTTATTTCATTGTTCATTTCTGTACAATGTTTGCTTTCTCCTCTCAGGTGTAGTCCCCATGAAATTCCCACTACCAATTCACCCGTGCACCATCACCATAGTCCCTTATGTTCTTCCCTCCCGTTTTGATTCCCCTCCCCTGCAGAATGTCTCTGATTTATAGTTGCCTGTTAATTGTTTTTGCTTATTTTTCATTGTCCCTGATCCCTGATCCCTTATTTGGCTCCCCTATATTCCTCCTACTAGTGAAACCATCTGATACTTTTCTTTTTCTTTCTGGCTTATTTCACTGAGCATAATCCCTTCTAGCTCCATCCATATTATTGCAAATGGCATGAGTTTATCTTTTTTGATTGCTGAGTAATATTCCATTGTGTATATATGCCACATCTTCTTGATCCAATCACCTACTTTTGGACATTTGGGTTGTTTCCATATCTTACCTATTTTAAATAGTGCTGCAGTAGACATAGGGGTGCAGGTATCCTTTTGAATTAATGTTTTTGTGTCTTTTGAGTAGATTCCTAGGAGAGGAATTGCTGGGTCATATGGTAGCTCCATTTTTGGTAGTTTGAGGAACCTCTGCACAGCTTTCCATAGTGGTTGGACCAGTTTACATTCCCATTAGCAATGTAGAAGAGTTCCCTTTTCTCCACATCCTTGTCAATACTTGTTTTTGCAAGTTTCTTTTTTATATAATTCTTACATCATTTTTCATTTTTGCACAATGTGTGCATTTTCATTTTGGTTATATTTCCCATACAATTCCCATACCCCTTATTTTGACCCTAATTTCTCCTCTCTTCCTACTCCCCCACCCCCTTGGTGTATCTCTGGTTTATAGTTGCTTGTTGATTTTGATTTTTTCTTTATTATAGTCTTTTTCCTGGTCCCTTATTTTAGATTTTCTAAATTCCTGCTATGAGTGAGACCATCCGGTATTTTTCTTTTTCTTTCTGGCTTATTCGCTGAGCATAATCCCTTCAAGTTCCATCCATGTTGCTGCAAATTGCATGAGTTTATTTTTTGATTGCTGAGTAATATTCCATTGTATATATGTACTACATCTTCTTGATCCAGTCATCTATTTTTGGGCATTTGGGTTGTTTCCAAAGCTTAGCTATTGTAAATAGTGCTGCTATAAGCATAGAGGTACAGGTGCCCTTTTGAATTAATGTTTCTGTGTCCTTTGGGTAAATACCTAGGAGTGGAATTGCTGGATCATATGGAAGCTCTATCTTTAGCAGGTTGAGGAATCTCCACACAGTTTTCCATAGTGGCTGGACCAGTTTGCACTCCCCCCAGCAGTGCAGGAGAGTTCCTATTTCTCCACATCCTTGCCAACATTTGTTGTTGCTAGTTTTTTTAATATGTGCCATCCTCACTGGTGTAAGATGGTTTCTCATTGTAGTTTTGATTTGCATTTCCCTGATTACAAGTGATGTTGAACTTTTTTTCATATGCCTGTTGGCCATTTGCATTTCCTCTTTGGAGAAGTTTCTTTTTAGCCCTTCTGCCCATTTTTTGACTGGATTATTTTCTTTGTTTTTGTTGAGTCTTACCAGCTCTTTGTAGATTTTTGTAATCAGTCCTTTATCATTAGTGTTGTGTGCAAAAATTTTCTTCCAGTCGGTGGGATCTCTCTTTGTTTTGGTTATTGTCCCTTTTGCTGTGCAGAAGCTCTTTAATTTGATTTAGTCCCAGCTGTTTGTCTCTGCCTTCACTATCACTGCTTTGGGTGATGTGTCTGTAAAGATGTTTTTGAGGTGCGTGTCATGTAGTGTTTTGCCTTTATTTCCTTCTATATATTTTATGGTTTCAGGTCTTATGTCTAGTTCTTTAAACCATTTTGAGTTTGTTTTTGTGCATGGTGTGAGGTAGTAGTCAAGCTTCATTCTTTTGCATGTAGCAACCCAGTTTTCCCAGCACTATTTGTTGAACAAACTTTCTTT
Source organism: Talpa europaea (assembly GCF_964194135.1). NCBI lineage: Eukaryota > Metazoa > Chordata > Mammalia > Eulipotyphla > Talpidae > Talpa > Talpa europaea. The sequence goes on from NC_140072.1 coordinate 90,920,167, forward strand.
GCTCCATTGCATATTCTTTGCTCCTTTGTCAAAGATTAGTAGACTGTAAATCTGGGGGTTTATTTCTGGGTTTTCTATTCGGTTCCATTGGTCCATATGTCTGTTCTTGTTCCAATACCATGCAGTTTTGATAATTATGTCTTTGTAGTATAGTTTGAAATCTGGGAGTGTGATGCCTCTATTCCCCCCCTTTTTTTTTCAGGAGAGCTTTGGCTATTTGGGGTTTTTGGTGGTTCCATATGAATTTCATCAATATTTGTTCTATTTCTTTGAAGAATGTCATTGAAATTTTTATTGGAATAGCATTGAATCTGTAAATTGCTTTTGGTGGGATGGCCATTTTGAGAATGTTAATTTTTACAATCCATGAGCAGGGGATATCTTTCCATTTCTTTGTGTCTTCTATTTCTTTTAACAGTGTTTTATAGGTCCTTTACCTCTTTTGTTAGGTTTATTCCCAAGTATTTGATTTTTTTTGTTTCAATAATAAAAAAGATGGTTTTCTTGATTTCTTCTTCTTCAGATTGATTGTGTATTGTTTGTGTGTTGATTTTGTATTCTGCTACTACACTGAACTAGTTGATTATTTTGAGTAGTTTTTCTGTGGAGTTTTTGGGGTTCTCTATGTATATTATCATATCATCTGCAAATAGTGATAGTTTGACTTCTTTCTTGGCTATTTGGATTCCTTGTATGTCTTTCTCTTATCTTATTGCTCTGGCTAGGACTTCCAGTATTATATTGAAAAGCAGTGGTAAGAGTGGACATCCTTGTTTTGTTCCAGATCTTAATGGAAATGCTTTCAGCTTTTCACCATTGAGAATGATATTAGCTATGGGCTTGTCATATATGGCCTTTATGATGTGAGGTATGTTCCTTGTATCCCGAGAATTTCAAAGGCCTTTATCTAAATGGGTGTTGTACTTTGTTGAAAGCTTTCTCAGCATCTATTGATATTATCATATGGTTTTTATATTTCTTTTTGTTGATGTGTTGGATTGCATTGATTGGTTTTCGGATGTTGAACCATCCTGTGTCCCTGGAATAAATCCTCCTTGGTCATGGTGAATTATCTTATGGATACATTGTTGGATTCTGACAGCTAAAATTTTATTGAAGATTTTTGCATCAGTGTTCATGAGAGAGATTGGCCTGTAGTTTTCTTTTTTTGTGTTGTCCTTGTTCTGTTTTGATATTTGTGTAATATTGGCTTCATAGAACGAGTTTGGTATTATCCCTTCCTTCTCAATTTTGTGTAAGAGTTTGTGAAGGATAGGCACTAATTCATTTTTGAATGTTTGGTGGAATTCATTTGTAAATCCATCTGGTCCTGGCTTTTGTTTTTGGGGAGGGTTTTGATTACCATTTCAATTTCACTGCTTGTAACTGGTCTGTTTAGGTGCTCTATTTCTTCTTTATCTAGTTTTGGGTGATTGTAGAGTTGTAGGAGTTTGTCCATCTCTTCTAGATTGTTGAGCTTGTTTGCATTTAACTGTTCATAGTAGTTTCTGATTATTCTTTTGATTTCTGCTGTGTCTGTTGTGATTTCTCCTCTTTATTTGGGATCCTAATTTATTTGTGCTTTCTTCCATTTTTCCTTTGTGAACCTGGCTAGGGGTTTGTCTATTTTACTTATTTTTCAAAGAACCAGCTCTTGGTTTCATTGATCTTTTGGATTGTTTTTTTAGTTTTGATTTCATTTCTGCTTTGATTTTTATTATTTCTTCTACTGGTTTTAGGGTTTTTTTTTGGTTGTTCTTTTTCTAGTTCTTTGAGCTGTGAGATAAGGTTGTTTCTTTGAGTTCTTTCTTGTTTCTCAATGTGAGCCTGTATTGCTATATAGTTTTCTCTTATTACTGCTTTTGCTACATCCCACACGTTTAGGGAATTGGAGTCCTCCTTGTCATTCAACTCAAAGTATTTTTTAATTTCTTCTTTGATCTCCTCATTAATCCAGTGGTCTTCCAGTAGTGTGGGTTTCAATTTTCATGAGGTGGGAGGGTTCCTTACCTTCTTTTTATGATTTATTTCTATTTTGATGTCTTCATGGTCAGAGAAGATGATTGGTATGATTTCAGTCTTGGTGTATCTGTTGATGTTTGTCTTGTGTCCCAGTATGTGATCCTGAAGAATGATCTGTGTGTGCTTGAGAAAAATGTTACTCAGATTTTTTTGGGTTTAGTGTTCTGTAGATGTCTGTTAAGCCCATGAGTTCTAGATCCTTATTTAGAGCTATAGTGTCTTATTGTCTCATTGATCTATCCATTGTTGATAGTGGTGTATTGAAGTCTCCTACTACATATGTGTTTTCTCTGATGTCTGTTTTCAGAGATGATAATTGTTGTCTGGTATATTTTGGTGTGCCTTCATTTGGTGAATATATGTTAATGAGTATTATTTCTTCTTAAAGTATTGTCTACTTGATCATAATGTAGTGACCGTCAGGGGTCTCTTTTTACCTTTTTGAGTTTGAAATCTGTTTTATCTGATATGAGTAAGCTGTTACTGCCTTCTTTTTTGGTCCATTTGGTTGTAGGATTGTTTTCCATCTTTTTATTTTCAGTCATTTTTATCTTTTGTAGTTAAGTGTGTTTCCTGGAGACAGCAAAATGTTGGGTTTTGGGTTTTGTTTCTTAATCCAGCCTGTGACTCTGTCTTTTTATTGAAGAGTTTAGTCCGTTTACATTTAGAGTTAATATTGATATGCTAGCGTCTGTATCTGCCATTTTGTTTGTCTTTTCTCTGATTTTATTTATTCTTTTAGTTAATGAATTTTTTTTTTTTTTTGGTCTTGTTTCGTTCTTATTCATCCTTCTGTTGGTTCTGGCTTTAGGACTCCTTGAAGTATTTTTGGAGTGGGGGTTTAGTCGTAATGAAATTCCGGAGTTTCTGTTTGTCTGGGAAGATCTTTATTCTTTCTTCATAGAGGAAGGAAAGCTTTGCGGGATAGAGTATTCTTGGTTGGCATTTGTTGTCTTGGAGTTTGTTGACTGTGTCCCTCCACTCTGTCCTTGTCCGTAGTGTTTCTTCGGAGAAGTCTGATGTCAGTCTGATTGGTTTTCCTTTGAATGTTACCTGTGTCTTCCCTCTTGTCAGCTTCATTATTTTTTCCTTGTCTTGGATTCTTGGGAGCTTTACTATTATGTGTCTTGCTGTATTTTTCCTTTCATCATGGAAGTTTGGTGGTGGTGTTGTTTTTGCAAGTTTTTTTTAATATGTGCCATTCTCACTGATGTAAGGTGGGATCTCTTTGTGGTTTTCATTTGCATTTGATTATAAGGGATGTTGGGCATTTTTTCATATACCTGTTGACCATTTGCATTTCCTTGGAGAAGTGTCTTTTTAGCTCTTCTGCCCAGGCTTTGACTGTATTGTTTATTTTGTTTTTGTTGAGTTGTGTGAGTTCTTTGTAGATCTTTGTGATCAGTCCCTTATCATTTGTATAGAGTGCAAAGATTTTTTTTTCCCAGTCAGTATGTTGTCTCTTTGTTTTGGCTAATGTCTCTTTTGCTGTCCAGAAGCTTTTTAGTTTGATGTAACCCCAGCTATTTATCTTTTCCTTCACTTTCTTTGCTTTGGGGGATGAGTCCTTAAAGATATTACTGAGATGTATGTCATGTAGTGTTTTACCTATATTTTCTTCTATATGTTTTATGATTTCAGGTCTTATATTCAATTCTTTTTATCCATTTTAAGTTTTTGTGCATGGTGTGAGGTAGTCGTCTAGTAAAACTCAGATTTTAAATCTTAGTGATCCCTATAGTTCTCTATCAAAATTCTATAGCTCAAATAGAATTTGTATGATTTCTGAATTTGGGGAGACTTGACATACACATAGTTTTTAAAGTTTAATTCCCCAGAAACTTATTAAACTAAATTAACAAATGGGCCAGAAGTCTTAAGATCACCAACTATCATGTGAAATAAATGTAGTGTTAACTATGTATTCCCTGTAAACATGTTAGGAGACTGTATGTATTTAAAATCCATTAGTTTTCAAGAATGAAAGATTGGTTTTCTTGAATAATTTTTATTCCTTATTTATTTTTATTTTTTAAAGCTTTATTTCATCTATCCATACAAAAGCTGGGGTGTAGGCCAGAGGTGCGGGGGGTAAGAGGATTCACCAGAGACAGAGTGGGGAGCAGAACAGGCAGATCTACTGAAATACACTGCTGAGGGGAGCAGTGGGCAAGACAGGAGATTCTACTGTGCCCTGTGGGTCAGCTCCCTGGCTGGGGATTGAACTAGTGCTGCAGTGGCTGTGGATAGCTTCAGAGTGCTGAGACTTAACTCCTTGCACCACCAGAGAGGCCCCTCCTTATTTAGTTTTAGAAGATACTTTTCTGTTTGTTTCCAAATGTGAGAAGTAATTAAAATGTATTTTTTAGTCTATAATATATCTAGTGGCTTTTTTCATCACCAACACTATGTAAATTATTAACTGTCTAGCACATTAAACTGATAAAATGCTAGCTAATTTGCTTGTGTTTAAATCACCACTGAATTTTAATTACATATTAACTAATAAATGGTCTTTGTTTAAAGCTATATATTGTGCATTGTTGAAATCAATTTTATTCTTTATAAGGACAGGGAGTGTGTAATTTTTTTATTATATGTGTAGAAAATATCTTATTTTCATTATATTCCAGCACAGCATTCACTCTTAAGCAGTGCTCAAGACATCTTCTGTCAGGTTCAGGAAAGTTAGGTTCTAAGTGTATCAGAAAATTCTTTGTTTCTTAAGGTCTTTTGTTAGCCCATCTGTGATTTGGACTTTTTATGAAATCACACTTCATTTTTCTCTGTCTACAAAATGATAACTCATGTTATATGCACCATGATTTTATTATGACAGTTTAGTTTACTTTTGATGGGAAAATTTCATGTACATTGAAAATTTATGATACTTTATAAGGGAACATTTTAATTTGATAAATCATTTAATACATCTTTTGAAATTTCAGGGTGTGCTCATGGTTGGACCCCCAGGCACTGGTAAGACTATGCTAGCGAAAGCTGTTGCCACTGAATGTGGCACAACATTCTTCAATGTTTCCTCTTCTACACTGACATCTAAATATAGAGGTGAATCTGAGAAGTTAGTCCGTCTGTTATTTGAAATGGTAAGTGATGATATATTTAGATTTCAGATACACTATATAGGCAAGTTTTACCTCTTTAATCTAGGTCCATTCACCTAACGATTTTTTTTTTTTAAGGGGCAGTTGTATGTGTAGTTTAATTGTTCTTGACTCCTCAGTGAGATGGGTGGTGGGCTTTGTGGGGTAGTTAATAGGCCTTTGGTTTATTTTCCTCTCTGAGGTAAAAGAAAGATTCTTAACATCCTGTTCAGTGAGGATGGAAGAGACTTTAGAAATGTGTGTGGTTTGACTGATATTTTTGGATCTCTTATAAGCTGGTTGAACAGAAGATTATTTTAATATATATCTTAAAAATCAGAAATTGATTTATCTTTAAAGTTTATTCCTTTTTCCTGAGGGATTGCAAAATTACTTAAGAATGCATATTCAAGGATAGAGGTGATTTGAGGAAATTTGTTTTATTAAGGAAATTTTCATATATAAGAGTAGAAAGAATAGTTCTTGAACCCAACTTTACCAACCATTTAACTTTATTTTTAGAAATTTCCTTTTTCTGATAGGATTTAACCTGTCACTAACCAAATGATGGCATTAAAACAATAAGAAATTTCTGCTTTCTCTTGCCAGTTATATAAGAAATGGAATTTTAAAAGAATTTGTATTATTTTATGAGATTAATGATTTCTTAAAATTTTTCACAAAGGCTAGATTTTATGCGCCCACCACGATCTTCATTGATGAGATAGATTCTATCTGCAGTAGAAGAGGAACCTCTGATGAACATGAGGCAAGTCGCAGAGTCAAGTCTGAACTACTCATTCAGATGGATGGTAATTGATATTTAATTGCTTTCTCAAAACTGTTATATTTCCTTTTTGAATTTTGTGTGGATTCATCCTCAGTGAATAGAAGGCATCCTGTGTTGATTTTTAAGGCATCCTGAGTTCATTTGTACACTCACCCACTTTTTTAATCTGTTCAATACATTTAAAAAGCATTAATTAATACTTGTTATGAGTCTTCTACCATTTGGGGTTCCAAGGTTACAAAGAAAAGAATTGTCATCTTCAGTTTAAAAAATAGTTATTTTTCATAAAAATGTTACTAATGTCAACAAACAGCAGATTTATCATGGTTATTTTAAAATGAATTAATATTTTAAGAAATTCTTAATTTTAATTTCTAATGATAAATATTGATTGCATATTGACATGCATGCAAAAGCTCTTTGGAGCTCACTACATTTAAAGAGTATAAAAGAATCCTGAGTCCAAAAAGTTTGAGAACCACTGATCTAGATGGGAAACAGGCAGTTGACAAACAATTGCAATATATCCTGTAGTAAAACTAAATACTGGGTGTCTTGAAAAACACTGTAGGAGAGTTATCATCTCGAGGAAGGGAGTCATTAACAGTTATAACCCAAGTGGCTTTGAAGCACTGCTAGAAGTTATACAGACAAAGGAGAAAAGACATTAGGGAGCCATTAAAGGAAGAGAGTGATGGGCTCAGAGCTGCTTTTTTAGAGACAGATTGCCCTAAGAGTTGTGTGGTAAACAGAAGACTCTTTCAGCAAAATATGAGAAAACATATGATGTGTTAAAAAATATCCAGTGCATTGTTTCAGAACAAATGTGGTTCTCCACCAACCATGGATAATTATTGAATACTTACAATGTGTGTTGAGTGTTCTGCCAGACACAATAAGATATATAAAATGATGTACTAGGAGTTCCTTTTTTCAGTGAGTTTACCATTTTAACTTCTGCTAAAATATGAAGGAAAGGAGTGAATATTTTATATTTCGGGGGAGGGATATAGAAAGAAATACTAGATGTTTTCAGAAATTTACAGAATACAGATTTAGTCCGCTGAATTTCATTGAATAGTATTTGTGACTACTATTGATTTTCATTATTTTGTGATAATAGTTGAAATAGGAGTTTCATAATAATTTATTATCACAATTCCAAATTGAACCAGGTTGTTGCTTTATACTCACTACTTTGTTATGCCAAGTTAGAAACTCTTATCAGTAAAGTTTGTGAATTTTTTATCTTTTATTTTTTTTGTGGCCTAGAATTTCCATTGTAACTAAAGTTTTTTTCCTAAAATTTTAATTCATGAAATGTAGACTCTGTATACATGTATACATGTATTTGGTTTGGTATTAAAAATAGTATTTTCAGCAGTGCCTGATTCTTAGTTTTGTTTCTTAATATTTTTGTTTTTTACAAGTGACTTTAAAGTTTGAAGGTCAATATTATTGCAGTATAGCCTTTCTTTCAAAAATGTGCACACACACACACATATCAAATTTGGGGGGTAATTGCTTTGTAATTTTGCTTTCTTACTATCAAGGTAGCATTGTTTTATAAATTGTATATGATTCAGAAGTTAAGTTCACATCTCTTCAGATGTATATTCCCACATCACACCAACCACCAAATTACGCATAGTCCTCAAACATAATCCATAAAGAAACCTCCTTTCTTTTCAATTTTGTCATCAGTTTTTTAAGGTTTATTTTTGGGTTGTTTTTATTTGGCCCTTTGTTTTACCTGTCTATATTCCATATATCCGTTAAACCAACCAGTATTTGTCTTTCTCCTTCTGGTTTATTTCACTTAGTATAATCCCTTCCATTTCCATTCATTTTGACACAAATAGAAAGATGTCATCATTATTATAGTTGCGTAGTATTCCACTGTGTATATATGCCATAGCTTCTTAATCCACTCATGACATTGGACACTTAGGTTATTTCCATAATTTGGCTTGTGAATGGTATTGGATTAAATACAGGAGTCCATATAATATCCTTTCATATTAATGTTTTTTTTTTTTTCTCATTCTTTGGGTAGATACCTAGGAATGGAATTGCTGGGTCATATGATAAATCCATTTTTAATATTTGAGAATCCTCCACACTGTTTTCCATAAGGGTTTTACCAGTTTGCATTCCCACCAACAGTACATGAGTGTTTCTTTTTCTCCACATGCTCATCAATGTTTATTGTTCCTGTTTTTTTTTTTTCCTTTTTTTTTTTTTGAAATGGGGCGTTCTCACAGGTGTGAGTATCTCACTGTGGTTTTCATTTGCATTTCTCTGATGGAAGGTAAAGATGAGTTTTTTTCATGAGCCTTTTGGCCATTTGTATGCATTCTCTGAAGAAGTGTCTGTTTAGCTTTTCTGGCCATTTTTTGATTTTTTGTTGTTGCAGTATATGAGTTCTTTGTAGATTTTGTCAGTGTATGATGTGCAAATATTTCCTTTCTCCCTTTCAGTAAGCCATCTTTTCACTTTAATGATAGTTCATATTGCTGTGCAGAAACTTAGTTTGTAGTCCCATTTGTTTTAATTTGCCTTTGTTTCCCTTGCTGTTGTAGTCAAGTCCCCAAAGACATCTGTGAAGCCAATATCTTGCAATGTTTTGCCTGCTTTCTCCTATGCATTTTATAGTTTTAGATCTTCTGACTTTAATTCATTTTGAGTTATTTTTTATGTTGTGAAATAGTGGTCTATGTTCATTCCTTTGCATATAGCTGTCCAATTTTCCCAGCACCATTTGTTGAAGACACTTTCCTTTCTCCAATGTATACTCTTTGCTCTTTTGTCATAGATTAACTCTCCATGTAAGTGTGGATTTATTTCTGACCTCTTAATTTTATTCCATTGATGTGTTTCTGTTTTTATTCCCATACCAATTACTGTAGCTTTATTGTATAATTTGAAGTCCGGGAGTATGATAACTCTCTCTCTCTTTTTTTTTTTTTTGGTCAATATTGCTTCTGTCTATTAGGAGACATTGTAGTTCCATTTAAATTTCATTTATGTTTGTTCTATTTATTTGAAGAATGCCATTGAAACTTTGACCAGGGACTGCATAAATTCTGTATATTACTTTGTAAAATGGCCATTTTAATAATGTTAATTTTTCCAATCTGTGAACAGAGACTATCGTCTTTCTATTCTTTGTGTCTTCTATTTCTTTTAACACTGACTTTATGGTTTTCATTGTATAAGTCCTTTATCTCTTTTGTTAAGTTTATTCCTAGTTACTTAATTCTTTCTGGTGAGCTCATAAATGGGATTGTTTGTTGATTTCCTTCTCTTCTATTTGTTTGCATATAGGAATGCAATTGATTTTTGTCAATTTATTTTGTAATAAATTGCCACTTTACTGTGCTTTGATTTTTTTCTTTTTTTCCCCTAAGATTTATTTATGCATATAAGAGCTGGGGTACAGTCCAGAGATGTGGGGGGTGAGAGGATTCACCAGAAACAGAGTGGGGAACAAAACAGGCAGATTGACTGAAATACACTGCTGAGGGGAGAAGCGGACGAGACAGGAGAGATCTGATTTGCCATATCTGTGGCTCCCTAGCTGGCGGGGTTAGAACTGGTGCTGCAGAGGCTTCAGATTGCTTCATAGTGCAGTGCTTATTAACCCCCTGGGCCACCAGGGAGGCCCGATTTATTGTTTCTTATAGTTTTTAGTGGAGTCTTTAGGGTTTTATATGTATATTATGTTATCTGCAAATAGTTTTATTTCTTCCCAGTTTAGATTCCATGTAACTGGGACTTCTACTGTGTTAGATAGTGTGGTAAAAGTACATATCTTTGTCTTGTACCTGATCTTAGAGAAAAAGATTTCAGTCTCTCACCAGTGAATATGATGTTTGCTGAGGTGTTTATTATGTTTAGGTATGTTCCTTCTATCCTCACTTTTGGAGATTTTTTGTCATAAGTAGATGTTGAATCTTAGCAAATACTTTGTCTTCATCTTTTGTATCACGATTTTTATTTTTTCTATTATTGATATGGTAAATAACATTGCTTGATTTTCAATGTTGAACTGTCCTTGCATCCCAGGAATAAGCCCCACTTGGTCATAATGTATAATCCTTTTAGTGTATTGTTGAATTTGGTTTGTTAAGATTTTGTTGAAGATTTTTGCACTAACTTTTTTAGGGATATTGGCTTGTAGTTTTCTTTTTGTGATGTCCTTGTCTGCTTTTGATATCAGAGTAATGTTTGTCTCATAAATGTGTTGGAAACATTCCCTCTTCTTCCATACATGAATAGGTTTCAGATCATCTTTGAAAGTTTGGTAGAACTCACTAGTGAAACTGGTCTTGGGCTTTCTATTTTGGGGAGAGGTTTGTTTGTTTTTTAAATCAATTAAATATTTATTTGAGAACAAGACAAGGCTTAGGGGTGTTTTAAAGGATCAAATAAGGGTGTGCTCTAATTTAGCTTAGGTCATTTGTTTGAAATTTGAGGTTGATTGGCAGTAACCTTCACACAGAATGTTGCAATAGGGGAGATTTATAACAGTTAGTAGATGGCTTTCCTGTTTCTTTAAGTTTTAAATGTAGTATATTATTGTTAAATTTTGGACAATATATGATTTCTCCACCCAGGTGTGAGCACTGTAGTTCTTCCACCACCAAAGTACCCAGAGTCCATCACCATATTCTCTTGTGCTTTTCCCACTGTTTTCACTCCTCTTCTCTCCCTGCTCCTCCTGGATACCTCATATCTATGGTTAACTTTCAAGTTTGTCTTTGTCTGACTCTTTGGTTTTTCTGCATTCCACATATAAGCGAAACCATCTATCTTTGCCCTTCTGGCTTATTTTGCTTAGTATCAGCACTTCCAGCTCCATTCATGTTGCCACAAATGGCATGAATTTATCTTTTTTGATCACTGAGTAATATTCCATTTAGTTTATGTACATCTTGATCTACTCATCTGTTGGACATCCCTGTTTTGTACCAGATCTTAGTGGAAAGGCTTTCAGTTTTTCTCCGTTGACAGTGATACTGGCTTTACGGTTTGTGGTTTTTAGTATGTTGAGATATGTTCCTTTTGTCCCAAATTTTTCAAGGGAGTTCATCATAACTAGATATTGAACTTAATCAAATGCTTTTGCACCATCTGTTGATCTGATCATATGGATTTTAACTTTTTTTTACTTGATATGATGAAGTATGTTGACTGACTTTCAGATGTTGAATCATCCTTCTGTCCCTGGAATAAATCCCACTTGGTTATGGTGTGTTATCCTTTTGATGCATCATTGGATTAAGTTTGCTAAGATTTTATTGAGGATTTTAGCATCCGTGAGGGATGCTTTAGGGAAATTGCCCTGTAGCTTTCTTTTTTGTGTGTTGTCTTTGTTTGGTTTTGGTATTAGTGTGATGTTTGCCTCATAAAATGAATTTGAAAGTATTCCTTCTTTCTTGTTTTGAAAGTTTGAGCAGGATGGGTATTAGTTCATCTTTGAAAGGTTGGTAGAACTCACTTATAAACCCATCTCGTCCTGGGCTTTTGTTTTTTGGAAGAGTTTTGATTGCTGTTTCAACTTCTTGCTTGTAATTGGTTTGTTCAAGTTTTCTATTTCTTCCTAATTCAGCCTTGGGTGACTATATAATTCTAAGAATTTGTTATGTTATCTAGATTGTTGAACTTGCATATAAATTTTAATAGTAATATGTTATTATCCTCTGGATTTCTGCTGTGTCTCTTGTAATTTTTACTTTTTTCATTAATGATCCTATTTATTTTTCTCTCTTTTGTTCTTTGTGAGCCTAGCTAAGGGTTTGTCTTATTTTTTCAAAGAACAGATTTTGGTTTCATTGGTCTTTTGTGTCTTTTTTACTTCTGTTTTATTTATTTCTGCTGCCATTTTAATGATTTCCTTCCTTTTTAGTTGTTTTTATTGTTCTTTCCTAGTTCCTCAAGATAAGAGAATGTTTCTTTGGTTTCTTTCTTGTTTCTTGATGTGGGCCTATATTGCAATACACTTCCGTTAGTATTGCTTTTGCTATATGTCCCATACACCTGGAAGGTTGTGTCCTCATTCTTTTGTGTGTGTGTGTGTGTGTCCTCATTCTTATTTGTCTCAGGTATTTTTTTATTTCTTCTGTCGTTTTCTCATTAACCCAGGGCTCTTTCAGTAGTGTGCTGTTTTATCTCTGTGTATTGGAGAATTTTCTGCTGCCTTTCTGTAGTTGAATTCTAGTTTGCTACCTTTATGTTTAGAGAGGATACTTTGTATTATTTCAGTCTTCATGTACTTGCTGTTATTTGTTTTGTGATGAGGTATGTGGTGAGTCCTGGAGAATGATCCATGTGTGCTTGAGAAGACTGTGTATTCAGTTTTGGGGATATGGTGCCCTATAATGTCTGTTAGGCCCATGTGGTCTAGATCTCAGTTTAGGGTGATTGTGATCTCATGTGTTTCCTGTCTTGTTGAGCTGTTCACTGGTGAGAGTGGGGTGTTGAGACTCCCATCACATACATATTTTCTCCAGTGTCAGCTTTCAGATGTGAAAGTAATTGTCCAATATATTTTGGTGCCCCTTTATTTGGTATTTACTGATGAGTGTTACATCTTCTGGTGTATTGTCCCCTTGATCATTAATTATATCATATCCAGCCCTGTCTCATCACCTTTTTTTAGCTGGAAGTCTATTTTATGTCTATTCCTGCCTTATTTTGGGTGTCATTTGCTTGTAGAGTTGTTTTCCAGTCTTTTACTTTCAGTCTGTGTTTATCTTTGAAACTTAGGTGTATTTCTTGGAGGCAGCGAAAGGCTGGATTCTGTTTCCTAATCCAGTATGATCCTGTGTCTTTTTATGGTGAGTTTAGCCCAATGATACTAGAGTGATTATTGATATGTGGAAGTCTGTTATTGCTATTTTGTTCATATTTTTTGTGATTCTGTTCAATTCCTTGTTCAGTTCCTCATGTTCATTCCTCTCTTGAAGGTCCTTTTAATCTTTCTTGGGAGGGGGCTTTTGTGGTTAGAAATTCCTGAAGATTTTGTTTGAGAAGGTCCTAATTTCTTCCTCATATGGGAAGGAGAGCTTTGTAGGAGAAAGTATTCTTGGCTGGCATTTTTTTCTTGAAGTACTTTGAATATGTGACTAGATTCTCTTGTTGCCCATAGTGTTTCTTCAGAGAAGTCTGATGTCAGTCTGATCAGTGTTGCTTTACAGGTTGTTTCTTCCCCCTTGTTAGCTTCATTATTTTTTCTTTGTCTTGGACTCTTAGGAGCTTTACCATTATGTGTCTTGCTATAGATTTGCTTCTTTCATTTAGGTAGTTTGGTGTCCTCTCAGCTTCCTGGATTTCTATGTTCATTTCCTTCTTCAAGCTTGGGAAGTTTTCTTTGATAATTTCCTTTGATAGTTTCTTAGCTTTTGTGGAAACTTTTACTGTTAAGTTTCCCTGTTTGTAATTGGTCTGTTCTGCTTTTCTATTTCTTGTTTAGTCTTGAAAGGTTAGTAATTTGTCCATTTCTTATATTTTATTCAATTTATAGGCATATAGATGTTCATAGTAGTCTCTTATGATTCTCTGTATAGATATCTGTTGTAAGATACCTTCTTTCATTTCTGATCCTATATTTTAGTATTTTCTCCCTTTTTTTTCTTTGTGAGTCTAGCTATAAGTTTGTGAATTTCGTTAAAGAACCAGTATTTTGTTTCATTGATCTTTTGGACTATCTTTTTTTATATCTTTCACATCAGTTGCTTCTCATATTTTTATTATTTCCTTCCTTCTATGTATTTTTGGTTTGATTTATTTCTTTTGTAGTTCCTTAATATGTATGGTTAGTGCTTGCTTCAGCAGCACATATATGAAAATTGGAACTATATAGAGAAGATTAGCATGACCCCTGTGCAAAGGATCATGTGCAAATTTGTGAAACATTCCATGTTTTAAAAAAAGAAAAGCAAAAGAGGGGTATGGTTGGATAATTTATTTGAACTCATATTTCTTTTTTTTTTTTAATTTTTTTTAATAAGTTCTGAGTTTATTTATTTATTTATTTTACACAAGCACTGGGTACAGTCAGAAGCACGGGAGGGTGAGAGAATTCACCAGAGCCAGAGCAGGGAGCAGAGCAGGCAGAAGGACCGAAGTACACTGCTGAGGGGAGCAGCGGGCGGCAGGAGAGGTCTGCGTGCCATGTGGGACCCTCCTCCGGTGGCCGGGGAGCAGCCGGGGATCGAACCAGCGCTGCAGAGGCTGCGGGCAGCTTCGCAACCCAGCGCTCAACCGCTGCACCACTGGGGAGGCCCCTGAACTCATATTTCTTGATGCAGGACTGCATGTTATAAACATCCATCTTAATACTGCCTTATTGCCCCATACATTTTGGTAACGCCTGTCTTCATTTCTGTTTGTCTTCAGGTATTTTTTGACTTCTTTGATTTCCTTATTAACTCAATAGTATTGAGTAGTATGGTGTTCACTTTTCACATTTTAGAGGTTTATCCTGGGATTTTTTTTTTTTTTGGTGGTGGTTGATTACTAGTTCGATACATTTTTATCAGAGCATATATGTGATATGATTTAAGTTTTCATGAATTTGTTGATACTTGTTTTGTGACCCAATCAACTTGTGGTCTGTCCTGGATGATGTTCCCCGTACACCTGGAAAGAATGTGTACTCACCTTTTTGGAGCACGGTGCCCTATAGATGTTTATTAAGCCCATGTGGTCTAATTCTTAATTTCAGGATCCTGTTTTCTTATTGTGTTCTGTGAGGTTGATCTGTCCATTGATAAAAATGGGGTGTTGAAGTCCCCTACTACTGTTGTGATGCCAGTGTCTATTTTCATATTTGTTAGTCATTATCTTACATATTTTGATGCTCCTTAGTTTAGTGCATATTATTCATGAGTGTTATGCCTTCCTGATGTATTGATCCCTCAATCATTATTTCTATCTCTATCACTTGTTACCTTATTTTAGCTATGCATATATTTTTTTCTGCTATAAGTATGGCTATCCTTGGGGTCCCATTTGCTTGTAGGGTTTTTTTTTTCCCAACCATTTACTTTGAGTCTGTGTTCATATTTGAAGCTCAGCAGGGTTTTCTGGAGACAGCAGAATGTTGGATTTTATTTTCTCATTCAGGCAACCACTTTGTGCCTTTTGATTGGTGAGTGTAATCCATTTATATTTAGGGTGATTATTGATAGATGAGGATTTTCTATTGCTAGTTTGTCTTTATTTTTCTCATCCTATCTATTTCATTGTTCAGTTTTTTTTTTTGTGGACTTCCCTCTTCAATTTAGATAGGAGATCTCCTTTCAATATTTCTTGTAGGAGATGTCAAGTGCTTTGCAAACTCCTTCACCTGTTTGGGAGGGCTTTTATTTCTCCCTCATATCTGAGGATTAGTTGCAGGATATAGTGTTCTTGGTTGGCAGTTTTTATTTCTAAGTATTTTGAATGTCATTCCATTCTCTCCTTGCTTGTAGGGTTTCTTCAGAGAAGTCTGATTTACAAGCCTGAGGGGAATATATAGATTATGTGGATTTGTTGTTGTTGTTTATTTGTTTGTTTATTTTTTCCCCCCTAGGCACTTTCAGTGCTCTTTCTTTGTCTTGAACTCTTGGAATTTCATGCCTATGTGTCTTTAAGTAAGTTTTGCTACATTATTTAACCAGGTGTTCTTTTAACTTCATGGACTTTGTATATTTCGTTCCTTCTCCAGGTTTGGAAGGTTTTCTTATATTATTTCTTTGAATAAATTCCTTGTACCTTTTTCTCTCTCTTCCTTTCTGGAATACCCAGTATTCTTATGTTGCCTTTACTGAGTGGGATAAGTCTATTCTGTTTCCATGGATTTTTTTTTTTTCAGAATTTTTTATATCCTCTATTGATCTTTTTTATTTTTTAAAGATATTATTTATTTATTTATACAAGCACTGGGTACAGTCAGAAGCGCGGGAGGGCGAGAGAATTCACCAGAGCCAGAGCGGGGAGCAGAGCAGGCAGAAGGACCGAAGTACACTGCTGAGGGGAGCAGCGAGCGGCAGGAGAGGTCTGCGCGCCACGTGGGACCGTCCTCCGGTGGCCGGGGAGCAGCCAGGGATCGAACCGGCGCTGCAGAGGCTGTGGGCAGCCTCGCAACCCAGCGCTCCACCGCTGCGCCACCAGGGAGGCCCTCTATTGATCTTTTTATGTCCTGCATCTCTGTTATTTTCTTAACCCTTCAATTTCTATTTTCTGTTCACTAATTTTATTTCTGAGGTCACTCATTAATATTTCTGAGTTTTGTTGTATCTCTTTGATCAGCTTTTCTGTGTTTTCTTCCATTTCCTTTATGTTCTTTGTCATGACAATTTTAAAATAGTCCACATCTTTGTGATTGGATTCCAGGGAGTTGTTCTTTCCTTGAGATGACATATTCCCTTGTGGTCTCATGGTGCCATTTGTTGTATTTTTCTGTCTGCCCATTCGTTGCTTTATGTTTCCCTTTACAAAAGAAAAAGTATCTGTAACAGTAACTTGCATTTCTCCTATTTTTCCATCAGGTGGTACTCTGGTTTTATGTTATTTTTCAGGTTTTTGTCATTTGCTGGATTCTGTAGACTTCCATAAGTCTGATCTGGCAGCTCTTGAGTTAGGGTGGGTGATGTGCTTAAAGTGGTCCAGTTGTTGGTGTGAATGTGCTGCGGTGACAATGGCGCTGACTCGTGTTCGTAGCACCAGTAACCCTCTTTTCTAAGATTCTAGACCTTATCCTCTGCAGTCTGTGTGCTGTCAGTGTATTTCATGAGGTTAGTGTTAGTCTGAGGGTTGGGGGTAGGCTGAAGTGTAGCCCACTGCACTGTCCTTATTGTTTTCACTAGGAACCCTACCTGTGTATGTGCAGGAGTGGGCACATCAGCTCCTCTCATATATTTCCCCTCAGATAAGGGTGTTTTTCTTTTAAATTTTTAAAAAAAGATTTATTTATTTATAGAGCTGAGGTTCAGGCCAGAGATCTGGGGAGGTGAGAGGATTCACTGGAGACAGTGGGGAACAGAACAGGCAGATTGACCGAAGGACTCTGCTGAGGGGAGCAGCGGATGAGACAGGAGAGGTCTGCTGCGCCATGTGGGTTGCTCCCTGGCCAACCAGGGATGGAACTCGTGCTGCAGAGGCTGTGAATTACTACATAGTGTGGTGCTTAACCTCTTGTGCCACCAGGGAGGACCAGTCAAGGGTGGTTTATCACCACACCTTTTAACGCTCCCTTCTACAAGGTTGCCAGTTGGCAAATTGGCAGCATTGCCGTTTGTATGGAGGACAATCATCTCCAAGTGTTTCTCTCTACCCATCTCTTGTTTATGAAACATGAATTTCCTCACTGTTCCTTTTGGTGCCGTCTCCGTTAATCTCCAACGTCCAAGAGGTGTTCCACTCATACCCCAAATCATCGGACTCTCTGGGTGAGATGCCAGTCTGGATTCTGAGTTTTTGGCTTCAATTGCTACATCATATGCTTGCATTAATAAATAATTGTAAACCTCCTGTTCTCTCTTCTTGAGAAAATTAATCAGACTATAGACTAAAATTGAAAGAAAACTGAGTAACTTCCAGATTAAAAAAAATAGCAGGATAAAACAACATAATCTCCCATGTTTTTTCTTTTCAGAGGAAATGTACATTCATTTTCATGCGGAAGAAATTGAAGTTTCGTAATTGATTTTAAATCTTGCAGTAGATTATTTCTATTTTCCTTCCTTGTTTTATAGTTATCTGTTGATATATTTGGTTCTGCCACCATACTTAAGGCAGAAGGATGGCATCGTTTTCATCATTGAACCTGTCACCGAATCTGTGACTTATGCTTAGAAATGTCAATTGAATGACAGAATACAGGACTGTAAGAGAAATCTCTTTTTTTCCCCTTTACTTTGTTGTGTGCAGGAGTTGGGGGAGCTTTAGAGAATGATGATCCTTCCAAAATGGTTATGGTATTGGCTGCTACTAATTTCCCATGGGACATAGATGAAGCTTTGCGAAGGCGATTAGAAAAAAGAATTTATATACCTCTCCCAACAGGTATGATGCTTTCCTTTACTATATTTTAATCTTTCAGTTAATTCTTGTTTTCTTTTTCTATTTCTTTAAATCTTTATTCCATCAACATTGTGCTTAAAGAAGTCTACAGTATCACAAAATTATTTTGTAGCAGATGTAAACAGAGGTCATAATCTCTGTTGAAGTTCTTTATATTTCAGAGAAATTCTTCCATTCAGAGTAGACACATTTTAATAAATTTGTTAGGACATCTGAATTTCTAATTTAAAACTTGAAAAATCTTCATTAAGTCTTGTTTAAGTGGTTAAAAGTGAAGTTTTTGGGATCTTTTTCAAAATGTCTTTTTGAAAAAGAATTTCATAGTGCTAATGAATGTTGAATTTCCATATCTGAATTTTTTACTTTTTATATTGTGATAAGATTTGTGTACAGTAAAATGTAAAAATATAATGTGTATAATTTGATAAGTTTTGACAAATGTATACTACTTATTCATACTCTACTGTAGATGCAGGATATTTTTATTGGCTCAGAAAGATCCCATGTGTCCCCCACCAGTTAGTTCAAACCCACAACAGGAATTCACTTTCCTGATTTTAATCACCGTAGTTTAGTTTTACTTCTTATTAAACTTCATCTAAATGGAATAATAACTTTTGTGTTTTTGTCTACTTTATGTCAACATGGTTACAAGTATCAGTATTTTTTTAATGATATCACTAAACCACAATTTGTTTTTTAACAACTTTGAGTTTTTTTTCTAGTTTTTGACTATTATGAATAAAACTAAATATTCTTATACAAATCTTGTATGGATGAATGTTTTTAATTCTTATTGGTAATATAGATAAAAATAAGATAGGTGGACCATAGGGTAGGTATATATTCAAAATGTTCTCCTAAGTGGTAATGCCATTTTATACTTCCACCATCAGTGAATGAGAATTCCAGTACTTCCTCATCCTTGACAACATTTGCTGTTATCCATATTTTAATTTTAGTCATTCTAGTAATGCTACTGTTTTTGGTCCTAATTTGCATTTCTCTGATGACTTACTTACAGAGTACCCTTTCATGTGCCTATTGGTCTTTGGTTTTTCTTTTGCACAATCTCTTCTCAAGTCTTTTGCTTAGTTTTTAATTGGTTTATTCATTATTTTACTAATGCTTTGTAGTTCTTTATCAGTTACATGGATTGTGACTATTTTCTTCCAGTTTGTAGTTTGTCTTTCATTTTCCTTTTTTGGTATCTTTTGATAAGCAGTGTTTTAAATTTTGATCAAGTCCTCATGTTAAATTTTTCTTTTCTGGATAATGCTTTTTATATTTTTGTTTACCCCATGTGAACAAAAGATTTTGCCTATATTTCCTTTTAGAAGCTATAGTTAGCACTGTGATTCATTCTGAATTGATTTTATGTATATATGTCAAGAGTTGAGTTTCATTTTTTCATATCTATATCTAGTTGTTTTAGCACCACTTCTAAGTTGTCAAATTTATTGGGATTTAACTTAATACAATGTGGAAACTAAATAAATGGTTTCTGTGAGGCTTGTGATTTCCTCTCCGATTCTTGAGTCTAAAGTTCGTAGGGAAGTTAATCAGGAAAAGGAGATGAAGTGATAGAAGTAAGGACAAATTGTAATCTGCAGAGATGAGTTGGAACCTCTCAGGATAGACGGGAACCCATGTTGGGCTCCCATTGCTTCTAAGATTTCCAGTTTTGATGACCATCATGTCCTACGGAAGAACCTGGCATTATTTTAACAGTTCTAAGTGTACTTCTGGTTCAGGAGTCAAAAAAATGGAGGAGGAAATCTGGCAGGAGCTGGAAAGAGATAGAGGCATATGTTCTGCCCTACTCTTATAACGGGAGTCAGCGAATAAGTCATAATTTTTTAGAACTGCAAATGCATCTCATGCTTTGCATCAGCTTTCTGAGTTCATACATTTCTGCCCTAAGATCTCCTATATAATTACTGTTCTCCATGCTAAAATCTTTGCTGAAGGCAACAGAATACAAATCTAAACATCTTATTTACCTTCCTATAGTCTGTGGGATCTATAATGGTGGCTCAGTTTTCATTCCTAAAATTGGTAATTTCTGCTTTATTTCTATTCTTGATAATTCTTGCTAAAAGTTTATTAGTACTAATCTTATCAAAGAATAATCTTTTGCTTTAATTTTCTGTTTCTTAGTTCTTTGATTTCTTCTTTTATTTTTATTATTTCTCCTTTATACATTGAGTTAATATTTATTTTTCTGAAGTTAGATATTTTTACCATTGATTTTAAACCCTTCTTTTTAAAATATAAACATCTAAAGCTATAAATTTCTCTTTAAGGCACTGCTTTTCTTTAATTGCACAATTCTGTTGTATTATACTTTATTAAGTATTGAAGAAATATTTTTTAATTTTCTTTTTCTCTCTCTTCTCTCTCTCTCTCATTTGACAGTTGTCTATAGCCATGAAGTCAAGATACAGAGCATATCTTTTCATCCTGAAAATATTTATTTTGGATTTCATAAAAATAGAATCATAAAATGAGTAATTCACAAAAGGAACTATTTTGTGAATACTTTCTTTCACTTCGAATAATAACTATGAGATTCACCAAGATTGTTTATTTTTTGGTGGTGAGCAGTAGTTTATTATATGGACATATCACAGATCATTTATCCATTCTCTTACTGGTGGATATTTGGATTGTTTCTCATTAGGGACTGTTGTAGATAAAGCTGCTATCATATTCACATTCAGTTCTTTGCAAGGACCTGTTTTGATTTCTATGGGATAAATATGAGTGAAGTAACTAGGTCATGTATGTTTAATTATAGAAAATATGTTGACATTTTCTTCAGTTGTCCTCTTTCAAGATATTTTGTCTTTGTTTTTTAGCAGTTTGACTGTGATGTTTCTGGGATTTCCCTTTAGCTTGTATGTTGGACTTTTTTGATAATGTTGCAGAGGTTTCTGGGACTCAGTTAAATTTTTTTTAATCCTTTTTCTTTCTTCAGGTTGGATACTTTTATCTGTTTTTTAATTTTATTTTTTTTCTGTTCACTGATGCTTTCTTCTGCTGTCTCCAGTCTGTTTTAAATCCTACCCAAGCGGGCCTCCCCAGTGGCGCAGCGGTTGAGCGCTGGGTTGCAAAGCTTCCCGCAGCCTCTGCAGCACCGGTTCGATCCCCAGCTGCTTCCCGGCCACCAGAGGAGGGTCCCACATGGCGCGCAGACCTCTCCTGCTGCCCGCTGCTCCCCTCAGTGGTGTACTTTGGTCCTTCTGCCTGCTCTGCTCCCTGCTCTGGCTCTGGTGAATTCTCTCACCCTCCCGTGCTTCTGACTGTACCCAGTGCTTGTATAAATAAATTAAAAAAAAAATCAAAAATAAAATTTCCATATCTAAATATATTTTAAAAAATCCTACCCAAGCAATTATTTATTTCAGATATATTTTGCAAGTCTGATAATCCCATTTGGTTATTTTTTATAGTTTCCATTGATTTGCTGGGGTTTCTTGTTTGTTCATTTATTTTGTTACCTTTTCCTTTAATTCCTTGTCATTTTCCCTTTAAAAGGTGGAGCTTAATTTCCCTCCTCTTGAAAAAAAGTTTAGACATAGTGATTTGCTTCTAAGTAACAGAATATGACAACAGTGAAAATATGTGACTTTTGAAGCTAAATCTTAAAAAAAGATAGTTTCTGCCTGGTTCTCTCTCAGATCATTTGCATTTGGGTAAGCCAGCTGCCATATCATAAGATCACTCAAACAGTCTATGGGGAAGCACATAATGAAAAAAACTGGTTTCCCAACCAACAACATCTTGCCAGTCATGTGAGTTACCTGCCATTGAATTTCTACTTCCTGCTCTCTCTCTCTTGCACACATGCACTTGTGCGTGCACACACACACAGTCTCATCAAAACTGACATATTGTCCTTGGTCTCGTGAGAGACCCTATATTAGCCAGGGCTATTCAGAGAACTAGAACTAATAAAATGTGTGTGTGTGTGTGTGTATGTGTGTGTATTTATTTATACATAGAGAATGAGAGATGGAGTGGGAGAGAAATTTATTATAATAATTGGTTTATGGGATTATGGAAATTGGCAAGTCCAAAATCCATAGTGGGTGCCAATAAGCTAGAGACTCAGGGAAAATTGACAATGCAGATCAAATCAGAGGGCCACCTGCTGGCAGATTTCTCTCTTGCTTAGGAGAGAACTGTTTTGTTCTGTTCAGGCTTTCAACTGATTGGATGATAACTGCTCACATATGTACAGTAGACTTTACTCAAAGTGTGCTGATTTGAATATTGATCTTATCCAAATACTTTCATAAACATTAGGAATGGTATGTGACTAAATATCTGGGCACTGTGGACCAGCCAAGTCAACACATAAAATTAACCATCCCAGACATCAAGCTTGAACTTTGTAGCTTGCTCCAAAATTCCTAAGCCGTAGAAACTGTGAAGATAATAAATTGTTTTAAATCACTAAGTTTTGGTATAATTTGTTGTTCAGACATAGGTATTCATACCCTCTTCTGTTGGTTTTTGTCAGTTAATTCTTATGTCTGGAACATCTATTTCTATTAACTATTTTATTAATTTTCTTGGTTATGGGTTAAAATTTTTCCTATTTCTTCACATGTCCAATAGATTCTGTTTTGAGGTTCTGTATTATAGGAAGTCTAGATTATGTTGTTTCCTTTAATGGGTCAATGTTGAATTTTCTTCTGACAGACATTCAAATTATTGGCAGAGCCTAAAAAAAAAAACCACACAGCAAACTAACAACACTATAATTCCTCACTGTTGGTGCTACATGTAAATAGTTGTTTCTTATATTTTGTTTTATAGTCATTTATCATAGAAGGACCAGTCTGCTGTTAGGTTTTTTTCATGAGGATCAGATATGGAAGCCTCACTTAGGACTTTTAAAACTTAATTTTTCACATAATCCCAGCTTTTGTTGCTCAATTCAAGGCTCTGTGATTATAAAAATGAGTAATATAATTAATTACTAGATGTCTGGGTCCATTTTGTCTTTGTTGGCTGCTACTTTGTGTCCCATTTTCCTAATAATCTCATTTTAAAAACAAAGATTTTTGTCTTAAATCAGTACCTAATTTACTGATGGAGCTTACATAATAATAAACTCATTTAAAGTAACAATGGGAGTGATTTATTTACAATCTGTAAGCTGTTCTGGAATAGTATACCTCCTAGAAATAGCTTGTTTGTACCTCACTTGCTCTTTTATCAGTTCTATGAAAATCTGAAATTTCAATGGTTTGTTATCACTTCTAGTTTAATACTTTTCTTCCTTTTCACATTTTCCCCAATTTTTTCTTCGTTGCTCTCTAAACAAAATGTCTATGGTATATAGTACATTTGTGTGAAATGAGTGCTAATTTTACCATGAAGGGTTATAAATAAAAATATCAGTGGCTAAAAATTCCATTAAGATCTGGAACAAGACAAGGATGTCCACTCTCACCACTGCTTTTCAATATAATACTGGAAGTCCTAGCCAGAGCAATAAGACAAGAGAAAGACATCCAAGGAATCCAAATAGGAAAAGAAGAAGTCAAACTATCACTATTTGCAGATGATATGATAATATACATAGAGAACCCCAAAAACTCCACAGAAAAACTAATTCAACTCATCAATCAGTTCAGTAAAGTGGCAGGATACAAAATCAACACGCAAAAGTCAGTAGCCTTCCTATACACAAACAATAAATCTGAAGAAGAAGAAATCAAAAAAACCATCCCTTTTATTATTGAAACAAAAAAAATCAAATATTTGGGAATAAATCTAACAAAAGAGGTAAAGGACCTATACAAAGAAAACTATAAAACACTGTTAAAAGAAATAGAAGAAGACACAAAGAAATGGAAAGACATCCCCTGCTCATGGATTGGAAGAATAAACATTATTAAAATGGCCATCCTTCCAAAAGCAATATACAGATTCAATGCTATTCCAATCAAAATTTCAATGTCATTCTTCAAAGAAATAGAACAATTATTGATGAAATTCATATGGAATCACAAAAAACCCCAAATAGCCAAAGCTCTCCTGAAAAAAAAAGAAGGGAATGGAGGCATCACACTCCCAGACTTCAAACTATACTACAAAGCCATAATCATCAAAACTGCATGGTACTGGAACAAGAACAGACATACAGACCAATGGATTCGAATAGAAAATCCAGAAATAAACCCACAGATTTATGGTCAACTAATCTTTGACAAAGGAGCAAAGACTATGCATTGGAGCAAAGAAAGTTTGTTCAATAAATGGTGCTGGGAAAACTGGGTCGCTACATGCAAAAGAATGAAGCTTGACCACTACCTCACACCATACACAAAAATCAACTCAAAATGGATTAAAGAACTAGACATAAGACCTGAAACCATAAAATATATAGAAGGAAATATAGGCAAAACACTACGTGATTTGCACATCAAAGACATCTTTACAGACACATCACCCAAAGCACTGATAGTGAAGGCAAAGATAAACAGCTGGGACTACATCAAATTAAAGAGCTTCTGCACAGCAAAAGAGACAATAACAAAAACAAAGAGAAACCCCACCAACTGGGAGAACATTTTTGCACCCAACACTAATGATAAAGGACTGATCACAAAAATCTGCAAAGAGCTGATGAGACTCAACAACAACAAAGAAAATAATCCAGTCAAAAAATGGGCAGAAGAGCTAAAAAGAAACTTCTCTGAAGAGGAAATGCAAATGGCCAACAGGCATATGAAAAAATGTTCAACATCACTTGTCATCAGGGAAATGCAAATCAAAACTACCATGAGATACCATCTTACACCAGTGAGAATGGCACATATTAAAAAAACTAGCAACAACAAATGTTGGCGAGGGTGTGGAGAAAAAGGAACTCTCCTGCACTTTTGGTGGGAGTGCAAACTGATCCAACCACTATGGAGAGCTGTGTGGAGAGATCTGGACCTACTAAACATAGAACTTCCATATGATCCAGCAATTCCACTCCTAGTTATTTACCCAAAGGACACAGAAACATCAATTCCAAAGAACACCTGCACCCCTATGTTTATAGCAGCACTGTTTACAATAGCTAAGCTTTGGAAACAACCCAAATGCCCAAAAATAGATGACTGGATCAAGAAGATGTGGTACATATATACCATGGAATATTACTCAGCACTCAAAAAAGATAAACACATGCAATTTGCAGCAACATGGATGGCGCTGGAAGGGATCATGCTCAGCGAAATAAGCCAAAAAGAAAAAGAAAAATACCGGATGGTCTCACTCATAGCAGGAATCTAGAAAACTTAAATAAGGGACCAGGAAAATGAATAACTATAAGAAAGCGAAAATCAAAATCAACAAAAAACTATGAACCAGAGACACTTTTTGGGGGGCGGGGGGCGGGAGGGGAGGGATTGGGGTCAGAATGGGGGGGCTGCAATTGTATGGGGAATATAAAAATAAAATTTATTATTTAAAAAAAAAATACCAGTGGCTAAAAAGAAAAGTCTTACAACCTGTACTGACATCATTTATACTCTCTGTACTTTGAACTTTCAGTCATTATATAATAGGAGAAAAAAATGTAATTTGAAGAATGATGGTAATTTTCTGAATGCTTGAGAAAAGCTTAAGCATGGGGGAAAGACATTATGGCACAAAAGTAGAAATTTAAATTTCTTTAATATTTTGGAAAATAAAATAGACTTGATTGACTAAAGGACTCTCTTCTAAACTTGTTTTCCCTTATAAAAAGGTTACATTCATTATTCAACTAACCACTTTCAGTTGTTTCTCTTTTTCATTAGCAGTCTAAGGCTAGTTCATGAATATAGAACTTGAGAAATTTCTTTCTCCTACAAGACTGTGAAACAAATATCACAATTAGAATTCTACTTTTTTCTAACTTTTCCTTTCATTGGTATTAATTAATTCAACAGGAGTTTATTTAACTCTTGGCTCTCTGAAAGACATTTGCTAAGTACTATGTGAATATAAAGATAAACAATGTGCAACCTGTTTTGGGGGAACTCACAATGTGGGTGGAAGATGAGCATATACTTACCCTCATTATAACATGTGTTAGTAGAGTTCTCCAGAGTACTTTGGAGCTGAGATTGAGGAATAATAAATTCTGACTTAGATGCTTGGGAGGGACTTCATTAGAAGTAGTTGCATTTTTACTTTTCCTATAGAGAAGCAAAATCATGGTTGTTTGAAAATGAATAGACAGATAGTTATTGTGACTGGAACATCTGTAGGTAGAAGGGTGTGGAAGAGACCAATGATAATGAGAATGTGGAAAGATGATAAACCTAAAAGAAAAATTTGGAACTTACCAGATAAAATTAATGAAAATAAAGGTAGATTGTATTTAAAAAAAAAAAAAAAACACTGAAGGACACTTATGAACAAAAACAACCATGAAAAGAAATTGCTAGTTGAAAAAAGCAAGAACTGTGAGAATAAGGATAAAACAAGTTGATTATAAATTATGTAATATAATTCTGTAATATTGAGGGGCAATTAGAACTTGATGGCAAGAAAAGTTATGTACCGATTACTTTTGCTGCTTAACAAACCACTCCAGTGCTTAATGGGACTGAACAATCTTATTTTGCTCACAGATTCTATGGATCAGGAATTCCAATAGGGCACCGCAGGGGAGACTCATGTCTATTCCATGATGTGTGGGGTCACAACTGGTAAGAGTCAGTGACTGAGGGTGACTCCACATCTGGAGTCTGGGATGATCTGGAGTGTATTCACTCACATATCTGCGGAGTGAGACCTGGGACCTAGATGGGGCTTTCTTTCTAGAATACCTTCATGTTACCTGTGGCTGTTCCATGTGACTTGGGCTACTTTAGGCATAGTGGCTTCAGGGTAGTCAGAGTTCATATGTGATGACTTAGGACTCCAACACTGGAAGGGTAGAAGGTTCATTGCCTTTTATCTCACAGGCTTGAAGGTAAAAATTAACAAGCACATCCATTTTTAAAAAGCGCGGGGACTACCTGTGGATGGGAAAATGGCAAAGCCATACTGTAACAGTGCATGGGATGAGGAGACTCTTACAGCCATCTTCACAAATATAATTTGCCACAGTCAACAAAAGGCAAAAATAACAGCTCCGGGAGGGTATAGCCTTATTTTAAATCTCTTCCTACTTTATGCATCTCAATTATGGCAGCAACCACCAACCCCCTTCACTTAATTATACTTTGTTTTTAGACCACCAAAGCATCATAAAATCTTTTAGACTGAGTGATTAATTTCCTGTCTCATCAGAGTTAAAGTTCTTTTTTTTTTAAACTGCAAGTTCACACTTTATCCTATTTGTCTTGTTTGCATTTCTTAGTACTCTGTTTTTCTCTACTCTGACAGATATGCTTCTTCCTGTTTTCATTTCCCAGATTTTTTTTCTCTTCCCAGTCATTTCAATTTTATTAATTTTTCAAAATTGACATTTAAAGCATACCAATTCTGTGAAGTCTGGCTTATCTTCCTTGTACGGACTTTGTTTCCTTCGATGATATGTATGTGTTATCTGCCTCTTAGATGTTAGTTAATAGAAGGGATCCTAGGTTTTCTGTTGCCCTGTAATCCTGTTTGTTGAGTGACTCATGAAAGTGGTGGTGATGGGACAATGTACATTTATTGAGCACCAACTGTTGGTCAGGCTTTACATGTATAACTCACTGTTTTCTCAGAACCATCTTACAAATAGATTATGTTCTTATCTGTATTTTACTGATGTGGAAATTGAGGTTCTTAGAGGTTAAGTGTCCTATCTAGTGCGGCTGAGCCCAGACCCCCTGGTCTTAGAGCATACAGTCCTCTGCTGTGCTGGGCTACCTCCTGTATTCGGAAAGTGTTGTTATTTCAAGAAAAAGTGTACAACCTTTCTAATAATGTTTATTTAAATTTGGAATGCATATTGACTTGGTTCTGTACCATTAACAATTCTTTATACTATCATTAACACATTTGCCCCTTGTTAATTCCTACCCCAAGTTTATTAAATATCATTAATTCAGTTTTATAGAGCTTATAAGTCTTACTTAGAATCGTCTTAACAAATCATTGATACAACTAATATTAATATTTAATTTTTCCAAATCATAGTTATTCAGGAAAAGGAGGACATTTCCTACTAACTGTCAGTACCACCAGGACCTCCTTATGAACAGGTTTATGCTCCAAAGTTCATTTAAGCTAGTTGTCTGGAACTTTGTTTTTGTCAGAGAGAATACATTATTTTAAACTTGATATTTAATTTTTTACTACAGGTGATATTAGAACATTTGATTTACAAGTATAATGGTACTCTAACACTGGGACTGAAAGAACAAATGTGGTATTTGTTCATTAACATTCATTTGCTATATGCAGAGCACTAGAAGTTCTAACACTGGTGTCAGGAGCGGTCTAGTTCCTGAAGCAGTGATCCTAGGAGCTTCCTCCCTTTCTTTCTTCTCATATCCCTTTTTCTGATCACCTGAGTGCAGGATTTTCTTGACACTACACTACCTGTGATATGCTCTTGTATATCAAAAGGTGGCCTGTTGACTGGTAATGGTTAAGGATAAGGAGCTCCTAAGATTAAGGCATTCTTGAGGTAAAGTTTTTCTAGTCACACCCTTTCTTTTTTCCTGGCAATCTCAGGTAATATCTATTTGCTTCTCTTTCCACTGTAACTATGTTTTGTATTGTTTTACTTTGTTTTATTCTAAGAGTGTGTGTGTGTGTGTGTGTGTGTGTGTGTGTGAAAAACATGTGAAACAATTGTTCAATTTATCCAGTAATTGGCAAGGCAAATGGCCTTAGCCTTATAGCCACTTTCTAGGGCAAGAGATGGAGCACTGTCAGACCTCAGAAGTCCCCCCAGTATGGTCCTTTCTTAGCACAGCTTCCTTCCTGTCCTCTGTCTGTTGGTAATCATTATTCCTTTTATAGAAATAATTTGTTTTTCTTAGTAATTTTATCACCTAATAATGTATCCCCAAGCAATTTTACCTCCTTTTAAAATTAACATAAATGAAATAACACTAATTGAGTTCATTTTTTGTTGCTTCTTTTGCTCAGTAGATATTTTAAAATTCATCCATCTTATAATATGTAGATACAATTCATCTTTGATAAGGCGAAGAGAGAAATAATGATAATATTGTTATGTGTTATTTCATTGTATTAGTTTGCTGCCGTTTCTATAACATAGTGCCACAGATTGGGTGGATTAAACAGCAGAAATTTTTTAACAATTCTAGGGGTGAGGAGGCCAGTAGTCTAAAATGCAGATATCAGCAGGATTGGTTTCATTTGGGGGCCTTTTTCCTTGGTTCATATAGATGGCCATTTTCTTCTGATATCTTTGTGTAGTCTTCCTCTGTGTGTGTTTATGTCCTGACCTACTTCTCTTATAAAAATACCAGTCATATTGTATTAGGACCCACCTATATGACTTAATTTTACCTTAACTCCTTCTTCAAGGATATTTTCTCCAAATACAGTCATATTCTGAGGTATTAGAGGTTAGAGCTTTAATATAAGAATTTAAGGGAGGAACATAGTTCACATTCCTTATGTTATATGATTATACCATAACTATCTACCATATTATTTGATGGACATTGTAATTGTTTCCAGTTTTTGGCTATTATAAACAGTGCTGCTATGAACATTCTTTTACATGTATAATGGTGTAAATGTCCGAGTTCCTTTAGACCAGTTGGAGCATTCTATCCTGAGTGAATTGCTAGGTCATGTTATATAGGAGGAGCATCAGCAGATAAATCCAATCTGTTTTCCCAGGTAATTCTCCCTATTTACATCCTGTTCCTAATGTTTGAGAATTCCTGTTGTTTCACATCTTTCCAACATCTAGTATTGTCAACCTTATTAGTTTATACTAGTCTCTTGGTATGCAGTGCTTTCTCATTGTGGTTTAAGTCCTTTATTTTGTATTTCCTTTATTATTGAAGAATTTGAACATCTTCCTTTATTTATTGGCCATTTGGATTTTTTGATGTATCTGTTCATATCTTTTGTCCATTTTTCTATTGGTAGTCTTTCTTACTGTTTTATAGGAGTTTTTAAAATATTTTTGATAGATCTTTTATTACATATGTTGTAAATGTCTTCTCAAACTATAACTTGTGTGTTTTCACTGTATTAACAGTATGTTTTGATGAGTCAGTGTCTAATATTAATGTGGCGACTTTATCAACATTTTCCTTTGCAGTTAATTTTCTGAGTATGTTTTGAATGTATTCAATATGCCTAAGAATACTTTGAAGGCTTTGAGATCTTTTCCTGTTTAATCTTCTAAAATACTTGTAATTTTGCCCTTTTCATTTAGATCAGTAATATATGAAGCACCAATTTTAAATTTGGTAGTGCCCAATTTAATTATTTTTCCTTGTGGGTAGTCACTTGTTCTGACATCATTATTTATTGAAATAATAATTATTGAAGAGACACTTCTTTCTCCTATTACTTGAATTAACCTCTGTCATAAATCCAGTGTCTATAGTATACGCTTTGGTCTTCTTCTAGACTCCTTACTCTGTATCATCGATCTATTTATCTGTCTCTGCAAGAGTATTAGAGTGATTTGACTCCTGTTGCTTTGAAAGTATTGAAATCTGATGGAGCAATTCCTCCCACCTTGTTGTTGTTTTTCCAGTGACTTGATTGTACTTGATTCTTCCTATTTCCATGAGCATTTTAGTACCTATAAGTCAGGTTCCACATACAAATCTTTTGGGATCTTTATTGGAATGCCTTGACTCTATAAAATCATTCGGGGGGAGGATCGTCAATGTCATGAAAGATAAAAAATAAACACTGAGAAATAGTTTTAGAAAAGACTGAAGAGATGTAATAACTAAGTGCAGAGTGTAATGGTTTTTAAGAAAGTTATAAAGTCCTAGAACAAATCGGGACATTTTAATATAGATTGTGTATTAGATGCTACTAATGTATCCATGTTAAATTTTCTGATAAGTGTGATAATTGTGTTCATAGACAATACATGCTGAAGAATTTAAGATGAAGTGTTATGTCTATATACCTAACTTCTAATTCAAAAATGTTGATTGGGGGCCTCTCTGGTGGCGCAAGGGGTTAAGTCTCAGCACTATGAAGCTATTGGCAGCCACTGCTGCACGAGTTCAATCCCTGGCCAGGAAGCTAATGCACACGGTGCAGCAGACCTCTCCTGTCTCGCCCTCTGCTTCCCTCAGCAGTGTATTTCAGTCAGTCTGCCTGTTCTGCTCCCCACTCAGTCTCTGGTGAATCCTCTCACCCCCTGTACCTCTGGCCTACACCCCAGCTCTTGTATGCATAAATAAATAAAAAAAATTTTTAAAAATGTTGGTGGGGTAGAAGAGAAGGGAAAGATAATGACAAAATACTGACAATTGACAAATATAGATGAAGGGTAAATGGGTGTTCATTGATTTTTTTTTTCCCCTGTAGATACAAAGTAAAAGAGAAAATTAAATTTCATATTTTTGTATAAGATAGTAGAGAACTAGAATTGTACTAGTTAGTGTCATGTTAGTGTGTTACATTAAGCAGATTTGCCATTAACCCAGTCAATAAATCAGCAAGCATGATTGGTTACTTTAAAAATTCTGTACTTTTTCAGTAGCCTTCCTATACACAAACAATAAATCTGAAGAAGAAGAAATCAAAAAAACCATCCCTTTTGTTATTGAAACAAAAAAAATCAAATATTTGGGAATAAATCTAACAAAAGAGGTAAAGGACCTATACAAAGAAAACTATAAAACACTGTTAAAAGAAATAGAAGAAGACACAAAGAAATGGAGAGACATCCCCTGCTCATGGATTGGAAGAATAAACATTATTAAAATGGCCATCCTTCCAAAAGCAATATACAGATTCAATGCTATTCCAATCAAAATTTCAATGTCATTCTTCAAAGAAATAGAACAATTATTGATGAAATTCATATGGAATCACAAAAAACCCCGAATAGCCAAAGCTCTCCTGAAAAAAAAAAGAAGGGAATGGAGGCATCACACTCCCAGACTTCAAACTATACTACAAAGCCATAATCATCAAAACTGCATGGTACTGGAACAAGAACAGACATACAGACCAATGGAATCGAATAGAAAATCCAGAAATAAACCCACAGATTTATGGTCAACTAATCTTTGACAAAGGAGCAAAGACTATGCATTGGAGCAAAGAAAGTTTGTTCAATAAATGGTGCTGGGAAAACTGGGTCACTACATGCAAAAGAATGAAGCTTGACCACTACCTCACACCATACACAAAAATCAACTCAAAATGGATTAAAGAACTAGACATAAGACCTGAAACCATAAAATATATAGAAGGAAATATAGGCAAAACACTACGTGATTTGCACATCAAAGACATCTTTACAGACACATCACCCAAAGCAGTGATAGTGAAGGCAAAGATCAACAGCTGGGACTACATCAAATTAAAGAGCTTTTGCACAGCAAAAGAGACAATAACAAAAACAAAGAGAAACCCCACCAACTGGGAGAACATTTTTGCACCCAACACTAATGATAAAGGACTGATCACAAAAATCTGCAAAGAGCTGATGAGACTCAACAACAACAAAGAAAATAATCCAGTCAAAAAATGGGCAGAAGAGCTAAAAAGAAACTTCTCTGAAGAGGAAATGCAAATGGCCAACAGGCATATGAAAAAATGTTCAACATCACTTGTCTTCAGGGAAATGCAAATCAAAACTACCATGAGATACCATCTTACACCAGTGAGAATGGCACATATTAAAAAAACTAGCAACAACAAATGTTGGCGAGGGTGTGGAGAAAAAGGAACTCTTCTGCACTGTTGGTGGGAGTGCAAACTGGTCCAACCACTGTGGAAAGCTGTGTGGAGATTTCTGGACCTACTAAACATAGAGCTTCCATATGATCCAGCAATTGCACTCCTAGGTATTTACCCAAAGGACACAGAAACATCAATTCCAAAGAACACCTGCACCCCTATGTTTATAGCAGCACTGTTTACAATAGCTAAGCTTTGGAAACAACCCAAATGCCCAAAAATAGATGACTGGATCAAGAAGATGTGGTACATATATACCATGGAATATTACTCAGCACTCAAAAAAGATAAACACATGCAATTTGCAGCAACATGGATGGCGCTGGAAGGGATCATGCTCAGCGAAATAAGCCAAAAAGAAAAAGAAAAATACCGGATGGTCTCACTCATAGCAGGAATCTAGAAAACTTAAATAAGGGACCAGGAAAATGAATATAAGAAAGTGAAAATCAAAATCAACAAAAAACTATGAACCAGAGACACTTTTAGGGGGGTGGGGGCGGGAGGGGAGGGATTGGGGTCAGAATGGGGGGGCTGCAATTGTATGGGGAATATAACAATAAAATTTATAAAAAAAAAAAGTTCCAAAAGAATAAAAAAAAAAAAATTCTGTACTTTGAGCTTATTCAATACACATTTCATAAAACTGGAACAGTAAATGTCTGTGGGTTCTCTTTCCAAACAAAGAATATATTAATAAGCATTTTGTGCCAATCACTGATTTCTGGAAAAAGAAAACTGCATCTTTTTAGACTGCTGGTTAGAGTTATGGAAATATTTTTTTTATTGTACTAAAAATAGCAAGCAAAATAATTCATAGGAGTTACACTCCATGCAATCTCTTTTTGTAAGACTAGGAAAATATTTTTTAGTAAAAACATTTCTGGTGTTTTCATGCTATTGTTTTCTGTAAAGAATTCCAGACCCTTAATTCTCATAGCAAGATTTTTTTACAGGAAAGCCCCTTGAGTTTTGTTTGTCAGTTGGGTTTTGTATCAATTTTTAATTATTGCAGCCAAGGCACATAGGAAGTTAAATAATTATGAATCACGCAATGAATTGGTAATTCTGCTTAACTCACAGTTATTGACTATTCTTTGTATTAGTCTTTTCCCTGTGAATGTTTTTTTTTTTTTTTTCCTGACACAGTCACAGGTTAAATCCCTGTGAATGTTAATGTGATTTCTTGTCAAAATTATTTGCAAAGTAAAACATCTAACAACGACTACAAAAATCTTCTAACAGCAAAAGGAAGAACTGAACTTCTGAAGATTAATCTTCGTGAGGTTGAATTAGATCCTGATATTCAGCTGGAAGATATAGCAGAGAAGATTGAGGGCTATTCTGGTGCTGACATAACGAATGTTTGCAGGTACCATTTTAATGATCTGTAACCTTGGACATTAGTTAGAGATCTGGCAGGAGGACTGGTCTTAAAGTTTGTATAGTTAACCTTTCACATGAAAGCAGCTGCCCAGATTCTTGAAATGATTTCCCATTTGTCTTTTTTTCCCTTTATATCTCTGTTGATCATTGTTAGATGATTAAATACATAACAGTGTCCTTCAATTTTTATTGAAATCATTGTGCCTAAATTGGTAATGACTGACGATTTAAGGTTAATGTAACCCTAAACTGCAGTCTAGCTCTATCAACATAAAATAATATTTTGTTTTGGTTGGCATTATTTTACTACATGCAGATGAACAAAGTTGATCAGTTTAAGCTGTGGAAGATAAATATAAATACATGTGTATACCCACCCACACTTATGTAATGATGTCACTAAATTGAAAGAAAATTATGTGCACACTTTTAAAATTACAGTTTTCAGAATAATTTCTGTTATATAATTGCTGTGGTAAAATATGTAAAAATTTGAAGTTTTCTTAGTCTTGACCTTCTTAATTGCTTTTTAATGAGCTCTTATCTGCTTCTTCCAAACCTTGTAATTTTTTACAGGTGAGTAGAATGATGCTGAAAATAGGATGTGGAGAAACCAGAGTTCATCCCTTTAGTTGCTCACAAATACTGCATGTAGGGGATTCCCCACCCACTATATGTGGATATATATTCATGTTCCAGAGATAGAGGTTCCTGGCTATACCAGGAATCTGAGATAATGCAAATCTTAAACCAGTTTGTCTGTAAATTAGAGAAGGTAACCATATGTTAATTTTCAAGTGTGCAATTCAGTATTTCAAAATTCTACCTCAGTTTTCTATACTTCTTGGCTGTCTTTCAGGGACAAATGGGGAAAGAATATTTCACTAATTTGAACCTCACTTAGACTTTTAGGATTTATTAATGATACATTTTATATTGAAGTGGTATGCATTCTGTTATAGCTTTTCCTGAATCCTTGGGATATCTCTGAATTGAAAAAATGTGGGCAGCATTAGAAAAACATATAAAATGGCCTTTAAAAAATGTTTTCCCTTAACTTTGAAAGTGTGAAAAAAATTTGCAACAATGAGTATTCACTGATTTTGGTATATTTTTAGGGATGCCTCTTTAATGGCAATGAGACGGCGAATCAATGGCTTAAGTCCAGAAGAGATCCGTGCACTTTCTAAAGAGGAACTTCAGATGCCTGTAACCAAAGGAGACTTTGAATTGGCTCTTAAGAAAATTGCTAAGTCTGTCTCTGATGCAGACTTGGAGAAGTATGAAAAGTGGATGGCTGAATTTGGATCTGCTTGAATTTCTGTCAGCTCTTTCATTTATGGTATTTTTGTTTATAAAATGTGAAGAAAATCCTGCAATTTTTTCTTAAAAACAGGTTTGGAATTTTTCATTGGAGAGATTTTCACTTAAAAGAAAAAAAAAATCTAAGACCACAGAGAATATTAAGTGTTGTCATATAAGAAAAACTTACATGGAGAGCCTGGTAGTCTCCATCACCTGGCTTTGTGCTTGTATTCCACATGTCCATGCACTATTGCACATGCTAACCAGTGTGTCTGGGACTCTGAGGACAGCGATCAGTGTGCTGTTGAAGAAACCTGTTTACAAAAGATTTAGAAAGAGCTCTGTTTCTCACTTGAATTTGTAGGCTTTTTTCCCCCCATTGTTCTGAACATGAAGGACATATGTATAAGTACTTTTAACATCAGAACTGTGTTTGTCAAATTCATTGTTAAGAAAAGGTAGTTTTGGATTAAATAATGAACACTTTAAAATTCAAGTATTGCTCTTGAAGTCTATCATATAATTAAAATTTTTACTGTTTCCCTATCATTTGTTCTATTAGCTATTTAATAATTTATTGAGCTTTATAGGGGCATACCTTCATGCTTTTTAGTTTTTGAATCATTTTTGCTAGGTTGTTTCTATGTTCTTTAGATTTTTTGTTGGTACTTCTTGTATCTAACATTTGAAGAGTAGGAAGTTTATTTATGATGGCACAAAATGCCTTTTTAGAATGATGTCATTCTAGACTTCTGCATTTTTCACTTTTCTGTCAATATGTTCAGAAAGATAATCCCTTTATATTTTTCCTCAGGTCCAAAATTGTTTGACTTTGCTGGATTTGACTTTAATATTCTAAATAAATATTTTGGTATTCTAAACATGGCCACTCTTGTGGCTAGTGCAAAATAAACAAAACAAAATCTTTATGGTTTTCCAAGACAGCTTCCTTAACAAAATAAAATCATATATAGTAGATGATGTTCGTTTGACAATTTTAAAGTTATTCCTTGTTTAGTTTGAGAACTTGTACCCACAAAAGTTAGGATTGAAATTTGACATGCTTTCAGGAGGAATTAGACTATAGAAAGAAGCCAGAAAAAGTACATGGTGTATAATCTAATCCTGTTTGTTAGTTTTTTAAAATTACATTTATCCTACTTTCACTGGACCTCTTATGCATTCAAGTTCAAACTTTTAAAAATCTATATTTGACAAAATCTTGAATTTTTAATTTTTGACCGTCCCCACTATCTTAAAAATAAAAATAGTATAACTTTTTAGACACTTTAAAAAAAACAAAATCAAACCTTAGTATTTTGCTTAAGGGATTTTTTTTCCCTCTAAGAATTATGTAATTTTCAGATAGTTTAAGTCTCAGTCTAAACTCCAGTATTCATCTAATGCTGATCCCCTCTTTTCCTTTTAAGGCATATAGAAGGTAAGTTAAAATCATAAGGCATCATGACTTTATTTAAGTTGAATTAATCTTAAAATTTAAAGTAAGGGGCCTCCCCCGGTTGCGCAGCGGTTGAGCACTGGGCTGCAGAGCTGCCCGCGGCCTCTGAAGCGCTGGTTCATTCCCCGGCCGCCGGCGAGGGTCCCCCAAAAAAAAAAATTAAAGTAAGTTTCTTTTCATTCTCGAACTTCTAAAATATAGAAATAAGTAATCCTATTAAGATTATCTTGCAAACTATTGTCATCCAGTAACACTTTTCTCCCTGAAGTTCAAGGGTTAATTGTTAAAACATTAGTGTTTTCGTTGCTAAAACTGTTTGTATATTTTAGTTGATTAGTTAGGACATTTTTCTAGATTTTGTGTTGTTTGTCAGGCATGCATTTCAATTTTTTTTTCTGAAGTCTCCATGGATAATGACACAATAATTGTGATTTTAAAAAATTAACAACTGAACGGTATTAGACTTCCTGGTAGCTTATCTTTACCAGCTTAAGTGAATCAGGTGTGTTTATTTTTATTTCCCTTGTTTCTCATTTCGTTCTGTCATTGGATGGTGAATGCTTTGTATCTTAAACCCCTTACAGAATCCTGAGGAGACATCTCAGGTTTTCTAGCCAATTCAATGTACATTTTATGTATGGTGTTTTTTATTGTAAGATGTGTGTTGCCTTGCTCAGAATAAGAAGATTGTGTTTTCTTTTTTCTTTTCTTTTTCTGTGCTGCATGATCAAATTAGAAAAATTTGGGTTTTTTAATATATCTGAAACATAATTTTTTGGGGTTGTGCAACACGGTGATGTTAGGACTGAGTTTTGTACAATTCTGTTTTGTAGATATTTGATCAGATAGTTTCTTTATTCAGCAGACTTGTATTGGTTGCTTACTGTGTACAAAACTCTTAGCTGGGAGCTCTGTGACCTAAAAAGTTGCATCAGGCTATACTGTTCTGACTGGGCATTTTCTATAATTACACTGTGTAGCTTTTGGCTTGAGGTAATGAAATGAGTTAAGATCACAAATGGAAAAGCATGATAATCTGTGTATGATTTGGAAATAATACCATATAAAAGTTTTTTCTCTCTTTAAATCTGTTTTAAAATTAAAACTGATACCATTTATTTGGCAATATAGCTATTAAAGATCTATTTCCATAAACCCTTTTGTTATTTCCCAGCTACATGTTTATGTTTATCATAAACACTTACATATGGTGGTTGTTGCTTGTATACATTTTGCTCTCATAATTTCTTTTTAAGAGGAAATTTCTATTGATGAAATGTACCAGACAAATGACTCTTTACGTAGGCTGAAACCTGTTGTAATTCCAATAGAAAATAAATACTGACATCACAGACTTTTATCTTCCAGTCAGTGGCAGTGTAGGCATTCCAGAACGAGTGAAACACAATTTGGATTCAACATCCACCTCCAGAAATACCAAGATAGCCTCTTAGAAGAATCCTGTTATGGTCTAGCTGCATAACGGGGCACTTCATTTGTGCTCCTGAGATTGCAGTTTTTGTCATGTGATATTTGACTGTCAAAAAAATGTGCTGAATATCTTCATAACCCAGAAAATGAAAAGCCAAGTTTTTGGTTACTCTACAATGAACATATATTGATACATCAGGAAAAAAATGTATGGGTCAGGCTCACACCCACAATATAATTTTCACTCTCGTTTACTTTGCTGCATGTAGTCTGACTGTTGAACATGAAATTATTGCTCTCTTTAGGTTTTGAACAGCTTGAATCTGTTTGAATTTCCTTCTTGGAAGTTTCTATATAGTTGAGTCTGTGATGAAGATCATCAACAGTAAGCAGTTGACATAATTACATTTTGTGTCCTCCCTTATCCTGAGTTTAGATAAAGTGAAGGATTAGGCAGTTATTTCATGTCATTTGGGCTTTGGCTCCTTCAGTATTGTCTTGATTATGAAATGTTTTTTGTTTCTTTTTGCATTATAGTAGATTCCTTCTCTTTTATCTTACTAATGATAAATCACCTTAGGGTATATCCTGTAAGGTAGGTATAAAATGTTAAGGATATTTATTGGCTTTTTCTAAGAAAGGGCCACCTTAACTTGTATGAGGATACAATAAATAGTAATTGTTCTGTTAACATTTTTGGTTATCTTTTGTTCCTTAATTATTTTGATTATATAATATTTTTACATACTACTTAATTTGTGATGCACATAATATGTGAGTCTAAGAATGTCAAAATAGAATAGGAATTACAGTTGGAGGGCATGTTGGGGGATAAAAATATTTAAACTCTAAATATTTGATTCTTACCACTAATTATTTTTGTAGAAAAAAATGAAAATGGTTATAATTACTGTTTACTTATTTATATTTTTAAATTAGGCTTTTAATATTTATATTTTTTAGGATATTTGCTTTTAATATTGTTTCTTAATGTGGAAACTGTATTTTAAAAGTCAGATCCTTAAGATAGTAGTTGTACTTTTAAACATTAATAAATTAACAGTAGTTCTTTGAGTTTTATTAGGTTTTTTGGTTTAGGACAACTCTTTAATGATCGTATTTCTAAAATTCTAGGTTACTTGTTAATAAAAACAGGAAAAAAAGTAACATCATAAAAGCCTTTCTCATTTCTTGATTTATCTTCTTTTATGTATGTGTACAAATGACCTGGATACTGCTTTGTCACCAGCTGTGTGTAGGTTTTTGTACATTTGAAATGTGGCACAAAAAATAGGAAATTAATAGGGAGGTTTTCCTCCCATACAGGGCCTCCCACTTGATTTTATGTTCAAAACTGTAAAATACACTTTTATTTTACTGTCTCTAAAATGACTAAATGCTCTTTGGAAAACCTGAATCTGCACATGTATCTACCTCAGTCATCCAGGCTTATATTAAGTAGGAATGAATTGAAACCAAGTTTAAATTCAGTTTATCATCTATGCAAATTTGTTTAAGTCTTCCTTCTCTTTTTTCTTGCCCTCATCCCTTAACTTTTTTTTTAATCCTGAAATTTTTATTTAAAATACTTGTCTTTCTTCCTCTGGCAAAGCCATATATTCCAAATTAAGCCTCTATGAAATATTTGAATTACTTCTCCCCTCTCAGCTTCATTATGTGTATGTATTTGATTCTAAGGAACAGTTTCAAATACAACACACATCTATTTTCTCATAGCTTCATATATACAAAATAATGTGACAGCATTAAAAATCTTGGAACCTAACTGTTCCTGTGTTTATTCTCTAAGAACCTGAGTACAGTAAGTTCTCATTTAATGTTGTCTATAGGTTCTTGGAAACTGCATCTTTAAGCAAATGGATATTT
The DNA here is from genome assembly GCF_964194135.1 of Talpa europaea. Lineage (NCBI taxonomy): Eukaryota > Metazoa > Chordata > Mammalia > Eulipotyphla > Talpidae > Talpa > Talpa europaea. Next base: position 90,960,491 of record NC_140072.1, read on the forward strand.
AACAAAGCAAGTCCTCCATTGGTTCAGCATGTTGGGGATTGTTTTATTCTCATCAATGTTATAACAAAACAGCTATGGGAAGACTTGCTGTACTTTATGAAACTACACAGAGATGGACACATCTATTCATTCATATGGTGGGGAATTGCCTTCAGTTAACATTGTGTGAATACAGGGTCCAGTGAGATCATTACTTGTTATGATGGATTGTAAGTGTGTTGTTAAGATTTCTGTTTCAGTGTTGTCACCCAGTATTTTGCATCTAATTAAAAGAAAAAGACATTTGTAAATTGTATTTATTAAATGTGCTTTTCCTTAAATTTTATGCTGCTACTTTGCTGGTCATGACCTTAGTTGTGTTTGTGCATAGGTTATAACTTGGTAATAAATTTCTAGAGTGTTGCTTGTCGGTGTTTTCTTTGTGATTCATATTTGATCTATAGTCACTGGTCTATTTATTGCTAAACATTAGTGGGAGCAACAAACCCCTCACTAGTAAAGAGTGACTTTTCCCAGTTTTAGTTTTTAAAATAATGCATATTATAAACCTGACATTTTGTGATTGATGTGCATTATATTAATTTCAGGGCTGATGTAGGTAAGACTTTTCAGTTGATTCTTATTTGTGTAATGCCATTGCACAGTGGATGTACCATATGGTGAATTTTCCAGATTTTGGTGTCTTATTTTATGACTCTCCCAAAACTGTTTTTAATTCATATGCTTTTTTGAGGAGTTATTAAGTTTATATAAACATTAAGCAGATCCCCCACATGTAATATTTTACTTTAATGTGTGTTAACATAAAAACTCAGGAGACCTTTAAAAGGCAAAATGTATTTATTTGAGATCAAAGAATTGCAATTTGGGGAGCACAGATTCAGGCAGACACCCAAAATACATCCTGAGGTAGGATAAAAGTTGGGGGTGTGTATATAGAGGAAAAAAAAATGAGGATGAAAGACAGAGGTGATGATTGAGGAAATGGTCAGGTGAAGGAGTCATAAGGTGAAAATGATTGGGAGAAAGGGGGGTGTGCAAAATAAATTTGTAAATGTTCACTATCAGTCCTTTCAAACATTCTTGCTGGCTTCTTGAGTGTTGGTGGTTTGGCCCAGTTCAAGGATCTGGCACAGCTTGAAGAAGACAGTTAAGTTTGTTTGTATTGGCCACCCCAACCCCAATTTAAAATGACCCCACTATTTCAACCTTTCATTAAATTGACATTGGCATCATTTTTACTGAAGCCCATAGTTTATACTGTTTTGTGATGTATAATTCAGTGGATTATGACAAAAGCATAATATATATCTGCTATTAGAGTCTCATATAGATCAGTTACACTGCCCTAATAATCATCTCATCTCAGTCCTTTTTTTCTCCTCCTCGCCCCTGGCAATCACTAATCTTTTTACTGTTTCTGAAGTTTGCCTTTTCAAAATGTCATGTATTTGGTATCAGACTGTAGTTAGTCAGGCTTCTTTCACTTAGCAATATACAGCTAAGGTTCCTCCATGTCTTTTTGTGATTTGATAGTAAATTTTTTGTTACCATGAATAATATTCCATCGCTTGAATGTGCCAGTTTGTTCATTTATTGAAAGACATCTCAGTTGCTTTCAAGTTTTACCAATTATGAATAAAGCTGCTATACATTCACATACAGGTTTTGGTGTGGGTGGACATATATTTTCAAGTCGATTTGAGGTATCTTAAGAGTGTGATTGTTGGTATATATGCTAATAGTATATTTAATTTTGAAAAAAAAAAAAAAACTAACCTGTCTTTCAAAGTGTTTGTACCATTTTGTATTCCTACTAACTATGAAGGAGTTTTCCACACCCTCACCAGCATTTGGGGTTGTCCTTGTTCTGGACTATCATCCAACACGGGGCGCCTGGGCACCGAACCACAAGGGACAGGCTCAGACACGCCCCACAGGTGCCTGGCGGGGCCCTGTGTTCTGGACTATCTTATACTAACAGATCTGTGGTGGTATCTCATGTTGTTTTAATTTTTAGTTCTCTAATGACATTATCTTTTCATGTGCTTTTCGATTTTAATTAGTTTTTATTGAAACCTTGTTAAAATCTGTCACACTTGTTTCCTAACTTTGTAAAACAGAAATTTGAACTTAACTAATTCTTTGTGATTCAGAATTATTCTTATGTTACCTTCAGTAGCTAGTGGAGGAGGAGACTTTTCTGCCTGTTACTAAATAAGTTTTGGCATTTGCTTTTTACAATTTTTACTCAGGTTGTCAGCCTTTATTTCTCTTCTGATTTCCTATTTCTAGTCCTCAATGACCGTAGTGAAAAGTGTTTAGACTTGGAATTATGGGTAAATTAGGATTATAGCCATTTGAGGATGAGATTATTCTTGGAGGTTTAGTGTCTTGTTTGTATGGTTTCTCTAGAATATCTGTCGCCTTCTCAGCTTTGTCTTTGATTCCAAGTGTTCCAGGTAGACCAAGTATGAAGTAGATATTTATGCATAATGTAATGCATGCAGTTGCGTGACATAGCTGGACGGCTTCTAGAAACAGTTTAGTTCCATGGCTCTACCTTCATTTCTTGCTGTGACATTAATGAAGATTTGATTCCTTAAAGGGTATAAAAGAAAAAATTAGGTAAATGGGACAAAAATAAAAAACGCCTGTGGCGGGCCTCCCCGGTGGCGCAGCGGTTGAGCGCTGGGTTGCGAAGCTGCTGGCAGTCTCTGCAGCGCCGGTTCGATCCCCAGCCACTGGGTGAGGGTCCCACATGGCCCGCAGACCTCTCCTGCCGCCCGCTGCTCCCCTCACCAGTGTACTTCCTCAGTCTGCCTGCTCTGCTCTCCGCTCTGACTCTGGTGAATTCTCTCGCCCTCCCGCGCAGTACTTGTATAAATAAATAAATAAATCTTAAAAAAAAAAAAATCTGTGGCTAGAGCCTTCCTACTTTCTTTCTAGTTCTCCAGTGAACATGACCAGAGCTGCCTACTGATGGGATATGGTGGCTCTTTTGGTAGAGCATACTTGAGTTAGTTATTGGGATGCTTGCCCAGAGAAGCAGGAATTTAGTTAGAAATTGTGAAGGAAAATATAAGCATTCCTTGTTCAATGTCAGCTGCTGTCTTTCTTTCAAATGCATGGGCAGAGCAGCAGGTGGGCTCAAGTCTCACCTGTCTATTTCCAGCAACTTATACTCAGATTCTACAGATTGGTGCCAGTGTGCTTTCTTCCTGCCCTGACTGGATATTTTCAGTCAGCTGCAGCTCACCCAAACAGGTAACACAGACTTATCTGGAATTCCTCTCACTCCTTAGTTGCAGCCATTGCTCCTGCTTCAATAGAACAGGTGAGGAAGGGAGTCAAAGGAAAACGCATGGTCAGTAGTTACTACTTTGCTCTTTATGATAAGGAAATTTTATGATCAACTCATCCCTAATTTTAAATTTTCTAAGGTCTTAGGACCTTTCATGTAAGTTTTGAGAGATTAACAGCCCAGGCATTGCGACCTGAATCTGAGAGCCAAATGACTTGGTCCAGTCCCCTCATCTAGTAGGTGGAAGAACTGAAATTGAGGAAATTTTAATTGTGTACAAGGTGTAAAGAATGCAATCCTGACTGCAGCACATTGATTAAGGACCTCTAAATCTTGATACCAGTACAAAGTATTCACACCTAAAGTGATGATAGTAAAGAGGAAGAAATATAAATTAACATCATGGATTGGAACTAACACTTACAATGTTTATTCTGTGCTAAATTAGCGCTGAGATGTATTTGCTATTATTCTCTTTTTTGCAGAAGAGGAGATGGAGTTTTTATAGACTGACTCATTCTAGTCATTTGGCTTCTAAGAAGCAGAAGGAGATGGAACCTAGGTCAGTTCAATTCTAGAGCCTATTACTTTGCCACATTCCAAGATTACTTTCAGCAATGTTAAATGCAAAAATCTTCAATTCTTGAAATAAATGTTAAATTCACCAATTTTCCTGAGGTTATCAATCTTTTTACCATCCCTTTCCTGTAATGCTTTACCAGGAGACTTTTTAGGCAGACTACTGTGAAGTGTTTGTTTATAATGATAGGGGCAGGAAGTAGTGCTTATTTTTTTTTAATATTTTATATATTTCTTACATCATTTTTCATTATTGCACAATGTATGCATTTTCGTCTTGGTTATATTCCCCATACAATTGCATCCCCCTTATTTTGACCCCAATCCCTCCTCTCCCCACCGCTCCCCCCACCCTGTAGAGTGTCTTTGGTTTATAGTTGCTTGTTGATTTTTTCTTTATTATAGTTATTCTTTTTCCCTGTTCCCCTATTTAGGTTGTCTAGATTCCTGCTATGAGTGAGACTGTCTGGTATTTTTTTTTCTTTCTTTCTGGTTTATTTCGCTGAGCATGATCCCTTCCGACTCCATCCATGTTGCTGCAAATTGCATGAGTTTATCTTTTTTGATTGCTGAGTAATATTCCATTGTGTATATGTACTACATCTTCTTGATCCAGTCATCTATTTTTGGGCATTTGGGTTGTTTCCAAAGCTTAGCTGTTGTAAATAGTGCTGCTATGAACACAGGGGTGTAGGTGCCCTTTTGAATTAATGTTTCTGTGTCCTTTGGGTAAATACCTAGGAGTGGAATTGCTGGATCATATGGAAGCTCTATCTTTAATAGGTTGAGGAATCTCCACACAGCTTTCCATAGTGGTTGGACCAGTTAGCACTCCCCCCAGCAGGGCAGGAGAGTTCCTATTTCTCCACATCCTCACCAGCTTTTGTTGTTGCTAGTTTTTTTAATATGTGCCATCCTCACTGCTGTAAGATGGTATCTCATTGTAGTTTTGATTTGCATTTCCCTGATTACAAGTGATGTTGAACTTTTATTCATATGCCTGTTGGCCATTTGCATTTCCTCTTTGGAGAAGTTTCTTTTTAGCCCTTCTGCCCATTTTTTGACTGGATTATTTTCTTTGTTTTTGTTGAGTCTTACCAGCTCTTTGTTGATTTTTGTAATCAGCCCTTTATCATTATTGTTGTGTGCAAAAATTTTCTCCCAGTCGGTGGGGTTTCTCTTTTGTTTTGGTTATTGTCTCTTTTGCTGTGCAGAAGCTCTTTAATTTGATGTAGTCCCGGCTGTTTATCTTTGCCTTCACTATCACTGCTTTGGGTGATGTGTCTATAAAGATGTCTTTGAGGTGCATGTCATGTAGTGTTTTGCCTTTATTTCCTTCTATATATATATATTTTTTTTTTAAGATTTATTTATTTATTTATAAAAGCACTGGGTACAGTCAGAAGCGCGGGAGGGTGAGAGAATTCACCAGAGCCAGAGCGGGGAGCAGAGCAGGCAGAAGGACCAAAGTACACTACTGAGGGGAGCAGTCGGTGGCAGGAGAGGTTTGCGCACCATGTGGGACCCTTGCCTGGTGGACAGGGAGCAGCTGCGGATCGAACCGGCGCTGCAGGGGCTGCGGGCAGCTTTGCAACCCAGTGCTCAACCGCTTCTATATATTTTATGGTTTCAGGTCTTATGTCTAGTTCTTTAATCCATTTTGAGTTTGTTTTTGTGCATGGTGTGAGATAGCAGTTACGTTTCATTCTTTTGCATGTAGCAACCCAGTTTTCCCAGCACCATTTATTGAACAAACTTTCTTTGCTCCAGTGCATATTCTTTGCTCCTTTGTCAAAGATTAGTTGACCATAAATCTGTGGGTTTATTTCTGGTTTTGCTATTCTGTTCCTTTGGTCCATGTGTCTGTTCTTGTTCCATTACCATGCAGTTTTGATTATTATGTTTTTGTAGTTTAGTTTGAAATCTGGGAGTGTGATGCCTCCATTCCCTTTTTTTTTTTTTAGAAGGGTTTTGGATATTGGGGGTTTTTGGTGGCTGCATATGAATTTCATCAATATTTGTTCTACTTCTTTGAAAAATGACTGAAATTTTTAGTGGAATAGCATTGAATCTGTAGATTGCTTTTGGTAGGATGGCCATTTTGATAATGTTAATTCTTCTGATCCATGAGCAGGGGATGTCTTTCCATTTTTGTGTGTCTTCTTCTTTTAACAGTGTTCTATATTTCTTTTAACAGTGTTCTATAGTTTTCTTTGTATAGGTCCTTTACTTCTTTTGTTAGGTTTATTCCCAAGTATTTTTTTTTGTTTCAATAATAAAAGGGATCGTTTTCTTCATTTCTTCTTCTTCAGATTTATTGTTTGTGTATAGGAAGGCTACTCATTTTTGTGTGTTGATCTTGTATCAGCAGGGAATAGTGTTTCTTGTGGGATTAATTGAGTTTGGTACTATAACTGCCATTTCCTGTATCAGAGTGTAAATATGAAATGAACAAATCATTCTAACAGTGTCCATGAATATATATTTAGACTATCAACTTATGTGACATAGAGCTTTGTTATTTTATTAAGATTCCAGTTGTGCTCTGCTCACCAGAACACAGTTTCAGAACCATCAGCTAAGTGTATGGTTGCCATCAATTTGGAAGAGAGTGGCCCAGTGTGTTTGGTCCTAGGTTTAGTTCTATTTTTGAAGCATTCCAGAGCTGAGTTTAGTTCTGAATGTTTGAGATTTCTTTCATTTAGAACATCTTAAATAACCTTTAAACAAATAACTAATCCTGGTATGTCTACTATATTCCAGAACATAAATCCTAAACTATAGTGCTAGTGATTATTATGTAATTGGAGATAGATGAAGAATCAAACTTCATTTGGGGTTTGTAAAATACCTCAAGCTATTTTTTCAAACATTTGGAAACATATTTTGTAACATTTCTCAAACACACTTTACCAAGCATATTTCCTCTAATTTTTAAACCCATGTGTATTTTAAGGGAAATTTAATCCATATGTTTCTGATTTACTTGCACTTAACGCATCAAAGTTATTTTTTAAGAAAAATTTGATTTTCAAGAAGCCTTAGGAACCCTTCTCATTAATTCTATCAGCCTTTAAAAGCCTTTTGCCCAATCAAAACATTTTTCCCCTTAGAAAAATGTGGTTGAGATGTGTTTTATTTCATTTTACAATGCAGAGCCCATATTTCAAATCCAAAGCTAGTTCTGAATTTAATGTGTTATTTTGTCTTTACTGTTAGTATTCCTTTCATTTGTTTCTCTTCAAAGTAAGTCTGCAGAGCTCATAACAGTGTGCTCTCTTGAAAACACATGCACTGACATTTTGTACTGTCTTCTAAATTCATAGCAAAAGTGACAAAATGTGGGTTGATCAAACATATCAAACTATTATTGGGGACCTATCATGTACGCTGAATATATATACATATTTACACATACACATAAAAATATTTAAATTCTTAACTTTTTTAAAGTATAAATTCTACCGAGATTACTGTATCCTGGATTAAATTAATAATTTATTATAAAATGACTATTACTGTTCTTGTCTCATTTCAGAAAAGTTTTTCACCTGAGATTTAGTTCCACAGGTTTCTGTTGCCTAGCAGTAGGTCGTTGAGAACAGCTTTTTGTATACTCTTAATTGAACAGGTTGATTGTATGAAATCTTAGAAAAAGTAAGGTCATTACACTGAAGGGAAAAGGAAATATACTGGCAACTAATTGGATATAAAGTCATAAACCACAGCCACTCTAGGAAATATTTACAGTGACATAGCAACTAAACAATGGAGTTTGCCCAAGGTCCCTAGTAACTGCATTCAGAAATAGTCACGTTAAAACAGTACAGCATTTTCTCAAAACATTAAAAGTAGATCTACCATACAGCCCAGCAAGTGTCCCCATAGGTATCTACCCGAATAATGTAAAAACGTTAATTTGAAGGAATATATGCACTCCTATGCTAATTGCAGCACTATTTACAATAGCCAAGTTATATAAACCTTAGTGCCCAACAAATGTGGAGTAAGAAGATAGGGGTACACACACACACACCCTGAAATTGTACTCAATTATTAAAAAACGGTGGAGTCTTGCCATTTGTAGTAATATGGATGAAATTGGAGGAGATATGCTAATGAAATGAATCAGAAGGAAAGAGACAAATACTGGATGGGTTCACCTACATGTAGAATTTAAAGAAACAAAGGAAAAGATAGAACCAAACCAAGACAAACTCTTAAAATTTGTTTGACTAAAGCACTGAGGCTACCAGGAGAAGGGGTTGGTGAGTGAAGGGTGGGAGGAAGCATAATGGACTATGGTGAAGGATTATGGCTGCCTTGGTGGTGGGAATAGTGTAGTAGCACACCTGAAGGGATGTGAACCAATAACTTTCTGGATCATACAAATGTTTTAAATCAGTGTCTCCTCAATAAAAAAGAATTTAAAAAAAAGTACCTTTTTACTTACTATTAGATTTTGTTCATTAGCCATTACCACACTGAAATTATTGTGTTGTATTTTAATCTTTTTTCCAGAATTAGCTTATGTGAAAAACTTTATAAATTGCTCCTGTTAAGGGATAAATGTCATTTTGTTTAAATAAACAACAACAAACTTTAGTTTTCTTTGTTCAAACCAAAATGAAAAACCTCTTGAATGAAGGGGAGACTTACCTTTTACTTTGTATTTTCCCATATGATAATTATTTTATTGTAAAAAGGAAATATGCTTTAAGGATTATTAAGTTATTTTTTAAAACATAATTATTTATGGAAATCAAGTCAATGCCTGTTTTTACTTCTGTTCCCAAAAGGCCTTGACTTTCAAGTCACTCATGACTCGCCAGCTCATTTGACCTAACAGACAGAACTGTGCTGGTCATTGTTGCTGTAACCTGGGACTGTGCTCTCCAAACTTCTGGATGATGCCACCTCATCAGTAAGATGTTTGTAGTTCCTGTTACTGTAGTAATAGTTCACATATTATTTGTAAGCAGTTTACAATTTATACATAGTATTTGCAGTTTATAAGAGTAGTCACAAAAAAGAAAAGTTTTGAAGACTATAAAAAAACCTGAAAAATATTTATAAAATGCCCTGCAAAAATTATGAATATTTGTGTTGCAAGCAATTATGTTAAATATGAATTCTTTTTTTTTAATCCTTGGGTTAACTACTACGAGTTATTTTTTATTTTTATTTCAGTGCTTAGTTTTAATGACCTGTAATTGAAAAGGTTATTTCTCCAACATGTGTAGATTCAAGTGGAAGAAATAAATCATGGGCTGTAACCATAAGTCACTAGCTTCATTTTTAAATTCTGCCTGCTAATTATGCAGAAGTTTTCATTTAACTGGTTAAATTAGCATGTTCCCTGAAAGATTGTAATTTTTTTAGATTTATGTTTAATTTGTTTTAATTTGATGTAACATTGGTTTACAACACTTTATTATTTGGGCACTTGGATTGTTTGCATAATTTGGTTATTGTCAATAGTGCTGCAATGTAAGTTTCCATTTTATAGTATGAAAACCCTCTGAACTCTTCATTTGAAAGATTTCAAAAATTGTTTCAAGTTTATGCCGCACACAAAGTTTTTAATAAAAAGACTATTTTTGGCAATATAATCATGAAAGAAATACAAACAGGTCAGACTGACCTCTACCTGCCCCCCACATGGTCCTCCATACCTCCCTAATGTTCATATGTTCAGGAATTCCAATTCTCAGTCAATCCCACCAATTGGTTTCCTGAGTCATGCTCAGTCAGGACAGTGACTTAGAACAAGTTTAATTCCTGTTGTGCCTTCATTTAGCTTCAGTCTTAAAATAAAGTTGACTTTAAGATGTGTTATGAGTATGTTGGTTATCAGTGATCCCAGTGCCAGTGTCTACAACTGTTAAAAACTTTCCCTGGGGAAGTACCATTGATGTTGGTGTGGGACATTTAGATAGCTGTTAGCTACCCAAATCAGTAATGCTGCCTGCTGACCTCTCGTTCCTGGGGGAGGAAGAATGCTCATCAGTGAAACGTGAATGGAATTGTTAAGGGAGAACTAATAGTAGAATAGAGATTCTTAGTTACAAACAGAAATGTGTCAAGGTATGAAAGCCCAACTGATGCAAAGAAGGAGGATAGTGAGTTCTCAAGGGGAAGGAATTCTCCATATATTCTATGGAGTGAATTCTGGGTGAAGATTAACTTGAACCACAAATGAGTCTTATTGAGTCTGTGTGTACCCTGGTCAAAGCATCATTCTTGCTCTTTGGATAACTCTTTAAATGCAGTGTCTAGTAGTTGGAGCATGAGAACTGTCTTGGTATTTTGAGAACTTCAACTCTGAAGTCAGAAACCTGAATTCCAGCCCAAGTTCCAACTTGTCCAAGCTGAATGACTGGACAAGTAACATATCTCCTCCACGCTTATGTTATCTCACCTTAAAAAGGACCTGATAATAATGTAATAATACCTTCCCAATAGAATTATTGGAGATAAAATGAGATCCTATATTTAAAGTGCTAATCAGTTCTGACACCATAATTAATCATGCTAGCTGCAATGGTGTGCTACAACTGGTTTATCACACACTTCCCCACAGCCAACCATTGAACATTAAGGCAAGTTGCAGCCTTTCAACTATTGATAACCTGAAAATGGCTGTTGTGAGAGTCACCAGAGATCAGCAAACATTACAGGTCAAGGCTTCAACCTTCACGCAACCCCGTTGGAAGGGCAGATCACCAGCACATCACTGGTTAGCTATTTTTATTTTGTGTGGGTTTTGGGTATTTTTTCCTGCCTCTGTCAACATCTCTGAAATAAGTAGATATAATAATACTCCTAACCCTGGCAAATCACAGTGAATGGTATCAGTTTGACTTGCAGTGAGCCAGTTTTGAGATGGGGGTGAATGACTGTTTTGTGATCTGCTAAAATTCCTAGAGTAGAAGTAGATTTTACTCTGATGCTTTTATTGCAAGGTAACAGAAACTTTAGACCCTGGAATTAGACACTGGTTTTCCAGTGCTCTTTTATTCCCTGACAAGTACAGTCTGAGCTACATCTAGTTAATATCTATATTGCTTTCAGCCTTTTGCCAAAGGAGAAATTCTTCCATTGTCTGAAAAGTTCTGAACTCCCAAATTAGCATGACTTTACTATTGGTGTGGTAGACACAAAAATGTTTTGCCAAAAAGAGCTATTTGACCATTTTTTGTTGTTGTTGTTGCAAAGTTAGGAGAGGCAAAAGAATTGTTTTATTCTCATTACATTTAGTCCCTTGCCTGAACCAAAAAATGGAGATTGGTGGTAGTATCCAATTAGAATTCTCCTACTTCTTTCAGAACACTAAAGATCAAATTTCTCCCCTTTTATAATAGAAACAAACAAACAAAAAACCCCAAAAGTAAAGCTTCTTTAAAAAGAGACACTTTAGGGAATTTACAAACTACATCCTGTCTTCTTGTAGATATTAATACCTTCTAGAGAGGATTGCATGGATCCTTGTGTACCTCGCTTAGGAATCATAGAGTTGCAGTTTGTTAGTCCCATTTACTTTTCATAAGAAAGAAAAAGCATTACCTGATGTCAGAGGGTCTCAGATTCCATAAAGGGGAGTTTCCAAGGTTTTCTGTGTAATCTGTGGGGCATTCTGAAATAAGGGGTAGGGTGTCCGGAGGATCGAGACAGCACTTATTTTTCCATCTATTCAAACTTGAATCTTTTTCAGTTATTTATGTAAGTCTGATTATTTAGACCTTTAGAATCAGTTCAGCTTATTGAATGTCCAATAAATTCTAGGCACAAACCCTGCCTTAAGGAACTTGATCTGGTAGAGAAAGCCCTGAAACAAACCATTAAAAAATATCGCATGTATTTATAACAGTATGTGAGTGAGAAATGACGTGAAGGCTTATGGGGGAATAATGTCAGCCATGTCCGCAGTATGAAGAGTTTATCAGGTATCAAGGGAGGGACTGCTGCTCCAGGTGGAGGTAACAGTTCTGGCTTTCCTGGGATTTGTAATAGTTACAATTTCCTTTTATTCCAAAGCTGTTTCTTCACAAGATGGTGAGCCCTGTGAGGTCAGGGAGGGCTCTCATCACTGCCACCTCTGCAGGGCTTTTGCATGATACAGATGCTCACATCTCAGTGGGCAGTGAGCATCTATCTGATCATGCAGAAGATCTCCTTCTTCCATTGTGATCTTGTAAGCAAAGCCATTGTGAAGAACACTGACATGAAGAAACATTCACTGAGTGATATCAAAGCTTGGATTTGAAATTGGCTCGTAAGCAAAAAGCCCAGGGCAAAATTGGATATCTAATCTGTGGATATGGTCTGTGCACAAAACCACATTTCCTTTCATTTATGTGTATGTGTAGCTTAAAGATACCTTATTGTGATTATTGGTTATTGAGTTTTTGATAAATTTCTTGGACTGCTTTCTATAGAAAACTAGTGACTTCCTGGCCACAGCAATCCGACAGCCTTTCATGCACAGCAAAATTAAATCTCTTGGTGGTTCAATTTATATGTACCATGTTGATGTACAGACATACAGTCATATCTTCTCAGGCTGTGAAATTCCCCTCCTTTCTTGCAGAGATACACTGTCTCTTTTCCTGTCTTGGAGTTAGTTGTCTATAAGATAGAATTTTTCCCATGTATGAACCAAACCTACTTTGTAAGTCCAAAGGCGCTTCTTAATTTGCAGGTGTATATTAAATTCACACATTTCAGATTGAAATTCATACAATCTATTTTGCATTACTCACACTTAATAGTAATTTCTTTTGGCTATTGCCCTCAGGCTATCTAAGAATGAAAAAAATAATTTTGTTCTTTATTTTAACTGTGTTCACAGATTGTAAATCTAATTAGTTCTCTTTTTTTTTCTCTTAAAGTAACATACACTTTACTCTGAACAAAGACTGATAAGTAGGGGCTTTACCTTATAACCCATGTTTATCTTACTTAAATTATCCTGTCAGTTCACTTGGAAAATTCATCTTTTTTCTGCCCTAATTTGCTGCATCAAGTTGATGTGTGCCACTGATAGATATGGTATCCACCTGTGAAATGGTGAGGAAAATTATGTCCAGATTAGGTAATGCTTTAAAATTCTTCTATTTCAGAGCTAGGAGGGACCTGATTTTTCATATGGAGCCAGAGAATCCATTTGTTCTATGAGAAATTTTTGATTATTGTGTTTTCATTTAGATGAGCAACCACAATTAGATATAGATAGATAGTCTGGCCCAGGGGTATAACCTCTCTGAATTGAGAACTAGAGTGAGATTTTTAAGGTCACACAACTTGGCATCAGGTATAGGATCAAGATAGACCTAAAAGAATCCAGCAATCCAGTGCAACCTGGAGCCTATGGATGGTAAGTCTAGGGTCCATTTTCACCAAATTGGACTCCAATTACATATGTAGTGAATTGTGGGCATGGCCTTGGTAGAATTATAATGTCAGTGACATAGGATAAGAGAGATTACTCAAAGTCCATGTGGAGTGATGAGAAGCCTAGAGGGGCAATACCAAGGAGGAGCAGCCCCCATCCTAGAGCAGTCTCCTATTTATTTAGAACCAGTGGGGAATGTACATGCACAGGGATGTGTTATTGGGGATGCGATATCGGGTTTACATTATTGCCTGGTGCAAGCAAGGGTGGAGTGACCAGGGGCCATTGCTTGGGGGGCTCCATAGTTCCCGCTAATCAAAATATATTAGCTCTATTACCTACTCTTACCTAACTTACTGCTAATATTTACAAGTAAGGTATTTTAGCAGATCTTGCTACTCTGGTCATAATATCTACCTGCAGTTTTCAGCAAATACTGGTTTCCCAGTATGTTCCTCATACCAGGACTTTTTCCCTCGGTGAGAGGCCTCCTACCTGATTGTACATTTAACTTAACCAGCAGGAACTCTGGGCACCAAGACAATATCCCCAAGAACAAGAAGGGTTGGGATCTCACACCACCTCCAAACTTCTATAGCAGGCAGTTATATATTTCTGATATCCAGGGCACTATCTGAATTATAAGGCTGCTGTTATCAGGATCTTCTAAGAGCAAGCCATCCTCACTATTCTTTGAATATTTATCATATGTGCCATATGTAAAGGTATATCAGACATACCTTTTTTTTTTAATGTTAAGACTGAGGTGGTGAAATAATCCCCAAATTATAGTAGCTCATAAGAGCAAAGGTGTTTTTCTTGTCCATATGTAATCTCCAGCTCCACTTTGCCATGGTTCTGCTCACTGCTTTGTCTCATTTTGATATCCTTGATACCTTCAGTGTCCCCTGTTCTTATAGCTTAGTGAAAACAAGAAAGGTGGCTCAGAAGCATTCAGAACTTTGCAGATATCACATCATTTTTGCTATATCCCATTGGCCAAAACAATTTATGTGGCCAAACCTATTGCCAGTGGAACTAAGAAATTGTATTCTCTCCACAAGGCATCACATTGTGGGTAGAAATGGATGATCCTCTCCCAGGGAGGGCTGCATAATCAGGAACAACACCACCTACCACAGGTGGACTTGACCCACCCATGCAGCTGAGCACCTTGTAGTGACTCATGACTCTGGCTGACTGGGTTGTTCAAATTTTGTCTTTAATTTTAATTATTTGGAGGTTTTATTTATTTTTTTAAATAAAGATTTATTTATTTTTGTACAAGAACCAGGGTACAGGCCAGATGCTCGGAAAGGGGAGAGATTCACCAGAGACAGAGTGGCAACTGATGAAATACACTGCTAAGGGGAGCAGCGGGCGCAACAGGAGAGGTCTGCTGCGCCATGTGGGACCCTTTGCAGAGGCTGCGAACAGCTTCACAGCAAGGCGCTCAACCGCCTGAGCCACCAGGGGAGGCCCTATTCAGAGGTTTTAGTAGTGAAAAGCCAGAAAGCTCTAGGGCTGGTTATAGAAATAGAAATCTTGTCTCATGCTCGCTCTTTTCCAGTAGAGGAATTGAGGCCCACTGGAGCGACTTGCATAATAACATCACACAGCAAGGCTGCACTAAGTCCTCTCTTCGCAGTGTCAATTTGTGAAGATGTTAGAGAACTTCTGCTTTGCTGATCAGAAAAGAAAAATGTTTTTATTGTTCCTGAAATCATACCCTACCTGGGAGATGAATTAATAAGATAGAACCTGAATGGTCAGCTTTGAAATGAAAACTGTCTCAGTTTTCTATCAATTTTTTTCCCAGCCACTTTTGTATTAGAGATAATTTATCTAAATTGATTATGTGGCATCAACAGAGCACCAGGAGTTGTTTAGTGCTATAGTAAGTCACAGTTCCTGCCAAGGCAAATTGTGTCTCTATTTTATGAATAACTCTATACCCATCCTTATTTGACTTAAAATAAAACCTGTATGTACTATGTATTGTATTTCCTTCCAGCTTTTATGTGGGTCAAACATAGGTAGATGACTTAACACTGGAGACATGAAACTGGGTGAGAACTACTCAGTGGGTTCTAATAGAGCTCAACGGATAACAGATAAACCCAGTGCTGCCTGTGGGAAATGTGAATAACTTCTTTCAGCCACTAACTTTCCCAGCATCCCAGTTCTGTTCTTCAGTGATTTCAATTTTTTTTTAAGATTTATTTATGCAGAACCGGGGTACAGGCCAGATGTGCGGGAGGGTGAGAAGATTCACCAGAGACAGAGCAGTGAACAGAACAGGCAGACTGACTGAAATACACTGCTGAGGGGAGCAGCAGGCGAGACAGGAGAGTTCTGCCATGCCATGTGGGTATCTCCGAGGCTGGCCGGGATTGAACCCGCACTGCAGAGGCTGTGGACAGCTTCACAGCCCTGCGCTCAATTGCCTGTGCCACCAGGGAGGCCCAGGTTTCAAATTTTGAGGTCATAATGATGAAATAGATGGAAGTTACTAAAAGAAATCCCAGGTAGAGACCTATGGTTGGGAGACAACAGAAAGAGGTAAAATAGGAACTGTCACTATTTGGGGGAGGGAATGGTAATGGGGGAGACAAAAGTGCTTGTTTCAAGAAAGACTCCAAAATAAGATGTAAGGACAGTGAATGTGATGATTGCTTATTAGCCCCCATAAGCCACTGACCTATAGTTTAATACCTTTTCTCAGTGGAAGCTAATAGGCTAACACCTATTGATGAATGATGGCACAAATCTTGGTTAACAATATTTCACTTTCTAAAATCTCACCTCTGTGACCAAAATAACTTAAGTATTTGTCTGCATGTGTCAGTGTCTTGAACAACATAGGCCACAAACTTGGAGCTGCCAGCATAGTTAAGGTTCAGTGGCACATATGGGTGGTGTTACAGGGTAGAAAGAGCACTCTCCCCCTGGACACACACAGTTTCTGTCTTTAGCTTATGGCAATGAAAGGGGAGTGGGAGGAAAGGACACTTACAAAATGGGGAAGGAGGGCAATCTGGAGAATGACCAATTAAATTTTGAAAAGTCTGCTTTTTACTTCCTCTCACCTCACAAAATATCTCCCTATAAATTGAAAAAGCTCAGGTCCCTTACATTTTTCTGAAACTTCATGTTTTAACATCCTATGCAAACTGTTCCATATCACATCAAAATAATTTCTCCCTTCATTGTCTCAGGGTTATTTTCCCTTAAATATAAGTGTTAGGAAAGCAATTTGATTAATAATTGACGTTGTTGAACTTTCTTTATTTTACTTCTCCAGCTTGCTTTCCCCAATCTTTCCTCTCTCTTTAGCAGCAATTTCTAATTACTTCTAGGTAAAAAATTTATATAAATAGAAATTCTTGATAATCTACTATTATTGAGTAGTGATAATACTCGATATCATGATCTCTTAGGGAGCTTTAAAAATCCTGCCTAGGGGGCCTCCCCGGTGGCACAGCGGTTGAGCGCTGGGTTGCAAAGCTGCCCGCGGCCTCTGCGGCGCCGGTTCGATCCCCGGCTGCTCCCCGGCCACTGGAGGAGGGTCCCACATGGCGCGCAGACCTCTCCTGCCGCCCGCTGCTCCCCTCAGCAGTGTACTTCTGTCCTTCTGCCTGCTCTGCTTCCCGATCTGGCTCTGGTGAATTCTCTCACCCTCCCGCGCTTCTGACTGTACCCAGTGCATGTATAAACAAAACAAACAAACAAACAAATAAATAAATAAATGAAACATGCCTCTATTAAAAAAAAAAAAAATCTTTAAAAAAAAAAAAAAATCCTGCCTAGGGCCTCCCTGGTGGCACAGCGGTTGCGCGCTGGGTTGCGAAGCTGCCTGCAGCCTCTGCAGCACCAGTTCAATCCCCGGCCACCGGGTGAGGGTCCCACATGGCCCACAGACCTCTCCTGCTGCCTGCTGCTCCCTTCAGCAGTGTATTTCATCAGTCTGTCTGTTCTGCTCCCCGCTCTGGCTCTGGTGAATTCTCTTATCCTCCCGCATTTCTGACTGTACCCAGTGCCTGTATAAATAAATAAGTAAATTTAAAAAAAAAAATCCTGCCTAAACTCACTCCCTTGATATCCTTATTTGGTAGGCTTTGAAGTGATCTAGGCGCCTGAATTTTTGAAAAGCTTCCTAGGTAATTCCAAGGTAGGATCATCTAGTTCTTTGCCTAGGTAGAGAATCCTTGCATGGGAAAGCTTGTTTTCCTCTTGTTGCCTGCTGTAAGTCACTTCCTCCTACCAAAGATAGGTGGGAGTCACTTCCTCCTACCAAAGTTCCTTGGCAAAGGATCTTTGTCAAGTCATTTTGGCAACATTTCCAATGATGTCCCTATGGATATGTAGAAAAATGTAACCTGAACGATAGTTATGACATGAATTCTTGACTGGTTGAATGACTACACCAAAGGGTATTAATTAGTAGATGTATACTGGACGGGAAAGAAAGCTTTAATATCATACAATAGGGATTTGTACTCGACCCTGTTCTGTAAGTGCTTTAATGGGAAGGTAAAGATGAAGACATCAAATTTTTGGATGACCCAAAACGATGAAGGACACCTTATATTATGATAATTTCAACAACATTTAGAAAGAACTCAGCAGATAGAGGAACCAAAATTAGCAAAATGAAAAGTAAATTTAAAAAATGAAAGGAGGTGGGAACAAATGTAAAACCTACACTTATCACTGTATGATGAGTAAATTAGAGTGACTAGTATAATTGTCAATACTTGATGAAGGTTTGTGCCCGCATGTACCACCTGGGGGCTTATGGCTTCCTAGAAGTTTCTTATGAGGGTCTCAGGGAACCTCCAGGCAGGCCAAAAGATCTGGGATCTCATGAGGACTTGAGATACCTAAAGCTAGTGAGGAAAACCTTGGAATTCCCCCTGCACCCATGCCCATCTGTAATCTACCATTCACAGTGCTCTGCCCTCTCAGTTATTTTAAACTCCAGGGTAAGGACCATGTCTTACCCCTTTCCAAGTTCCTAGGGCCAAGTGCCTGACACAGACAAATTGGGGAATCAAGGGAGTCTGCACAGGCAGGGATTTTTGTCTGATTTGTTTACTGATGTATCCATGGGACTTAGAATAATGTTGGCATGAGGAAGGTCTTAATATATTTTTAAAAATTATGTTCATTGAGGTAACATTGATTTATCACACTTAATATATTTTAGGGGTATAGGTTCGTACCTCTACAAATGTGTTACCACACCATACCCACCACCAAAGCACCAATAGTCTTCTACAACAGTCCACTGGATGCCGTCCCCCCTTTGTTCTCACCCTTCCAGTCTCCCCTGTTAATACATGTTCCATGAAAGAATGAATGAAACATACAGATGCTCAGTCAATCTTAGCCATTCATTCTCAATGTGTTCTTGTCATGTCTGCTGATAAGACACTGCTTGGCTATTCTAGCGTTTTTAGGAACTTCATGGCCTTTTTATTTGCTTCTCTGATTATATTGTAGGTTTATTCAGAAAGGTCCAGCTAGGACAAAAAATTTGATGATCCTTTGAAAAGACATAGCTCAGATGTAATGAATTCATTACCCTTTGGCAGGAAGTTAAGTGCACAGGCTGAAGTCTGGGCTCAGGTTCCAACTTGGACAGCTATTTATGAGATTTATGACTTGGGAAAATAACTTGTTTTTTGAAACCTTGGTTTTCTCATTTTTAAAATGTAGATAAAACACTTAATCCGGAGGGTAAATACAGTATATATAACACAAGGTATCATCTTAATTAATGACACCATTATTATTAATTCACCAAGGTCTTGACTGAAATAAGAGCCTTAAGTAGAGAGGGAGAAAAGTCTTATGGAAAAATCAAGAAAAAAAGAAATTAGAAATTGCTAAAGGCTTGCCTTCAAGGTTTAATTCTTCTGTATGTCAGAGCACCTGCTCCTATTAGACAAGTAAGCTCCTTAGAGGGGGGAAATAGAAGCCCTACATTGCTGAGGGAGCTCTGGTCTCCATGGTAACAGCACATTAGATTCTGATGCAGGTACACCTGGTATTCTCAGGTTGCTCCACCATATGGCACCTCAAATATTTCATCAAGGAAAAAAAACCACCTTGACCTCCTCCTACTGTGCAGGCACACACATGCATGCATACCCTTCACAACCTCTCTGTCTAATCCACGGCTGCTGAAGCTATATGAGCCTCTGTCACAGAGATTGGAAACACAGCTCTGAAAGCCATTCAATCAAACAAAGGGCCAGAACAGTTGTTCTTGCTTCAAAGAGGTGCCCATCAGAGAGGTACCTGACAAATAGATTTGCAATTTGCCTTTTCTATGAGACAGATGCAGAAATGGGTCCTCCCCCCTCAACTCACCCCTGGCTTGCTAATAAAGCAGCCCCATTCATAACCCTGCTGAAAGCAGAATCACATCCTTGACCATGACTCATCTCATGACACCATTTGTAAAAGTGTCCTCTCAAACTCTCCCTACATATAAATGCCCATTAAATGCTCTGCTTTGAACTGGTTTAAAAGGAAAAAGAAAGATTTCCTGGTAGGATTAAAAAAATGCAGACAGCCTGTAGCTGCCATGTGACACAACCAAAGAATTATGGCTGCTTAGAGATTTCCTGCTCTGCTTCAGAAACAGATGTTTAAAAACTTCATGTTAAAAAGAGATGTCAGAAACTGGGGACAAAAGTCACTGTTCCTTGCAGCATATCAAAGTCTTCCTTTTCAATGGGCATCTTATTGATTTGGTTTCTTCACACCACATTCCCCAGAAAGCCCATTTAAATTAACCACGCATGCTGCTCCAGCATGCTTGGGTGCAACTGTAGTGCCTTGTATATGTTATGCTTCATAAAGGGCCTTTGAAGACAATGTCTTAAAAAGCCACAATTGAGAAATGTTTGAATTTGGGTTCTAGAAATGTTGGCTTAGTTATGGTGCTCTAGGTGGCTTTTTTAAGTACCTTGGGTACCCACTAAGTAATAAATAATAACCAAATGTATTTGTCCAACATGGGAAAGTGAACTGTGCTCTATAAAGTCAGTAGTTTATGTTTTGAAACTGGCGCTGTGGGCAGGGTTCCTGAATCATTATTTACTTTTAATTTGTGGGAAAGGCATTATGTTTAAAGCAATAAAACTTTTCCTTCCATGTCACAGCATTAGTTTTAATTTGTGGGAAAGGCATTATGTTTAAAGCAATAAAAACTTTTCCTCCATGTCACAGCAACCTTTTGGCAAGGTCATTGCCTTTTCTCTGAGCTACTTCTCCACCCCCTTGATCATGAGGATGCTTTGCCTGTAGATTCAAAAAGAATTGTCAGTCTCTTGAACATATTTGACCTCTCCTAAATATGCCTGTCTGTCATTCTTCCAGTTCCAGTGAAGGTGAAGTAGGCTTATCCTTCTCTTCTCCGCCCTCTTACAACTAAAAGACCACAGCCATAATACAACAAACAAGCATAAGATGATTATGAAAGGCAGAAAAATAAAGCAGACTCCTAAGTTTCTTAGGACTTGAGGCATATCACAGTGGTGGGTACCTTGGCTTCCTTATTGCTTTCTATGTATTCCAGATTAGGGCTCTCATAAGCCTCCAATTTAGAATTGCCAATAAGAACAGACTCAGTGAAAAACTTCAAGAAAACTCTGATTTCCATAGCCACAAGACTGAGAAAGGGATGAGTTAACAACAGAAAATTATTTTGGCAATACTCACCCTACTGAGGTCAAACACCAGTGGAAAAACCATACTCTCCATCCCCGGAGTTTCAGCAGGATCAAACAGGGAACCGAGCTTCTATCACAACTTCCCTACCCCTCAGAAGCAGGTTCTAGCACTCTAGTTCACCTGTTCAATAGGCTAAGTGGAGACATAATCTTCTATTTCCATCTCAAATCTTTCACAGTTGACTTGCTGGAAATTGTCTGCAGGCTGAGTGGGTAGTTGATCTTCTATCCTCTGTTTAGTGGAGATAGGCAGTGCTCTAATTCCCCACCTCCACTCCCCACCCCGGGATAGTATTGTAGTTGCACCTCATGCTTATCTAGTATCAAAGAAACAGAATGAATTGGGAGACACAGTTGACCTGCTGATTCCCTTCTCCCTTTCCCTGCTGTTTTAGGGTCCAGCAAGGAACTGAACTTCTGTTCCAGCCCTGCAGCAACAGAGTGATATGTGTCAATCCTCCACATCCCCACTGCCACGTGCCAGCAGGTACCCAGGGGGAACTGAGGTCACACTCACCCTTAGAGACAATGGAGCCATGGAATTGATGGCATAGTTTTGCTGGGAATGTATCAATGGAATGGATCCATAAATCTATAGATATTAGAGACTGAGATCCAAAAGGTGTGAAACCCACACCAAGACATACTATAATTATACTTTTTTAAAAATCTTGAAATTATCCAGAGAGAATGCAATACTTCTAGGGGAATGACAGCAGATTTCTCATCTGAAACCATGGAGGCTAGAAGGAAGTGGCACAACACATTTCAAGTATTGAAAGAAAAAAGTGGCAACCACAAATTCTATATCCAATGAAAATATCAAGAATAAGGGGAAATAAACATATTCTCAAAGAGAAATTAAGAAATTTTGTTGCTAGCAAGCCTATTCTCTTAGAATGACTATAGAAATTTCTCTATACAAAAAATGATAATAGAAGAAGGCTTGAACTCACAGAACATCAAAATGGGAAAAGTAGGGGAAGTAGATTATCCTACTTCTCATGGGTTTTGTAAAGCATATTTGATGGCTGAAGCAAAAATGCCATTGATGTAGTCTCAATACCTCTGGAGAAAACACTTAGAACGTTATATTTAAAATGGGGACAGGAGCAGAGGGGAAAGGAATTCTGAAGACACATTAGGGAAGTTAAAGGGATGAAAATGGAAGCATAGTTTATATACTTTGAAGTTGTCAAGACCATGCTAGTAGACTGTGATAAGTTATATATGTATATTGTAATAGCTGTAGTAACTACTAAGAAAACTATGCAAAATGAGATGCTCGAAAACATAAATATATCAAACAGGAATCTAAAAGAATGCTCAAGTAACCCAGAGGAAGTCAAGAAAGGAATAATGGAGGAATTAGAAACACAGGCAACAAACAGAATATAAATAATAAAGTTGGAGATTTAAGCCCTAACATATATTAATAATAACCTTAAACACACATAAATATATGAATTAAAAGGAACTGATTGAATAAATTTAAAAAAACACCATAAATCAACATATGTTTTAATGAGAAACTGACTTCAACAACATTGGGAGGTTGAAAGTAAAAGGATAGAAGAATTATTATGCAAATAATAATAATGATAATAGAAAGCAGGAGTGGCTTTATTAATATCTGATAACACTGAGTTCAGGCAAAGAAAATGATGAGGGAAATTTCAAGCCACAAAGAAGACATAAGGCAATAAGAGAAAAGATAAACCACTGCTCTGGTTTGGATGGCACATGCATCCGTCTTCCTCACTGAACCATAAGGGACTATGAGGGCAGGAATCATGCTGACGGCTCTTGCTCTCTCACCCAAGAGATGCTAATGAGAAGTTTTTAAATAAATGCTGTAGAAGTCTGTTGCAATTGCTCTCTACTCACAAGGATGCCCCTTTCCTCAAAGAAACCAAGGAAATCCAACTGTCCATGGCACTGTGGTACACCATAGTGTCTACTTGGATGACTGGCTCACTCTTAACTTGAGGTGCTGTGGGGGCTTGTTTTCTCAAAGTGCTCTTCTTTGGGGTATGATTAGAATCTCCCTTTGGGTAACTGGAATCTAAGTGTGGGGAATCTGCCCTTCAGCTGCTCCTTGGGCCTGTTTTAGACTCTCCTAAAAACCTAAGGGTTCTTATGCAAATAACTTTATCAGCTCTCCTGAGAGACATATGTAGATTAGGCCCCACAGTGACCCTACACTGGAAACCATATCCATAAATAATCTCAACTATAAGACACATTGAGGTCACCCAGCATACTATTTGATTAAGTAATGCATTGAAATGCAGTGAGAGATCCCATCTCATGATTAGAACGTAAATCTGAGAGAGACTGGCTAGGAATAAATAGAGGCCTTTCTTGGTTGTATCATTATGATACTTGGTGGTTGAAAAGGAAATTATTTACTTGGGAAATCTCCACAGTGACATTATGAGATCATTGGTATGTTGCTAATGATCTCTATGCTCTTGTTTTATAGCTTACTATTTGCTTAGTGTCCAAAATTTATAGGATGTGACATGGCGGCGACAAGTTTGCCCTAAGTCATCAGCACCCTCAGTGAGAAAGGCCAGAGCAAATGAGACTGTGGCTGTGGAAAGGTTTTCCCTTGAGGCCTTTTAGAGGCAAGCCTGGAATTGTGGCCTCAAAGCTCATCAGAACTCAAGAGGTCCAGCCAAAACATCTCCTGACCACATGTTTCTGATGAGCCCCTCCTGGTTCAACTTTCTATGATGCCATTTTCACTGGGGGTGGCCAACCTTCAAATGTTGGTGGTTATTTTCCTATGATGTTCCTCCCTAAACCAGGTCTTTTCCCTCATGACCAGCCCCATCCCCTGGCCTTCAGGTGACGGCATTAACCACTCACCAGGGGGCACCAGTCCAGACACCCTATTACCTTTCCACATGGGCCTTAACCTCCTCCTTTGTCATCTACAGTGATCTCAGCCCCTCTGTGGCTTCTGCATTTGTCCATATCCTCAACTTTAGGATTCATCTTGGCTTTCATTTGTCCTATGGCTTGCTCTAGTTTTGACCCCTGATCTTCTCTCGGACCCACCTGTACTGCTCTTAGTCATGGCCCAGCTAGGCTTCACCTTTTTGACAGAGCCCCCATTGGATACTCCAGTTTCTCCTCTCCTCCCATTCCTCCTTGACCATGAATAGTCATCACCCAAATCTAAATAGTCTTTACGTAACCCCTCTATGATAGGGATGACCATCCTTTCTGTCCTGCACACCTTCCTATCTGGCCTTTATGCAGATGGTGGGGTAGCATGGTGGTTAAAAGTATGAGTTCAGGACCCCAGCTGTTGCCTGACAGCAAACCCAGTTTTTCCTCTCTAGCTATGCGACTCAGAACAAGTTGTGACCCTTGTCAGCTCAGCTTCCTTATCTATATAATGAAGGTGGTAAGAGTTGCTACTCTGCAAGGTTGCTAGAAGAATAAATTAATTAATTCATATAAAGTGTTTGGAACAGGGCCTAGCACACAGTGAAGACTATGCTTTTACTATTTTGCTACATTCTTCTTTAAAGGCTAAGCCAGCTTTTGAAAACTTGTTTCTGTAATTTTAGGAGTGCAGCTATTTTGCCTTGCTTAGCATACCTGGCCACCCAGCCTGAACAGGAAGGCTGAAATTAAAACCAGGTTTGAGGGAGGGGGAAGGGTTTCTACAGGCTTTTCTGTCTGTCATTTTTGAAATGTTCTCATAAAAGGTGAGCTTAATATTAATTCTTTTAATGGAAGAAAAATGCCTACAAAAAGTTAATACCATTTTCTCTAATTTTTAGTCATTTTTGTCAACTGACTCAGGATCTGAGCTCAAAAGTTCTTATAGAGGAGTGTGTGTAGTGCTGCAGGCTGACTGGGGTGCGGGCTGGGCTCCTTATCTCTCAGGGTAGAGCTATTGTGCTGTTTTTCTATCATAGGTGACCTCTAGGGCCCACCAAGGATGTTTGCATTCCTTGAAAGGAAGACTTTAATGTATTTTGCAATATTCTTGTACTTACAGGTTGTTTCTTTCCTCTTAACAAGAGAGGGAAGGTAGGTGGGCACATCAGGATTGAGCACAGGCGAGGCCTGAAAACTGCCTGGTCCCTACCTCTCAGCCACCAGCCTACAAGCTCTCACTCACCTGGTTGCAAGCTGGCCTCTAACAGGCCACACTCAGCAGGGCACACAGCCAACCTTTGTGATCCTGCTCTGCTGTGCAGGCTCTGCTGTGCAGGCGCTGCTGTGAGCTGCCTCTGGGACTGGTATTTTGGGCTTTGTGCCGGGGCCACGTTCTATTATGACTGGAGGCCCAGGTCTCACAGCAGGGGTCTCTGCTGGCTCAGTCTCACCAATGGCACTGTGGAATGATAGTGCTATGAGGGAATGTTGGGAAAGAGAGGACAGTGCTTCCTGAGTGTGGTGGGGGATTAGAGAGACCCAAAATGCCATCTTCAGGAAGATGATGCCTGACCAAGTTTTAAAAGATGCATAGAGCCTCCCTGGTGGAGCAAGGGGTTAAGTCTCAGCACTATGAAGGTATTGGCAGCCACTGCAGCACAAGCTTGATCCCTGACCGGGGAGCTAACCTACATGACGCAGCAGACCTCTCCTGTCTCACCTCGCTCTGCTCTCCTCAGCAGTATATTTCAGTCAGTCTGCCTGTTCTGCTCCCCACTCTGTCTCTGATGAATCTTCTCCCCGCTCCACCACCTCTGCTCTCACTGCAGCTCTTGTATGCATAAATAAATAAATAAAAATAAATCTTTAAGAAAAAAAATGGGTAGCTCTTTACCAGGAGAACCTGGGGAGAAAGTGTGTGTGGGGAAAATTCTGGTAGTGTAAACACCTGGAGCAAAGATGAAGAAGCACCAGGGGTATTTTGGGGAGGGGGGCAGTCAGTGCAATGAGATATGAGGTCACAGCTCTCACCTAGGACTCCTGGGCAATTCTGAGTCACTCCCTGACCCAAAAGTAAACTTGGCTTTGTACTGAAAAAACCTTCATTCTGGCAGGTCAAATAGTCCCATTTTTCTTTCTTTCTTCTATTTTTATGGCTTTTAAAGAGTGAGACGTCTTCCTCCACAGAACAGAGTAATCTTCGGGTCCAGCAGATTTGAAAATCAGGCCGCTTGTCTCTGACACATTCTCTCCTTGACTGTGGCCAACATTGTGATGCAGGCAGACTGTGTGCTGGGAAAGAATTGGAGGACATTCAGGGGAAAACCGTGCTCTAGAGAACTGGCAGGTGATGCGATGGGAGACATAACAAGGCCTGTAATTAAGCCCATAATCGTGCTGACCCACCTCGAGGATAAACAGACTAAACTAATTTTACTCTCCCTCAAGACAGGGATTCCAAGACCCATCTTGGGCAGATCCTCCAGTCATTTATAATTATCCATTATAATGAATAAGCTAGTTAGGCCCTCATATAATTAATTAAGCCTTTATGAAATGATATCTATGTGACAGACAATGCACATCCTACAGGGGAGAAGAGTGAAGCATGGTCTGTGCCTCCAGGAGCTGATGGTTGGCAAGATGGATCCATAAATAAATACCATCATTATATGTGATATGAGCTTATAATCACAGCTGTGGCGATACAGAAAGGAGACACAAACTACCGATGAGGGCCTGGAGTCCAGAAGGGGTAAGAAATGAAGCTGAGAAAGATTATTATTGAGTTGAATCTTGAAGGACGAGTAGATATTTAATAGGTAGACAGATCAGGAAAGAACTTTCTAGGCAGTTGCAACAGCATTTTCAAAGGCATGAAATTATGCAAAATCACTGTATGGATGGCAAATGTCTAGTAGAAGTGGATTAATTCATACACATGAAATCATGCCCTAACCTCCTGACCTATGATAGAGAAGCCAAGCAACTACAGCAGCCTCTCCCCAGTTCTCCTCTCCCTCTCCAGAAGGTTCTAGGCAGCAATAATAGGTCTGTTGAATCAGAGCTTGTGAAGGACCCTCTTTGACGTCTGGGATTGAAATTTCTGTGTTGCTAGATTGTAAGGTACTTAGAGAAGCATAGCAGGAGGGGACTTTGAGATGTAGTTTGGGGTCAGGATGTCAAGATCCTTATATGTCATTCTAAATCTCTTCTGTTGACATAAAGCCAGCAATGGTTTTTAAGCTGAGGAATAGCACAGTCAGACCAGAGATTTAGAATCAACCTGCTCAGCGCAGGGCATTCCACCTCAGTACCCAAGCTCACAGTGTGTGGCTGTGGATGATGGGATGTGTAATAAAGAATGAATTAAATCAGAATTTTGAGGTTTGCAAAGGACATCCTTAATACAAAATGTAAGGGCAGGTTTAATGTTTTTCCCAAAATCTCTTTTATTCACACTGGGGAGGTAGGAAAGGGCTGTAGTTCCGATGACTGTGCTGAGAATTTCCTTGGGTCTCAGAATCACTCTGTGTCCCCCCTTTGAATATGTCAGGCACCAAAAACTACTACTTGCCCCCTGTTCACTAACTTTTTCCCCCTGTTTCACATTACTTTCATGTTCCCTAATTTCACTGAATTTATTTATTATACCAACTTAATTCGTGGCCCATTTATACCCACAATTCCGCAACCCAGGGTGTATACTGTGTGGCTTGAAGGTCTTTCTTTTATCACGGCTATACTCCTCAGAGGTGTAGTTTGACTTTGGAGCTCAGTGGCCTTTCTGGTACCTTCCCTCTCTGGTAATATGTGTTATCAAGAAGCCAAACACTAGCTCCCTCTGTGTGTCCTCCCAAAGAGTTTAAGAAGGGCTAGAATGAGCCTCTAAGTAGGGTCCCAGAAACCACAGAACCATTACTGGCCCTCCCCTATTTCCTGGTTTGCTGCTCTCCCCTCCAATCCCCATTTTACACTGATCCCCATGTCAGTGCTATATCTGCAAACCCTCACAGAGATACAGACTTGGAGGAGGCGGGCTTTCCTGGTTGCAAGACCCCCCCTTACCTTCATCCACTCCTCAGCTGAGCAGGGTTGGAGGCTAACACAGGCCTGTATCTGTGGCAATGGGCAAGCTCCGATAGTCCCAGCATTGTAGGAGAACAGCTTAGACCTTAGCTCTTCCAGAACCTTCTCTTGCTCTTGTCCCAGTTCCCACAATGCCACACTACCAGCCCACTCTTCCCACCCCACACCTGCTGGCTAGCAACAACCTTCTGTCTCTCTGGGATTCTCTCACCTTTTCTTGTTAGTTCTTCAGATCTACACACATCTGCAGTGATGCTGTCAACAGCACCAGCTCTCTTCTCCATAAACCACAGGCCCGAGCCTCACACTTTAATATGTCACATGAAAAGCAGGTAGTCTGAGGCCCAATTATTCTAAAATTACCTACTACTACACTCAGTGTCACTTATTTGAGAAGACTTAAGACTAAGGTTTTTTGCAACTCTGCAACTTATTAATCAACCACCTACCTTTTTTTTTTTTTTTTTTTCAGCATAGGAAAGAATTCTTTTTTTTTTTTTTTTTTTTTTTATAAATTTTATTGTTATATTCCCCATACAATTGCAGCCCCCCATTCTGACCCCAATCCCTCCCCTCCCGCCCCCCTAAAAGTGTCTCTGGTTCATAGTTTTTTGTTGATTTTGATTTTCACTTTCTTATAGTTACTCATTTTCCTGGTCCCTTATTTAAGTTTTCTAGATTCCTGCTATGAGTGAGACCATCCGGTATTTTTCTTTTTCTTTTTGGCTTATTTCGCTGAGCATGATCCCTTCCAGCGCCATCCATGTTGCAGCAAATTGCATGTGTTTATCTTTTTTGAATGCTGAGTAATATTCCATGGTATATATGTACCACATCTTCTTGATCCAGTCATCTATTTTTGGGCATTTGGGTTGTTTCCAAAGCTTAGCTATTGTAAACAGTGCTGCTATAAACATAGGGGTGCAGGTGTTCTTTGGAATTGATGTTTCTGTGTCCTTTGGGTAAATACCTAGGAGTGGAATTGCTGGGTCATATGGAAGCTCTATGTTTAGTAGGTCCAGAAATCTCCACACAGCTTTCCACAGTGGTTGGACCAGTTTGCACTCCCACCAACAGTGCAGAAGAGTTCCTTTTTCTCCACACCCTCGCCAACATTTGTTGTTGCTAGTTTTTTTAATATGTGCCATTCTCACTGGTGTAAGATGGTATCTCATGGTAGTTTTGATTTGCATTTCCCTGATGACAAGTGATGTTGAACATTTTTTCATATGCCTGTTGGCCATTTGCATTTCCTCTTCAAAGAAGTTTCTTTTAAGCTCTTCTGCCCATTTTTTGACTGGATTATTTTCTTTGTTGTTGTTGAGTCTCATCAGCTCTTTGCAGATTTTTGTGATCAGTCCTTTATCATTAGTGTTGGGTGCAAAAATGTTCTCCCAGTTGGTGGGGTTTCTCTTTGTTTTTGTTATTGTCTCTTTTGCTGTGCAAAAGCTCTTTAATTTGATATAGTCCCAGCTGTTTATCTTTGCCTTCACTATCACTGCTTTGGGTGATGTGTCTGTAAAGATGTCTTTGATGTGCAAATCACGTAGTGTTTCGCCTATATTTCCTTCTATATATTTTATGGTTTCAGGTCTTATGTCTAGTTCTTTAATCCATTTTGAGTTGATTTTTGTGTATGGTGTGAGGTGGTGGTCAAGCTTCATTCTTTTGCATGTAGTGACCCAGTTTTCCCAGCACCATTTATTGAACAAACTTTCTTTGCTCCAATGCATAGCCTTTGCTCCTTTGTCAAAGATTAGTTGACCATAAATCTGTGGGTTTATTTCTGGATTTTCTATTCGATTCCATTGGTCTGTAGGTCTGTTCTTGTTCCAATACCATGCAGTTTTGATGATTATGGCTTTGTAGTATAGTTTGAAGTCTGGGAGTCTGATGCCTCCATTCCCTTCTTTTTTTTTCAGGAGAGCTTTGGCTATTCGGGGTTTTTTGTGATTCCATATGAATTTCATCAATAATTGTTCTATTTCTTTGAAGAATGACATTGAAATTTTGATTGGAATAGCATTGAATCTGTATATTGCTTTTGGAAGGATGGCCATTTTAATAATGTTTATTCTTCCAATCCATGAGCAGGGGATGTCTCTCCATTTCTTTGTGTCTTCTTCTATTTCTTTTAACAGTGTTTTATAGTTTTCTTTGTATAGGTCCTTTACCTCTTTTGTTAGATTTATTCCCAAATATTTGATTTTTTTTGTTTCAATAACAAAAGGGATGGTCTTTTTGATTTCTTCTTCTTCAGATTTATTGTTTGTGTATAGGAAGGCTACTGACTTTTGCGTGTTGATTTTGTATCCTGCCACTTTACTGAACTGATTGATGAGTTGAATTAGCTTTTCTGTGGAGTTTTTGGGGTTCTCTATGTATAATATCATATCGTCTGCAAATAGTGATAGTTTGACTTCTTCTTTTCCTATTTGGATTCCTTGGATGTCTTTCTCTTGTCTTATTGCCCTGGCTAGGACTTCCAGTATTATATTGAAAAGCAATGGTGAGAGTGGACATCCTTGTCTTGTTCCAGATCTTAATGGAATTGCTTTCAGCTTTTCACCATTGAGAATGATACTGGCTGTTGGCTTGTCATAGATGGCCTTTATGATGTTGAGGTATGTTCCTTGTATCCCAAGAATTTCAAGGGCTTTTATCATGAATGGGTGTTGCACTTTGTCGAAAGCTTTCTCAGCATCTATTGATATTATCATATGGTTTTTATATTTCTTTTTGTTGATGTGTTGGATAACGTTGATTGATTTTCGGATGTTAAACCATCCTTGTGCCCCTGGAATGAATCCAACTTGGTCGTGGTGAATTATCTTATGGATACATTGTTGGATTCTGATAGCTAAAATTTTATTGAGGATTTTTGCATCAGTGTTCATTAGGGAGATTGGCCTGTAGTTTTCCTTTTTTGTGTTGTCCTTGTTCGGTTTTGGTATTAGTGTAATGTTGGCTTCATAGAACGTGTTTGGTATTGTCCCTTCCTTCTCAATTTTTTGGAAGAGTTTGTGAAGGATAGGCACTAATTCGTCTCTGAATGTTTGGTAGAATTCATTTGTAAATCCATCAGGTCCTGGGCTTTTGTTTTTGGGGAGGTTTTTGATTACCATTTCAATTTCGCTAATTGTAATTGGTCTGTTTAGGTGTTCTATTTCTTCTTTATCTAGCTTTGGGTGATTGTAGAGTTGTAGGAATTTGTCCATCTCCTCTAGATTGTTAAACTTGTTTCCATATAACTGTTCATAGTAGTTACTGATTATTCTTTGATTTCTGCTGTGTCCGTTGTGATTTCTCCTCTTTCATTGATGATCCTGTTTATTTGTGCTTTCTCCCTTTTTTCCTTTGTGAGCCTGGCTAGGGGTTTGTCTATTTTATTGATTTTTTCAAAGAACCAGCTCTTGGTTTCATTGATCTTTTGGATTGTTTTTTTAGTTTCAATTTCATTTATTTCTGCTTTGGTTTTTATTATTTCTTTTCTTCTACTGGTTTTGGGGTTTTTTTGTTGTTCTTTTTCTAGATCTTTGAGCTTCGAGATTAGGTTGTTTCTTTGTGTTCTTTCTTGTTTCTTGATGTGAGCTTCTATTGCTATATATTTTCCTCTTATTACTGCTTTTGCTGCATCCCATACATTTAGGATATTGGTGTCCTCCTTGTCGTTCAATTCAAAAAATTTTTTAATTTCTTCTTTGATCTCCTCATTAGTCCAATGGTCTTCCAGTAGTGTGGTTTTTAATCTCCATGAGGTAGGAAAGTTCCTTGCCTTCTTTTTATGGTTTATTTCTAGTTTGATGCCTTCATGGTCAGAAAAGATGGTTGATATGATTTCAATCTTGGTGTATCTGTTGATGTTTGTCTTGTGCCCCAGTATGTGATCGATCCTGGAGAATGATCCGTGTGCGCTTGAGAAAAATGTGTACTCCGTTTTTTTGGGGTTTAGTGTTCTATAGATGTCTGTTAAGCCCAATTGCTCTAGGTCTTTATTTAGAGCTTTGGTTTCTTTACTTATTTTTTGTCTTGTTGATCTATCCATTGTTGATAGTGGTGTGTTGAAGTCTCCCACTACGTATGTGTTTTCTCTGATGTCTGTTTTCAGAGAGGACAACAGTTGTCTGATATATTTTGGTGCTCCTTCGTTTGGTGAGTATATGTTAATGAGTGTTATTTCTTCTTGAAGTATTGTCCCCTTGATCATAATGTAGTGACCATTGGGGTCTCTTTTTATCTTTTTGAGTTTGAAATCTGTTTTATCTGATATAAGTATAGCTGTTCCTGCTTTCTTTTTTGGTCCATTTGCTTGTAGGATTGTTTTCCATCCTTTAACTTTGAGCCTATTTTTATCTTTTGTAGCTAAATGTTTTTCCTGGAGACAGCAAAAGGTTGGGTTTTGTTTCTTAATCCAGGCTGCAACTCTGTGTCTTTTTATTGAAGAGTTTAGTCCATTTACATTTAGAGTTAATATTGATATGTTAACATCTGTATTTGCCATTGTGTTTGTCTTTCCTTTGATTTTATTTATTTATTCTTTTAATAACTTTTTTTTTTTTTTTTGGCCTTCTTTCATTGTTATTCGTCACTCTGAGGTTCTGGCTTTAGGACTCCTTGTAGTATTTTTTGGAGTGGGGGTTTAGTTGCAATGAAATTCCGGAGTTTCTGTTTGTCTGGGAAGGTCCATATTCTTTCTTCAAAGAGGAAGGAGAGCTTTGCGGGATAGAGTATTCTTGGTTGGCATCTGTTTTCTTGGAGTCTGTTGACTATGTCCCTCCACTCTCTCCTTGCCCGTAGTGTTTCTTCGGAGAAGTCTGATGTCAGCCTGATTGGTTTTCCTTTGAATGTTATCTGTTTCTTCCCTCTTGCCAGCTTCATTATTTTTTCCTTGTCCTGGATTCTTGGGAGCTTTACTATTATGTGTCTTGCTGTATTTTTCCTTTCGTCGTGGAAGTTTGGTGTTCTTCTTGCTTCTTGTATATCAATTTTCAGCTCCTTCTTCACATTTGGGAAGTTCTCTTCAATTATCTCTTTGAATATTTTCTCTGTTCCTACATCTCTCTCCTCTCCTTCTGGTATTCCTATAACTCTTATATTTCCTTTCCTCATGGAGTCAGATAGTTCCCGAAGTCTTTCTTCGTTCTTTTTCCTTCGTACTTCTCTTTCCTTTTCTGTTTTGGTTCTTTTTATTTCTGTGTCTTCAAGATTACTTATTCGTTCTTCCATTTCATCTATTCTGCTTTCATTGCTTTTCCCAGAATTCTTTAGTTCTTCCATTAATTCTTTGATCTCCTGCATTTCTTTTACTTCCCTCTTTAGGGACTCAATTTCTTTCTTCTGACCATTGTTTTCCCTCTCTAGGGACTCAATTGCATTCTTCTGATCGTTGATTATTTTTCCCTTATCATTGTTTTCCTTTATGACTTCTGTCAGTTTTTTAATCACGGCAATTTTAAATTCTCTTTCTGGAAGGCTCAGAAATTCTTCCAAGTTATTGTCGTTGCAATCTGGGGGCTGGCTTTCTTTTTGTGGTGTGCTTTTTCTCTGGAGAGTTGCTAGGTTGCGTGTGGTTCTTCTCCTCCCTACTGTCTGTTTTCTAATTTGCCGTATGCGTTGGGACACTGTGTTGTTGGGACTTGCCGGCATCTTGGGTGGGCTTCTCTGTTCCCCTCTGGTTCTTCCAGGAGTCATCTGTCAGTTTCAAGCAGCCTTTACTGGAGAAAGGTCCCTGTTCTAAAATGCCGATGTGGGGACACACTCCCCTGTGCACCTGGTCTGCCCCGGCAGTGGGTTCCTGCTCCCCTCTGGGCTTGGACTGCAGGCCAGAGGGGGTCTGGCGTGGGCGAACTTCCCCCGCTCACCTCTGGCTCCTGAGGAAGCCTTCTGCAGGTAGTCTTTACTGTAGAAATGTCCCTGTTCTAAAATGGTGATGTGGGACACACTCCCTGCGCTTCTGGTCTCAGGCACACTATTCTGCGCGCCTGGTCTGCCCCGGCTGTGGGTGCTCGCTCTCCCTGTGGGCTCAGACTACTTGTTCAGAAGGGGCCCGGTGTGGGCTAACTCCCCAGCTGGCCACTAGCTCCTTCAGTAGCCTGTGCTGGGGTCAAGTCGCTAGGTGGCACCAGAGATCTCTCCTAGAGCCCTTGGGGAGCTGATTTTCCACCCCGTGGGACAGGGAGCAGAGCAGGGATGGTAGGGTACACCTCAACGGCTTTGGGGTGCTGTGTCTGCCTTGTGCCCCACCGTCGTGGGGAACCCACGCCCCTAATTTCGTGCCCCGGGTCTCAGTTCCAAAGCCCTCAGTTCCAGGACGTGGGCTGTAGCCCAGATCAGTGGCGCGGGAATGGCGCCTTTTGAATCCCGCTCCCCTGCCTGGGCGCCTTGTTCCTGCTCACTCAGGGAGGGCCTCCGCCCGGGTCTCAGTTCCAAAGCCCTCAGTTCCAGGACGCGGGCTGTAGCCCAGATCAGTGGCGCGGGAATGGCGCCTTTTGAATCCCGCTCCCCTGCCTGGGCGCCTTGTTCCTGCTCACTCAGGGAGGGCCTCCGCCCGGGTCTCAGTTCCAAAGCCCTCAGTTCCAGGACGCGGGCTGTAGCCCAGATCAGTGGCGCGGGAATGGCGCCTCTTGAACCCCGCTCCCCTGCCTGGGCACCCTGTTCCCGCTCACTCAGGGAGGGCCTCCGCCGTCTCCCCGCAAGCCTAGGTCGCAGGCGCAGGGCCCTGGGCAGCTGCAATCCGAGCGCAGCTTTAGCGCAAGCTTACCGGGCGGCCGGGGCTGTGTGCTGGTGCTGGTCTCCTCCTGGTGGGCGGGGCCCTCTCCAATGGCGCCTGGAGCTCACCTCTGCGGCGGATCCTGCAGGGTTCGCCTCAGCTCCCGTTCACGGGGTGTGGTGGCTGAAATAGTTCCTTTCCACTCACCGTCCCACTTGCTGCATCCGTTTTTCTTGTTGGGCGTTTTGGTTTGTTGTTTCCCTCGTCTCTGCCGGTCGGAGAGTGCCGCCTCTGTGGGCGGGGGAGGGGAGCAGGGTTCTGCGCTTCCCTCCCTTCTCGTCCTCTTTTATGGCAACTTTCTTCTTCGGGCAGTTTGCTGGAGTCGTCCGTTTATCTTCCGTGTCCCAGTTCTCACTGGGACCTGCCGCTTTTCCTCCCTATTAACTTTTTTTAATGGGAGATCTTACTCGCAGCGTCTCCTCGCCGCCATGTTGCTCCGCCCCTCCCCACCTACCTTTTTAAAACATTTTAAAATAACATTTGATTTACTCTTTGTATAAATATACATTTATTTGCTTCAAAAGTCAAAAGGTACAGAAAAGGGTAAATTCCTTCTTCTATTCCCCAGCCACCTGGCTGCCTACAGCCTACCAAGGTAAACAGATTCATGTAGTGTGAAGTTAAGTCCCCCACCTTATTATGAAAATTTTCAAACCCATAGGAAAGTCAGAAGAATCCAGTGAACCCACTCACCTACATTTGCCAGTTGTTTATGTTTTGCAATATTTGCTTTATCTGTATGTGTGTGTGTCTCTCTCTCTCTACACACACACACACACACACACACACACACTTTTTTCTCTGATCCCTTTGAAAATAAGCTACAAACATTATGAATCTTTACACCTAAATACTTCTGCAGTTTTCTAAGAAAGAAGACCTTCTACACAACCACAATATCCCTATCACACCCAAGCAATTTATTATCAATACAATAAGTTATGTCAAATTCCTTCCATCTGAATCAATAATATCCTTTACAACATGGCTTTACTCTACACTCCAGAGAACACTGACTTCCCTTGCATTGTCGGGTCTCATCCGTCTACCGCAGCTCAGATCACTCTCTTGTAGGAGACCCTCAGTGTGGATTCGGTTTCTCATGATTAGACTCAGTTCTGGTAAGACCTATAATGTCTTCAACCAACTACCTTTGATTCCATAAATGGAAGCCCCTGCTGGAACGATCCATGCAAGGATGTGTAATGCTCCCCCAAAGAATTTATAAAGAACCACCTGAAGGCACAACACAATTACATCAGGATTGTGACTGGGCAACTTTCAAGTCCAAGTAACATAACACAGCGTTATAGTTCTAGATGTTTAAAACTCTGATATAACACTTTTTGAATGTGCTATTGTGGTCAGATTATCATGAGTCCTGCCAGGGAAAATGATTTTTTGATGGCATGATTTTCTCATGTGCCAGAAACTTTAGTCTTCTGTCCTGTTATAGTCAGAAAGATTAGCTCAATATTCTTGTCTAATGTTCTTAGCCAATATTCTTGTCTAATGTTATTGACAACTTGTCTGGCAACCTGTCAGCATCAAGATGCATTGTACTAAATGCCAGTCAGCAGATCAACATTCTGGAATGTCCCAGATGATGATTCATCTTGGTTGGTCACCAGAAAGTGACCATTCTACACCAAACATTTTATAGGAGACATGTTAAAACTCTTCTAGACCTTTTCTCGTCTCTGCAGGGCTGACTCCTGGGATGTCAGCTGTGCACTTCAACATTCAGGGAACTGCTTCCTGAGAAAAGTCTCAATCTTGCTTTCAGGTTCTTTCTTAATCCACTCTGGGTGGAGATGAAATGATACCTCATCCAGGCAAAAATATATAATTGGCTATTCAATTTCTTAGGAAATGTGCAGTTTTGCTTCCTATACTCAAGGTGAGCAGAGATTTGGCCCTTCCTTTCAATCAAGTACTCAGCATACCTGTGTGTTAGGCAATTCTCCTACTGTTATTCTACATTATTAATTTTTTGAGATTCAGTTAGATTGATTTATGTTTGTTTGTTTTCATCCCTTAATGCCCCCTTGATCTCTCTCTCCCTCATGACCTCAGAAACTCAATTCAGTTTCCAACATTTACCAGTTTATAATTACTTTGCTTGATGTCCTTGTATTTTTTCCTTATATTACTCATTTATTTGAAATCATCCAATGTTTGTCTTTATCTTTCTGACTGACTTTTGTACAATCGCCTCAAGTTCCTTCAGCTTTGCTATAAAATAACATTTCAGTTTTTCTTATAGCTTAATCCTTATTCCATTATGTATCTATATCACAGCTTCCTTATTCAATCCTCTATTAGTGGGTACTTAGGTTGCTTCTATATTTTAGCTATTGTAAATACTCCTGCAAAAAACATTGCACATGTTTTTGTGTACTTTGGACAGATACCCCAAGTGGTATTTCTGGACTGTATGGTGTTTCCATTTTTAATTTTTAAACATAGGTCCAGACTTTTTTCACTTGGCCCTCATCATTTGTCCCTTTTCCCAAGCACCAGAATTGAATATGAACAGAAACCCAGCCTTGAAATGTGCACTCCAAGTACGTGGGGCCTCCTTTGAAGTGTCATTTGCATTGGCCAAGCAGAATGGTGGAGAGGAATTTCTTCCTCTCTCTAGGAAATGGCTTATAATCTCTGACGGCACCAGTGGACTGAAGGTTCTGCTGTGACAGTCAGCATGTTGACTATAGCTCTTGCTTGGGGTGGTTGGGTTGTCATTGTGCAGAGTTGAGATACCCTGTGGTGCCTGGCAGGTCTGGTGTAGAAGACATTGCAGAGGTTGTAGGCAGTTGCCACTTGGTAACCTCTGCTCTCCAATAAAAAAATGGCCCTTTTGGATTAAAGATATGTTTGCAGAAAAAGCACCGTTGTAAACATGAATTCTAGTCACAGTGGGTGGGAAGCCTCAATGCACCCCATTAAGCTTGCTCAGGCTTTACATGCAAGCCCCAGGCTGGCTTTCTGCTGGACACAAGTCTGTCAGGAGGGTGCTCGCAGACCTTCCCAGACACTGAGATGTACGGGCTAAGTAGGCCAACTTTGTCTGCCCCCTGCCTCTGGCAGCCAGGACCACTTTGGGGGACACAGCAGGGTATGTTACTTCTTCATTCCTTTTGTTTTCAAAAATTATGGAACAAATGTGACCTACAGCTATTAAAGAAGTAGGGGTGGGCCAATTTGCAATTGATTTCTAAAGGGAATTACTGAAAGATGACAAACCCAAGTCCTGTAACACAAAACACATACCACCCAATTTGGGGGCTCTGCTTCTCGTTGCTATAGTGACTTAGTGTCTAGAACTTCTGCCCGTTCTAGTGGCTCTTATTTCCTGAGTTCATCTTCACAATACTTTCTTCCCCCAACTTGTCTCAAGCTAGCAGAATTTGATGTTGAAAGCAGAGTTATTTTTTCCTGATTTTGCCAAAGGGTGTCAGCTGGGAAAACTTCCCTTTTGCTTGTCACATGCCTCAAAACCTCCTCACCCAATGTAGTGAAGTGGCAGGAACAGTGCTAGAGCAAAACAGATGAGCCCGCCCTGCCTGCTCCAGTTTGGTTGTGGCCACAGTCCTCTTAGGAATCTAGCTCACTCTATCATGCTAGAATAGTAGAGGATTCAGTCACCTGGAGTGGAATATCAAAGAACTTTTCATTGTAAAGCTCCAGGGATGACCATAAACCACTCTTAAAATGGGATCAAGGTTGTCATTAAGGGTCAGAGACAGTGGGCTGTACCCTGCTGGGGTTTTGGAGATGGTTTCTGGAGAGGCCCTGAAGCTCTGGGTCCTTCAAACCAGTCCCATGGACTTTTCATGGACTATTTTCATATCCACCAGTTGCCTGGAGAGGGGAAATGGAGACAGCATCTCCAGGGAATTAGACCAGAAATGAACTCCAGCAGAGCCTGTCAAGGCCTCAGAGGAAAGGGGGTAATTAGCTGGAACCCACCTTCCTTTCTCCTCTTTTATTTATTTATTTATTTTTTTAGATTTATTTTTTTATTTATACAAGCACTGGGTACAGTCAGAAGCGCGGGAGGGTGAGAGAATTCACCAGAGCCAGAGCGGGGAGCAGAGCAAGGAGAAGGACCGAAGTACACTGCTGAGGGGAGCAGCGGGCGGCAGGAGAGGTCTGCGCGCCATGCGGGACCCTCCTCCGGTGGACGGGGAGCAGCTGGGGATCGAACCGGCGCTGCAGAGGCTGCGGGCAGCTTCGCAACCCAGCACTCAACTGCTGCGCCACCGGGGAGGCCCCCTTTCTCCTCTTAAATAAAACAAGGGTCTTCTGTAGTTTGCCCTAAGTACAGAGAACCCCTGCCCTCTTTCCTTTCCTGGGAATGAATAATGCTGTTTGACTCTTGTAACAGTCTATGCATCTGTCCTATTTTACTATCAAATCTGAGAGAAAACCCAAGGAGATGTTTGGGGAAGAGGCAGTCCCAGTATACAGGTCGCAGCCCCTCACAGAAGGCTTAGGGTGTTGAGGTGAGGGGAGATTGGTAGAACCGTGTTACACATCAGCCCTCAACACCAATAGGCCTCCTCCTCTGCTGGAACCACCAGAAGCTCACAGTTCTCTCCTCACAAATCATGTTTTATAAATTTCCTGAACTCATTCTCCCCTCCAATTCACTCAGGCATCTTCAGTTTGGAGTCAAGGTTGAAGTAGGCACCTCCTACCTCAGGAGCACAGATCCAGGACTGCCTTTGGAGAGGCAACCTCAGGGGCCCAGCACAGAGTGGAGGAAAGCTCCATGGTGAAGCCCATGGCGTTTTTGGGACCAGTGGTGCCGATATCCCTGCTCTCATCCCCCTAGACAGCTTCACAGCCTTGGGGTGAAGGACTGCCTTAACGATGTTCACACTGTGATTCCCACTTCCCAGCAGGCACTTCCTGTGGGGAGTCACCATGGTGTTTGGAGACCTCTGGGAAGTCCCCTTCAAGTGTGTCTGTGTGAAGTTATCTCTGTCCTGGTGGACATCGTTGGGGGCAGGCAGGGCACCAGTGCCAACACGGCTACTCATGGTGGACTTGTGAGATGCTGCTGGGGCAGTTCCGATGATTTGATTTGGCTTGGTCTCTTTTTCCATGTAGGCAGCGCAAGTATTTTGTTTTAGGTTCTAGAGATGTCTAAAAAAAAACCACTCCACCCTCCCCTCCTGAAGAAGAATATACAACTCTTGATTTTTCAGATTCCTGAGGTCCATCTTACTCTCAGATATCCATGATTTGTACCTTGTCACCAATAGGAAAGGTTGGTATCAAAAGGGGAAAACCCATCTCATCTTTCTCAATAGAAAAATAACTTTTGGAAAAGTTTATTTTGCCACCACAGTAAACTGCAGAATTTTAAACAATCAAATAAACTCTGAGACTTTATTTCCTTTCTTCTACCCTCTCCTCTCAGCCCTCTCCCTAAACCCATTGCTATAATTTTACTTTCTGTGAATGCCAAGTAGACTTCAGTGCAGGAGGTATGAAGGTAAAAGTGGGGACCCCTGTGTCTACTACGACCCTGGCACAAGCTGAGTTTGATGGCCGACCCCAGCATAAGATGGACAAAAGTGGTGAGGGACAGGTTGTCATGCCCTGGTGAGGTTCAGGTTAGGGAAAAAACAAAAACAAAACCACAGCAGTTTTGGAGCTGCA
Organism: Talpa europaea; assembly: GCF_964194135.1. Lineage (NCBI taxonomy): Eukaryota > Metazoa > Chordata > Mammalia > Eulipotyphla > Talpidae > Talpa > Talpa europaea. The sequence goes on from NC_140072.1 coordinate 91,000,945, forward strand.
GGTCAGGTTTAAACCTGGAAGACACTGCTCAGATACAGCAAAGCTTCCCGTCCAGCTGCAGCGCAGGGCCCACTGCCGGGCAGGACTGCCATCTTGGCAGCCATGTGCAGTGAGTGTCCAGCCTCCACCAAGCCCCCTGACTTTTGAAGATGCTTCCTGTTAGAAATAATCATGTCAAATACTATTATATAAATATCTCTATATGATTAGTTGTTTTCAAAGTTGTATCCTTATAAATGTACTTCTTCTTATTAAATACTGAAATTTATGTAGTTTGTTTCTCATTTTTGTCCTTAGCTCTTAGCTAGGTTTTGTGCTCAGTCATAAAGTTCAATATTGATCTAGTTTTTTGGAAACAACTTTCACCCAACTTTAAAGACAACTTTTAGAGCAATGTACAGAGATATCCTCTATAGTCTTTTGAATTTTTTTTTTTAAATTAACAACGTACCAATATTTCACATCCTTGTTTGTATTTTCACAATATAGAATTTTTTCCCTCAGGTTTGGCACCATGATTTTCCCACCACCAAACCATCCATAGTTCTCCCCAAAGTCCATTGTGCTCCCCCCATACTTTTTCCCCCACCCTCTCTCTCTTCCCAAATAAATGCAATAGATCTCCATTTACTTAATTCTTCTTTGATTTCATTCATCACAGTTCTATGGTTCCTTTGTTATATTTATACCCAAGTATTTCATTTTGGGGGGTTGATAATGTAAATGGTACAAATTCTATTTTTTCAGTGTTGGTATATACGAAAGCAACTAACTTTTGTATATTAACCTGTGTATGATAACCTTACTATGTTAGTTATTATTTACTTATTAATTCCAGAAGGATTTTGGGGTTTTTTTGGTCAATTCTCTTAGACTTTTTTTTAAAGATTTATTTTTATTAATGCTTACAAGAACTGGATTGTAGGGGTTTGTAGGCCAGGGTTGTAGAGGGTGAAAGAATTCACCAGAGACAGAGTGGGGAACAGAACAGGCAGATCTACTGAAATACACTGCTGAGGGGAGCAGTTGGTAAGACAGGAGAGGTCTGCCTTGCCATTGTGTGTTAGCTCCCTGGCCGGGAGGAACTCATGCTGCAGTGGCTGGTGATAGATCGGTAGTGCTGAGACTTTAACCCCTGCACCACCTGGGAGGCCCTTCTTTTAGATTTTCTATATAGATGATCATATCAGCGGTGACCAATATATTATTTTGAAACATGTGGCTTAATCTTGACATATTTGGGGATTTTCCAGTTATCTTTCTGTTATTGCTTTGTAGTTTAATTTCATTGTTGTCTATATGATTTATATTCCTTTACATTCGTGAAATTGTGTTTTATGGTCCAGAATGTAGTTTACCTTAGAAAATGTTCCTATGAACTTGACGAGAAAAAATGTTTATTCTGCTGTTGTTGGATGAAATACTTTAGAAATGTGAATTACATCCAGTTGATTGCTGGTGTTGTTGAGTTAAACTATGTTCTTACTGATTTCAGCCTTCTGTGTCTGTATATTTCTAAGAGAGGTGTTGAATTCTTCAAAAATGATAGTGGGTCCATCTATTTCTCCTTGAAGTTCTATAAGTTTTTTACTCATGTAATTTGATGCTCTATTATTAAGCATATATGTTAAGAATTGTCTTCTTGGAGAATTGAGCCCTTTACCATTATGTAATGACTTTTTTAATCCGTCTAATTTTCCTTTTTTCTGAAGCTTGCTGTGTGCGAAATTAGTATTACTATACCTGCTTTCTTTCGATTAGTGTTAGCATGCTATATTTTTCTCTCTCCATTTACCTTTAATCTATATGTGTCTATACAGTCATATACTACATAAAGACATTTAATAAATGATGGCTCACTGTATAATTGTGGTCCCCATATATAGCCGAGGTGTGTAGTAGGCTATAACTTCTAGGCTTGTGTAAGTATACCTGTGATATTTGCATGATGATGGAATATCCTTATTGTTAAGCAATGCATGACTGCATATTTCAAGCAGCTTTCTTATAGCTAATATATAGTTGGTATGTATTTTTTGATCCACTCTATCTGCCTTTTAATTGGTACATCTGGACTAGTGACATTCAAAGTGATTATGATATCATGCGATTAATAAACACCATATTCATTACTGCTTTTTATTTGTTGTCTTTGTTCTTTGTGCCTTCTCTGGTTTTGTCTTCTTCCACTCTTTTTTTTTTTTTTTGCCTTGCAACAAATGTGTCTTCAATCATAGGGACAGTAGTTTGCCCTACCTCTTTTCCTCTCTTACTGGGTCCTAGAAGAGTTGTTAATTCTTTAATCTGTTCAGCTTTTCACTTGTTAGGATGCACTGGTGACTTCCAAGCTCCTCACCTACAAAGCTGGAAAACAGAAGTCACATCCTTTCCTTTAAATATGTAATTTCGACACGTTGATAAGGTTTTAAATATCTATCTCTGCAGGATTTTTTCTAGACACACACACACACACACACACACACACACACACACACACCCTAGTCTCAACAACCTAAAAAGATGTGGGCAATATTTTACTATACTTGATCTTAGCCAAAACGTCTAGAAGCAATTGTGGGCAATATTTTAAAGAATAACTACTAAAAGCCTCCCTGGTGGCCAAGGGGTTAAGTCTCAGTGCTATCACCATTGCGGCCTGAGTTCAGTATCCAGCCAGGGAACTAACCCACATACAGCGCAGCAGACCTCTCCTGATTCTCCCACTTCTCAGTGTGTTTCACAGTGTATTTCAGTAAACCTGCCTGCTCTGCTCCCCACTTTGCCTCTTGTGAATCCTTTCACCACCACCCACCCCCACCATACCTGTGGCCTGCACCCTAGTTATTCTATGCAAAAACAAATAAATAAATAATCTTAACAAGAATAACTACTTTAGCCTTGGATTATTTCTTTAAAGAAAACCATTAACATTCATTTTCCTCAAATCCCTAATCTTCATACCCTGATTATAAAAAGAACAAGTCATAGTAATTAGTGTTGTGAATGGGTGTTGCCTTTATTCCACTTATTGTGCTAAATGTTTCTTATATGCTAATCCTCATCAACAACCCTGTATAAAGGGAGTTATTTAATATATTTCATACATTAAGAAACTGAGGCTCAGAAAGATTGGAGACCTTGTCTAAGGTCACCTATTTAGTAATTTAATAACCTAGTAAAAATAATAAAATATATTGGGCCTCCCTGGTGGTGCAAGGGGTTCAGACGTAGCACTATGAAGCTATCCGCAGCCACTGCAACATGAGTTCGATCCCCGGCCAGGGAGGTGACCCACATGGTGCAGCAGACCTCTCCTGATTCGCCTGCTGCTCCCCTCAGCAGTGTATTTCAGTCAATCCACCTGTTCTGTTCCCCACTCTGTCTCTGGTGAATCCTCTGACCTTCTGCACCTCTGGCATGTACCCCAGTTCTTGTATGCATAAATAAATAAATCTTTTTAAAAAAAATATCCAGTCATTATAGTCCAACCTAATCTGTCGGAGTCCTGCCAGACCATGGTGGTTAGTGAAATCCCTATTGGCTTGGTAAGCAAGTGACTTTTGCAAACACTGGTAGGTTTATAGTCTCTCTCTCTCTCTCTCTCTCTCTCTCTCTCTCTCTCTCTCTCTCTCTCTCTCTCTTCTGTGTGCAACTTTCAATATTCACCTGTGTATATGCGTATAACTTTGGACCATGTCATTATTATCTCATGGTTCATACTGCTATTCCCAAATATGAATTTGTAGCCTGTTTTATCAAAATATCTAATTAATATTAGATTACTCACTATGTACCTTATTACTGCAGTTTTCAATGGTTGGGTGCCTGATTTTTAGGTGGTGTTAATGAGTTACCAGCAGGGTTATAAACATGTGAGTTCTTATTAGGCTAAAAGTTGTTTGGTCTTAATTTTTTGGTAACCCTGTGTTTAATCATCTTAAAATCAAATTGTCTTTTTCAATCTAAATAAGTAATTTCCTTCTTAGATCCAAGACCTTTTTGGCTTTGAAGATAAAAGGACAGTCTGTTTCACAGCTCAAAACTTTCCATGACATGTGGCCGAGACAGGAAGTGAATTTGTAATCCTTGATACAGCCTAAGGAACTCATTCTAGAGAGAGGTGTCTGATTCAAAAGCAGCAGACCTTACTTCCCTGAATTGTGAAGGGCACTCAACTGCTCTGTGGGCCATAGAGTTAGAAGAGAGAGCACATGAGGGAATACACTGGACATCACCTCAACCACCTGGGAAAACCAAATAGTGAATGAGAAGCCGTTGAGAAGCTGGACTGCCCAGGCATCAATTATATCCTAAAGGGAGAGGTCAGCATTGGTTGGAAAATGGGTAACTCATATTTGTCAATGACAACACTGAAAAACTAAAGACCTTGTAGAAAAACTTGATTACAATACAAATTTAATATATTAATGTTTTATCTTCTCAATGAAAACTGAAAAGTAATAATTCGCACATTTGTCATGCTCAACAGAGCCTTGAGAGAGGTTAACAGAGAATATTCAGCATCATCTATTAGAGAATTACATTTCACAATAATGAGTGAAAGGAAAAAACATTAACAAACAAAGGACACTATTCTTCCCCCCAGTCTATTTCCATGCTCAAACTACACTTTTATTACAAGTGAAGAAAAAAGACAAAGTTAAAAGCTCTTAAAATTTAGGATGTAATAGAACTGTTTCTTCTTGTGCAATATTGTCTTAAGTCTGTTTATTCCAAAGTCAGGTCAGAATGCCACCTCAAGGTTATGAAATGCAGTGAAGTCTCATACTATAATACTTCTTAGCTTTAAGACAGGGACCTTGAGAAAGCTCTTTAACCTTGTATGGCTATAGAGATATGCTTATACAACATATTAGAGTCTTTTAAAATTATTGAATACAAGCAAAAATTTGCCAGTTCACAGTTGAGTCATCTTTAAAAATGGTCACTTGGGCCTTGCCTACCCATTTGACCTTAAAGAGGTCCATTAAAAACTACCTGCAGCGTGTCGGTGAGAGAGGACCAGGGTGCTGCAGCTGCGTGGCTGTGTCCAAATGGAAGCCTGCAGAAATGATGCATGAAAAGGGAAGGACTCTGACACATCACTTAGTGACTTCTCAAGCAGCTCACAAAGCATTTATGAAGCATCCAGTGCTGCTGGAAGACTGTGCTAGACAACTGTGGGGTGCAGAATAAGGATGGAGACTAATTCTGCTCCTGTAGTGTTTGTGAGTGGTTAGTGTAGCACATATACATTATACATGAAACATGATGGCCCTTGTTATTTTTTATTTTTTTTTAAAAGATTTATTTATTTATACAAGAGATGGGGTACAGGCCAGAGGTGTGGGAAAGTGAGAGGAGCAGAACAGGCAGATTGACTGAAATACACTGCTGAGGGGAGTAGCAGGCGAGACAGGAGAGGTCTGCTGGCCCTTGTTATTTTTATAATGATTACTGTTATCATCCCTTGCTGAAAAAGTGTCTATTTAGCTAATGAACTGCTCACACATATTCTAAAGGCATATGTAGGTGGTTCCCACGTAGACTTGTCTAATGTTGAAGAGTGAAGGTGCTAGAGATGACTCCCTGGGCCGTATACTGCCTTCCTTGCCATTTCCTGTCCATATGACCACAACCCGTTATTTAATCTCACCAACACTCGTTTTTAATGATATGTAAAGTAAGAGTAATACCTCAGTGGTTAGTTAGTGAGGGTTACGTGCTTTGGCACATACAGAGAATTTTGCATAGTACTTGGCACACACTGAGTCCCCTCCACACTTCACCTCCCGCCATTTCCTCTTCCCACTGCACATCTCTTGTCTGGTGTCTGGGTTGCTGCCCCTATCCACTACCCCTCTAGCAACCATGCCTGGCTAATCTTCCTAACATACCACTTGGCATGCACTGCATTTTCTCTTTGGCTCAGAAATGTTCCGTGGCTCCCAATTGGCTACAGGAAAAAATTAAATTCATTGGCATGATATTTAAAATCCTCCCAATGGACCTTATCTGCCTCTCCCACCTCTCTCCTTAGTCTCTCACACTTCACATTATTTTCACCTCCAAGCCTTTTCTGGTTTCTTCTGTAGGGAAGAGCTCTTACTTCCTTTGCACATTCTTCTTCAGGTGTTAGTCCTAGAGCACAGTTCTTGCACCTGCTCACCTCCCTTCCTTGACTCTGATTTGAGGTTTTTTGGTAGCGATGTTACCCTTTCTGTCTCTCCTCGCTGGACACTTGAGCTCCATATGGATGAAGGTCCATGTCTTCTTCCTGCCAGTATCTCCTTCCCCAGCTCAGGCCTGTGGCTTTTAGGCTGCTGGAGGTGATGAGGGAACTCGGGGAGACACTACAGTTTGTGCACACAGACTACACAGGACTGGCCTTGCCCTTTTTAGTTTGCAAGCAGATCTGAAAATGGAGAGCTCATTTTTTTTAGTCTCAGGAAAATTTCACTTTGTTATTAATACTCCCCATAGGTTCTCATTAAGACTGGGATAAAATGATCAAAATTAGCTCTGCAAATAGTGCAGAGCTTTATCTTATCCTGAGGTCATTTATTTAGCGATTGCTGCACCCCTGCTATCAAAAGGCAGCGTGCAATCCAGTTTCTGTCTTCCAGGACTGGGAAGAGAGACAGACAAATAAATGTGCATTTACCCTGTTGTCCCCGAATTGCTACAGGAACAAAGGCACAGAATTCTGTGTCTGATTTCAGAAGAGATACTTCATAGTCAGGTGAGGTCCAGGGAAATTTCTTGAGGATGAGCAATCCAAGTGAGGACCAGCAGATGAAGCAGCATAAAGTAAGAAAAGAGGAAGTGGGGAGGCCATACTGGGCCTCAGGGAACAGAACGTTTCAAGACCAAAAAGTGAGAATAGGCATGATGTGTTTAGAGCACAAAATGAATGCTCTACTCACTTGGCTCAGTGGTCAGTTAGTGGCTAGGCAGAGATTTCCTTAAAATCCTGTAACTAAGTCATGCGGTCTTTGCCAGGGGCTCTGTATGCATGGTGGAGCACGCCTTCAACATGCAGCCAAGAAACTGACAACTATGCCTGAGCTCTTCCTGCAGAGATCCTCAAAGCCAGTCAAAGGGGAGCGTGTAGGGCCTTCGTAGATATTTCATGAGCATACATGCTGCCCCGCTGATGCACATGCCTTCCAGACCTCCACAAATACATCAAAACTTTTCAAAGTCCTTATGGAAATTTATTCCTCAGCTTTTCTCTTTAACATTTTGATTAGTTAATTGTTTGCCCAAGATGTTATTGAGGACCTCAGTTAAACAATTACCTCTATTTTTTTTTTTTTTTTTTTTTGGACAAACACCTCTGGGGGAAAAAAAAAAAAAAACAACACTTCTTGCATCACATGACGTCCAAGGCAGTTTGAATAAAGGTGGCCTTGCAAGTGAGTCTTCTGGGGGACTAAATGAAAGATAAAGTAATAGCAGTCCCCTGGGAATGAGTCTTTAAAGGAGCTCCAACCCTATTTTAACCTTCCTGATGGCTGCCAATCTGCTGGTTTTACAGGAATTGGAGATGGGGAGATTGGAAAGAACAAGTTAAAACATCATAAAGGTCACTGTTCTCACCAACATGTAGCCATTTATATTGAGCAAACACTCCCAGTTTACTACAAGTCTTTGGTTAATTTCCAGATTTCTGAAAAAGTTGATTTGACAATTTATTGCCAGTTTCTTGTTACATTTTTGGTGAAGAGGATTTTTGAAAATCCTCATTACCAATCAGATATATGTTTAGGAAGATCTAGTGTGTAGAAGACATTAGAGTTTGGGGAAGACTAAACTCAGGGAGATGACTTGGGAATTTTGTGGCCTAGAGCAAAAGATGACAAAGACCATTCCTGTGGCAGGGGCTGTGAGGGTGATGCTCATAACGATGCGCGTATATCGATGATTGTAGTTTGTTAGATTCTGCGCTCAATACATTTCATGCTCTTTTTTGGTCTATTATTATACCTAATTGATAAAACTCCATTTAGAGTAATTTTATTTGTACTACCTTTATTTTCATTTGTACTACCTTTATTTGTACTAACTTGTCTTAGGTCCTACAACTAATATGGAGTTAGTCTAGGTTTCACAATCCTTATTAGTCTGACTTAAAAGATTCATGCTCATTATTATTATCCTACATGTCTAGAGATGTGTACAATGGCTACAGTAAACAAATCTTCATCTAAAAAATCTCTGCTGATGACCAATTATGCACCAGGTACTGCTTTAGGAGCTAGGAATATAATAGGGAACAAGATAGGAAACAAATCCTATTCGTATGGACCTTATGTTTTTGTTTGTAGAGACAGACAGTAAAGAAAATATATAAACAAACTGTAGCTCATGTTGGAGAGCAATGCATTAAAATAAAGCAGAGTTAGGAAAGAAAGACAAACAGCATTGGATGGCCAGGTGGGCCTTGCGATCAAGTGGTATTTGAGTAAGGAGCTGAAGTGGAGGGATGAATCATATGCTTATCTAGGTGGATAGCATTCTGACAGAAGTAGTGAATAAAAAGGCCCTAAGTAGAAACAATATGAGAAACAGTAAAGTAGCCAAAAATAGTGGGAGAAGCTCAGTGAATGATGGGGGAGAATATGAGGGAAAGTCAGAAAGATAATGGGGATCCAGACTGTGTGGGCCTAACAGGTTGCAGAGAGAGTTTGACTTGATGAATGGTATCAGTAAAAGTATTACTCTACTGTTTCTGCTGAGAGCAAGGAGACAAGGTTAGAAACTGGGAGGGCAGGTGACTAGCTTTGCTATAATCCAGGAAGAAGGAGGTGGTGGCTTGGACCAATGTGGTAGCAGTGGAGTTGGGGAGAAGTGACATATTTTGGAAGTATTGCTTACAGGACTTGCTGATGGCCTGGAGGTGAGGAGTGAGGAAAGAAAGTTGTCAAAGATGACTGAGTTTCGGGACTTTAGCCACTGGAAGGATGTAGTCGCCCTTGCCAGGATGGGGAAAAGTTGGAGGAAGTGTTTTGGGGAATTTGGGCAGGTGCTGTGTCCAAGAGTGTTCAGTTGAGTTACCTATTCAATGTGATTGTGGGGATTGCTGGTGGGCAGTTATATGAATAATTCTGTTGTTCAGGGAAGACATTGGCAAGTGAGCAAGGTAATGTAGTGAAGAACACTGAGTAACGAGCACTAATATCTTAATGGTGAAGGGGGAAGAAGATGGAAAATACAAACACTCAAAGAATATTTAGCCTTTCATTTCTCTCCAACTTTCTCTTCCATCGTGTCTGCCTTTACTGAGACATCCTTCCATTAGTAATGCTCACACTGATGACCTCAAATTAGAAATAAGTTAATAAAGCACAAGCTTGGGATGCTGCTTAGCATGCATTGTGTGCAAATTCTGTGCTCTTTTCTCGTTCATCTGCATCTCACTGAGGAGTAGTGTATGTGGAGAGGCAGGTCAGACATTATTTTTGAAGAAGTTTCTACAAATAATGTTAAAAAATTACATAAACAAATGTTTGAAATTCAAACGGGCAAACATCAGTTATTTATAAAATGAATTCAGGTGGACTTAGCTCTTGCCCGGAGACATGAGATTTCACTGCATGTTAAATGAAGATGAGAGGGCCTCCCCAGTGGCGCAGTGGTTGAGTGCTGGGCTGCAAAGCTGCCTGCAGCCTCTGCAATGCCGGTTTGATCCCCAGCCACCGCGAAGATCCCACATGGCGCGCAGACCTCTCCGCCGCACCCACTGCTCCCCTCAGCAGTGTACTTCGGTCTTTCTGCTTGCTCTGCTCCCCGCTCTGGCTCTGGTGAATTCTCTCACCCTCCCACGCTTCTGACTGTACCCAGTGCTTGTATAAATAAATAAATAAATCTTAAAAAAAAAAAGAAGATGGGAAGAGTTGGGGAAGAGGTGGAGGAACTGGGCAGGGTCAAGGGACACTCATTACTCAGAGCTCACCCCAGGCAGAAAATGGACATGGTTTGCTAGAGAGAGTTCATATTCCCCACTCATATTAATCTTCCCTTTTTAGGGAGCTCCCCAGTCTCCTGAGGAAAACACACTTCATGTCAGCATCTCCAATGTAAATGAGAGTTCTTTGTTCATCTTGGTCTTCCCAGGGACTGGCTGCTGCTCTTCCATATGGGAACCCTCTTTTCATTAGGTTGCCACATATGCTTGGCTCCACACAAAACTAATCTTTTCTCTGTAGCTCTTGTTGCTGCAATCTGTGGTTACAGTTTTTAAAGACTAATAAACGGATGTGTTTTTCTACCCCAAGGAAGGAAATGAAGATTTCCACTTGGCCTTGTGTTCCACCATCATGTTTTTGTTGCTGTTGTAGAAATGGAGCAGAAAATCGCCCCTGCCCCTTTGTTGCCCAACTGCCCGCGCCACTTCCTGGGGAAGAAAATCAATTGTTTTTGCAAATTTTATCCAGACCTTTGGGTTATTATTTGCTAAAATCATCCCCATTTTTCCCTCTGACCAGCCCATAGTTCTGTGATGAGAAAAGAAACCACTTTGCCCATTGGCATGAAAAAAAAATCAGCTGCTATTGTCTCCTTTCATTAAATATCCCCGTACCTCACTTTGTCACAGGATCTTAATGAAAGATTTATGCCTTTGTGCCATGCAACTTTAAATTTCTTTTAAAAAATTATTTCTTTATTATTTCAGAGTTTTAACCGCATAGCATACATGATGCTTACACCAACAAGGTAAGGAAGCTGTTTTAACTTAATTTTGGCAACTGAGATCAAAGAATTGAAATATCTTGCCTCAAGACACACACACAAACACACACACATACACATACAGAGTGAACTTTCTTCACAACAGTGTCTGCTGTGTCTCATGGGATCAATATCACCTCCTAGGAAGACTTCCTTATTTTTTGAGTTTGCTTATTTCCCACAGGAGTTGCAATTGGAACCAAAATATCGCATGATCATTTTTGTCAAATACTTTAAATACAGTGCATGTCAATTACTAAGAAAAACTGTAGTGACGCATATGACTAATTACATGAAAAAGGTTTATGTAGAATGGATAGACTTAGAACTTCTTTTAAATGGCTTCCTTTTCAAACCTGTAATGCTAATTTAGAACAGATACTTAGTACCACTTGAAAGTTTTTGATTGTGCAATAACTGAGTAATTACAAAATTCGGGCTACAGGAGTATGACAAGTTAACTCCAACCAAGAGGGCTTAGGTGAAAGAGGGACACATGTTGGCAACTAGCAATTTCAGTAAATCTTATTTTTTAAAGGCCCCAGTCGATGCTCATTGTAGAAGAGGGGGACTTGGTCAAAAATGCCTAGGTCATTTGGCAGACTTTGGGAACACATGCTCACTAAAGTTATAGCAAGATTGAATCATTAGAAGTGGATTTTTACACCATACTTGACACCACCAACTTAGTACATTGGACAAGTCACAGACCTAAGTCCTGGCAGGGGCTAGAACACAGGTCTCACAGTCAGATGTCAGGTGAGAGGGGAAGGGGCAGAAAGAGGCAGTTTGGTATTAGCAGGAGAGGCACATCCAAGCAACAGGATCATCCTTGTTTCTGACAAAGGACTCCCTCAGGATGTAGACTGGGAACAGTGAGGCTAGGAGTTGGTGCACCTGAAGGACAACTTAAGGAAGGAAGGATTTGATTCAGGTGGGAGAGATTTTCCTTCTCCTTCCAGCAGGGCTCAGCACTAGGAGCTGAGATAGGGCACGTGATAGGGCAGCCACAGACAAGTTACACTGATGGGGTGGCTTGCACCACAGAAATTGATTTTTTCATTGTTCTGGAGGCTGGAAGTCCAAGATCAAAGTGTCAGTGGGGCTGGTGTGCTCTGAGGCCTTGGCTTGGAGATGGCCATCCCTGTGTCTTGGTCTTCCCAATATATTAATTTGTGTCCAAATTTCCTTTTCCTTTAAGAACGTTAGAGGCATTAGATTAGGGTCCACTCCCATCTAATCTTAATGTAATTATCTCTTTAAAGGTCTAATTTCTAAATACCATTATATTCCGAGGTACTGGGGACTCTCCAGTATTAGGACTTCAACATATATTTAACAATGTAACAATCGCAGCAGTCTCTAAATTATTACATCATGGTTTCACCAGAACCCATGAGCATGAACACCCAATAAAATCTATTTAATATTTTAGAAATCATATTCTATTGGAATAATATATTTTGCCTATAACAAAGTAGAATGGTGTATGGATGTCGGGGCAGGAATGGACACGGTGCAGGTTTTCTGATCCCATGCAGACTGGGTAAAGGAGGAATCAGAGTCCTCAGTGGCTTTTGCAGGTCTTTTATTGGGGTTTAGCGGGTACATGGCAGGCAGGGGTGCTGGGGAGCTGGGAGGCCTGCCAGCCTCCCAGCCCCCAGCAAGTCTTCACGCTGGCCTTTCCGACCTCTCACATTCTCTCTGCTCTTCTCATGGCTCTGCTTCTTTCTCGGCTTCTCTTTCGGCTTCTCCTGGCGTCCCTGTGACGCTGCCCTTAAAAGCCCAGTCTTAGCCCAGGTAAATCCCATCTACCTATGCCCACACCCTACAGGTGCCCAACATCAGGCATGCATTCAGGACCACAAGGATCCATCATCTATCCTGACGGCGGGAGGGCAGAAAAGCCTGACATTTTTCCTTACCCTACAATGGACATTTTAAAGGCTAAGCTAGACTAGACGTTCTATTTTTGGCCCCATTACTCACTAGACAATTTGGTACCCACTGGGATGCAAGCATCCTGCTTTTGGGGATCACCATTGGCTTTGTGGTCTCTTTCTCTCTCTTTTAAAGATTTATTTTAATTTATTTATGTATCCAAGAAATGGGATGTAGGCCAGAGGTACAGGGGCGGGGTGGGGTGGTGGTGAGAGGATTCACCAGAGACAGAGTGGGGAGCAGAACAGGTGAATCTACTGAAATACACTGGTGAGGGGGGAGTGGTGGGCAAGACAGGAAAGGTCTGATGTGCCATACGTGGGTCAGCTCCCTGACTGGGGAAACTCATGCCACAGTGGCTAGCAACAGCTGATAGAGCTGAAACTTTAACCCCTGCGCCACCAGAGAGACCCCCATGTCTCTCTCATTGATTCTTTTTTTTAGGAACCCACTTATACTCAAGATTGACACCTTCATTCCTTGGAGATGAATACCTTCTATCAGGTAGCGATCAAGTCTCCTTGCCTTGGAGTCATTCTCTCTCTTTAAGGAAACTTCTCTACATCCTAACTCTTTTCTGTGTTGATTTATAGTTTATCTCAGCAATTGGATTTTCTCCAGTTCTAAGTTCTTGAGGGTACATGTTGGTCAGACTCAACACCTGCACTTTTCATGTGCCACCTAATAATTTTCCCTTTGATATACTTTAATTCTTCTTATACGTAATTTCCACTTCCCCACCTAGGCTGTAAACTCCAAGAGGGTATGGATTAATCTGCAATGGTTTCCTAGTGGCAAATCTGATATTTCACAACAGCAGGGATTTCATAGATCGTAGATATTACAACTTTTCACATCACCCCATAGTGAAACAGAAAATTATTGTTTTAGAGGTTAAAAATGCAAGTGTTGCAAGGAAGTATAAAGGTAGATCTGATTCTAAATATTTTAAAAAGATTTCTACGTTAGAGTCTTATTTGCCCATCTGGGTAGTTCCCAGGGAGTAAAAAGACATACAAGTCATTATATTTGCCTTCATTTCTGTTGCCAGTACATGACATAGAGTTACTGGCAAAGTGGCACCAGCCTCAATGTTCAGGCCAGGTTTGCTGCAGGTAAATTGAAACACTTAGGTATTGCCTGAACTGTCATTGAAAGAAAAGCAAAGGCAAAATTGAGGAGCTATGGGAGAAGTTACTATTATGAAAAGCAGAAGACTTCACAGTACTGCTCACAGAGGGAAGGAGGCTAATAGTTATTGAAGTGTCAGGCACTGTTCTAGTACTTCTCTACGTGAGCACCTTTAATCTTCACAATACCATGAAGTAGAAATATCTGTGTTTTGCAAAAGTTGTTTCTTAGAGACAGTAAGTACTCTTCTCAATTAACAGAGATATGAAGGGGAGGAGCTAGATTTGAACCCAAAACTGATGGCAGGAAGTAAGGGCTTAGTCTAGCATTCCTCTGAGAACTAGTGATCCCAGGTAATGCCAATTTCTAGCATCTTTCCTTGACCCTTTTACCTCTATCAGTGACTTTGTCCTGTTTTCCCAGCTGAACTCTCTCTTATTTTTTCAATTTATTTTAAAAATTTTTATTTTATAAATTTTTTATATCATCCTTCATTTTTATGCAATGCATGCTTTATCATCTTGGGCATAGTGCTCATGTGAACTCTCTTTTAATGAAGGTGGGCTAGTAGTATGAAGGTAGGAATTAGTGATCATGGGCCAACACAGCTCCCTGGAGATTTATGTATCTTCTAACAAATGTCTCTTGGGGACTGTGGCTAACACAAATGTGGAAATGATATTTTCGGGCAGGCCAGCCTATAGGGCTTTCTCATATCATACAAGCAGTCGTCTGTTATGCCTCCTATCTAGGCAGGTTGGATTTTGTCTGGCTTAAGTACCAACAACAGTGGGAGACTAATTATGGGATATTAGACTCTCAGCAGCTCTTACCTTGGGCAATGATATAAAGACCACCAACGCACATAAGAACAGACTCTATTTGTTGCTTAATTAGAACAGAGGAGCAGTGAGTTCTGTTTTAAAAGAAGGAGAACCTCTCCTTGTGCTGGCCCCACTTCTTGTTTAATTAGGAATTTGGAGTTTCTCTTCAATATGATCTTAGTGACTCTTGCTCACTGACCAGACTCCTCCTTTAGGTTTATTTGCCAAAGGACTTCGGCTTCTAGAACAAAGTTACCAATGGGGACTTGGTGCATTAGGGGAATATCAATGCTCCTCAAATGCAGCCTCATCATAGAAGTGGACTTAAGCGTTGTGACATCCTGGATGGAAACTGCCCTCTGGTTCTTCTAAGCTGAGCAAAAGTAATCTCTACTCTTTCGAGCCCCATTCATCCTTAACAAACTGGATGAAATATTCAGCAAGTCAACAACATCGGGTAAGTTGCTTTGCGTGTATAGACTCCATTGTGGCCTCAGTGATGGGGCAAGTGGAAGGCTCCCACTTTAACACTGAAAGCAATAGGTTACCTTTACTCTGTGCACTCAATTCTTGACACCATTGTTTTTACTCTACACAGCCCATGATCCCCTTTTCACAGATCAAAAAGCTTAGTATGACAGAGACTGAGTTACACAGCTGTTGGTGAAAGAACCAGATCTGAATCCACCAGGTTTGGCTCCAAAGCCCATACTCCTTTGACAGTCTTTGAAACAGACAGTGGTTCGCGCCAGCTATTGCTGACATTTTTTATCAACTCAAGATCGACCAACAATTTCTTGCCTAATCAAAGGGCTTTATTTGTAAATTTGTACACATATTTATTCACATATCCCACATATTGGGTGGTCATTGTTTTATTCTTTCCTTGAGTTATAAAGCATCTGTACCTTCAGCCTGAAGGCAGGTATGTTTTTTTATCTCAAAGATGTGACTTCACCAGATGGTATCTGGGTTCATTTTACTCCCATGAAATGGAAACTGTAGGACACTAAAGGACAAAAAAAATGGGTTTCACACTTTAATTTTTTCTCCTAAATGCAGTGCCATGTCATACCTGTATGACATGAGCCTTGGCTCTCTGCCAAGACTGGGATTCTTCAATGATCTCAGCAACCCCAGGCTCCAAAGCTGGTGATGTGGGTGGACACTGAGGCCTTGATGTCTCATCTCAGCCTTGTCCCTGCAAGGACAGCCAATGCATGAATGTGCTGTGACCTTTCCCAGGCTGGAGGTTGTGGTTCTCTGGTGACCTTATCATCTTACTCATTCTAAGGGGTGACTTTATCTCAATTTATTGATAGAGACATGGTCAAAAGAGCAAGCATGCTTCTTTAAGCAGGAGATTTACAGATTTTATTAGTCTACTAGGGTTGCCACAACAATGGGCCATAGACTGGGGGGCTAAACAACAGACAGCTATTTTTTCCCAGTTCTGGAGGGTGGAAGTCCAAGATCAAGGTGTTGGCAGGGTTGGTTTCTCCTGAGTCCTCACTCCTTTGCTTGTAGATGGGGTGTTGCCCCTCTGTCGTTACACTGTGTTTGCTTTCTTAGAAGGGCATCAGTCATATTGGATTGGGACCCACCCTGGGGCTCTCATCTCCTTAGTTAACCTCTTAAGGGGACTATCTCCAAATAAAGTCACATTCTGAGATGCTGGGGAGTTAGGGCTTCAATATATTAATGGGGAGGGACATAAATCAACCCATAGCACTGAGGTTATTTATTCTCCTCCCTTGAGGCAGAGGTGTAGCTCCTGTCTTGGGTTTGTGGAAATCATTAGCTTCCCAAGAGATTAAAAAGAATCATGGGACAGTTTCAGGGTGGATTCTCTGAAGGATCTCCTACAATAAAGAGCAGACATTTCCAGCCTTCTGGTTTTCTCATTTACACCAAAGAGAAAGATGGGACCAGCAAGTGTCATGACTTGTCAATGTCTTATGGGAAGTGGGACATGTCAGTCTCATGGGAGAGCACAGGTCTCACCGGGGGCAGTTAGTTTTGCTGCCTTAGTTTCCATCAGTAAAATGATAGCAGTCATAATCACTTCATGTCCTATGGTGGGGTTGGAGGGGGAGTTTTTGAGAAAAGCCCATGAAGCTCTACAAAAAAGTATAGAGTGGTGCTCTTTAAAAGAAATGTTTTTCTATAGCAAAGACCTTTAAGGAAACTGACTCTTGATGTGAGAGAGTATGGGGTGATAGAAAGTGCTAGAGCTGGGGTCAGCACAGCTAGGCTTTCTCCTGAATTTTGTAGAATCATTTGTATGACTCTAAGAAATTCACTTCCTCTCCCGAACACTCAGTTTTTCTATAAGATGAAGCTGTTGAACCCAATGAAGTGTTTTCAAACTTGTTTAATGATGAAACAATTTCTCAGATTCCACACCATAGATAACTCTCTCAGAAACCCAGTGTATAAAACGACTAAAGTGGGAGCTGCATTTGTTGACAGTCAGGTGAAGATGGGGATGGGAATCCACTGAATTTGAACTTTCCCAAACCCCAGCTTTCCAGGCACCCTCAAGGTTACATACAGTTTAAGGATCTCTACAGAGTTCTAATACATCACCTTATTTCTTACCAGGAGATGGCTCTCTTACCTCGTTTCTAGACTGCATTATTTGTAGGAAAAATTATCATTAATCATACTAGTCTGTGAACTTGCTGAGGAAAAATTTCTTGAGAATTAAGCTTCTGAGAACACCTCCAGCTTCTGAGAAGACCTGCATTCTTTCACCTGGCCCTTAGATTTATGACAATGAGTCACCTTAATCCATAACCCCACACCTTCCCTACATTTTATCTTTCTGCCTCATGAGAAATTGGATGCTAGAATAGCCTGGAAAACATGTATTCCCATTTCCTTCAACTACTCTAGTAAGACCTTCTTTGAATTAGTGATGCATGGGAAAACAGAACAATTTTAAAAACTACTTAAATGAGCATAAACATCAAATAGAGACTTTCATGGCCAATATGGTAGACTAACTTGTAGCAGATCAACCCCCACCTTGAGAACTAGAAACACTGGAACAAATATTTTTTAGAAATCTGTTGAAGGTATCAAAGAGCTACCAGGACAGTGAGACTTAAAGATCCAAATTTGAGGAAGGAAGAGAATTACAGAGGGGAGTTTTCAATACCTCTTTCCCCTTCAGGCATTTGCCAATTTTTAAGTGCTAAGTTGAGAAACTGAGTACAACTTTCATCTGTCCCACAGTGGGGGGAAACAAACATTTGTGTTCACGGCCTATAAGGAAGAGGGGCTCGGTAAAAATACCCCAGGCTTTTGGCAGAGGCAACTGAAGGGTTACATAAGATATTAGGGTGAATCAATCAGAAGTGGGCTAGTCTTCCTGAAGATTGAAACCAGTTTTGAATCAGCTCATCCACACTGGATTAAGATAAACTGTTCCTGGCTCAAGTGCCTTTCTAAAGAAGAAGTAAATCCTGTCTAGAAGCAGACAGATAGTATCTTTTTGAACCTCAAAATTTCTCTATCTTTCTGTAACCAGAATATGTATCATTCAAAAACAGACAGATATGTATGAAATCCAGATTGAGGAATGTCTGTGCTGCTCTTCCAGTATTTTCTGTAGCTTTGTATGCTCTTTGTATGCGATGCTTCCTTAGCAGGGCAATTACTTAGACACAGGCCCAAGTGATATTAATAAAGTAGCTCTCTCATTTACCCTAAATGCGCTCTCATTTACCCTAAATACCAACTCTAGGGTGTCAATATTATTTCTCTCATTTTACAAATGAGAAAACAGACTGGGGGATTTGACCTCAGACCATCTGATTCCATAGCCTGACTCTGAACCACACAGTGATGCTGCCTCCCCCACCCCAGGTGTTCCTCTCCTCGAATGTGTGTGGGGTGTTAGGCTTGGGGCAAATACTCAATCTCCAATTAGCAGCAGTGTCTGGCTTAAGACTTGCCAAAGCAAACACTCGTTTATCAGCCCCTGCGTGCAGGCAGATAGCTCCATGTTCAAGCAGTGCCGTGCATGCTGGATATGTAGGGGCGACTCCTCACACTATTTGGTTGGGACTCAAGAGTGTCAACTCATAGATGACTGCTGATGCTTGGTGGCATGCCAGAGCATGGAGTGAACTCTGCGACCTCCTGGGAGGACCCCGTGAAGTGAAGGTGGTGCTCCCAGGCCCCTAGTGACCATGGACATCTTGTGGGATCTTGAGGAACCTTGCTCAATCTAAGGCTTCTTGCTGTGCTGGCTTTTTAGCAGGCCTCCAGGGACTCCAGGGAAACCTGGACTTGAGCACTGCTCAAGGGAAAATAGGGAGCTTAGTAAGCATCTTGGTCAGAGGGCCTCAAACTGGGTTCCTTGGGGTCCTGGAAGTTCTTAGGAGTCATGCAGGTAAAGAAGGTTGTGAGAAAATGAATAGGTGGGCTGGGACCTGCCTATCCCTATTTCAGCATTGCTGTTTTACTGTTACCTTTTTTTTTTCTTCTTTGAAGGTTTATAAAAGAGAAGTTTATTAAAGAGGCTATTGGGAACTCAACTGAGGACCTAGGCCCAGGGGACTGTCATCGGATTTCCTTGAGTAACTGCCACCCAGCCTTGGCCCCCAGGTTTGGTCTGTTTATATAGGTAAGTTACATACCCGGAAAGAATACATAATTCATTCTCTAGCAAAGAAAAGGGGGACATTTAGTTACCTTCTAAGATTTTCAGTTAATTGGAAGGAGTTAGTTTCTGACATCCTTGGTTGATTATAAATGATGAGCCCTATTCATAACGTCAAAGTGATCTCTCAGTCTTACAAAGTCAACTCAATCAGAGCCATCTCTGTGTGGGAAGCTGTAAGGACCAAAGGTTATTTGAATTTCTTATCCTAGGGAATGCCCCTGTATTCACAGCATCAAACTGTGCAGTTAGGCAGTTATCTCATGCAGGACCTCCCTGGTGGTGTAGGGGTTAAGTCTTAGGCTATCACACTATCTTGTGCTCTTTCTTCCAGAAACTTGTAAACACATAGGGGTAGACTTGGAATTTGGACTCTTGTGGGTGGATTGTTTTTTTGTTTTTTTGCATCTTGCCACAGGGCTTATTCACTGCAGACAGAAAGTATTGTCTTGCTGACTTTAGCCTCTGAAGTGTCTCTACAGTTTTGTTAGAGTGGAGGAGACATCTGTAACAGGCAGTAGAATTTTTTTTTTTAGGAAATTCCTTTAACTTGAGAAAATGTATCTAATAAAAAGTAAAACCATACTTAATTTAAAACATTAGATTCCCAGTAAATTCCCCATTCTGTCTGAGTCAGGTCAAGTACACCCACTCTCAGCTTTGTACTGAACTGTGTGATGGTGCACTGTCCCCCATACAGACCAGGTGGCTTCGCAGACATGGTTTTGTTGTTTTTCTGAAGGCTGGGAGTCCAAGATCAGGATGCCATCACTGCTTGGTTCTGGAGAGCACCCTCTTCCTGCCTTCTTGCTAAGTCATCACAAGGAAGGGAGTGTGCTGTTAGCTTTTGATACTGAAGTTCCACATAAGTGTCCAGTTTTAAAAATATTTGTTCAATCTTGTTTCTGAACTTTAGCTTTTATTTCCAAACTCACTTTAATTTTACAAATATAAATTTTCACGAAGCCATTTCTTTAAAACCAAAAAAACAGTCCCACTGAGTAAAGACTGCTTTTCTTATCTAACCTTTTTTATTTGAAAGATAAAAAGTCTAATGAGTCTGGTCCTAAGAGAGGCCCAGAGAGGAAAACTGCTTATACCCAAGGTTCTGGAGGTGATGGCAAAGCCACGAGCCTAGTTTTCTGACAGCTAAACTGGTCAGTCTCACCTAAACCATCCTGGGTTCTATAAAAGTACATTGTAAAGTGGATAATGTCTGTTGAGCTCAAAAGACAATGACAGGATGGATGAGACTGTGAGACCCCTGTGCTAAGTTTAGACCGACTAGTTATGAGTCCCTTTAAACAGAAGGCCAGGATGAAAGTCTAGAAAGTTCCCTTCCCTGGGACTAGTTGGCCCAATAGAATGCCTACAAACTCTGATCCAGAACGTGCCCTGCCTTTTGTGGGAGAAAGTAGTGAAGTCAAGGCAAGTCACTCCAGCTCCAGGCAGGGTGACCCACATACTCCTTCACCAGCACCTGGGGCCTGTCACACCTGAACTGCCCTGACTGGGCAGGTAGCCACATTCCAGCCTCTTCTAGCTCTGATTTCAATAAGAGCACCCTTTGAGCTCTAGGTAAAATGTCATGAATTTAACTTTGGGACCAACAAAATCAATGTGAATAAAAAAATCTAATGTTAGGTGGAAGAGAGAGAAATTTCCATTTGCCCTCTGTCGTCATGTTGTTAGGGGGAAGTGATGTCCTGAGTTAATCCCATACAGGCTTTGTGGACTCCACCCCCACTCCAGACTAAAGCCATCAAGACTCTGGGAAAGACAAATCCTATCACCACCAAGGGAGGGTGGCTGGGACCTGAGGGTGGAGTTGGGCAGCCAGGTGGAGTTGGGCAGCCAGGTTGGATATAAAAAACCAAACACGTGGGCCTTGGGCTCTCTCTGGCTCGCGATCGCTCGCCTCCTGGCTTCACCGCTCCTGGCTGGCGGCCAACTCTGAGAGCGCCATTTTGGGATTCCTGATCGGCGGATTGGGTAGGACGCATTTAAAACTTTGTCTCCATTTTTCTCCCTGAGCTGTACATTTCCTCATTTCCCCTTCCCTTGTAAATAAACCTTTTATTAACCTTTCGCGTGTGCCTGCAGTAGAGCATTGATAAGTCCTTTTAAGCGCGCGGGTGAGGACCCACAGTCAGGCACCCCGTTTTGTATCGGGGTTGCTCTACAACAATGTTTTGGAATCTGCTCATGCACAATTGTGGTGGTCTCTCAAGGAGAAACAACTCAGCCTCTTATGAATTCTAGCAGAATTTTTGCCCTCATCTCCTTTAATATTTTTTTTTTTCACTTTCATGACATTTACTGTCACTTAGCTGGTAGGTACTTTATATATTCAGTTGGCTTCCTTTCCTCTACTCAGATATTAGCCCTTCTGAGCAGGCCCATGCTGTCTTGTTTTCACCTCAGTGAAGCATCCTGAGATCTGGCAGCATCTTGCACGCTCCAGTCTTCCTTGATCCCCACTTCCAATCAGTTATCACCTCCCCAGTATCGATGAGGTAGTTTGTCCCTTTCTCCAACCCCTGCCATGCCATCCTTTGGGTGACCAGCACGTCTTGCCAGCACACTTACCTTCTCCAGACTGACAGGTCCCCCACCCTGGAGCAGAGGCAGGAGCATCAGGCTCTCTTTTGGGCCACATTTGAGCTCCCCTATTTCGGCCTCAACGCACATCTATTTTTTGTCCATCCCAGAAGTGCGAGCACTATCCTGTGCCAGCGTGAACAGTGGGGAAAGAAACAGATGTGGGCATGTCCTCATGGATCTGCTGGACTTTCCAGAGATGTCGAGACCAGAGAAACATCCCTCTCTTCTTACAATGGTGCCATCTTCTAGATGTGGCGGTCAGGCGTCCTCTACGAGGAGGTGGTATTTAGAAAGAGAGGGGCAAAGGAGGAGGCTTTCATCTGGCAGTGAGTGGGGGAAAGACCTGGGCTGAAGGAAAAACATTCACAAAGGCCCTGAGGTTGGATGCGCTCAGCCTGTTTTAGGATGGTCTGGGTGCGGGGAGCAGAGGATGCGGGGGGGTGTAGTAAGGGTCCTGCAGGAGCCAGTGCAGGATCTGAACAG
Source organism: Talpa europaea (assembly GCF_964194135.1). Taxonomy (NCBI): domain Eukaryota; kingdom Metazoa; phylum Chordata; class Mammalia; order Eulipotyphla; family Talpidae; genus Talpa; species Talpa europaea. The sequence continues at coordinate 91,023,334 of NC_140072.1, forward strand.
TCCAATGTGGGGCTAAGTGGATGTTGGGAGTCAAACTGCCAAGCTGCAAATCCAGGCACTGTCCCTCACTGGTCTGTGATTTGGGGCAGGAATCTCTCAACCTCAGTTTCTTCATCAGTAACATGGGGATGGAATGATATGGAATGAGAACAGATATCTTTTTTTTTTAAAAAGATTTATTTATTTTTATACAAGAACCGGGGTACAGGCCAGATGTGTGGGAGGGTGAGAGGATTCACCAGAGACAGAGCAGGGAGCAGAACAGGCAGACTGATGAAATACACTGCTGAGGGGAGCAGCGGGCAAGACAGGAGAGGTCTGCCGCGCCATGTGGGATTCTCACCGGCGGGGCAGGATCGAAACCATGCTGTGGAGGTTGCAGACAGCTTCACAGCGCAGCGCTCAACCGCCTGCGCCACAAGGGAGGCCCAATAACAGATATCTTGGCTTGTAGGTTTGCTCTGGGGATTACCTGAATAATCTAGGTAATTTCAGACAGCCGCTGAAAGCAGCGTCCTGCTAACTGAAGGATTTTGAGCGAACAAGCAGTGCATCCTGCATTGTGCTTTTCAGGCTCATTTGGTTGTTATGTGGAGACTGCAGAGCAGCAAGGGCAAGAGTGAAAGCTGCTTCCACCAGTTGGGCAGCTGGTGTAAATCTCCAGGTCAGGGAAGAGGTAATGGGGGGAACTCAGTGGAGCTGGAAACTGGAGAGAGATTTTTGGAGAACTGTTGCTGACGGAGTTAGGGTGAGGGTTTGGGAACACTGTGAGGGAAGCTGATCTTCAGGTTTATGGCCTTGGACACTGGGAATGAAGGAGGGCGCATTTTGAATAAGTGTCTGTGACTTGCCCAAGGTCATACAGAGTGCAGGTGGCAGAGCTGGGGTTCAGGTGTAGGGAGTTGTGGCCCTGCATGGGATTATTTGCCCTACAGGAACCAATTTCTTGGAATCACAGATCTGGCCTAAGGGATCTGGGGAGAGGGCCGGATGAGCCCTCCATTTTACAGACAGTGACAGAGAATCTGGAGGTTAAGTGGTTTGCCCGCACAGCCAGAAAGGGAGAGGTCAGGCAGGCATGCTCTGTTCCCTGCCATGCAGAAACTCGCTACCCAAAAATAGCCCACCAGGCTTTCTGAAAAGCTCTTCACAACTCTTCTGTGATAAACAACCTGCTCTCTCCAAGGCTCTGGGTGGGAAGAATCAGAGCAGAGCCACTCCTCTACTTCCTGCCCAAAGGTTACCTGAGAGGTCAGGCACAATTAAGCCATAAATGCACTGGGCAGGGAGGAGCAGCGGGCCCAGAGGCCCTGAGTCAACACAGTAGGATAATTACAGCCCCGCACTGACTTGGTGCAGCCGGCTCATCCTCCAGCCTGTGCTGGGGTTGGGAAGCAACCACGTGGTGAAGCCCCTCACCCAGCTTTCCATTTATAAAACAGCGTGACCTTCAAAATGCCCTGTGAGTTTAGATTCCTGAGCTCTCTGCAAAGCGAAGGCAGCCTGGCCCATGTCCTTCATCACAGTCCTTTCATTGTGACACGTGGACCCTCTGTCCCTGCGCTCAGCTTGCCGCACTGTGTCCTCTCTCCAGGTTGTCATGACAATTTTCACTGAGAAGCTGTTTCTGGAGAGGGAGCAGGAAAAGAAACAGGAGGAAATGCTTATTAAAGTCAGGCCTGGTGAATCTCAGGATTTCAGTGGTGTTAATGCAGTTTCCAGTGGTCTCTCATGAAAAATTGGAATTTCTGTCCTCTACCAGTGTGATGTTGGGAGCATTGCTATCCTATAGTAGCAGAGCATTAAGTGCAGAATCCTCTAGATATTAGTAATTACAGTAATAATGATAATAATAATTAAATTTGAGCTTCAATGCCAGGTCCCCTCTGGCATAATCCATTAAAGAGAGTGGGAGTAATTATTCAGGCAATAAAGGCAGTGACTCAATTTTGGGGGGTGGTCAGGGTTATCCTGATGCCCAGCTCATCCTCTGTCCTTTGTTGCTGACCATCTGGCCTTACAGTGTCTTCTGCTCATTTCCAGATATCAGCCATCTGTCCAGAATGTCTCACTAATCCTTGCAAAATACTTGCAAAATGAGAATTTAACCTCCCATTTCATAGATTGCTCATAGAGGCTTTCAACAAACCTAGAGGAAACTTGGGAGTGAATCTAGCACATACCGTAGGAGAGCAGGATCTGGGTCCTGTGGAAATGAAGCATGGTGAAAATGACGAACTGAGTTAAGTTTACGTTTTTTCCCTATTTTCCCCCTATCCAAATATATGCATGTTCTTTATGGCAAATCTGAAAAGTATGGAAAAGTTCCCCAAAGAAAAGCAAAATTGTTCACAATGCTCATATATACTCGTAATATATACTTTTAATACTAAATATACTGGATAGACTTTTAATACTAAGGAAGAATTTGATTTATAAATGAAATATCCTTGTCCCACCTGACCTGGCAATGTATGTGATCAAGGCAGAATGAGCCCAGTGGCAGCCCAAGGGTCAGCACAGGCAGAGCCATGTCCTGAGGGCCCCTTCTTGGCTGCTTCAGATCCCTGGTCGGTCATATCCATGCCCACCATGCCAGGCTTCTGCCCTGTGTCCAGCTGTTCATTGGACCCTTGAAACTCTGCATCTGCACAGCTTTGAATCTTTGGCTCATTAGAAGTCAGGGACAAAGCAGAAGCTGTAGTATCCTTGTCAGACAACATATAATCTTTAATTCACTCACCTAGCGTTTATGGAGGCACTGTGAGGATAAAGATGTGAAGAAACTGCAGTCCCTATTCTTTTTTTTAAATAAATTTTATTTTTATATTCCCCATACAATTGCAACTCCCTTATTTTGACCCCAATCCCTCCCCTCCCCGCCCCCCACCCCCCATAGAGTGTCTCTGGTTCATAGTTTTTTGTTGATTTTGATTTTCACTTTCTTATAGTTATTCATTTTCCTGGTCCCTTATTTAAGTTTTCTAGATTCCTGCTATGAGTGAGACCATCCGGTATTTTTCTTTTTCTTTCGGGCTTATTTCTCTGAGCATGATCCCTTCCAGCGCCATCCATGTTGCTGCAAATTGCATGTGTTTATCTTTTTTGAATGCTGAGTAATATTCCATGGTATATATGCACCACATCTTCTTGATCCAGTCATCTATTTTTGGGCATTTGGGTTGCTTCCAAAGCTTAGCTATTGTAAACAGTGCTGTTATAAACATAGGGGTGCAGGTGCTCTTTGGAATTGATGTTTCTGTGTCCTTTGGGTAAATACCTATTCTTAAGGGGCTCACACTAGCCTGAAAACAGATACTTAAATGGACTAGTTAGATGATACTCAGCCAGGTACTTCATCTTACAAATGATCAGATGGAGGTAGAAGTGCCATACAGTTATTAGGGGCTGGATGGAACAACTCTCAGTTTCAGGATCAAAGATCAGGTGGTAGGTGTGATAGTCAACCTTCAAGATGGCCCTCAGTGACCCCTGCCACCTGGCCTTCAACTTTGTGTAGTGTCTTCCCACACCAACTTGGTCTGTGAAAGCAACAGAGCACAGTAGTGCTGGTGATATGGCCTTTCTAAGTTGGGCACAATGGATGAGGGGCTTCCTCTTTGTTCTTTTGGGTCGCTTACTCTAAGGAAAGCCAATAACTTGGCTTAAGGACACTTGGGTAGCACTGTGAAGAGGTCTGTGTTGAGAAGAATGGAGACCTCTCATTAAGATGCCAGCTGAAAGAGCAGCCTCCAGCCCTCTGGAGACTTCAGATGAGACCACATCCCTGGCTGACATCCAAATGCAGCCTCATGAGAGACCTGGAATCTGAACCACACAGCCAAGTCATTTGTCAATTTCTGACCCAGAGAAACTATGAGAGATGTAAATAATCCTTACTGTTTTTAAGACAGTAAGTTAAGGATGATTTGATCTGTAGAATCAGATAATAAATATAATAGTCTTTTCGGGAAAAAATCCCATATAAGTTCCCATTTATAGAGTACTTCTATTGTGCCATGCACCTGGCTGAAGGGCTTACATTCACAGTCTTCACAACAGTGAGACGTTGGATGTCTACAAGTCAAGTACCATATATTTATCTCAATCCAACAGATGAGGGCAGATACGAGGGCCTAGAAAGGGGAAGTAATTTACCCAAGGTTAGGCAGATATAATGGCATAGTGCCAGGACTTGAATGCAATGTCATTAGACCCTACAGCCCAAGCTGTTGACCATAGTACTACATGGCAATTCCTAGTAAATGCTCATTCCAGGAAGTAAGTGAGATCCTTCTATGTGCCAAGCACACTACCAGGCCTTGGAGTAGGCCTCCTGCCACATGATGCTCAGAGAGTGTGTTACTAGGCCTCTCCAACGCAGGCTCCAGGCCCACTATGCAGCCCATGCCCCTTCCTCACAGCAGATGGAAAGACTCACCTGTTGTTTTTCCACAGGACTCAGGGCTGCTCACTCTTTGGGATGCCTTCTCTCGTCCATTCCCCACTGGCAGCAGAGAGACAATGTTTCAGCTTTCCTTTGGGCCCTGTTATTGGAAGGGTTTTCTTGCCAAGTGCAGCTGGGCAACATGCTGGGGAAATGAAAATAACTAACAGTGGAGAAATTACAAAGGTCACAAATGCTCATAATGTTTATAGAGTCCTGATCCTTCATGTGCAACAGTAGTTATTAAATACCAGTACCATGTGCCAGGTACTGTTATGGGCACTTGGGAGAGGTAAAAAGAAAGATCTCAGGTTGCCTCAGTGTTGACTGTCTCCAGCTTCCACCACTATTTCCAGGAGGGGGTAGTCTTGCCAAAGCCTCAGGCAGGAGCTGGAGTCTCCTTTATGCCAGGCCTGCTCATCCATGCAGGATGGTGGTTCTTCAGCAGAAGTTCAGAGATACTATGTGGATTCCATCCTGGGTGGAACTCTATGATAGAGTATATTGTCTTCCCTTTTTCTACACTGGGATTTTGAGAAATCTAGATGCTTTCTGTGTTCCGTAGAAAAGAACTGGGCCAAGACATACTGCTGTCATCTGGCACTCAAAAAGAAGCTTCCCCCAGCTCCTTATGCCAATAAAACATTTCACTTCAGCTTTTGACTTTCAGTCCTTCTACCTATGACCCATTCCATGGTGCCAGCAGATGAGGGGAGCAGATAGTTCAATGTCCTAAGTCATTGGGCAGACTGAGTAGCTTGCCTATGGCCAGCTGGAATTTGTAGAATCCTACTTTCAATGGAATAGCTTCAGGTCACAAAGGATTAGAGAGTATTCAGATTGCAAATTTTTAATTCCTTGGGGTGTGTGGGGGGTCCTGGTAGCAGTTCTGTGGGAGCTGAGATCTTTATGAATTTCATCAGCGAAACTCATACTCTCAGAACTGGGCCCAACCCATCTTAGAGCTTTGATGAATTTTTTTTGAAATGAATGTCACAAATAGGTTGTCAGTGGAACAGCTCCTCCACCCAAGCCTCCAGCAGTGGCTGTTCCTTGGGCTTAGGGAGGCTCAGGGAAGCTGACACCTTACCTGACCTTGGTGGCTCACCCTTCATCCCAGTTCAGGCCTTGCTCTCACCTGACTGAAGGAGGCCTCCCATTCTCCATCATTTCTGTGTCACCAGGGCTGAGCACAGCCCCAGCACATAGTGGATGATCAATAAATATTGGTTGATTCTTTGAAGAAATGAATGAATGAGTGATGTCAGCTCTGATCAAACTCTTCTTTGCACTGGCAGTCAAGGACCTAACAAGGAAGATGGACAGGGACACTGGTCTTCACTTGGGCCTGGGGTTAGAACTGTGGGGTGCTACATATTTTATACAAGCCCTGCTTGTACGGGAAACATGAGGCCTCTTGCCTGGCTCCTGTCCCCTGGCCTCTTTCCATTGCCAACCAGGAAATTGCCACTGGTGACAAATGCTGGACGGCATGGCTGACAGGCTGGTCCCTTGTGAGCGTGGCACTGGCACCTTTGAGTGCCAAGTGTTTGCTTCCTGTGCATTTGGGGCTGAGAGCTTGGAGTGGATCCACCACTTAGCAGCGTGGAGCTGCAGGAGTGACAGGCCGTCTCCTCTCCAGGAGAGCCTGCCTGCCTGAAACGTATGGTGCGTGTCCAAGGGCTCTCAAGGTGCCCGCAGCCATGCCAATTTGCAATAATTAAGCAGTAAGACCCAAGTGAATGGGTTTGCTGTTGCTGCGTGACAGCCAGATGCCTGGGGTGTGAAGTGACACCCAGCACACGGCTCTCTGCCTTCTTGCTGAAAACTGTCTTATTGAAGCTCTAAAATAGTCAATGATGAATAGATGGAAAAATAAAGATGGTGATTGATGCTAACGTGGCAGCTCACTCCTAGGGCTTCCACACATCATCTCCTTTACCCTGACAATATCCCAGGAAAGCAGAGACTTGGCCTGGCCCAACGCACAGAACGTGGGCTTAGTCACAGTGCTTCTGCACAGGTTGGGGAGATGCTCCTGGTTTCCCACTCCAGACTCCGTACTTTGGGAGGTCCTGGAACTGCCTGGTCCTGGGTAAATGCTTCTTAGACATTATCTGTTTCAAGTCTTATAACAACTTTATGAAGGAGGTTGTTAATATTTCTGTCTTACAGATGAGGAAACTGAGACTCAGAGATGTTACATTATTGATCCTAAATCACAGGCCTAGTCATTGGAGGGAGTGGGACTAGGGCTGCTTGACTCCAAGTCTGCGCTATCAAACCTCAGAATCCAGTGCCTCTGTTAAACACAGGGCGTTATAACTTGGTGTTGTGTTAGTTTCTCTGGGCTGCTGTGACGATGCATCACAGAAAAAAACCAGAAATTTATTTCCTTACCGTTCCGGAGATCAGAAAGCCCAAACCTAGGGCCAGGATCTTTTGACCTCTGTAGGGAAGAATGTGTTGTGAGCCTTGGTCTTCACTTCTGGTGTTGCTGGAATCCTTGGCATTGCCTCGTTTGCAGTCACATAACTCTGATCCTCCCTCTTCATGTGACATTTCTCTGCATGTGTCTGTCTTGCCCCAGTAGGACCATATCTTAACTACCTAATTGCATTTGTAATGACTCTATTTCCAAATAAGATCTTAGTTCAGATGCACTGAGAGTTGGAACTTGAACATATCTATTTTGGGAACATAATTCACTCCATGACAGGTGTTACAATGGTTTTTAATGCCCATGAACATAAAACAAGGGGAAATTCACTTGGATTTACAGCTAGGTGCATGTACATGGCCCGAAAACATGAGAACTGCCAATCATGAATGTCAATCTCTTAAAGAGAGAGGGCAGTCTCCTCCTTGGACTTTACAGTCACAGATGCCGGCCCTCTGTCCGCAGCCCTCTAGGGCCATCCTGCCCAAAGCCAGGACCTGGACCAGGGACCTCCACAGGGGCCTTGAACCAACTAATTCGGCAAAATCTCTTTTGGTTCAGTCTGATGTATTGGGTATCAGTTCTCTTCCTGGCAGCCACTCTTTGCCTACCCAATAAAATCTTATGATGACCAGCATGCCTTTTTAAAAATGATGATTATCAGAGTATCAGTTTGAAGAGAAGAAAGGGATGACACGTAGAGAGATTTGTCAGGAGCGGAAGAGGCAGAAAAACATGATGACTTATTGTTGGTGACACAAATTCATCTTATTAAGGAGTAATGAATGGTTGTGCTTGGCAATGAATCACCAAAACCTTCTTCCTGGAGCAAGAAGACACGGGGACTGCCAGAAAGGCATGGGGACAGGGCTGTTGAGAACCACCACAGCAGACCTTCCTGACTGAGGCTGCACTTTGAATCACACAAAGGGGATTTAAAAAATAACAGTGCCTAGAATGCACCTTGGACCAATGAAATCAGATCTTTGGGGTAGGACCCACTCATCTGCATTTTTCTAAACCAATCCAGAGGATTCTAGCATGAGAATCACTGAGCCTCATCCAGTGCCCCTGGGCTTTCACCATTGTCTGCACGTAGGGAAGAGTCATGGAGTTGGGAGAGAGAACAGACAATCACTTCACTTCTGCTCATCTGAGGTCAGCCAAGAAAGGTTATTGGCAATGCTCCCTTTTTCCTCTCTGGAGTCTGGGTGAGATAGGGATGTCTGAGAAAGTCATTTTGATGAGGTCCTTTGGGGCAGATACTCTATACAGGGAGACTCAAAACAAGATGTAAAAACACATTTTTATTACCAGGAAATCAGCACAACACACTCTCCCATCAGTCATAGGCACCTGCTTAAGGGGAGGGTTTTCTGGTACAAAACATTGGAGAGACCCATGGGTGCAGAATGTCTGTTTCATTCATTTGGTAATAAAAATACTTGAAAGCCTGATGACTTCTGTCCATATCAAAATATCCCTGGATCAAAACAAGAATAAAGCAAAGGAGTTAGAATGTCCCTAATAACAAATTGACTGTCAAGAACCCTCCTGAGAAAGTCTGTGCCCACAACAGAGGAAACCACGCGGTCTGTGCTGATGAGGGAAATGTTTCAAGACTTGAGACTGTTCCAAGGACCTAGAGTTGACTGGAAGCAGCCAGCTGGGTTGGCAGGAGTCTCTGTGAGTGAGAGGAGACATAACTCCTCGAGAAGCACACGGAGTTTCTAGTCAGTTTTCACTCACACTAAGCACGAGCCCAGGTCTGCATCTGCAGAGCTCTCCCCAACCCAGCATCCACTTTCATTTTTTTTTAAAGATTTGTTTATTTATATAAGAACCGGGGTACAGGCCAGATGCACAGGAAGGTAAGAGGATTCACCAGAGCCAGAGTGGGGAGCAGAACAGGCAGACTGACAAAATACACTGCTGAGGGGAGTAGCGGGCGTGGCAGGAGAGGTCTGAGTGCCATGTGGGACCCTCACCGGTGCTGGGGATCAAACCAGCGCTGCAGAGACTGTGGGCGGCTTTGCAGCCCAGCGCTCAACCACTGCGCCACCAGGGGAGGCCCTGAAACTCTCCTTTGTTTTGAAATTAAATTCATAGAATTAGAAAATTCATATATTACTCTAAAGTAACTTAGAACAAAATATTATATGTAAAAAAATGCATACCTACCCTAAAAGTTATGTCTACCCTAAAAGACCTAACAAGGACACAGAAGTGTGCACATATATGTAAAATTACTATGCACATGGCAACAAACACAAATTGAATTTTTTCAGTGGCAAATGAATAGAACTGCTGTCATTTGCATGTATTTCTGAGATTGGAAAATAAACAAACAAGCAAACAAACAATCAAACAAACAAAAAACCCAAGACATGCCAAAAAACTTAATCATTGCATTTCTGGAAATTTTAGTATATTTTTAAGTAATTCAAAATGTTACTATGTTTACATTTGGGTTAAATTACATAAAATGAGTTCACTTCTAAGCTTCATTATAAACATCAATATCCCAAGGAGCTCATAAAACTTTATTGTGGGACAGTCCCTCACATTTTTCTAGCATCACTGGTGTATAAATACCAGTAACACATCCCTGTTATTGTGACCCCTAAAAATGTCCCTCACTCTAAGTGGTGGCTCTGATCACAGTGGGAATCACTCACTATGAAGTCCCCGCTTCCTAAACCTGAGCCCTGTGAAGTTCCTGGTGGTGGAAACTTCCTTTCACCTTTCTTCTCCTTTTCTATTTCTCACAGGGTCTGGCACCTCTCTGGCATCCAGGGGGATGGTCAGTGGTACCTGACATTGGTCCTCTCTTTTCTGAGGCCTCATCCTTGTGATTGCTTCCTGCCTTCACTGGATGAGGAAGGCCATTTCTCTCCAGTAATTGCTGATTTTTATTTGTTGACCAGAAGATAGCAAGCCTGCCTCTGAAGATCTGGGGCAGGATTTGTGAGGGTACTAGTGGATGACACAACCAACCACCCCCTAACCACCTTCTCCCCCCCTACTCATTGATTAATGTTGGTTCTAGTGTCCTTATGCTTAGCAAACACAAAAGTTTTCTTCTTTAATTTCTCTGAGATGGATTAAATAGACATGAAATTTTTGAATGCATAAGAATGACCTAAGAAGTATGTACAAGGTGGCAGTTTCCTAGAGCTGATCCCCAGGGATTAGAATCCAGTGAGCCTGGTGTTGAATCTGCCTCTTTAACAAGCAGGACCTGAGGGTCCCTGAGGCAGGCAGGCTGCAGACCACACTTGGAGAAACACTTCCTGGTCATGCAAGGTGGGAATATGAAGGATCTTCATCAAAACAGGACTGTGAAGAACACCCAGCCACCCCCCCCCCCATGATAATTAAGGCTTCCCAGAGTGGGTATTTAGAGTACCCACTAAACCTTCGCTTACTTAAACCTTCCCTGGCTGTGGTGAAAACAGAACCCTATTACACTATTGGTGGGAATGTGAACTGGTGAAACTATTACAGAATGCAATCTGGATTTACCTTTAAAAATTAAAAATAGAAATACCTCACTCCCAGCCATCCCACACTTGGGCATATATCCACAGAATATGAAACCATATGTTCTAAATATTCACAGGAGCATTATTTATAATAGCTAGAACATAGAAACAACCTAAGTCACTTTTAATGGATGAATCCGTCAAAAAGATACAGTGCCCACAGGCCCACGGAGTACTATGTAGTCACAGGAAAGAAAGATAGGCAGCCATTTGCAACAAAATGGAGGGAATTTGAAAAAAATTATATGCAGTAAAGGAAGTCAGAATGACGAAGACAATTACTGAACATTCATGTAACAGAAACTTTGGCAATGTAAAACACTCAAAACCTACTAGACATCAACACGCAACTTGAGGGCTCTGAGGTTAAGGTGGAGGATCCTGATGAAGAAATAAAAAGCTCACAAGTGGTAAAACACACTCTTAAAGTAGGACAGTTTTAATCAACTTCATCCCAAATAATGAGGAATAATGAGATATTTTTTAATATGGAATTCTGAAGTAGAAACTGCAGTGCTAAAGTTGCCAATAAGATCCAACAAAACAGTTTAATTAAAAAAAAACACCAGCCTTTCCTGGGTCATTAGGGGTAGAGGTCTGTGTAGAGACTTCTATATAATTCTCCCCTCCTTGTAGAACTTACCCCAATTTTCTGCTGAGGACAGTTGCTTGGAATCAAGGCTATATTTCCCAGCCTACCTGTAGCGAGCTATCAGGTGACCAAATTTTGGCCAGTTGTGCAGAAGCAAAAATGACAAATTTCCAAAAATGCCTTTAAAAAGAGGGATTGTGCCCTTTCCTGCCATTTCTCTTTCCTGCTCCCTGGAACAGGGATATAGACACCCTAGGAGAGGAGACCGTGGGATGGAAACGCACACAGCACAGCAGCCAGGCCTGAATCTTTCACAGTCCCCATGACAGCCTGGGACTCACCAACTCCAGCTTTTATGGCAGCATGAGTTACACACCAACGTCTGTCTTGTTTAAGTTACTGTTACTTGTTTTTCCCCATTACTCCTGGTTCAGCACACTATTTACTACAATAGGATCTCAATTTCAGATACAGGAAGCAACATTCAAGCTAGAGTTCAGCATTAGCAGGAATACTGGCGCTGGAGGCCAGGCTGAGGTTCCTGCTGCGTGGGAAATTTACTTAAAGGAGGAAAGTGGAGTGTGCCCCAACATCCCAGGGGAGAAGAGTATATGCAACCCTAGGGTCCCCTGAGCACACTTCTACTCTGCACCCTCCTCCGCCTTTACTCACTTTTGCGCCCAATGGGGTGGGGATGGTAGGAAGGCCTAACTAAGAAGACAAAGCAGAAACACAGTGCAGGGTGAGAGAGCCTGCCCGCTGCAGTGTGCTCGGGCACAGGGGAAACGCTGCGTATCAGCAAGGTCCAGCTTCCTGTGGTAATGAGGGTCAGTGGCCTTGAAGATCCAGCTCAAGGACCTGCCATGGACACGCAGTGGTGACCTCAGGACAGCAGCCCTAGCAGCAGCAGCATCTCCGGGGCATCAGAAACCACAGGGCACAGCCTGACGGAGAAGTGGGAGCATGGACTCCTGCAGGCCCAGAGAAGTTGAGGCGAGCAGGTGCATTACCGCATGGAGACCTCAGATATAACCCGAGTGAGGAAGTTCCAGCTCCTGCAACCTAGGGAGACAGCCGCACCCCATGGATGTGGCCTGGAGAGCGCATGGTACACTGGCGATCTTGTAGGGGCCAGTGTGCCCCATTTGCTGTGCCACACCTGGTAGGCACCTGCAGAGGGAGCATGATGCTGAGCCCTCTTCCTGCCATGGGGCTGCATGGGGCCACTGTGCACCCTGCGCCTCCCTACCAAGCAAGTATTTAAAAAGAGCAAATAGTTCTCAGGTCTCTCTCCGACCTGAAGAATGTGTCCACTTGATTGTCAAAGGCTCTGCTTGACCTGGAGGATCGAAATATCCTTTTCCTTCCCTACCCTCTTCCCACCTCCGCTCATGTTCGTGCTCACCTCAGAGACAGCAGAGCCCCACCCTCCTTGTCCTCGAGGGAGGGTTTAATGGAGGAGGCACTAGTCTGGCTGTTTCCTTTGTTTCTTTTCATGTGAGGAGTAAGACACCCACATGGAAATGGCTCAATGTTTTATGAATGGAGGCCCTACAAAATCCAAGTCTGATGCTCTCTCTGGGGACTTGCAGGAACCCTCAAGCTGAATTCAGGAGCAAGATTTAAAAGGGAACTCAGGGAAAGAAGTTATTGCCAGGAAGGAACCAGGAGCTTTGCAAGCAGGATGGCTGGGGAGCACTTTGCTGACTGTCAAGGAAAGATCCCCTTTAGAAAAGGGATTCTCTGAACCTTCAGCAAAGCACGAACTGGACCTCATGGCTCTCTGAGTGTTTTCATCAAGATTACATAAATAAATAAAATAAATCTTTAAAAAAAAAGATTAACCTGCATTGGGGTCGATGGAGAAACCTGTGGATTCTCTGCAGAAACACTAGCCCAGGTTTCAGGCAGAAAAAAAATTATTTTCATAGCCGGAAGAAAGGATTTATTCCTACATGACTGGTATTCTCCTCCTTAGTTTTACCCTCCCACTGCCACTTCCTCCTAGTACACAGAGATCACCTAGTCCCTGGCAAAGCCGTCCCGTCTAGACTGCTCACGGCTTACTGGGTGTGTGACACTGGCACTTTTTCCTTCTCTCCAATCTGTCTTTTTTTGGGGGGGTTAAAATGTCCAAGAGCTGCTTTCAGGTTGCCTGGGAGACCAAATGGCTTAATAACCCGGATGAGGCTGAGAGAGTATCAAATGATGATCAAAAGTAACATCTGCCCTGGAGATGCCCTCTGAGGCTGGCAGATTGCACGTGTGAGCAAAGCACATCCGTGCTAGCCAGCTACATGCTAGAAGCAAAAGTGTGAAAGAAATCAGACCAGGCCAGAAGTCAGACTAAGCTTGAATCAGAAAGCTAATAAAAAGAGAAAATGGGATGTAATGCCTGCACTATTTTCTGTAAATCCAAGTAACCCCCAAAATGTGAGATGTTCATGTGTATGATGCACACAAGCTTGGAATTCCCTTTGCTTACACACACACACACACACACACACACACACACACACACACATTTCACCTTGGCCCAGCCGCCTGCCTCCCTTGTTTCAGTTTCTTCAGTGAAAATGGGGTGTTTGACTAGGCGATCTGTGGGTTCTCTTCTATTTCTACATGGTTGATGATGCCGTGATTTTTTTTTCAGATCGATTTCTTTTTTAAAAAGAAACCATTTTCCTCTCCACTTCTTTAAAATGAAGCTATGAATATTTAAGCAAAAAATTTAATACTGTATCATGAAGCTTATAACTTATGTACATGTAACATAATACACACTTTACATAAAGCGACATCGTATTAATTCTAAATACATGGTAAAATGTTAAGGCTATATATTACAATAGCTACAATGACTACTTTAAAAATGCAAGAAGTGCAACAAAAGCTAAATAGATAAATGAGAGTACATTTCTAAAAAATACTCAATTAACCAAAAAGAAGGCAAGAGAGAAGCGATAAAGGAACAAATGTGGGGCAAACAGAAAACAAATAGCGGAGTGGTAGACCTACACCCAGCCAGAGCAGTAATTACGCTGAAGGTTAATCCTTTAAAACACTCTGATGAAAAGGCAGCCCTTGTCAGAATGGACAAAAAAATAGGCCCCAACTGTGTCCTGTCTACAAGAGGCACACGAGAAGGGCTGATAGGAAAGGAAATGGGAAAAGATGTATCATTCAAAAGTAAGCATAAGAAATCTGACGTGGGCCTCCCCAGTGGTGCAGCGATTGAGCGCAGGGTTGCGAAGCTGCCCGCAGCTCTGCAGCGCGGGTTCTATCCCCAGCCACGGGGCGAGGGTCCCACATGGTGCGCAGACCTCTCCTGCCACCCGCTGCTCCCCTCAGCAGTGAACTTCGGTCCTTCTGCCTATTCTGTTCCCTGCTCTGGCTCTGGTGAATTCTCTCACCTTCCTGCGCTTCTGACTGTACCCAGTGCTTGTATAAATAAATAAATAAATCTTAAAAAAAAAAAAAAATCTGACGTGGCTAAATTCATATTAAGTGCAGTAGGCTTTAAGAGAGACTATTATCAGAAGTAAAAAGGGAAATTTCATCATAATAAATATGATCAGGAAGGTGTAACAATCAGACTGATTTCTTGAAACAATCAAATATTTACAAAGTCAAGCAGAATGTAGGCACTGGAGACAAAAATAAGATTTTGTCTCAGCTTTCAGTGAGCCTAGTGAGAGAAACAAATATACACCCAATACGGTGCAATACAGACTATACTAGAATTACATCCCCATCGCTATGGTGTCCAGCTGAGTTGGGTGAGATCAGGGCAGACTGTGTGCCGAGAGTGTGTGGAAGGATGGTCAGCACTGCTGTGGTGGTGTGCAATGTGGAGGAGTGTTTGACTAAACTTGACACCAATTCCAGTGTGTGTGTGGCCAGGGGGAGGGGGGTATTTCCCACACCAAGCACTTCTCCAACACCAGCTGAGTGTCCCACAATTCAACTCAGTCCTGACACTATCTACCTGGGGTCAGTGTCAGACCCTGCCGGTTAAGGGCTCTCAGTCCATAAGACTGCCCCCACTTCAGGTGGCACACAAAAGCATCCTCTGTGTTTCTGACAGACTGGCTAAAATCTGAGTCTCTGCAGTTTGCAGAACTCAGGCAACCAAATTGCAGACTAGATTGCAAATTTGTTATGACGTTTATCAAACCATACACAACAACAGCCAGATGGGTGTTGTATGGGTGACTGGGATCTAGGGAATCCAGGGTGATGCGTAGATTTCAAATGACCAAGTGGGTAGAGTAGCCATTCACCTGGAGAAGATACAGAGAAGAGCAGGTTTGGGTAAGTGTGTGGGTAAATTCCCTCATCAATTTGGAGTTTTGGGTTTAAAGTGACTGGGAGTGTGCGATAAAATGTAGGGCCCAATAGAGCTGAGAATACATGTCTGCATATTGGGAAACTGACTGGGACTGAAGACACATATGTGGGGTGAGATAGCATATGGGGGCTAAGAAGCACAGAGTGAGATGAAGGAACCCCCAGATTGGATCCTTGAAAAATATCAAGATTTGGGGGAGCAGCTTGAATTACAGCAGTTAGCAAAGGAGACCTCTGAGCAGCCTAGAGCAAGAGGGGGAAACTGAGGGAAGTGAAACTTAAGAGCCAGTTTCAAGAGAGAAAGGAGTCAACAAAAGTGTTTAGGTTGAATGATGGGCAGGGACCATTTAACACTGATAGAGTCGGGTGTTTCCAGTATAGAGATGGGGAAGTCGGCAGAGGTCATGAGATTTGACCCAGGACCTTAACTTGTGTGAGGCAGGTCCAGGCTTTATTTATTTATTTATTTATCTATCCATTCATTCATTCATTCATTCATTCATTCATTCATTCATATTATGCATACAAGAGCTGGGGTACAGGCCAGGGATGTGGGGTGGTGGTGAGAGGATTCACCAGAGACAGAGTGGGGAACAGAACAGGCAGATTGACTGAAACACACTGCTGAGGGGAGCAGCGGGTAAGGCAGGAGAGGTCTGCTGAGCCATGTGGGTAGCTCCCTGGCTGGGGCTCCAACTCTTGCTGCAGTGGCTGCAGATAGCTTAATAGTGCTGAGACTTAACCCCCTGTGCCACCAGGGAGGACCAGGTCCAGGTTTTAGATTCCAATTATAATACCCCCCAGCCCCTTGGTCTTCACATCTGCTCCCGCTTGGGTTCTGGGAGGAATGTGTCAGGGCCAAGTGTGGCTGGGGCTGTGCCCAAGATCTTGCTTGCACCCTCCTGGGCTTTAACTCCTTCCCCACTCAACTACCCCACCTCCTGAATCATGTTGGGCTGAGATGAGAGGAGCATGACCGTGTGACTGGGAGCTGAGGAGCCTGTGTGGCCACATTGCATCAGAACTCTGCAAGAGAAAATGAATTTCTGTGTGTTGGAGGCAGTGGTGAGGTTGCTTCAGCTCGGGGAACAGACTGAGGACAGAGATGAGGCAGAGGCCTTGTTCTTTTCTGGCCCTCCTCTCCAGCAGCCCTGAGGTACCCAGAGAGGGGTAGAAGTACAGTGCTCTGAGGTCAACACACATGGATTTGAATCCCATCTCTGTGCCTTATTGTCTGTGAGACACTAGGTTAATTACTTGCTAAAAATCTCTGAGCCTCAGTTACCTCTACTGAAAAATGGACCAAGAATAGTCACCCACTTCCAGGGTCCTTGGGAGAACGAGAGGAAACAAAGAAAGTGCTTGGCACAGGGCCTAGTTCATTTTGCACATGAAAGTGCAATGTTCATTTTGCACAATGAAAGTCATCTGGCTTTATTACTTCATTAAGGGGAGGTGCCGCTGGAACAGAGTCCCTACACTACAGAGCTGGTCTTTTCTGGACTCGATGTCTCCCTGATTCTCAGGTTCTTCTGTAGCTCAGTGAATGGCTATTTAAGAAATTAATTACTTTTTAATTAAGTGTCAAGAGAGAAAGCAGTTTGGAGGCACCTATGCCCTTGTTTAACTGGTGCTGTCACATAGAGGTGTGAGCGCTGAGCACAGAGATGGATGACGGTGGGAAGGGAGAGGAGAGAAGAGGGCCCCCCTCTGCCTCTGGGGTACAATGTGGGGGGCAGCCGGATGTCCTTAACAATTCATCCTTTAGCATTTTCTCCAACAGCCTACTTGATATCTCCACTTGGATGTTGGTAAGTGTAGCAAATTTCAACATACAGAACTCTAGAATTTCCCTCCAATAGGGTGCTGCTCCTCTTCCTGTCTTCCCTGTGTCTATCCACAATGTCAAAACTTGGCAGATATCCTTAAACTCTCATCCCTGGTTCCTCACAGCCAGACTCCATCAGCTAGTCTTGACTGGCTCTCACTCCTTTGGTGTGTTCATCCTAGTGACAGTTTAGGGAGCCAGAAATGATGGGGTCCCTCTTGACCTCCAGGTGCTGGTGCCAGGCAGGTGGAGGGACCTTGAGGTTGACTTGGGAATGGGCTTGGACCAGACTCACTCACCCAGACTGAGTTTAGGGCACTGTCCTCTGGTGAACCCCCAAACTCTAGGGGAAGAATGTGCTCTCTCTGAGGACAGAGGCATCACAGAGGGATATGGGGGAGAGGAGAGCAGGTGACTCTGTGGAGCTAGCTTTCCTCCTCTGTCTCATCACTCCCCTTGGGCAGAGGGGCTGGGAGTGGTGCTCAATGATTCTCCCCCAGGGGTTGGGATGAGAGTCTGCCCCCAGGGGAGTTCCTGGGGTGGAGTGCCTTTTCTGCAGCACGCTGCTCTGGCCTGTATTGTCCCCACTTGCTGGCCTTGATGTCCCCTGGGCCTCTGGTGCCCATTGTCCAGACTCCAGAGTGATCCCCTAAAAACAAAAATTGGATCACTTTACTGCCAGCAGCAAGACAGCCCCCACTGAGGGTCTTTGCTGGTCCCTTAACTGAGAAGTCGCTGTCTCTGGCCGGTAAACAGTGACCTTCCTGTGTGATATTCTGAACAAATACCTTCCCTAGTGTAGAGGCAGAATGGCCACTGAGCAGGTTATCTACGATCCGGCAGATGGGTAAAGGAGAGTCTTGGAGCCATTAGTGGCATTCGCAGGCTTTTATTGAGCTTTTACATGCATTGCAACAACCAGGTACATGGCATACAGGGGTGCCAGGGGGCCAGGAGGCCAGCAGGCCTCCAAGCCCCGCCTCCCCCCAAGTCTTCACTCTGGGCTTCTGGGCTTCTCTGGCTTCTTTCTCTCCCCTCTCCTGCCTCTCTCCTGGCTCTTCTCTTCTGCTTCTCTTGGTGACTATCTCTCAATACTCCTCCCTGGCCCAGGAAGTAAATAAGTCAGTTAGCAACAATGTAACAACTGCAGGTGCCCCATCAGGCAGGGCAACCCTAATGGTGGGAGGGCAGAAAAGCCTGAAAAACCATTTAAACTACACCTAGAAAGACTTTCCTGCACTACCCAAAGCCAGGCTGCTCCACCTGCTGCCAGTCACCTGTTACATCTGTCAGGGCACCCTGTTTTGACATGTCTCACTGGATTTACTTTACTCATCTATCCACTTAACCGTTTTGTCTCCTCCTAGACCACAGGTTCCTTGGGGCCAGGGTTGGGTCGTGTTCACTGCTGCCCTTGGTGTATAGAGAGGGCGCAGGTAAACATTTGTGCGAATAGGGGTGTGGGGAGAGAGCAGTCCAGGGTGCTTCTTCCAGCATCTATACCGTGCCTTGGAAGGGGACTGGGTATCTTCTTCAGGAGCTTCCCTTTAAGGCTTGATGACTGTCCAGAAGAGGAAATTCTTTCTGCTTTTCACCATTGTTTTCACTGAGTCATGATTTTACTGCAGAAGCAGTCTGGGGTAGTGGTTAGGTTGAAAGAAAGCAAGGTTTGAAAGTTAAATCTGGGTTTAAATCTGGCTTCTGTGATTTAATGACTTTTCAAATCTTGACGCTACTCTTCGTTGCAAGATTGGGAATCTTACAAGTTGTGACAATTCAACAAAATGAAACAAATAAAAAATTTAGCACAGTGAATGACACCTATGGAATCTTCTGTATTATTCTATGATCTGAAGGTGAAAGGGGAGGGGCGTTTTACTGGTCTCCTGAGGTGATCACACAAACATTTGCCATCACTGCCTTAAAATATGCTCGACCCACTCTCTCTTTGGTGAATCTTCTCACCCCCCCCCCCTCCCAGCACCTCTGGCCTGCACCCCGGCTCTTGTATGCATAAATAAATAAAATGAATCTTAAAAAAAAATAATATTCTCTAGGCTGACCTGTGCCCGTGACCCTCTCTGCTGACATTGAGGAAGCAGTGGCCACAGAGGCACCAGGATGCCACAGGAGCCCCGCCCCTCCTGACTGGAAGGAGCCCCTGGGACACCCTGGAACCCCCTCCTGCCTTGTTCTTCAGGAGGCCCTGTGATCTTGTTACCCCGAAGCCCAGCCCCACGCTGGGGCTTGTTACCGTCAAGATAAAGTGAGCCTGTTTTGGTCATTAGCTGCTGCTCTTTCAAGATAAAGAGAAACCACAATGGAGTCTGCTGCTCTTTACAG
Organism: Talpa europaea; assembly: GCF_964194135.1. Taxonomy (NCBI): domain Eukaryota; kingdom Metazoa; phylum Chordata; class Mammalia; order Eulipotyphla; family Talpidae; genus Talpa; species Talpa europaea. Next base: position 91,042,879 of record NC_140072.1, read on the forward strand.
AAGCTATTTTTAGATTTCTGGCTTCATAACCACCCTGGTATTTCCTATTTCTTCCCACTCTTCCTTTTAAATAAAGAGGAGGAGGCAACCTGAAGTATTTTGCAAAGAACCACCAGAGATGCTGTGATGTGGTAAGACAGGACCCCAACCTGGGGCTTCAAAGACCTGTGAACAAACGCATACTTAGAACTGGGTGATCCAAGAAGTTTATTAGATGCTTTGGTGACAGTGCTCTGGGGACAGTAGTCCCAGTTGTCTGAGACACCTTCAGGACACAGAGTCCCCTCCAGGCTGGAGGGACTCGGGGCACAAAACCTGCAGGCTGGAGCCAGCTGTTCTGTGGGTGGGGATATTTGCCTCAGGTGGGTGCTGTTAGTCTGCACTGTTGGTAACAGGGTAGCAAGGAAAGGTAGCTGCTGGGGGTGGGCTCTCAAAGGGAGAAGGCCAGCTACCTCTGCAGCCCGAGCCGCGCAGGCCCAGTGAAACAAATGGTCCCAACTAAACGGTTCAGACATTCTGCTTCACAAGGAAGATGAGGGCCAGTTACTACTTCTCCAGGATAATAAGGGGAGGCCTGGGCCCCAGATCTGTGCCCCTTACCCAGGACCTGTGCAGAGTGATGACATGAAAAGAAGCAGAGCCCTGAGCTCAGGTGGTCAGCGGAGGCGGGGTGTCTGGGGACTGAGGGCACAATGAGGTTGAGGGGCTCGTGTGGGGGCTTACAGTAGGAACCCTAATAGCAAAAATGCCCAGCCAGCCTGGTCTGGATGGGGAACAGCTGCACACAGTGTTCCCTCTGCTTCAGGAGGGCAAGGAAGAACATAGGGTTATGGCAGACATCCTCCCAGTGGTGAAAGTCCCAGACAGGCACAGGGAAGAAGAAGAGGTACCCATAAACCCACTTGTTGGCTAATAGCCACGGACCTGGTAGCAGCAAGGCATGAGGTGGGGGGTGAGGGAAGCAATTTGGGGGGAGGCAGTAAGGGGAGTTGACCACTAGGGTCTCCGTGGCTCGGCCAAAGTGGGGAGGGGCATGCATGCTGTCAGATTGCCCTCCCACCCCTGCCTTGACTTATGACCTCTGACCCCCCACCCTTATTCTGTCCTTGCACTCAGCTTCACATTTAAACCTCAGTGAACAGCAAGAGTTGTGTATGGAAAAACACATGTGTGTAGGACCCTCCAAGCTTTGTTTCTTCACCAGCCCCTTCTTGCCCTTTCAACAGAGGCAAAAGCTAAGAGGAGATTTATTTATAATTCCTGATGCGGAGGTCTGCGCAGACACAGCTCCTGCATTCTTTGGAAAAACAGCAGCTCCTTAAACAAGGAGAAGCCGCCCTCTGCTGGTCACATTCGGTAATACCACAGCTGGTTATGTCATAATCAGGAGCTTAAAAGGATTGACAGCAATTTTTTAGATTTAGAAATCTGTGATTTTCCTCTTGCCTTTCTCTTTTACTGATGTCCTTCCCTAGTTTTATGACCCCCCACTCCCCTGCTAACTCTAAGTATTGATGCTGTTAATGGCAGTTGAAAGTTAACTGAATATTGCGGATGATTTCATCCCAGAAACCAAGAAAATGGTTAACAGTCATAGGAGAGCAATAGAAAATAATTGCTAAACTCTCAAAACTCAAACTCACCACCAGGGTTATGAATCTTTAGAATTGATGGTTTATCTTCATGTAATAGAGAAGCAATGATCTTATGATGGGAGCATATTTCTTCTTTACCAAAAATGAATGTCTTTTTTTTAATAACTGATATTTAACAGGAGTCAGCTGACTGTTGTGGGTATGTAAATACTCTTCCAGTTTGGGTCTATGTGGTTGTCATGGCCTTGAGGGCTGTGAGACCTTGGAGAACACTGAACTGTCATCATGCCCAGTTTCAGAATTCAGATCATGGTTTTAAATGTCTGACTTTTATCCTGATCAATGTAAGTTAAATGACTTATACCACCAGTGGTACCCAGAACGTGTGGTGAGCCCTCCTGAGGGCTGTCTCTGCAAAGTCGCTCTGCAAATAGAGCAACCTGACCCTGGAGGGGAAGTCCCAGCAATTTCAGGATGGGATTCCTTCCACGACCCACGGCCCATGGCCCACATCCAGCTCAGACTCATCAGGCCCTTTGGAGTCAGGCCTCTACTGGAATCTTGATTTTGCTGGTTGCCAACTAAGGCCACTTCTTAGTGCTTTTAACCTGTTTCTGTAAAATCAAGGTAGTGCAAATCCAGTGTTGCATTTGAAAAGGCAATAGTCATCTTGGTAAAAGTGCACAATCTTTATTAATTACGGCTCACTGCTCTCATTCTGTGTGTCAGTGATTGGGCTTCTGCTGGCTAAAAAATTTTGAGTAGTTTCTCAATTGGAAAATACCTTTTGACCTGTGAGAAAGATACTTCTTTTCTGGGGTGACACTTCTGTCCCACTGCTACAAGGCAGTCTGTGACCATCTCAGGGACTTTGGGGTTTTCTTCCAGGCCTGTGCCAGACAGCCTGCCCCATGTAAGTTGGACTGGCCTCTCCCTCCCTAAGTCAGCTGTCTCTACACTGTTCTGACTGTGCTCCCTGCCATTAAAGATTTCTGAGCATGTGTCCTCCAACATGCATGTGCTTATTTTAAAGGCAAGATAGATGCATATATGTGCACACATAAATATCAAATATTTATATGCAAATAAGAACTTGTTATTATTCTTACACGAAATAATTATAAGTAGGATTTGTTGTTTCATTTTCCCACATCTCAGTATATTTGCTTCAGTTTCAGAGACCACATCTCCAGGGAAAGACCAGATTTGCCCAGACCATTCAGCACCTTCCGTCACATCATCCACCCATTCTCACCATTGTGACCACCCCACATGCTAGGGAGCTCTGTTTCCTTCAGTTCTCCAGCTACAGATGGGCACAGCAAGTTTCCCCACATGGCAAGGCATTTGGTTATATCCAAAAGGGCAGGTTTATTATATAAAAAGGGAAGGGCAAGAAAAGGACACTTGCACACACACAAGCAGGCAGAAATTACTGCCCCTGAAAGGGACAGGTTTGCTAAAACAGGCTGCATAGTCACAGGCAGGAAGTCTGGGGACAAGTGCTGCTGCTCCTGTTTTGCAAAAAGAAAGAATTTTGTGAAAAGAAACAGCTGCATAGTCACAGGTGGGTTTTGCCAGGGTAGAAATTGATACAGTACTTTTTTTTCGGGGGAGGGGGACATTCCTTTTTGAAATTGTTATCTGTTGTTAAATTACTTACTTCTAGGGCATAACTAGGTTGATTTGTAAGGACCTGGGATTCCCTATAATGGCCCTCGGTCTCCATATCCCACCTGTTGCCTGTACCTCCTTATACTTCCTATAGCAGCCTGATACTTGCTATAGCAGTTGGCACCTAAGGATTTTTCAATTTTGTAGCTGGTTTAATGACTGTGTTAATCATTTCTACTTCCATCTCCAGTTTCTGGAGTTGTGATGCCTCCATCCTAAATTTTCAACTCAGCCTCCATCACTATCCCATATCAGGGGAGAGATCAAATAGGCCATGTGTGCAAAGTGAGAACTTCCCGAAGCAGCCCAACAGCACTGGGGGAAAAGAGGGGAATGATGAAGAAGGAGAACTGATCAGCTGCAGAATAAGATGGGGATCAACAAGATGACTTAGAGGTTTCAGCCAGGAAATGTGGACCATGTATATAAGCAAAACGAGATGCTGATGCCTCCTGAATGGATACATGGTACCTTACTATTAAGTAAAGTTTCCACCAAGCCATGCGCCATTCCAGACAGAGCCAGCCATTGTCATTGTCATCAGAACAACAATGAGAATTTTTGTATCCGATGGGGGGAAACATAAGCACGTATTGAGAGTCCAGTACATTTATTAGTGCAGTACATGTTTGAATGATTGACCATGTGATGCATAAGAGGGAATATCACTTGGGCATTAAGGAAGTTTCTAGAGAGGCGGGGACCTTCGATTTGTGTGTTGAAGAATACGTAGGAGCTCATGAGGCAGAGGGAGCAGTGTGCGCGGAGCCTCAGATCACGGAGGAACTCGGCGGGGCTTGGACACCGCAGTGTGAAAGGAAAGAAGGGAGCAGGGGGAGTGAGTCAGGAGGTACAGCCTGGCAAGTAGACTGGGGGCTGGAGATTTCAAGCAGAGCCATACAGGATTGTCCTGAGTATTGGCTAATTTACAAATACAGAGTCTTGTTCCCAGGCAAAGGGGCTACCGCAGCTGCCCTAGATGGAAGGGCATCCACTTGGGCCCCGGTCTCTGGTCATCCACAGTCAGGAAGCGGCTCTAACCCAGTGGGGTTTCTGTTGGCAGCAGTGCTTCAGAGGCTTGCTTGGAGGAGGCCTCCAGAAACATTCTTACTGCAGATCCTTCAAGTACCTAGAGGTTCCAGACGTATCTTATGTCCTCTTATTCTGGCAAAGGAAATGGACCCTTCTGGCTCACAGCTGGACACTCGGGCTCTGGAGAGGCTGAAGTGCTGAGAGGGCATGAATCAGGTCTGCCCTGGACTTGGCCTTTTGCCGCCATAAATTCAGTCCTGGGTTGCGTGGCCTTTGACACTTGGGCTGGTGATGGTGGCTGGCCAGATGCCAAAGACCTGGGGGTGGTGGGGGGGAACAGAAGTGTCCTCCCTTGCCATCAGGGGCGTTCTGCCCAGAAAAGAGTCAAATGGGGGTAGTAGTCAAATAGAGACTTAATTTCGAGTTGGCAAATCTAGATCTGAATCTATCTCAGCCATTTATTAACAATTCACCCTGTCCCCTGTGCCTCAGTTTCCTCTCTGTGCAATAGAATGGCAGTAACTTTCCTATTCGGGTCTAGTGCAGATGAATTGTAATTTATTTTTTATTTTTTATTTTATTTTATTTTTTGTGGGACCCTCGCCGGCGGCCGGGGAACGAACCTGCGCTGCAGAGGCTGTGGGCAGCCTCTCAGCCCAGCGCTCAACTGCTGCGCCACCAGGGGAGGCCCACAGATGAATTGCAATTTAAAACAATAATACATTGGAAATGCCTAGCCCAGAGACTGCCTCCCAGCGATTAATAACTATTACTGACTCATTTCAGACAGCTCCCCTTGATGGCCCTTCTCTCCATAATTCCAGGCCTTCCACCTGGCTTTGCCTCTCCTTGTGCCTAACAGCTGGCTACAAGCCCTGGCGACTCCACAGCACTGTCTAGAAAAGGCAGCAGGCTCCTGCATCTCACAGGGCGATGATCTAGCTTTGAGAGCATAAACTGCTGAGACCTTGACAAGGTGTTCCCGAGCTTGAGTGCAGCACGGAAGCTCTCTGGAGGTCTTTGCAGTCTTTCGCTGCCTGTGATTTATGGGTCAGCGAGACTCTTAGCTTGTGGCTGTACAGGATGAGATCTTCATGGGAGGGGCTGCGAGACTCACAAGGCTGCTGTGAAGCCTCAGGCGGGAGGGCAGAGGTGACTCTTCCAGGGAGGTTTGTCCGCCCAGGTTTAGATGCTGCATCATGGAAACTAGGGGTGACCCTGTTTCCGGAGGGCATTATCAGCAGGGAAGGCACAGCCATCAGTAGGGCTTAGAGTTAAATGGTCTCTTCTAGGCCTTGCATTTAGCCCAGAGCGAAGACTTCAGAATCTAGTTTCTGAATTCCCTGGGTTCCAGCAGCAGGCAAATAGAGGTGGGGATTGGGTGGAAGCCGTATAAGAGCAGATTCTGATCAATAGAAAAACTTTCTTCTATTGCCCGCCATCCTCCCCCCCTCCCCCCCAGCATGCAGAACTCCTTAGAGATGGACAGGGCCCTCCAGGACTGGTGAACATCACAGGCATCTTGGTTTCAAGACAGGAGGCAGTCAGGTTGTAAAAGAGACATGAGGTTTTTCGGGGTGGTGGAATGGTTTGTCTTCAGACTCTAATGGGGAACCGTGGCTACATCAGGTAGACACTAGGTTTCTTTGAAGTTGCTGTGCGCCTTTGACCAAGGCTTCACAGCTTTGGCTCTGGGTTCTCTCACTGTAATAGGGAGGAATTGAATTGGATGATTCTACAGTTCCTTCCGGCCTCCAGAGCTCAAGCTTATGTGTAAGGGTCTAGGAAAGAAAAAGAATTACAGAAGAACCCTTTTTTTCCCCTCCTGAGAGTTTTTTTAATTAAAAAAATAAAAAGATTTGGCTAATGAATTTTTAGAATAATTAATAAAATATTTCAGCAAAGTTATTTACATATTATTCCTAGCTTTGATTCTACCGAAATTACTTCTTAAAACATACAATTGGGATTTTTCTGGGTATGAGATCCTTACAAGCCCTGTGCTCTGGGAACATTCTGTACCCCCACGGCCCACAGACTTAAGAGCAAGACGCATTTCTGTGTGATTTCAAAAGTTGTTTTTATTGTTCTGCCATGACCTCACTTAGCTCTGACTTATCCTTGCCAAAGCTATTAGGATGACTCACATCCAGCCAGACTTTTATCCATCCCACAGTCCTTTCCAAGCTGCGTTTGTACAGGGAACACCACATTATTCCTATGCAAGACCCGGGGGCAACAGAGAGCTGTTTGAAGTTCAACACACATGGGAACACATGCACACATGCACACACAGCTACATGTACCCAACCCAGAACATGGGGCAAAATAACCCTCTAGAGCAACTGGCCACCAGCCTTCATTTATGGAAAGCAGAAATGCATTTTTTTTTTAGCGGACCAAGTTAATGCACTGCTGGAAAGTGGACAGGAGGTAGAAATGACAATTCATGGCATGTGTTCCACACCAGGCACTGTTTACTGCTGAGTAAGATCAGGACAACAGTCTTGCAGATTTGTAGCTTAGCAGATGTGGGGCGCTGGGCAACTGCCTAACCGCTGGTTGCCTCAGTTTCCTTAACTATCAAATAGACATAAAGAGAATTCCAGCTTTATAGGGTTATTATAAGAATTAAGTAAGGTAATAGATGTAAATAACTTAGCACAGTGACTGGCTCAGATTCAGCACTCAATAAACATCAGCTATTGTCTTTACGTCACTTAATCTTCAAAGTCCTTGTGAAGTTGGCGCATCAGCTTTATTTTATAAATCTCTCTAGAGGAGAAGGGGAGGACCTGTTCCAGGCAAAGCGAAGGGCCAGGGCCAAGGTGATGGGCTCGGAGGAGCCCCAAGAGGCCTGGGGGCAGAGCTGGAGGGCAGGAAGGACAGAGGTTGAGTGGAGGCTGGTGGCAGGAGGCCGAGAACCAGCAGCAGGGCTGGGGTTTCACAACTGCACTCTGGAGGTTGGGTCTGGGCCAAGTTACTACAAGTGACTTCATCTGATTTATCTCTTAGAAAGATGATGTATGGTGGCTGTGCAGAATAGATTTCAGGGAATAGTAAACTTTGGGCTGACAAGATACCACCTCACAAGCTGCCCAAGCTGCCCACAACATTTAGTTCTGGCTCACAATTCTGGAGGCTGAGGTGGGCCGCTGCTCTGCCCCAGCTCCTTCTTGCTCCAGGTCAGGGCTGAGGAGGTGGCCATGGAAGGGACACAGGATGCAGCGCCCACACACATATACCAGGGCCAAGGCCCAGCTCAGTCCTGCACTCACTTGTCAAGTTCTGCTCACATCCATGAGCTAAAGCAAGTTATACTCACAGGCTAAGGTTATGGAGCAGGGAGGTGTAGTCCTATTAGCAAGAAGGAGGGAGTGAGTAATTCCAACAATAATATAACCTTCCCTGGGTGGGCAGGTGGCACAGGAGAGCAGTGAGGAGGTGGTGTGGTAATTCAGGGAGGACACGGTGACCTAGGCCAGGGTGCTGAGTGCAGGGGAAACAGGGAGAGATGCATTTGGAATAAATTTGGGAGGTAGAGTCAGGGTGTCTGGTGGGGAAATGGAATTGAGAATGAAGAATAACTTCCAGGTTTTCGGAATGAACAAGTGGATAAAGGATCCAGGTACTGAGATGAGGAGACTTGCAAGGACAGATTGGGACCACAGGTCTGTGGTGTGTCTGTGGTGTGAAGCATCCACACAGGGACAGCTGGAGCAGGGCGTTGGGGCTCCAAGGGGGTCAGGATTGGAAATTACTAACTTGTGTAGGTAGTTTTGTGCCCATCCCGACCTGTGCCTGCAGAGTGGAGAACTTCTCAACTTCTTAAACCACAGAGGTAGGAGGAACTATGGTGTGAAAATAGGAAAAGTAGGATGTAAAGTAAAAATATATGGAATGTTTTTAGAGCTACTTATAGTCTTAAGTTATCTTTGTTAGCTGAGGAGCTACAAACCAGGTAAAGCTTCAAGATAGAGGCTGGCACAGTGGGAGGCAGAACCCAAGCTATGTGAGGAGGGCCAACACCCCAGGGAGGGTGGCTGATGCGGGGGGCGGGGGAGGGTGGATCTCGAGCAAGGGGTGGAGGGGTAGTGATGGGTACAGAGTAATGGGACAAGGTGAGTAATGGGACAAATCAAAATTTTGTGCCACCTGATGGGATATGATGAGAAAAACGGCCTCAACACTGCGATATTCCTTCCAAAATTATGCGGTCTGCATCTAATCACGAGTAAGCATCAGACAATTCCAAATTTGGGAGACATTCTACAAGATAACTGGCCTGTCATCTTTGAAAGATTCCACAAGTCTGCCAAATACCGGGGAACCATCCCAGCCTAAAGAGACTCAGGAGGCTCCCTGCCGCTTGGATGCAGATGGATCCTTTGTCTAGAAAGGGACAATTGGTGACACTTGCATGAGTCCACAGTATGAGTGTTGCTTTCCTGATGTGGATGGTTGTATTGTGATTATGAAGGTGAATGTCTTTGTTCGTACGAAATACACATTAAAATGTTCAGGTCATGCTGCTGATTCTCAGCGGTTCAGGAGCAGAAAACGTTTTTCAACAGTGCTTGTGTTCATGACACATCAAAAGCGGAAGATATTTTATTCTGAGTACATAAATCATAGAGCTGAAAGACCATTCAGTTTAAATCACATGTAGATGAGAAAATGTAGGCCAGGGAATGGAATGAGCTCCCCAGGACCCCATGACTCTTGAGTGAGAGAGGAGATCCATTTCCTGGGCCTGAACCAGAGCCCGTGCCACTGTGGCCTCCTGATGCTGGGGTTAGGGGTATGGGTGGAGGATGGAGGATGGGGGCACCCAGGAGAAGCGGAGCCGGCAAGCAGGGGAAAGAGCAGGTTTCCCCAAGAGGGACTGACACAGAAGCCCAAGAGTCCTTCTGTGAACAATTGCTAATTGCTCTCACCTTCACCCCATCAATTATCAATTATCGATTTTTCCTTCTTATCAAAACCAAATATACTCATTTAAAAATTCAGGAAATATGATATGAAGAAGAAAGTTAAAAAAATCACCCGAAGTCTTGTCACAGGGCAGCCCGATATAAAACGGGTCGTCTCACTGTGGGTCCTCACCCGCGCGCTTAAGGACAGACATCCTTTCCCCTAAGAGTCTCACATCCGTGGATAATGCCCACGCTGATTTTTGGTGAACACCCTTTCCGACTGATGCCTCTTTATGCCTTTACAATGTGTACGTGGTTTGACCAGAATGTCACAGTTCTACACGTCAGTGATGTTGAGCCTCACAGGCCCCCCGTGCTGCCGCCACAGCTGGCCAGGCCTCTGTGTTCTGCTCCCACAGCACTTCTGCCTTCCCGGGGGCTAAACACTTTAGACAACGGCTCTAAATCTACATTTTCATTTTTAATGTTTACAAGTATGTTTAATGGCTATCGCTTACTCATTTATATGACTGTAATTTATTTAAATAATCCTTATTATAGATAATTAGGTGGTTTTCCATTATCTATAAATAATACTGCAATGTTGTTATATTAATACAATTGTATACCTATCTTTAGATGCTTGCCTAATTACTGAACTTCCTGAAAAATTTTGGGGCACAAACACAAAACACAAGACAGTGTAGGTGCCCATTTAGGGTTAGCTGTAAGCAACCTAGGATTGGAACTAGTTGACTCATCTCAAGCTAGTCCATTGCCTACAGAGATGGTTTAACTTCTGCTTTAAAACCTCTAGGGACTGGGAGCTGCTGACCACATCTGATTTTTCTCCTTACTTCTGACCTCTGCCCTCATTCTGTTGTCAGATCTGTCTGTGTGAAACCTGCCTCCTGGTCACCCCCATCCTTTGGATTTAGGTAGTTTCCTTTCTGGTGAGTCTTGAAACATTCATTCATCATCCCTTGAAAACATTTGAAGATGGCTCTAAGTCTTCCTCATAGGCTTGTATCCAATTCCTTAAATCACTTTATATCATTCTATAATAATAAAAATAAAATGTAGCAATCACAATACTGGCATTTATTCAGTTTCTCCTCTGTACTAGGCTCTGAAACAGATACTTTGCATGCTTCAGTTTACTGAATTCTGCAAGCTCTGAGTTAATTTTTACCATCTCGAATTCATGCCTAAGGTCACAAAGAAGTGGCCCTCGGGTGGTCACAGAGCCAATAAGTGATGGAGCCAGGACTCAGACTCAGGCTGCTTGTCACTGAGGTTGAATCCTCACTCTCTGAGGGTGGGGCCCAGATCCCCAAGAGTCTCTGGCAAAGTGTTTCCACCAGCCGAGGCAGGTCTCCTGAGGTCATGGGTGAAAGCCCCTCAGCAGCAGGACTTGCGACAGCTTGGAGGGTGGATAAAGGATTTGGGTGGAGCACCAATAGCTTTGATTATCCCTAAGGATTCCCAGAATACTTATAGATAGAAACATCCCAAGGAGGCATCAGCCCCTCCACCCCACCCCCGGTCAACCAGGAGAAAGGGTAACTACACAAGTTCTTCAGCCCTAATATAGCAGATCCCTTGGTGATGAGGCCTGGAAAACCATCTTTTCACAAAAGGTCCTATGGTGCATTCTTATGGTGAGGAAGTTTTGATCTACCACTTTACCTATGGATGCCTATCAAGGCAGCTTTGGGAATTTAAAAAAAAAAAAAGCAAACATCACCCCTAGAGATTCTTATTCAATGGCGGGTATCCTGGGTTTCAAACTTGATACTCTGTCTGAGATTCATGGTGCCGGGGGTTTATACTTCCCCTATCCCTGAAATTGAATAGGAAATTTGGATATACCTGGGAATATTTCCTGGGAAGAGAGTCCAAAATTTTTATAAGATTTTTGAAAATTCTTTAAAAAATTTTTTTTAGATTATTTTTTATTTATACAACAGCTGGGGTATAGGCCAGAGGTGCGGGGGGGGGGAGTGAGAGATTTCACCAGAGACAGAGCGGGGAGCAGAACAGGCAGATGGAACGAAAGCACTGCTGAGGGGAGCAGCGGGCGCAACAAGAGAGGTCTGCTGTGCCATGTGGGAATCTCCCTGGCCAGCCAGGAATCGAACCCACGCTGCAGAGACTGCGGACAGCTTCACAGTGCTGTCCTCAACCTGCTGCACCACCAGGGAGGCCCAAATTTTTGAAAACTCTTAAGAAGCACAACTCTAGTAAGAATTAAATCAATTAACCAAAGGTAACTAGATTTAGCTGCTTAACTCACTCAAATAACACATCTAGTACTTATTCTGTCTATAGTTTGTTCTTTTCACAGGGGTCATGACTGTGCTTTGCTGGAAAAGTGCAGTGTTGTGTCTAATGGCATTCCTGATGTCCTAGTTTGGTAGCTCTATGTAATAAATTCTTTTGTGTGTCATGACTTCGATTTTATAGCCCATAGTAGTCACCTTATGGTGCCACTTTTTTTTTTTTTACTAATATTCATAAATCATCTGTTTAATATTCAGGTCCAGAATTGCATGAATAGTTGGTGTACTGCCTAAGAATTCTATTTATGTTGCTCCCAGAAGCTGAAGGCTGGGTAAATCATAGCCGTAGTTGATAGTACACTCACCACTGGTTGCTGCAGAGTTCTAGCATTCATTCTTTCATTCATTTGTTCATGTCTGATGCATGCATTTCTTTTATTGGCTTTCATCCTCCATTTACTTTCCCCTTCTCCTCGTAAGCAGCCTTTTGAATATGGTCAATATATGTTGCTATTAGCACGTACCCTATCGAACATGTGGTGTTTAATATACACCTGGGGTAAATGTACACAAATGTCCCCTCTCCCTCTCTGTTTCTCACTCTCCTGACACACCTTATATTTTAAAAGTTCTATTAATGTTACTACATGTCCCTTTAATCTGTTTCTTCTGAGTCTGGCAAAGTAGTTCAGAGAGGCCCTTCTCTACCTCTACCCATCCATGCCCCACAGATGGCTGCCTATGGCCAACAGCAGAACCCTGAGCATTTTTGGGAAGCTTGTGCTGGGATACATTCCCCTGGTGGTATAGTTAGGTTGCTGGGCTTACACACTTGAACTAGGCAAAGTTCTCCAGTCTACATAGCTCCAAGCCAGACCCAGAAATCCCCATATCCCCCATGCTGTCTACCACTTGGTGTTATCCAGCTTCCTAATTTTTGCCAATCAAATAGGAGAAAATGAAATTTCATTGTTATTTTAATTTGTATTTCTCTAGTTTCTAGTGTGTTTGAACCTCTCTTCACATACTTTTTATGCAGGGGGTAGTTTTTTCTGCTATGAAGTTCCTCTCCTGATACTTTGCTCATAGAGAAGGAACATCAAAACTTTTTGTTGATTTGCATGGATTTTGCATTTTCTTAGTACCTGTTGCAATTTGTCTTCTCCACCATCTGTCTATACCCTTGATGTACCCATTAAGGCTTTGCCTTATATTTTGTACTTCTCAGGCTTTGTTTAAGAAGTACCTTCCCCCTTCTAGGCCACCTAGATCCTCTCTGGAGATGCAACCTCTTCAAATTGAACTGGACAACAACCGGACATTGGTATTTTGATTCTTCACAACCTCTGTCATTGTTGGACGCGCAACTTGTGTTCCAAGTGGACTGGAGTCTGTGCCACTTATCCAACCAGGTCCAAACTTTTTCTACGGTTTTCTACTTAAACTTGACCAGTGCTTATTGCATGACTTCAATGCAGAACACTCACCCCCTCGCAGCTCATGATTTTACCCTTTCCACGTCTCCTTTTCCCTTCTCTTAATGACCCCAGCCATCTTTCAAAGCCTTCATCCCCCCGCTGCAAAAAAAAAATCAAAAAGTTTGATGAATCAGTCTTCTCGGATCCCTACCCATCTACACTTTTGCCCATATCGAAGGTACTTCATTAACAGAACCTGATTCCCTAATTATTCCATGAGGGCTCTGCTCTCTCCCTAGGGCGAGGTGTCCATGTGATATTGATTTTGTCCATGACTCCTGGGTCAATGCTCTTAGTAGACACCCAATAAATACTCTTCTCTCTCCAAATCTGAGCTGCTGCCAAAGGCTGATTACTTAAGCCTCCACAACCTTTTAAAAAATGCATTCCTTCCTCTCCCTCTCCAAAGCCACATCCGTGCCTGGGTTTAATCATTGCACGCTGAGACTTTTACAACCTTTTTGTACCTTCTTTCTTCCTGTTTGCTTCTGCTCTAGTGAAGCCAGATCACTGCTATAAAAATCACCCAGGTCCAGAATCTCTGGGTTCAAAGGGACCTTCCCCCAGGCTTCTGTGAATTCTCTTTTCAGTGTTCACATTCCTAACAGATGGGTGCTTGGTTGCTGCCTAAATACCTTCTCTTTGCACAGAGTGCTTTCTTATTTTAAGCTGAAATTTATTACTTTGTAGTTTACACCTATTGCTATTGACTTTTCCTTCTGGGACCATTCAAAATAACTCTAAATGCCTCTTTTGGTGAATATGTCTCCCAAAGTATGGTGTCCAGAATCAAACATAGTAGTGTGAGGTGAAGAATGGAAAGGACTCTTCTCTCTACCTGTATTAATTTCCTGTGGCTGCTATAACAAATAACCACAAATGTGAAGACTTAAAATGACAGAAATTTATTCTCTCACAGTTCTGAAGGTCAGAATTCCAAAATCAGCATGTCAAGGTCAAAATCAAGGTGTCAGCAGGGATGTGCTCCCTCCAGATACTCTAGAAGAATCTGTTCCTTACCTCTTCCAGCTCGTGGTGCTGCTAGCATTTCTTGGTTTATGGCCACATTGCTCCAATCTTTAGAGTCAGCATTTTCAAATCTCTGTTCTGTCTTCACACCACCTTCTTTCATGTGTTGTAGTTAAATTTCCTTTTGCCTGTCTTTTACTCTTGGAAGGAGGGAGGGCCCATCTGGATAACTGAATTTAGGGTCCACCTGGATAATCTCCCTAACTCAAGACCCTCAATCAATCACACCAGCAAAGATTTCCTCATCTACCCACCCCCCACATAAGCTAACATTCATAGGTTCCAACGGTAAGGATGTAGGTATCATTGAGGTGAGGGGCATTTTTCAAATAACACTTTTTTTTTTTTTTGAAGATTTATTTATGCATACAGGAGCTGAGGTATAGGCCAGAGGTGTGAGGGGTGAGAGGATTCACCAGAGACAGAGTGGGAAACAGAACAGGTAGATTAACTGAAATACACTGCTGAGGGGAGCAGCAGGCGAATCAGGAGTGGTCTGCTGCGCCATGTCGGTAGCTCCCTGGCTGGGGATTGAACTCGTGCTGCAGTGGCTGTGGATAGCTTCATAGGTTGCGTCTTAACCCCTTGCGCCACCAGGGAGGCCTCAGACAACACGTTCTTTAAGAAAGCCTAGCACCTCATTAGTTCTGCTGGTGACAGTGTGCTTTTATACCAAGTAGATTGTTTTTACAAACTCTAATTAATTTATATTGGTACTCTTGATTGCTGGCTCCTGACTATAATACATCATCCCAGATAAAAGACACATTGTTAGCCTTAAACCATTGTTCCAGTTCTGTTACTATCATCCTACATCTGTCAATCAAGCACGCAGGAGTTCTGCCAACTTAATTAATCTTTATTTTTAAAATTTGGTAAGCACTTGTTTAATTTAATGTATTATTATTTAAAAAATAATATCTTTTTTATTGTGGTAGCATTGGTATACCGCACTTCATATGCTCATATGCTTCAGAGGCATAGGTTCATATCTCTTCAGATGTGTGACCATACCACACCCACCACCAAAGCACGCATAATCCTCCACCATAGTCCATTGGGCCCCTGTCATACTCTGTTCCACACCTACACCCCCTCCCCATCATCTGGTAGCCTCAATTTTACATTCAGATTTCTAGGATTTATTTTGGTTTGGTTTTGTCTGTTCCTCTGTTTTGTTTTTTTATATTCCATATATGAGTGAAGCCATCAGTAGTTGTCTTTCTCCTTCTGACTTACTGAAGTTCTCATAGTCCCCTCTAGTTCTATTCAGGTTGTTGAAAATGGCAAGATTCCATCTTTTCTTTTATAGTTGAGTAATATTCCATTGCGTGTATATATACCACATCTTCTTAATCTGCTCACCTGCTGTTGGGTACTTAGGTTGTCTCCATAATCTGGCTATTGTAAATAGTGGTGCAATGAATGTAGGAGTGCATACGTTCTGTCAAATTAGTGCTTTCATATTCTTCAGGTAGATACCAACGAATGAATAGCTGGGTAATATGGTAGAGCTATTGTTGATATTTTGAGAAACCTCCATACTGTTTCCCATAGGGACTGGATCAGTTTACATTCCCACTAGCGGTGAACAAGAGCTCCTTTTTCTCCACTCTCTTGCCAATACTGCCAATACTGGCTGTTTCTGGTGTTTCTGATGTGAACCATTCTCAGCGGTGTGAGGTGCTGTCTTATTGTTGTTTTGATTTGCATTTTTCTAATGATAAGTGATGATGTACATTTTTTATGTCCTGTAGGTCATCTGTGTATCTTCTGTGGAGAAGTGTCTGGTTAGCTCTTCTTCCCATTTTTTTCCAACCTCTCTACCGTCCTTCAGTTAAATTCCCCCAAATGATTCCAGGAATATTTAAAAACTAGGAAGGGAAGCTGAGCCAGGGAAGACATTCCTGTCTCCTATGGGACCTTAAAAGAGAAAAATTTAAAGAACAAAACAAAATGCTTTTTTTCCCTGAAACAACAACAACAACAACAAATTAATGGCTCATTAAATTATCCTACCATTTTATTTCCTCATCCACTTTTTCAAACATTTAACATTTTGGGAGCATTTTCTTCTCTAGCTGATGAGGTTATAACATATTTTTCATCTCAGGTATCTCATAGTATAGTCAGGAAGATAGTCAAAGGAGTAAAGTGACAGAACTCCTTTAGAAAACATATAGAACAAGAAAACGTAATTGTATGGAAATTTAGCTCTTTAAGACATTCAAAACATAATTAAGGGAATTACGGGCTTGACAAAGTCAGTTTATGGCTCAGAAATCTGCTGTCTGTTCTGCCCACGTTTTGATTGTAATGTTTTCTTTTTGTTGAGATGTATGAGTTCTTTGTAAATCTTGAATATCTGCCATGGGCAGATATTTTCTTCCATTCTGTGAGGTGTCTTCTCATTTTAATGATGGTTTTTTTCACTGTGCAGAAGCTTTTTAGTTTGATGTAGTCCAATTTGTTTCCTTTTGCTTTTGTTTCCTTTGCTGTTGGGAGTCCAGTCCCGAAATACATTACTGAAGCTGATGTAGTGGAATGTTTTGCCTATCTTTTCTTCCATATATTTGATGGTTTCAAGCCTTACATCCAAGCCTTTAATCCATTTTGATTTATTTATTTATTTATGTGTGTATGTGGCTGTCCAATTTTCCCAGCACCATTTCTTGAGTAGACTTTCCTTTCTCCAGTGTATACTCAGAGTCCTTTGCATAAATTAACTGTCCATACCAGTATGAGTTTATATCTAGATTCTCAATTCTATTCCATTGGTCTCTGTGTCTAGTTTTATTCAGTTACCAATGTTTTGATTGCTATAGCTATGTAGTATAGTTTGAAGTTTGGGAATGTAATATCTTCATTCTTTTTTCTGTCAGGGATGTTCTGCTATTCATGGTGTTTTGTGGTCCAGATACATTTCACTAATGTTCTATTTTTCTTTACAGATTTTATTTTTACTTATTTATACATACAAGAACTGGGGTGTAGGCCAGAGGTGCAGGGGGTGAGAGGATTCACTGGAGACAGAGTGGGGAGCAGAATAGGTGGATCTACTGAAATATACTGCTGAGGGGAGCAGTGGGTGAGACAGAAGAGGTCTGATGTGCTATATAGGTGGGTCAGCTCCCTGGCCGGTTTCGAACTCATGCTTCAGTGGCTGGCAATAGCTTGATAGCACTGAGACTTTGCCCCTGCGCCACCAGGGAGGCACAATGTTGTTCTATTTGTTGGAAAAATACCATTGAAACTTGGATAGGAACTACACTGAATCTGTGTATTGCTTTGGGTAAATGGCCATTTTAACAATATTCTTCTAGCCTATGAGCAAGTAATATCCTTCTATTTCTTTGTGTCTTCTATTTCTTTAAACAATGTCTTACAGTTTTCATTGTACAGGTCCTTCACCTCCTTTGTTAAGTTTATTCCTAGGTATTTCTTTCTTTTTGATGTGACAGTAAATGGGATTGTTTTCTAGATTTCTTTCTCTTTCAGTTCATGTTTACATATAGAAAACCAATTTTTGCATATTGATTTTAAAAACTTTATGATACTATGATTGTAAAGTTCGTCAGGGTGCCTGAGAGCAGAAACATCTCTCCAAGTTCCATTAAGCCTATTCCCCTACTTGTTCATATTATCTGTCTCATAGACCTGTGCTCATAGGGTGTCTTATACTGGGTTGGAGTTGGGACTGATAATTTTGTATCCATCAAGTTTTATTTCCCACATTCCAAAGCATATTTTAAAGCCTGTTACTCATGGATTTAAACTCTGACTTTGAAATCAAAGTCAAATGCTTAACACAAGGAAGATATGATATAAAATAGAGGTTCTCAAACTTCAAGTTCCACCAGAACTGCTTTGAGGGCTTTTAAAACACAGATGGCTGGGTCTCCTCCCGAGTTTCTGACTCAGTAGATCTAGAATCAGATCTAGAGTTAGAATCTGCATTTCTAATAAGTTCCCAGGTGATGCTGCTGCGGCTGGTCTGGGAACTACAACTAGCAGAGGAAAACCTCTGCTATAAAGTATAGTTCTGTTATATCTCCATATGAACAAAATGACAGGACTTCCACTGTTTCCTCTCAGAATGTTTGGCCACGGTGAGTGTTTAATATTTACTACAGAATAATGAAGAGACGTTGGCTCTCTTTGATGTTGCACAGCCTCAAAGAAGAAAAGTTATTCTTTCATCAATATATGGATAGTAAGTCACCTTCTTTTCTTTATTCCTGGTCTTACAATTATTCCAGGTCCTCTCAAAATGAAAGCATTTGTAAACACCTGATGACTTGAATTAAAGACTTAACACAAAGGAGAAACATTTTGTATATCATATTCCATCCAAATTATCTAGGTTTAAGATCACTCACCTCCCCTACTTCTGATTTTACCTAGTCAGATCCATTTCAGCTTCAAGGGTCCCAGGAATTTCAATTTCTTCTAACTGGCTCCTGACTCAGATCTGTCATTTGCATGAGGTAAGCACAGTGATGGGGTAAGTGAGGGCTTCCTCCAGGCAGGAAGTGCAGCCTTGCTCTGATCGGCCAGAAGCAAGCCTGGACCAACCACACTGGGTTCTCAGGAAGGGCAGAAGATGGTCTCCACCTTGTCAAATGCTGACAAATAGAATTTCTTGGAGCCAGGCAGGGCCTTGGGCCTCCCAAGAGACCCTTATCCTTCCCTATTAATTTCTCTTGCCCTGCTGGTTTCCTTAGGATCAAGGACCCTAGGCTCAGAGGGACACATCTTGACCTTGTATATATACCAAAAGGTATATGTCTGGCAATGTAGCAATTCCATTGTCAGTGGCATCATTCAGAAACATCTGCAGACCCGAAGCTGCTTTGGCCTCTGTGAGATTCCACTGTGCACAATTGACAGCATACATGTCCACTCAGTGCAAATTAATAGCAGGTCCTCCCCCCTCATCATAGGGATCAATTGCCATGGGTGAAATCCTTGACATTGCCCGCATTTGTATGTTTCTGAAGGAAATAAAACACAGGGCTGATTTCGGGTTGCCTTTTAGAGTTATAAGCTTTTTCAGATGTTCATATAAACACATTTTGCTAATCATGTGTTTCCATCAAACCAACTAAATAAAAACCTCTCAGTTTATGATGGTTTAATTTAGCTCTCTTCTTCATTGACCCTACTTTATGCATTGCTTTTTCAGACATAAGCCTTTGTGAAAGTCAGTGTTCTATATGCCATATACTTAAGAAAACAAGTTGCATTTGTAACACATTCATTCCTTGCCAAAGTATACTTGATTCCAGGAGAGAGCGCCAACACTGCTCTATTTGTCCTGGCAGACAAATACAGACGGGATACTGAGTATACTCGTGCTGTTTGGGCCATAGCATTCAGTTACACAGCATTCTTCGCACTTTCCTGACCTGGCCCGTTTTTCATTTTTATTCAATTTTAATTGTATTTCCGAGCTTTCATTCTTTACCCTGAGCGAATATTGCTACTGAAACCTTTGAGACACCCAATAGGAAAAAAAAAAAAACAAAACCCTCAAATGTGTTTCTATGTGTGGTTTTCATTTTCTAGCTGAAGAACCACAAGCCCTCTCCCACCCCCCACCCCCCACCCCCCACCCCCAATCCGAAGAAAAATCACGAAAAGGCCCAGGAAGCTCGGAGGAGCTGGGTTCGCCAGGGGGAGCCCTGTTTCTGTCTGGGGGACCGCGTCGCCCGAGGGCTGGGGCTTCGGCACCTGGGCGCACAGCTGCGCGGGGACGCACCGTGCGCGCTTAACTCGCTGCCAGGGGCCGCGGGCTCGCAAGGGCAAAGTGAGCTGACCCCGGCCTGGGCTCTGCAGCGCGGGCAGGAAGGCGGCCGCGGCCGGGGCCTGCGGAAGGGCCGGGTGCAGACGCGCGCCGGGGCCGGGGCCGGCGGTGATGGCTGGCGCGGCGCCGGGGGGTGTGCGCTCCTGGGGTGATGCGCCCCGAGAACGGGTCACAGAGTCACTAATGGCCCAGCGGCCGCGGGGCGGGCCTCCCGCTCCCCCGCCCCCCGCGGCCCCCCCCATCCCCCGCCCCGCGCCCCCACCCTGGGCCGCCGCGCGGAGGAAATGGCCCCGCCTGAGGATTGATCGCACTTGGAAATGGCTGAGTCGGAGCTGCGGTTCCGAGGCGTCTGGCTCCGCGCAGCTGTCGGCTTGTCCACGTCCATCCGCCGCAGCCCGCGCGCTCTGTACCTTAACGTTTTGTTCCTGAGTGTCTCTTCCAGGCCCCTGTCTGCCGCGGGAGAGCTGTCTTTCATTGGGGTGTTTGAAAGCAAAGGTCCCTGGAAGCAATTTTGTAAACTTGGCTTGTGTGTGTCCTTCACTGGGGACTGTGGCCGCGGGAGAACGGGGGTATTTAAATATGCGACACCCCCCAACACGGGACGATGAGGGGGTTCTCGGTGCATTTTTGCCTTAGGACGTTGGGGAATTCGAGTGTCCACGTGCCCCCTCGGGAGCGGCTGGTGGCGGCGTGCGGAGCAGTTCTGCGCCGGATGGCATGCTTCGCCTCGTCCCGAAGAGCACTTTGCGTTTTTCTCACTCATCCTTATTTTACAGAGAACAAAATCAGGGCTCAGAGCGATGCATAATTTGCCAAAGCTTGCCTAGAGGTAGGTCAGTGGCAGGCCTGTCACCCAACTTCCCCTGAGGGTGGTGGGGATGTTGATTCCTCTAAACGTCCACACGGACCCCCAGTTCCAAGATACCCTTAACTCTTAATAGCTCCCCTGTGGATGGGAGTGAGGAGAGGGCAGCGGAGGTTGCCCCAAAGCTGAAGAGCCCAATACTTCAGGGTCAAGATTCATTGTGTAAAAAATGTGGGAATGTTTAGTAGGTCCAGAAATCTCCACACAGCTCTCCATAGTGGTTGGACCAGTTTGCACTCCCACCAACAGTGCAGAAGAGTTCCTTTTTCTCCACACCCTCGCCAGCCATTGTTGTTGCTAGTTTTTTTAATATGTGCCATTCTCACTGGTGTAAGATGGTATCTCATCCCAAATGCCCAAAAATAGGTGACTGGATCAAGAAGATGTGGTACATATACACCATGGAATATGACTCAGCATTCAAAAAAGATAAACACATGCAATTTGCAGCAACATGGATGGAGCTGGAAGGGATCATGCTCAGCGAAATAAGCCAGAAAGAAAAAGAAAAATACCGGATGGTCTCACTCATAGCAGGAATCTAGAAAACTTAAATAAGGGACCAGGAAAAAGAATAACTATAAGAAAGAAAATATTAACGTAAACAAACAACTGTGTACCAGAGACAATCTATGGGGAATGGGGGTGGGGAAAGGAGGGATTGGGGTCAAAATAAGGGGATTGCAATTGTATGGGGAATATAAAAATAAAATTTATTAAAAAAAATGTGGGAATGCAAAGTTTGCAGTGGTCACACTTACAACCTACCTGACTAATATTTTCTCCGATGTCCTAACTTTTGGGGTGGGGGAATACGTAGGGGTCCTCCTAAGGGAGTTAAGGAGGGATGCTGCTTAGGGGCTGTATTAGTTTGCTAGGGCCGCCATAACAACATACCACAGACTGGGTGGCTTAGACAGGAGACATATTTTTTTTTTTTTTACAGTTCTGGAGCCTGGAAGCACCAGAGCAACGTGTGGTTGGAGTTGGTATCTCCTGAGGTCTCTGCCCTGGGCTCACAGACAGCCTGGCTGTGCTCACACTCAGTATCCCCCTGTGCTGCACAGTCTGTATATAAATGTCCTCTTCTTGTAAGCACACCAATCAGATCGGATTAGGCCCCACCTTAGAAACCCCATCTTAACTTCATTACCTCATCTGGAAATGTGGTCACATTTTATGGCACTGGGGCCTAGGACTTAATTGAATGGGGGTGAGGGTTACACAATGCAGTCCACAGAAGGGGCCCAAATAAGTTTTGCCCATGTGACACTCCACTTGCAAAGTGTGCGCTGATGTTCCATACACAAATCAGGCGTCTTTTTCTGTGTGCACATAGATAAGCTCTTTTCTGAAAACACAGACATGAGAAAATTGCCTAAACACTCTGTACTCTGCCTATTCATTGTTTTTTTAAGAGTCATGAGTCTTTGGTTTGGCTCAAGCAAAATCATGTGTGAAATCCAATAAATGGGAAGTCTATTTATTACTCAACCACTTTTGAAAGATGTCTATTATAGAGGCCAATTTTTTTCTTTCAAGTCTTATGATTTTCTATGAACCAGGTTTTTGCAAGAAAAGGCATCTTTAAAGTAGGTTGGAGAGTGTAGTACGGGCTGGAGACCGCTAGATGGAGCCCTGGGCAGAGGCAGGGAGGAGACAAAATGTCTGCAGACTCTTGAGAGGCTCCTGATTTAGTTTGAATGAAGGATGCATTCAGTCATTCTCGGAGTTGGCTTTCTTCAATCAAAATGAAACCGACTGTTCTGACTCTAGTGGAAAAATCATTTTTTGGGGGGGTGGTAATGAGCCGTCTGTAATCTAGGGATCATAATTGAGTGAAGCTGAAATGGTTATTCTTATTAAGAGCTCTTCTTGCTCTGTCAGAAATGTGAGTCTTCAGTGGCTAGTCTCTTTGGAATTACACACACTTCCAATCTCTTTCCTCTGCTCCTCTCCACAAATGCCCCAGCTCTCTATCTCCCGACCTTCCAAAGATAGCTTCTCTCTTTCTAGTTGCTGAGCAAAGTCTCAGCTGATTATACTGGCAGTCCATAGCATACTGTCAGAAAAGACGGGGCATCTATGGAGAACAGGATGAAAAAAATGTGTGTGAAACCAAATGCTTATTTTGTCAGATTCCCCAGCACATGTACTTCAGAGCTGTGGATGTCGGAATTGGAGCTGTGGGGCGTCAGGATGCTGCTCTAGAAATGATTCGCACAGATTCTCATT
Organism: Talpa europaea; assembly: GCF_964194135.1. Lineage (NCBI taxonomy): Eukaryota > Metazoa > Chordata > Mammalia > Eulipotyphla > Talpidae > Talpa > Talpa europaea. Next base: position 91,065,791 of record NC_140072.1, read on the forward strand.
CATTTGTTCTCCTGGGCTATGGCAAGGTGGGTGAGTGGGGGCCTGCAGATTGCAGCCATATCTCCTCCAGTCTTGTGGGGAGTGGTATGGGCAGACAATAGATGGTTTCCGCGTTACTTGGAATAATGCTCCTGGGCTGACTCAAGTGTGCTCTGTCTACAGTTCTGTTGGGGCTGACTTTTCCATACCAAGTGTTCTGTGTTCTTATGCTCACTGGGGAAAATGGAATGCTACAGTTATTCCCAATCTGGCTCCACATTTCACCATCTGCACTGAACGGTCTCCAATTACCCCCCAACTCCCTGTTCATTCTTGGCCCTTCTCCACCTTGCTCAATACTCCAGGGCCTGTTCTCTGTGAACTGTGGCCAGTCCCCTAACACTTCCCCATCCAGGTCTCTTGCCTCTGGCTTTCTACTAGGCTTAACCACTGTCTGGAGAAGAGAAGGGTCAGGGTGTCTATTCCTCTGCTTCTCCCATTTTGGCTCTGGCAGGGGTCCCACTCCTTTTTGGGGCTAGACTACACTCAGCCTGTCCACCTCATTAAAGAACAGACTGGAGGGTTTTGGACCCCAAGCTCAGAGTCAGCACACAGGCCAGATGGAGCAGGCAGGCAGTTGGCAGGACTAGAGGGCTGTCCCTTCTATTTGCAGTGTGGAAAGCCTATTCAGTGTTTAGTCATCCCGGGAAGAAGAGGGACAGACTCCTGAGTAGAGGGCTCCTCGCTTATTGCTTGGGATGGAAGGGTTCTGGGAATTGTTAGTTTGCCCCCTGACAAAATGTAAAGTTGTTTCCTCTCTATTCTTATGAATGAACCCTAAGGCTCATTGGAATTTACCAGATTTTATCATCCATACTCTTAGAAATTCCTTAATTACGACTTGGATGAGAGTTCTCTGAGCATGGAGTCCATTGTGATGTTGAACAAGGGAGCTCAGCTTTTCCATTATGGCTAGTGGTGTGTATGTGTGCTCACATGTACATCCCTTCCATGTGACTGTTGCCAAGAGAGGGCTTATTTGGTGATCACCCAGCTGCCAGGCTTTTTGTGGGTTTCTGGCCACTTAGCAGATGAAATTCATGTTACTACTATCTCAGGGCTTTATGAACTAACCCCCTGGGACAAGGTCCAGGAAAAAACTAGTCATTCAGAAATCAGCACCACTGTGTTAGAATTTCCAAGAACACCAAGAGTACTACGAGACTCGAACCCCCTCTTACCTGCTTCTGCGTGGAGTGAATGTGTTTGAGTTCTTTACCCTTTCTTCATTAGTCCAGACTTCCATCACATTAGTTCACAGCTCTTCACAGACCCTCTCTAACAGACTCATGTCTTCCAAAATTTAGATTCTTATCTCTAGAAAAGATTATTTCTTGCTAAATTCACTTACTCTAAAAAATTCTTTTGATATAAATGCACATTGATGATGTTGAAGCTTTTTATTTTATTTCAAAATAGCATTTTGTCACAAAAGTATATTCCATCTGAGATATGATCTGATCTCTCAGGCCTTTATACATTGAACCCATAATTTGTATTTTGTGTCTCTAATTTTTTGCATGTTCCCAGAAGGGCCTTGACCTTATTGCATGTCATCTTGTTTCACTTTCCCCCTTCCTGTTAGGTTGCCTGCAGTGAGATATTTCCCAATTCCATTATGTCAGTCGTAGTTAACAATAGGACTTAGCTCAGGTTCCAGGTCTGATTCCTCCAGAAGCCCTCAGAGCACCAACCTGGAATAAACCTATGACTCTGACTGCCCCTCTTGTCTGTCAGACCACTGGGGCTCCCGTTGTACTCATTTTCCTTTCAGGCTAACTGTGGAGGCCTGTGGAATAACAGAGCACCATCGCCTGTCCTGCGCCAAGGGGAGTCAGCTTCCGCTGGGGTTTATTACCTGATGACACCAGAGGGAGGATGGCCAGGTATTTCCGAACGTCATGGAGCCTGAAGCCCAGGTGAGTCAGCGAGGTCAGAGTCGGCAGCAATTGGCAGGTGGGAGCCTGGAGGGAGGCGCGGCCGTTAATGACTGACTGGCGGCCTCCTCCCGATCTGCTTGTCTCCATCTCAGTGCGCTGCAGTGCCTGTGATTTCATCATGCACACCTTTGTAAACAATCCATTTAGCAACCAAATTATACACTGGGTAATTATAGCTTCCAGCCTAATGTCAGGAGTCCCCAGCACAACGACCCGCTTGTGGAGATGGCGCAGACCAGAGCAGGGCTGGGCTCCTGCTGGGATGTTGAGGAGACATCCAGGAGCGATGAGGTGGCGGTGGGCTGCCTTGACTTATGTTAATTGTTTGTGTCAGGTCTTCGGGTCTTGTTTTGACAGTCCTAAGATTGTGTGTAGACACTTGATTAGTCTAACATGGAAAACCAGTCCAGATTAGGTTGTCTTTGAGGGAAAAACAGCCTGGATAAGATCACGCCCTCTGGTGGGGAAGAGAGAGGAGCTGGTCACAGTCCCCTTCACCTTCCTTATCTCCACTAAACTTTCCTTCTGTGCATCTCTCTCTTAGAAAGCACTCAGGAAACTCTGGCAGGGCGCAGGAACAGTACTGGTGAGTGGTGAGCCCTAGGAGGCAAGGCCTGGATTTAAGGCTAGCCGATTCATTTAAAAAGATGAATCTGAGCGTTCATTCTGTGCCCTGCATGGGTGGTTCAGTAGAAATTTGTTTTCACTGGATGTGATAGGAAGGAAGAGACACAGGTTTTGATGACTGGTGGGGGTGGAAGTAGTCACTGGCTAGAGAAAACTCTGTTAGGGCCCTGGGCTCGGGAATGAGGGGTGTATTCCTCAGATCTATTAAAAACCATATCTGCTGGTGGTGTTTCTTTCCATCCTTGACATTCATTTAGATCTGATGATTCTGTCTCTGGTGACAGAGAGATTTCATCATGGGAGCTGAACACAGGGAGCTCCCCAGCCAGCTAATTTGTGCCATTTTAAGGGAAGATAGTTCTAACCAACCTGTGAGGCTACAGCTGGAGTTCCCTCTGTGGACAGATGGCTTCCCTACTGCCAAGGCTCCTGGCCTGATGCACCAAAGACAGAGAAGAGTGAGCAGGGATAAAGTGAGTAATGCCCGAGTGTCCTAGACTTCCCTTCCCCTGCCCACTCTTGAGGCTTTGCACCCTAGGGGCCTCTCCTCCTCGGGCTCTGCACTGTGCAGACTAATGCCTTTGGCAAGGAGCTTCCTTGCGTGTTCAATCGGTGGCTGGGGATTTCTTCAGGAAAGTAATGCAGGCGTACAAGAGAACTAAATGGAAAAGGGAAGGAGATTTTTTTATAAATTGAAGTAACATCGATTTATAGCCTTATGTAGACTTCAGGTTGATAGACTTATGTATCAATATTTGTATATATTACATTATACTCATCACCAAAAATCTAGTTGCCAGCCATCACCATACATTTAGCTCTTTTACACACTGTACCCACCCCAATTCCCCGCTTCCTTCTTGTAACCACTTCTGGTCTTTTAGTATAAGAATATATTTTTGGTTTGTTTTGTTTCTTTATAAAGAAGATAAAGTGAAGTCATATAGTATTTGTCTTTCTCCATCTTACTTATTTTGCTAAGAAAATTACCACCCATGTCCATCCACGCTGTCACAAATGGTAGGATTTCATCTTGTAAAAAATAGCTGAATAGTAGTCCATTGTGTATATATATCACATCTTCTTTATCCACTCTTGGCTGTTGTGAGTAATGCTGTAATGAACTTGTGGGTGCACTTATCTCTTCAGGTTAGTGTTTATATATTCTTTGGATAAATACCCAGATAATTGGATCATATGGTATTTCCATTCTTAATATTTTAGGAATCTGAAGGAGATTTTAAGAAGTATTCCTGTGGGCCTACTCTGTTAATATATTTAAGAAATGCATATAAAGAACTTCAATTATTTTGAAGTTATTCTAGTGTTGCTGGATGTTGTCTCTTGGCCTGAAACTGGCCAGGCAGATCATGGTTTCAATAGGATTATGGAAAAAACAGTGTAAGAAACACATGATAATCAGTAGTTGGACAGTTGCCATAATTTGACTTGTCTTTCTGGAGAGCCAGGAAATTAAGGTTTGACTTAGTCTACACCTTGGGAGCTTTAGCATGCAAACAGCCCCTCTTATATCCTGGCAGATCCAGAGATACAGGTCTGATCTGAATTCAGAAGATTCCACAGGAACTGAGGAGGAAATATTCTGAACCTCAGAATTTCAACACGTGTTCATGAAAACTTTCTGAAGACCTGTGTATCTAGGTCAAGTTTATTATGTATTTAGGGGACTCTTAGTCTGTTTCTGTGACTCTTTGTTAGAACTATGATCTCATTTAAAAATTTGCTTGAGTACTTCCTCAAATGCAATGGATAATTTACTTCACTATACAATTAGCATGAATTTGCATATTTGTTTCAACACTAACATATAAGTAAGAATAAAAGGTTAATTGTACCAAAATTGCTGGAGTTGCCATGATTAAAACAGTATGCAATAATTTTACTTATTGATTTCAAAAGCCTGAGTGATCTGTTATTCATTCTCATCATGCTTCATTGTGTACTTAATGCTGTGTTGGGAGTTGGAGTTTGAAGCATTCTGAGACTTCAGGAAGACTAGAATCAAACAGAGGAGAGAAAGGCAGACAGATGGACACATATTGAAGTTACAGCTACACCAGCAGAAGACTGTGCACAGGCACAATTAGTAGTATTGTGAAGACTCTAGGTCTTAAGTTGGGAGGTAGGTTCTATAATGATGCTTCATAATTCCATAAAATTTTTGGATTCATAATTACATAAATATTATTGGATTCATTGAGTGTACTGAATATAACTTCATTTTTTATTAAAAAAGAAAAGAAACTTGAGCAAGAGCCAGCAGTGAGGGGAAGTTAGCCTGGTCATAGGCTGGTGCTGTGAAATCAATCACTCTTATCCATGATGAAAACTTGGAGATTGCGGGCTTTTCCATATAATAGACTCAATTTTCTTGGAAACACAGAGTTCTAAAGAGTTAACTTTTGAGTGTTTGGAAAGCTGAATGCCAGAATTTGGACACAGTTATTGTAAGGCTCCTGAAGAAATCCTTAGCTCATGTGACTCTGCATAAGCACACAGTGAAGTTCAGGTAGAGTCCTCCTGGGTTTCGAGAATGACCTGTCCATTAAGTGGTACATCATGTGAGAGCTCAGGTTCTCTCCTTGGCAGCAAACACTAAGATTTAAGCCCACAGTAGGGTATTTAAGCTCACAGTAATGTGTTACTCATACTTCCACAACACACGAAATATGGTTTTGCAACCTCTAATGAGACTGAATTTCTGGCAGAGACTTCTGGACTCTCCTATCAGCCCAATGAGGTGTGCTGAGACCCAGGCTGGAAAGAAACAGCAAGAAGGACATCCTTTACCTTTACCCACTTCAGTACCTCATTGGCAGGGCACCTACTTGTTAGGGGCTGCCTTGCCAGAGGCCTGGAGTTGCTAGATTGTGGGGCCTCCAGGTCATCTCCAGTCCTTCCTTCTTCACCCAGCCACAAAATCCTGTCTCCACTTCCTGTACTGAGCCTCCTCCTTCCACTACCACTACTGTAGTCTTAATGGTTATCAGCTAAACAGCCTCTTAGACCATCTCTCTCTGCTTCCGGACTCTATGAATCCATGATCCCCAGAGCTGGCTATAATTTTAACCCCCTTCCCTGCAAATTCCAAGCTTGGCCCCTTTTCCTGCAGAAAAAAGTCCCAGTACAGCCTGGTATTTGAGTCCTTTCATGATGTGGCTCCAGCCTCCCTTGTGTCCTAGTAGAAATGTGCTTCATCGGTATGTTTCCTCCATCCCAGTTGGCCCTGTCACCACTGTGAGCCCAAGCACATACCTGGGCCCAGAGTGTGATTTCTGCCTATCCAATTGCTTCTTGGTCTTTTGTCTTTGGCATCCAAGAAGCTCAGAGAAGGCAAAGTGTGAGACTGGAGAGAGGTTAAGAAGAATATAACAACACACTCGAGGGACTGGGGAGATGCCAGGAGGCTGGCTATGTATGGGGAAGAAGGTAAGAGCAGCCATTCAGGTACAAGGTCCCAGTCATCCAGGCCTGTCTGTGTCTCCCTTCCTCTCATTTGCTCTCCCATCCCTCCCCCTGCCCTCTTTCCTTCCCCACCCTGCTCCCCTCCACCATGAACACCCTTCAGTTCTTCCTTTGCCAAATTTCTTGAATCTGTCCCTTTTCCATTTTTACTGTCAATGGAATAACCCTCTCTGGTCTGGATGCTTTTGAATTTATTCTTAACTTGGTATACATCCCACTTTCTATCCTCAGATAAGTCTTTCTAAAGTGCATCCTGAGCCATGTCTTCTGAAAAAGTCGTCTCTGACTCCACACTGTAGAGAGAGCGAAGACCACATTCCCTAGCCTGGCGGGGCTTCCAGCAATAGAATCTTTCATTAAGTAGGCCACTCTAACTGACCTGTGAATACGACTTTTATAGTCTCACCTCCATACTGTTGTTCACACACTCACCCCTTCCCCCAACATTCAAGTAAACCTCTGAACACTCACGACATGTTGGTATTCTTCACTAGGAAAATAAAGAAATGATCTTCACCCTTGGCCTTCCCAAACCCAACTCAAATCCTTTCTCACTGATTGCTTGCAGGTAGATCTAGCGTAGGACCCTATTCTGGAAACCATGAGGGATAGAGAGTTGAGAGAAAACCAGTGCCTTCTCTCCAGAGGTCCTCTGCTAGAACTCTCTCTGGTTTTTCCATGAATTGTATGTCTCCCCCTTCCAAACCCATGGAGATCCAGCCTTTTTCTGAATTCTTACAGCTCCACATTAATCAGGATTTTTGGGTGGCAAGAAGAGACTGACCCAAGTGCTCTTACTAGTTTACTTGATTGTTTTAGATTGGAGAAGATATGAAGAGATAAGGAATCCCAGCCCGGGGGCATGTCCAGAGGAAGGCAGGGTCAGCCTATACTAGGGCCCTGGAGTTGGTTGGGACTGATGGTCTGGATGTTTTTGAATTTCTTCTTAACTTGGGACCCACCCCACTTTCTATCCTCAGACAAGTCTTCCCGAAGTACATCCTGAGCCCTGTCTTCTGAACAAAGTCAGCCAAGCCAGCTCTGTGACCGGAAGTCAGGCTGCCTATTGTGTTGAGTCAGCTGTGGGCCTTGCTTCCACAGCCCTGTGCTGTCATCTGGTACCGCCCCCCATGCTCTGTGTATCTGCCTTTTCTCTGCCTCAGGCTGCCTTCTTGGATCGCCCACTCCCTTCACAAGGATCCCAGAATGGGAGAGGACTGTGGACTGGGCAGGCTTTGGGAGGCAGATAGGTGCCCTGCTCATTGGAAACTTCTCAGATGATGCCCTTTGTTGTTCTTTATGCATGAACCTCTCTCTCCTATGGAGATGTCAACCCTGTAAGGGTAGGGGCTGTATCTTCCTCTTTATTTATTATTTGTAAGGCAGTAACTCACAAACGCAGAATCACCTGAGTTCTCTTTAAAAATAGATCCCTTCAAAAATCATAAAAGCAAAAGTCTTTAAAATTTGTCCACATTAAAACAGAACAAAACAAAAACCTTCTTCATAGCTAAAAAACAAACAAATGGACTCATGAACCAGTCAGAAAAAATAATAAACATGGGGGAAGATATTTGGAACAGAGATGAACAAGTACTAATTTAATTAACTTGCAAAACACTACTATAAATAATACAAACAGCCTAAAAAATGTTGGGCAGAGGATCCAAACTGGCAGAGCAAGAAAAAGAAATACTAGTGCCCCCAAAATATGAGGAGTTGTTCAGACTTACTCAGAGTATCACAAGGCCAGACCACTTTCCATGAACCTGATTGACAAAAATCATATGCCAGTGAGAATATGGGGACAAGTCACCCCTGAATAATTTTCCGGGAGTAAAAATGAACTCAGCTTTGGTGGGACCTGTAAGGAATGGGGGGGGGGGAGGCAGTAATTTTCACACTGGATGAGTTCCAGAATCTCAGTGAACTTTCAAAGCACAGATTCCCAGATCCTTACCCACTTGGTACCATCATACATAATTAAAGCAGCATTTGTGAATTTTGAAATGGCAAGAGAAGGTTAGCTTACATCAACATATTTTGAATATGCATAACTTTTGACCCTGCAATCCCACTGCTAGGAGCTGGCTTTGTCTGTGTATCCCCCTCAAAAGAAGTTCAAGGTAAATGAAAAAGAATGTCCCCCACAGCATCTTCTGTGTAACAAACCACCTAAATAGCCATCAAGAGAGAATGGGTTAAATGAGCTGCGGTTACATTCTTACATCTTTTCAAAAGATTTCAGAGGAACTCCATTTGCTAATAGCCCAAGTCTAGGAGTTATATTGTGTAGAGAAAAAATACAAAAAGCAAAAGGGTATAAGCAAAAGGGTGTGATTGTTTTTCCATATATTTAAAAAAATGATATGCTGTATATTTTGGTGAATGCACAAATTCTATTTTAGTGGAAAATATACAAAAAATGATAAAAATGACCTTTGTGGGGGTGGGGGGGCGAGAAGAGATAGGATGAAAAGTTTTAATATTTTATTCTATACTGTTTGCTTTTTTTACTTGTGCTCTGGTTACTGTTACCAGGAAACTTCACTAAGTCTCATCTGAATGGTAGAATATGGAACAAATTTGGGTTCTCCTTTATAGTTTCTGTAAAAGAATTTAAAAACAACAGGTTCTCAGGCTACGTACCAGATTTATTGGGTAGAGTTGTTGGGATGGGGAGGTAGGAAGCAGCTTGTCATTTTGATTTTGCTGATCAGTCAGGCTTAAGAATCATTGCAGAAGGTTCAGGAAAAAAGATGCTCTCCCCTAAAGTTCAGGAGGCTGTGAGGATGTGAGAGCTGGTCAGCTGCTGCCCTCCATACTTCCATAAAATGAGAACATAGGTGACTGTGCAATGCAGAGGCAAACCACACATGGCTGGCAGGTTAGAGACAGATTCTGGGACGCTTAGGCATGGCCTTGAGCCTTTCCAGAAGAAAGACTGTGTCATCTCTAGACTTTCCTGTTATGAAGTCAATAAATCCTCATTGTTGTTTAAGGCGCTAGAGATAGGTCCCGTGTAACGTACCACATTAAGTGTCCTAACTGATAGTCCTCCATTAGCTGAGACAAAGTGAGGATGTCTTAATCCCTCACAGCCTGAAATTGCCTAATTTATAAAGTATTTAATGATGTTTCTAAAACAATCTATCTGGCACTCTGGGCAACATCGGATTGCCTGCTGTATTTCTACTGCTAGAAATAAACTGTCAAAAAACCAAGAAGTATATCCTCAGAATACATCCTCCCCACTAGCAAAAGAATTATGTGTTTCAGTTATTCTTCATTATGCAACTTTCGAATGAATTTAGATTCAATACAGATTAAGGACATAACCAGGAAATAGTTCTTGGCTTCTTGATATCGGATTTAACTGATGTCAGGATTTGTTCATTTAATAATTTATTTGCTAAATATGTGTACCATGAACTAGGTACTTGCTAGGTAGGTATTGGATGGGCATAAGAGATGACAAAGCAGTGTTGTGGTTCTCAGAGCTTACAGGCTAATGATAGAGACAGACATTAACCAATCACCAACAGACATATAAATAAGAAACTTTCATAATTAGACAGCTGTATGAAACTATGGAGTACTACTGAAGAACACAGCAGAGGGCTCTAACTTATATGAAGTTAGAAAAGATCCTTCTAAGTAGATGACTCTAAGTTGAGAGCTGAAAATTAGGCAATAAGTAGAGAGAATTTTCCAAATAGGGAGGATAGCATGTACAAGGGCTCTGAGGCATGAAAGAGGTTGACTCATTTTGGAGCTTAAAAGATGGCCAATGGAATCAGTGAAAGGGGCTGTGAGGAGAAGGGCTGGAGAGGGAGGCCAGGGTGGCCTACAGGAGCCTTGCAGTCCATGTTAAGGATTTTATCCTAAGTGAAGGGCACTTCACTTATTTTCATTTTCACTGTATTTTATCCTAAGTGAAGGGCACTTCAAGGTGACTTGAAGCAGGAGTAACATGATTTGAGTTATTTTTTTTTTACGATTTATTTATTTATGCATACAAGAACTGGGGTATAGGTCAGAGGAATGGGGGGGTAAGAGGATTCAGCAGAGACAGAGTGGGGAACAGAACAGGTGGACTGACTGAAATACACTGCTAAGGGGAGCAGCGGGTGAGACAGGAGAAGTCTGCTGCACCATGTGGGTAGCTCCTTGTCGGGGATCAAAGCTAGTGCTGCAGTGGCTGTGGATAGCTTCACAGGTTGCTTCTTTACCCCTTGAGCCACCAGGAGGCCGTGAGTTATGTTTGTTTATTTGTTTGTTTGTTTTAAAGATTTATTTATGCATACAAGTACGGGGTACAGGCCAGAGGCATGAGGCGGTGTGAGAGGATTCACCAGAAACAAAATTATGTTTTTTAAAAAAATCTCTTTGGGTACTGTGTAGAGAATGGATCATGGAGTCCAAGGGAAGAAGCGGTGAGACTAGGTGCAGGAGTCCCAGCAAGGGGTCCTGGGCTCTTGGACTCAGGCGGTGGATATAGGGTGCAGAGAGTGGAAGGATTTGGGTCATGCACACGAAGGTAGAATCTATAACATTTGAGGGTGAATTGGTAATGTATATGTGGGGAAAGAAAGGAGGAGAGAGCTGGCCACTCAAATCAGTCAAATGACTTGCCAGGGCCACTGGATATTAAAAGTCCACCCTGGGTTTATTTGCATGGAAATACTCTGTCAGGAAAGGTAGACGCTATCTTCCTGACTCAGCTGGTTGATCCTACCACGTCATTGTCCAAGACAAGCTTTTCTAAACTTGTCTAGAAGTCACCCAAATGTGGGATTAAAAAATCCCACTCCTCTTCTAGTAGAGCCGGGAAAGAAAGGGGGCAACATCCGGGCAACTGGAGTGGAGACTGTGGACACAGAGATGAGGAGTTCTCCTGGGTCCGTTCCTCCTGCTGCCCTGCCACTTTGTTTGGACCCTCATCACGTCTCACTTGCCCCTTTGCAACAGCCTCCTGCTTGTCTGGTGCCTCCAGCTGTGGGGGTGACTAAGAAATAGACGAGGTGGAAAACAACCAAGTCTCAGCCTCTAGCCCTGGGGACCTCTGAGAGAAAAAGTTCTTTTATTTTTAATTTCTTTGAGTCCTAAAGGCATCTAGGATTCTCTTTTTAAAATTTATTGACTTTTCAACAAACGGTAGTAACAACTGTGTAAAAGAAATTTTTGGAACAAAGGAGGAAAACGTATTCATGATTCCATGATCCAAGCATGACAATGTTTTCATTGTGTGTTTTTTTTCTTTGCTGCTCTTGTTCTTTAATTTTGCATATCACCTTCTTGTGCTCAGTACATTCACTCAGTCCAACAAGTTCTCACTGAGCACGCACTGTGTGCCAGGCTCGCAGAAGTGAATAGAACAGACAGAAATCACAAGCAGCCATGTTCTGGATGGCTCAATATGGTGTATATACCATTCTAAATTAATCTTTATGAATTTTAAATTGTATTTACATCTTTCTTAATTACAAGTTAATGCCGGCGTGTTATGCCAACATGTTAAGAATATAATTTATTCAAGCATTCGCAAGTGGGACCACAGGCTCTTCGCAGAGAGGGATGAGGATGATCTTCCCCACTGCATCCCCAGCCCCTAGCACAAATGCCCTGCAGATAGAAGGTGCTCAGTAAATATTAGCTGAATAAATAATGGCTCTTTGTTTCCAGCTTGGGAATTGCAATTATGCTGCCACAATCATCTTTGTACCTAGAGGTTTCAGCTTCTGTTGAATTATTTCCTGAAGACAGATTTTTTTTTTCAAGCTTTCCCACCAAAATCCTCCTAACAGCAATAGAAGATGAACACTAGGGACCTGAGGCATCTAATTGGTACTATAATATATAAATATATTTAAATATAATTAAAATAACTTGGATCTAGAGATATTTTGTAACCTATAGCTTTGAGTACTTTCTGTTCCTTCTCTGTGCCCCTGGGAAGAAAACTACCCCTGTTTGCCTTACGTAGCAGTTTTAAGATGCATACTGAGAGTGAGCTTTGTGGACAAGGCCATCTTCATCTTGAGAATTACTGTTAGACAGATCATATTGCTTCCCTACAGTTTACAGCTATTTTTACTGCTGCAAGCATCGCTGTGTAAGCAAATCAGTTTTACCCCAATCTTGCCTGAATTGGGTATTGCTATAGGTTAAGTTGTTCCTTCCCCCAGATATGTTGAAGTCCCAACCACTGGGATCTCTGACTGTGCCCTTATTTGGAGATAGGGTTTTTGTAATGATCAAGTTTAGACAAAGTCATGGTGGATTACGGTGGACTCCTAACCCAATGTGACTGCCACCCTTATAAAAAGGGAAGACTTGGACAAGGAGACACACATAGGGAGGATGTCATGTGAAGATGGTGAAACATCTATAAGCCAAGGAACTGTAACGATTGTTAGTAAATTGATAGAATCTAGGAGAGAAACATGAAAGCAGATTCTCCCTTGCACCCCCCAAAAGGAACTAGCCCAGCCTACAACTTGGTAACAGGCTTCTGCCTCCCAGAACTGTGAGACAATTTTGTTTAAAACACCCAATTGGTGTTGCTTTGTTATAACAGCTCAAGCAAACTAATACAGATGATTTTTTTTTAAATTTCGTGTTTATAAATGACCCCTCACGTCTTATTTAATCTGTTTTATGAGTTGAGAGAATTAACACTTTTCCTGTGAATCTGTTTGCTTGTACTTGCACTTGACCATGTGCTTCCCGAGGTGGGGTCTTCATGTCCATGGGATGTGCCTGGGTCAGTATGAGCTCTAGAAACAGAATTAAAGAATCAAGTTGATAGCCTAACTGAATTTGATTTCGTGGAACATCTGTCCAATTAAGTCTGATCAAAGAAAGTTTATTCTTTGAGCCCTTTATTTCCCATCAGCACCTATGACTGCTCTGAATTCGCTGAAACAAGAGTTTTGAGACAATTCCTCTAAGATAATTACTTTGCTAACACCATCTAGACACCTGTGTTCAGCAGAGCTGTTGACCGTCTGCCTGTCTTGCCCTAATCGACTGACTGTACAGTTCTTTAAGTGGGTGTGGGGAGCGACTTACTTATCTCCCTAATCTCAAACCCAGAGTGCCTGGCTCATAGCAGGGGCTCCATTCATGCTTGAGTAAAGAGCATGGGAAAATAAATAAATTGTGCCAACAACCTACTTTTAAGGTCATAAAATGGGCTGAAAGTGAAAGATTACTTCTAGTAAGTGTGAAATCAGCCTGAAATCAATCTTATTGGAGTTTGGGTGACTAATGCTGTCTGCCACATAGAAAAACCCCCCAAATTCAGGTTCAGATCTCACTCACAATATCTGTGTGGGTCTGGAGGTCCCTCACCCTCATGCAGCTTCACCATCTGCAGAAGATGAGAGAGGTGGAGGCCCCCAGGGGAGGAAGAGAAGAGACAGGGTCATACCAGTTCTTAACAAGCCTGGAAATGAAAGGAGCGCTTCTTTCATTGGTCCTTCACGTGCACCCCTAAAGTGGGAGGGGGCCTACAAGTTGCAGAGTAGTGTAAGAGGATATTGCCTCTGCTGCAATACCTGTCCAAATGCATATTTGTGTATGTGCGCGCAAGATGTTCACAGAGAAAATCTATTTACAAGTAACCTTGAAAAATTCAATTTTTTAAGGCAGATTTGAAGCTGTCAGTCTCTTCCATTGAAGCAACTCTCTTGTTCCTCCTTTGGAGGGCAGATATGGAGATAAGTGAACTGAAACCTGCTCGCCAGCCCAAAACCAGAATTGATCCTAACTGCAAAAAAACAAGTAAAAATATCCATGCCTATTTGTAGACTTTTGGCTGGCTTGCCAACAGGATGTTGGCCCTTGTGCGGCTGGGTTGGTGTGTGCTTGAGTTTAGTATTGGGAACTCCTAAAGCTTTGATTTCTGGACTTGTGACAACTTCATTGATGTGGGCTGTGAGGACAGTATGTGCACATTTGCTTGTTACAAAGTGGCTTCTTGGGGGAAAGAAGGAAAGATAAAAATGTCATGACTGAGGGGCTCGATTGACAGAAAAAAACCGGAAGGATGGTTTATTACTGAGACATTGGAGAACTCCTTAAGAAAGCTGGTCAAGGCGGCTTGTCTAGGCAGAGCCTGAGCGTGACCAAGGAGGGGAGTCATTGGAAGGTGGAGGGACATCACTGGGGAGAGAGGAACGCATGGAGGGACTTTCTGGTTCTGAGAGTCTGGCTGCTGTTCAGCGCCCACTCAACATTCAGGCTGGGCACCTCAGACACATTTCCAACCTCAAATGCTTTTTGAAATCCTCTTTTCCTTTCTTTGAAATACATGGCAGCTATTGACCAGCAAAGCTTGCTGCTTTCATTAAGGCCCTCAGTCACTTCCTACTGCGGCTCGATCTGCATGTCTCCTTAAAATTTACTTCTCCAGGGCCTCCCCGGTGGCGCAGTGGTTGAGCGCTGGGTTGCGAAGCTGCCCACAGTCTCTGCAGCACCGGTTCAATCCCCGGCTGCTCCCCGGCCACCAGAGGAGGGTCCCACATGGCGCGCAGACCTCTCCTGCCGCCCGCTGCTCCCCTCAGCAGTGTACCTCGGTCCTTCTGCCTGCTCTGCTCCCCGCTCTGGCTCTGGTGAATTCTCTCACCCTCCCACGCTTCTGACTGTACCCAGTGCTTGTATAAATAAATAAATAAATAAATCTTTAAAAAAAAAAATTTACTTCTCCAGGAGGAAGTTAGTCTGGGCAACAGCACAGGATCTGGCCTTACACAGCGACCCTGCAGATCTATACCTGATTTGCTTTGCCAGGTCCATTGGGCTAGGCACTCTGTGGTCTTTGAGTTAAGAAGTGGTTGTGTTGGTGTGTTTCACAATTCTATCACAAGGCTAAGACTCCTAAAATCAGAAGTGATAATGATGAGGATTTCATTGTTTGCTACGTGGCTGGCACTATTCTGGGTGCTTTTGTATAAAGTTATTTGTAAACTTACAAAATCTGGACTGTTATTTTGCTCACTTTACAGATAAGAAGAATGTGGACTTTGGGAGGTGATATATAACTAGCCCCGATCTATACTAGCAAGCAGCTCTTCCTTACATGACCACATCCATCTCTCTTATCAGGCTAATCTTACAGCTTTCCTCTTACAGTTTATTGGTCAGATGGGGGTCACATGATACTCCGGTCCAGTGACTGGCAAAGGTAGAGGATTTTCTTGAGCATTCAGGCCAGGCACGATTCATCACCACCCACTGCCCAACCAGACCTGGGATTCTGTGAAAAAGCAAGGCCATGACTGCTGACTAATCAGCCTACAGGATTGCCACACAGTCACGCTCTTGAAACATGCACAGTTCATTGGGGACCTCAATAAGAAAAAGGTGGAAGGAGTATAAATACAGCAGCATTACAAGGGGGGAAAATAAGGAGCCACCAACTCTGTCATACCATTTGGAGTGGTCTTGAAAGATGAGTAGTGGTTTGTCGGATGGATGTGGGGTGTGTGTGTGTGTGTGTGTGTGTGTATGTGTTAGTACAGGGAGAGTAAAGCAGAGGCTCTCTGAGCAGAAGGACCTGCTTGTGCAGAGGCATGGTTAGAGTATTTTAGAAGCATGCATGGAACTGAGGCCATAGAATGAATCATGAAAGTTCTTCCTGACAAGAAAGGGAAGGATAAGGAACAATGGAGAGAGAAAAGGGAAGCAACAGGAATTCATATTAACTCAGTTACCCAGGGCCTGCTGTGGGATGCTGAAGGTATCTATATTCCAAATAATAAAAGGGGTGGAAATTAGACTCCCCATTGTACAGATGAGAAGACTAAGGCTTAGAGAAGAGCCTCCTTGCCTGCGGCCTCCTGGTGGTCATGGAGCTGGCAGCAAGGCCCCAGCTGTCTTATTCCAGGGCAGGTGCTGGTTCCCCAGTGTCTGTGGCAATAGGTTGTATTCTAGAATTCCCAAAATTCATGGGCCTCTGGAGTGGGTGTTTGGAGGCTGCTGAGAGAGAAAGATATATATATATATATATATATATATATATATATATATGGAGAGAGAGAGAGAGAGAGAGAAAGATAATATGAGAGGCAGCGTGGGACTCTGGGTTGTCAGAGACCATGCTTCAAACAGGGCAGGTCTACTTTTATTATTCATTATTCATATAGGTTAGGATTTGGCCTACAATTGTTTTTAATATGTAAAGGGTTCTTCTGCTTCAAAAAATAAGTTCCAAAATTATTTTGCTCTGCTGACTTTCCAAATTGGTAAACCATCACTTGGCAGTTCCCCCTTATCAACAGAGGGTGCATTCTGAGATCCCCAGTGAATACCTAAAACTTTGCATAGTACCAAACTCTACATACACTATGTCATAGACTATGCTTTTTCCTATACATACAGACCTATGACAAAGTTTAACATATAAATTACACACAGTAAACATTAACAACAACAAGAATACAATAGATCAACACTCAGAAATGGTGCTGAACTCGGCTTGGGCCCAGCTCATCCTTGGAATCCCAGAACAGGCCTTATGTCTTTTCCACTTGGACTTTGAACCCATCTTTGCTGACCGGGCTGTCTGGACAAGGGCTGCACCATGTTCCTACTGGCCAAGTGCCAGGTGGCTTCAGCAGCTTCCTATGCTCCGCTGAAGAAAGCAGAAGTTGCAGAGGCTGCTATGCAAACCTCAATAAAGCCAATGACTATTTTTCAAAGGTGGACTGCAAAGAAATATTTTTATTAATACTGTAATAAAAGTTATGTGAATGTGGTGTCTCTTTCAAAACATAATATTTTTGGACTTATGACTTCACAATGCAAAAGTGATACCATTCAGTAGAAACTTACTTCAAATTTGGAATTTTGATCTTTTCTCCAAGGGGTGACTTGCAGTATTAAGCCCCTCTTGTGATGCAGGACAGTGGCAGTGAGCTGCATGCCACCGCCATCCCCACCACAGGATGGACAGCTGACACTCCACAGTGCGCGTCATTTTGAATACTGTATTAAGTACATTTCAAACTTCGAACATTTCCACTTTTGATGGCTTTATCAGACCATAACTCCATCATAAGTCGAGGACAATCTGTGTTTGCGAGCTGTAAGGGACCCTGGAGACTGCCAAATTCATGCTTCCTCAAAGAAATTACTTGAGGGGCATAATCTGAAGTGCTGAGGCCTGACCTGAGCAGATGCTGGCTTGCACAGGATGGGCCTAGAATATGGTCTCTTGAGCTTTCTCCTGGACGGGCTCCTGAACTCCTGAGAGCTGGTGCATCATTTTCCTAGAACTGCCTTCAAAATTTACCACAAGGCCACAGACATTTATATTCCCACAGTTCTGAAGGCTGGAAGTTCAAAATCAGGTATGTTATCAGCAGGGTCTGTTCCATCTGGAGTCTCTGAGGGAAAATCTGTCCCTTGCCTCTCTCCTAACTCCCGGAGGCTCCTTTCACCCTTGTCTCGTGGATGCATCCCTCAGTCTCTGCCTCTGTCTTCATAGCCTTCCCCTGCGTGCTTTTCCCGTCTCCATGTGACCCAAATCTGCTCCTTTCTCTTATGAGGACACCAGGTGATCTTATCTCCAGATCCTTAGCTTAATTATGTCTGCTGCAACCCTATTTCCAAATAAGGTACTGGGGATTAGGATTTGGACATGGCTTTTTGGGGGAACATCTTTGAACCACCAGAGCTGGTCATTGAGTTTACAGAATCCCAGGCCAGCCAGGGCCCATCAGAAGAGGGCCTTTTATGACTGAGCGCACCTCTGGTCCTCCATGTTGTCGCTGCCTAAAACAATTTGTCTCTTAGTTTCTCACTTTCATGAATGGAAATAAACAAGAGAGTGCAGGGGAGAGATTGTATGGAGAAGACCAGGGTTTGTGGGTTGAAGGGTGCTGGGGCGTCAGATCCCAAGGGAGTTGCCAGGGTGCAGCAGGCCTTGTGTGGCTCTTTAATTACATGGCTTCCTTCCCACAAACACATGCCCGTATCCCACGTGAGTGAGTTATCCACAGGCAGTCCTGCCCGGGACAAGTGTCTGCAGTGAGAGCAACAAGAAAATACAATAAAGAGAAATGAACTGTTCAGTTGAGGCCTAAATTGCTTTTCTGGACACACAATCAAATAAAACATGGACTAGGAAGGGGGGTGGAGAGTATCTTCTATTCCTTAAAATCAAACAGGCCTGCTGAGCCCTGGAGGGCCTGAGGAAGTCCAGCCAGTCTTTGCTTTATTTGGCAGGGCCAGCAAGGCCACAGCAAGCCAGTGGCCAGTGACCTTCAGGACATGACACATCACTTGATGATGTTCTCACCTGCCATCCCATCTTCATTTCTGCAGCAACTTTGCCACTTTTGGGGGATCCCTGCTCTTTTCTTGCAAATTCAAGAGGTGTCTATCGATGAATGAGTGAGAGTGCAAATGAATGCTCTGTCCCTCCACAAATACAGCATTTGATGCATTTGGAAATGAATGGGGCTGGTTTTCATTGGCACCAGTGGTTAAAATTGTATGGGCAGAATCAGAGCCAGAAGAAAGTGTAGGCTGCTGACCGGCCCTGGGTGCCACATCTGCCATTATTTTGTGACCTCAGGATTTTTTACATGCATGTTGTAAATTCTAACAAAGGTTTAGGGTTCATAACAGCACACACCTCTTGATAATATCAACTTTGAATTTTAAATTTTTTAAAAGATTTTATATTTATTTATTTATTTATTTTTATGAGTACAAGAACTAAAGTGTAGGCCAGAGGTGCAGGTGGTGAGAGGATTCACCAGAGACAGAGTGGGGAGCAGAACAGGTGGATCTACTGAAATAGACTGCTGAGGGGAGCAGCAAGTGAGATAGGAGAGGTCTGGGGTGCCATGTGCGTTAGCTACATGGCCAGGGATTGAACTCATACTGCAGTGGCTGCCCATAGCTTGATAGCACTGAGACTTTAAGCCCTGTGTCACCAGGGAGGCCTGTAAATTTATTTCAAAAAACATTTAAAACAGTGAAACTACATCATGAATACCTTTCAAATAAAGGGAGGATGCAAAATCTATGAAAGCAGAAGTTGAAGAGTTTTTCTTACTGCTCTATTCCCAGCACTTAGAAAAATGCCTGGCACATAGCAGATGCTTAATTAATAAGACTGTTGAATGAATGAATGCTTAATTAATAAGACTGTTGAATGAATGAATGCATGAATGAGCTCCTGTTAAAAGCACAGGCATCAGCATTAGTAGGAAATTTACATTTCACTGTCTTTGAAGATTATTTGGACACACCAACCTCTATCTAAGCTGAGGTAGGGAAACAAAGTGCACAGGTTCTGTCAATGCTCCCCTTGAGGGCATGTGCTCACCTGAGTGAAGACAGGGGCTGTTGTTTTACAGCCTAGCAACCAGGCATGCTGGGCTGTTCCCAGGACAGTGGGAGAGCAGGGACTGGGATCACATGATCAAGTCCAAGGTCAGGCATCTTCTGGACAGCCCTGTGTCCTGGTAGGGGAACAATGGGACCAGGACAGATAAGAGAAATTTTCATGAAAGCAATTTTCACAAAAGATTGGGGGCAGAGTCAAGGAAAACCATCAAGGGATGGTATAGAACCCCAGGGCTGGCAAATGCTTAGGGGGTGGGGTAATGGGGAATGCAGTAAGGTCTGAAGAGGCAAGGGGCAGGTGTGGTTTCTGCACTGGGAGAGAGTTGTATAGTGGTAGGAGGTGGCCAGCTCACTGGTGCTGTGGTCCTGAGGGTTCCTGCAGGGAGAGATTTGGGAGCATAAACACCTGGACTTTGCTTCTTTGGTCTTCTAGTCTCCCAAGGACTGAACATGCCTCGAAACAAGAGGGCAGGGGACACCACAGTGGTGCAGCCATAAAAGTTGCTCAACTTGCCTGACATTCAACTTTTCTATCAGTTTCCCAAAGATGCCCCTTAGATGGCTTGCTTTAACAGAGTTCCTGCCTGAGGCCCTTTTCTTTTTCTCCATGTATGTTTTCAGATGCTAGCCAGGCTCCACTCTACTCCAGAAACACCAACCCAGCCGGACCCCAGGCATTACCTCTGCGCTCCCCACTGCCTGTAGTTACCTACAATACAGACATGACTTTTCTGGGGTTCAGGTTTTCTTCCACGAAAAGGGAACTACTGTTGAACCTGTCATTTCTGAAAAGTGTTGATCTTGCCAGAATGGGAATACCTAGTAAGTTGAGCATTTATTCGTGACTGAGACTACATTGTGATGGACATAAATCTTTAGCCCTCTACCTGCTTGCTCCTGTTCATCTCTTTATCACATGGGAGCTGTGTCTAACCACGAGCATATTAGCCACAGGGCATCAACTGCCCATGACTCTAGAACATCACCTGAGAAACTAATGTGCAGGACACATCCAGTGATTCTTGCCCCTGGTGTTCACATCTTGCGTGTCCCCTCTCATGGACAATCATGCCAACTGGTCAGTCACTTGAATGAGCCACTTTTTAAGTAGGCCCTCCTGCCCCAATCAAGTCTTAAGATGAAGGCACTCCCAGCCAACAGTTAAGTTTTAATCTCAGGAGGGCCCAAGTCTCTCTTGTCATGCCTATATTCACCATTTATGACTGCAGACTTCCTTCCCATGTGGGTCTAGGTGGGAGGGAGAGCCTGTTTTCTCTCAGTTACTGAAAGAACAAAATGCTCTCTTTCTGTAGCAGAGACTGATTGTGGACCAACTAAGGCCGTCTCTGTTTCTTCCTGAAGCACAGCCAGAATACATTTCCCAGCTTTCCTTGCAGCTAGGTCATGTGACTGAATTCAAGCCAATGGCATGGAACCACTTCCAGGTCTATACAATAAAACTTCCCATGCATGACTTCTCTTCTTTTTCATTTTTTCCCTCACTTTCTGGATGTTGGTGCTCTAGGCAACCTTAGAAGTCTTATTCAGTCACGTGCACATCTGACTTTTCTATCAACGATGGACCACACACACAACACAGTGGCCCCAAAATTCCTATTGCTTACTGATATTATGGCACACACCGCTTGTGTGCTGCCGAAACAATAAGACGTACATGGCCTGGTTGATCTTCGAAGATGCCCTCCAGAATTGCTATGACATTTTGCATTTTGCCCCTAAAACAAAGAAGTATGGTTTGGAAAGTAATATGTACTTTCTACATCAGCACAGTGACAACATACCTTGTTGTTACGAGACTTGTGACTGTATCGAAGATGACAGATCCTTTTCCAGCCTACATCTCTGCAAGATGCATGGATTAAAGGAACATGCCCTCCCCCACTACCCACCAGACGTTCTGTGAGTTCTCACTCAGGATGGATTTCTGTTGCTTGCAACTAAGTGCCCAGACTTATACACCTTTGGTAGAAACGATCTGCCTATAAAGAATTTATCTTATGGGTAAATTGCATTGTTAGCCCCAGAGCATGGTGATCACTATAGCTGGTCATAATTCACAAAGCACTTGTGGGAATTCTTAACACAGCCTCATAGGCTGTTAGCTGTGACTTGTGGCCTGGAATTAATTCTGACTTTGAAAAGCTTGTCTACAAGGATAACAGCTCATATATCAAACACTCTAGACAGGCTTCCTGGAGAGGGAGAGGGGAAGGGAAGTGGAGATCAGGGAAGACGGAAAAAGCAAAATAAACAATAATAACATTATCTGAAATCCTTAGATATCGGCTATATTCACATAGTACCTGTCATAGTGCTTAGTGTTTTATGTGCAATTACTCATCTTATCTTTGCCACAGGCTTATGGTGGTAGATATTGTTTTAATTCCTAGTTAACTGAGAGATGAGCATGTTGCCCAAGGCCATATGGCTACTAAGTGGTAAGAACCAGAATTTGAACCTGACAGCTCTTAGGCTGCTGATAACAATTAAGAACTGAGGATCTGATTAACTCAATTTTCTCTTTCCTTGAAACTATAATCAGGACAACTAAAAGTAAGTAAAAAGAAAATAAAAACTAGTAACACTTGGCAGGGCACTTGGAATACTTTGCCCAAGGCATCTAATTTTTCTAACTGATATCACCAAGAATCTTTCTTTTATAGGTCATTTCAGGGGAAGTACTTGATTGTGGGAGATACTTCAGAATGGCCTGAAGCGCTCCCAGCTCCCTCTCCATTCTGCCCGTAGTCCAAGCTTTGCCCACTTGTTTCAGCGCTCAGGTGTTCAGAACAAGCATCTCTGAAAGCCGCCTACACTTCCATGGTTGAGTTAATGGAACATGTGGACAAGAAGCCTGCTCAAAGAACATTTGTTGTCATATCCCAGCTTCTAGCACTACCCGGGTGCAGAGAGATTTCTGAAGGAATAAGGACGTTTTCTACTCCTGGCTACAAGGAGTACCATAACCATTATTTCTGGTCCCCAGAAAGAACACCATGAGCATAAACTGAGAATTACCCAGGGCTGGAGGGGTGTCTGGATCCTCAAGCTTCCTGTTCAAGGTCACAGCCCTAGGAGCAGTGGGAGGCCCTGTCAATCCTTAACTGCAGTGGGGGCTTCAGCACCCTTCACTGGGTCTGATGATGTAGAACAAGAAGAAAAGCTGGTCCTCAATGGAGGCTTTGTGAGGTAAGTGTATTGCAGACATAACTGGGCTTGGCATGGGGGCAGCTGGGCTGGAAAAATAAAAACACCCCTTTGGTCTCCTTCAACAATCACTGTGGCCTCAGTGTCCCACAGAACAGGGAAGACTCCCAGCCTGGCTCCGAGTGGCTCTTATCTTAAAAATTCATTTAATGCAAATGGTTACATTAGTGCCAAAGGCAAGTCATGGACACTATAAATAACCTAAGCTGAGTCCTGTTGACAGTGGGAAGTCTGACACATGAAATACTGCACAGCACCCCGCTCTGAGTGAGGCACTGTCATGCATCATACCGGCTGATTCAAAGAAAGGGGCCCCAAGAGTCTAGCACAGCCCCTGGCAAGGTGACTCCTTCACCACTACACACATCTGAAGAATTTAGAAATAAATGTGGTAGGCAATAAATGCCCCCCTAAAATGCCCACATCCTAATATCTGGAACCTGCTAATACATTACAGGGCAAAGGGACCTTGCTCATTGTGGTGTGATGAAGTGAAGACCTTGAGACGGGGTGGTCATCCTGGTTATTCAGGTGGGAATGATGTCATCACATTTAATAATTCTTCTGTATGACAACTACCCCCCATCCCTCTACCCTGCCCCTCCTATTGTCTGTTCAGTGTGGTGGGAACCTTGTTTTTCATGTCTCACATGGAGCTGCTAGCCTTTTTCAGTTGTGGTTGGTGAGAACTTTCATTTGTGAGTCACACTAGGGTAGTCTTAGGCTTCCTGGGCCAGAGTTGGATGGCTCAGTGACTTTGGCATCCGGCAGCCTCCAGATTACATTCTTAAACTTTAATGTTGCAAACAGATCTCAGGATCTTTTTAAAATGCAGATTTGATTCAGTGAGTCTGTGGTGCTGAGATTCTGCATTTCTGACAAGCTTCAGGGGGTGCCTAGCTTGTTGCTGGCCCTGTACCCACTGAGTAGCAAAGACAGGAGGTGCCAGTATCTGAGTAGCCTGGAGCAATGCTTGCCCATGGCATATCACTGTGGTGGAACCTTGGTAATCAAAGCCCATCCCCCAAAGAAGCAGCTTGGCATATCCTGAGAGCCTGTCAAAAGAGCATTCCCCAGTGCTCCTCCCTCTGATACCTCTCCCTCCTCCTCCCCTGCAGGATGTCTCTGGTTTATAATTGTCTGTTTGTTTTTGTTTTGTTGTGTCGTGTTTGTATTGTTATTATTTTTTCCCCTGATGGCTTATTTGCTTCCCCTATATTCCTCCTATAAGTGAAGCCATCCGATATTTACCTTTTTCCTTCTGACTTAATTCACTGAGCATAATTCCTTCTAGCTCTATCCATGTTGCTACAAATGACATGTGGTGATGGTGCATGGGTGCATTGGTGATGGAAATTTTGTTGGGCCTACACCTGAGGGGTGTGTGTGAAAGCAAACATTGTTTAAAAATGAACAATGATGTAAAATATATAT
The DNA here is from genome assembly GCF_964194135.1 of Talpa europaea. Lineage (NCBI taxonomy): Eukaryota > Metazoa > Chordata > Mammalia > Eulipotyphla > Talpidae > Talpa > Talpa europaea. The sequence continues at coordinate 91,089,910 of NC_140072.1, forward strand.
ATATATATAAATTAAAAGAATATTTTAAAAAAGAGCATTCTTCAAACACAGTCGTCTAGATCTACTGAGTCAGCACCTGACCTTTAACTTGATGTGCAGTGATACTTACGTGCATCGAATTTGCAGGAGCACTGCTTTAGAGCTTGCTTCTCAACCTTTAGCATGCAGCAGAAGCACCTGGAGGTCTCATTAAAAGATTGCTGGGCTCCACTCAGAGTTTATGATTCACTACATTGTGGATGGGGTCTGATAATTTGCATTTCAAATAATTTCCCAGGTGGTGCAGCTGGCCCAGGGACCCAAGGAGGAGAAAGTCTCCTACCTCAGCCTTAAAGTAACCCATACCTCAATGGGCAACATACCCACATAGTTCTAGAAATGACTCTAGGAACATGCTGCTCTAGCATTTGGACTCTAAGGACAACTCAGTTTCTTTAATGACGAACTTTGTTGTATGATACCATAAGAAATGCATATATTTGGTTTTGAATAAGAGTGTCTTTTGTTTGTGAAATGATTGGTGGGTGGCTGGGGGCTCTTAGATAGTATAGGAGGGGGACTGGTGGCCAGAGAGATTTTCTGCCCTGCCCCCTAACTCCAGGCTCAGGAGAGGGGCATAGATGAATTCAGTCACATACCACAAATCATGTAATCAATCACATCAGCATAATAAGACCTCCATAACCCCCTTCCCCAAATGATGGGGTTTGGAGAGCTTCTGGGTGAGTGGTTGCATCCAGAACGGTGGTCCACTCCAAATTCTATGAGGATGAAAGTTCCTGTTTTAAAGATGCTTTTGTATCCCTTCATACTGTTTATTTTTTATTTGTTTTTATCATATCCTTTATAATTAACCAGTGACAGTAAGTAAAGCCCTTTCCTGATTTCTGTAAGCTTTTCTAGAAATTATTGAATCTGAGGAGGGAGTCATGGAGGTAGTCAGTTGATCAGAAACACAGGTGGCAAGCTGGGACTTGTGACTGTCCCTAACTGTCCAGTTAGGACCACACTGTATAGTCAACAGTTACATTTTCTTTTTTATAAAATGAGACAACAGGCACCCTACCTGTAATCCCACAGATAAGCGAATGACCTTGGAGAGGAATTTCATATCTTTGGGCCTCTACTTTTTCTTCAAGAATATGAAGGTTTGAATGATGACCATAAATTTCTATACTTTGGAGTGTATATTCATACCTCAAGTAAAGGCAGAAGTTTAAAATGACTCAACCTTGACTTTTCAGCACTTATTATTGATATTCTTGACTTATTTGAGTCAGGAATGTAACCGTCAACTAAAAAATGGTGCAAGGGAATAATAAAATCTCTTTTCCTCCCAGTTTCATTTGTTGCAAAGCCCATATTATAAAATAGTAGACACAATTCAAGAAATTAAAAATTTCATTTTACTCTAACACAACAGCTGTTTTCATTTTGCTGTGCTCCCTTCGAGTATATGAATAATCATAGAGTACACATACATTTGTTTTCTGCTTCTTCACTTAGTGTTTGATCATAAAGGTGCCACCTGCAATGTATAAATAATTTAGCTTCACTCTGAAGTCACTACCATTAGCATTTAACTTTGTTTGGCTAGTGGTGATAGAATAGGTATAATTGGTGCCTCACTGATAATTTAGTTGTCATTTTATGTTATTAGAGATGTTGACCATTCTTTCCTTGTTTATTCTATGCATTAATTTGCTTTCCTTCTGTGTGGATTGTCTGTTCATGTTTAATTGAGAAAACTACTGAAAATTGCCGAGTATAAGACCTGGCAGCCTAGAAAAATCTTCAACAGCAGTAAGCCTCATTTCCTTGTGTGGGGGGATACTGGAGGAGACACTTTATGGACAAGCATCCAGGACAGTGGCATGGAGGGAGAGGGGCTCTTGTGCTGTTTCCTGCTGTCACAACTCGGTGGTGTTCTAACCTTCATTCATAGCCACTTGGTCAGGTTTCCATGAGCACATCTAGGGGAGAATTAAAGTCTTGACTTGAATTCAGTATTTTGTTTCTGGTCATTTGCAAAATGGGGATAAAACCTTACCTAATCATTGAGTTGTGCGGATTACATGGGATGGTCGTGGAAAGCACAGCCTTGTGCCTGGAGCATAGGAAAGAGCCCATGAATGTTGGCTTTATTACATTAACATCCAAAAAGATTTTTCTTTTCAATTTTAACAATTGCCATATTCCTTTCCAAATATTTCAAGTGGATATCATTTGAATTTGGAGGAATATTCTAGACTTTGTGTTGAAAAACTTATTTGCATTTTAAAAGTCTCAAGCAACACATTGTACTAAGCCTGTTCCCAAAGCTCCCATTTAAGAAACAAGGAGAAAACATTGTTGAAATAAAGGCATTTGCATAGTGTCAAGCGGTAATCACTGCAGTCAGGAAGAAAGCTTCTTTTTAAAATTCCTATTTGTTGATGGCAAACATTGCTTTTCATTTTTTTGCCCTTGCACTTATATCAACAGAATCTCATGAGGGAATTTCATTCATCATTACAAAAAGTCTTATCAAGATCTTTAACCATGAATGATTTCAAATTAAAGCCTATATATTTTCATATGTGCCTGGAAATAGGGAACCCCATGGAGGAGACTTCTCATTTCTTATGACACAGCAAATGAATGACAATAGTTCATGCATCTAAAGTGCTTTGTGATCTGCAGTGCATTTTTCTCAAACATTTTCTAGTTTGATTTTCACAATGATTCATGAAGGAGCTGAAGCAGGTTTTACAATAGTTACGTTAGAAACAAGGACACAGACCCACAAAGGACTTCTGACTTGTTTGAGGTCCTGCAGCTAGTAGCAGAACTGAGTCTGTCTGTCGGTCCTTTGACTTTTTGGTCCAGGGCTCTGTTCCTCAAATCACATACAGCTTGATCCACTAAAACTCAATGGTCTTGGTCAAACCCATCCAAATCGATGTAGATGTGGAAAGAACATTTCTGAACTTCTGAACATAATTCCCAACTCATTTGCAGAGGACAAGCACTGCCAGTGGAGACAAGAACGTGCTAACTGCCATTGGGGATGGTGAGACGGGTGTGTTTGTGCCAGCTGGCCTCGTTCCGCTTGGAGCCACCACTATGATTCATCTGTCCTTGTCACAGTGCACACTGCTGAGTTTCAGGGACTTGGAGATCTCTTAAATAAGCACAGGGTGTGTTGTTTAAAAATGCTGATAGGGCAAAGAAACAGCACACAAATCATGGCCTGAGGAGGAGTTCCTGCAGGTACAGACTTGCACAGTCCCCAACTTGTTACCCCTCCTGTGGCATCTGCAGAATGGCCTAGGAAAGGTACCTTGTTGATCCTGAGGAAGCACATACCATGCACCACTCCCTCCACCCCAGCAGATAATGTTTATGAACAATTCTTTTGTTCATGTGACCCAGAGTAACTCTGGCAAACTGGCATGGATGGTTCCAGATCATGTGATAAGATTACTGTCAAATGCTGACTTTTTCAAGCAAGGCTAGACAAATAACATTCTCAGATATATATGGTAAATATTGATAATTGTGTATTCAGCAATGTGTTAAGTCATAGGCAGAGTTCATTCTTTTCTGCATTGTTTTCCTTGCCCAGAAGATAATACTGGTCACTTTCTAGGGTTGCTGTTGCTATTCTCCGTCTATAGCTACTGGCTGTCTGCTCAGACCTTTGGACTGTGGGTCAAGAGGCCTGGGTGGAAGATGGTGAGCTACCAGTAACAGATGTGTATTCTTGGGCAAGGCAGTTCGCATCTCTGAACTCTGCTTCCTGAGCAGTAAAATGGAGATAATGGTGTCTATATTCTCATACAGGAGTTACAAAGGTGATAATGTGTGTGAAAGAGCAGTGACTTTTTGAAAGATTTGTTTTTCTGGAAATATTTGGATATTTTCAAGCTAGGAAGTTACAGCATGTTGGTTTTAACAGTTCAAAGATATGTAAAGAAAAGACTCATTACAAGCTCCCAATTCTACCCACCTGACACAGCTGAAGTCTGTATTCACTGACAAGCTTTTATGCTGCTCATGCAAGCAGATGCAGGCAAACAGACACATGGACTGGGGGGTTGCCTTATTTCTTTGTACTGAAATGGAATCCTACCACACACAGGGCTCAGGGGCTTTGCCTTTTCATTGGTATGTCATGGACATCCCTACAAGTCAGTGGGAATAAATTTAACTTGATCTTTATTTTCTTTGATTTCTTTGTGAATACACACACATACATTGTGTGGATGTGAGCTATGTCTGGAATCATTAGAAAAAGTCTTTTCCCTAATGACATCACCCCTACCCTGTGTTTCCTTCAGGCTTTCTTCCAGGTTCACGTAGTCATGTGAAACATTTACACACGTGTATGTTCCTATAGGATTTTCATTATTTGTTCTAAACTTGGATTGTATACACTTTTTTTTTATTCCACTCAATTAAACATCATCTGATTTGAACCTTATTTTATGTCTTTGGCCATATGAATTGGCAGTTTAGCACATACGCTGGATCCAAGATGCCTGAGTTACAGTCATTGCTCTAATTGTAAGACCGCAAGAGTTACTTAGATTTCCCATGCCTCAATTTCCCCACATGTAAAATAAAGATAGAAAGAAAACATTTTTAGGGCTGTTGTTCAAAATAGATTAATCCATATGTATAAAGCCTGCAGAGAGGTAACTACATGCAAAACTACTAGCAACCTATTGTTCACTTTAACATTGTTTTGCCAATTTGTAAATGTCTTTTGTTTGGTGTAGATACTGGTCCTTTCTCATTTGCATTGCAAAAATACCTCCAAATCTATCATTCCTCTATTGACTTCCTTTATAGTTCCTGTTGCCATTTAAAAAACTTATTTTTTGTACACATTTAAAAGTATCTTTTTTAAAAAAAATAATTTCTGGATTCTCTGACTTGACTGAAAAGACCCACTCTCTTGGATTACACAGTCTCTTAGATTTCCTTTAATATATATATATATATATATATATATATATATACATTTAAGCCATTAATTCAAGTGGAGTTTAATTTTATTTATAGTCTGAAATTAGAGTCCAAATTTTCTTCCAGATGACTAACCAGTTGTGGTAACTTCATTTATTAAAATTCTCTATTGAATTAAGTATCACCTTTGCTTTATATTAAATTCCTTTTATGTATTAGGATTTATATCTGGATTCTTTTCTCCAGTCTACTCAACTCTTATTTTTTTATGTGCTGATCCAATATTAATTTCATTACAGTGATTTTCTAGTATGTTCTAATATCAGGTTAAAAAATAAAAACCAAAAACCTCCTTTACCATTCTTTTTTTTACAGTTTTCTGGGCTATTCTCTTTATCATCTGTGGCAACTTTTCTCCCCCTTGGCGTTTTTCCTAATTTTCCATGGAGAGAAGATAGGGAACAGCAAAAAGCTGCCTCTTCTCATTTCCAGGAACGACTCAACATTTGGGGTCACAAAATGACCTTACCAGGGAGGTGGTCAGACCCAGGTCAGCTAGACTCCCTGGCCTCTCGGTGGTGAGCACACTGTTCCTGGTGCTTATAGACACCAGGGAAGGAAAGGAGCTTACATTTTTGAGGCGAGACACTGGGAATAGCAAACATCCTAAATAGGTAAATTGCTGGCTGCACCGCACTATGAATGTACTGAATGCCACTGAATTGTATCCTTAAAAATGGCTAAAATGATAAGTTATATGTTACATATATTTTACCACAATACAAACAAATATCTATTTTAAACAAGTAAATTATACAGTATGTTCAAAGGTGATTAGTGCTATGGGAAATGATAGGCACCTGGGGTAAGTGCATGTGTGCAGGCAGGTGGGTTCCCTGGCAAGTTCAATGGCATGATCAAGGCCAAGTCACTCTGTGTAAAACCCAGCTGCCAGCTAGGCCAGTCCCCCAGAGACTTTGAGAAGAGCTTCTGCTATTTAGACCTCAAAGATGTCAGTAAGAATTTTGTAGACTCTTGAAAGCAACCTTGGGGAATAGGCGGGGGCGGTGGGGGGAATGAGATTATGGTTATTTTGTTACTTCATGTAATATTCAATTTTTTAAGTTATAATTTTTTAGAGCACTCTTCCCTTAGGCTTTAAAATACAAATCTTACAATGCTACTTTAAAAATCAGTGAATTTTAGCAATTACTTTTGAAAGCCTTTTAACAACTTAATAATATAATTATAAATATTGCCTTAAACATTCATAAGTAATTATATTTTATTTTTCTTTCTTAGTACTTCAAGTAAACAAGATATTCCCCCAAATTAAGTCATTTTTATAAATAAAGTTAAACATATACATACATATGGCAATGCAGGTTCTCTGAGGCATTCCAATATTGTTTACTCGCTTTATTCTTAAAATCTTAAATCTAGGGCCTCCCTGGTGGTGCAAGGGGTTAAGATGCAATCTATGAAGCTGTCCGCAGCCACTGCAGCACGGGTTCGATCCCCGGCTAGGGAGATACACACATGGTGCAGCAGACCTCTCCTGCGTCGCCCACTGCTCCCCTCAGCAGTGTACTTTGGTCTGTCTACCTGTTCTGTTCCCCACTCTGTCTCTGGTGAATCCTCTCGCCCCCCACACCTCTGGCCTGTACCCCAGCTCTTGTATGCATAAATAAAAATCTTAAAAAAAAACTTAAATCTAAATCACTCCCTCAATTACTTTTTTTTTAAAAGATTTATTGATTTATGCATACAAGAACTGGGATACAAGCCAGAGGTGGAGGGGATGAGGGAAGTGGGGTGAAAGGATTCACCAGAGACAGAGTAGCTAGCAGAACAGGCAGATTGACTGAAATACACTGCTGAGGGGAGCAGCAGGAGAGACAGGAGAGGTCTGCTGTGCCATGTGGTAACCTCCCTGGCCGGGGATTGAACTCATGCTGCACTAGTTGCAGATGGCTTCATAGTGCTGATGCTTAACCCCTTGCACCACCAGGGAGGTCCTCAATTACATATTAAATTAGAATCACAAGTCCAATCTGCTAGCTACTCCAACATACCAACCTCTTATAAACATGACTGATATGAACATGTATAATTATGTACACCAAGTGTACCTGTATAGATTATTCCAGAACTGTACTGGAAAGAAAGTTGGGCCTGACTTCCTTCATCATTGCTGCACTAGATCTTAACAACCCTAGTGGAATTATCCCTGACCGCTAAGGAGATACCAGCAAGTTGCAGTTTCCACTTCAGGCAGCTGAGTTTTGATGCTGTTCAGAGGCATGGGCAGGAAAGAGAGAAACTGTGCCCCGAGCGCCTAATGGGACCAAGTGATCTGTGCTGCGAGGCATGCAAAGATTCCCTCATCTAGTTCTTCCTTCCAACCTGGATCTCCTACCTCCCCCCTCCAGTGGACAAGCCCTTTCACTGATGGGCTGATGTTACATTTCTTTGGCTCTCTTAAGACCTCTTAATATGTTCCTGTCTGGCTCTGGAGACTCTGTAAGACTCTTAGCCTCTCCGTCATGCCTTTATGATTTTTTTGTAACCAATTAACTTTATTGCCTGATTTGGCAAAAGAATGCTGCATTCCTTTCATATTTTCCCATCTGGCAGGTCTGTGACTCTTATCGTTATTTTAAAAAACATCCAATTGAATTCCTAGTACCCTTCCTGTTTTTGACTTTATGGTCATAACGCTAAAATCATGCTAATGACAAGGAGAAAGCTATGTGATTCTTGAGAGTTTCTTTCTGTCTTTTAAAAGGAATTTAATATTTGAATAGGTAATATATGCAGATGTTAGAATATTTAAAATCACAGAAGAGCAAAGAATGAAAAAGAAGTCTTCTTCCCTCTGCTGCCCCCAGCCCCTCAGGACTCCTTAACAGAAGCAAACAAACAGATGCCAGTAATTTGTGCTCCCTGCTAGAGATAGTCTGTACAGTTAAAGGAACATACACATATTGCACACATAGCAGTGTGTTGGATGTGTGTATGCACATGGCACACGTGTGTATAAAGTGCACACGTGGTATATATTACAGTACAGCATGGGCATATATTATGCACGTTACTATGTACTTTGTTTCCCAGCAGTAAACCTTGGTGACAGACCCGTATCATTATCTGCAGAATGACTTTTTTCTTCCTAATGACACTTGCCATTCCTTCTGCCAAAGCAATGCAACCTCAAGTTCATGGGGCGGGGTGGGGCGGCAACAGTTTTGTAGCTTCCCTCATGCACAGGTTGGCCACATACCCAGTTGTTGGCAGGGAAGTGTAAGTAGGAATTTATTGGGTGGCGCTTCTGGGAAAGTTATTGCTTTCCACATAAAAAGGGACAAGGTTCTGTCTTTCCTCCTTCTTCCTGCCTGGAATGCAGTTCACTGGAAGGCCCAGATCACAATTACAGTGCTTGAGAGCACAGCAGCTATCTTGTGAGCTTGAGGCAGAAATCTCCTCTACAGAAGACCAAGCACAAGAGTTGAAGGTGGCTAGGTGGAGCTGACATTCCTGCTCTGGGTCACCCACCTCTACACTTCTTATTTTTTGGGAAAAGAAACTCCTTATTTGCTCAATCCAGAGTCATCAGATTTCTGTTATATGCAGTGACATCAATCCTAAATGATGTGATGTTATTTTATCATCTGGATTAATTGCTTATTTAACTAGTCTTACATATGTAAAAAATGCTGTGATTAAAATAAGCAATCTCACACTATGTTATTTTCTTGCATGAGAGCATATGTATAGGATAAATGCCCAGAACTAGAATTATTAGGTCAATGGGTAACTACATTTTTTAAATAGGTATTGCTGAATTTCTCTCCATAAAGTTGTGTCATTTCCTGGAGAATTCTTTTTTTTTTTTTAAAGATTTATTTATTTATGCATAAAAGAACTGGGGTACAGGCCAGAGTTGCAGGGACAGGAGGATTCACCAGAGACAGAGTGAGGAACAGAACAGGCAGACTGACTGAAACACACTGCTGAGGGGAGCAGTGGCTGAGACAGGAAAGATCTGCTGCGCTATGTGGGGTACTCTCTGGCCGCCCGGGGATTGAACTCGTGCTGCAGAGGCTGTGGATTGCTTCATAGTGCAGTGCTTAACCGCTTGCGCCACCAGGAAGGCCCTCCTGGAGAATTCTTAACATGCTGGGGAAAAGTCACTTATACTAAGACTTCAGGATATATATGATCAAAAGTTTAACTCTATTTTAGAATTTCTCTCAGTGAAGTAATTTACTTTTCTCCTTTGATAGGAAAAGGGCTTCACTAGACCTTATAACCAGGTACAAGACACCGTACTTACTAATTGAGAGGCACCATCAAAGAAATGCTGATAATCATGAACTGGAACATCCTTTCCCAGAATTGACCTTTGGATGGGATATCATATACAAATCATAATCCCCTCTAGTGAAGGCCCTTACCTCTCCTTTTCTGATATGAAAAGCTTCTGATACAATTACAAAAATGTATTTTGAGCAAATTTTTACCATATACCAAACTTGGTGCTAAAAAGAGATACTAAAGTGGATTGAGTAGTGTGTTTCAAGAAGTTACATTCAAGCCCTAATCCTTAATACCTGTGAATGGTACCTTACTAAGAAATATGCTTTGCAGAAGCAATCAAGTTCAGAGGAAACCCTATTATGTAAGGGTGGGCCTTACACCAGGGATTGATGGTTTTATAAGAGAAAGGAAAAAGGAGATTTGAATACAGGGACAGAGGAAAGAAGACTGTGTGAAGATGGAAGATTAGATTGGTTACACTGTCACAAAGCATAAAAAACCAAGGATTCTTGGAAACCACTAGAATCTAGGAAAAGACAAGAAAGGATTCTTCCTTACCTCCTTCAAAGAGAATAGGTGTTACTAACACCTTGGTTTCAGATGTCTAACTTCCAGAATTGTGAGAGAATAAATCTCTGTATTATATACAACAGATTCTACTGTTTATATAACAAATGTCTTATTGCTACTAAGTTTCACTTTCTTTGTTATGGCAGCCCTGGGAACCAAATGCAGATACCAGAGTTGAACCCTTTCTAGAAAGTGAACCTGTAACTCCTTCCTTCTTGCCCTGGGTGATGTCCTAGCCTAGATGTTTATGATTGATCAAGTCATATTGTATGGATCATTATCTGTTTTCAAGTCTATCTCCCTTGTAAGTTGGATTTCTGGAAGGGACAGCTATGTCTATTTATTTCTCTAACTCCAGGGCAGGGGAAATTGGCTAACATGGGCAAGTGTTCACTAAATAATATGGACGGACTGTGGATTGATCCCTTAATCATCTCTGTCTCCAGAGGAGGAAGAGTCTGGTAAACCCTCAGGGTGTCACCACAATGTTCTCACTGACCTGCTAGCATTAATGGGGCCATGTCTCCTCACTTCCTCTTTCTACCAAATATCCTTGCCACACACAACAAACTAATCACCTTTACCACCTTCTTTTCGCTGTCCTTTGTAGCTAGTCAGACATCATTTATGCCCAGTCTTCTTTGACTTGTTTCTCTAACCCTTTCTAGCTATAAATGCCTTCTCCCCTATCAACACTTCCTCTCCTAGGACCCCATTTTTCTTGGTGGTCACAATTTCCAGCTCTATGGTCTTATCTTGGACTCAGAGACCTGAGTTTCAGACTCAACTCTCTAACTCCCTACTTAAATCTCAACTTAATTATCTTGGAAGTGCTGGACAGACTCTGTCTAGACTGATAGGATTTTCTCTACCAAATCTGTTGCTCCTTTAATAATTCCTACCCTACAATTGACTCCATGATCCATCCCCTTGCTGATACCACAAAGCCCAGAAATCATGCATCATTATTTCTCCTTCTCCCTCATCTCCCACATCTTACTCATTATCAGTCAACCTCTTCAATATCCTTAAAATCAACTGACCTTGCTCCACCACAACCATTGAGTTTAAGCTACTGTGCCTGCTCACATGGGTTTACATGGGCTCCATTAGTAGAGTCCTAATTGGTCTCTTTGCTATCAGCCTTGCCGCTCTGCCATCCCTTTTCCAGGCTGTTCCAAGAGTGATTTAGAAAGATCAACAAAAGCAAAAACCTCAATCTGTTCAGTTAACGAGCTTGTTTGTAACTACAGCAGCCCTGAGTATTAAGACAGAATTCCCTTCCGTGGTTCACCATCAAGTATTTGTGTCCAGCTTCTTTGGTGTGCTCTGCCCTGACCATATTTCAATTGGCTTTAATTTTGCTTACCCTCTCTTACCTCCTGAACTTTGTACCTACTGTTTCTTCTGCCCGGAATATTCCTCTCACCCTTCTTGATCTGACCACAACTCAAACTTTCAGTCTTGCAAAATCTCACTTCCTAGGAGAAGCTTTTCTTAATCATCCACATCACTTACTCCTCTCCTTCCTCTCCCTCATCCTCTATGCCTGTGCCAGTGTTCCTCTTCCTATGCCACTGTTAATTATTAGTTTCAATGTCTATTTTCCTCTCAAGACTGCAAATTTTCATCAGAATAGGGACCACTGTGTCTCCAGAGCTGAGCGCAGTCCCCACACATAGTAAATTCTCAATAAGTATTAAAGAATGAATGAATGACTCTCAAGGGTATATAACAGATGCTCAATAAAAATTAATTGAATTAATGAAAAAATGTAAAATTTTTGTATGTTTCAGTTGTTATCATCTTCAAGTTTTCAACAATTCAAAACTCAATTTTTGCAATGTCACCCTTATTGGTCTCTCTCCACTTTAGCCAGTACTATGTAGCATATTCAGATGCACTATCACAAAATGTCACCTCATTAGTTAACTAACTCCCAAAAAGAAAGTTTATTCACAGCTTCCCAATCACTTCAGAGCAAAACCTAAACTCTACAGCTGTGGCCTATGCCCAGTCCTATAGTGCATTTACTAGAGATTCTTTAGATGTTTGTGTGCTAAAGCTAAGATGTGTGTTAATAAGCTTCTGTGGGTTATCCTAGTATCTAACCAGCATTGTTTGTTTGGAGAAATACCTCCTCCATCTAAACACCTGACTTACAAATGCATGTCTGGATCCTGTCATTAGGTAGAGGGTTGCTGAGTTTGAAATGCAGTGGTTGTTCCTGAAGGCCATTTGCGGGGTGTACTCGCACTGTCAGCAGATGGGCAGATATGTTTTCAGTAATCTTTAATTAATGGTAGTGACTGGAAGGGTTTAAAAGAGTAAGAGGATATTTTTGGCATATGTTTGGAAGGCTAGCTTTCATGAAGCTTTCAGACCTCACATGGGGTGATTTCTTGTCTGTCTGATACTTTCTTGAAAATTAGGAAGCCCATCATCTTAGGGGTCAGGAACACCTCGATCTGGCCCTTATTGATTTGCAGGATGCTTTCTCTGTAGCTGTAGTATCACCTTGCTGACTTAGCTTATCAAGGTGGGAGGAGGCCTGGCCAGTGGAGAGGGGTGTTCTTTTGGTCTCTGGGTGTAATTATTTGTCCAGGTATGGACCATGGTTAATGTACAAGCAACAGGCAGACCCTGCCTCCACCTTGCACAGACCATGTCTGGGTACTGGGTCTTCTTCTGCCAGGAAGTTGGTAGAGGATGCCCATTTAGAAGTTCCTGGTGAGGGATGAGCAAAGGATAAACTGGATACTTTCTCTTTGGCATTGCGTTTTCCCTTTCAATTCCCTCTCATCTCAGGCACCCACCATCCATGCTCTCTCTAACCCTTTCCCCATTAAAAGAGGAGACCATCTGACTCAGCTCCGAATGTCAGAGACAGGTCGTATGTCCGGCATCAAGAGAGAACTGAGTCCATCAAACCTGGACGGATTTTCATCTCAGCTCTACTACTTCATTCACTGTGAACATTGGAAAATTTATTTAACCTGTCTGGCCTCAGTGTCCTCTTCTGTACAATGCACGTAACATTTGTTTACATAGCTATTTGGTGGCTTAAATGCAGTGATCCAGAAAAGCGTTTGTCTTGGAACAGTAATGCCTGCTTAGCATCAGCTGTTGTGATTGCATACCCTGAATTGTATTAGAGTTGAATTGCATTTGAATCATAAGCTTGGTTGGGGGAAGGTATTATTATTGCCAGAGCTACTGATAAGTTATAGGTGGCTGCAAGGGAGGAATATTAGGGGTGTCTCCTCTTTCAGGTTGATCAACAACCAAGTTGTGGGGACCCAAGGGATAGAAGCATGACTGGCCTTTCCTGGGTACACTAGAATGTGGAGCCACAATCCCACAGCTACCACTCCCATCCCTGTCCTAAGGTGTATCTTCCTGAGTTATTATTTGTCAAAGTTCACCTTCTCCTTATCTCTTTTTGACTCCTCTTTCCCTTCATCCTAGAATGTCAGAGATTTGAAATTCAGGATTCCTGTTCACTGTGTCTTGTGCTACCACCCCAAGCTTGGTTGTCCCCAATCTTGGTGCAGTTGTGATCATGCTAACTACTAATGCTACCCCAAGCAGTGCACGCATGCATGTGTGCATGCACAGACACACACACACACACACACACAGACTTATGGCAAGATTTCTATTACTCCAGGCCTAGAGAGAGTAATGGGAACTGTTCTCAAATTGGCAGGGGGCCCTGAGCAGCAGGAATTCTGGAATACAGCCAAGATATGGAGATGTGAAGCACACCTGGCCACAGATGCCCAGAATCAATAGGAGAGGTTCTGGAAGTGGCAGCGCAGTGCACCAGAGTCTGGAAGAGCAGACATCACAACAGGTGAGGATACGGGACACATTGTGGGGATGACCTGATTAATTCTGCTTTGTGGAGATCTCCCGGGGTTGTCTATAAAAGATGTAAGAATAACATCTTAAAGGCATCACTTGGCAATAGATGTTGGAATAAGCTTCGTCCTGTCCCAAAAGCTGGGCCAGGATTACATGCCACACTCAGTTTATAGCTAATAGTAATAGCATACATTGTTTCCATTTATTGAGCACCAAATCAGTGCTGGGATTTGTGCTAAGAGCACTCATTGAATGTATTAGCTTCTTTAATCCTCTCAACAAACCAATAAGTTAGCTACTATTATTACCTCCATTTTATAGTTAAGGAAATGGAAACATAGAATTTACTTAGCTTAAGGTTACTTAAGGTCACTGAGCTAGTGATCTTGGCTCATAGCAAGGGCAAACTTGGGATCACGGCACCTGCTACTTCTTGGTCATTCCACTAGTTTCTGTTTGCTAGTGTTTTTGCAAATTTTGGACTTCAGATGACTTTCTTAGACATTCACTGTTGCTGCTCCTTCATGCTCCCTCCCTGTGTGACTTACTGTGGTTACAGTCTTTATTCTGGACTTTACTCATCACTTGGGTTAGGTCCTGACTTTCCCTCATCATGTCATGTGTTCTTGCAGCTAGACCTTTCTTAGCTGCCTGTTTCCTGCACCCAATTCTCTGCTCCAAGCTCATCTGCTCAGCATTTGCCCATTTAGTATTGGAGACAGCCCTTCTTTGGGAGACCTTCATGTCTGACCTCATGCTGTCCTGATGTTATGCTCCAGACAAATATGTGAAGTGCCTTTGGGAAGATCGAGGGCACAGTGGACAGGGTCCACATTGGCCAAGTCATCATGTCCATCTGCACCAAGCTGCAGAGCAAAGAGCTTGTCATTGAGGCTCTTGTGAGATCAAGTTCATGTTCCCTGGTCACCAGAAAATCCCTATCTCCAAGAAGTGGCACTTTACCAAGCTTACAGAGATGCGTTTTAAGACATGGTGCCTGAAAGGTGGCTCATCCCAGGTGATTGTGGGTTCAAATACATTCCGAATTGTGGCCTGGAAAAATGGCGGGCTCATGATCGTGAAAAATCTACCTCTCTTAGTCATGTGAATAAAATCCCACATTCTTATGAACAACAACAACAAAAAATCCCAAACATTTGCACTTCTGTTGTCTGTCCTTAGACGTGCCCTTGTCCTGGACTCTTAGTTAGCCTTCTCCATCACCTCCAGGGGCCCTGAAGTAACATCAACATCCCCTGCTTTAGTGGGATCCCTTCCCTGCCCAGGGCCTCCAAGATATGTTCTTATATGTTCTGTATTCCCAGCAGACATGGCCAGGGCAATAGACTTGGGACCAGTCCTATCATGTTCTTCTATACCCTTGTTTTTTGCTTGATTATGAGAGTGTATATTATGGTAGAGAACATGGGGTCTGTGGTGTTTGATTACAAATACAAAAGAAAACTACACACACTCATAGCAAGTCAATTCCATATTGTTTAACATTCCATCCCTTTTATAAATTGAACATCTGCCTAATTATCATGTATTGCAAAGAAAAGTTTGTCCTTGAGTAAAAAGCAGTTTAGTTCTTGTTACCTTAATTTTTATTTTCATTACACAGCAACCTCACCTCTACCTTATATGACCTCCTGCTTCCTGGATAGATACTGATTAACCATATTTATTCAGTCACAGCTTAAACCAACTAGGTAATGTTGGTCTGAGCTAACATAACTCTGCTCTGCTGGGGAAATTTCCAGAGAGAGTTCATGGCCCTGAGAGTGAGTCAGAAGGAGGAGATTTTCTCCACCTTCTCCACAACTGGAAGAAACATACAGAAGTGAAAGTGGGAGAGGAAGGGCAGACACCCAAGCAAAATATGAAGGGGATGCATGTTTTGGTTAATTCGGAGCCAGGCTTCTACTAACAAGGGAAGAACGCTTCTGAGTCCATGTTGTGACTGATACCAACTAATTAGTCAGGTTTGAATTACTTAATTTCATTTTTTACTGTAGATTTTTCCTTAAGGGATAATAAATACAATCCAGTTCAGAATTTTATTCTTGGATGAGGTGCCAGCCTGCAGAGATGGTCAATGTTTAGTACAGATGGAAGTCACCCAGTTTGCTAAGTCATTCATGGAGACCATGAGCCAGGGCTGGCTGGGCTTGCTCCCTGTCTAGGGATGCTGAACGTGGTGCTATCCCGGTAAGTGGGGAGGTCTCTTTTGTGATGTCCTGGGAATATCCACCCCCAAAAGCATCTGAGCACCAAAGGAGGACAGGGAGGCTCCTTTCTACTTCACATCTAGCTAATCAAGCCTCAGACACATTATCCTAGGGGCCTGAACCCATAGCAACTAAAGGCTGCTTCCCTTAGCCCACATTCAGGTATTGATAATTCATGATCGACTGAGACTGATTCTTTAACTTCCTTATCCTCAGGTGTTGGACAAAACAAGAGATTACAGATGTATGTGAGAGAAATTAGTCCAATCACACACCATCCTCAAATACATATTTATTATTTTCCAGTTCTGGTCAAATTTCCAAACTTGACGGTAAGCAGATGGCTTTCTGGAAATAAAAATAGATGTATCCCCTGAAGTCTTGCAGCCTATTTGAGGGGAAGTAGCTGAATCCAGTGTTTGAAAGATTCTCTCTGAAGATGCACCTGCGGTTTTGTGTTGCATTTTGCAATGAGACACACAACCAGGGACCTGTGAGCGCAAATGTTGGAAAGGCACATGCTCCAGGATAGCGCTCCTGAGTCGGGCTCCACTGCTGTTTCCTGGGGAACCTCTGAGAATGCCAGACCCAATTTTTGGTTTGAATCTTGATCTAGCTGTAGAGTGATTGTCAGCAATTTTCTTTCTGTCTCTGTGTCTCTGTGGCCTCATCTTTAAAATGAGATGTTGTGAAGACTAAATGAAATAATATGTTAGTGAGCTTCCCTCGTGGTGCAGCGGGTTGAGCGCAGCGCTGTGAAGCTGTCTGCAGCCTCTGCAGCGCGGGTTCGATTCCTGGCTGGCCAGGGAGATTCCCATATGGTGCGGCAGACCTCTCCTGCCTCACCCTCTGCTCCCCTCAGCAGTGTTCTTTGGTCCTTCTGCCTGTTCTGCTCCCTGCTCTGTCTCTGGTGAATTCTCTCATCTTCCCACACCGCTGGCCTGTACCCCAGTGCTTGCATAAATCAACAAAAATCTTAAAAAATAATAAATTATATGTTAGTGATCTGTGGCTGTGTAACTTAAAGCTTAGTAACTTAAAGCAAAAATTTGTATTATCTCAGTTTCTGAGGATCCGTAATCCTGTTATACCTCAGCTGGGTCTCTACTTAAGGGTGTCCTCAGGTGACAATGCAGGTGTCAGCCAGGCTGCAGTGATCTCAATGGAGAAAGGATTCACTTCCAAGTTCACGCGCAGAACTGTCGAGGGCTATTAGACCAGGCTTCAGATCATCACACCTTGTAGGCTGCCCCATCCCTCCCCATCTCAGTTCCTTTCCAGTGGGCATCTCCACAGAGTACTTCAAGATGGAAGCTTGCTGCATCAGAGCTGGTTAGGGAGAAGAGCCAGAAGAGAAAGAAATTTTTCTGGTTAATCTTGAAAGTGATAGCCCATCACATCTATTTGTTAAAATCTAACCAAAGGTCTAGTCCACCCACAAAAGGAGGGGATTATGTGAAATGTGGATACCAGGAAGCAAGGGTCATCGGGAGCCATTTTAGAAGCAGCCGGCCTATAGATGCAAACATTTAATGCCAACCATTGCTTTACAGTTGGTACTCAGTCAATAGTAGCCGCTTCTTCCTCTGGTTTACATAACTTTCAATGCTTTAGTGGTGCAGTGACAACTCTACTTGGACAAGGTATATTCTATGGTCCATGAGACCATCCAGGCTTGTGGAGTTGCCAACCTTCCTCCTGTGGGTAAACTTCTCATATGTCTCTCTGTGGGGGTGAAAGTCTAAAATAGGGGCCAGCATTACACCCAGAGGCTAGTAGTTCCCTATTAGGTAGCTCCTTTTGGAACTCAACGAGGCCAGAGACAGATTTCCTCCTTCAACAAGTACTTGCTGAGCTCCTACTGTGTGCTGGGAGACAACAAGGAACAAAACAGACTGAAGGTCCTGCACATATTCTAGTAAGGGCAAGCAAGACAATAAGCAAAATATATAAGGACAATGCATTATGCTAAATGGGAAAAGTTATAATGTGTTTCAAATCCACCAAACCTTCAGTCAATTTCCTAACATGTAAACTAAACACAGCTAACACCTTTAGAGTACATAGTTATGAATGCTTAAGTTATCCCTTCTTGACAGCCATTCAACTAATAAGATTGTCAACCGTCACTGTTTGCAGTAACACCTACAGCTTGCCTACCAAATTATAAGCCTTATCTTTAAGGCGAGTTATGGCAAATGCGTAAGGCAAATATTAATCAACAACAATTTTCGTGTGAAAATGAAGACAAAATTGATAATAACTTTTTATTTACCTTTGCGACAGGAGAGGTAGAGAAACGCTGAGATGAACAATGCTTAGCTGTCACCAGGAACATCTTTGAAAACATCCCCACACACTTCTGATATTCTACCAACTGTATTTGGATTATAATTCAAGGATCTCCTGTACATCATTTTATTAAAGATGTCACATTGAGACAGTGGCACGTAAGTATACAATTTTCCTATATGAACATCAGATAAAGGAAATATTGCTTTTGAGAGTCGTGTATATTCTTTGAAGTTTGGATATTGAAATCCAGAGGTGTCCTCTGGATTGGAGGGGATAGATGGCAAGAGTGGAGATGGAGAGACAAGCTATGGAGAAAAATAAAGCAAGGAAAGGTGTGGTAAGTTGCAATTTGAAATAATATGGCTAACAAAATGTTATTTGTTTGAACGAAGTCAAAAAGGAGAAGGAGCATGCCATGCGGATTGCGGGGGAAGAACGCTGGGCAGAGGTAACAGTGAATGCAAAATTCCTGCAGCAGAGGGTGTTCCAGCACATTCTAGGGAAAGCAAGGAGTTTAGTCTGGTTCCGTGTTAGCACAGAGGAGTTCAGAGGATGAGGAGGGAGACTGGGGAGGACCTTACACAAGTTCTAGTCTGAATGAGCTGGGAAGCTGCCATAGGCTTCGCACTTTTATAAATCTAAGTATAATTGGAGATCTTCCGGCAGGGAGAGACCAGGGTTGCTTCTCTGTCTCCCCAACTGATTTAAGTTGTGGCCATCACATTTTGCCCCTTGGAGCCAAATTCTGCAGTAGGAAGGTGTGGTAGGGCTGGAAGGCAGTAGCTGTCCCACTGAGCCTGAGGAGCAGAGCAGCCTTGGAATTGGCCCTGACCTTCCACAGAAATCTACTCCCGGTGCAGAATGTCAGGGATGAGAATGGGGAGGAGCCCTATAGGGAGGGACTGCATCAGTGTCTGTATTCTGAGAGAAGAGCCCTTGTCAATCAATGTGCAGGGATTTTAGAGGTACTAAGATGAAACCTCTTTCTTCATTTCCACAAATCGGACCCATGCTATTGTAAACATCACCTCTAGTCCTTTTGTAGCACAGCACTGCCCGTGGTGTGTGTTTGGGAGGTAAGTTAGATGAGGAGGGTGTTCTCAGGGCATCTGCCATGCCCCAGCTACCAGGCTCAGTACTCTTTATACACAGATTCAGCCGTCAATTTAGCAATTTACTCAAGTTATTTTTACTCCTATTTTACAGATGAGGAAACTGGGATTCAGAGGGTCACAGACCTATCAGGGTCACAAAACTAATAATTTGACTGGATGGGATTAAAACCCTCCACTATCTGGTATCAGATCCAATGTTTTCACAATACTCTGTCTAGAAAGATGTGGAACCAGCATCTACCGTGAGTATCATGACTTTATGGTATTAGACAAGGTCAAGATCAAGGATTGAAGTTGTCAAGAATTTTCTACCTGACAATCAGTTGCACATGGGATCCTCTAGGGTAGAGAATGAGTTTTTTTGTCAGGAAGGGCCTGAGGGCTTTGGGGTAGGGGATTAGTGTGGATAGGGGCTGGAGAGCCGGGTGGAAATGGGGTGTTCCCTGCCCTCTTGGTATACCAGGGCCAGACTACACTTTGGCATCTCTCCTGGGTGGTCCATACACTCCTGCGTTATGTATTCATTGTATTTAGCTTGGCAGTCATTTAAATTAATGATGTACAGATTTTATAAATGAATCCGGGACTGAGGCATTTCAATAAAGATCCATTGCCCAGGAGTTTGTGCTGAAGATACACCATTTACAAGAAATGATTCCATTAGCCATATAAAGGAAAATGGGAAAGAAGAGAGAGCGAGACATCCTTCCTTTCCTCCCTTTTCACGGTGACAGTTTGATTCTGAATAAACTTGGAAGACAGAATCATGGCTGGATTTTCTTTTCATGCTGAAGTAGAGGGGGAAATCTTAATTCTTACCAGTCCTGGGGGCTGAAGGTATGAGACTTTGCTAAATAGGATGCAAGCACCCACCAAGCACACTTTATTAGCTCTACTATCCAACGGTGCTTTCAATTTTTAAAACAGTTGCTTTGAAAAGCCTCTGGGGGCATGCACAGCAATCTCAGTTAATCCCATAATAATAAAACCCAGCAGCTAAAGTGCTGCTGCAACAATAATGACCAACACACAGCTTTTAAGATGGATTGTAAGGAGGGTTTCCTGACAAGGAGTGTTAAGGATTCGCCTCGGACTTCCTTTCCTTCCTTAGCAAGCAGAACAAGGCTCATCTTTCTTGTCGGGCTTTGCTGAGCTTGCCGGGAGGCAGAGATAGATGAGGTATCATCTCAGCAACCTGTCCCAGACCCTGTGGGTCTGAAAACATCCCTGGTGACCTATCCTAGTGGGAATTGCCTTTCCCATTCTGGGCTGACAGTGTGAAAATTCAACAAAGTTCTTTCAGCAAACATGCACTGCATTCCCAACGCCCGGGGAAGTTTGGCAGAGGGAAAGGGTGTAAAATGGGACTCTGATTCTATCCTCAAAGAAGTGACACCTAAGAGGGGACAGAGATAGTCATGGGAACCTAAGGCTAAATGGAATAGACTGTATGTCATGCAGCAGAGTATGGAGGGGATGTGTTAGAAGATATAATTTATGATGTCTCCGATGGAGAAAAACTTCAGAAGAAGTAGCAACTGGCACTGCTCTTTAAAGATGAATGGGATTTTCATAACTGGAGAAGGGGGCCAGGGCCCCATGCTGAGAAAACAGCAGGAGGAGAGACCCAGCTGTGTGGCCATGTGGGTTTGTTTAGGTCCTTTCTGGAAGCACAGTAGAGCAAGGAGAGGTGTGGAAGGAAGATGGCGCTGGTAGAGTAAAGAAAAGCCAGAACATAGCCTGAAGGCCTCTCTTATGTTTGGTTTTTAGCTGGTGGATGATGATGAGGTTTTGAAAGGAGGGAATGAGCTAAATGGTAGGAATGTAACTCCAATGACAGCGTGAAATTAAACAAGAAAAATTAAAAAGAGAGAAGATGTCAGCTGCATATTATATTTTGTGCATAAGGTCAAAGGTATACAACATGGGAAACTCTTCACTTAGATCCCAATGTCACATTGACATTTTGGTCCATTGATAGTCTGGGAAACAAGGCATTCACTGGTACCCGCTGAGGAGGTTTCATTTCTAAGTGTCATGTGATAGTATCAGAAATAGAAGCTTAGGCCCAGAACTTATGAAATGACTGTGTGGTTTGGCTTCGTCTCTAGATTCCAGCTTTTTATGTCATTGAGTTCATGTGACCCTTAGGTATCATGAGAAAGTCGGAGTGGGCAGGAGCTTCCTGTGGCAGTGGAGAAAGAAGATTAAGTTTCTGGGGTGATGTGGGGGCAGAGGTGTGCTGTAATGGCCAGACATGAGTATGCTTTCATCTTTTCTAAGAGTGATGGGTTTTATCCCATTGGTTTTCACATAAATTAAGTACTATTTGCAAGTCTGTTGGAACCCATTTCATTTCTTTTTTTTCTCTTTTAAAGATTTATTTATTTATGCATACAAGAACTGAGATACCCAGAGGTGCGGGGGGTGAGAGGATTCACCAGAGACAGAGTGGGCAACAGAACAGGCAGATTGGCTGAAATATACTGCTGAGAGGAGCAACGGGCAAGTCAGGAGAGGTCTGCTGTGCCATGTGGGTGGCTCCATGGCCGGGGATCGAACTCATGCTGCAGTGGATGTGGACAGCTTCATAGGTTGTGTCTTAACCCCTTGCGCCACCAGGAAGGCCCCCATTTCATTTCTTTTTTAAACTCATCATGTCCAAATGGCACTCTGCTGCCCTGTTAACTATACTGTGATGGCACTCACTCTGGGCACTAACTGTGAGATGGTTGGCATTGGAGACAGGAAATTCTTTCTCCCTTCTTATGTTGGATCTGCAAGGGCTAGGATGCATATGGAGACAAAGTCAAAATGACCCTCTTAGTTCCCCTCCCAGCTACTCACTCTTCATAGAGTAAACAGTGAAGACTCACCAAGCACCTGCTCTGTCAGGTGCTGCATCAGTCAGAGAGGGAAGGAGCCAAGCATGCTCTGTGCCCTCAAGGAAGTTCTACTTCAATAAATAATTTGTGTGTGGCATAGTGAGTATGGGGCTGGGGTAGGACAGAACTGGTGGAAGAGATATGAGTTTGCCATGTGAAATGAAGGTAGGGAAGGGAGGTCAATTCCTGGCAGTTCCTGCATCTGAGGACCTGAAAGAGATTCAGGTGAGGGGTGAACACTACTAGAGGGTTACGTGGAGAGAAGGTTGAAGACAGGTCTCTATCACCATGCACATTGCTATTGCTATTCATAATTGTAAAACTTGACTCCTGGCATGTTCCTTGACATCTTGAACTTCATTTCCTCTTTATATAACGAGATTGGTGTAATAATGAGGTTAGAGTAATAGACCTGGGCAGATGAGTTTGATGGAATAATGATATATATATATGCATACACACATATAAATATATATACATGTATATATATATGTAACATGTGTATGTATGTATACAATGCTTTGTAAAAAATATTAATAATAAGCAATCAATATAGGCTATAGAGCCTAATAACCATGTTATGTAAGACACATCTCTCACTATTTTCCATAGAAAACACCCCAACACACACCCCAAACCCACCAAGCAAGCCGTAAATGCCGGTTGAACTGAGTTGAGAGAGCATTTGTGACTATGAGTTGCCCCAGACTACACAGAACAGAGAGAGTCTCCTAAAGGAGCCCAGGATTCACCATGTGTGGGACCACAGGTAGCCTGGTCTTGGGAGTCATATCATACTAGATCAAACAAGCGCTGTTTGAGCTTTATCTTCAGACTTTATAGTGAGTCTGAACTTCAAAAGAAATAAAGTTTCTAAATGGGCTTGTTTTCATGCAATTTATTTCACTTTGGTACATTTTAGACTCAATCTGTAAATACAACTTATTCCATGGCAAGGCAACTGACACATCTTATTGCCCATTTAAGATTTCCAACCCTGTAGACAGTACAAGCAAAAAAACCAAACCTTGAGCAGATGTTCTCCGTAAATACTGGAGACAGTTTGCCATTACATCAACCAAGAGAGAACCCAAGTGAGCAATAGATAAGTAAAATCATTAACAATTTTTTAAAATTTCCCTTTATTTGTTTAAACTGCATGAAAATGATATACACTCTAAAGGAAAGTATTGAAAACTGGTTGGAAAGTATTTTAAAATGTTTAAAACAAAGTGCAATTTAAAATGCTCAGGAGGTATAAACTTTATTTAGGGGAAAATGAAGCATTAAAAAGAAATACTCTCCTTCTCAACCCTTGTTGAAAATCCTCCTAAATTGTATTTTTATTCCACTTTTTGCCTCAGTGAGTGGAGAACCCCGAGTCTCTGTTAATCTTCCTTTGACTACCAAGGATCTTGTCTTACTGGGCAGCATGGATACAATGAATGTGAACAATGCACTTATGGAATTATAGACTATTAGACTATGAGGGGTGAGAATCTCATAATCCCCTCTGTAGAGTCAGGATGGGCACTGAGCAGGTTTTCGATCATCTGACAGACAGGTAAAGGAGGAGTCCTGGAGTCCTCAGTGGGTTTCTCAGGCTTTCATTAAGCTTTTACATGTAGTGCAGCAACCAGGTAAACGGCAGGCAGGGGTGCCAGGGGGACAGGAGGCCAGGAGGCCAGGAGGCCTCCAAGCCCCGGGCAAGTCTTCACTCTGGGCTTCTCTCTCTCTCTCTTCTGGCTTGCTTTCTTCCCTTCCCTCTCCTACTTCTGCTTCTCTTATTTACTTATTTACTTCTCTTATTTACTTCTGTTTTTTCTCTTATTTACTTCTCTTATTTACTTCTGTAAATAAGTAAATAAATCAGCTTACAGCAATGTAACAACTGCAGGGGCCCCACTAGGCAGGGCAACCCTAATGGTAGGAGGACAGAAAAGCCTGAAAACCATTTACCCTATACCCTCTTTACCAAATGAAAGTTAGAATTCTAGAGAGGCAAGTGGCTGGCATCATGTCTGGGTAGAGCTGGAACAAGAGGGTCGCTGGCTCCATGGCCCACATTCCAGGGAGATGTGCCTAGCCCAGAACACCACCCCTCAAGGTAAATTTTTACAAAAATGCTCACCTCTGTGTGTGTGTTTAATTTTCATCTTGGGTCACTGTAGGGTAAATGGTTTTTCAGGCTTTTCTGCCCTCCCACCATTAGGATTGCCCTGCCAGATGGGGGCTCTGCAGTTGTTACATTGTTACAAACTGTCTTATTTTCTTCTGTAGGCCATTTGGGAGGGGTATTGAGATAGTCACAGAGAGAAGAAGAGGCAGGAGAGAGGCAGGAGAGAGAAGGGACAAAAGAAGCCAGAGAAGCCCAGAGTGAAGACTTGCTGGGGGCTTGGAGGCCTATGGGTCTCCTGGCCCCCTGGCATCCCTGCCTGCCATGTACCTGGCTGCTGCAATGCATGTAAGGCTCAATAAAAGCCTGAGAAAGCCACCCAGGGCTCCCAGACTCTCCTTTACCCGTCTGCTGGAGCAGAAAACCTGCTCTGTGCCTATTCCTGCCACTACAGCCACAGAATGTAGCTTCTTGAAATACAGCAACTGGAAGATTCTATTTAATTATGTTCCTGTGGATTCGTTTTATTATAAAAACATTTTCCTTTAAATTCTTAAAATGAAATGTGTGGATACACATTTTTACAAGGTTTTACAAGGTTGAGATGATGGAAACTCAACATACTACCCAGTGCCCAATCCTGGACGGCCTCATGTTTAAATGGCAGGAGTGGATGAGGTCAAAATATATGCATTTTGAAGTAAAGGTGAATTTTGCAAGACAAATCAATTTTTAATTATTTAATATTAATTTATTTTCTTACATCATTGTTTACTTTTGGACAGTATTTGATTTCTCCCCTCAGGTGTAGTCCCTCCCCATAGTTCTCCCAACACCATGGTCCCCGTGAACCATCACCACAGTCCCTGGTGCTCTTCCCTCCCCTGTTTTGATCCCTCTCCCTCCGCTTCCCCTGCTGGATGCCTCAGATCTATGGTCAGCTTGACGTTTAATACCAATCAATTTTCTTTTAACTCTCAGAAGACACAACACAAAGCTGTTGTTTCCCCCAATTTGGCCTCATCTTTCCTTTAATCA
Source organism: Talpa europaea (assembly GCF_964194135.1). Taxonomy (NCBI): domain Eukaryota; kingdom Metazoa; phylum Chordata; class Mammalia; order Eulipotyphla; family Talpidae; genus Talpa; species Talpa europaea. The sequence continues at coordinate 91,115,300 of NC_140072.1, forward strand.
AACACACCCTACCTTCAGGCTCTACCTGAGAGCTTTGCAAACAGTAAGCATTTGGGTCTTGACAAGCTCTACTCCCTGTAGCTGATCCTGGTTGGGGCAGAAGGACAAGGGAGAGAGTCCCTCAGGTCAGCGTACATAGAAGTTTGATAATATGGGCTGCCCGCAGGGTGGGCAAAATGACTGCAAGCCCCATTGGAGGTGAAGATGCCCATGGGGTCTGTGTGGCAGGGGTGCCCTAGACATGAGGTGACTCTTGGTGGGACAAGAAAAATTGTGTTGATGCCCCCCCCTTTTTTTACTTAAAAAATTATCTGTTTTAGTCATGGCAAAATAGTCATAACATAAATTTACCATCTTAATCATTTTAAATATATAGTGCAGTGGTGTTAAGGAAATTGACAATATGTTTAGCCACTGGTGTTCTGGAGTGTTTAACCACTCTCCAGAAGTCTACTCATCTTGCAAAACTGAAACTCTCTTCCCATTAAGCACAAATCCCTTTCTCCCCCACCCTGTCTACCCCCCCCATCCCCTGCTAAACACCATATACTTTCTGTTTCTATGAATTTGACTACTCTGGGAATCCTGTATGTGTGGAATGGTGCACTGGCTTCTGACTGGCTAATTTCACTTACCGTAACATCCCCAAGGTTCATCCACATTGTAGCATTTACCAAAATTTTCTTTCTTTTTAAGACTGAGTATTGTTCCATTGTGTCTATGTACCACATTCTGTTTTCCCTCTCATCTGTTGATGGACACTTGGGTTGCTTCCACCTTTTGGCTGATGTGAACTCAAGCCTAGAATTTTAATTGCTTTGTGAAAACTGAGAAATCACAAAGTGGGGGGACAGGGGTGCAGTAAAATGACTCCTGTTTCTAGGACTGACGAGGAGAGTTAGATCTAGCTTCATAAAACAAAGCACTGGTTGTACTTTGCCTTTTCAAAGAGCTTTTTTGCTTCAACACTAAACACTGTAGTCACAAGATGGACACTGCCCATTTCCCAAGGGCACGATGCACAACCTCAAATAAGAACAAGCATATGAGTATCATAAAGACTAGCTGCAGTCTCAGACCCTCCCCATCTTTTTGATCATGCATGATTCCTGGGTAGTATTAGAGCAGGAGTTGCTGCATGCTGATAGGCCCTGTACACAAATTTGGGGCCTTAATCTTTTCTCCAGCCCAGATTCCCCCCTCCTTTTTTTTTGAGCATTTAAAATATTTCTCTTTTTAAAAACATCCTTGTTTATTTTTTTATAACATAGTGTTTCTCCCAGAGGTGAGGTCACCATAGTTTTCCCAGCACCAAAATGCCCTACCATACTCCACCCTCACCCATCCACTCCTGAGCGTCTCAGACCTGTGGTTGGCTTTCAAGAGCTAGTCTTACAGTTTGTCTTTCTCGGACGCTTTGTTTTGTCTACACTGTTGGTGGGAATGTAGGCTGTCCAGCCCCTATGGAAAGAAGTGTTGAGATTCCTCAAAAAACTAAAAATGCATTCACCACATGACCGAGCAATTCCACTCCGAGGTATCTATCCAAAGAGCACAAAAACGTGAAATGGACAGGAAACCTGCACTTCTATGTTTATTGCAGCACTATTTACAATAGGCAAGCTATGGAAACAACTTTAATACCCCAGAACAGATGAGTGGATGGAGAAGATGTTGCACATATACAAAATGAAATACTACTCAGAGATCAAAAAAGATAAACTTATGCCATTTGTGGCAATATGGATAGAACTGGAAGGGATTACTGTAAGTGAGGTCAGCCAGAAGCAGAAAGGCCCCCCAGTTATTAGAAGCCACTGCATGCTCAGCAAGTGCAAGGATTTCTCTGTTCATTCCCCAGAAGGCAAGAATTCCTAGCCACCATCTCCACCCTTTATTTGGTGGTGCAGTCTTTTTCTTCTTTCACTCACCATTCATTCAGTTTTCATCAGTGGCCCACAGTGGTCAAGGTGTGGTGTTCAGCACACCTGGAGAATTGTCCTCCCCACAGTACTTATCATGGATACACAGATACTTCCAGGCTTCACTGAAGAAAGACAGTGACCCCAAGGGAACTTCAGCTTTTTGTGGGTGGTGGGCTCCAAGAAGGGAACCCATGGAAAAAACATTACAAATCTAGTTAAAAGCACCCTTGCACGGCCTTTAGGAAAGTTCCTTTGGACACTTGAGCTAAGGGACTTGAACTCCTCTCCCGTCCATTGGCAGCTCAGCCTGCTTTCCCCACTGTCGGAGAATGGCTGCGTGCTTCGTCCTCTCTTTCTATACTTGATAAGTCTTTTCTATTTTTTTAAAGACAGTGTACTAGGGCCTCCCTGCTGTTGCAAGGGGTTAAGCACCGCACTATCAAGCAATCTGCAGCCTCTGCAGCACAAATTCCATCTCCGGCTGGCCAGGGAGCAACCCACATGGCACAATGGGTCTCTCCTGGCTCGCCTGCTGCTCCCCTCAGCAGTGTACTTTGGTCAATCTGCCTGTTCTATTTCCTACTCTGTCTCTGGTGAATCCTCTCACCCCCTGCATCTCTGGCCTGTACCCCAGCTCTTGTATGCATAAATAAATAAATCTTTAAAAAAATAAAATAAAGGCATTATACTGAACAAAAATAGTATAAGAAGCCATTCAGTGAATGATATTAAGTGTCCTGATATGCTTTATTTCCAGTAAAATTATACAAACCAAAAGGTCCATCTGAAGATGGAAGGGAATGTAGTAGATGGTTTCTTACTGGCACTGAAATACAGTGACTGAGCATGAACACCATCTCTCATATTTCCTCAGTGTGTGACCAAGGATAAGTTACTTGACCTCTCTGAGCCTCAGAGAGTCTTAATATGAAAATGTAGATAATAATAGTATACCCAGACTATGGTTGTTGAGGATTAAATGAGTTAAAACAAGTAGAGAATTTAGCATAGTGCTAGGCAAATAAAACAACTGATTGATAAATAGTTTAAGGGGTAGATAGTGTAACAAAGAAAGATCTTTAATATGATGTATGTTTTTTAAGGGATATAATGAAATTATCTTCCTTGACTATATCAATCATAGGATTGGTTCTCAATTGTCCAGCTCAGAGACTGCTCTTTTTTTTTTCCTGGGTTGATTGCCAAGAAGCAGCCCTATCTCCACCAGCCCTAGAACCCTCTAGTGACAGAATATTTAAATAATTGCTTGAATTTTTCAATTCTTTTCTAGGCAGTAGCACAAAAAAAAATTACCCAAAGGAGATCCTTGCTTGGAAAGTATTTTTGCTGCAGAAACAAAATATAGAGGACATGCATGAAAACTTTCATCTAAACTTGTGCTTCATTCATTCTTAAAACCCGCCTCTCTCTTCCAATAGGCTATGCCCAGCAACTGTTAACAGGGCAATGAGGTTGGCCTCCTGTCCTACCCTGCTCTGCTCTCAGAATTAGTGGTGTGTGCACCCTCTGCTCCCAGTTGTCTTGCCCTAGTTACAAAAGGGAAATGATCCCCTCTTCAGTTGCTTTTCATTTCATGGACAGTATTTGGGAGAAACATGTGGCCAGGAAACTTGAGGATGTCCCAACAACTGTGCTACCATCCCCAAACTTGGAGATTCAGCAGCAAACTAATGGGTGGTTCCACTGTCATGTGGTCTGGCCATGTGACAAGCCAGTCGTCTTAGTCAAATATTTCACTGTCCTTCCTACTGAAGGCCCTTCTTATCACTCTGGGAATGGGGCTGGGTTTCTCTTCTTTGCCATAAATATCACTGAATCAGTCCCACTTGTGGCTAGCAGACCATCATGCAATGTATTCATTCTTTATTCATGCGGAGTTGGTTTAATGGTCATCTGGTGACCTGCTTATGGGTCAGATACTCTGCTAAGCGTTAGGAATCAAGCAAACAATCAGGCAGAGCCCTTCCTTCAAGGTGCTCATAGTTTATGGCTTTACTATTAAGGTTGGGGGGCTGGTGAAGGGAAGAGGTGGTACATTTAAAGGACTCATCTGAGCAAAGTTTAATGAGTAGGCTATTTCCTGAAGATGGGCAGGATTAAGGGGATGTTTGGGCTGCTAGAAACGTCCACTACCCTAGCCCAATGCAAAAAGGGGAGGAAAGTGTTTTAGAGCCAGTGAGGACTGACCCTGGGAGAGGATCCTATGGAGAAGGTACACCCTGTAAGAGGCGAACTGGAGTGGAAAAGTTTCTACATTTGTTGGAGTTTTATCTAGTGGGAGAGAATGGTGATAAAGGAGGATGCAGATACCCTGATTTCTCTCTCCTCCTACCTCCAGTCTTCCATGGCCTCAGGGCCCAGAGCAGTCAGGGAAAGGTGGCGAATGGATCTGAAGATTAGGGGGCAGGATCCACAGAGTGCCCCCTGTGTGTTACCTGGGTGGGCCTGAGAGTATCGATTGCTCACACAGAAGCTGCCATCTGTGCTGTGGAGCAGACGGGAAGGCTGGGTGGAGCCCATCCATGGGGCTTGGAAACTGCTCTCAGCCTGACAGCTGGCTGCTGAGGTCTAGATCTGTGTTCTGTGTTCTGTGTTCTGTGTTCTGTAGACATGACCCAACTTACTCCAGGAATGAAACTAAGTAGCAGTAGTGCAATTACCTGGGGGCTAGGGAGTGTCAGGAGGAACTGCCTTGGAGCTGCCTTGAAACTGCCGGGTAATCACAGCAAAATATGAGCCAGTCTTTGTTCTCAAGCAATTTGTAATCTCACTTAGGAGAGCAAAACTGTATGGAAAAAATAAGAAACAATTACAAGGAAGCAGCAGAAATAAAAAGCAGTCAAGGTGGAAGTAGAGCAGCAAGCAAGGTAACAGTGGCAAATGCAGCCCAGTCCTCTGCCTGGTTGGTGGATGTGGCAGCCACTTGCTGTCAGCGGTGTCATAGCTTTCTGGTGCCCCCGATCTCGGTGCATGTGCACATACACAAGCACACGTATGCACATGTGTGCACACTTCTGTGCCCAAACATGTACACAGATTCACACAACACAAGATCTGTTCCCACTGCTACATGGTTACTCCTTGAAGTTTTTTTTAATCAGCCTTTGCTAAAATGAACTCAAGAACACATGAGGAAGAGAAGGAGCGAGGATAGGGCACTGAAAGCTTGGCATTGCTATTGGTGCTTCTTTTGGGCTTTGGATTATCTTAAAAGAAAACAAAGATCTTTCTGTTTTGTTGGATTCTTGGTGATTTTATTGATATTACTATGTCCAACTGAACTTCATGGGAACCAGGGCAGTCTAGTTCCAAAATGGGCATTCTGAACAAGGCCTACACAAGAGGGCTTTTAATGATTTCTTCCCAGTTTCCATCTCCCAGCACCCAAAGAACTATATCCCTGTAATAAGATCAAGGGAGAACTTACCCTTCTCTGGGATATATCAGCCTCTTGGGGTCACTTCCCATCTCTTCCTCCTGACATTCATCTCAGTTTCTTAGCACCTGGGTCCCTCCCCATTCCAGCATCCCTGCTCTGAGGCACGTGTTAAGATTTCTAAATATCTGATGACTAAATATCTGAAGACAAAGTGATTGCAGATATCATTATATGGGTACTGATGACTATTAGGCAAATGTGGAATCCTTGGTAAATAATGGGGAAATAATATATGAATAAGGGAACTAGGGCAGTGTAGTTGCCTAGACTGTGTCATACTTTCTGGTGCCCCCCCACTCTTGGTGCATGTGCACACACACGTGCGCACATATGCACATGTGTGCACGTATGCATGCACACATGTACATACATTCACACAATATAAGATCTATTCCTACTGTCACATGGTCACTCATGGAAGCAACTTCAAGGCCAAACCCAAAACATACTTCTAGTTCATATTTCAATCATCTTCAAAAGATAACTAGAAGTTTCTACCATCTATAAAAATGTCATCAGTGGTGAGAGAACTCTGGCACTCAAACTAGTGTAGAAATCCTAATATTTTGAAAAATAAAATTATCTGTGAATATGTCTGAGGATCCACCACATTTCTCAAAATAGCATCTATGTTAAACCTAGAGGATCATAATTTAGACACGTGCAATAGAATTCACAAAACACCAAGAAATGGTTGTTGACTCTTGGTCGTATGATTTTTTTGTGCTCATTAGTTTTTCCATCTGCAAAAATGGATCCTTAATACTTAGTGGGTGAATTTTTTGCACTGGACCAGGATTAACTGATATATCATTTGGAGACTTTGTTACAGAATATATTTCCTTGAAAGAGGCGGAACATCATAGCACAGTGAATGGGCATCATTTTCCCTGCACCGCTTATACCCAGCCATCCTGGATGCTAAGTCCCAACAAGCCATGAACCTGACTTCCTGAATGGGGGCAATGTGAAGGAGTGAGGTGGATTGGAGGTCCACTGAAGGAGGAAACATTTCACTTGGAATGAAAGAGACATGTAAAGATACTGGAAAGATGTGTAGAGACACTTGGAGAGAGACACAAGGAGAAGCTGCTCCTGGGGCTTTAGCATTTTGGCAGACAATGGCAGCCGTTATTTTGACCTTGGGTCTTTCCTTCTGTTCCAGCTCTCTGGGACCTGCCTAACCCCTTTCATGTAGATGTCTGTCAGAAGATGCCTTAGGCTTGTGGGAAGCTTTCAGGCCTCAGATGCCCTGCTTTGGGCTGAACGTGTTTGACTGGGCATTTGCCTTTAAGAGTTGGGTAATATTTGGAGTTTCATTAAGTATAACCTTTCTTTTTTTCTCTCTCTCCCGCTATGCACATGGATTAAAGATCTTTCATAGCCAGAGTATGCTTTCTTTTCTGTTGTGTGCAAAGGTGATGGGACCCTTTTAGAAGGTGCATCCCTAATAATTTGGGGTTTCTGGGCACCTTCAGTGGCATGCTTACCACGTGAGGCTAACTCCTAACTATGTTTATGATATATCTGTTTTTCATTACACCTCTCTCCCTTACTTCTTAATCTTATTTATATGCCTGTCTTCTGACTCTCTGTGAGCCTCACAAAATCTGTAGACTAGCAAGGAACACTTCACAAGGCATATAATTTGAGTTTGATAATGAAAAAGTGCTTGGGCATGTGGTGAAGGGGGCACGAGTGATAGTAGTCACCTTTTACCTAGCTAATCTGTCCTTCCTCTGTTTCAGAAGCATCCTCCAGAATTATCAGTGCTTGGCACCAACTGTTGAAGGTATTAGACATATCGTCCTGAGAATTTTCCAGGTTTCTCTCTACCTTCTCTCCATCATTGCCTCCTTAGTTCCCAGGCCCCTTGATTCAATGGTTTATTTAGTCTTGAAAAATAATCAGATGCTCCCCTTCAAGGCCACCTCCTTAGTGGACCCATCTTTGCAACAATGTTAATAAAAATGATTCACAGTCCATGCCCAACTCCCTTGGGAGTAATCCAGCTCAAACTTGGCTACACTGCATCATATGTGACAGAAAGGCAGCCTGCCCCTACTCACCACCCCTTGGGGCCCTGTTTGCACTCTATCAGACATTTGTGTGAGGAGGGCTAATTCCCACAGGCCTGGAGAGTTGGTATGTTCTGTCTGGGCAGAATGACCTTCAGCAGGAGATCATGGCCAGAGATCTTCCAGAACACCCAGTTTTCAAAACCTCCGCCCATTTCCCCAGAGAAAGCAGGACTGTTGGAGGAGGCAGGGTCACTGCTGCATAGAAAATGAAAAGAATCATAAATTATGTATTCCTATTTTTGGAAAAAATTTAAGAAAGACTTCTTCAGGGATAGAAAGTCCTTTAAAATAAACAAAAACCAGTGGGTTGTGTTCATTTATGAATTCTTGCTATTCTTTTCCTTTTTATTTTCACCATAATAATCTATAACTGGGCTAAAAACAAGTCTTCCTACACAATATAAAATCAATTGAACTACTGGTGATATTAATAATACTTTACATTTATAGAACATTTTTCACCTTTATAAATATTAATTAATTAATCCCCTTAGCAACAAAGTACTTATTTTATTTGCTTATAGGCATAAAGTCAATAGTGGACTGAATTGTAAATCTCCTGTGAAGTGCTTTGGGACCTTTTTCAAATACACAACATTGGTTGAGAACTTTTTCTCTTTAATTTAAAAGTCACTTTGAAAGAAGAGAGGAATGAAAAAATATTCTAGCCATAGCCAGCCTATCCCAGCTGTCAGTCAGCCTGTGCTAAAGGTGGAAATTGTCTTCAGCACTGAACTTCATTTATGATGTTCTGAGCATCAACCAAACCATGTATGCTACTGCCTTTGATGGTTCAAATAGGAAATTCTGAAAACAAACATCATTGATTCTATTTACATGCATTTAAAATAAAACCGAGGCCAGTATCTACTGTTGCTATGGGCTATTATTGCCTTAGATGCATCCTCCTCCTTCCTTTTTGAGGTTTCAATCAATTTACCAGTGAAGACAATGGGTAAAATGTTGTCTCCGTCCTCTTCCCTACCTTTGCTCTCAACATTCCCCTTCTATTCCAGCATCTGTGGGTTCGTTGTCTGGTAATCCCACCATTTAGCACATTTTCTGCACATGGTAGTTGCACAATAAATACTGATGAACAAATTAAGTCTGGAGAACTTCAGGATTCGATATGAACAAAGCACAGAGAAGCTAGCCAAAGTAACAGGTCCCATGACATCCCCCATGGGCTGTACAGCTGGAAAGGTATTTAAACAGTCCAGGGGCCTCTCTGGTGGTGCAAAGGGTTAAGCACAGCACTGTGAAGCTATCTGCAGCCCCTGCAGCAGGCATTCAATCCCCTGCCGGCCAGGGAGCTACCCACATGTTTCGCCCGCTGCTCCCCTTGGCAGTGTATTTCAGTCAGTCTGCCTGTTCTGTTCCCCACTCTGTCTCTGTTGAATCCTCTCACTTCCCCCACCGCGCCTCACTTCCCCCCACCTCTGGCCTGTACCTCAATTCTTGTATGCATAAATAAAAAATCTTTTTCAAAAATAAAAAATAAATAAAACACATAGTTCATGGGTCCATCCTATTTTAGCCAAACAGCTGAGATGGCAGCCTGTGGGCAGGAGCTGGTTCCATCAGATATTGCAAGGAAAAACTACCCATTTTGTTTTTGTAATGCTCTGCCACTCTGACTCCTGTTGCAGGGAGAAAAGAACAAACAACCAAAACAGTCCATAAACCTCCAAGCCCCAAAATCCCCTGCTAAGTCCCTGATTTTAGGGCAGACTGGGAAGTAGCCAAAATTCCCAGCCTGTCTGGGCATCTGAGCCACATGGCATCCTGAGCCACGATGGCCACCTTGACCTGCCTCAATTCCTATTAGGAGTAACTCAAAGACGAGTCACACTTCTGGGATTTCTTCCACCGAGAGAGTTCTGGCGGGAGAATAAGACAATCGAAAATTTTAAAGAGTATGTAATTCAGATCTGTCTCAGAACTGACTTGCTGTGGGCCGAGTGGGTTATCACTCACTCCCTGCTTAGGGCCAAGGTCTTGCCCAATATTTCAGAGGCTGCTCTGTGGGACGCTTCCTTGACCCACCAGTGAGAACAGCAGCCATCTGATCCAAACTTTTCAGGCACCTCCATTCACTAATCCTCTGAAAGATATTTTTTATTTGGAGTTTTTTACAGACAGCGTAAGGTAAGTGACACTTACTGAGCATTTAATACCAGATTCTAGGGCCTCCCTGGTGGGGCAGCGGTTGAGCTCTGGGTTGCGAAGCTGCCCGCGGCCTCTGCGGCGCCGGTTGTATCCCCGGCTGCTCCCCGGCCACCAGAAGAGGGTCCCACATGGCACGCAGACCTCTCCTGCCGCCCGCTGCTCCCCTCAGCAGTGTGCTTCGGTCCTTCTGCCTGCTCTGCTCCCCGATCTGGCTCTCGTGAGTTCTCTCACCCTCCCGCGCTTCTGACTGTACCCAGTGCATGAACAAACAAATAAAAAAAAAGAAAAGAAAAGAAAAAATGCCTCTATTAAAAAAAAAATTTAATACCAGATTCTGTGCCGTGCACTTCGAGACACTATCATTTAAGTGCTACTGCCACCCTGCAAGTCAGTGCATAATCACACCGCGCATGTCCAAACGGAGCTCGTGACCTCACCCTGAAGCCTGGCTCTCTATCACAATCCTTTCATTCATCTAGCAGCACCACTACCCTTCGAGTGTCAGCCACAAACCTGGATGTTATCCTCAATACTTCCAGTTCCTCAAGCCCAGTTCCATGTTCTATTGTCAGTGAAACGTGATTCCATCTACTCATTCCATCTAACTGTTGTCATGTCCTTCCCCCACCAGAATACAAGCTTTACAAGAAACAGAAATCTCATCTGTCTTGTTCATTGCTCCATCAACGGGCCTAGAACACAGTACAGTCACAACTGAGTGAATGATTGACTGCATGAGTAATTGTCACACATTTGCCCCAGTTAATAGCCACTCTTGGCTCCTTCAATTATTGCTGCACTCTGTGGCCAGTTTGATTCTTTAAAACATGCATAACTCACTCTCCACCTGATGACCCTCTGAGACTCATAGTTTGGGCCATATTCCTTAGTAGCTTGCAAGATCAAGTATAGTCAGCTCCCACTCACCTTAGCTCATGACATTCTCTTGGACTAACACTGCCTTCCATGCCTTTACCTAAAATGACTTCCATGTATGCTACCAATCTCATCCTCAAAGTGGCTTCTTCATGTACTTCTTGACTCCTTGTTCTGGGTGCACTCTATCACTATTATCATTAGTCGTACTTTTTCTTTATGAGACCTATTATCATTTGAAAATATATAATGATCTCCTCTATTTTAAAATGACTGACTCCCCTACTAGACCATATGTACCAGGTCTGTGAGCCCTCAACTCTGAGTCTGAACAGGGAGCCACACATTTACTCAATAAACTATTTGTTGAAAGTCCTGCCTTTTCTTCTCTAGACGGTCCTTCACCCTCCCTTCCCAGCGCCCTGGGAGGCTGACCCTAGTGACCTGTGTCACTGAGGCTCCCAGTTGTCTCTCTATGGTGTATTTGGCCCATGGGGGACATCAACAGAAAGGTAAGGGGTGCAGGAGGAGAGAGACTGGGGCCTTTGTCCCCTCCCCCTCTTGCAAGCTGCAAAAGGCATATTTCTCTCCACCTATGCATTTCTCACACCAGGTTCTAACACAACACACTCACACCCATGACATCAAGGACTGTTGTTAGTTCTTGAACTGGGAACCCCACCATCACTGTGCACATTTTGTTAAAGTCTGATTAAACCCTCCTCAGCTGTACTCTGCCTGTGCCAAGGCCTTGACTAATATGACCATTGTATATCTTTTTTACATTTGAGGAAACCAATGGCAGTTCTCTCTGGCTGATGGTAACTGAGCCACAGTTCAGACCCAAATATACTATCTTTCAAATACCACAATTGCCCAGTACTTGGCACTGCCCTGGAGTCATGAGATGTCCTCCCGGTGACTGGCTAAGAACTGAACCTCAGGACAGAAGGAACAGATGTTCCATGAGGATAGTGAAGTACCTCATGGACCCCACAGAACTCGGCTGCTGTGTGAGTTTGCATTTAGCTCCCAGAGCCCCCCCATGGATGGAGGCACCTGAGACCTTGCCTGGTCTTCTCTCTGGGTTAGTGTTCCAGGTCAATGGCTGACAGGGCTGCAACGCCCCCGACCTCCCATAGAAGCCCACTCATGGTCGCTCTCCCTGAAAACGGGCAAGATGGTGTCTCATGACTGCTCTCAATTCTATCAATTCTGGCTGACTTGCTTCTACCCTAAACTTGGCTGCCCAGGCACTATGGGGCCCATTCTCCCGGTGACTTCTGTGATTGTCCACATCCCTTACATGCCCAAATGACATGTCCGCCAAAAAGGGGACATCTGATACATCTGGTGCTGGAGTAGTGTGGACTTGGCTGCTCTAGTGCGGGCTGTGCTGCCCTCTGGGCTGCCCTGGGTCACAGGTAGAAAACGGAGCCAGCACTCAAAGCTTTGGGTCAGCTGCTGGCTTCTCCCTGAGCCTCGGGTTTCTCATCTGTGAAGGGAGGCTCAGCATATCCACCGGACTAGTTTGTTGGGAGGGTCAAATGATTCCACGAGAGGCTGCATATGAAGACTATAAATTGGTACTTAGGAAGCACTCAGTACCCAGTGCCCCTCTCTCCTCCCATGACCATAAACGTTTTCTTTGTTCTCTTCTAGGTTCTTTCTCTGTGAATGCAGCCCAGGTTTCCACAGAAACATCAACATGCTGGGATTCCAGTGACAATCCCACAGGAGGAATTCCACACCCCACCCAGACACTCCCACCCACAGGTGCTGTGAGCCCACACCTACCCAATTCAAACTCACTCTATTTACAAAACGGCACGTTCCAGTGCAACTCGTTGCCATGGACAACAGCAACTGTCCCCCTATTATTCACAACACTGCTTTATTATCTCTCACAATAGAGAGAGGAGAACATGTTCCAATGAGCAGTGGGTATGAAAAGGGCTCAATAGCATCAGGACATCCTAAACACCAGATCTGAATACTAATGCTTCCAGAGGAAGCACGTTTAGACTGGAAGGCATATGGTTCCTGCCAGCCAGGTGGTCACAACTTCAGCACCCTGTTTGCTATCCAGTAACAACAGAGAGATATTCTATTGTGGAAATTTTGAGTGAGTTCGTAGAGCCAGGAGCCTGACTCTTCAAACAGCTAAGTGGCTGGGCCTTTATCACCGCCCCCCCCCACCCCCCGTCTCAAGCCGCTCTGATGCATCCGGGTGTGATATCCACACTGCAGACCGGGGGCTGTCCTGGCTTCAGCCCATCACTGTCTATATTGCAGAACAGATAGTGAGGGAGAGAGATTACTCTGGCTGATGGTAACTGAGCCACAGTTCAAGCCCAAGTCTACTGACTTTCAAATCCCACAAGTGCCCAGTACTTGGCACTGCCCTGGAGTCACGAGACGTCCTCCCTGTCTGGGTCAAGGGACTCACCCAGCTTCAAATGTTGGTATCAGGTACACAGCTGGGCAGAAAAGATCACGTTGACCAGATAGTTTTGATAAATCCTTAGCTTCAGGCATTCCTAGAGGAAGGGCACAGTGACAGACTCCAAGCTGAGTTCAAGACCCAGATCTCTCAGGCACAACCCAAAAAGGGGCTGGTGCCAGCCTCCAAGGGAGTCAGGCAGAGCTTATTGCTTTGGGGTGTTGGGGTGCCAGAAGGGCCAATAATTCTAACCCCAAATGGGGTGCAAGGGCCAACAAAGGGCATGGGAGAATAAGGACACTGGTGATGTGACCTGACCTTTTCTGTAACATCACCAGAACCCTATTCTTGGTTCTAGATGGTTTAGATAGTGCAGAAGTAGAAGAGAAAGGGAACCTTGGCCCTGGCCCCAGGCCCAGGTGTATATAATGTATACCTCCTGGGGAGGAAAAAGAGGCAGGGACTGCAGACTGAGAGGGCCGGAGCCTCCCTTCTCTGATTTACACTTGCCTGTCATAGTGAAAGATACTGAGGGGCAGAGACCAGTTGATCACATGACTGTTTAAGAAAAAGGATGGAGAAGACTTATGTGAATAAAAACACTACACACCTGCCTTTGTTGTGTTCTGCTGGCTCTCCCAAGAGCCTGCATAGCAGGAGTTGGCATGGAGACCTGTCTAGCTGTACTGTGGCGACAAGGAAAAATCTCATGTCCAAAGCACTCCCAGGAACAGAAGGCTGTACTATGGCCAGGAACTTGGCCAATGAGAACAGGGGGGCATGAGCCTGCCTTGCAGACCGGGAAGGCCCTCCATCCTTCCCTGCTCTGCTGTCAGGACTGAAAAGGAAACACTTGTAGAATCAGAGCCTTGTTGTGAAAATGATCAGAAATGATCAAAAAGTAGCTCCTAACTAAATAATTAGCACCAGGAGTAGATTTACAAAGCGCAACCACAGTTCATCCATGTGCTGATGAACTCGAGGTTGTGCTCTAACTTAGCATCCTGTCTTGGGCTGCGAATAGATAAAGCACCACAAATGTATGGGATCAGTCTGTTCCTAGGAGACTGTTCTAAACCACATGATTTTATAGTGATATACAGTCTTCCTAGATGTCTAGTATGTATTTGGAAAGTTATCCTAATTAAAAAAATCCTTAATTTAATTTAAACTAAAAACATTAAAGAGTCAATTCACTCTTTAAAAACCAGACATTTGGAGAGGAAGTTGTGTTTTCAGGTGCAGTGACCCACTGGGTAGAATCCCAGCTTTAAGGGGCAGCACATGGTTTCAGAACTGGGACTGGAGCCTGAGAGGAGCCTGTTTCCTTTCTGGAACTTTTTCCTTGAACTTCATTTTCTCTTTCCTAAAGGAAACGCCCACTTTTAAAACATCAAACTTTTACCAACTCTTCTCTGAATGGTGTTTATCTTCTGGGCTATCTATTAATTGTCAGTTTATTTAGCAAACCTAGTTTACCTGGGATTGATGAATCTATGTAACATTATTTATTTAAGGTAGACTGGCTTATCTTTACCAAAAAAAAAAAAAAAATGTTATCAGGTGCTTAGTCAAAGGAGCATTACCCTGATTTATTAAATCCTGTATAGCAAATGTCCAATAATGTGTTTCCCTTCAGCCATATATTTACTTGTTTTTTATTTTCATGTATTTTCAGTGTCTTTCTAGTTCCTCTGTTTCTTAGGAGCTGGGTAGATTGGGGGGTCAGGATGTTTCAGGAGCTCAGCCAAATCCCGTTCACCTTACCCCACAGCTGCTGATGGGTGAGACCACTGTCAGGGCACCGGGGCTCTGGTTCTTCCTCAATGCCCCCCACTACTTCTCCTGCCTTGGAGGGGATCTCCAGGATGCAGGAAGCGTGAGGTCTCCTTACAACCAAGATGCCCTCTGGGTTGGTATATGGTCCCAGCCAGGCACCATCTGTAACCTCCCAGAATGAATAGGGGCCCCTGGTGAGGTCGGGTTGTGGGATGCTGGAAAGGCAGTGAGGCCTCATGGGCCTGGGGATGGCCCCGAAACACAGCTCCCACGGGGGACAACAAGGCCTTCGCCCAAAGTTCAAAGGCCTGAGGGAAGTCATTCTAGCATTGGTTTGTTCCTTGTCTCTGGTGTTGGAATGAATCATCTGCTGTTGCCTTCCACTATTAAAATGAATGCATGAGTAATACTTTAAATATTTTCCATGTTGAGAGAAACCCAGACACTTAAGACAGACTTTGGGTTGTTGTGTGGTTTTCACAAGACTTTTTCTTAAAGGCAAACAAACAAAAAACACAAAATACTACATGTCCAGAGCACTCCCAGGAACAGGAGGCTGTGCTATGGCCAGGAACTTGGCCAAGAGAAGAGGGAGCATGAACCTGCCTTGCAGACTGGGAAGGCCCTCCTGCTCTGCTGTCAGGACTGAAAAGGAAAAGATTGTAGAATCAGATTTTGAAAATGATCACACACACACACACACACACACACACACCCCAGCTGTAAGTATATCCACTAGCTGACAATAACCTAGTCAAAGATGAAGGCCAGGAAAACACCATATTGATGTTTCTGAACAAGATACCTCAGGACTTGCTACTTGGAGGAAAAGAAAGACAAGAAAAAATACTAAGTGTAAGGTTTAGCCTTCCCCAAAGAGCTGAATGAACCAGTAATAATTAATTAGTTGCCTTAGAAATATTAAGAAACGTTGGAAGTATGAAATATAAAAATGAAATATGAAAAAGCAGAACAGAATTTCTTTGTGGTGGTATCAAAAAGGTTACCAGGTTGTGTGGGTGGCTTGGGGGTGACAAAGGCAGAAAGCCTGGGAACGCTGATTGTTAATGGCTGAAACTACTACTGATAATCACATTGCTGCGGAGCCCCAGCAGTCATCATTCTGCACTATTTTTGCCCTGGTATTTCAGGAGGGATGACAAGCCCCAGGCACGGTATGACTTTTGGTTTCATTTCTGTGGGAATGAGGAGGGGGCGGCATGTAGGGCTAAGAGCTCCCTCGATATGTAATTGGGAGCCCTGCCTTGTCTCGGGGCTGCCAGTTTGAGGAGCATGTGGGTTGTGATCCTTTTGTTCCTTGGGAAGAAAAAAAAATGTGCTCCGGGTAAAAATAGTATTTTAAGGACTTTACAAAATAATGATGCCACATCAGCGCTGATGACAAAGGCGGCTGTTTCCCCTGGTGGCACTGGGAGAGACTGACAGAGTTGGAAGTCTGGCTTCTCCCTGCCTCCCCTTGCCTTTCCACTGCAGCATCTACCCCTGCCCTGGATTTCCCTCTGTGGCAGTGTCTGAGGAGAGAGCCCCAGATTCCCACTTCCTTCCCCTGTTGCTTGCTTTTATGATCTCCAGAAAGTTCACTTGCTGAGGAAATTCCTTTGGAGGCAAGAAGACAGTGCTGGGCTGGTTGCTGTGGGCTCAGCCTACTCCTGCCTGCTCTGTTTCTCCAACTCTCCCTCACTGCCTTCTGCTGCTGCTTTTGAAAGTCTCTGCTCAGTCCCTCCTCCCACCCCCCCACCCCCCACCCCCGTTTTTGCCCTGTTTATTCTCTTCTGATTTTCACTTAAAGACTCCAGCCCTTCAGCTTATTACATTCCCTTGCCCCTGGGTCACAGATTTTCATATATTTTACTTTCAGCAACATCACCTTCCTCATGGGAGTGTGGGATGGAGAGCAGCTCCATCCAGGAAGATAGACTCTCGGGCTTGTCCAGGAAACAACCCTTGTCTCCCTGCTCCGCTGGAGCAGGGGTATCTGGAATATGGGGATGCTGGATCACCCCCTTCTTTGACTCCCATAGTACTTGTTTCTTTTTTTATGACTCTTTACCTCGAGGCTCTTATGTGAGCTAAGTAAAATATAATCAGTAAAATAAAAATTAAAGTTGGTGTTAGCGGGGAAGGATCAGCCCTCCCACCCCACCCTTGGGTCCTGGCTCTTTCCTCCAGAGCTTGTCACAGTTCTTACATGGCTGGGGTGCTGGACCGGTGGGTGGATCCTCATCCTGAGTCTGAGAAATGGAGAAGGTGCTCTCAAGATCCAGTGACATCATGATCCTACATAAGGATAAAAACCAATAGAAACTAATCTCAGAGCTCTCATAATCCAAGCTTACTTAGTTTTGTAGGTGAGGAAAACGAGACTCAGAGTCAGTAAGTTGCCCAAGAGTGATCTGAGATGGTGCTGGAACCCAGATGTCTGTCCGCAAGGGCGCAGTGCCTCTCCCAGTGGGCTAAAGCAGAAACTATTTGGTCACTTAAAACAAATCTTTGTACTTTTTTGCAGGTTTCCCAAAGGTCACTAATTCCCAAAGGTCACTAACAAATGAAAAAAATCTATCTATGTACATATAGATGTGTGTATATATATATATATATTTAATGATTTTATATCTCAGTGTTGTGGCATGGCATGGCTGGAGGTGAGCTCGCAGACAACGAGCTGCAGAATGTAAGAGTGACAAAGGAGAGCCAGCTATAGGTCAGGGCCTGGAGCAGAGCTGGGAGTGTGTGGCTTCTTGTTTTCTGCTTCCTGAAAACATCCCTTAAAATTCAAAAGGGGTTTCCCTCTTTATTGTATAAGTCAGGACATCTTAAATGAGATGGATCTTCATTCCCTTTGACAGCACTCCCATTTTAATGCACCTGGAACATTCAGTACCTCTGCCATTCACCTTATGTCCCACCCCCCTCATGTCAGGGTCAGCAGCCTCTGTTCACAGCTGGGCACGGAGACACACTCTCACACTGTGGGGGATACGCAAGCCTGCCGTGGCCTGACCCTTGTCCAGGTCTCCACTTTGGAGCTCTGGCCAGCCTGCAAAAGTAACAACCAGAATCAGGTGAGGGACATTCATTTCAGTTTCTAAGCTTATATGTCATATCTATGGTCCACAGGGTGGGTATGGAGGTGCTCATTTGGACATGTGCAGAAAGCAGATAAAACCACACCTGGTTTTCTTTCCCGGTCATGAAGCATATAGGGAGGAGGGTCTCTTGCGACTGGATCATGTGGTCCTGGCAGCGACGTGAGTTCTGATTTGGAGGTCATAGGGCAGCAGGGTGTTTTCTGAGTATGCAGAACAAGCGCGCCATTTCTACTTGGTTGTCTATTTCTGGGGTTGTTTCTGGGGCACCCAATGGGAGAAATTGGGACGGGGTGGTTTATGGACTCTAAGCTGCCTTTGGGCAGTCTGATGGTGCTGCTACATGGTGGAAGCTGGCACTCTCAGCGTCTCCCTCTACTCTGTCTCTGAGTCACTTGGAGGGAAAACAAGTGAATATTGCTTATGTGCTGGAACTCTTTGCACATAAAATAAATGTCAAAGGCCTGTGGAGCTTCTTAGCCTCCTCTGAAAGAGCCAGAATCACTCAGGTGACAGGCTAGGAGCTCCCTGTGGTGGGCAGAGCATGTCAGTGGCAGGAGCATAGAACTGTGGGTGGCCAGGACAAAGGAATAGGAAAAAGAACAACCTTGGTGAGGCTGTAGGACAAGGGGTGAACAAACTGAATTGGAGGCTGACAATTGAAAACTGCAATTTTTACCTAAGTCCTTTATGGTCCTAAAAGTGGTCTCTAGGTGGGACCTGGAGAAATAAAAGGTGTGCATGTAGTAGCCTCTGCTGGGGTACGCCTTAAACCCACCTTTAGCACATATCCTGTCTTTCCATAGAACACCCATCTATGCATTTTGCCATAACAAAATAGTGCATGTACTCTAAGTTTCCACAGAGACTGGTCAGCTCTCTCCAAGCTAAAATGCTGCATTCTGGGTAGCAGATATTATGGATTGTAAAAACATTGAGTCTTCAGGAAAATGATGAACTGACCCAGAATGAGAGTCCCAGTCTCTGCTATATTCTATCCCCTCTATTAGGGATCTTGATGGAATGACCCAAACTCTGGTGACCTGGCTTCCTTATATGTAAAGCAGAACCATACTCCTCTTTCTTGCAGAGATGTTATCAGATGGGATTCATGAGCTCATGAATGTTTCAAAGAACACTGAGAAAGAGCAAGAGCTTTAAGGTACCTAGAGGAACAGCACGTTAGCATTGCTATTGTTATCAAAGTATCATTGCTGTTCATGTACAAACATTTTGAAGGTCTCTTTCGAAGAATCCCTTCTAGTCTAGTGAGAATAATTCAGTTTTCCCAGGGAGGAAATATAAGGATGTGTAGTGCCTCTTTAATTCAGCTTTCAATAATTTTAATTGTGATTTTTTTTTTTTTTATGTCCCAACAATGGGATTACAGTGCCGAACAAGAGACACAGAGACCTTTCCTCTAGGAGCTGACAGACCAGTGGCATATGGTCTAGGACTCAGGCAAAGCAGATGAAGAAGTCCCAACACTATTGGGGGATAACAGGGAAGCAAGACTCATCTCCACTTTCATCCTGATATTCTTGCTGCCCGAACTACAGTGAGAGTATGCTGTTCCATCTGTCCAGCACTGAACCCCTCTCTGGAAAAGCATTTGATTGGTAACCACTCTCCACTCCCAGTCCATGCGATTTGGATAGAATTGACCCCACCCTTGGGACCCAAGTAGTGGGCACACAACCCAGGGCACACAAATTCAGTTCCTTATCTACCTGGTTACATAGATTGGTAGAGGGATAGGATGCTAGATGAAATACAGTGTGCTTACTTAATTTAATTCAAATTTAAATTTTAGGTAAATAAATTTTCTTATATCCATCCCAAATACTATGTGGGATATATTTATACAAAGAAATTCTTTGTTGTTTACCTGAAATGTAAATTTAATGGGAGCACCCTGTAGTTTTACTTGCTAAATCTGTCAACTTTATTTTTTTAAAGATTTATTTATTTATGTAAGAGCTGGGGTACAGGCCAGAGATGCGGGGAGTGAGAGGATTCACCAGAGACAGAGTGGGGAACAGAACAGGCAGATTGACTGAAGTATACTGTTGAGGGGAGCAGTCGGCAAGTCAGGAGAGATCTGCTGTGCCCCTTGGGCTGCTCCTTGGCCATCTGGGGATTGAACTCGTGCTGCAGAGACTGCAGATTGCTTCATAGTGCAGTGCTTAACCCCTTGTGTCACCAGAGAGGCCCTAAATCTTTCACCTTTATTCAGGGGACCAATGAGAGCCCTCTTGGACATTTCTGGAATTATTGGTATAAAGAAAAAAAGGAGGGCACTTTTTCTCCCACTATGATTGTGATTAGTTGCTGTTTTCAGTCTCTGGACAGCCCTCCTGAGAACACAGAGAAACAGTTCGGAGATGTCCTCAGAGCCTGTGGATCTAACTGTTCTGATGAACACCCTGCCTTTCAGTTAGGGGCAGCCACTATGGCCCTTCGTCCCTTGTACTAGCACAGCATACATTCTCAATTCTGTACTGCTGCTCCAATTTCTCCAATTTCAAGGGACTTTCTTTCTATAAAAATCTTTTCCATTCTTCAAAGTCCACTCATTTCTAGCCTTTTCCAGAAATCAGTCTCAGACACTTCCAGAAAGACTTCCCACTTTGTCTCCAGGATCATATGAACAGGTTGTTTTTGTATTCTGGAATGACATATGTCTGGTCCAGAGGCTCAGCTTAATTACAGTTTTGGCTGCTCCCTGGGTTTAATTCTCTCAGTATCACATGAAGCCTTAATAAAGTTCTAGGTTAAATTTATTTTAAAAATTGTCAGGTAAAGCCAGAGTGAGTTACTGGAAGCAGATGGTCTTTCATGCAGTGGCAAGACATTTTGTAAAGTCTCTTGTATGTGGAGTCAGGAGCCCAGGGGTCAAGTCCAGACCCCTTTACTGATCACCTGTCTGACCTGATGTGTGAGTGTTCCTGTGGTTTTCATTGTGGTGCATGTGTAAGTACCTGTGTGGGTGTTCTTGTTTTTTTGTTCCTAAGTGAAGTACTGAGTTATACAACATTTTACATATGTTTCCAATTACCTGGTTTAATGATATAAAATCATGTTGCTAGACCAAGAAATTGGCATGCAGAAATCATATCTTGATTTCAGGGGGTTATTTTACCAAGTTCACGATATCCTCAAGAGAACATGAAAATACGGAAATTCCAACTAAGTGCAGAAGATTGGTGCAATATCCATTAAGAATTCAGAGGCAGGCATTCTTTAAGGTGAGAAATGGTCTAGCTCAAGGTTGTCCTCTTAGCTTGGGTTGCATCAATAACTTGCAATAACAAGATTCAAATCAATTTAACATTCTGAAATGATGGTTTAAAACTAAATCTATCTATCTATCTATCTATCTATCTATCTATCTATCTATCTATCTATCTATCTATCTGCTACTGTGTATCCTCTATATAAAAAAAATAATACCCAGCTGGCCTTAAAAAAGTTGACTACAGATATGCAAGATAGAGATGTGGTTCATGTGGAAAAGACAGGCTAGACTTGGTTTATGGCAAAATGAGTATGAATCATCAGTAGTCCAAAAAAGCAAATGCAATGCTAGTTTGTATATCATATGGTGAGTGCACAGCTATGCCCTGACTACCTCCTTCTATAATATGGGACTTATCCCAAAGAGAAGATGGAAAGATCTGCAAATCACCCATGCATTTGCTCATTCAGGCATACATACCTTGCTCTTTCAACAAATGCATTCAATCTTCATTGGCAGTGACCTCACTTCCTTTTTGGAGTCAGGTAGGGAAGCAAACACATAAATGTATAAAATATGTCAGAAGCTGTGCTAGGAGCTTGGTTTTCACAAAAGAACGACAGAGTTCCTGCCCCTGAGGAACTCAGCCTGGAGAATATGATAGAGTCCAAGGGAATGGGAATGCTGGGTTCTCCGTGAGAGAGGGGACCATGGGGAGTGAAGGTGGCAGAAAGGGAAGCAGAGCGTGAGTTAGTCATACTCCACTCCTGGCACACTGACATCTACCCTTCTATTTGTTGATTCTTGTGTTTTATTCCCCTGCTTTTTTCTCCCTCACTCCCAGACAATCATTTTAAAGGGTTTGATGTGTATCCTTTGATTTCCATGGTTCTTGAAAAACATGTGTTGCTGCTTAGTAGACATTTTTACTCCATTATTGTATTATGTATCTGATTCTCTTTCTTATTTTTTTCCATTCAATTCTAAGTAGTGAGGTCTTACCCCATCGTTAAATATAAGTCAATGCTCATTTGCAGATTCTAATTTATAGATTCACCTACACATTAAAGTTTATTTATAACCCCAAAATCAATACTTTGGGGGCTTTCATGGTCATTCAAACATATGCAGAGCAGAAAAATGTTTGAGTCACTAATGTGCACATCATCAGCTGAGATAAAACAAGGTAATGCCTGCCTTCTTGTTTCAGTTCTCATATTGTAAATGTGTCCTTTTTACTGTCTATGTAGTAGTATGTTTTTCACGCTTTTTTTTTTTTTTTTGTGATTCTGCTGCTTTGAATCAAGTGCTGTACAGTGTTGCCAG
The DNA here is from genome assembly GCF_964194135.1 of Talpa europaea. Taxonomy (NCBI): domain Eukaryota; kingdom Metazoa; phylum Chordata; class Mammalia; order Eulipotyphla; family Talpidae; genus Talpa; species Talpa europaea. The sequence goes on from NC_140072.1 coordinate 91,137,704, forward strand.
ATACAAGGAGGCAGGGTAGTACCTTACAGAGAAAATACATGTGAAGTGCTTCCTTCAGACATGGGAAGTAGAACTATTGGCCATGAATTGACTATTAATAACCTAAATATTGTAGATTTATTGTACTGATACTTTGATAAAAATATTGTAACCAGTGTCTCACAAAGACCTAATCCTTATTTCTTCTACAAGAGTACAATATTTGCTAGTTCAGAATTTGAAGTAACTTTATAGAACATGACTACTATGAAAAAATGAGAACTGACTGTACTTCTGCTTCATTGTTCTTTACTGCTATGTATTATTCCAGACCACACTTTATTTCTTCAGAACCCTAGTGATAGGGGATGGGTCCAGCTTTCAGTTCCCATAAAAAAGGATTTTCATGCATCTTCCCTTGGAGACTGGTCTGAGAGTTTCTGGGGAAGCAGTCCCAAGAATGGGATTTCTGGGTCCTAGAGTGGGTGGTTTTGATCCAATACTACTGGACTCCTCTAAAGAAAGACCACCCCATCAACACTTCCACCAACATCTCATGAGGGTCCTGTATTCTTTTCAGTCTTGCCATGACCTGTAATCATCCAACTTTGCAATTTTTGCCAATCTGATGGGTATCCAGTCATAGTTTTTTATAGTTTTAATTCTATATCTCTAGCTAAATGAATTCAAGCATTTCCTTACTTGATCACATTTTGGTTTCCTCTTTTTTGAATATGCTTTGTTCATTTATCTCTTGGGCTTCTGGAAAAAAAAATCTCCAGGTGGCTAAGCACAGACTGGATGAACTTAAAAATTGCTGCATGGAACTATGGCCTTCAACGGGGGTTAGAGTCAATGAGCCCTGAGGATGCTATTAATTCTGAGAGACTGTGAATGGGATAGAATGAAGAGGGAGGGAATTTGCATGAAGACTGTTCTCTTCCTCAAACAAGCAATTCATCATTCTTGCACTGATGCTCACCTGGCTAAGCCAGTCTTCCAGTATCTGTCAACAAGTAGTAACATTTTCTTGTCCTATCCTACTCCCACCCCTTACTTACACAGACACAACTCATTAACCTTATGGACATGGGATTAGACAGACTTGTCTATGTTTTCATTTTTTTAACTCACAATTTAGTTCAGACTTCCAAATGACTCCCTTAAATATAGGTCTGAGTCTGGAGAGAGATGAAGGAAGAATTGAAGGTAAGGGGTGAAATATATCCAGATGCAGTGAGGAGATGGACATAAAAGGTAGTTTCTGACTTTTATTTGCCCATTCATTCACGCATTTCACTGTACACTAGTGAGTGCCTCCTCTCGATGTCAGACACTACACTCAGCCTTGGAGAGGTAAGAGTGAGTGAGCAAGCAAAACAGTCATTATCATGGAGTTTACAATCTACAGGAACAAATATCTACATAACACCAAATTGACATATTCACATTTCTATATCTTTTCTCTTTTCTCTCTTTAAAACTAGTGAAATGAGCAAGAAAAACACAAACTAAAATGAAATAAAAATACCATTTTCATCTGTCATATTGGCAAGCATCCAGAAGTGTGATAGATACCCTCTTGGTGAGGCAGGGTTAACAGCATTCTTACACATTGTTGATGGATATGCAGACTGGTGCAGGGGCTATGAAGGGGAATTTGGCAATAGTCAACAAAATTATACAAGCTTTTAACCCTGTGGCCTAGAAATCTCACTCCTGGGAAAACATCCCTAAAATAAGCTGTCAAAAATACAATAAGATTTAGACACAAAGCTATTAATTATAGTACTTGTTGTTAAAGACCGGAAAAACAGCCCTTATGTCTATCATTAGCATTTGTTGAAGAAACCGTGGCCTAGTCAAATCCACACAATGAAGGACCATGCATTTATAAATAGGAATGACGAGTATTGCTACATCCTAATTTAGAGAGATCTTTAGGATCTATTATGTGAAAAAGCAAAGTTAAGAAAGTATATATGGTATGCTAATATGTATATATAGTTATAGCTCTAAATATAGATATTTAAAGATTTATTTTTATTTATGCATAAAAGAACTGGGGTGTAGGCCAGAGGTGCGGGGGTGGTGAGAGGATTCACCAGAGACAGAGTGGGAAGCAGAAAAGGTAGATCCACTGAAATACACAGCTGAGGGGAACAGCAGGTTAGAGGTCTGCTGCACCATGTGGGTCAGCTCCCTGGCTGGAAATCTAACTCATGCTGCAGTGGCTGGCAATTACATGATAACCCTGAGACTTTAACCCTTGTGCCACCAGGGAGACCTTGCTACCTTATATTTTACAAGAGGGGAGAATTGTATACATATGTATATAACTTTAAATTTTAATTTTGCTAGGCTATACCAAAAATGAATAAAGATTGTCATCTATGTGGGAGGGAGGGAAAGACAAAATAAACTAGATTATTTGAATAAACTGCATTTTATAGATTTGACTTTGAAGTCATGTGAATATTTTATAAAATAAAATTTAATCAAAGAGGAATTATGCTCTCTGAAAATGTTGAAGGTAAAATAAAACTATATATATATATATATACATATATGTATATAAACTTAGTGACCTAACCACACACAGAAGAATTATTTAAAATATAGTAATTAGACTGCACATTCTTATTAGGATGTGTATCCATCCCAAAGACCAAAAGAGACACAGAGAAATCTTAAAGTAAAATCTACTAATATAATCTAATATTATATTAGCAGTAATATTAGTATGTTATTTTAAACATGTTGTATATAAAATTATTATACATTTGATATGTATAATAAAATTATAATACAGACACACATAACAAAATAAACCAAATAATTTGTTAAGCTAAAGTTAATGACTAAGAATTAAAATTTTCAGCTTAAAAGAAGTATATATTATAAACTCATGATATATTTTCTCTTAACATTTTTTCCTATCACTAGGCACTGGACACATCTAGAAACAGTAATTTAGCCTGGTAGCAATGACTATCCCTAGCACTCAGTTTGTAATCTGTAAATATTATTTCTCACTAAAAAGAACCAGAGATCCTTGAAGAAGTAGAATATCTAATTATATCAAGTAAGACAGTCATCGAAATATTGGAAGGTCTTCCAAAGGACTCAGGAGTCATCTGGAAAGGAATAACTTCGGCCAAAGATGGGGCCATTTGACCATTGAAAGGATTAATAACTGCAGTGGATTGAGACATGTCAATTATTTTAAAATCTATAGTTTACACCAATACTAAATTTATAAAGCCTCCCTGATTGCCTTGGGAAGATATTGGGGGACCATTCAATGTTCTAAAATCTAGTAACTAGAGAAAAGGAGCCTCTGCCTTTTATGGACATATATCCTAATAAGGATGCACAGTCTAATTGTTACAGAGATCCTTCTCTGTAACTATTTTGTAATTCTAAAGAAATAAGGGACTTAGGCAATGGCCATCAGTCACTGCTCAAACCTTTAAGCAAAAGCAAAAAGCTGATGAACAACTTTGTAGTGAGTGGAACAGGCTGACAAAACCAAACCCATGGTCTAATGTTAACATCATAAGAAGTAGGACAACCAGGCAGTATGGTACCTCCTGATGTGATGCAAGTGGAAGGATGCAGCACCCCCTATGTCCTTCCTTGCCTCCCTACCCCCATTCAAAAAAAAAAAAAATCAGTCCTGAATCTGAACAAACCTTTAGAAGTAAGATGTAAAACATCAGTTTAGAGAATTTGTGAGAAGAGTGTATTAAGTGACACATTGGGTATGCAGTCAGCAGAATCCAGAATGTGAGAAATTCTATAGAATAAAAGACCTGATTTCTTAAAAGGTGTTAAAGGGGGGAAAAAAGAAAGGGGAAAACTATAGATAAAAAGGGACCTAATAAAGTGAACAACCCAACTTTGAAAAATAAAAACCTATAAAAGGCAATCAAAGAAATTGAGTACAGACTAGATATTTGATATAAAGAAATTACTAATTTTGGTGTGTAATGCTAGTTTTATTGCAATTTCTTTTTTTTATTTTTATTTTTTTTTAATAGAGGCATGTTTTATTTATTTATTTATTTATTTGTTTGTTTATACATGCACTGGGTACAGTCAGAAGCGTGGGAGGGTGAGAGAATTCACCAGAGCCAGAGCGGGGAGCAGAGCAGGCAGAAGGACCGAAGTACACTGCTGAGGGGAGCAGCGGGCGGCAGGAGAGGTCTGCGCACCATGTGGGACCCTCCTCCGGTGGCCGGGGAGCAGCCGGGGATCGAACCGGTGCCACAGAGGCCGCGGGCAGCTTCGCAACCCAGCGCTCAACTGCTGCGCCACTGGGGAGGCCCTTTATTGCAATTTCTTAAAAGGTTTTACCTTTAGGGATACTACTGAGGTCTTTATCGATGAAAAATTACAGTGTTTTGGATTTGTTCAAAATTATGTGGCAAAATAAATTGGGTGGGATTGCAGATGAAATTCAATTGGCCATATTTTGATGCTGGGGTGATAGACACCTATGGCACAATCAGGCACAATCACAAAGACTGACTGAGGAGCCCAGTCACACAGAGTGATCGCAGGGACTGTCCTGAGGGCCAGAAGAGTGGGAGGAACCAACCATGGGAAAAGCCAATAGGAAACTGAGGGGAAGCTTAGAAACCTGGGACTTCAGGGAGAGTTTGAGGGAGTATTATAGGAGAGGGACACTAGGTGGAGCAAGACAGATGGACAGGGCCAGACTGCGCAATAGGAGTCTACTGCATTATACTGTTCTCTCTACATTTATATGTTTGAAAGTTTCCATAATAAAGTGATAATCTTGATGAGGAAGCTCTCCTATAAAACTCCTATCCATCTCTGATCTGAACATGTCCCATCTCCTCAAACACTTAGCTTTCTACTTACTGTCTTTAAGTTTCTCTCTCTCTTCCCCCTCACTGTATCACTCCCACAACTTATAAACATGCCCTACTATTTCCCACTACAAGAAAAGGAAAAGAAAATGAGGAAAATGAGCTTCAGTTCCTCCCTTGGTCCTTATCTCTCTCCATCTACCCAAGTTGATCACCCTGCAAAAAAAACTTCTCTTCCTATGCACATACTTCCTTCACCTCCATACCCCTGCAACTGCTGTGCTAGAAAGCACTGTAAAGCTCACCACTAACCTCCATCTTGTCAAAGCCAGTGAGCCAGCCTTGTCTGCCTCTTGGCTGCATTGGACTTATTTGCATCTCTCTCCTATTGCACAGTCTGGCCCTGTCCATCTGTCTTGCCCCACCTAGTGTCCCTCTCCTATAATACTCCCTCAAACTCTCCCTGAAGTCCCAAGTTTCTAAGCTTCCCCTCAATTTCCTATTGGCTTTTCACATGGTTGGTTCCTCCCACTCTTCTGGCCCTCAGGACAGTCCCTGAGATCACTCTGTGTGACTGGGCTCCTCAGTCAGTCTTTGTGATTGTGCCTGATTCATTACCTCTCCTGCATGTTTTGAACATTGTAATTAGATCTTTATTTATCTATATATTTCCCAGTGGACTGTAAACTCACAAGGAAAATGACCCAAATCTATTAAGCTCATCACTGTTTTATCAGCCAAGAGCACAGTTCCTGGCACACAGAAGTACTTAAAAAGTAATTGTTAAATGGAAACATTAAATGATACATTAATTAAAGAATTACTAAATTAATATAATTGCAAATTGTGAAACCACTGTTTTAAAAAAGCACATTAAGGTGTTGATTTAGTTTGAGAGGGTTGGGGAGAACTTCCACCTGGAAATCACATTTGAGCAGAGATCTGAAGAGTGGAAAGGAGTTATGTAAAAGTGGGGTAAACGTAATGAGAAAAAGGTCAAGAGACCCTCATGAAAGTTTCAGGAAGGATTTTTGAAACTAAAAATCGTCTGGGGATCAAAGAATGGCTGTTCCCTTACTAGAGGGGTTCTGTGTGTTACTTAGGATAAAGTGACATAATGTAAGGAAACCCAAAGGTCAATGTTATCCAGGCTACATTTAACCACTTGTTTACCAGCTACCAGGGAAATTGAGCAAAACTTTGCTTTCTTTTCTCCTTTAAAGCAGGGAGTGTGTCAAATACTTGAGTGAGCAGCCCAGGCTGAGCTGGAGCCGGGGGCACAGGGACAGCTCAGGGGGAAGTCGAGCCTCTCCCTCAGTCTCACACCTTCCTGTGTGTACAAACCATGTTCGCCCAAACAAAACCTCAGACACTGTGTAATTCATTTTTGCCCAACAGACTTCCTTTGTTCAGATGAGGGTTCAAAAATATCTTCCCTGAAGGCAGTTTTCAGGGAGCAGGAATCTGAGGCCAGCAACAACTAAGAGAAATCAAAATTCCAGATGCTTCAGTCACCAAAGAAACAAAGGACAGATAAAGGCGTTAGCAGATCCTGGGTTCTGGAGCACTCCACAAAACAGAAACAATGGAGACTAATCTTGCAAGTACCAAGCAGTGATTTATTAAAGCTTATGCAGTTCAGCTAAGGGACTCAGCGCTGGGGCCATGCTCTATATGCTGCTCACTCAGAGAGGTGGAGGCTCGATTTAAACAGCTTTAACCCAGCATAAGTAAAGAGATGAGGTTCTCTCTTTGCTCTTCTTTCCACAGGTCGTTCCATCTTTTGAACTCCAACTTTTCATCTCCTCCTGCCTGTGACCTCTTCATGACAGATTCCATATCCTTAGCTTAGAGTGCTGTTGGCCTTGAGTGGTGAAAATTTTATCTCATCTAAAGTATGTTTTGGGGAAGGGTTCCTTTTCAGGGATAGGGACAGTCACTATCAGAGACAGAGTAGGTGAATTTGCTGCTTTGAATGTCCAGTGGAGGAAATGCTGCTTTCTATTAAAATAGATGACTTGGTTGGCCTCAGTCTGAGTTAATGTTCGATATCAAGGAGTTTCCTGACACGCACCACGCCCTATCTCCTGTCTAAAACAAAGGGCTTTTGGGCCTCCCTGGTAGCACAGGGGTTAAAGACAGTGCTATCAAGCTATTGCCAGCCACTGCAGCACGAGTTCGATCGCCAGCCAGCCAGGGAGCAACCCACATGGTGCAGCAGATCTCTCCTGTCTCACTCGCTGCTTCCCTCACCAGTATATTTCAGTAGATCTGCCTGTTCTACTGCCCATTCTCTCTGGTGAATCCTCTCACCCCCCCTGCACCTCTGGCTTACACCCCAGTTCTTGAATGCATAAGTAAATAAATCTTTAACAAAAATAAATAAAATAAAATAAAATAAAACAAAGGGTTTTTGAACCTAGCACACACATACAACCACTACCATCACCATCACCACCACCAGGCCCACCACGCACACACACCACACACTCACATAGAAACAGTAAAAAGATTTTCCAAATATACAACCTGCATTTTTGTTCAGTAACTTTCCAGGGGCCTGAGCTAAGGAAATAACCAGAGGCAGGCAAAGGTAAGTGTACTAGGATGACCACTTTAATGCTATTTACCAAGTAAATACTCGGGAAAACCTTAAAGTTCAAAACTGGAGAAAGGGCTAAATAAATTAAGAATGGCCTGAAGTAGTAGTAGTCATTACAGTTATGTGTACAAATAAATTTTAATTGCTTGGAAAATGCTCATAATATAAGGTGGGAAGAGATAAAATGAATAGCCACTTATGCAGTATGAACTTGTTACAGAATGCATCTATAAAAGGGGAGGGACATTACAGCACAGTGAGCACGTGGCCTTGCCCTTGCCCCCACTCACGTGAGCTGCCTTGGATTACAAGTCTCAGTGTGCCATGAACTGGACTTCCTGAGTGGGGGAACCATGGCAACTCCGGGCAGAGCTGAGCAGATAGGTGGATTTACATTATACAGGAGGTAGGTGGGCCCACTCCCTTGTTTCTGTGACCTGATTTGTACCCTAATACTGCTGGAAGGAGACTTAGAGGAGACATGTGGAGGAGATACCTATAGAGACATTTGGAAAGAGACACATGGTGGGTGAGATGAATAGGGAGGTTGTTTTTGGTGGGGACAATGGTGGCTGTTATCTTGATTTGTAATTTGATTTTTATTTTTGAGTCTGTCCCAGCTCTCTGGGACCTGCCTAACCCCTTTCTGGTGGTTCCTCTCCAGAAGGTAACTTATACTTATAAATATCATTCTGGCCTCAGCAGCCCCACTTTGGGTCAGGCCTGTTTGGTTTGGGCATTTGCCCACATAAAGATGGATAATTTTTGGAATTGTATTAGGAATATGTTTACTTCTCTCTTTCTCTCTCTCTCTCTATCTCCGCATATTAATTCTATTAAAAATCTTTCATACTAAGTCTGCTTCCTTTGCCTTTGTGTGCATAGATGGCCATTTCCTTTCAGGATATATACCCCTTAACAGTTTGGGGTCCCTGGATGCCCCCCAGTTGCACACTAACAAACTCAAATATTTGAACTTCTATATATACATTAGATAAGTGATAGAAAAATGAATGCAAAGGGAAAATATTGGGTAGAAATCATAATTATAGTTAAATCTGATTGGTGAAAATTGTGTTATTTTAATTTAGTTTTTATACTTCTCTGTACTTTTTAACAAATGTATATTATATAATCATAAAAAATCAGTAAGATGTTTTTTGATTTTTTTAAATACTTCAAAAATCTATGATTACTTGATATTTGATATTTATTTTCATATTTATTGTGGTAAAATATACATAAGAAAATTTACCATTGTAAGTGTACAGGTCAGTGGCATTAACTATATGCATATTGTTGTGCAGCCATCATACTTTCCATTTCCAGAACTTTTTCTTCATCCCAGACTGAAACTTTGCACCAGTCAAATATCAATTCCCTATGCCCTTCTTCCCCGGTAACCACCATTCTCCTCGCTGCCTATGAATTTAATGATTCTAGGTACCTCATATCAGCGCAATCACCCAGTCTCTGTCCATTTGTGTCTGGCTTAATTCATTTACTGTAATGTCTCAAGGTTCACCCATGTTTGATTTATTTTTTTAAACAGCATGGTGTCATTTCTCCATTCTGTTCAGTTGCAGTGCTAACCTACAGAGGTCTCCAAGTGTTTTGCATGGAATTTGATAAACTCAAATATTTTGTTTGAAATGTCTCAGAAGTTATGTCAAGAGGTAATATGGAGTGTTTAATGCCCATCTCCCCTCTGCCTCCAAAGGCATCAAGTAGCTGAGGATGCCACTTTGAGAAAAGTTGTGTGGAAGAAGCCCACTCATTGAAGTGAGGCCTGGAAAGGGCTTTTTCAGTATCTACAAAAACCCTCTCATTTTACAGAGGCAGAGGGAATGTAAATTAATTGCTCTCATGCATGAGGAAGTAATTCAAACACAGGGAGGGTTTGAATTACTGCTCAGCCTCTGAGAGCTGCATCATCTCGGGGAGGTCACTTAGGATGCCTGGACCTCAGTCTCCTCATCTATAATCTGGGCATTAAAATTGCAATCACTTCATTCAGCTGGGTGGGTGAAATTTAAAAAGTGCTTGAAAAATTCCTGTAATAGTAAATGCTCAGTGTGCAGTAAGTGTAATTATTTATTCAAAATTATTATTGTTATTGTTGTTTAGTGCCAGAGCTCAGACCAAAGCTTAGCTTTCTTAGCAACTTGGCTGGAGTTGTTTTTACTAGCTCTCTTTCTCCTCTGTCTACTTCCTTTGAACTTTAGCCCTTGACCATTCCCTGCCTTTTTACCCTTTCCTGGAGCACGCTGGAGCAAGTTCTCCTTGCAGAGGAGAGAGGAGAAAAACTAAAAGATAAGAGGAAAAAGAGAATAGCAAAAACAGCAGGAGATCCAGTGACAGGAATTTTTATTTGCCCAGAAGACAGGCAGAAATAGGCACTGAGATCACTATTTTGCAACTTACAGATAAAGCTTAACGCCCTTTCCCACATACTGGTAGATGTGTCAAGAAACATCTGCATTTTCTATGTTTCCTTTTGGAGTATAGGTCAGCCCTCATTTCAACAAGCAACAGACAGAAATATTTTACTTATGACAAACCTTGACTTACTTCAAGCTATATTTATATAGGGAAAAAAAAAGACCTAAATTTCTAGAACCTTATATACATTATAATTTTCAAGATTAGCTCTTCAAAATCCTGGTGTGTAACCTTTTGCTCTGTGTTCTCTGTTTCTGAAGGTGGCTGTGAATGATTCCTTTCTCATATTACTTGAACAGCAGCTGCCAGTGGGAGTTTTACAGTTCTTCTGTCTTGTTCCACTTCTGTAAGATCTCTCTCCTATTACACTTCTGGCTGTCTGCTTTGCCTGGCTGGGGAGGAGACACCCAGACTTCCTCCACCCGCAGCCAAAGACCCAGAATGCAGGGAGCGGTTCAATTAAAAAACTGGGCACGCAAGGAAAGACGGGCATTAAAAGCCAACCCTGTTCTGCTTAAAAAAATAAAAAAAAAAATTAAAAAAGGGAAGAGAAAAGAAAAAAAGCGTGTAAATATTTTATTTCAAGTTCTCTTGTGCTAATTAAGGAATATGGGCTGTTGTTTTTAATAAGCTTTAGAAACTACTCATTTTGAGTGGAATCTTCTTAATGGACTGGTATAAACAAGAGAGAATGACTTAAAGAGAAGACTCATTATACAGGCACAGCACAGCCATGTTCCCTTTAGGCTCTGCTGGCTTCCAAGACGTCGTGGGCGAGGTGAGATGTGCCCAGAGGAGGCGCCTCTTTCAGAGGGCATCTGTGTGAGTGCAGACGCAGGCAGCCTCAGCCACCAAGTGTGTGCTTCAGGAGTGCCACTTTAATTCTGAAGCTTTCAAGGATCCTATTCATTTCTGGAAATGTGTTTGCAGCTTAGTGTCTAGCTCAAGGGGCACAAAATAAATCAGGAGGGGGAGGAAAATGTCTAGATCCAAAATCTTCTAATTGCATCTGTTTTTCTCCTTCTACTTCTCTCCCCTTCTCTCCCCATCTTCATCTCACCACCATTGATATGACAGATTTGGAAATGTTTACAACTCTGTATGGCAGAGGCAATCTCCTCGGCAATCTTCTCAGGTTGTGTTTCTCTCCTGCTTGAGGATGCAGAGTGCATGGAGAGTGCATTGGGGTCAGTCCCTGGTTTAGCTGGGACCACCTGACTCTGCCCACTGTTAGGGGGAAAGGATGTCCTGAGCAAACTCCATGAAGGTTTTGTAGACTCCACCCCCACTCCAGACCAAAGCCATCAAGACACTGGAAATGACAAATCCCATCATGACCAGAGGGAGGTTGCTGGGACCTGAGGGTGGGGTTAAGCAGTCAGGTTTGGTATAAAACCAGACACGTGGGCCTTGGGTCGCTCTCTTGGCCTCATGGCTCTTGGCTCTTTGCCAGCTGTCAGTGTGCCATTGGGATTCTGGGTCAGTGTAAGGGGTAGGACAAATTCATGCGTTTATCTCCCTCTTTTTCTTCCTGAGTTATTCATTTCTTCATTTTTCCCTTTCTTTTGTAAATAAACCTTATATTAACCTTTTGTGTGTGCCTGCAGTTGAGTATTAATAAGTCCCTTTTAAGGGCGCAGGTGAGGACCCACCGTCATGCAAGCATTTTATATCGGGGTTGCTCTGTAACCCCACAACTTAGAAAGATGCAATCTGGAGGAGGAAACAATACCTCTGTTGAGAACAATTGCCCTTGGCCTGAATTGGTCAAACAAGGTTTATTGGGAAAGGATGAAGGAAGGAAGGAGGAAGGAGACAAATATACAAAGGATACTAAGTAAACACAAGTTAAGGTATGACCTGGTATTGCAGGGGAAAGACACTGTCAAAACAGGAAAACCCTAGGCATGCTTTAAACACAGGCTGATGGAAACTTCTGCTTCAAGGCAGAATACAGAAGTTCATATTCAACAAGTGTGCCTGACACCATCCTGGGGGCTTTCACAGACATGGGCTCATTAATCCTTCCATGAAGCCCTGGCAAGGCCAGACTGCTATCTCTTTTGTGCTCTGAGCAAACTGACACTCAGAGGGATCACTGTGTCTGAAAGCTAAACCACCCCAAAATGTCCAGAGCAGAAATTCTGCAATATGTGTCATCTGGGCACGTGGAGCTAAGGTCATTGGGCTTCAAGAGCCCCGTGGGCTTCTTTAACAATGAAGATCACCCAGATAAGGGTCATCTCAAGAAGTAACCTTTTTATCAGAGAATCCTTTCTTAAGGCAAATATCTAAAGCATGTGGTTTTGTCACATGAGTCACCCTCTCCTTATCTGTCTCAATGAGTCCCCCTCTTCTCTCCTGGATGCTCTAGGCCCTTGTCTCATTCCTTAGTACAAAAATAAAAACCCTCAGTCAATTTCATGTAATTTAAAATTTACAGCCATGTAAATTCTCCATCTATCTGTAATTAAATTTGTTCTTTTTATCCTATAATCTGTCTGATGTTCATTTGCTTGCTTGACCAGCTGTAGAGGACCCTGGAGGGGAGGGGGATAGTTCCCTCCACCCCTTCAAGACCAAGGTGTGACTCCTAAGATTCAGTCGTCTGGCTGCATGACCAGTGCGTATCCACATTCCACAGAAAAGATGAAATGATCGTTCTTTCAATTACCTGACACTATCATCAACCAGGCCAACGCAGATGTTAACATGGCAGAAAACTGGGAGGCAACTCCCTGTACTATTTTTGTGACATCTCTGTAAATCTAAAACTATTCCAAAATAAGAATTTTATTTTCAAGAAATAGACCACCACATAGAAGTATGAGTATTTCCAGAAGGGAGGTAAAGCAAGTCACTTTCTCATCTTGCTCTGCTGCCCGTTTCTGCACTGGCAGGCAGTAGTGCAGAAGCATTTCTGACACTTCTGGGTAGATACAGATGAGCAATGAAAAAGAGGGATGCTGTTCAGTGATGGCTTAGGGTCCTGATTAGACTGGAGGGTCAGAGAATATAATACACAAGAATTTTAACATTGATTTATGGTTAACCTAGTAAATTATGAATTTTTTAAAAAATTATTTATTTATTTATTTAATTTATACAAGCACTGGGGACAGTCAGAAGCGAGCGAGGGTGAGAGAATTCACCCGAGCCAGAGCAGGGAGCAGAGCAGGCAGAAGGACCGAAGTACACTGCTGAGGGGAGCAGCAGGCAGCAGGAGAGGTCTGCGCGCCATGTGGGACCCTCCTCCGGTGGCCGGGGAGCAGCCGGGGATGGAACCAGCGCTGCAGAGGCTGCGGGCAGCTTTGCAACCCAGCACTCAACTGGTGCGCCACCGGAGAGGCCCTAGTAAATTATGAATATTAACTTGATATGTCGAAACTGCTTTCAGTTGGGGGTGTGTCTTTTGACTTTGAAACCTCTTTTACCTGGGGGTATCTTTTGGCTTTATCATGTCTTCGTCATAAAAAAGTCTTTGATAATAATATTACAGTTGGCAGCTTTCTTCAATCTATGACAGAAAAAGACTCATTTTGGGGGTAGTTTGATTTGGGGGAAGCGTGAAGTGCTTTGAACTCAGAGATCTGGGTTCCAACCTCGGTTAAATGACCTTTTAGATGTGTGGGCTTAAACAGTTAGCTCACAATCTCTAAACTTCAGATTCCTTTTTCTATACAACTAATATACCCAACCAGATTGTGGCACTAAAATACACAAATATATAATGTTTACTGTGTGTTGTATGCACTTAGGAAATAAATATATGGATGAATAGTTAAATACAAATAAGACTTAAAATTTCATATCTATTCTTAATTAAAAAAAAAATTAAGTACTTGTAGTGGGAAAAGTCTTAAGCCCATGAACATTGCAGTATTATTTGCAATAGCTCTGAGTTGGAAAACAGCCTAAATGCCCATCAAAAGATGACTGCATAAAGAAGATGTGTTACATACACACATGGTAGAATACTATTCAGCTACGAGAGAGAGAGAGAGAGAAAGAGAGAGAGAGAGAGAGAAAGAGAGAGAGAGAGAGATGAAATCCTGCCATTTGAAATAACATAAATGGACCTGGAGGGTATTTTTTTTTAAGATTTATTTATTTATGCATACAAGAGCTGGGTTGCAGGCCAGAGGTATGGGGAAGGGGTGAGAGGATTCACCAGAGACACAGTGGGGAACAGAACAGGCAGACTGACTGAAATACACTGCTGAGGGGAGCAGCGGGCGAGTCAGGAGAGGTCTGCTGCGCCATGTGAGTATCTCCCTGGCCAGGGATCAAACTCAGGCAGTAGTGGCTTTGGATAGCTTCACAGTGCTGACACTTAATCCCTTGCCCCATCAGGGAGGCCCTGGACCTGGAGGGTATTATTATGCTTAATGCAGTAAGTAGGGTAGAGAAAGATCAACAACAGTGAAACATGACTTCACTAATATATGGTATATAAATTAACAAAATAAGTAAATGAACAAAATGAAACAAAATAAACTTAAATTATAAGACCAAATTTGTGGTTACCAGAACAGAAGGGGGGAGAGGGTGACCGTGTCATGTAAAAGGGGTCACTTGAATGATGAAGAACAGAATTGGACTTTCAGTGGGAACTTAATGTAATATATATAGATGCTGATTTATAATGTTCACCTGAATCTTACCTAATGTTATAATGCAATGTTCTTTCAATAAAAATATTTTAATAATGGGAAAAATCTATTAGTTAAAAAGAAATAATACAAATATCTATAGGACTTTGAGTCAACTCGGGCAGTGCTTTCAGTCAGTCCTAAGCAGGTGGGGCATCCAGCACCAGGGCTGGGTATTGCCTGTCACACTGATGTGAACAGCAGCCATTCTCCCTTGAATGTTGGTTGTGAGCAGAACCAGATGCCCCTTGCTGCTCAGAGCTGGAGCAGCCAGTAGAGAAGGTAGAACCATTCTACTCAGAGGTTAGGATTGTAGCTGTGATTTGTCATGAGGCTTTAAAAATCTTTGCCCTCTGTCTTTGAAGGGGTGTTAGGATGCTGGGAGAGTTGCATGAGGAGAACAAACCATGATCAGGGACAGTGCCAAGTTTTACTGGAGGAAGTAGGTAACCCAGAGAGGGTATCATGTCCCTCTTCCATGTGGGTGTTACCTTCCAGTGAAGCTCAAAACTGTCTTCTCCTTTGGATGGGCCAAGCATCCCTTTTATTAGCTATCCATTCACCTGGCTATTCTCTTAAAAACTTCACCTGTCAGTCAGAGAAGCAAAGGCAGACTACTGACCTAAATTTATTAGCTAGAATCTGGGTCCCCGAGTGGCTGTGACCTGGGTGAAGACCTGCTTATCATTCACTTAGTTTTCTTTTCTCTCAAGAGCTCAGGCCTCACAATCGAAAAACGCCAAAATTGTCAGAGAGAAGTCCACACTTGGGACAGCTCTTCTTTGATAAAAGGTGTGAAGGGGCAGGAGGTGGGACTAGGAGTGAACAAGATCAGTCTGAAGTTAAATCAACTATTTAAAAATATGTTGAATGAGCAGCTATTTAGGTGGAGCCCAGGAATGTGAATTTTTAGAAAGGTCCCCTCGATGAGTCATAATCAGCCAGGATTGGACACCATGATTTACTAGATCCTCAAGGAAACTTCTTGCTTTCCCATACCATTTTTGCCTGAGATGCCTTCAATATTTTGCATTCCCCCACAAATCACTTGATATCTGGGAGCAACAAATCCACCTTGGCCATGTCTGCTCACGGGGTGGCCCTCAGACCAGCTGAGCTTAGACTTACATACTCTGGAGTCCAGCCCTAGCTCTCCTGAATCGACAACTCTACTTTACCAGGCGATGTGTGAATGCTGAAATCTGAGAAAGCACTGATTTAGATGACTGGTTCTCAACATGGCTGTCCTTTGGGATCATCTGGAGAGTTTTTAAAAAATACTGATGTTTGAGTCTCAATGCAAGGATTAGTTTATATTTCCCAGGTGATTTTAATGTGCAGTAAAGCGACAACTGGATAAAGGGTTTAGAATAAAAGGCTAGATAGGCCTTTTCTTTTTAAGAGGAGAGGGTTATAACAAGGGCTTCTGTGTATCATTGTTGGCTTGTTTGTTTTTCTTCATTAAAATGGTGAAATTATTTGGTGGTATGGGTAAACCAGAGGAAGAACTAAGAATTCTCTTATGTACAGGAGGGGCTCTGAAACTGTAACAGGGTGGTCTCCAGGAAAGGGGGAGATTCCAGGTTTCCTGCCCCACCCAAAAGGAGGGTGGAGCTGAGCAGAGAGAGAAGAAGCTGCAGAGGAGACTGAGGAAGGAAGGAAGCAGGATGGAGCCAGAAGGAGACCTGGAGGAGGCACATGGAGCCGAGAGACACGTGAAGAAACTGCTCTTGCCTTTTGGTCGTGGACTGGGTGACACAGATGTGGGTGAGAGACCCATGGGGAGGTGACAATGGTGGTTTTTGTTTTGATTTTGCTTTTTGCTCTTTTCCCTCCAGACTTGTCTGGTTGTTTCTGATCCTTTCCTGTGCGTCCCCACTGGAAGATGCTTTAAACCTGTGGCAGGCTTTGGGGCCGTGCTCTGGGCCAATCCCATTTGGATGGACTTTTACCCACGAGGGGACGGGTAACTTTGGGTGCTTGATTTAGAAACTAGATTCTTTGTCTTTCCTGTATTGTTTCCTAATTGTATTAATGTTCCTTCTCATTAAAGTCTCATATGTTTTGTGTTGATTCGGTGGATGGCAGAACCTATTTAGAGCAGGCAGGTTTGGGGTGGGGGGGTCTGTGGTGCCCCTCTCCCTGCTTCGTAACAAAACCTTCCCAACAAATAAGACAGAAAGGGGGGTAGCAGATGTGAGGATAATAAACATCTCAACATAATTCAGATTTCTTCTGGAACTTGCAAAGATGAACCTGCACTTTCTGGGAGTAGCACCAGATTGTCCTCAGTCTTGGAGAGGCACACTTGAATCACAGAGAACACAGGAGACCCAGCCCCAAGGCGAATGTGTCTCTTGCTCACAGAAAATTGCTTTATGCTCTAGTTTAAGTGTGTTCTTTCTCTGTCAGAAACTTAGTTTGTATTGTGTGTCTACTGAGAGGCTGTGACAATCTATTTTGGAAAAATAAAAAAGGGTCTATGTAAAACTTCAATTTTACATAGGAATTGCAGCCTAACTTGATTCCCTCTGCATCAAAACTCTCCCAGAGCCTTTGTGCACTCCAGGGCCTGTCTTGACCACAACCAGTCTGGAAGATGAGATGGTAGCAGAGCCTTTTGTGTAGGATTATTGAGGTGGGAGTGGTGGGTTGGAAGACTGGGATTTCATTCATTGTGGTTGGGGTATAAGCCCTCTGATCCCCAATTTTCTCACCTGTATTCTATCTAATCCATTACTCTGAACTCATAGAGCAGTAGGACTGGGAGTGGAGATTGGTGAGACAGTGTGAGCAACACTTCACAAACACCATGAGGGGACCTTCCCGAATACACAGGGCGTGTGGTCTTCATCACAGCTGCCGGGACTTCATGGCCTACCCGGGGCCTCCTCCTGACAAGGGGCCTGGCTCTACTTTCACTTTGCCTTCAGCAGCTCTGTTCTCCAGCATGTTCTGGCTGACCCTGAGTAAAACATTAGGCCCAGAAAGCCTTCAACAATAGAAATTGCTCCAGGAAGGAGGCAGCTTTGATTGTTTGTCCTTTAGTGTGAGTGGTAACCTCTTTCCATACCACTCACAGGGAGGCTCATCTGAAACACCAACTCGGTTAACCCTCCCCGGCCACCTTGACAGAATGGGTGCTTCATTCTGTTTTCCTGACCACCTCTTCCTTGGGGGAGCCATGCTTTTCTCTAAGTGGGAAAATTATCTACAGAGGCTGCTGATACTTCCAGTGAGGTAAAGATGAGGGCTGTGGTACCTGTGTAGAACTTTCCCTCCCCCCACCAGCTGGGCCTCTCCCCTGCAGTCAGGTTGGTTTTCAGTGTGGGTTGTAAGGTTATGCGGCTACACTGGACATCATTGCATTGTGGGGCTGGCTCCCTGGCACCTCAGTGGGACCCTGGGAAGATTCTCTGTCCATAATATCAGTGGCTCCTCAGCAAAGTAGGGATGTTGCCTCAGAGAGATCTAAGAATTCTCTCACAGTTTAATAACACTGGAACTTTTTGGGAACTTACATCCCAGGAAAGGAAACAGAAAAAAAAAAAAATGCTGGTGAGAGTGTAAGATGCTATTTCAGAACAAGGAATAGTATTTTTGGGTGAATCTAAGGGAGTAATTTTGTGAAGTTTCAGACAGAAGGGACAAAAAAAAAAGTGTCCAAATGGAGTGCCCAGAAAGGGTTGGCAGAGCCAAAGGGAGGAGGTTTGCCTTGGAATCTTTCACTGAAACACTGAGCAGTGGCTTCAGGGGTAATCCAGCTGGAGCATAGGCTGTGATTATCAGAGCGCCCCTGAGGGCTGCCACACCCTAAAGGCGCAAAAGAAAACACTTTCAGCTCCAGACACCAATGACAACAGAGGAGACAGAGAAAGACAGAAAGGGATAGAGCCAGGAGAGAGGAACTCTGAAAACATTCTGCATGCTATTCATTTTTCAGGAAGTGCCGACTCTATCCTAGAGAATCTCTTAGATCCTGGGATAATCGACATTCTAATTTTGATAGATAAGGATTGATTTTTGACTTTAATAATAACAGGCCCCAATCATGAACATCTACGGTACTTCACTAAGCATTCATTATCCCACTTCCTTTCTACGACAACACTGTGAACTAAGCTGCACTGGGCATGGGATCGTGGAGCTGGGAGTAGGGACATTGAAGCCAGATCCCCAGGGTTCAGATCCTGTCTTGGAAACCTGGGTGACCTTGGATGTAACTTTGCTGTGACTCAGTTTCTTCATCTATAAAATAGCATTAACAATAACATCTAACTTAGAAGATTGCTGTGAAGATTAAGTGAGCTAACGTACTAAACACCTAGAAGATTAATTGACACTAAGTGCGTGCAGCTGTTGTCTATAACCATCAGGCATTGCTTGCTGATGTTTGGCTAACAATGGACCACATATATAACATGGTCCCAGTAGGACCTGCCTGTAGCCCGAGTGTGTGGTAGACTACCCCATCTAGATTATACTCCATGGCATTTGTGTGATTATACTCCATGGCATTTATACAATGATGAAACTGCCTAAAGATGCATTTCTCAGAATGTCTCCCAATAGTGGAGTGACACGTGGCTGTATGAGCATCATCCCCATTTTACTGATGAGGAAAGAGTCTAGAGAGACAAACTCTGTAGGTATAAGAATTGAGTTCAGCATCCTCTTAAATATTACACTACAATATCTATAGGTAGACTTATCCCAAATGGTGTATTATTTGTGGGGTTACTGTTTCTAGATTTCCTCTTAAAGAAATGTTTGTGACATTGCTAATAGGCCACCAGCAGGAACGTGTGGTCCATGGACAGTGAACTCCACTCACTGAGACCCAGACACAAGTGCCCAGAGCTGGAGCTGTATCTAGGCTGGATGAGTAGGAATCACGGTGTTCCTGTATCTACACCACTCAAAGCAACTAGGAACAGCCAGAACTCAATGTTGTATTCCAGTTTTCCAGAAACTTCCTTATGATTTCCTGGAAATATGTTTCTCTGTAGCCTCCAGGTCTCAAAGATATTAGTTTTCGAAACAATTTTAAAAGTACAGACACCTGGGTCCAACCCCCAGAGATTCTGATTTAGCTGGTCTGGGGTATGGCCTGGGTATCAACTGTTAAATGAGAGAAAAATGAAATTCTCTCTGTTTGAGCCTATGTGATTTTAGGTCTTTTATTGAAGCTGCTAAGCCTGTATCCTAGGAAATTCCTAGTTGATTGCTTTCAAGTAAGGGTGAATGGCACAGTCACCCAAAGAATTTAAAAAAATACAGATGCTCAGGACCACCTCAGCTCTAGCTAGTCAAGGTATGGGGAGTCAGACAAGGGCACCTATAGTTTTGGGGATTTTTGGTTATTTTGCTTTTAAGTTCTTTATTCATTGCTAATGGCAGAATGAAATTAAATACATTTGATTCCAGTGAGTCAAGAAGTAAAGGACCACGAGGAAACAGAGGGGAAATTGAGAAGCCCACATGCTCTAATTTCCAGCAGCAGGATATAACTGGCAGAGCAAGATGATTTCAAAAGGCTGATATTTTGAATCAAAAAGTGGGGCTTATAAAATGCAGATTTACAAATGTCCTTCTTTTAGTGTGAAAGGTTGCCATGGAGACCTATGACTATGACACCAAATTATGGCTTAAGAGCTTGTCAGTCTCCTTGCATTTAGCCAGGTACACTGCTGGGCCCCTGCTGCTGCAGTCTCAGGTTCTGGGTGGCACCTGCCAGGGCCTGGGGACATCAGTATGTATTGGGGGGAGGGGCAATGAGGAGTTCCCTCAACATGGAAACTCTTCCAGGGTTGAAGAGACTATATTCACTTCCAAAATGGATAATTAGGCAAAGCAAGCAGCATCTGTCTCCCCGAGATCGAAGGCTCTGCATTTCAAAACCTTCACATATGTGAACCCCAATCTGGCTTTGGCTGACAGGAGCTGTCTTTCAGAGTGCACAAACTCAGTTCACCCTCCAGACTCCAGACAAGTGGGAGGATCTCCCAGGGCCTTTATCTAGTGCTTGTGTCTGCTCATAAAAGCAACCCAATTAACGAAAGCCTTGGCATCCCTGTTGCTTTGCAGAGGGCATCCACGAAGCTAGTAATCACACATCTAATTGAAAGGAGCCCTTTTCTAAATCGTAGAGACCTACACCAAAGCTATATCTGAACTGGATCTTCTGCAACTCAGATGCCAAATATAGAAGCAATAGTAAAACTTGAACAGTGTGGAGATGGTATAAAGGAAAAAATTATTGCCTTGTACTTCATGAAAATATTTCCTCAGCTCCAAATTCTAAAATATCTACTTTCAGGATGGACAGTGAAGGAATGTGTCCTGACTGGTTGTGTGGAAGTGAATGTCCTCTTGTGGTGTGTTAATTCACCAGCTGTCATATAATTTCCTTCAGGATAAGGACTGGGTCTTTTATTTTGCTCACAAGGACTATTTCATAATGAAAACTGACTGGTTTGTAGGTTACAGACACATCTCTGTGAAAAGGAGGTGCCATTTTCCCCACCCCCACTTACCCCTAGTTGCTTTGGACTTTAAGTCCCAGTATGTCATGAATCAGTTTCTGAGTGATGGAATTACTTGGAACTAGGGTTGTAGCTGAGCAGCCAGGTGGACCTATACAATGTGGAAGGCCAGTGGTCCTGCTCTCTTGCACTCCAGTATTGCTGGAAAGGAGAATTGGAGATGACATATGGAGGAGAGACACATAAAGACACTTGAAAGAGATACTTGGAAGAGATGCTTGTGGAGCTTGTCCTTGGCAGAGACAATGGCAGCTGTTATCTTGTTTTGTACTTTGATTTTGATTTTTGAATCTTTTTTTCTGGCTCTTTGGGATTTGCCCAGCCCCACTAGAGATTACCTTTAGACCTGTGGCAGGCTTTCAGGCCTCAGTGGCCCTGCTTTGAGCCAGCCCTGTTTGCCTGAGCCAGCCCTGTTTGCCTGCCCCCAAGGGAATGGATAATTTTTAGAGTTTGGTTAGGAATGTCCCTTCTTGTCCCCTCTATGTACGCCAATTCTATTAAAAAGCTTTACACTAAGAGTATGCATTCTTTGCCTTTGTGCATAGAGATGGCCAAACTCCTTTAAGAATGTGTGCCCCTTAATAGTTTGGGGTCCCTGGGTGCCCCCTCTGTTGTGCACTTGTTACAGGGCAAACCCCAATGTAAAATGGGGTTGCCTGACTGTGGGTCCTCACCTGCGTGATCATGGGATTTGTAGTTCCCAGGGCCTTGATGGAGTGGGGGTGGAGTCCACGAAGCCTGTATGGAGTTTGCTCAGGACATCCTTTCCCCCTAACACACTAGCAGATATACTTGGTGGTGATGGAGGATAAGAATAGAAAAGAAAACTGAAAGGAAGGCTCCACAAGACCAGAAACCTGGCTC
Organism: Talpa europaea; assembly: GCF_964194135.1. Taxonomy (NCBI): domain Eukaryota; kingdom Metazoa; phylum Chordata; class Mammalia; order Eulipotyphla; family Talpidae; genus Talpa; species Talpa europaea. The sequence goes on from NC_140072.1 coordinate 91,159,626, forward strand.
ACACAAGGAGGTGGGGGTAGAAGAGATTAGCATAGCCATTGACATAGCTATGGAAACCAAGATCCTTAGACCACAGATGCCGGAAACTAGTATCCTTTGGCACATACTGGTATCCTTAGGCGGGTCGCCTAGATTACAAAGCAACATCCAAGCAGGTATCCGAGAGCACATTCAAAGGTAAAGATATGGAGATTGAGCCCATCTAGAATCTCTGGTCCCTTTCAGATTCTACATAGTTATCAAAAATTAGCAACCAACCAAAGATTCACAAGGAGTGACCCCTCTCAAATAGAAAAAGATTATATCAGTTCAGTGTCTGCACAGTCTCCACCTTTGACTATTGCTGGTGCCTCTTTTCAACAACTCTTTCTGCAGGGCAGCAGCTTCCTGCCTGCCTGTGACCTGTCAAGGATGCCCACCTGCACCCATGCAGGCCTTTCTTAGCAAACCTGTCCCTTCTGGGGCAGCTCTTCCTGCCCGCTTGTGTCTATGCAAGTGCCTTTCACTGCTTTATCCCTTCCCTAATAAACCTGTTCTTTAAATATAACTACTTTCGGGGCTCCCTGGTGGCGCAAGGAGTTAAGACACAACCTATGAGGCTCTCTGTGGCCACTGAAGCACGAGCTAGATCCCCAGCCAGCCAGGGAGCAACCCACATGGCGCAGCAGACCTCTCCTGTCTCGCCCGCTGCTCCCCTCAGCAGTGTATTTCATCAGTCTGCCTGTTCTGCTCCCCTCTCTGTCTCTGGTGAATCCTCTCACCACCACCCCCACCCCCCACCTCTGGCCTATACCTTAGTTCTTGTATGCATAAATAAAATAAATCTTTAAAAAAAAATAAATATAACCACTGTCTCTGTCTCGTGGAGAAACTCTCCTGGGAAACTCGCCGAGTGTCACTGAAATGGGAGCTCTGGTGAAACCTTTCCAAGAGTGAATTCAAGGACCTCGCACCCCAAACCCACAGACTCCAAAAACCACAACAGTGACACATGGCTTGGACTCTAGGTCCTTTTTCTCCCTCTGAGATTGTGATCCTAATGTGTCTGTGCCTTTGTGGACTTGACATCTCTGTGTTCTCTTTATTCTTAGAGTGTGAGCTGCTCTCGAGACACATTTTCAAGACAATCCCAGGTACTGTGCCCTCAGGACCTATTTTTAATGCCTATTTCTTGAAGTGTTATACAAAAGCTTTTCTTGCCCTCTTCCCAAAACAGAAATTAAAGTAGATTAAGAGGTGTGTGGGTTGAAAACTAGCCTGAAACACTGAATTTATCCAAAGAGAATTCGGTGACAAGTGCCTGAGGAAGACCAGCTAACTAATCATATTCCCCTCCCCTTCCTAATTGATACTCCAGTCTGGTCTGAGTGAATTGTTATGCCAAAGTCCCAAACAGTTGCTGCAGAGGACGCTAAAGCTCACTGAAATGTCTTCAAAAGCACATCCCCCTGCTTGGAAAATGCAGAGAGCGGAGCAAGCTAATAGACACAAGAAAGGAGAGGATGCCCGAGGTGAGCTTCATGCAGAGGGCAGTTCAACAGCTGCCACTTAATTCTCCACTTAATTCAGCATAGAATAGGCAAGTTCTAACAGAATAAGACAAGGCTAAATGGAGATTAAAGCAGCTCATAATTCCCAGGGCCGTTATCCTTTGGCAGGGTCACTCAGGAGCCCCTTTGAGGGGTGGCCTATGGCAGTCAGTCCTCGGCCTTGTGCTTGCTCCTGTGTGCAGAGGCTTTGTCATCACTGCTTCCAGGAAGGTTGCTCTGTCCAGTGGCAGTTTCTGAGAATGTTCCCGAATTAGCCAATGGCTACCATTCTTTTTGACTTTAGGAAATGCTACTGTTGTAGAAATGAATTCTAGCCTTTTACCCAGGCAGAGGAAGAACAAGTGGTACTTCAGGAATAGTGATGTCAGGAGAAGCTTTATTACTCATGCATGAGGTCCCAGACCTGGGTAGCCCCATAAGGTCTGAGCACGGGTTTAAAGACCAAGGGTTCCTTTTATGCACAACTGTGTCCATATCTGTTACATTGATAACATTGTTTTTCAGCAGGCACAACCATTGCTGCAAAGTCCCCAGACAAGGGGCGCAAGGCAAGGGGGGAAAGATGCAGGCATTCGGGGATGGCCTTGGAGAGAGAGAGACCAGCTTGGCCGGCTGCCTGACCTTGTAGATAAGAGTGCTGAGGCCCTGGCCATGAATTTTCAAAAGGGAAGGAGCTGTAAGTAAGCAAACTTGTTGATTATGCCTGCATTGGAGTGTTCATTGCACCTGGGCTGGAAGTTCTGTTGGAATCTTTATTATATTCATTTGCTCAATAATATATTTTTGCTTCACTACTAGGAAATTCCTTAGTATGCTGTGCCCGAGGTTAACCCAGGGACCACCCAGGCCCCATTGATGGCCAGCTGTGCCCGGGGTTAAGCCAGGTCCCCTGCTCACGGGCCTGTTGGAGCCAATCACAATGCGGGCTTCTGTTTTGTGGAGGGGGTTGAGAAGGGTGGTGGGTGGTCAGTGCACAGCAGAGTAACCCCAAGAGCTCTGACAGGCAAGAAGCCAGATGTAGGCTCCACCACTTGCTAGCATGTGACCTCTTTAAATCTCTATTTCTTACCTATGAAGTGGGATAAGGTCTAGTTTAACCCATGGGGTCTTATGAAAATTAAATAAATAGCACATATTGGGATTATCACAGTTCCAACTTTGTATAATGGGATTCCTTTTAATAAGAGCATTAGTATTATTTTGATTTTTAGGGACACAGAAACTGATTAATCAGAATTTGTGACTCATGACATCCACATTGGGCCTTCCGCCTCCCTCTCCCCTCCCCCCACCCCACATCAGAACTCCCATTTTTACCTACCATATTTGTCCACTTTCTTTTTTTATTTTCTATTGTTGCTGTTTTCTCATGCACATATTCACTTAAACAATAGATTGCTTAGTTTGACGTAGTTTTTGAACTTTGTAAGAAGAAAATTTTGCTCTGCGAAGTTTCTGGGACCTGATTCTTTTCTCTCAGTGTTACCAACATGTGCTATGCCAATGCTACGGACATTCCCCCATGCTGACCCGTGTAACTGTGGTTCATTCATTCTTCACTGTTGTGTTATATGCGGTTGTATAGACACAGTATGATATATCTTCACTCTCCCATTCTTGAGCATATGGGGCTTTCTGGTTTTTGTGGTAAATAGCTTCATTGAGATACACATCACATACTACATAGGTCACCTATTACAGGTGTATAATTGAATGATTTTTAGGATATTCTTAGAATAATATAACCATCACAATTAGCAATTTTAAAACATTTCCAACACCCTAAGAAGAAATCTTGTGTACTCTTAATAATTACTCACTAATCTCTTCAACTCGCCCTAGCCCGTAGCAACCACTAACCTATCTTCAGCGTCTATAAATGAACGTTTGCTCTGAACATTTCATATAAATGGCGCCACACAATATGTGGCCTCGGTGGCTGACTTTTTAAAAAAAAAAGATTTATTTATTTTTATACAAGAGCTGGGTACAGGCCAGAGGCGCAGGAGGGTGAGCGGATTCACCAGAGACAGAGCAGGGAACAGAACAGGCAGGCAACAGACATACACTGCTGAGGGGAGCAGCGGGCGAGACAGGAGTGGTCTGCAGCTCCATGTGGGATCCTCGCCCAGCTGGCCGGGATGCACCCGCACCGCAGGGGCTGCGGACAGCTTCACAGCGCAGTGCTCAACCCCCTGAGCTCAATGCGCTGCGCCCCTGGGGAGGTCCCGACTTCTTTCATTTAGCGTAATGTTTCCAGGTTCCTCCATGTTGTAGCCCAGGTCAGTGTTTCACTTCATTTGCCAAATAATAATCCATGTTTTACTTATTCTTTAGTTTATGGACAACCCTCTGGGTTGTTTATACTTTTTGTTTATTTATTTATTTATTTTATTTTATTTATTTTTTAGAGGCATGTTTTATTTTATTTATTTATTTGTTTGTTTGTTTTGTTTATACATGCACTGGGTACAGTCAGAAGCGCGGGAGGGTGGGAGAATTCACCAGAGCCAGAGCGGGGAGCAGAGCAGGCAGAAGGACCGAAGTACACTGCTGAGGGGAGCAGCGGGCGGCAGGAGAGGTCTGCGCGCCATGTGGGACCCTCCTCTGGCGGCCGGGGAGCAGCCGGGAATCGAACCGGCGCTGCAGAGGCTGCAGAGGCTGCGCACAGCTTCGCAACCCAGCGCTCAACCGCTGCGCCACCGGGAAGGCCCTGTTTATACTTTTTGCTGTTACAATAGCAATACTGTTAATAATATCACATCACACTATTTCCTGGGCACACATGGAAGAGTTTCTCCAGGGTATATTACTGGGGTGGAGCTGTGGAAATATAAAGAAGGCAAATAAATATTCAACTCCATAAGATAATTCCTTGTTGCTTCCCAAATATTTTAACAATTTATACTCCCATCAGTAAAATAAAAGATACCATTGACCCACATCCTTGTTAATATTTGACATGGTCAGAACTCCTAGTTTTTGAAAAGAGTGTTTCATTTACTTTATTTTGTAGTCAAATGACTGTCTGCATTTGATTCACTGTCTGATAATAACATTTGAACATCAGACAGAACAGAGATTCACTTGTCACTGAATCCAAAGAGATTCACCTGTCCAGGCCTCCTTTCATAATTATTGGTTCTCTTCTTAATTGTTCTAGCTTTTGCTTCCTGACCCAGAACTCTAATGTTACTAATGATAAGTCTTTCTGTACTTGTGTACTGGATGGTCCCTCTAGCTCTTCCCAGGCAGAGGGGAGAAAAAGGCTATCCTGTCTGCTTGATCCTAATGATAAACACCTCTCTCTCTCTCTCTCTCTCTCTCTCTCTCTCTCTCTCTCTCTCTCACACACACACACACACACACACACAAACATTCTTACCTGAGGCCTCTGACCACATCCAGACAGAAGGATGATGTCTAACCCAGCGAGGAAGATCCTGCTCTCCATTTGCAAAGGTTCATTTTGTGGGTTCCAGAAAGGAGGGAAGCTCAGGTTTGCTTCCCACCTTTAGTCACCCCTCTCCTTTGTCCAATCCATCAAATTCAAGTTACAATGAATGTAGCTATAATTCCCGTGCACTGAACTCTCTCTAGAATTTAATTTTATTTACTTACTATCTTTCCCATTAATTAAATTTCAACAGTAGTTTTTCCTCTAGAGGTTTCTCCAAATAGCTCCTATAATGAAGAAGTCAGTAAAATAAAAGATGAAGAGATTACCACTCAAAGTCAGGAGAGATAATAGAAGTGGAAGAGAGAATGCAAGCAGTAAAATGGTAAAGGAAGGGAAAGTTTTAAAGACTGTGGTGGACGAGGACATGTCCCTGCAGGAAGGACATGCTGCCCAGCCATACTCCTTAGAGTCAGCAGCAGAGGGCCATCTGGCCAGCGACCTTCCTCACGTCCAGTGACAATGAAGAGAGATCAGGACTGGCCATTTCAGCCCGAACCCCCTTGGGTTGGTCAAGTCTTTATTTTGCCTGCGTGGCTGTTCCTTGGACAACTCCTGCTTCCTAATGATCCCGCCCCGCAACTGTTTCCATGCTTGTTTCTGGAGAACCTATTTTTGTGAGACTATTTAGCCAATCTCACATTGTCTAGTATATAGGTTATTTGCAATATTTTGAAAAACATAAATGGCTGAAATCAATATCCTTGAAATTATGTCTTTCTCATATCCTATGACAGGAGCTAGCCTCAGAGCTAAAATGGGCTAGCACATTTTAAAATGTTAGGTACACTTTAAGTTGTTTATTACTTATTGGCAAATTACCCCCAGACATTTAGAGCCAATTATCATATCCATCATAAGTGCATAAGGGTTGTAACGTTGTCACACAATGAAAAATACATACTTTGATCTTCATCTATGTTCCCAGTTCCTTGTATTTCCCTGTATAGTTATAATGGCATCTTTTGTTATAATATTTGATTCATTCTCAATTTCTGAGATAGTGCCAGAGGGAGAAAGGTGAAACGGGTTTTATTATTATTATTATTCATAACAAATAACTATCACACCTGAGTTTATGTTAATGTGGTGACTTTTGGAGAGACCAAAGTTTGAGGGCTGGCTGCCAGGGAATCTATGATGCAATTAGAAGGTTGACCTTTCAGCCTACCCTCTGACCTCAGGAGGAGGGGCAGGGTCTAGAGTTTGATTCACTGACCAATGACCAACCAGATCTAAGTAATGAAGCCTCCATAAAAATCCTGAGCCATGGGATTTAGGAAGCTTCCAGGTTGCCGGAGATGCTGGGACAATAGCACACCCAGAGTGTGGATAGAAACTCCAGGCTTCTTCCCATACATCTTGCCCTTTGCTTCTATTATACCTGCCTGTTCCTGAGTTATATCCTTTTGTAATAAACTGATAATCCAGTAAAAAAAATATTTCTGAGATTTTTGAGTTGTTCTAGAAATATCAAGCCCAAGGAGAGGGCAACTGGAACCTTCAGTTTATAACTGGTTGCTTAGAAGCCCAGCAGGTAATGTGTGCTTGAGATTGGAGTCTAGAGTAGGGACAATGAAGGGCTGAGGAGGAATCTTGTGGCACTGAGGCCCTAACCTGTAATGTGTCCATATAGATAGTGTCAGAATTGAGTTAAGCTGTAGGACACCCAGCTGGTGTAACAGAATTGCTTGGAGTGGGAAAACCCCACCCAGGTGACCAGAGGTGAAGCTTTCAGCGAGTAGTGAGTAAAGGACCTAGCTATCCCTTCTAAGGGGATGGAGAGAAAGAGGGTCTAATTCTCTGAGTTCACATTTCATGTTTGTCAAGTTTTTTCATGTGTGTGGAGATGGTTATATTTTCATTTTCATTTCCTTGATTATCTAAGAAACTGAAAGAAAAATAAAGGGGGAAGCCAACAGAAGATAATGTTGGAATAAGGACAAATTTCTGTAACAGCTTTGTTGATCTATAATAAACTATGCATGTTTAAAGTGTCTGACTGGGTAAGCTGTGAAACCACATAGTAAGGGAGATAATGAACATGTCCATGTCCCACTGAAATTTCCTCCAGCCTATTAGTAATCTACCCTCTCATTCCCCGCACCCAACTACCCACCAGTCCCCAGGCAACCACAGCTTTGCTTTGTCACCATGGATGTCTTCACTTTCAAATATTTTATATAAAATAAATAATATAATGTGAACTTTGCTTTTGTCTAGCTGTTTCACTACACAGAAATATTTTAAAATTCATCCAGGTTGTTGTATGGATCAATAGTTCATTCCTTTTTAGTGCTAAGTAGTATTCCATTGTATGAATGTGCCACAATTCGTCCATCCTTTTGACCACCGAAGGAAATTTGGGTCATTCCCATTTTTTGGTTTTTATTAATTAAACTAATATAAATATTCATACTGCAGAATGTATCTGGACAAATGGTTTTATTTCCCTTAGGCAAATAGAGTGGCTTGGCTACGTCACATGGTTTAGATGTTTCAGGGAGTAGGGTAAACTGATTCTCATTATTTCATGTTACCAGAGACTCTGAGCATTTTTTGGAGCCACAATTTTAAGCAGATAAACTGAAGGTAGGCTTCCTTATGTTCAACATTTTTAAAATGTTTGCGTTTCTATTTCATCTTTTTGTTTGCCCTTACAAGGAGTTAAATACTCCTTCTCATGCAAGGATATTCAACTTTAGCCCTTGTAAAGGGATAGGAATGGCAATCTTTAACTTCAGAAATTGTAAAGTATATAGGGGTGAGTTGAGGTGTGCCAGGCTGTAAGCTTTAGCCTGTACTATGTTAGTACATTGCTGGACATGAAGCTGCCGTCCTTATTGTAGTCCCATAGTCCTTTGAGCTTGGAGTGGGAGGTAGGAGGAGAGGTGGGAATAACCTGACTTCTATTATCATATAGATTTTATTTTGTGAGTCTTTCTGGATGTGCAAATACATCATTGAAGCTAAAGAAAATGTTTGGGGTTTACCAGTGGGCCCAGGATCGCCAAGATACCTGAGTTCCAAGAAGTTCTGGGCCTTGCTTTGTATCCATGTCACCCCCTTGCCTTCAGTGGATTCTTAATCAAACTAGAAAAGATATGAGGGCCTCCCCAGTGGCACAGCGGTTGAGCGCTGGCTTGCGAAGCTGCCTGCGGCCTCTGCAGTGTCAGTTCCATCCCCGGCCACCAAGCGAGGGTCCCACATGACACGCAGATCTCTCCTGCAGCCCGCTGCTCTCCTCAGCAGTGTACTTCGTCACTCTGCCAGTTCTACTCTCTGTTCTGGCTCTGGTGAATTCTCTTACCCTCCCACACCTCTGACTGTATCCAGTGCTTATATAAATAAATAAATAAATAAATCTTTAAAAAAAAAAAGATAAGATATGAGTGGTTTCAACATACCAACCAGGGACTATGGCTTATGAGCCTATGTGCAAGGTCCATCACCCTTCTGGCTAAGAGACAGTTTTCACTTTATTCCATGACACTCACTACCTAGCAGACCCTGCCGCATCACTCTGTGCCTCATTTCAGTGTCACTGTATCCTTGAATACATAGCTATCATTCCCATTGCATATTTAAAGAAGCTAATGTTCAAAGTGGTTAAATTGCTTGCCCAGAATCATTTCTTTAGTGAATGGAAGAAGCAAGATTTAAAATTCAATTTGAAGTAATAACTGCTGAAATTTTTTCCAAAATGAATTATAGGCACCTAGCCAAAGGGGCTCAGGAAGCTCAAAAATTACAAGGCAGGAAAATACAAAAAAGCTACACCTAGGCATATCATGCTCGAACAGCAGAAAACCAAAGACAGAAGAGACATGTACAAAAAAACCTCCTTATAGAGGATTAAGGATAAAGATTGCATCAGACTTCTCTTTAAATCCATGCAAGCAAGAAGAAAGTGGAGTAAAATACTTAAAATGTTGAAAGGAAAAACCACCAATCTGGATTTCTCTACCCAGTGAAATTATCTTCAAAAGTGAAGGAGAAATACTTTTTCAGATAAGCAGAAGTTAAGAAAATCTGTTGCCAGAAGATTTGCCTTGCAAGAAATGCTAAAAGAAATTCTTGTGAGTGTGGGTTTATTGGGTTAAGGAAATTCTATGGAGACTACACCTGAGGGGGGGCAAATATTGTTTAAAAATGAACAATGAGGGCCTCCCCTGGTGGCGCAGCGGTTGAGCGCTGGGCTGCGAAGCTGCCCGCGGCCTCTGCAGCGCCGGTTCGATCCCCGGCCACCCGGCGAGGGTCCCACATGGCGCGCAGGCCTCTCCTGCCGCCCGTTGCTCCCCTCAGCAGTGTACTTTGTCACTCTGCCTGTTCTGCTCTCCGCTCTGACTCTGGTGAATTCTCTCACCCTCCTGCGCTTCTGACTGTATCCAGAATAAAATAAAATAAATAAATAATAAATAAATAAATAAATAAATCTTTAAAAAAAAAATGAACAATGATGTAAAATATAAATTAAAAAAATAAATTCTTGTGAGTGAAGGAAAATGCTATAGGTCATAAACTCAGCTCTACATAAAATAAGAAGAATGTAAAATAAAGAGTTAATGAAGGTAAAACGAAACATCTTATTTTCCTTATTCTTAATTGATTAACAGATTACACAGTTTATTCAAAGTAATTATAGTGAAAATGTATTGCACAGTTACAGTGTATTGGTAAATCATTGAATAACAGCAATTTATAAAGAATGGATACAGCTTGTTGCAAAGCTAAACATAGTCTTACCATTCAAACCAACAGTCACTTTCCATGGTATCTACTCAATATGTATACCCAATATAAACATGTCCATACAAAAACTTGCACATAAATGTTTATAGCACATTTATTCATAGCCACCAAAACTAGAAACAGCCAAGATGTCCCTTACGAGGTGAATGGATAAACAAACTGGTTTGTATACATAAGGAAATACCAGCAATTAAAAAAATGAACTATGAAGTCATGAAAAGACATGAAAGAAACATATGCAGATAGCTAAGTGTAAGAGGTCAATCTGAACAGGCTATATGTCTTGTTTCCCACTATAGGGCTTTCTGGAAGAAGAAAACCTATAGTTTTTTAATAGTAAAATGATTAATGTTAGCCAGGGATTTCAGGAACATCCAACACCAAGAGTGAATCTTACTGTAAATTATGGAGTTTAGTTAATAATAATATATCAAACTGGTCCAACCACTATGGAGAGCTGTGTGGAGATTTCTTGACCTACTAAAGATAGAGCTTCCATATGATCCAGCAATTCCACTCCTAGGTATTTACCCAAAGGACACAGAAACATTAATTCCAAAGGGCACCTGCACCCCTATGTTTATAGCAGCACTATTTACAATAGGTAAGCTATGGAAACAATCCAAATGCTCAAGAATAGATGACTGGATCAAGAAGATGTGGTACATATACACAATGGAATATTACTCAGCAATCAAAAAAGATAAGCACATGTAGTTTGCAGCAACATGGATGGAGCTAGAAGAGATCATGCTCAGCGAAATAGATCAGAAAGAAAAAGAAAAATACTGGATGGTCTCACTCATAGCAGGAATTTAGAAAACCTAAATAAGGGACCAGGAAAAAGACTAATTAATACAAAGTAAAAATCAAAATCAACAAGCAACTATAAACCAGAGACACACTACAGGGGGGAGAAAGGAGCGGGGAGAGGAAGAATTAGGGTCAAAACAAGAGGGGGTGCAATTGTATGGGGAATATAACCAAAATGAAAATGCATACATTGTGCAAAAATGAAAAATGATATAAGAATTATATAAAATAAAATATTAAAAAATTAAAAATAATATATCAATATTGGTTAATTAATTGTGACTATTAGTTACAGTCAGTCTACCACACTAATCCAAGAGGTTAATAATAGATGAAAAAGGCTGGGGAAAGGTGGGAGTGTGTGGGGAGGGAGGTATATGGAAACTTCATGCTATCTGCTCAATTGTTTTGTAAATCTAAAATTGCTCTAAAAATAGTAAATTAATTTTAAGTAGAAAGTAAATAAAAGCATTTAGGAAAATCAGCTACACATGAAAATGACAACCATCCTACCTGCTTCCAAATCTCACTCTTGCTCAAATAACTTCAAATCCCACTTGACTTGGTCATCCACCCCAGCTCACGGCACAATGCTGTCTTGCAGAAAGTGGGATCCCACTTCCATCCATAACTCAGAGGTTCTCCAAATGCAGTCTGCATAAAGCTTGTTAAACATGACATTCTGCCTCCACAGGTCTTGGCTGGATTCTGTAGCTGCATCATAATGAAAGTCCCTGATGCCCCTTGGGGAATGGATACAGATGTTTTGTTGTTGAGGGGCCTTGACTTGCCACAGTGATATTACCCACTCCTGGGTTTCAGGAAGAGAGTTTTTGAAAGCTGCCATGGTGCTCTTCCTGAAAGCCTAATTCATCATGCCTGCCTGAAAAATCCTTGCCTTTGGAGAACCAAACACTGGGTTTCCCCAACTGCTGGCCTTGCTGTGGTCCCATCATGTTTTGTGTCAGGGCTGTGCAAATCATGGTTATTTATTTGGCGATGGGATTGGTCATACTAAGAAGAGCTGGGCAGGACCCAGACACTAGGCAATTGTTAGTTTATTTGACATTAACTTGCCAAGTAACCACTGTGGACTTTGAACTATATGCTAAATAGATACCCGGGCACGTAATAAGGAACAAGACATAGCTCTTGCGCTCATAAAATTTAACCTAGTAATAAAGCATACAACTAAACACTAAAGTGTGAGGTGTGTTCTGGCAATGGGCTTGCAGAGTGCTGTGGGAGTGTGTGCAAAGACATTAACTAATTCTTTGAAGCAGATGTTCTGGATGGAATCTCAGTGGCAGGTGGCAGGCAGTACCTATGCCAGGGATAGGCAGGGAAGCTGTGGCAGGTGGTTGAGGAGGCCTCACCCAGACAGAAAGGTGGCATACAGGGAACCAGCAGAACAAAACAAGGGCGTCCCTCAGAACAGGTTAGAGAACAGCATTGGGGAGTCAGGCAAAAAGAAAAAGCATTGGCACCCAAAGGCCTTGATGGCTGGTGATCAAATCCCTCCCTCTCCAGGGAGAATTAGAGAGGGACTCAGTCCCTAGAAGAACCATGGAATGAGGATTGAGGGGAACAAAGTAAAGCTCTGGTCACTGGGAAAGATGGCTGGGGGTCACTCGAAAGCCAAGGCAGAGTCCAGATCCAAAGAACAAGGGCAAGACAAGGCCCAAGTCAGTAGGACTGACTTCATGTCATGCTGAACTGCTGGCCTAAAACTGCTGAATCTGTCCCTCGCCGAGACAACACCGGTGAGAGGGTATGGGCCTGGCTAGGACTATGCATAAGAAGTAAATACAACAGCAGCGCAGAGGGTACCCAGGTGGGAAGTCTCCTGCTCACAAGCCTGCTTGGGTGCTGGAACCCAGAGGAATTTAGGAAAAATGCCCAGGCCTGAGTCAGCCAGGGGGTTGGCATTTCCCTGTCCTAGCAGTGTTTCTTTTTGCTTTCTAGTCAACGATCCAATTCAGGTTCATGCGTTATACTTAACTGTCACATCTTTTGTCTTTTTAATCTCCATCAACGTGAAACAGTTCAGGCCTCTCCTTGTCTTTTCTCATGAACTTTGCTGTTTGATTCTGTAGCATGTCCCCTAACCTGAGTTGGGGAATGTTTCCTCATGCTGAGACTCAGACTACCCATTCTTGATAGGGCAACCTCAGAAGTGATTGTGCGCCTCTCACACTCCCCAGCATACACTATGCCAAACTACCCTGCCTCCTGAGACATTAACCTTGATCACTTGGCCAAGGTGGGGCTTGTCAGTCTCTTCCTCCACACAACACCACTTTACCTTATGATAATATGATTAATAAGTGATGTGTGAGAAGATACTCTGAGACTACCCCAGGGTTGTGTGTGTTTGTTTTAAGCAAATCTTTAACACCTGCCTCCTAGCCTTGACACCTCCTCAGCCTCTAGCTCTGACACTTTTCCTTCAGCTGTTGCCTCCTTGGCCTGACCATGAAGAGGGGGGAGGGGAATGAAATATCACTGGTAGTTTTTAAAGGCTTCCCTATAATTCTAATGAACATCCAGGGCAGGAAATCACTGCAGGAGAGGGCAGGTGAGAGTTTAAATTAAACTCCAATAGGAACACCCCATATTTGTAGAGGAATTTAGAGTTTACAAAATTTATTTAAATTACTGAGTTTTTGCAGTCATCCTCTGAGGTTAGAAGTATACCATGGTAGGGAGAAAAGTCTAGACTTGCCCCCTGTAGAATAATTCTGCAAGTCACCAAAGAGTAGTCAGGTCTTGGATCAGAAGACCTTGATTTTCATCCCTGATATTTGTCGAGTATACTTTAAATACATTTTCTTTAAACTGGGAGTGTGAAGCCTTTGTGAGTTGAGCAAAAGCAATCTTTTAAAAAAGCAGAGAGAATGTTATCTATTCCATGTAGTGTCAAGACAGTTCACTCTGGCTAGTAGTTAGTAAGATAACAAGTGTGAGTCTCCATCCTATGCTTACTGACAGAAACAGACCAGTCAACCTCAAATGTAAGAATTCATAGGTTTCCTGGAAGGGAAAATATCGCACCTTTGAAACAAGCAAATAGCAGGGCTTCAAACACTGTACTATTATATAGTGGCCAGTGTGGACACACCTTGAGGAGCGAGTTCAATATCTATTTCTCACAGAAATGATCTTGCTTGCCTGAAGTCCTCTAAGACCTTAGGCTTCTGCCAAACAAATAGGCGTCTTTTGTTTTTCTGAGTCCCTCACCTCCGTGGATCCTGATCACTGTCTCTCAGGGCTTCGAAGATAAAGAAGCTGAAAAGCAAGTTACTTTAGAAAACTACTGTTGGAAATAAATGATGGGTGAGTATCGCTTATGTGCATCAGAGGCAAATATTCTCAGTTCTGTGGTCTTTTTCACTTGTCGGCCCCATGAGGCCCTGGGGAAATTCCTGGCAGAAATGGCCCACTCTGAGTCCTTGTTCCCTATGGACACTCACTGCTGCTACATATAATACTTTATTTATTTATTATTTATATGTTTTTACATCATTGTTCATTTTTGTAAGTCTGATTTCTCCTCTCAGGTGTAATTCCCATAAAATTACCACCGCCAAGATACATCTGAACCGTCAGGTCAGTGTAGTCTCTTGTGCTCTTCCCTCCCCTGTCTTGATCCCTCTCCCTCCCCCTTTCCTGCGGAACATCTTCAATTTATAGTTTGCCTGCTAGTTTTGCCTTTTTTCTGACCCCATCTTTCGTTTCCCTATGTTCCTCCTTTTGCTGCACTATTTACGTATAACATTTTCAAGTAATATCTCCTAATCTGTCTTCTGCTTTGCTGGATTGAAGCCACACCTCTTCAGCCCCCTTCCTGATGGTATCAATGAAACTAAAATATAAAAATTCTAAAATGTAAAATGAAATGGCAGTTTAATAAAAACAATATCTAATCTCTAGCAAGTGCTTTCTTTGTTCATGGAATATTAGAGTAAAATTCTAGTGAAATGAATATTTGGACAGACTTCTCAGTTTTTTCCAATTAATTTTTATTTTGAGATAATTGTGGGTTCACATACAGTTGTAGGAAAAAGTACTAAGAATCAAAGCTGAGATTTGATCCCAAGTAGATTACCTGTAGTACCTACAGCTCTCCCAACACATTATACTTGTGCTGCAAAGTGCAGTAGGGATTGACTATCCTTTTGTTAGATCAACATTCCTCAAAATGTTTTGAAAAGCTTGTTGATAACATGGAGGAAAATGTGCTATGAGCCAAGTAAGTTGGGAAGGTTCATTTAACTGCATCTAATAAATTTCTCTGCAGTAGCTTTAAGTGTTTACTACTATATCAACATGTGTTTTGTGCTTCCAAGGAGGGAGATAGAATATGTAGCATTTCCCAAACCTTTTTTTTTTTTCCTTCTGGTGTTGGAGCATTTTACAGAACTTCTGTTCTTTGGAACACATTTCACAATACTCAGGAGAAGGTCATTCCACTAATGTGGCAACATATGTTTACAGAAGGTCAAGTTTCACTTTGTTTAATAAATCCAGTCTTTGGGGGAAATTATTGTGTATTAGGCTTTAAAAAATACAGAGAAACCCCATATTCTTCATCCAGTTTTCTCCAATGGCAACATCTTGCAAAGCTACATTACACCCAGTATATTCTTGTTGACAGCTTAACTATAGGAGACTTTCATTACAAGGATTCCTCTTGTTGCTCTTTAAATCAAACCACATTTATTTCCCTTTCCTCTTGATAACCCCTAGTAACCACTAATTCATTTTACAATCTGTAAACTTTTAGAATTGGTTTTTTCACTCAACATAATTTTCTGGAGATTTATCTTGATACCTGGTTGTGCCTATGGTTGGTTCCTTTTTATGACTAAATGGTATTCCATGACATGGATGCACCACAGTTACTCACTGAGGGACAGCTGAATTGATTCCAGTTTGGGCTCTTATGAATTAAACTGCCATTAACATCTGTGCACACACTTTTGTGTAAACATGGTATCACTGCTTTGGGATTAATGCCCCGAAGTAAAATTGCCAGGTTGCATGGTAGCTGCATATTTAGTTTTATAAAAAGTAAACAAACAAGGGCCTCCCTGGTGGTGCAGGGATTAAAATCACAGTGCTATCAAACTATCACCAGCCACTTTGACATGAATTTCATCCCTGGTCAGGAAACTGGCCCTCATGGTGCAGTAGATCTCTCCCGCCTCACCCATTGCTCCCCTCAGCAGTGTGTTTCAGTAGATGCACCTGTTCTGCTCCCCACTCTGTCTCTGGTGAATCCTCTTACTCTCTGCACCTTTAGCTTGCACTCCAGTTCCTGTATGAATAAATAAATAAAATAAATCTTTAAAAAAAAAAAAGCAAACAAACAAGCAGATAACAGAACACTTTTCCAGAGTGTCTCTACCATTTTACATTTCTCCTAGCAATGTATGATTGATCCAGTTTCTCTGAATCCTTGCCAGAATTTGGTGTCACTACTTTTTTAAAAATTTTAGCCATTCTGATAAATGTGTAGTAATATTTCATTGGGATTTTAATTTGTGTTTCCCTAATGGTCAATGATGCTAAACATTTTTTCATGTGTTTATTTGCCACATATATAGCTTCTTTGGTAAAATGTTTCTTTTTACCTTTGTCTACATTCTAATTGGACTGTTTGCTTTTTTACTGTTGAGTTTTGAACCTTTTTTATATACTCAAGAAACTAGCCCTGTGTTAAATACGTGATTTGCAAATATTTTCTCACATTGTAAAGCTTATCTTTTCATTTTCTTATAGGTTCTTTTGAAGAACAAAAATGTTTAATTTTTATGATATATAGTTTTTCCTTTCATGGATTATGCTTTTGGTGTCAAGACTAAAAAAATCTTTGCATAGCCCTAGGTCCCAAAGAATCTTCTTACATTTTTCCTAAAATTTTTGTAGTTTTACATTTTACATGAAAGTCTGTGATTCATCTTGTGCTAATTTTTATATAAGGTGTGAGATATAGGTCACAGTCTACTTATTCATTCGTTTGTTTGTTTATTTATGGGTATCAACTGTCAGCACCATATGTTGAAAATGCTGTCTTTCTTACATTGAAATGCCAGTGTATCTTTGTGAGAAATCCTTTGGATATGTTTGGTGGGTCTATTTATGGGTTGTCTGTTCTGCTTCATTGATCTATATAATTTATCTCTGCTAAATATATAGTCTTGTTTACTGTAACTTGATAATAAGTCTTGTATGTGGACAGATTGATACTTTCTGCTTTATTCTTCCTTTTCAAAATTGTCTCAGCTATACTAGTTCCTTTGCATGTCTATATGAATGTTAGAAAAATCTTATCTGTGTCTCCAAAAACTTTCGGTGGTGTTTTGATAAGGGTACCATTAAACCTATATATCAATTTGGGGACAATTGACCTCTTCACTGTGTTAATCTACCCAATCCATAAGCATATTAGGTTATTCTTGATTTCTTTCTTAAATCTTTTATAGGTGCCAGGACACAAGCTGTATAGATTTTTTTGTTAAATTTATACATAGTGATTCACTTTTTTTGAATAGTTCTAAATGGTATTGTATTTTTAACTTTCTTGTCCGCATATCTATTGCTAATATGTAGAAATAGGATTGATTTTTGCAGGTTTATGTTGTATTTCGCAGCTTTACTGAATACAGTTATTAGTTCTTGAAGAGTTTTTTTGTGGATTTCTTGGGATTTTCTATATAGACAACAATGTCATCTGCAAATAGGGATGGTTTTGTTTTTTTCTTTTTCGGATTTGTATTCTTTATTTCCTTTTCTTGCCATATTGCACTGACTAGAACTTTTTTTTTTTTATTTTAAATTTTATTTATTTTTTTATTAGATAATAAATTTTATTGTTATATTCCCCATACAATTGCAGCCCCCCCATTCTGACCCCAATCCCTCCCCTCCCGCCCCCGCCCCCCTAAAAGTGTCTCTGGTTCATAGTTTTTTGTTGATTTTGATTTTCACTTTCTTATAGTTATTCTTTTTCCTGGTCCCTTATTTAAGTTTTCTAGATTCCTGCTATGAGTGAGACCATCCGGTATTTTTCTTTTCTTTTTGGCTTATTTCGCTGAGCATGATCCCTTCCAGCGCCATCCATGTTGCTGCAAATTGCACGTGTTTATCTTTTTTGAATGCTGAGTAATATTCCATGGTATATATGTACCACATCTTCTTGATCCAGTCATCTATTTTTGGGCATTTGGGTTGTTTCCAAAGCTTAGCTATTGTAAACAGTGCTGCTATAAACATAGGGGTGCAGGTGTTCTTTGGAATTGATGTTTCTGTGTCCTTTGGGTAAATACCTAGGAGTGGAATTGCTGGATCATATGGAAGCTCTATGTTTAGTAGGTCCAGAAATCTCCACACAGCTTTCCACAGTGGTTGGACCAGTTTGCACTCCCACCAACAGTGCAGAAGAGTTCCTTTTTCTCCACACCCTCGCCAACATTTGTTGTTGCTAGTTTTGTTAATATGTGCCATTCTCACTGGTGTAAGATGGTATCTCATGGTAGTTTTGATTTGCATTTCCCTGATGACAAGTGATGTTGAACATTTTTTCATATGCCTGTTGGCCATTTGCATTTCCTCTTCAGAGAAGTTTCTTTTTAGCTCTTCTGCCCATTTTTTGACTGGATTATTTTCTTTGTTGTTGTTGAGTCTCATCAGCTCTTTGCAGATTTTTGTGATCAGTCCTTTATCATTAGTGTTGGGTGCAAAAATGTTCTCCCAGTTGGTGGGGTTTCTCTTTGTTTTTGTTATTGTCTCTTTTGCTGTGCAGAAGCTCTTTAATTTGATGTAGTCCCAGCTGTTTATGTTTGCCTTCACTATCACTGCTTTGGGTGATGTGTCTGTAAAGATGTCTTTGATGTGCAAATCACGTAGTGTTTCGCCTATATTTCCTTCTATATATTTTATGGTTTCAGGTCTTATGTCTAGTTCTTTAATCCATTTTGAGTTGATTTTTGTGTATGGTGTGAGGTAGTGGTCAAGCTTCATTCTTTTGCATGTAGCGACCCAGTTTTCCCAGCACCATTTATTGAACAAACTTTCTTTGCTCCAATGCATAGTCTTTGCTCCTTTGTCAAAGATTAGTTGACCATAAATCTGTGGGTTTATTTCTGGATTTTCTATTCGATTCCATTGGTCTGTATATCTGTTCTTGTTCCAATACCATGCAGTTTTGATGATTATGGCTTTGTAGTATAGTTTGAAGTCTGGGAGTGTGATGCCTCCATTCCCTTCTTTTTTTTCCAGGAGAGCTTTGGCTATTCGGGGTTTTTTGTGATTCCATATGAATTTCATCAATAATTGTTCTATTTCTTTGAAGAATGACATTGAAATTTTGATTGGAATAGCATTGAATCTGTATATTGCTTTTGGAAGGATGGCCATTTTCATAATGTTTATTCTTCCAATCCATGATATGTATATAGTTAACATTATGTTTATTATAAAAAACTTCATGGGGGAAGACTGAGTGCTTTCCCCTTAGGATTGGTAACAAAACAAGAGTGTTTACTCTCACCATTCTTACTCAATGTGGTGTTAAAAGTTCTAGTCAGCTTTCTTATAAGTTTCTAGTCAGCTTTCTTATAAGCTTTCTTATAAGCTTTCTTATAACAAAACACTCTTGTTTTGTTACCAATCCTAAGGGGAAAGCACTCAGTCTTCCCCCATGAAGTTTTTTATAATAAACATAATGTTAACTATATACATATCTTTACAGATATTCTTTGTTAAGTTGAGAGAGTTCTTTATTCTTATTTTTCTGAGGCCTTTATTATGATGGATGCTGAATTTTATCAAACTTTTTTTCTGGATTGATTGATATAATCATGTGATTTTTCTTTCTTGACTTATTATTATTGAGGATTGACTTTTATTTTTTTTTTTTTATTTTTTTTTTTTTTAAAGGAGGCATGTTTATTTCTTTATTTATTTGTTTTGTTTACACATGCACTGGGTACAGTCAGAAGCGCGGGAGGGTGAGAGAATTCACCAGAGCCAGAGCGGGGAGCAGAGCAGGCAGAAGGACCGAAGTACACTGCTGAGGGGAGCAGCGGGCGGCAGGAGAGGTCTGCATGCCATGTGGGACCCTCCTCAGGTGGCCGGGGAGCAGCCGGGGATCGAACCGGCGCCGCAGAGGCTGCAGGCAGCTTCGCAACCCAGCGCTCAACCGCTGCGCCACCGGGGAGGCCCGAGGATTGACTTTTAAATATTGAACCAACCAGCAATGAAATCTTCGCTGGTCATGGGGTATAGTTTCTGTACATAAAACTGAAAAAAAAAATCTTGTGCCAATCTTTTTTAAGGGTTTTGGCATCGATACTCACAAGATATGTTGACTTGTTTTCTTTTTTGTGTGCTGTTTTTGATATTAGCTTCAGAAGATTAATTGAGAAGTCATCCTTTTGTTGTGTTTCTGGGATACATTGTATAAAATTGTTACTATTTCTTTGAATGTTCAGTAGAATTCTCCTGCAAAACCATTTGAGCCTGTGTATTTCTTTTTGTGGAACTTTAAGTTTATGAATTAAATTCCCTTAGTAGTTACAGAGATATTAAAATTATTTATTTTAAATTGAGTTATTATAGTTTGTGCTTTTCAGGGAATTGGCTTATTTTGTCTAAGCTATTAAATTTCTGAGTATATGAAGAGTTGTTTGTAATATTCCATTGTTACTCTTTTGAGGTCTATAGGATTCATATTTATTCACCCTATTTTATTCCTGATAGTGATAATTTGTTCTCTATTTTTTTCTTTGTGGGTCTGCCTAAAGATTTACAATTTTATTGCACTTTTCAAAGAATCAGTTCTCTTGAACTTTTTCTAATATTTCCCTGTTGTCAATTTCATTGTCTTCTACTCTTTAGCATTTTCTTCCTTCAGTTTGTTTTAAGTTTATTTTACTCTTCTTTTTCTTGGTTCTTGGGATGAAAGTTTATATTTAGTATTGTAAAATTTTCTTTCAGCGTTGATTAATCTGTGCCCCACAGATCTTTGCATGCTGTATTTTCATTTACATCAATGCATTTTATTTTATTTTATATAATTCTTACATAATTTTTCATTTTTGCACAATGTATGCATTTTCATTTTGGTTATATTCCCCATATAATTGCACCCCCCCCCCCATTTTGACTCTAATCCTTCCTCTCCTCGCACCCCTCCAACGGTAGTATGTCTCTGGTTTATAGTTGCTTGTTGATTTTGATTTTTACTTTATTATAATTAGTCCTTTTCCTAGTCCTTTATTTAGGTTTTCTAAATTCCTGCTATGAGTGAGACCATCCAGTATTTTTCTTTTTCTTTCTGACTTATTTTGCCAAGCATTATCCCTTCTGGCTCCATCCATGTTGCTGCAAACTGCATGAGTTTTTCTTTTTTGATTGCTGAGTAATATTTCGTTGTGTATATGTACCACTTCTTCTTGATCCAGTCATCTATTTGGGGGCATTTGGGTTGTTGCCAAAATATTTTTTTTTTTTTAAATAGAGGCATGTTTTATTTATTTATTTATTTGTTTTGTTTATACATGCACTGGGTACAGTCAGAAGCGCGGGAGGGTGAGAGAATTCACCAGAGCCAGAGCGGGGAGCAGAACAGGCAGAAGGACCGAAGTACACTGCTGAGGGGAGCAGCGGGCGGCAGGAGAGGTCTGCGCGCCATGCGGGACCCTCCTCCGGTGGCCGGGGAGCAGCAGGGGATCGAACCGGCCGCAGAGGCTGCGAGCAGCTTTGCAACCCAGCGCTCAACCGCTGCGCCACCGGGGAGGCCCTGTTGCCAAAATATTGCTAGCTATTGTAAATAGTGCTGCTATAAACAAAAGGGGTGTAGGTGCCCTTTGGAATTAATGTTACTGTGTCATTTGGGCAAATACCTAGGAGTGGGATTGCTGGATCATATGGAAGCTCTATCTTTGGTAGGTTGAGGAATCTCCACACAGCTCTCCATAGTGGTTGGACCAGTTTGCACTCCCACCAGCAGGGCAGGAGAGTTCCTTTTTCTCCACATCCTCGTCAACATTTGTTGTTGCTAGATTTTTTAATATGTGCAATTCTCACTGGTGTAAAATGATATCTCATTGTAGTTTTGATTTGCATTTCCCTGATTACAAATGATGTTGAACATTTTTTCACATGCCTGCTGGCCATATTCATTTCCTCTTTGGAGAAGTTTCTTTTTAGCTATCCTGCCCATTTTTTGACTGGATTATTTTCTTTGTTTTTGTTGAGTCTCATCAGCGCTTTGTAGATTTTTGTGATCAGTCCTTTATCATTAGTGTTGGGTGCAAAAATGTTCTCCCAGTCGGTGGGGTTTCTCTTTGTTTTTGTTATTGTCTCTTTTGCTGTGTAGAAGCTCTTTAATTTGATGTAGTCCCAGCTGTTTATCTTTGCCTTCACTATCACTGCTTTGGGTGATATGTTTGTAAAGATGTCTTTGAGGTGTATGTCATGTAGTGTTTCGCCTATATTTCCTTCTATATATTTTATGGTTTCAGGTCTTATGTCTAGTTCTTTAATTTATTTTGAGTTGGGTTTTTTTTTTTTAAAGATTTATTTATTTATACAAGCACTGGGTACAGTCAGAAGCGTGGGAGGGTGAGAGAATTCACGAGAGCCAGAGTGGGGAACAGAACAGGCAGAGTGACAAAATACACTGCTGAGGGGAGCAGTGGGCGCAAGCAGGAGAGGTCTGTTGCACCATGTGGGACCCTCGCCTGCGGCCAGGGATCGAACTGGCGCTTCAGAGGCTGCAGGCAGCTTCGCAGCCCAGCGCTCAACCACTGCGCCACCAGGGGAGGCCCTGAGTTGGTTTTTGTGTGTAGTGTGAGGAAGTAGTCAAGCTTCATTCTTTTGCATGTAGCGACCCAGTTTTCCCAGCACCATTTATTGAACCATCAATGCATTTTAGATGTTTCCTTGAGATTTCCTTTTTGACTTGCAGATAATTTGTAAGTGTGCTTTTCAGTTTCCAAGTATTTAGTGAAACCATTCCATTGTAGTTGACGAATATACTTAATTGATATTAATTCTTTTAAATTTAGATTTGTTTTATGACCTAGGATATTTTCTATCTTGGTATAGAGTTTGTGAACACTTGCAGTAAATGTGTATTCTGCTGATGATGGGAAGAATATTCTAAAATGTCATCAACCTGTTGATTGATAAAGTTGTTAGTTCTTATACATCCCTGTTGATTTTCTGCCTAGTTGTTCTATTAATTATCTCAATACAGCTGTTGAAATGTCTGACTATAATTGTCAATTTGTCTATTTCTCTACTCATTTCTGTCAGTTATTACTTCGTATATTTTGTAACTCAGTTGTTTGGTGCATACACATTGAAGATTACTGTATTTTCTTTCTTTTTTTTTTTAAAGGAATCTGAATTTTTTTTTTTATTAAGGCATGTTTTATTTATTTGTTTGTTTGTTTGTTTGTTTGTTTTATACATGCACTGGGTACAGTTAGAAGCGCGGGAGGGTGAGAGAATTCACCAGAGCCAGAGCGGGGAGCAGAACAGGCAGAAGGACCGAAGTACACTGCTGAGGGGAGCAGCGGGCGGCAGGAGAGGTCTGCGCGCCATGTGGGACCCTCCTCTGGTGGCCTGGAGCAGCCGGGGATCGAACCGGCGCCGCGGAGGCCGCGGGCAGCTTCTCAACCCAGCGCTCAACTGCTGCGCCACCGGGGAGGCCCTGAAGATTACTGTATTTTCTTGAGGATGGGTGACATATTTATCATTATATGTAACATCCTTCTCTTTCTAGTGGTCTCCATTGCTCTGAACTCCATCTGATATTAGTACAGTTATTTTTGCTCTCTTTTTTATTGTTTGTGTAATGCATCTTTTTTCCCCAATACTTTTACTTTCTACCTGTTATATTATTATATTCAAAGTAAATTTATAATAGACAGCATGTAGTTGGGTCATGTTTTTTAATCTACTCTGCCAATATCTGTCTTTTAATTGGTATATTTTGCTCATTAAATTGAAGGTAACCATTGATATGTGAGGACTTCAATCTTCCTTGCGTGCAATGCTTTCTTGTATGATCTATGGGGACATTTTTGTTAACAACTTTGTAAATGCAGATATTTTTGTACTTCTAAGAAGGAGTAAATTCTACTTTGTATCATTCAGAGTTCTATGATGGTTTCTTATTACTAAGAAATTTATTTTAAAGAATAAATTAGTTCACACAATTGTGGGTGCTGGCAAGTATGAAATCTATAGGCAAACAAGCAGCACACAGAAAACCCAGACAGTAATTGCTATTGGAGTCCTGGGGCAGAATTTCTTTTTCTCCAAGAAACCTCAGGTTTTTCTCTCAAGACCTTAAGTGATTGGATGAGGCACCACTCACAGTATTGAAGGTAATCAACTTTATTTAAAACAACTAACGGTAGTTATAATCAAATCTGCAAAATATCTTTGCAGTAACAGCAAGATTAGTGTATCATTAGATAACTGGGCACTATAGCCTAGTTAAGTAGACACATAAAGCTAAGTGTTACACACTTCATATCACTTTTTTCCCCTATTTGGTTAAATGTGAAAGCTTTAATGAGGTGAAATCATGTTCTGGATGGTTGATTTTCTTTTCATTTAAAACATAGCAGGTACTGAATTGTGGGAAGCAGTGACTGTTGCTGTGTTAACCTATACCTATGCCTATAACCTATAACCTATAACCTATACCATTCCATAAACTTTTTGGGTAGGGAAAGTTTTTCAAACCTTTAATATGAAGCATAAACGAATGGCTATTCAAAGCCCTAATGTTGCATTTGGTATGTCTCAAGCATTTTAAATTAGTTATCTTTTATAGCCAAGATTTTTTAGTATAATTATTTTTAAAGATATCTTGACTCTACCAGTCAGAATCTAGTGCTGCTTGTGATGTCTTTTGTAGATAATACATAATTTATCCCCCTAAAAATTCTGTTAGTTTGCTGTGACAAATTTGTGACTTGTAAGTATGTGATGTGCATGATATTAAACTGAATCAGTGAGACATTAAAGGAAAAAATTGATCAACATTGAAAAAACTGATCGTTAATAGCCTCTTTATAAGGTAAAGTTGCTTCCAGATTTAAACTAGAAAGACATGAGGATAATTGTTTGAAAAATAATTACAAGCAGGGACTTCCCTGGTGGCGCAAGGGGGTAAGCACCGCACTATGAAGCAATTGCAGCCTCTGCAGCACAAGTTTGATCCCTGGCCGGCCAGGGAGCAAGTCACATGGCGAAGCAGACCTCTCCTCTCTCACCCGCTACTTCCCTCAGCAGTGTATTTCAGTCAGTCTGCCTGTTCTGTTCCCGGCTCTGTCTCTGGTGAGTCTTCTCATTCCCTGCATCTCTGGCCTGTACCCCAGCTCTTGTGTACATAAATAAATAAATCTTTAAAAAAAAAAAAAGAAAAAGAAAGAAAAAGAATTACAACCAACTATGTAGCTATTTAAATTTTAAAAAACTTGCATTATGAATTATTTATGCATTGTTCACGTGTGTTCATACTAATTATCAAACAGAAAAACAATGGTGAAATGTCAATTATAAAAGAAAAATATACCTCCCCAAAGTTTACCATTTCATTAGAGGAGGTAACACTTTTCCATTTAAAGCAATTAGAGAATTCAAGAAAATAAATGACTAAGTATAATTTATAAGCTATGAAAGGGAGAGAAAATTCAAGATGCTGTGAAACTAAAAAGTTACAGTATGGTGTAGAAGTGAAAGAAGATACAGAACAATGTGGAAGTGAGAGAAGGCACAGAACAATGTAAATACAGGATGTAGTGGACACATGGCCTGTGGGCCAGAAGCCTTATACTTGCACAAGAACTCAAAAGAGATGAAAGTTGAATAAGGATTTTTTTAAAAGATGGAAAGGCAGTAAACTGAGAGAAGGGGTAAAAGTATGGGAGAAAGAGTGTGAGATGAGCATGAAGGATTTATGTGGACCAGTGAATGTGGCTGGACGAAAGAGACACATGGATTGCTGAAGGCAGAGTCAGCCCACTGAGGAGAAGGTCACCGCTTCAGTGCTCTGATATGGAACCCTAGGGAGGCCTGATCCCATCTCAAATCAATTCATGAGGCCTCCATGTTGCCAGTGAAGATTTTCCATTCTCCCAAGATCCCAATAAAACTGCAAATAGTCCTTGTAGGAGGAACACACCACTAATACCTTACCAGAGATATATTCTGAGAAGAAGCTTCAAGGTGTTCTTAGGGTGGGGGTGGAGTCAGGAGAAGAGAAGTGGAAAATTTCAATTTCCCAGAGTCCAAGTTGCTTGACTGTTCTGATGAGGGGTTGGTGCAGAGAACCAATTGAGACTTGAAGATTGAGAAGAGCAGTGAAGGAGTTGTGATTAAAAGGCATAGTCTGACATAATTGGAGGAATAAATTAGAGGGAAAAACCATTCTGTGTAGAGTATGATAAATATTTGTTGAGTGAATGAATTAGTGACTGCTTGAAGGCAGGAGAGCAAGAAAATAGGCGATCTGTCCTATAAAGGACCATTTCACTCTACCAAGGTGCCGTGCAATTTTTTTAGGTGCAACCCTTTTTGAGGATATGACAATGTTTATCATTTCCTGCCTCAGAAAGTGGACATAAGCAACTATCAGTTACAGAGGATTGAGATTCAGAGACCCATCCCCATCACCAGGGAATAATTAGTGAAACCCTCCTGACCATCTTCAGAGATCAGGGGAATATTATAAGGAAGAGAGACTTTTCCATATGATTTCCCCTAGGAAAACACAAAGTCAAGGAGATGGATTTGGGCCATTATGCATGTGCCAGATGTCAGTTGCTTTGTGTCACTCAGAGAAAGCAGGGTCTCCACCTACAAACATGACTGGAAATTCAGTATCACTCATTTTCTGCCTTTTCCATTCCCAAGACTTGTAAAATTTCTGGGGTTAAAATATGTGTCTGTATCAGTCAGACACATCTCTTGGATGTCAGCGAGGCTGCCCATGTTGCTAGTCCTGCATTGCCTCACCTGGAGGAACTCACCTTGTAGCGAGACCAACATGGTCATTCAAACTCTGTCTGTCTGTCTAGCAGCTCCACCTACTCAGGCCCAGGTGCAGCTCTTGCAGCACGAGGAAATGATAACCTGGACCCTTTGTGACCAGCTCCTCAAAGTCATCCCCACCTTAGGATGTGCAGCTTCAGAGGGGAAATCTTTGAAGGGATCAGTTCCCTGAGAAACCTATAGCCCAACATCCCCTTTGCCCCATCTCCTAGTATCCAACTACCTCCCTCCAGATTGGCTGATTCCTTCTGCAACTTAGTCTAACTCATTTCTTTCCCTTCTGAAAAAATCCAGCCCACTCCTTGTAGTAGTCTGCATTCTCCAAACAGAACCAAGTATACATTCTTATATGTGAAATTTATTTAAAATAATTGCCTCCTGGGTTTTGGAGTCTGGTAAGTCCCAAGACCTGCAGCTTTCAAGTTGGAGATCTAGGAGAGCACATGTGTAGCTCCAGTCTGAGCTCAAGTCTGGACACAGGAGACCAAAGCCCCAGCTTCAAAACACTCAGGCAGAGAGAATGAATTCTAACTTGCTCAGCCTTTTTTTCTTCCTTAAAGATTTATTGTATTTATTTATGCATACAAGAGCTGAGGTGTAGGCCAGAGATGCAGAGAGGTGAGAGGATTCACCAGAGACAGAGTGGGGAGCAGAACAGATGTACTGAAACACACGGCTGAGGGGAGCAGCAGGCGAGACAGGAGAGGTCTGCTGCGCCAGAGCCAGGGATCAAATTCATGCTGCAGTGGCTGCCGATAGCTTCATAATGATGAGATTTAACCCCTTGCACCACCAGGGAGGCTCCTTGCTCAGCCTTTTGTTCTATTCAGGCCTTCAGTGGATTGGCAAGGCCCGCCACATCAGGGACCACCATCTGCTTTCCTCAGTCTATTAATTCAGATGTCAGACTTGTCCAGAAATATCCTGATAGACACACCCAAAATAATGTTTTACCAATTATCTGGGCATCCTATGACCCAGTCAAGTTGACACATAAAATTGATCATCACTCTCCTCTTCGAAGTCATGGTTTTTAAAAATATACCTGCTTCTGTTTGTGTTACAGGTATCCATCAACTTTCCATCCATCACCAACCCCCAACTTTAAAAGTGCTACTTTCAATCTGGGGCAAGAAAAGTCTAGGCCTGTGCTATTCAATAACAATATAACACCAGCCACATTAAGAAATGGAAACAGTGAAGTTACGGATAATAATCTATTTTATTTAACCCAAATATCTAAAATGTTATCATTTTGTGATCAATATAAAGATTTTGAATGAGATGTTTTATATGCATCTTTTTAACATGCTAATCTGTTGAAATCTGCTTTGTTTTTACACTACAGCTCAAAACAAGCTAGACGCATTTCAAGTGCTCAGTTGCCTCACGTGACTCAGGCATTGGACAGCGCAGTAGTTGATCCTGGAATGTGAGTGGGGCTAGGGGTGAATTACCATCAAAAGAAATATTCATTTGAGTCATAAAAATCCGAAGCAGTCTGAACAAAACTCAGGGTAATTTCTCCATAAGCTGTTGTGCCACATGAGGTTGTTAATAAATCACCTGCTACTTATGAAACCAGCCTTTGTCACAAGACAGGTCTCAAAGCGACCAATGGTGAGGAAGGTGGAAGAAAAACAGAGAAGGGAAGAGCGTCAGAAGCGTGGCTTCCAGAATGACACATTGGACCCAGATTTCCTCTGCATTTCAATTGTGTAGGGGCCAGTTTATCTGGCAATAAGTCAGAGGTGGTTGGAAACCTAATCTGGGTCATCACTTTCTTTTCTGCTTCCTCTCCAGGAACTAAGATCCTGGGCGAGTTTTAGTGACCCCAGTGGTTTTTCACACTTGATTGTGCATTGAGTTCCCTCGGAGAGTTAAAAACCACATGGATTCCCACTGATTTTATGCATGCTAAATCGATCAAAGTTGATAACTGAGCTGTGTTTATGTGGAACAACACCATTATTGGTTTTTTTTTGTTTTGGTTTGTTTTTTTTTTTGTTTGTTTTTGTTTTTGGTGGGGCCTTCGCTGGTGGCCGGGGATCGAACTGGCACTGCAGAGGCTGCGGGCAGCCTTGCAACCCAGCGCTCAACCACTGTGCCACCAGGGGAGACCCCACCGTTATTGTTAGGAAGTACATACTGAGGGACAAAGGGCCTTCAAATGATTAAGAAAATATGGTGAGTGAGTGTGTGTGTGTGTGTGTGAGTGTGTTGTAGTGTGTTTGGAGAGAGAGAGAGAGAATAAAGCAAATAGGTTAAAGTGGTCACAGTAGGCACAATGGACATATGGATATTCTTTGTATTAGTCTTATTCTTACAACTTTCTAGGAAGTTTGAGGTTACTTCCAAATAAAAGTTTAAATAAAGGAAAAAAATCGTATTCTTCAGTTCCACCCCCTATAAGTTCTGGTTTAATTGGATTGGGTTTTCAGACTGCTGTGCTGTGACCCCAGCTGTGGCTGAGACATGCCTACCCCCGCCCTACGGGCTGTGGGCTCACTGCAGGCCATGACGAACCTATCTTTAGCAAGCCCAGTGGCGTCTTTACTCAACATAACATGGTGCCTGCTGGGAAAAAGAGCCACTTAGAAGTAATCATCCTCTTTAGGGATCCTTGCTGCATTTGTGGGTGTTTGGTACGGCTGCTGAATATTTATTGTCCTCCCATCATTTTGACTGCTGCCGTGACTCAGCTGTTTGGACTCCTTTGATAAGAGGTGGCCCATTTGTCAGAAAGTTCTACCAGAGGTCACCAGGTCCAGGGGTCATTTAATACTGAGAGGACTGGTTTGGTGGGGCCTGTCCAGGATGAGGCCTGCAAGCTCAGGAAGGGGAAATCTGAGGGACAGAAGAAAACTGCCTCTCTCCTCCTGAACTGCAATTAGTGAATGAGCTGGGGGAGAGAGTGATGAGCAAAAGCCCCAGAGGGGCCCAGGCTCCAACTGCTGACTGTAGCTGACACCCTGCTCGTCCCTCTCCACACTTACTCATCACAAATGCAGCCTCCACTAGTCTAGCCATCATTTCCCTTCACCAGTCCCTGGAAACCAGTGAAGTGCATCTGTGAGGTGAGAAGGGCAAGGCTGGGGTCATGTAGTGGAGCCGTCCTCCGGGAGACATTAGCAGCCTGTAGAGGTGGCTCAACTGGCCCTCGTTAATGCCTCTTAAAATCTCCATTCACACATTCTGTGTGTGGTCCAGTAAGAGCCACCAGGTCTTGGTTGGCCGGGTGTCTTCCTCATCTTCCCGGTGCCACGTTGTATGACTGGAATTGTGCATGTAAGTGGACGTGAAGACATCTTTACAGGACTGAGTGTCCCCATTCTGTAAGCTGCAGCAGATTCCTGGCTAATCTAGGGTAAAGGACTGTTGGTGCTTTGATGGTAACATACATCTGACGAGGTGTGAATCTCTTCCCTTAAATCATGTACCTTGTTGTTTCCTTAATAAAGAAAAAAAAATAAAAAGGGTGATAGTGTTTTAGCAGATTTGGGGCCCGCACTACTATTATACTTCTTTCTGTTTACTCTTCCCAAAGCTCCACTCAAAAGCAGGCATCAAGGGATGGGAGGAGTTGGTCCAGGCCCCTAAGGCATTGCAAGGACACACTTCAGACCATAGGGCGGGTTGCACTTTAAGGAGGATGCTTAGCAGTCTGGCTCGTCAGACAGTGTCCTGGATCTGACTCTCACAAGCAGGGCAGCTGCTGTGCTGTGCAATCTGAGGATGAAGAAACCACGTACAAAGCCAGGGGGCCTGGAGTTATCTTGGAGCAATCCTCTGAAGGCCTCACTCTGCTTGTCTTTTTTCATTTGGCTTCTCTTTGCATTACAGATGTACTCAAAATATGTTACCCTTCATTATCAGTAGGAGTCTACAACTCATGCTTTTGGTTGTACATCTTAGAGGGTTACAGTTTGACCTTATTTCTTCTGCTTATTCTGTTACTGCACCAAACTAACAGCTTTGTGGAATGAAACCATGAGCTCAATTCTCAGTCCTGGGTACAGAGGAACTGAGAGAAGCCAGTCCTGTGTAGCTTTAACTCAGAGAGAGGAGTTCAGCGCACACACACTGATAGAAGAAGTGGGGAGAGGGGCCAGCTTTGGAGGAGGATGAAGCAAAGCTTTGCAGACTGTCTAGAACTCCCTACCTCAATCCAGGCACTAAGAACAGAGGTGGAACCACCCCTGCAAATTGGGTGGGCACTGGACCCCATGAGGTTCCTGAGACCATGATGAGGGTGGAAGAAGGGCACCTGGAGGCTTGTCAGTCTCAGGGCTGACTTTCAGGACAGGCGGTGCAGCATTCTTTCTATTATTAGTACCTAGTGATAAAGTCTCTAATAACTTTGTGCATGTTGGCAAGTCTCTAAACACCTTCAAGACAGGGGAAAAGAGTATTTTTCTTGTTTGAACCTCACAGTACTTAGGAAGCATTGAGCCTGTAGCAGCCACTCAATGCAATAAATAAAAAAAAGTACTTGCAGAATTCCATGAGCTTGACTGTAATGCATCTCTGACAATTTTAAGGTAAAGTGTCAGAACAAGGGGCAGGAGATCACAGCATTCCAAGGCTTGTTAAAAGTGAGACAGACAGGAGAAAGACCCAAAACACTTTTTTTCTTGCTCTGGGATTAGTGCTGAGTAGTTGCAATATCATTTATTTGTGATTTTGTTAAGGACAAAATATAGAAAAAAATTCCATCTTGCATCATTTCTCCAAGTCATTATGACTCGTCTTCCTTTTTTCTGGTGTGTCCTTGTGCTATTGTGTACAATATTCTGGTTTCCTCTCCATCTCAGAAGCAGCACAGAGAATTTTGAATCTGTCCCTACGATGGAAGCTGGAGGGGCTACTCCCTCATTCACCTCCTCAAGAAAATCCATCTCTTGTTACATACCAACTATCTAACTAAAAGTTTATTTAGTGCCTGATCAATCTGCCCTGTAATGGTCTCCACTCTCCAGAATGGAATATTTAGAGCAGAGATACCTCAAAGGAATGGGAAGGATTGACAGCATCATCTTAATGAAGTTTCCTTTTCCCTGTTATTTCCCCAAGGCATTGAAACCCAGCCTTGGTTTGATCTTCTTTCTCCTGCCATTGATTTCTTTGCTTAACAGTGTCTTGCTCAGAGAGAATCCCGACTCAATGGAGAGGAGGTTCATCCTTGATCTGATTTCCTCCTCCCTGGCTGAGCTGTCCCATTGGGCAAATCTCACTGGGGCAATAGTGCTGCTCTTATTGAACTTTCTCTGCTCCATCATTCTCCCCGGCTGATGGAGGAACTTATTTTTCAAATAGAAAGCCTAAGCTGCCGGTCCCAACACAGAAGGCGCAGGTAAGAGCAGAGTGAAATTGCAACCTGAGGCAGTTTGCATCTGACTTCGCCAACAGTAAGCACATGCCATGTTATGAATAATAAAATCATATCCTTGTCTCTCTTTCTCTCTGGAGCACAGAGTGGTTTGCCAACACAATCAGATCAATCCCTACACCATTTTTAAAAAGCAGGTATGAGACTGATGCCATTTTTTAAAATGGCTACACCATTTTTAAAAAGTAGGTATGAGGAGCTCTCATGAGCTCCTCCAGCCCCCATAGAAAGAGAGGGGGTTCAGTTTATATTGTTCTTCAACACTACATGGTCAAACACACCTTTTCCCTGTTCATTCTTAATGCTGCCTTAAAAAAAACAACAACAACACATTGTGTGGGTGGGGATAATTAGGTAATATTAAAATGTCTTACCTTAATTAAAAATGAGAAAACAAAATGTTTCCCAGAGATGCATCTCAGAGGGATTGAACATGTTACAGACACTAAATACATCTCTGCCACCTGCTCCCTTATTTGGGTCTCCGCTGCCCTGAGGCTGCCCCAGCATTGATGTCTGCCACACGCCGGGCCATATCCAGCTGGTGACACTCAGTCCATCATTGACCTCCACATCAGGGGACATCTGCCGGGGGACAGGCAGCCAACAGCTGTCCAATTTAGAATCTGTCCATACGATGGAAGCTGGAGGGGCTACCCCAACAGGTCAACAAAAAGCAAATGCCTATTTTCCATCAATCTTGGGGATTGAAAAACTTTAGTTCTTCTTTTTCTTCATTTCTTATTTCCTCTTTCCTTTCTCATCCAACCTGCCTTTCTTATTTGTTTTTCCCCCCAAAATGATGTTTATTGAAGTACAGTAAGTTTGTAGTTTAGCATCTGTTTTGGGGGTTATCTGTTCAAACCTCTACAAGTGATACTTTCACACCCTGCCGGCCACCAATGCCCCCCCAATCCTCCACCGAGATCCATGGGGTCCCTTCCCTCACCCACTCACACCCGCCTCCACCCCCACTCTGGTTACCTCAATTACTGACCCTTTGTGTTTTTCTATATTCCACATAATAGTGAGACCATCTGATATTTGTCTTTATCCTCCTGAATGATTTTGCTTAGCATTATTTTTTTCCAGTTTCATCCATGTTGTCACAAATGGCAGAAGTTTATCTTTCTTTCATAGCTGAGTAGTATTTCCTTGTATGTATACAGCACATTTTTCTGATACTCCTTTGTCATTGGGCACTTAGGTTGTTTCCATAATGCAACTATTGTAAATAGACTGCAATGAATATAGGAGTGTGTGTGCGTATATATATGTGTGTGTTTGTATATATATGTATGTATGTATGTGTGTGCGTGTATATATATATATATGCCTTTGAAATAATATTTTTGTATTTTTCAGATAGATACCTAGGAATTGAATTGTTGAGTGATATGGTACATCCATTTTTAGTATTTTGAGAAAATGCCATACTGTTTTAAATAGGCAGGTTTTCTTATTTTTATAGGCCTTCAAATTCTGTTGTAACTTTCTTCTTCATTCTTACTTTTTTTCAACCCCTTCCATTTCTCTGTTCAGCTCTTTGTCTTTCCTATCCAGGCAAAGAAAGAGGATAACCAAATTCGTTAGTAACAAGATGACCCAGCTTCCATTCAGATTTTCTATAGTTGCAGAGTCAAATTTCTCATTTGATGACTCTTCAAAACTGCTAATGAGAGAGCAGGTGGCAGGTACAACAAGAGAATGATTCTGCAAACATTTGATAGTCAGAACAATTTCTTTGGTCAAGTGTGAATGGTGCTTAATCGTAATCAATTTACCTCGGATTACTCAGTCTTCCTGGGTACGGTGTTTGTTTGTACTTGTATTTTTTTAATCTGGAGATATTTTTGGATCAAAGAAATACTAAATCAGAGGTTGTCAAATAAAGTTCGTTTAAAAGCTTCCATTTTCTATATCCATGCATCTCAATTGGTCATTTAAAAAAAAACAAAAAACTTCTTTTACTCTTTTACTGATCCAAGGTAATTGACCCCCAGTGCCATTACTTCCTCAATCCCTCCACCCATCCCAGACAGAGAAGGAGAGTTGCAGGAAGCAGGGGTCTGTCTTACTGGTCTTATTTATCTGCATCCCAGCCCAGCATGATGCCCAGCACACAATAGGGTTCAGTTAAATTTTTTTACATAAAGGAGTGAGCAAGTCAACTGAGGTTATTGATACATTGGAAGGTGCTAGAGGACTCAAGTGCTTAAGAGTATAACTAACCACCCAGAGCAGAAAGAGATTTTTCTGGGATAATAGGAGACCAGAGAAAGGAGAAATCACTGTGGTCTTGCCTGGGTACTTCAACCTATCCACCATTCAAAAAACACATTTCTCTTTATTATGCTAAATATTTATTGCAGTTTTTATTATGTGTCATGCATGATGCTAACC
The DNA here is from genome assembly GCF_964194135.1 of Talpa europaea. Lineage (NCBI taxonomy): Eukaryota > Metazoa > Chordata > Mammalia > Eulipotyphla > Talpidae > Talpa > Talpa europaea. Next base: position 91,194,073 of record NC_140072.1, read on the forward strand.
TCCAGGAATATCAAAATAATAAGAATAATGTCCTTACCCCCAAGAAGCTCTTGGTATAGCAAGGAAATGAATAATTTTTAACTGAAATGTTATAATATTATCTTAATTTTATTTTTTTTATAGAGGCATGTTTTTATTTATTTATTTGTTTGTTTGTTTGTTTGTTTATACATGCATTGGGTACAGTCAGAAGCGCGGGAGGGTGAGAGAATTCACCAGAGCCAGAGCGGGGAGCAGAGCAGGCAGAAGGACCGAAGTACACTGCTGAGGGGAGCAGCAGGCGGCAGGAGAGGTCTGCGCGCCATGTGGGACCCTCCTCTGGTGGCCGGGGGGCAGCCGGGGATCGAACCGGTGCCACAGAGGCCGCGGGCAGCTTCGCAACCCAGGGCTCAACCGCTGCGCCACCGGGGAGGCCCATCATATCTTAATTTTTGTCATGAACTGAACGAATGCTTTATTTTCCAAAACACCAATGAACCATTCGGTTTGAATTATCATTCTCAGTGTGTCTTTATTTCCGAAATCTTTGTACTGTAATAGCAAAAGAGGGGCAAACCTTTTTCACAGACAGTACCTAAAGAAAACACTCTATTTGGATTGAGTTCATATCTCCTTCTCTTAGCCCTCTACACATGCCCAGCTGCTCCTAGAATCTTTGATGGGAGAGGTCACCAGAAACCTAGTGAAATTTCTCATTCACACTTGTCCCAGAAGGACTATATATCTCGTGAAAATCTTGCCAATTTTCCTCTCGGGCCCCTTTATCACTTTGGGAAAAGTCCTTTTCCAGAACTATCCCTGAGAATCATGTTGGAGCTTTAACTAATGCCTCTAGAGTGTCCCATCTGTTTAAAAGCAATTGATCAATGAGCCCAGATACACCACCAATGTTTTTTTTTTTTTATGCAAGAACCAAGTACAGGCCAGATGTGCAGGAGGGTGAGAGGATTCACCAGAGACAGAGCGGGGAACAAAACAGGCAGACCTGCTGAAATACACTGCTGAGGGGAACAGTGGGCGAGGTCTGCCATGCCATGTGGGATTCTCGCAGGCCGGCCGGAATAGAACCTGCCATGCAGAGGCTGCGGACAGCTTCACAGAGCTGCGCTCAACCACCTGCGCCACCAGGGAGGCCCATCAATGGTTCTTAACAGGACCATTTTAGGTCTGGCTTATCTCAGAAACCCTGAATCTTGATGATGAACAAGAGCTTAGACAAGTAACACTTTACCCGATGCTGGAACTTTCCTCAAAGTCCCAAAATATGGCCACGTGGTTTCTGTTCTGATGTAAGACAAATAACTCTCCACCTTTGCTGAGTGTCATTTCCAATTCTGAACATTTTGTCTTTTGAGAAAGCTATTTTTAGCAAGTTGTTTTCTTATATTGAGCTAAAAATCACCTCATGTCACTTCCTTCCTTATTTACTTCCTTCTGCCCTTCCCTTGACATTTTCACACTTTTTGCTCCTGTTCTGTCTTTTACCAAAAAGAGATCCATTCATTTCTTCTTCTTCACAACTCCCCCAATGTCTAAAGAGTTTTGTCTCTTAATGTTCTCCCTCCAGGCTAAACATTAAGAGTTTCCATGACCTAATGCCTGGTGTCTTTCTAGAGCCCTCAACATCAGCATCCTTCCTTTCTAGAAACATTACTATACATTATGATGCATCTTACCTTGCAATGTCTTGAACATATTTTTCAATTGTCATCTGATGGACATTTATTATTACTGTTGCTTATTATCTAGACACTATATTTTAATTTAATGGAGTCTATAATTATATTAGCTATTTAAAGCAATCACATCCTTCTTTATATCACATCAAGCTTTTGACTAAAAAAAAACTCCAAGTATTTTAACAAGAGGAATTGCAATTAAACCAGGTCTCCCCCATTATCAATCAATTTCTAGACCTACATGTGTTGGCACAATACCAGCCATATTGATATGTGTATTGTTTTCTTTAAATGCATCCCAGACTAGCTTCTGGCTTTTCCCTCTTACCCCAACCCCAGCTCTTTAGCCCTGCCTTTTTTTATATATATTAAATTTTATTTTTATATTCCCCCATACAATTGCAAACGCCCCATTCTGACCCCAATCCTTCCCCTCCCGCCCCCCACCCCCCAAAAAGTGTCTCTGGTTCATATTTTTTTGTTGATTTTGATTTTCACTTTCTTATATTCATTTTCCTGGTCCCTTATTTAAGTTTTCTAGATTCCTGCTATGAGTGAGACCATCCGGTATTTTTCTTTTTCTTTTTGGCTTATTTTGCTGAGCATGATCCCTTCCAGCGCCATCCATGTTGCTGCAAATTGCATGTGTTTATCTTTTTTGAATGCTGAGTAATATTCCATGGTATATATGTACCACATCTTCTTGATCCAGTCATCTATTTTTGGGCATTTGGGCTGTTTCCAAAGCTTAGCTATTGTAAACAGTGCTGCTATAAACATAGGGGTGCAGGTGCTCTTTGGAATTGATGTTTCTGTGTCCTTTGGGTAAATACCTAGGAGTGGAATTGCTGGATCATATGGAAGCTCTATGTTTAGTAGGTCCAGAAATCTCCACACAGCTCTCCATAGTGGTTGGACCAGTTTGCACTCCCACCAACAGTGCAGAAGAGTTCCTTTTTCTCCACACCCTCGCCAACATTTGTTGTTGCTAGTTTTGTTAATATGTGCCATTCTCACTGGTGTGAGATGGTATCTCATGGTAGTTTTGATTTGCATTTCCCTGATTACAAGTGATGTTGAACATTTTTTCATATGTCTGTTGGCCATTTGCATTTCCTCTTCAGAGAAGTTTCTTTTTAGCTCTTCTGCCCATTTTTTGACTGGATTATTTTCTTTGTTGTTGTTGAGTCTCATCAGCTCTTTGCAGATTTTTGTGATCAGTCCTTTATCATTAGTGTTGTGTGCAAAAATGTTCTCCCAGTTGGTGGGGTTTCTCTTTGTTTTTGTTATTGTCTCTTTTGCTGTGCAGAAGCTCTTTAATTTGATGTAGTCCCATCTGTTTATCTTTGTCTTCACTATCACTGCTTTGGGTGATGTGTCTGTAAAGATGTCTTTGATGTGCAAATCCCGTAGTGTTTCGCCTATATTTCCTTCTATGTATTTTATGGTTTCAGGTCTTATGTCTAGTTCTTTAATCCATTTTGAGTTGATTTTTGTGTATGGTGTGAGGTAGTGGTCAAGCTTCATTCTTTTGCATGTAGCGACCCAGTTTTCCCAGCACCATTTATTGAACAAACTTTCTTTGCTCCAATGCATAGTCTTTGCTCCTTTGTCAAAGATTAGTTGACCATAAATCTGTGGGTTTATTTCTGGATTTTCTATTCGATTCCATTGGTCTGTATATCTGTTCTTGTTCCAATACCATGCAGTTTTGATGATTATGGCTTTGTAGTATAGTTTGAAGTCTGGGAGTGTGATGCCTCCATTTCCTTCTTTTTTTTTTCAGTAGAGCTTTGGCTATTTGGGGTTTTTGGTGATTCCATATGAATTTCATCAATAATTGTTCTATTTCTTTGAAGAATGCCATTGAGATTTTGATTGGAATAGCATTGAATCTGTATATTGCTTTTGGTAGGATGGCCATTTTAATAATGTTTATTCTTCCAATCCATGAGCAGTAGTCCTGCCTTTTAATGGAAATGTGAGGTCTCCACCCTCAGCAACCCCCATCTGGGACTGAGACGATATCTCTGCCACTTTTCTAAATCTACTGTGTACCTAGCACAGATTGTGGGACAAGTCTATTCCCAGTCAATGTGTTTTGGATACATTAAGTGAGTTCTTACTATCAACAGTTTCTTCCCACAACAGTTTAAGGTTGCTGTTTAATGCATAAACTCCTTCATGTTTTATATTCTATTTCTTTCAATAACCATGCACACATTCTAATAATGGAAAGCCCCATACTTTACAGAGGGTTGAGGACTTCTCTCTTTAAAGAAAGGGACTGGGTGAAAATGCTTATCATTATAACTGAGTTGTTAGAACTACTCTCAAAGAACCTGGGCAGGAATATTATCATTCCAACATGTTGGCATAAACTGGATATAAAGCCAAACCCTTAGCTCCTCATGGTAGCCATGGTACTGGCACATTAGATCAGTCTGGGAAGAGCCATCTCTGCATATTTATGAGGTCTACACACCTTGGAAAAATATGCAATATCTAAACTTGTAAATATATGCCCCAAGAGAGGGGAGGAAGGGAATATTTTATTCCCCATCCCTATGTCCATAATAGTCAAAACATTTCTTTTTTTGAAAGTGTGTGACTTCTAACTCCGTCACCCCGTTGCCAGCCCCATTGAGTTGGCATTGCTGATATTTTAGTGAGTCCTGAAATCTGTTCCAATCATTCATAACTCTGAACTCAAAAAATGTTCAAGGAAAAGCTGATCATTCCTGGGTGGAGTAGTGTTTGTGCTAATCTGATCCTTGTCCAGGTTAGGACAGGGCTGCACAAGATATTTTCCTTCAATGATGCCTAAAACTAACACGAGGGTCTGCACGGTGAGGCCATGTGTCTTTTGAAGTCCGCAAGGACCACATTATCTAGTAATGAAAGGCAGCAGGGTATTCTCTTCAATAAACAGAGGAGAGGAAATCTTCAGAGAGAGAGAGAGAGAGAGAGAAAAGGATATGTTTAACTCTCCGAAGAAATCAAAATGATAAACAGAGGATGAGTTTTCATTTTACTTTCCTTTAGTGGTCCAGGTTATTCCAAACCCTGAGATGGGAATTCTCAACTTTTTGGCCACTTGTGATGGACAAAGTGAAATTAATTTCCTCTTCTGTGAAATTTTCCTAAACCTTAGAGTCAAGAAGACATTTTTAACAAGAGATACTGAATCACTAACTTCGAATAAGGTTTTCCTAGGTGTGGCTCAATATCCTTTATTAAAAAGAAAGCAAGGAGGATAATAAAAATGTAATTCAGTCTCTTGCCCTTTAGTGTCCCTTAGATACTAAGGAAATGATGCCTATTTCATGTGCTGAGGGAAGCGAGGTTTGGGACTCCTGTGTGCTGTGAAACAGCTCACCACCCTCCACACATTGCAGTCCCACTTTTGGAAACGCTAAGTTGATTGACTCCCACAATGTCCTATGCTTGGCAAAAGGATGTTTACCATGGTTAAAAGAACACACTTGGAGTCTGCCAGAGGTGCACACAAGTCCTATCTGGGTCACTTACTAGCTGTGAAATGATGAACAAGACACTTAAGTGCTCTGTATCTTGATTTTTCTTACTGTAAAATGGTGATAACAATGCTGTCTCCCAAGCTGTCTGTGAAGAATAAATGGATACCTGTTAGGTGTTTTTTTTAACAGAGGCCAACACATGATAAAATAACAGAGACTTTCTTAAAAGTTAGCTTTAATTTTCAGAGTAGAAGCTGAGATTAAATATATTTTTGGCCATGCGAGGCTATCCCCAAGAGACCTGAATGTATTTAATGAGATACTACTGTGTGTTTAATGCGTCAGTATACCTCATGGAATACCTAAAAGCAAGAAGCATTTCCGCATCAACATTTTTCCTCTGAATTCTTTTTGTTCCCAGCATTCCAATCATGAGGAAATTGAAGGCAAAAACAGGCACTTCTTTTCTTGACTCTGATGAAACACCCTTTGCATGAGGAATTGAAATCCACAAATCAGCCCACAATATTATATTTATGTTATTGCTTTCAAAATCTTCCTGCACCAAGAAAAAATAAAAAAAATAATAATAAGGGCTGTGGCAAGAAGGATTTGACTTTGCACGTCCCCTTCTCTCCCTGATTTTGTCCAGCTTCTGGAGAGAAATTAAGCTGCTCAGTGAAATGACATTCTGTGGGGCAGGTGGTAGTGAATAATAGGAGAAAGAAAGATCAAAATATTATACATACTCAATGTTTGCCTCCAGGACGAAGGAGAGCATGAACCTCTATGAACTGAGAGGGCCAGGGTGCAAATTCCTGAAGGCTCTTGTGTCTATTTGGGAGGCAGAGAAGTCTGGAAATTTGGGGCAACTTGTGCTGAGTAAATTATTAAGAGGAACTGAAAAGAGAATGTATGAAAATGGATTGAGGAGGGAGAGGAGGAGGTGGTATAACCCTACAGGATGTACCTATGTGAGAGAGAGAAACAGAGATAGACACAGAGACCCTTCCTAGAAACCCCAGATCTGGCCTTTGGGACCAGATCAAACTAAAGTGATTCAAGCTGGGAAGAGAAAAGCAGGGGAGTGAATCCAGGATCTCACTTTCTTTAATAGTAAATGCCTTTTTCTCTAGATCAAAGAAACACTGAAATAGGTTCATCTTGAGTTGCAAATGTACCTATTTTCTGTGTCATAGAACACCAATGTGAGGATTGCAGAGCTAGGTGGTGGGCATGGATCCATTCATCAGTCCTGTGTGTGTCAGTGGCATAGAGGACTCATCTGCTCATCACACCAAAGGAATGTTTGGGGTCTCCAAAGTCAAGGAGTCAGAGAGCACCAGACCCCCCAAATCTGAACCATAAATCTTTGTACAACCAAGACTAGCTTCAGTGCTCAGGTAATGTAGCCCAGCAATTGAAAGTAACACCCATAATTTGCCCTTAGCTTCTAGATTTCCTTAGCTTTCCAAACAGTTGCCAGGGCCTTGGGGAATGTCTGTGCACCACTCTGGGTGTTTGTCCTTCTGCCTATGAGTCTTAGTAAGCTCTCCTCCTGACATGGCAGGGAGAGGGGAAAAGCCTTCCCTCAAAGCTACGTCCAGGGAACATGTCCTTCTACAGCAGCTGCTGGAAAGAGCTCCATTCATGGACATGTAAAGGAATCTCTTTCTGATATAATGCCCATTTTCACTAAAGGAGCTTCATCTGCATTAAAAATAAGAGTATACCTCTCCTCATTCCATCCCCAAATCAAAATTCAGGGAGATCAGGACTGCCCCCTCACAGCTAGAGACTGCAGAAGTTCTAGGTCAGGAGGGAACACATGGCTTTCCTGACCTTTCTCCACCCAGAATGCCCCATGATTTTGGCTAGAAGAGTGACTTGGGGAGGGATTCCGAGTCTATTCATTTTGCTTCCTGCATGGACAGATCAGTGTGGAACAGTTTATTTACAAACTGGATAGGAAGCCTCCGGAGAGTAACATCGTGCTTCTGAATACAGAGTAGGAGAAAGCCTCCCTATTGCTCCCCAGATTGAAGCTGATGCTGGGAGGAATGGGCGCAGCTAGGATAACAGAGGTGAATTATGCAATTGAGGCTCCCTGAGTCACGGAAATAAGAAGCAAGAGCCAGCCAACCCACAGGGAACAGGGGCTCCCCTCAAAGTTGTCTATGACATCGCTCCTGTCTCCTCGACTGTGACGGGACCAGGATGGTGGCTCTTCTGTGGGGCAGGCTCTCCAGCTGCTGTTCTAATACCCTTGCTCCTCTTCCTGCAGTGGCCTGTCCAGAGCACACTTTTGAGTCTCCACCATTTGGGGTTAAATGGGTCATTTAATACATAAACTAACTGGTGGCTGGTCTCTGAACCAGGCTGACCTGCACTGCTGCCTGGGGGTACGGGAGATACAAGGCTCAGGGTCCAGCACATATTTCATCAAATGTGAAGAACAAGATTTTAAAATAAGACCATCAGCACTTGTTTTCCAGACCCTGGCTCTTCTGCTCTCAGAGACATGGCTTGCTATGAAGCTCTCTTTCAAATGAGCTCACTGCCTCTCTGAGTGGGAAGGAGGTTTGACACAAGGAAGTGGCCTGTCATGGCTGCGTGCTTCCAGAGAAAGTCTGAGCTCTGCCGGGCGCCAAAGAATGAGAGGACTTGGCCTGAGACCTAACGGCACTCAGGGGCGGCTTGGAGGAGGCGGTGGAAAAACACTAGCCTGGACATAATAGTAAAGGGGCCGGGGCATTGTGTTCCTGAGGCCTGGACTCAGGGGAGAGCGGGAGGGAGAACAGGCTCTTCCTGCTGCTTCAGGAGCTTGGCTGTGAGGCTTTTACCTGTTGTTCTCGTGACTCTTTCCTGTGTAAATGCCTGTGGAGCTTACGGTGCTAAAAGATTCCAGTTTTTTCACACTGAGATATCACTTCACATCTGATTTGTGATTACAAGTGCAGACAAGGATGTGGAGCAAAGGGAGCCCTGTGCACTGGTAATGGGAGTGTAAACTGGAGCAGTCACTATGGAGAACAGTATGGACCTTCCTTAAAAATTTAAAAAAAAAAAAAAAAGGTGGACCTCCCCTGGTGGTGCAGGCGGTTGAGCCCTGCGCTGTGAAGCTGTCCGCAGCCTCTGCAGCACCGTTTGATCCCTGCCAGCCGGCTAGGGTCCCACATGGCACAGCAGACCTCTCCTGTCTCGCCCGCTGCTCCCCTCAGCAGTGTATTTCTCAGTCTGTCTGTGCTGTTCCCCACTCTGTCTCTGGTGAATCCTCTTATGCTCCCGCACATCTGGCCTGTACCCCAGTTCTTGTATAAATAAATAAATCTTTAAAAAAAATTTAAAAAGGAACTATCACATGATCAATATTCCCTCTTCTAGGTATGTATCGGCAGAAAATAAAAAACAGGGTATTGAAGAGATGTGTGCATCCCCATGCTCACTAAAACTTTGCTCATGATAGCCCACATATAGGAAAAAACTAAATTTCCATCTACTATTGAATGAATAAAAAGGGTGTGGTGTATATATGTGTGTGTGTGTGTGTGTGCGTGTGTATACAATGTCTGTATACAACATATATACATGTAGTATTACATATATATGCAATATATGTACATATGATGTGTGTTTAAATATAAAATATAAATGCTATATGTGTGTATATATGTGCAATATATATAAACACCATGAGCTCCACAAGGTATGTATGTATGTGTATATATATATATATATATACACACACACATACATATACACAACTGAATATTATTCAGTCTTGAGGAAGAAGGAAATCCTGTCATTTGGAGCAACATGGATGGACCTGGAGGGCATTATTGCTAAGTCAGATAGTGAAAGATAGAGACTTATATGTGGAATGTGAAAAACAAAACTCATAAAAACTGAGAGCAGACATGTAGTTGGCACAGGTAGGAACTGGGGGATGGGTGAAGGTGTTCAAAGTGTGCAGTCTTTAGTTATAAGATAAATAAATGAAGGGGACGTGGCCAGCCTGGTGACCATGGCTAATATTACTTTATTGCACCTCTGAAAGCTTCTAAGAGTAGATCTTGTAAGTTCTTACCACACACAAAAAATTAGAAAAACGTGGTGATGGATGGTAACTAAACTTATTGTGGTAATTACTTGATAATATATATTAAATCAAAATCATCATGTTGTATACATGAAATTCATACAGTATTATATATCAATTATAACTTATCAAAACCTGGGGGGGAAAAGATATAAGTGGTTCTCATGTAACATAATTCCCAAAAGCCTCACAATACATGGGATAGTTTAAAGGCTTGTCACAGGTAATTCTGCCAGTGTATCTTCTTACTCTCACTCACTGATTCTCAAAATTAGCCATCAAAAAAGAAATGACCCAGCACAATTGAGTTATGTATAAAGTGCTCTGAGTGTCCCTTTGGAGTTAAGATGATGTTGAGAATCTACAGGTATCTCTACCCAAACACACTTGTGTGAGTTGGAAGGGTTCTTCAGAATGCAGAAAATATTTGAATTGAGCCTTGAAGGAAAAGTAGGATTTTTCCAGCAACAAAAGGGACAAGACAGATACATTAAATTCTGATGCTGAGAAGCACCTCAGAGGCAGGAATGGAGTGGCTTTTCTATTACTCCAGAGTGGTCCTGCTTGGGTAAACAATCTTCGATTGAGGAACTTAGACCAGGGACCGGACACCTACCTAGTTCTGCCCTGTTTTTACAGACAAGCAAGGTGAGGGCTGGAGAAGGTCATGGGATTTTTGAAGGACCCATCGCTTATTGTTGACAGAGAGAAGGATGAAATCATACAAATCTTCATGAACAGGGGGGACACACATTAACACATGCATTGTTCCACACTTGTTTTGTCTACTATTACACCTTATTTGGTATTATTTTTGTATGTCAATAAGAGAACTTGTTAGGCTGAAATGCTTTAAGGAGAAATTTCTCAGCTTTGTAGTAAATCTTGTATCAAGTAATCTTATATCAATAATACAGAAAGTAGAGAAGAAACAATTCTAGTGACTGCAGAAAACTGTCTCCTGAATTTTTATGTTGGACTCCTTTCATTGAAGAAGTAAGTTTATGACAGGAAAAAAAAAGGAAAATGTCTTCATCTATAACTAATTCAAAAGACACGCACAACAAACTCCCTCTTTTCCTACAACCAAGAAACATTTCATTGCTTTTATTGAAAGTCATCTGGGAAAATAACCCTGACTATGGATCACCTGGACCCACAAGTACACAAGACACATGATTTACATTTATTGGGAGACTTTATCTTATTGGTGTTAGACCCAATTTCCAGAGTAGAAATTAGGATTCTAATCTCAACTCAACTAGAAGTTCAGAGGTCTTCCAACATTTGCAACCCCTTGTCCACACACTGATATAAATAAATGCCATTAATCTTAATATGCTTTGTTCATACCAAATGAGGCCAGGAACTTGGAAACCAAATGCTGAGACATCAGCAAAGTACACCTTAAAATGGCTTTCTTTGATTGGGATTATTTCATTAATCTCTACTGGTTTTGGTGACGGCATTCATAAGTCACAGGCTGGAATCTTTGGCCTCTGTGGTATACCTGGGGGCCATATGCTAATAATTATGTATGACTTCCTGGGGAAGGTAAAGAAAGAAAATTAGCTAAAGAAACCCTTAATATCTTTGAGAATAAAGGGTTTCAAGAATGTTAGGGGGGGGAAATATGGGTGATCTAGAAAAGAAACTAATCACTTTTTTTTTTTAAGATTTATTTATTTATGCATATAAGAACAGGGGTACAGGCCAGAGATGCAGGGGGTGAGAGGATTCACCAGAGACAGAGTGGGGACAGAACAAACAGGCAGACTGACTGAAATACCTGATGAAGAGAGCAGTGAGACAGGAGAGGTCTGCTGTGCCATGTGGGTAGCTCCCTGGCCAGGGATCAAACTCATGCTGCAGAGGCAGCAGGCAGCTTCACAGTGCTGTGCTTAACCCCTTGCACCACCAGGGAGGCCCTTTAAGCAGAAGTTTGAATCTCCCACTTTTGGAATAACAGGCTGGAAGGATTTGATGAAGATGTTGGCTGAAACATGGCCAGAGGCACCTCCTGCTCTGGGGCTCCCACACAATTCCAGACACTTTGCATTATCACTACTTTATTTCTTTCTTAAGATTTCCCAAGTGAGAGCCAAGCTTTTCTCCAGCACCCTTCCAAATCATCTAAGCATCCCCAATAGCCTCTTTCTCTCTCCCTCATAGCTGAGCACTCAGTCAACCACAGAGAGAACCAGAACTCCCTGCTGTACATGAAGGCCTGGAGCTCAGATTACACTCAGCAAGTTCATTACCAGAGGTCCACATAGAAAGCCTCCCACAATTGAGACAGGAAAAGGATGTTTTATTCATCCTAATTCATCTCCTTCAAAGGGACCAGGAGAGAACACTCTCTTAGTGCCCCTGAGTACACAGAGTGTAATTAATATATGCTTGGCTAATGCTTTTCATTGAAGAAATGAAGAAAGAAACAAGGACTCAGTATGGTTTTTACAGTTTCCAAGTTGTGATTAACATTTACCTCTTCTGCTAGATTTGAAGACATTTTTTTCTGTTTTCTTACAGACCCAGAAGTTTGAGCCCAGGTCAGAACCACTGTTCTCTCAACCGCCTAAGAACTGACTCTGCAAGTTCCTTGGATTTGCAGGCCATGGAATTTCCCTGCACCCATCATTTCCTGTTTTGGGACGCTGCCCCCCCCCCACCAACCTGTTAGCTCTACTCCCTCTGCTTCCTCTCATCTCCCTTCCACTTCTGTTCTCGGTTCCTCATGATTTCTTCTTTCCATATTTTACTTTATTTTTCTGCTTACAATTGTAATGGAATCATTGTAGAAACCTTGAAAAAGAAAATTTCCTTGAAAAAGGAAATATAGAGAAACAAACAACACTGCTTCCAAAAGACCTGTGGTTACCTCACACAATTTCTCAGCCTCCCTCTCTGGGCTCTTCACTTCTCTCCTCCTCCCCCAGCCTCTCAGCACGTAATCCTCTTTCCTGGAAGGGCTCTCACATTAGCATGTCAGGTCTCTCTGTCTTCAGAAACAAATATTAGCATAGGGATTAGCATATTACAACCTGTTTACTTTTCAATCACTGGCAACCCCAACCAGATTGGGCTTATTCTTAATTTGCATAATTTTGGCAAGAGGTAAGTGGCACAGTGGGAAACTGGTGTTCTCATGTATCTTAAACACAGCAAAGTTTTGCTTTGAAGAGGAACGTGGTTTGGAAACAAAAAGATATAATAGGAACAAGTGGAGATTTAATAGGGAGCAGGTCTGCATTCTGCCAGGGGTGGTTCTGTCCTGCCCAGACAGAGAAGCATCAACTTGATGATTTCTCATGATCCCTTCCAGCCTCACATAATGCAATTTGGAAAATAGCGGCATTTACTGAAAGAGTTTTCCAAAGGCAGAGGGGTCAGTTGATAGCATTTCTTCCTTGTGGGGCTGATGATCTAGGCAAGCCGCCCGGGTCAAGTGGAGATGCTGAAGCACTTTAGGAGACTCTCCATCTTTATATTCCAGGAAGCAGTGTGACTCCTAGGACAATACATTCTAAATAACAATTTTGTTCAGATGGGCACAGTTGGGCTACCACATGGCCAGCCAGTCATTGTTATAGAGTAATGGGATTGATGCTATTCCAGAATAGGCACGTTGTTTATTTATATAAGATCCCAAGAACTTATTGTAGAACCTATAGAACAAATTCTATATAGTTACATATAACTATATAACACATATAGTAATTACATGATACTTAGGAACAGCAGGAAAATGAGAACCAGGAAAATTGCTATTGTGGGATAGAACCTAGATATAAACAGCAGGATCAGTGCGATTTCCTCATAGAAGGCAGAATGGCTTTCCAGGCCCAGGACCTGGATATCTACAGGATTTCACCCCACATCCTCCTGGAGGCAGGATGATGCGCTGACTTGTATTCCCAAAGAGAAGATCTATTTCACAAAACATTTGTAAGCCCTTTCAATTTTATTTTATTTTATTTTTTTAAAGATTTATTTATTTATGCGTACAAGAGTTGGGGTACAGACCAGAGATGGGGGCGGTGAGAGGATTCACCAGAGACAGAGTGGGGAACAGAACAGGCAGATTGACCGAAGTACACTGCTGAGGGGAGCAGCAAGCAAGACAGGAGAGATCTGCTGCACCATGTGGGTTGCTCCCTGGCTGGCAGGGGATCAAATTCATGCTGCAGAGGCTGTGGATTGCTTCATAGTGTGGTGCTTAACCCCTTGCACCACCAGGGAGGCCCAGCACTGTAGATTTTAATAGATTCTATGTAAGGGAGATGAAGAGAAATTTATAGAGTATAATGTCTTACTCCAAAATTCCTTATTAGATGTCTCTCTCCTGGTCTTTGTTCTTAGTATAGCAGTATTTCCTCTTAAACTCTTTATTGATTTAACAACTTTTAAGGAGGAGATATTGCTAACAACTTTTAATTGGGTTCAAACTCTGGTCCAGTGCTATGCTGAGAGCTCCTGGTGGTGTATGGAAGCCAGACACATGAGCAGGTACCCCCCAGAGAAGGCTCAGAGCTGTTGCAAGGAGACGTGGGGGCAAGATAGGAGACATGGGGGCAAGCCTGAGCAGAGGGGACACCTACCATGGTTTGCAGCTGAATGGGGGAGTAACAAGAGACGTGGCCTCACATACACTGCAAACTAACCTTGGTCTTATCTTGGAACTTACCTTGGAACTTACCTTGGTCTGCAAGCAGTGGAAAGCCATTGAAGATTTGTTTTCTTTTCTTTTTTATAAAGATTTATTTATTATTTATGCATACAGGAACTGGGGTACAGGCCAGAGATGCAGGGGGTGACAGGATTCACCAGAGACAGAGTGGGGAACAGAACAGGCAGATTGACTGAAATACACTGCTGAGGGGAGCGGTGGGCGAGTCAGGAGAGGTCTGTGCACTATGTGGGTAGCTCCCTGGCTGGGGATAGAACTTGTGCTGCAGACCCTGCAGATAGCTTCATAGGTTTTGTCTTAACCCCTTGCGCCACCAGGGAGGCCCCATTGAAGATTTATTTATTGTCCTTATTTCCATCTATAGTTTTTGTCTTGGCCTCCATTTACTCGAAACACATGATCAGCATTTCCCCGCCCAAAACCTGCCATATGTTTGAAAACAAGACTATTTCAGCACTTGGTCTTTTTTCTTTAAGTTAAGTAGCCTTAAATCTCTAATGTCTCCTCACGGGACTGCTTTTTCCAATATGCATTTTATCTTTTCATTTGTGTATCTCTTTCTGGATTCTTAAGTTTTGCCATATCTTTTGAAAAGTGGGATCATCAAAATGCTTGTGGTTTCCTGAGTTTAACAGGGAAACAGAACGAAATGCCTGTATCTTCTTTCCTAGAGTAGTTTTCTTTTAAATGAATTCTAGAATCATGCTGGGGCATTTTCTCCCAAGATAATGGAGTGTAGTTGGCATATTTCCCAGTGTAGGATGGTTTATGAAGTCTCCCTTACTTTACCTGCAAGTCTCCTTTCAGCCTTCGCATGAATCAGCACATTTTGGTCGGCATTTATCCATTTACATTTACCCCTAATCATATCCAGACATGATTAATTGTGTTTTAAGCATCTTAGTTTACATTTTTGAAGGCTAGGTCTTCAAGATGTTCAGATTTTTCAGATAGGCCTCCCCATGATGTCCATTATAGCTTTTCCAAGATGTGTCACTTTGGTATGTGGATTATTTCAAAGCTGAGGTCAATCAAGGTCCTGCAGGTTCATGAAAAAAATCACCACTCCCATAATTACCTAGAAGAATGAAAATTGGTGGCATTACCCTGAATTAGGATTTTTACCAGAAATAACCTTTCTATTGAGAATCTTATCTATATGGAAGGGCAAACATCTAATTACAGAGCATCTGGCCTTTGTCATATGAGTCACTCTCTCATGTGAGTCCCCAACCTGTGTCCTTGAAGCCCCAGCCCCTTATCCCATTCCTTAACTTAGGATATAAATACCCTCATTTCCCCCCTTTTACTTTGACTCTAAATCCATGCGGATTCTCCATAAGTACATAATTAAATTTGTTCTTTTCTCCTACTTCTCTCTCTGATGTTAATTTGATTAATCCAACTGCCCAGTAAGAATCCAGAGAAGTAGAAGGAAATTTCCTCTCTAGGTCTACATTTTACTGTAAACTTCTCATAAATTTTAGATCCTAGTCCACCTAGCCTCCCAAAATCTAGTTCTGGAAAAGTAAGGTGCTGAGTATCTTCTCATCATGATTTAAATAACACATTGAGTAAAAGTCAAGCTGAAAGACAAGCTCCGGGGATTCTTTATCTACATGTAAATGACCAATATCAAAGCTAATTTCTGATAGTGATGTAATTACCCCTTTTCAGACTCTATCACTTTTCATTTCTTAAGGAATATCTAGGTTCTTTTCTGAGTGATTGCAGACAGGGTTTTTAGGGGTACTTTGAAATCTATCCAGTACACATGACCTCCCAACCTCCTGACTTCCCACTGATTCAGTGTTTTCCATGATGTGTTCTTTTTATGACAACTGTTAAATTACTGCTTTTAACAAGACCCGCTCCTTTTTTCAATTAAGAAAAATGATTTTTCATGTTCGTGGTGTAAATTTAGTTGATCTCATTTACCCCTGTTGGGAAACTGTAGTGGTGTTAATTAAATTAAGGGTTTCACTCTGGTTTGGAGGCACTTACTCTGGGGAGGAGTTGCTGAGAGGTTTTCTCAACGACTGATGAGCCAGCTTAGGAGAGTAGTGGGGAGTGAACAGCCTCGTGATGACAGGAATATGAAGCTTTTTTTTAATGTAAGCCGTCATTAAGCTAAAAAAATTAGTTGACATATGATTTTTAATTCCAAAATGAAGTTTTCTACAGTGTAAGTTACAAATGCTGAAGAACTCAGAAAATGACACCATTTTTTATAAAACCTAACTAGAGAAAGGGGGAAAATTGCACACAGGTGTTTTTTTTTTTTTTCTCATTCAGTAAAAACAGGTTCATGTAAGAGTGAGAAAATGATTAGGAAAGTTAAAGAGTTGAACCTAGGAAAATTTCATTCACTAGAGAGCACATTAAGACAGAACATTGAACTTTTGAACGAACTTCTCCATCTGTCTCCCAGGAGGACCCCACCTGGTGGTCAGGTAAGGTCCAGCCACACTATCCCATATTGGAAAGATGGAGACCAAAAGCTGGATGAGGATGCAGCAAAGGCATTGTCCAATGTATATGGGGGAGGGTACCACTCTTTCGAAGCTCTTTCTTCTCCCATAGAGCTGAAGCAGATGATGACACGCTAAACAGTAAATGAATCCTGAAGTACACCACTATTAGTGACACCAACAAAGAATGCCTGCCAAGAGATCTGAGCAAAGGCATAAAGGAAGATGGAGGGTCTCCCTGGTGTTGCAAGGGGTTAAGAACAGCACTGTGAAGCTATCTGCAGCCGCTGCAGTACAAGTTCGATTCCTGGCCAGGTTGCTGCCCACATGGTGCAGCCGACCTCTCCTGTCTCACCCACTGCTCCCCTCAGCAGGTATTTCAGTCAGTCTGCCTGTTCTGTTCCCCACTCTGGCTCTGGTGAATCCTCTCACCCCTCCACACCTCTAGACTGTACCCCAGTTCTTGTATGCATAAATAAATAAATCTTTTAAAAAAAAGGAAGATGGAGAAAATGGCAAGACAAATGGGGGAGTCCAAAGGGAGATATGTAAGTGGCTCTTCAAGTTTCACAGGCCTGACTGACTTCTTTGGTTTGATAAAAGTATTTTATTTTATTTTATTTTTAAAGATTTTATTTATTTATTTATACATACAAGCACTGGGTACAGTCAGAAGCGCAGGAGGGTGAGAGAATTCACCAGAGCCAGAGCGGGGAGCAGAGCAGGCTGAAGGACCGAAGTACACTGCTGAGGGGAGCAGCAGGCAGCAGGAGAGGTCTGCGCGCCATGTGGGACCCTCCTCCAGTGGCCAGGGGGCAGCCGGGGATCGAACCGGCGCTGCAGGGGATCGAACTGGCGCTGCAGGGGATCGAACCAGTGCTGCAGGGGATCGAACCGGTGCTGCAGGGGATCGAACCGGTGCTGCAGAGGATGCGGGCAGCTTCGCAACCCAGTGCTCAACCGCTGCGCCACCAGGGAGGCCCTTGATAAAAGTATTTTAAACACTAGCTATGTGTCAGATACTTTTGCTAGAGAGATTTCTGTTGTTTCTGATCAGATTTCTGATATACATGAATGCTGTGGTTAGTGACTGTCCTAAGGACCTGGGCACTAAATGTGTAGTGCAGAAGATGAAGCCCAGGAGGGCCTCCCTGGTGGCGCAGGTGGTTGGGTGCAGCGCTGTGAAGCTGTCTGCAGCCTCTGCAGTGCTTGATCGATCCCCACCGGCCTCAGAGCAACCCACATGGCAAGCAGACCTCTCCTGTCTCGCCCACTGCTCCCCTCAGCAATGTATTTTGTCAGTCTGCCTGTTCTGTTCCCTGCTCTGTCTCTGGTGAATCCCCTCACCATCCCGTGCATCTGGCCTGTACCCCAGCTCTTATATAAATACAATAAATCTTTAGGGAAAAAAAAAAGATGAAGCCCAGGAAAAGGGGAAAGAGGAGGGGGCTGAGGTCTGGGCCTGGATGGGGGTCTCCACAGAATCTTCTAATCAGTAAGTGGGAAGAGAGAGAGTGAGGGGAAAATGAGGAAAGGGAAACTGAAAGGACCTGATGGGGGGTTCGTTAATGAGGGGACCAAGATGAGGACAGTGTCCGTTGGCCCACCGGGTGCCTTTGTATTCTCTGGCCTTGACAACTGGTTCTGTGTCTACTACTGTTCACAATTAGGGGGATTTGGAACGTTTGGGAAGCACTAGGGACAAACAGGATAAGACTCAACAATATTCCCTGACTTGAGTTGGGCTGGGTAATTAAGAGAAAACGAATGCTCAAACCCAACAGACTGATGTGCTTACAGTTTGGAGAAGTTCCTTCAAAATTTCAATGTTCTGTTTTAATGTGGTCTCTAGTGAATGAAAGTTTCCTAGGATCAGCTCTTTAACTTTCCTAATCATTTTCTCACTCTTACATGAACCCTTTTTTTTAATGAGAAATTCACATAACATGGGGTGCCATCCGGGCTGAGAGCTGACTGTTGAGATGATGCAGTTCTCATTTAAGAAGGTGAAGTATCAAACTCCCTGTGCCCTTACTGATCTGCTCCTGTACCTGATGATCAATAGGGAAGGACACACAAGGAACCCCAAAATAGTGTAACAGTTACTTTCAGTATGCAGATGAGGAAGCAATCAATCTTTGTCCTCTGTCAAAACAAAGCATTCCATGACTGACCTTGTGTATCAGTGTACCAATGTTTGAATTAAGATAGATATATATATATATATATTACAAAGTTATATATTACACAATTTAAACTTCTGACACAAGGAAGAATTGTCAATTTCATATATATAAAGAAGGCCTTATACACAGATCTACTAGCTGCTCCCAGGAAAATTCTCTGTGCCCAGACGTGTTCTGTCCCTCCAGACAAGAGGAAATGGAGAGCTTTTGACAGCGAGTCGGTCTGTCTTTGTACATTATGATCTTATAGAGTAACAGCAGTGCGAACCTAGACTACTTCACTATTACTGTCTACTTTTAGACTGTGTCCCAGGCTGGTGACATGTGGTGAGATAATATAGAGTTGCTGGGAATGCTGCATGGAAGGGTTGGAGAAAAGGAAACACAGATGGGATGGGAACGGGGTGGGGACCTCTGATTCTCAGCCTAAGAAGGGAAAAGGGAAACAAGAAAAAAACACAGGCTCCCTAGCTCATCATGCAGAGTCAAACTGCATCCTAAATAACAGCAGTAAAAACTGTATAATCCAAACAACTGCCAACACAGAAGCAGGACTGTGTGTCGTGAGGCAGAACATAAAGGAGCTGGCATGTGTGTCCCTATAGCACTAAGAAGCTACCCTATTGGTAGCTTGGTCCTGAAGGGAGGGAAAGATTTTTCTTTGAACTCAGAAAGTTAGAAGATTAAAACATTCTCCAAAGATAAAAGGTTAGAGAAGAGATGAAATGAGATTTGAAAGATGTTAATAATTGTGGAAACTGGGTCATGAGCTTCATAACCCGGTCATGAAGCTGAGCGCGTGCCAATATTCTAGTCATTTTAGTTTCTTGTAATTTTGGAAATTTCCCTGATAAAGAGTTTTGCAGCGGGGAGGGTTGAGGAAAGGTTTCCAAGAAAAGTCATACGTATATTTGATTTGAGCAAATTTTGACTTGTTAGTGGGTTATCTTGAGTCTGCAAGGGAAGGGCTAACTCTGTTGGTTAGAAATCAATAATGAATTAGAAATGGAATAAATATGTTGGGCGAACTGCAGTGAACCGGGGAGATTCAGGAGCAGAAGACAATTGGGACCTGTGGGCCCACTAGCCGGAGTGAGAGAAATCACAGGAAGATCGTCATAGTCATTCTCTCAGCAACTATTTCTGAGTGCCTCCTTGGCTCAGCCTTGTGCTAAGCCCTGTGGGTAGAGCACAAGCCAAACAGACAGCATCTTTGCCCTCCTGGGGATGGGCGGGGCCAATGAGCAGGAGGAGCAGGACCCACAAACTTTCCACTGAGCCTCTACGGTATTCAGGGGATCCCAGTTCTCTAATTCAGTCGTTGCTTCTGGCCACTCTTTGATCCTTCCATTTTGGAGGCACTGAGTGGACCAGTGAGTTAGGCAAAAGAATAGATGAGGGGCAGAGAGCCTGCCTCCTTGTCCTCCTACTTCTACAGAGAATCTGAGCTTTTTACCTCCACACAGGGTGGGGAGAATGTACAGTTCCCTGTGTTCTGTCTCAGAAAGAATCAACAGCTGTGGCACACTATGTGTTCCAGAACACCACAATCCATTCTGGAGTCTTATGAAAATACTTCAAGGGACCCTCCTGCCCCCTCCATACAGGCACATCTGAATGCAGCCTTGGGGTCCACTCAGCTTTGCTGGGCTCCTGAGCACAGCAGATGCAATGTGTGCTATAACATTTGTCTCCTTTCTCCATTCCTGTCAGGGATGTGTGGGCTTCACAGCAAGACTCCAGCCTGTCCAGTTCATGGCCCAGACTGTCACCCAGTCCCTGGAGGTTGCCCTATCCTAATGGGCCTTTCCCTCTCTGGCCTGCTCCATGTCCTTGGCGGGGGAGGGGGGGAACCTGCTCTCATCTGCTACATCCTTTCCCTCCAGTGGCCACTTGTTCCTCCCAGAGGAACGCTGAAGAGACACTGCACTGCAGCTGAATGGTGCACTCCTATATTTAGCCACATTGTGTGATATGTCACAATCACACTTTGTACTCAGGATAACCTAACAGAGGAACAACATGCCCTCTGCAACTACCCCTCCCATGTGATGCCCCTGGGCTGAAGGAACATACCAAGGCTTCTACTCTCAAGCTTATACCTGGAGAGACTGAGGCCCAGGGAGTTGGAGGGCTGTAGAGTGGGCAGCAAGGAGCTGGGAGCAGGGGCTCTCAATGAGTCCGGAGCCAGGAAAGGACCATAGATTACTCATCTAAGACTTTCATCAGACTTATTTCTTTCTGAGCAGAGCTGATTGCTCCTCAGAGCCCATCCTCTCTCTCCCTGGCATTGAAACTTTCCTTTGATCAAACAGACACCCCTGTGCCTAGATGCTCTTGAGACTTGGTTTTAAAACCCATTCACCCATCTCAATAGGAACCCAGAGGTGCTCTCTGCATTGTAGCTGGCATTGCATCAGTCTGGTACCTCCATGTTTCCACCCAAGCCCGTGCCTTGACTGACTTGGGTTATGGGCTGGGGCCCCAGAGAAAGTGCTGCAGAACTTCCCATGAAAGGGTTAGTTCAGATTCCATATATTTTATAACACTGGATGACCAATCAGATGCTCTAGGCTAGGGAAGTGGAAGTCACAGCCTATCCTGACATGAGAACAAGGTTGTGGAATGAAGAGTCTTTGGATGGGATGTGCAAGGATTCTTCTGGCACAAGCAGAACCTATCTTCTCAGAAAGAAGAAGCAATCCAAATCATATGTTGGAAACTTAACACCAGCCATTTCCTTTTCATTCTGTTGTCATTGACAATCAACATTCCTTTGCAGAAAATGCAGTGACAATGGTTCCACAGCTTAGCAAAGACAGAAATGGCAAAAGCAACACTAACCAGGATGGACTTCAGGCATGGAGTAGTCCATGAGGCATATGATGTGGCTAAAGCCATGGGCTTCGTTTTCCAAGGATGACCACACCAACATGTACCCCATTCCTCGATGAATAGTGGCTGTACTTCATGGAGAAGCAGGATCTATGTTCTCTTCCCTCCTACACAGGCAAGTGTGTGCAACTTTCTCAGCCACTAGAACATGATGGAAGCAATGTGGCATGACTTCGAGGCTCGGGCGGCAAAGGCAACTCAGCTTTGTGAAGCCTTGGATTGTTCCCGCTATGGGAGGACATCCTTGGACCCCAAGGACACTGATAGAGCCTCAGGGAAGCCAGGAGGGAAACCCAGGAATACAGCTCCGCAGAGAGACCCATGATGACAGGAACTAAGACCTCAGCTACAGCCACCACCTGTTTCCCTGACATGAGAATGCACCATCTTAAAAACAGACTGGCCAACCCTCTGAAGCCCCAGCCAACTTACAGCTGCAACCACAAGGGGGACTCCAGGAGAGAACTCCAGGCCAAGACTGTCCTGGATGCCTGATCATGAGAAGCAGAAATTATGGTTGTTTTTTAAGCCACTATGTTTGGGATGATTTGTTAGTTAGCATTAGATAGCTAAAACACATGGAAAGCTTTTAAATAGAAGCAAAGATTTATGTGAGAGGAAATCAATCAGGCTACTAATTAGAGAATGGATTGGAATGGAACAAGGTTGGGGCCTGACATGTACTTCACAGACATGTTGTATATATTCTATGAGGTAGACAAAGGGTAAAATTCCACCTTGGAGTAGAGGCCCAGTAGGTAGTAATTATTACTGTTACCACAAGGCATGCCTGTCAGTGGTATTATGAGATGGCAAGGAAGATAGATGTATCCCCTTGTAGATACAGATGGATACATGTACTTCTCTTTTATTAATATCATTTCTGTTTTGGATGTTATAGCAATTAGAATATAGTCTGACCAGAGAAACAAAAAAAACCCCAAATATTGTGACTTAAGTAAAACAATTTTTTAGGTCACTCTGTTGTAAAATGTCTGGAGGAAAACAGTTCAGCGATGACTTTATAGTGACTAGAACCCAAGGGCCTTATGATTTTTGCTTTGCCACATGCAGCTTCCATTCCCAAGGTCATCTCATGTCCAAAATGGCTGAATTGTCCACCCATCACATCTGAATTCTGGTCACCAGAGGAAGGGAAGGACAAAGAAGAGCATGTCCCTTCCATTTAAGGGCACTGACTAAAAGCACACATACCAGTTCAACTTGCCTCCCAATGATCTGAACCAAGTCACACAGTCACACTTACCTATAAGGGAAGCTAGGAAAAATTGGGGGTATGGTTACTAAGAGGAAGCAAATGAATATTGGGACAACCATAAGCAGTAGACTGCAGATGCCAAATCCCCTGTCTATATCATCATCAATGACTGGAAATGCAGCTTCTAACAGATCTTTAGACAGCAGTTTGCATCAGCCATACTCCTCAGATTCACTTCTCCTCACATCTTTAAAATCTTTGGCCATCTTTTCCATTTCAGCCATTCCTGTGCTGACCAGCTCTGCATGACTAATGTCCCAAGAACTTGAACATGACTCCTAGCATAGATATTCAGTCTGGTGATTCTCTGAACTCTCCCCTGAATATGAAGGGACCAGAGTGTCTAAAGGGTGTGTGCAGTTAGAAGACAGGGGTTACTCTTCCTGTGCAAAACTTTGACCAACGAAAGATGGGAATAGCTAGAGTCTCTCTCTCCTCCCCATGGGAGGGCTGTCCTGAGAAGCAGTGAGTCACATGCAGCTGTTCCTTGACAACAAGCAAGGAGCAGCTAGGTTAGGCTCTCTTACGGCTCTCGTTTCTTCCCTGCATTTTCCGTCAGTTCCCTTACCCTTGACTCCTTGGGGTGGCACACGTTCATGGAGTTGTACCGTACATGTTTTTGCCTCTGGCTCTACTTTCTAGGGAAATGAAACAAGGCCACAACTGTGGGTCTTTCTCCTCCATCCAGAACCCCTGCCCTTCTCTCCACCCATTTCCTCATGGCCAGCTGGATCTGAAGCATCTTGGGTCACACTGCAGAACAGAAATCAGTCCTCTGGCAGGTTCAAATGAAGACTGACTTTATCTAGTGCTTCCCAATCTTTTCATTCCAAGGAAAATCAACACCTTAAAGTTAATAAAGCTTTTGGTTATATGAGGTGAAGAAAAATTAGCTTTGAAAATTAAAAAAAATTGGTTATCTCTAATCAGTTTCTTCATCAAGAAAATTCATTTGCAGAACTCCTTTTTAATAAACTGAATTGAATGCATGAATAAATATAGAAATCCAAATTCATACAGTTTCCCAAAACTTTATTCCAATTTCCCTGCCATGCCTAGCTCCATGCATTTGTAATCTGTCCCTTGCTGGGCTCCTCATTCGGGTCCCAAGTCAGGTCTGTGCTTCCTCACTGGAGAAGCAGGACTGCGGTGAGGTTGAGCACGCTGCACTGTGAGCTGTTAATAATTCTCAATGGCAATCCACTTCCCAGGAAGGTGGACCGTATTCTTACTTCTTGAAAAAGAGAAACCATGAAAGCTTAGAAATATCAAGCACTGGCTCCTTCCCTGCATTCTCATCCATCAAACTGCTTGTCATTTTAAAGCATTTAGAGGACAGTTGGTCAAAGGAAAGTGTGTTTCATCACCAAATGGTGTTATTTTACAAGGATTACCCTAAATGGGACCTTTAATTTTCTAAAGAGTAACCCATCTCAATGCAATTTGAGGAACCAAATATCTCTACACTCTGTGCTCCCTACAGAGGAAACCCCACTCTCTGGACCCACCCAAATGGCACAGCCAATGCAGATCTGTTGAGTTGGAAGTTCCCAACCCTATTCAGCAATGATTTCTTCTGGGATTTGCAGCATCCCACATCGCCATTCTCTCTTTGCTGCAAAGGCACCATAGCACCTTATAAAAAAGTTTAAAGGATCTTAATATTGTTTAAAGGGTTTAAAATACGTTTGTTAAGTCCACTAACAAAATTGAAACATCAATGGGACTTGTTAACATGACCGGTGATCATAGAACTTTGTTTTCAACAATCTTTCCCTAAATCTTTCATTACCTAGTTGATATATAAAATTCTAGTTTCCCAATAAAATTACGTTCTTTTTTCTCTCAAAATTTGCTGTCTTCAATGAGAATAACTGCATCTAATTCCAGTATACTTTTGTGTGATTGTCTCGTTCTGTCATTCTGTTTAAATTGGCCAACATACTGTTCATTTAACAAGTCATTTCCCATAGCTGAGTCCTTGCTCATTCTTTTTGGATTTAAACTGTATTGAAATCTAAGGAACTTCTGAAACTTTTAAACAAACTGCTTACTTCCTCCTTCATCCAGATCTAAAGATCCTTGGTTAGATCTTGAATTATTTCCATCACCCCAAACTGCCACTGACTGACTGAATATCATTTGAAGCATGTGTGAGTCTCCACACCCGTAGGATAGGGTTTTTCTAAACATTCTGGATAGTTAGATTAGGTTAGTGAACCCTTAGGTTAGGGTTTTTCTAAACATTCTGGATAGTTCTGTGATTTTCAGGATGGAGATTTTTGCTATCTACCCTAAATGCTTGTCAGCCATGGTGTATTCAGAACAGGTAAACAAAAAGTTATGTCACAACCTCCAGCCCTGGGTGTGCCTCACAAACTGGCATCAAGTTCACGCCAAGCACAGGGTATTGAGAAAGAGCAGGGTCAAGCAACATCATCAGGTTATTAGGTGAAATTCAGCTCCAACTTTCAAAGTTATTATTAGAAAAAACTGTGTATTCCTCCTCCTCTGCTGGCTTCTCTTTGCTGGTGTTTTCCTGAACCTGAAAATTGTATTTGCTCTTGCCAATGCCCACCCTCAAAATATAGTCTTGCAACTCAGTCAAATTTTTGCTGAGCCAGCCAATAGGAACTAGCACCAGGGTCCATGGTAACCACGGGTGTGCACGCATGTGCGTGTATGAGTGAATATTTTCCCCTGAGTCCCTTCCAGAACCATCAGTTAATATAATACACATCCTAAAACAGAACCTACATCTCCACCCCAGTACAAGGAACAGAAGAATAATAAACCATCATTATCAAGGTCTCTCTTTACTGTCAGAACCCAAGGAAAGAAATTAGGTCTAGATTTAAATCTGCCTCCTAGGTCCTCTTTCTCTGAATGTGAGAGAACTTCACCTTTATTGAATATCATGTTACAGCCTTGAGTGTGTGACTCGCCCATATTATTCTGGTTCTACTGCTTTATGGGAAGAAAATGCTTTTCTATGTTTAATTAATGCCAGAGATTTGGGAATCCCAGTGAGGCTGGCCCTAATTAGTCAAGCAGGGTTCCCATTACACAGAACATTTGAAAGGAAGTGTTTTGGTTATTCCTGTATTAGACATCAAAAAGAGGAGAATATGGAAGTGTTGTTTTATTGTTAGTCACTGAGAGAAAGAGGAATGAAACTATGAAATCCGGGCTAAATCTGCAAGCCGGAACCAGCCTTAGTTTCACTCTGCCAGGAGTTCATTCACACCAGTGGCATCAGTTTCCCCATCTGTAAAATGAGGCTGGAGAACTTCAGTTCTGGGTCTCCACCGGCTCACAGACTATGGCTCTGGAGAGCCCAACAGTATTTGGTCAGTGTTAGGAAGTCCCCACTGGAAAACTGACTTAATAGATCACTTGGAGACTTAGTACTAAGAGAGCCTTGTGGCATAGCGATAGAAGATAATAGAGAATCCAGAAGGAGAGGGGACAGTCAACCTCCATTAGTGGAGTAGACAGATTTATTTTAATGCAGGAAGAATAAGCCCTAGACAAAACTGTGAAGTAAACAGAGTTTATGTCCAGTCCCTGCATGATCTTTTTGTTTTTCAGTTGAATAAAGGATTTAACATCAGTGACTTCCAATTTAGATGAGTTTGAGAGTTGGTTTTTTTTTTTCTTCCTCTTATTTTCACTTATGGAGTAAAAACTTTCCCCCTAGTCTCCCTTCTTGACCCTCTATGGGACAGGAATCGTAGGCATGAGTGACTGACCAGGGGGATTATATGTGGGCAGCAGTGCTTCAGAGTACTCAAGCCTGATTTCCTTATTTCTGGTGCTGAAAACTCGTAGGTGTTAGAAGTCCATTCCCATCTAACATTCTCTCCCAATCTCCTGCCTCCCACCTTCCTTTTCTACCTCTTTCCTTCCCTCTCTGTCTCTATTCTCAGCTGATAGCTTGTGCTTTTCTTCAGGAAGCAGGTACACAATTTCTGGGGCTACATCTTGCTGAGCAGAACTGGTCATTCTGATACACCAAGCTCCTTGGCAGTCCTCAAAGGAGGGCTCTTCCTCCGTGAAGACATGCCTCCAAGGAGTCCTGATAGATGGAGGGCTTCCTTCCCTTACCCCAAGCGAGCTCTGGGATGAGCCCTGGGCTGTTGCTGGAATAGCAGAGGGCATTATGAGTGAGTTGAGCTCTCCTCTCTGTTTGTTTGCATTCCATCTAATGAGACAGCTGGCAAACCTCTCCAACATCTCAGCTGTGTGGTGAGCATGCTGGCTACGGGCTCTGATGTGCTCAGAGCTGATTGCATGGAACTCACGGGACTGTGACCTGCCTCCATCCAGGAATTCATTAACCCAGAGGCACCCAGGATAGGAGATGATTTCATAATCTACTCTGACCCCTCCTAGAAGAATTTCCTTCTCCCTTTGAGAGGAAGGTAGAGAGGAGCAGTAAAGAGATGGCATGACCAGGCAATGGGTATTTTAAGCAGAGGCCTGTTGTAAAATAAGGAACATAAATCTTTGAATCACTGTTGAGTTTCCCAGTCCAGGCTCATAAACCCAGTAGAGGGAAGCAAGATAGGACCGCCAGCAGGGGGCGCTAGACAGCCCTCTCCTCCAGAAACAAAGGGCGTAAACAGGATTGTGTACCTAGCCCAGGAAGGACTTCAGCCTGGTTCTGACTCAGGTGCTGTTGTTTGTTGAAAGGTGTTGAGTAGAGGAGTGGTTAAGACTGGAGAAATCCTGAATCATGCTGGGCACTTAGCTGGTCACATGGGGCTATAATCATGCATTTAGTGAGATTGTGCCTCTGTTCTGAGCCATTTCCTGATATGAAACAAATATTTGAAGTGCTGAGTTAAATGCAGAATGGCTTGTAGATTCTTCACATTTCTCTGCTGCAACTAGAAGCCTTAGAGAGCCTTGTTTGTGGCAGTAGGCGCAAGAACCTTGTTTGCACTGACAGCCCGGTGACTTCATGCATTAAGAATGTCCTTCCTGGCTTGCTTACTCTATCTCCACTTGCTCTTCTGTTTTGTTTGTCATCAGTGCCCCTCCCCCACCCAATTGAAGAGTCAGGGGCTTTATAGACCAAGAACAGTCTATTTACCAGCACCTTCAGCCATCAGATGCTAGCCTGGCATTCTTCCATGCAGACATGGGAGTGAGCAAATGCAAGGTTATTAGAAGGTTAAGGGGCTAGTCTTGTCTCTGCCACAGGCATGCTATGTGATCTGGGTGACTTACTTCACCTCTTGAAGCATTAGTTTCCTGACCTATAAAACTTATGCTCAAGGCCTCAAAGCTCAAGGCTTTTAAGCTCAAATGTGTCTGGAAGAGGCCCAAGGCATTGCAGGGACAGTACAAAGTGTAATCTGGGGTATGAGTACTTTTGGGGGTGGCTGTGCCATGTCAACTAGCCAAACCAGCATTTGGGTCTGGGGTGAAAGGTATCAATTCAAAGGATCACCTTGACAGTTCATGACTTTTTGTGGTGGGAAGGGATGGGGGAGGTGGGGGTGAGTGTAAGTCACACATTCCCAGGTCTATTGGAAAAACAACAGCAACTAGCAAAGACCACCCTCATCTAGAAACAAAGGGGGAAAGGGAAAGAGTATAAATCTCTCAGAGTAATTGCTCTTACTATTGCACTATTGGACTTCCATTATTTTCTAACACCCTTATCTCCAAAACACACACATTCTCTCTCTCTCTCTCCTCACTGATCACATTTCCTCTGCTATTTGGCATTATCCACCATGTCTCAAGTTTAATCAGTCTTTTTTTCCCCCTTTATCTTGGCAGGAGAACACTGGGCTCAACCCTTACATTAAAGTTACAGAAGTCCTGCAGTTCAGAGAGAGAACTGAGTCAGCAGGACAGGACTGACTAAGCAGCTCCAGGTTGGCCACAGTGGGGCTGATTCTCTGCTCCTTATTTTGGCCTAATTCCCACTGAAATTCAGTGCTCACTAAGAACTACAAGCTTTAGACATATAATTATGAACAAAGATATTTAAAAGGCTAGAGGGGAAGAAATAGGAATCTGCATCTCTGTATCAGCAATTACCCTATGCTGATTACCATAATAGCCCAATTGTCCATGCAGCTCTGCTCAAGCTGGCACAGGCAGAAGACCTTCCCTCCCTCCGGGGCAGACCCACCCAGTTCTGATGGGCCCAAGGCCCCTTCTCATAATGGGCTGAGGAGGGGAGATGAGAGGTGGAGGGATGAAAGGGTTGTAGGTGCTCACCATTCCCTAGGACTCATCACCATCAATGTTTTTAACCAAAGCATATTATGCAGTAAGTTATTTTGAATAGACGTTACTATTTGGGAATGAAAATGGACATGAGAAGGCACTAAAAAGCTGAGTCACCATGGGGAATGGCCTGTGGTGTGTTTAGAGAACAAGAACCTGAGTCTCTGGGTGTTAACTGTAGAATGAGTACAGCTCTTGGCTCTAGACATAAGGACATTTGACAGAAATGGCAAACTCTGTAATGATTACAGGGGTCCTCAGCCATGGATCTACATGAGAAACACTTGAGAAATGAAAACTGGTGCTGATTGGGCCTTACCTTTTGGAGCAGAGACTCTGAAAAATAAGAGCCCAGACATCAGTCGTCTTCACAGGGTCCCCAGGTGATTTTAATAGACCGGGAGTGCTAAGAACCCCCAAGAGTAAGCACTATTTTCTTCACTAAGTGGAACTTGGGAGAGGCCCAAGTGCTGAAAAGTGACTATTTTATTTATTTTTTTTAAAGATTTATTTATTTATGCATACAAGAGCTGGGGCACAGGCCAGACGTGCAGGGGGTGAGAGGATTCATTAGAGACAGAGCGGGGCACAGAACAGGCAGATCTACTGAAACACACTGCTGAGGGGAACAGGGGGCGAGATAGGAGAGGTCTGCTGCACCATGCGAGCTGCTCCCTGGCTGGCCGGGGATCAAACTTGTGCTACAGTGGCTGTGTACAGCTTCACAGGCTGCATCTTAACCCCTTGTGCCACCAGGGAGGCCCTGAAAAGTGACCATTTTAGCATAACATAAATGAGGCACTGTTGGTAATAGTAACTCTCACTGTGTACGACGGGCCAGTGCACTAAGCACTTTCCTTGCATAAGCTCACTTCATCTGATACCATCCCGATGAGGGATGCAGTTATGTGCTTTATCTTAAAATTTCATATAAACTTTGTGTTCCCATAATAAATCCATCCCTTCCTGTCATGATGTAACATCTTTAGGCTGTGGCTTTGGTGGACTCTGACTCATCACATGGACCTTCCTTCATAAGAGACCGTCATGGTTAATCTGTCTAGGGCTGGATTATGGATTTAGATATGAGGCACTTGACTTCACTATGGTAAATGAAAACAGCTTGTAGATCTTTGTTGCTTTTTTTTTCTGCATTGAGTAGTAAAGGATAAGACACGTTGTAGTAGTCACTCGGTGGGAAACTGTTCTTCAATTAATGACGGATTTTCTTCACAACAAGGTCCACAGAGATAGATTAATATTAAAGTTTGTCAACATCTCTATCATGTGAAACTAACACAAGGGCAAACCGAGGAGAAAAGAGGAATTAGGGAGAAGAAAGGGAGACTTGGTCTTTTGACCAATATAAGTTGACAGTAGGTAACTATCCTTGACTGACTATCTTTAGATGTAGTCTCTAGAACTGCATTTTCACACATATAACACCTCTTACTCCACAGGCTTATGCCCTTCCAGATAGTCTTTTCTTCCCAAGACCCTGGATTCCTCTCAAATCTTCAGCTTCTGATCTCTAACACATTCTCTCCAGTTCACCTTTTCCATTATTTTTCTCTCTTGGTTCTTGCATAGCCCCGTTGCCATTATCCTATCTTGAAGGAATGAAGACATTTCACCTTCTCACCTTCTGTCACTTCCTGATTTGCTCCAGAGATGCTGACCCTTTAATGGTGTATAAATGTCAGCCTTTCCCCTGTGTCTGTTCCTTTTGTACTGAATGAGTTCCTTTCTCCTTACCAGGTCTTGGCTGCTGGCTCACCTCTTTGTAACAAGATTGTGTTTGGCAAATGAGGAGGCCCCTCAACACTAGAATTCTCCTGCCTGGGATCATTACCAGGCTCCTCCTGCCCCAGAACCTGCTCTGCAGCACCTGCCCTAAACCCAATACGACTCTCCCAGTCACCAAGTAGCATGGGGCCATGATGGCTGCCAATAGTTTAGGATTTCAGATGGTTTCGTTAATGGTGATAGAATAGTAATGACTCATTCTAAATACCCTTCTTCATCTTGCAATTGCCAGCACATCCATTTTCTTTCCTGGTCAAGTTAAGTTGTAGTAAATAAAATATATTAGTCACTCTTTAAATATTGTTTGATTTTGATATGGCTCTATCAGAGAACTGTAGTCACAGAACACTCAAACATGAGCCAAGAAAAAAAATTGTGTGGCAACTGCCCAACTCAAATATCCTACATGCACTTCCTGTTTACCGCCTAAGACTTGATGGACCTGTATGTGCTACAGCCCATGGCACATTAGAGTGACCAGAACCCTCACTTGACCATTTTGATATGGAGGGGCAAGAGTTGCTCCTCTCAGACCTTGGGGACGAACTTAGGACCATTGCTTGCCAGGGTCATAGCCTGCCCTGAGGAGCTGGAAAGTATCTGGAAAGAAGGCAAAAGAGAAAGTACACCTGCATTGTAAGCATGCATGAGCAATCTCTTAACACAATGTTTATAGTGGAGCAAGCTTTGTTGGAGAAAATTGTCAAATGCTGGAATTCCCTGAAGATAGTCAATTGTCCTGAAAAGGGTCCTTTCAAGGTCAAATCAGATATCACCATTGAGATAGGGGATGGATTGATAGATGATAGCTGGATGGCTAGATAGATAGAGGTATTTATGGATGTCATTATGTTAAAATGAATTACTGTTAACTCTGACCATGAGAAGAAATTCTATTCATACCTGTAGACAATGGAGAATCATTCAGATGATGGGACTCCAAAATGAACCCCCAGACCATGATTGGAGTTGTTACCTTCATTCATGGCTTGGTATGGGAGAATAGTTGTGAGGAGGGTCTGGAAGCAGGAGGGGAAATGCTGATCTCCTGAGAGTATCCCAGGTTACAAGAGGAGAAGGAAAAAAAAACTCTCCATTTCAACTCAGTCTTGGGTGGGTTGGAGTCTGACCACCTCTTAGGCTAAGAGATTCAATTACTTGGAAAAGGGCAGTAGCCCCTCCAGCAGCAATCACAGCACAGGAGGCAAGCACAAGCAGCGACAGTCTACAGAGTGCCCATGATGCCTTGCACTGGGACAGCCTCATTGTCAAGAGAGACATAACCGAACAGGTCCCCACCAGTAGGGCTTTCTCTAGACTCCATTTCTTACAAGCTTGCAGAGTTTCTGCTCATAACAGTTGAAAATAATTACCAAAGATACGATGAAGAGGAGGCTGTGTTGTTCATATTGTAACAGCCATTGTCAGTTTTTCTAGAAAGCAACTTCAAAACTTTCAACCCAACAATGAAAAATTGTGACTGGTCGTTTCTTTCCAGAAATAAACATGATTTCATGAGGAGTGCATCCAAACTAAAAAAGCTTTGTCTCTGAATTCTGTGCCTTTGCTGGATAGACCAGTTAAATGAATCACATAGAGAACACCATTTAAAACAGGCCCTGCTGATAAACATTCTTCATGCACAGGGTCCTGGAATGACATTGTACAAAGATTGTCTTAGGAAGCCAGGCCTTCACTGATGCTCATCTGAATGACTCGCCATTCTCTACATGTGAATGGGATTTCTTGTTGTCTGGGTTACAGTTAACAGTGATTCATTTCAACATAATGACATCTATATATTTATACATATACATCAATGGTGACAACAATTTGACCCCTTTATGTTTGGAAAAAAACACTGAGTCTGTCTTTGGTGGTCTTATTAGAGATTCTGGCCTTCCTATGCAAGTTTGAGCATCCACATAATCATTTGATTCATAGTTATTGTAATGTACTATGTGGCAGATGCTATGCTGGCATTAGTGAAACTACAGTGAATAACTCTGTGCCTGTCTTTTGGGAGCTTATAATCTGGAGGGAAAAATAAGATCAATTAGTCTCCTGTACAGGTAATGACATCAATTGGAAAGCAATGCCGAGGCCAACCCTGAAAGGATACACTGTTGAAATAAGCAGGTCTGGCTTAATTATAGCAAATAGAGTGCATTAGTGTCCTAGTGCATTAGTTTAACTACAGAAGGTAAAGTTCACCCACATTTTCTTGGCCCCTGGAACTATGCATAGGAAATGTGCTTCCTCTGTTATCTATGACTTGGGGCTAGGCCAGGAAGGGTAGTAGTGGACACTTCCTTGGGGGTGAGTAGATCAGATGCTTTCAAAAGATTGACAAGCACTAAGTTAGCACAGGATAAAAGACTTCTAGCAAGTTTCCCCACTCACAAACTCTCCCCAATGGAACCCATTTTCCATTTTTCTCCATCCAGTTGAACAGGCCTGTGCTAGAGTGCCTTATTCATAGTTGCAGGTCTCCAGTTGTTACTGGCAATGACTGGTGTGAAGCAGATCCACAGGAAATGTTTGTTGAATGAACTGAATAAATTGAATGACTGTTGTTCATATCATTCCTACTCAGTAAGCTGCCATAGTTGCCTACTACTTGCTGAATAAAATCCAGTGTTCTAAACATGCTTTCCATCCATCCCCACCAGCTCTTTTCTTTACTTCCCATGACCAAATCTGCTCTTTTTTTCAAGCTTGCTTCATATGAATTTGGTAGGGTTGCCATAACAAAGTACCACAGACCCAGTGACTTAATGGAAATTTATTTCCTTACAGTTCTGAATGGTTGGAAGGGCCTCCCTGGTGGCGCAAGTGATTGAGGGCAGTGCTGTGAGGCTGTCCACAGCCTCTGCAGTGACAGTTTGATCCATGCCGGCTGCGGAGATGCCCACATGTTGAGGCAGACCTCTCCTGTCTTGCCTGCTGCTCCCCTCAGCAGTGTGTTTCAGTCCATCTGTGTGTTCTGTTCCCTGCTTTGTCTCTGGTGAATCCTCTCACCCTCCCGCACATCTGACCTGTACCCCAGTTCTTACATAAATAAATAAATCTTTAAAAATAGATAAATAAATGGTTGGAAATTGGACATCAAGGTATCAGCAAGGGTGGTTTCTTCTGAAGCCTCAGCCCTTTGCTTGCAGATGACTGTCTTCTGCCTATGTTGTCCCATGTACATCCCTTTGTGTCTGTCTGTATTCCAACTTCATATATATATATATATATATATATATATATATATATATATGAACACCAATCAGACTAGGTTAGAGCCTACCCTAGCAGGTGCATTTTAGCTCATTTACCTCTTTGATGTTCTTGTCTCCAAATATCGCCACATCCTCATGTACTAGAGGTTAGGACTTCAATACATGAATTTGGGGGTAAATAGAACTTAGCCCTTATCAAGGGCCTAGCTCATTATCTTCTTCATAAAATCTTTGTTCCTCTCCTTTCCGCATCTCTCTCCTTCCCTCTTCTCTCTGCCAACTTTTCTCACCTTGCACAAAACACTGTACACAGAACTCCTCAAAGTCATTCTGTTCTCCAAACAGCCATAGCAATACATCTCTTCCAGGTGGCACTTACACTCTTAGCCTACATTTTATTACCTTGCATTACATTTTACCTTGTATTGCACTACTCTAGTTTATTATATATATATATGTGTGTGTGTATGTGTGTGTATGTATATATACATATGTGTGTGTATATGTGTGTGTGTGTCTATATGAATGGTTTCCTTATGTAGACTATAAGCTTCTCCTGGGAAAACTTAACTAACCTCTATGTCTCTTGCATCTTTTAATACAGTTACTTTAAATATAGTTGATCCTCAACAAATATTTAATGAATGAAGAAAGTGGAAGATAACTATGAGTATAAGATGAGTTCAATATATTATAGATGAATTTACTTATTTATTGTTTGGAAAACAGCTCTTAGGAACCAGAATCATAGTCAAGTTTGTAATTAATAAAAGCTTTCTGAGTAGATCAATGATGAATCCCAGAAAAATGGACTGGTCCCAGAGCAACATAACTCAGCATGACTTAGAGACAGGAGATGTGAATGCCACTGTTAGAGCACTAGCTCCAGAGCTAGACTGCTTGGCTTTGAACTCTGTGACCCTGAAAAAGCTATGTAACTTCTCTGTGTCATTTATTAGTGGAGGAAAATATATAATAATCTACATAATATTTTAATATTTCTGCTGTTTAAGCCACCAGTGCGTGATACTTTTTTTATGACAACCCTAGCAAATAATAATATAATGCTAATATTATAACTTATGTATATATAATATGTGTTATATATAAATATCTACATCATAGGCTCTTGTGGCACTTAGAATAGTGCCTGACACATAGAAAGCACTTGGGAAATGTTTTTAAAATGCTACCCCTTTTGCCACTCACATTTACCCCTTAAATGGGGATCATTACATTTCTGTGCATAAATATAAAAAGTTCTTTAAAAACATGACATGTCTACCCAAGGGCCAGCAATTAGCACTGGGTATAATTCTCCTCTATGTGTTTCCAGACATTGTATATGTTTGAGGGAGTAAGGGGGGCAGGTAGAATTTGTTCATGTAGTGGTTGGGTCTTTGTGAAATGTGACAGCCAAGTCCTTAATTATTCTTAGAAATGTCAGAACTCACTAGAAGCAATTGGGCTTGACAGTTCAAGGGCTAATTAACTCCAAATCCTGCTTCTTGGATTGCTTCATTTGCAATTCTTGGTCACTTATTTTCTTAAGTCTTTAAAAATTCCTTTTGCAGTTTCATAGAAAGTGAGAATGTTATATTCAACAGATCGGTTGGAGGGGCCCTCAGATACCAAGGACATATAGAGGCACAGGTGAGCTGTAAGTACATAGAGAGGGGCATCCCTGCCTGGAGGCTGACCTTGAAATATAGAGGGGGGCTGGCTGTGTTCAGGACACCTACAAAAAGCCGTGCCTACCCAGTACTAAGTTCTTCCATCTCAGAAGAGAAGGTCTTCCTTCTCCCCTATCTCAAGCAAGAGGATTTTCTCAGGGGCCATGTACTTAATACAAAAGCCTCATTAAAAACAAAACAAAAACATACTAAGTGAAACAAACCATAAGCATAAGGACAAATAGTATACAATTCCACTCTGAAATAACTAGAATAGTCAAATTTAGAGAAACAGAGAGTAGATTAGAGGTTACCGGGGACTGGGAGGAGAGAAGAATGGGAATTTATTGTTAATAGGTCAGTGCTTCTATTTGCGTGATGGGATAGAAAGGGGTTTGAAAATAGATGACGGTAATGGTCACACAACACTGAATGTGCTCAATGCCCCTGAATTGGACATTTAAAAGTGGTTAACATGGCAAATTTATGTTTTATATCATTCAGCACAATAAACAAAGGTTGAAGGGCAACAGAATAAGTCATGGTCCTCAGCCGTTAAGATCACAAGTGGGACTGTCCATGCCTGGACTCCTACTGATGAACCAGGAGCACAAATGACAAGAAGCTCTGGGGACACAAGCCTGCTCCCACTGCCTGAGATGCCTTCTCCCTCCTGTCTCTCTGGCAAACTCATGCCATCTTCAGAAACCACACATCTGTGGCTGCCTTCTCCTGTCCCCTGCCCCCTACCCTTCCAGAAAGAGCTGATCACTGCCTCCTGTGTCATTTTGTACAACTTGCTGTTGCAGCACTAACCATGTTCTATTATGATTCATCTAATTTTAAAAAACATTGTTATAATTCATGTAGTAAATTTCATCCTTTTGAGTGTGCTTTTCTGCAAGTTGTAATACATACAGTAGGATAACCAACACTTACAGTTTCATTACCCCCCCCAACATTCACACACACATATGCACACACACCCCTCCACCCACCTCTGGCCAACAATCTTCTGTTTTTGGTCTCTCTAGTTTGGTCTTTTCCAGAATGTTGTATAAGTAAAATCATACAGTGTGGATCACAGTCTATCGTGATTATTATTTTTATGTCTATATTTGTCCCTTGTTCTAGACTTGAGCTCCTAATATCATGGACCTTTTCTTATTCATCTTTCTTTAAACCAAGCACAGTGTGTGCTCCATGGTAGTGCCCTGTGCTTGTGGGTGAAGAGAATGAATGAAAGCACAATGCTATAACCCATTTCTAGTAGAAATAATCCCAGTGCAATGTCCTTGGCTTGGTGATGTGGAAGATTCCAGTCCTTCCTTCCAGATGACGGGCAGGCAGCAGAATGTGGTGTGGCAGGTGGCACCTGGCTGCCTGATCAGTGCTGGTCACCCCTGAGTCAGCCCCTGGAGGCACACCCATTAGTGGTGGCTCTAGACTGGCCAATTCAGTTCCATTGCGGGATACTTCCTATCGCAGGACACCTGTCAATCAGCCTGGGAGCAGCTAAGAGGGTTTCAAAGAACATTCAATAATAATGAATAAGCAATGATGAATATTAGCCTGGTATAGGCAGAGAAAAGCAGGATTCTGAAGGGAGTGGGGTCCTCTGAACCAGTTAGCCTTTCCCTTTCCCTAACCCTTCCTAATTATCACCCTCCTTATACGCACACACACACACATGCGCGCACACACACGCACAACCACATACTTTCAGAGCAATCTTTGCTTTCACTAATACCAACTTCAATTCAAGGTAATAAGGCATGACAAATAGCCATTTGAGTTGCTATTCTTTGCTTTGATCTTCTGTTTCAGCCTTCCTAATGTCCCAGGGAAGTTCTCAACCTTACACTCCACTCTGGTAAATGTGACCTCCATAGGAGCAAATGTCCTTCATTCTTATTACTTCTCTTTCCTTCTCTGCTTTATTTAAATCTTTTATTAACTCTTCAATGGCAACTCCTTGAAGGTCAGGGGCATAAGGTGGCCCTCGGGTCATTTTGCAGAACACCATCCATTATTAAAGAGAAATAGTAACAGAGTAAAGACCACGTGGTAAACACAATAAATATCTGTTAAATAAACTTATTTAATAATTCATGATCAACAAGCATAGACTATCAAAACCACTTGCATCTTCCTCAGCTCCAGTTTGGAGTGGTCACCCCCTTTTAGATTTTATTCTGTGGCAGACATAGGAAGAAATAATTCACTCCTTGTAGTATTAGTAATTTTAGTTAAATAATTAATGGACAAAAGGGTAGAAACTTATTGTTACTATTCTTAGGATGTTACATGACACTTGGAGACTATGGAGTGGATGCTATTTTTTATCATTGTGACAATTGAACATAGACTTTTAAAATGACTTTATTAATTTGTTTTGCTGTATAAGTGAAAACCCTTTTAAAATCTTATATGGATCAGAAAAGTGAGAATATTTTTCAGGTTTTTCACATTCTTTGCAAATTTGAACCCTTGTATCACCATCCTACCATGTAGATTTGCACTTTCACCTTTCTCCCTCAAGGCTATTTAGTCTATAGAAATAAGGAGGCAAAGTGCCCTGGAGTGCTGTTCAGAGAGGCCGTACCCACACATGCATTGCGGTGGTGGAATCCAATCCACTTCTAGTGGTGAGGCCACTGATTCAGGTTACTTTCTCCGACCACACCACTTGTAGGGGCATTTCATAGCAACACATTATGCCTGGTAGCTGTCACTTAGTAATTCCACAAGCATCTGCGGGCACCGGGGAATAAGTTCCACAGTCACAGTACTTAAAGGCTCCTGGGGGGAGAAATGCACCATCCAGAAATAACAAAGTAAAAGGAAACAGGAAAAGACTTGGGGCTGAGGGCTTTGCTGTCCCTCCAGAGGCCAGGAACCAGCCCCACATTTTGTCAGCAGGTGTGTGACGCAGGTGTGGGCTTTGGAGGGTGCTCGAGGGGAGCCAGCATGCCCCCAGCCTTCTGAGGCAGCCCGAGTTTGGGAAAGGGTATGGGCTTCCAAGCCAACTGAGGCAGAATCCCAGTCCCACTCTGGACTAGCAGTGAGATTTTTTTTCCATCAAATTCTTCACATCTCTGAGAATGTTCTGGAATATGAGGGTAAAATATTACCCTGTATCCCAGCATGGTCAGTAGTACCCCAAGAGATATTATATATAAAACTCTCTCAGACACATGGAAGGTATAATTGCTTTCCCTCTCTCTGCCCACCTCCAAATAATGGTGAGGCTTGCCAAAACATGCTAAATGTTATGGGGTGGGGGTAACACAGAGCACCAGCAGAGGAAGCACACATTAATAATGACAATAAATCAGGAAAAGCCTGGAATGCAGAACATTACAGGGATTTTTACTGCAATTTAGTGACAATGAACATGTAGCCTAAAGTTGATGGTTGTATTTACAGACCCAAGGGAAGACAGAGGAGACCAAAACAAACCAAAACAAGCTAACTAACAAAACCCACAGGCACGAAAAATAAACTTGACCTGTACCTGACCCAACATCTAACACTGGTCCCTGAAGTTAGAACCAGTGTGACACCCTGTGCACAAAGACGTGACTTCTCCCCTTGCTCTTCTTTTTTTATTATTTTTAAGATTTATTGATTTATGCATATAAGAACTGGGGTGTAAGCCAGAGATGTGGGGGGGATGAGCAGATTCACCAGAGACAGAGTGGGTAACAGAACAGGCAGATTGATGAAATACACTGCTGAGGGGAGCAGCGGGCGAGATAGGAGAGGTCTGCTGTGCCATGTGGGTTTGCTTCCCTGGCTCCCAGGGATCGAACCAGTGCCACAGTGGCTGGTGATATCTTGAGAGCACTGTCTTTAAACCCTGTGCCGCCAGGGAGGCCCTCCCCTTCCTCTTCTTTGAGACCCTCAGCACTGATATGCTCCCAGTTTGGTGTTCCAGATGGCCACTGAGAGCAAATGTGTGGCAAGTAGAAAGAAGCCATAAGGACACTTGAATGGAAGGAAGTCTTTGGAAGTGGCCATTCATCAGGCGTGGGAATCTAATAAAAAGCCATCTGCCTCTGTCTTCCATCAGGACACGGTGCTGAGGCAGGGACTTGCCCTCACAGGTACGTCTTCTCCACACTGCATGAGAGAACTAGCCAGATGGTGACAAGGCTGGAGGTGGCACGTGGGAGCCTGACGTCCACT
Source organism: Talpa europaea (assembly GCF_964194135.1). Classification (NCBI taxonomy): domain Eukaryota; kingdom Metazoa; phylum Chordata; class Mammalia; order Eulipotyphla; family Talpidae; genus Talpa; species Talpa europaea. The sequence goes on from NC_140072.1 coordinate 91,233,997, forward strand.
CTGAGCCACATGGCAGCCGGGGCTTCGTGTCCACAGTCACTGTGGCTCCCTCTCTCCTCTTGGGACCTCCTTTCTCCACACTGGTCCAGTGTACATTTTCACTCTGCTCTCTCCCACTGATTCTTTGCTTTGTGCTTTTGGTTGCTTAACTTTGAACACCAGGCCAACCATTTCAATGTCTGCATGTTCCAGGCTTTGCTCTGTGGGGGCCTCTGTCATACAGTGTGCAAATTAGGAGACTCAGGCTCATACTGGGACTCAGAAAACTGCCAATGAGGAGGTAGGGAGGGGCGACTGGATCACCTTCATCAGGACACCTGGGGGTCATGATGTCACCAGGATTTACCCCAAACTCAGACTTGATCAGGTTAAGCCAAATAAACATCTAATTGACAGTCGCTCCGCATCATTCAATCACACACATCCTGCTAGCAGGGAAGCACTGAGACAAGGTTGTTAGTTTTCAGTCATTTCACAGTTTTGACTGCCTTGGAGGTAGTACCAATAAGATGTTGATTTCCCTGGGGAAATTTCCTTCTGATCGTGCATAGTGAGCAAAGCTTCTGGCATATGCAGATTCTGACAATATATATATATATATTTTCCTGAAGGCATTCTTGTTATTTTACTCTAACAGTCCACTGTTTATTACATTATTAGCTTGAGGAAATTTGCCTCCACTTTCTACACTATATCCTCAGTCTTCTTGGCATATGACAGAATGAGATATTCCCCCACCTCTGATCACACCTCTGGAATCAAGAGGTAGCAGTGCCCAGGGCTACTCTCAGCCCAGATGTGAGAATGTGAGCGATTACTTTCAAGGGTTAGGAAAACACTCAGGTGATCCAGTCTCCTCTGGCACTGCCTACAGAAGGCTCCTTTTTTTAGGGGGCCTTTTGAAAGGATAACAGCTATTATTCCCCAGTTGAAGGTAATTACTAAGCATCTCCCATCACCCCCCCCCAAGCCATACTTAATGTCAGACAGATGACACAGAGCAAGTTAGAGCAGTGAGAGTCAGAAATCTACTCGTCATTCTCCACACCAAGAATAAATCAATGAATTCTCATGCAATAGTCCTCTGTCCCTCTGCACAAAATAACAAATCCAGATGTAAAGCAGATTCGGTCACTATGAGTCCTTCGGTGATGCATCTAGAGCAAAGTCAAACTGTAGGGTTAATGTAAGTCTGTTTGACTTGGGCAACCACAGGACTTGCCCCTCACAGTTGTCCCACAATTTGATTTGGATTGTGCCACTACCCAGGGAAACTAGAATATGTAGAAACTGTGTTTGGGGGCAGTAACTACTCCAATGGGGGTGGTGACATAAGGTCAATTTGAAGGAGCAATTAATTCTAGTTAAAGAGATCCAAATGAAAGCAAGTGGGTTAGTCTGATAAAGTATTCTCTGTATTTTGAAGTTTGTAAGTTTTGGTTTTCTTCATTCTCATAGTGCTGCTACTATTGTTTTGATGTCAACTAACAGAACAGGAAAGGCAGCAAGGAGCAGTGGGGGATGCCCTGGGTGAGAAGTAGGCAGGGTTGGTGCTTGTCTGGATCTACTTCTCCCAAGTTGGTTTGCCCTCCCCTTCCACACTGGGATCTGTTAGCTTTGATTCTAAGTGATTAGCATGTATTTAAAAATCACCTTCGCAAGTGAGCTTTCTCCAATTCACTAGCTAGCCCTTTTGTTGTCAGAGTTTAGTAAGTTGGGAGTGAATTGTGTCCTGAGAAAAGATATACTCCAGTCCTGGCCCCAGGTACCTGTAAATGTGACCTTAGTCTGAACTAGGAACTTTGCAGTGTCAGCAGGTGAAGAAGAGGTCATATTGAATTAGGGTGAGTCCTTAATCTGATGACAAGAGGGAAAAGTGGACATAGACCCAGGTAAAGAGAGAGAAGGCCACACAGCAATGGAGACAGGAAAGATGTTTCTACCAGCTAAGGAACAGCAAAGATGCCAGAAGCTACGAGAGAGGCTTGGAGTGGATGCCCCCTCAGAGACTTCAAAAGGAACCAAAGCTGCCATCTCTGTTTGAAGGGAACCCCAGTAACGTTCCAGAAGGAACAGCATCTTGATTTTGAGCTTCTGACCTTCAGAACTGTGTTTAAGTCCCCTGACCTGCGTTATGTTGTTAACCAGAGAGAGCTAGTACTCTAGGTTGTCTACACATAGGCCAGCATAACTGGAGCCAGCTTTATTAGATCCTGTACATGTCAAGGAAACATTTTTGACCTCAATAGTGGCGACTAAATTTTGCTAGGACTCATGTCCTTGAACTTCTTTACTGGTGTTTGGGATGCTTATTCATTCCGTGCTCTCCACAAGATTAAGGACCTACATGTGTATATAGCCATTGCATTCATCATTCCATCCACTAAGTTGTATTTAACTTAAATAAATATGTATGTTTTTTTTTTTTTTACATTGGGAAATACCTCATGTTTTTCCACAAAATGGTGACCCACATTTACATGTTTAACATCATATTTAACAATGATGGTGCAGTGCAATTGACCTTCTAAGATACTGGCCAACCTCCAGCCTGTGCCCTGTGCTACCCAACTTGTCTGCTTGCTGGCTCTCCGTGAAAATGGAAATTGCTCTCTGACAGTGCTGATGAGACACCACACTACTTACAGGCAATTTGAGGAAGAGTGTTCATCTCCTGTGTGGGAGTGTTAAGCCTTAGATTCAGAGCCGCTGGAAATTACACATCTCTACCCAAACGAGAGGACCTACCTCCTCTTCATTTACACTACCCCCAAAAGAAATAGACATCCCATGACTCTTAGGTCATTTGCATAAATGAAGACTTGCTAAACTTGATAATTTGGTTCTCAGAGTTGATTTTATTTTAGACTTAATAATCAGGTTTAAGGATTCAATTTTAACTGATCAGTCTGATTTTCACATTCACGATGTCATTTTTCATCCGCTCATTGGTAAGCCTTGGAGTTGTGTGCTAAATAGAATTCAGTAATGCCTTCCACACTCTCTGTCTTAGTGTTATGTCCATTGTTTTATTTTTTAGGTTTTCTTTTATTTTTGTTTTCTGCCTATCACTGATTTTAAATAAGAATAGTCAAAGGGAGATTTGAAAGTAATTCTACAAGAGTTCAGTTGATATATATAATATATAAATACATGTATATGACATAAGATATATGAAATTATAGAGTATATTTATATACATTTATTTAAATCAACATACATAAATAAATAATGCATATACAAAATTTTCTTTAAATGAAAAAGTAGAATATGATATCAATTCAGTAATCAAATATTTTTAAAAAATCACCTTTTTAAGGTGGAATAATTAAAATTTACTTTATAAAATCATTGTTTAAACTAGAAACAGAAGGGCCTCCCCGTGGCGCAGCGGTTGAGCGCTGGGTTGCGAAGCTGCCCGCAGCCTCTGCAGCGCCGGTTCGATCCCCGGCTGCTCCCCGGCCACTGGAGGAGGGTCCCGCATGGAGCGCAGACCTCTCCTGCCACCCGCTGCTCCCCTCAGCAGTGTACTTCGGTCCTTCTGCCTGCTCTGCTCCCCACTCTGGCTCTGGTGAATTCTCTCACCCTCCCGCGCTTCTGACTGTACCCAGTGCTTGAATAAATAAATAAATAAATCTTTAAAAACAAAACAAAACTAGAAACAGAAACTTCTGGAAACTTCACAGTTGAGAACTTTATGTGCCTAGAATTAATAAGAGACTAAACTACCCAAGGCCTGTCTGTGAGCAGACTGAAAACAATAACCTTTAAAACAAAAGATCCTTCTTTTTCTGTAGAAATTGTGTTTTTCAGAATACAATGTTTGTTATATATATTAAGATGCATGTTTGTTATATATATTAAAAACAAATAATCCTGAGTGTGGAAACTGAACTGAAGTATAGAAACTGAAAAGAAATATACAAAATGTCAATGCCATCAGGGTTATTTTTAGGGAGCTAGAAATAGAAATGATTTCCCCTTTTTCCCTATTCTCTGTATTCTCTTCAGAAATATGGCATTCTTCTGTAATGGTAAAATAATATAATTAATTGTTAGAATGCTCTCAGAGCCAACCTGGTGCCATGAGACAGGTCTGTAGACAGTTGGGAAACAACCACGGTCCACAGAACCTGCTGTTACACTGTTGTCATGGATGAGGAGTGGCCCACTTTGGGTGAAGAAATGCTCACACTGAGGCCAAAAGACAGGCCAGCCCCAGGAGAGGCTCAAGGTGAAGGCCCAGCTGGCCAACGGCTCAAGACCAGCCTTCTCAAGTCTGAAGCATCATAGTGTCCAAGCTGGCACCACATTTGTAGCATCAAGCTCATTTTGTCTTTAGTCCCAGCCTGGTTGATGTGTTCAAATGAAATGCTGAGAATTTTTAGAGCAGAGAAAGCAATGAAGAGTCTGGCTTCCCAATCTGTCGATCTGGATAGACACACTTTGAATCCAGAGAACTCTTGGCACCTTCATAGTTGAGAACTTTATGTGCCCTGGAATTAGCAAGCAACTTATCATAGGATATTTGGCCTGGAAAGATGAAAATAACTGGCTTCCAATAGAAAAAAAAAATCACTTTTCTTTACTATAGCAGGTGCGTTTTGTACAGGATTTGTGCATAGGACAAAAACACTAACCCTGAGGATTAAGAGTCTGCTGAGGAGTCCTTCCATCCATCCATTCATTATGCATTCATTCAATCATACAACCAATCATTAATACTAGTTGTGCACACTGATCTTTATAGCATTACTATAGCATTCACAAAGTGTGAGCCCCAAGCTAGCATCTACAGCCTCCCAGAGAACTTGTTAAAAATGCAAATTCTTGGGCTCAATGCCAGAACTACCAAGTCATAGTCTCTGGGGGTGGAGTCCAGCTAGCTGCCAAAACAAGTCCCTGTACATCATTTCCTTGGCCACTAAAATTTGAGAATCACTGGTCTTGTATATGAGTATCTGGTAGTAGAATAGGGAGGCATTAATGACAAGTATTTCAAATGAAAGAGACAAGAATAGAGTGCAGAAGGAAGTCATTGTTCTAGGTAAAGACAGTCCCTTACTTTGGACAGGGCTTTCCAGAAGCAATTTTCTTGTGCTGAATGCTCCATTCTGTGGCAGCTGCAATGTTTATTTCTGTGAGATTCAGTAATATTCCTCTTTTAGGATGTCAGGCAATATGTGATCTTCTCAATCCAATATGGTATTGATTTGAAGTATTTTTTTTTCAATTGGTTTCTAAAATGAAGTCAAAAGACCCAAATTAAAAATATCTCTGCTCTTTCTTGCTGATGTTCTCTGATCAGAATGTCTTTGTTTGTACTCTCCTGAACTGGCTTTTGTCCAGTCTTCCTAGCCCAGCGTCATTTTGTCACAAGGTATTCTGGGAAGGCTAAATGGCTACCAAAGATGTCGTCCCAGCTGACAAGCAGCTAGAGCCACAAACTCACTTAGAACAAACACTTCCTACTTATAATGCCATCCACCTATTTTCTCTTTTCATCTCCCCTTCTTTCTTTCTCACTGCACCATCCCTAGCCAAAAAAGTAGTAATTCTGCAAACTACCTCTGCTCTCAAATTTAACAGGCCTGGACACAGTTGTGTGGGAAGTAAAGCTGCCTGTAGTGAGAGGCACCTCCAGGAACTCCTGGATCAACAGGACTTGTTCTACTGCAGAAGCTGCTGTGGCTCTTGTGTTTTCTGTTTCTCTTGAGAGGAATGTCCAAAGAGGCGTGGCTGAGAGGTTGACACAGCTATGCAGTGACAGCTGGCTGCTGACTTCATTCCTCCTAAGGGCTTTATTTGGATCCTATTCAAATTGCCATGTTTTGGATAGAAGATGTAAAAACAATCCAATTGAGGTTCCTTTAGTTGTCTAGATGGCTGTCCTCCTTGAAGGAGGATTGAGATTATGTTTCCAAGGACAAAAGTATATCTTTATTTAAATTCCATCACAAAAGAACCTAGTGCCTACAACTTGCCACAGCCATTGAATATAATAAAACTATTGCCATTTATTGAGCACTTGCAATGTGTGAAGCATTTTGCTAATATTTCCTCTTATCATCTTACAGCAACTCTCTGAGGCTTATTATCCTATTTTGTACCCGTGAAAACTGAGGTGAGGAGAAGTGAAATAAAGTGTTCAGGCTTATACAGAAAGTAAGCTGCAGAACTGGGATTTGAATGTAGGTTTGTTTGTCTCCTTATGTTATGGTGCCTCTCTGATATTCCTATGGTGAAGGCATAAAACTATGGCCATTTTTTAGCTAAGAACACAGATTCTATTTTCTATAAATATGCCCTGGCCAGGGCTCAAAACAGTCTAAACTGAAGACTGTATCATTAATATTTCTTATTAGTCTGATTAATTGTAGGAGAAATTGTTAATAAATGAGAGATTCCAGAGTTGGCAAATAAATTTTATCTCAGTAACTAATTCTTATTATGTGTTAGTGAGTGCCTGGAATGCTGTGTTGAGAAATAGTCTGAGGGTATATGTTAGCCAAGGAACAAGGCATATTCTGACTAGGAGGGAATCCAACCTGGTTTCACAGAGGCATCTACAATGAATATGCCACAGCATGATTCCTGCCTCTGATGTTTCCTTCCTGGTGCCAGGAGTCTTACAGTATAGTCTTAGACCTTGAATTTAGATCACATGATAAGTCTGTATCACCACAGGAAATTAAGTGTGATGAAGACAAACTGATTAAAATGTGGTGCCACCTTGCCAGCTCTGAATGACATGGGGATGATGGAAGCCATAGGTGAGGTTAGAATTAAAGAGACCACGCTTTAATTCTAAAATATGAACTCATATAAAATTGAAATAAGATTCTCAGTTTTACAAAAGGATTGTTGGGATGCTTTAAATAGCAGCATTCTACCATCATCCCTTACCCCTCAATGCTACAAGGGGACATTTACCATCTCGTCTGTGATAGAAGATGGAGATAGGGTCAGAAGCTGAGCTATTGGGAGACATTCCTTATTGCAGACCTTCCTCTTTGCAAAACTGTCAGACGTGAGCATTAAAAACTGAGGCTAGCATATTCCACAAGGGGAACTGTGATTCAAAGCATCAACATTTAATGTACAAGACTTTGCAAGAACACATCTGTCAAAGAAAAGCTTAGCTATGGCTATTATCAAAGGAAAGGAAAATGTCAGTGGTTGAAGAAAGATCTTCACATCAAATCCTTGCAGCGGTAGATTTTAGCTGATTTTCACGTGCTCAGACAGGATGCTACTGCATCCTCTGTGTAATCCAGCATCTCCAAAGCTTTGACATGTGTGGAACAAAGATGTCTCTGGGAACAAATCATCACCCAGGAGCCTCTGCGTCAAGAGTGTGCCAGTGGAAGCCTTTCTCAAGACCGCTGGGACCTCCTTGGCCACTTAGGGCCATTTCCTGGGGCTGGTTCTTAGGGACAAGACTGGATTTGATTGATACAAATGTGCTTTAATTAATATGAGTTTTGTGTGACTTTGCTCAGGAAACTGCAAAACTTCTTGACTTTGTTTCTGTTTATTGAATATTTTCAACTGTTAAAATTAGGCAAGAGTCACAGTTCATTGATTAAAGGAATAATTTCATGTAGAGAACATCTTGTACACTTACAATAATCTGAGATACTGCTTATATTTAATGAGCTTTCCAAGTACATCTGCAGTGTACTTTACTACCAGCAGAAGCAGTGACCAAATGGCGCACAATCAGAGTTTGAGAGCATGCAGTTAATCTGACATTTCACTTATCATCGATGCTGACTTTACAGATGCAGTTCTTCTCTGAATAACTGTGGGATTTCATAACATCCTGGATGTACCCAGTGGGTCCCTGAAGGAATCATTTGAGCCAGCCTCATGCAGGGCCAGTAAACTCACAGAGGACTGGGACACAATGGACTGGGGTGGGTAAGGAAAGTTAAGAGCATCTCTAGATACCAATGCTTATCTCTTATACTCATCAGAAAGAATGAATTTACATACAGCTATATAAACCTAGAGAAATTAATTCATCCTCCATACTCTACTGCATAAAGTACAAAGAAGTGTTAAGCTTACAAAAATCCCATTTTTTTGGTCTATGGAAGTTCTTATTTACCTTCTTCCCTAACGTTCTCTCCTTTTCTCTTCTGGTCTCCACATCTCTATTTTTTTTCCTTTATTGAGATAACATAGATTTTTTTTTAAGATTTATTTATTTATGCATATAAGAACTTGGGTACAGGCCAGAGGTGTGGGGTGTGAGAGGAATCACCAGAGACAGAGTGGGAAACAGAACAGGCAGATTGACTGAAATACACTGCTGAGGGGAGCAGCGGGTGTGTCAGGAAAGGTCTGCTGTACCATGTGGGTAGCTCCCTGGCTGGGGATCAAACTCGTGTTGCAGTGGCTGTGGATAGCTTCATAGGTTGTGTCTTAACCCCTTGCACCACCAGGGAGGCCCCAAGATAACATAGGTTTACAAGAATTTATATGATTTAGTGGACAAGTTTCACACCTTTTCAGTTGCATGTTACCACACCATAACCACCATCAAATCACCCACAGTCCTTTACCCTAGACCATTGGGCCCCCTCCTCTCTTTGTTTCTATCCCACTCCCTCTAACAGCCTTAATTCTGCAGTCACATATCTATGGCTTGGTTTGGTTTAATTTTGTCAATTCCTTTTTGTTGCTGTTTTCTCTACATTTCATATATGAGTGAAATCATTCGTATTTGTCTTTCTCCTTCTGACTTACTTCACTTAGAATAATCCTCTCTGTTCCATCCATGTTGTTACAAATGGCACAGTTCATCATTTTTTCAAATGCAATCTACTGGTATGTTGATGGGCATTTAGGTTGTTTCTATTACTTGGCTAATGTAATAGTACTACAATGAACATAGGAATGCATATATCCCTTCAAATTTGTAATTTTGTATCTTCAGGTCCACATCTCTAGCCAAAGGTAATAAAAATCTCTTCCTTTAGGGTCTTTAGTTTGGCACATAGTGAGAAAGACATTTTACATGACAATGAAGTACACATATGGACATACACATGACTAAAACAGCAGACTCAAGAAGCAATCATCATCCTTGTTCTGACATTTTCTGCATGATTTTGTATTTTGAAAAGTATTAGAAGCCATTCAGTTTGAAACATCAGAGAAAGTTCTATGATGATGGAAATGTCCTATATTATCCTGTCCAGTGGTTACTGGTCACACGTGGCTACTGAGCACTTAAAGTGTGCTGGTGTAGCTGAGGAACTGAATTTTAAATTTCATTTTAAATTAAGTTAAATTGAAAGTGAAATAACTACATTTAAATTTAAACAGTCACAAGATAGCCTATGTCCAGTGGCTATGATACGGGAGAGTTAGCTTTGAAAAATTGGTAGTATTTACTTATTTAAAGCTGAACACATCTCTACCTGAGGACCTAGCAATTCCAGTGCTGGGATTATACTCAAGAACATATTGTTGGTGAATATGTCCAGCAAAGGACATATAAACTAACAATACAAAACTGAATATCATCCAAATGTTCATCAACAGTAGAATTAATCTTTTCAAAGCATAGTGTGCTCACATAATAAAATACCACAACTGGGGCCTTCCCTGGTGGCGCAGCAATTGAGCACTGGGCTGCGAAGCTGCCCGGAGCCTCTGCAGCGCAGGTTCAATTCCCGGCCACCGGGGAGGGTCCCACATGGCGCGCCGACCTCTCCTGCCGTGCGTGCTGCTCCCCTCAGCAGTGTATTTCGTCAGTCTTCCTGTTCTGTTCCCCCCTCTAGCTCTAGTGAATTCTCTCACCCTCCTGCGCTTCTGACTGTACCCAACACTTGTATAAATGAATAAATAAATCTTTTTAAAAAATAAAATAAAATAAAATACCACAACTGTAAGAAAAGTGAGCTTCTACCATATATACATAATGTCTGAGTGAAAGAAGGCAGACAAAATAGTGTAACAGTATGATCCTATTTATAAAATAATTAAGACTAGGCCAGACTAACCCTCAGAGATAGGAGTCAAAACAGTGGTTTTTCTCTGGGGGGGGGGGGTGGTGAGTGTTTTTCTCTGAGGGGGTCACTGGGGGTGTGTGAGTGAGACACACAAGGGAAACTTGGTTTAATAAGTATATTCAAAATTGAAAATATAACTGTGTTATACATTTCAGACTTCTGCATGATTTTGTTTTTTGAAAAGTATTAGAAGCCATGAATGTACTTTATTGAATGTATTTTACTTCAATTAAGACATTTTAAAGAATGCTAAGAATGCTGGTTCTCAGTTTTAAGTTGATTATAAGAGCCTTGAGTAGGTTGGCACCTGTATTTTGAAGAGCCGTGCAGAAACAGATGCACTCAGTATGTCTCCCAAAAGCATGATCTCCTTATGGTAGGAAGGTCAGGGTATACTAAAGGGTGTTTTCTTATTCTGGAATGGAGCTCTTTAAATTTTCTGACTAGTTCTCACTGCTCCCGCATTCTGATGTTTTTTTTGCTTTTGGGTAGAAGAACTTATATAAATGTACATGCAACTGAGTCAATTCACCCATAATCCACGGGCCTTTTTCTCTTTATTTCATGTGGTTCTCTGTTCTGTTTCCTTCATCTCTCTCTTCTTTGCATGGTCACGGTAAGACAAGGTGAGAATCAAGGAAGAAAATGCAGCAATAAGAAAGATACTTTGTAAGGGCCTCCCTGGTGCCGCAAGAGGTTAAGCACAGCTCTATGAAGCAATCTGCAGCCTCTGCAGCACCAGTTCTACGCCCAGCGGGTCAGGGAGCAACCCACATGCCTTTCATCCCTGGCACCTCTGGCCTGTACCCCAGCTCTTGTATGCATAAATAAAATAAATCTTAAAAAAAAGAAAGATACTTTGTAGTCACAAGCTGGCACTTTATTTCACCTTCTTTGTCCTCTTCCTGCTGCCTGATGACCATGTACATGCAGACAGTGAGTGAATTCATCCATGCTCTGCAGGCACAGACCAGAGGGACCGACCCTGTATGGTCCTGGTCCATCCTTTCCGGGCTCTAGAAAGTTCATGGGAGCCTGATAAAGGGAGGAGATGCAGCCACCTCATTAAGAGCTCAAGCATATTTGTTCACTTTGTTTTTGTTGAGTTGTGTAAGCTCTTTGTAGATCATTGATATCAACCCTTTATCCAATGTATGGTGTGTAAATATTTCCCCCCATTCAGTGGGGTGTTCTTCATTATGGTTGCTGTCACTTTGGCTGTACAGAAACTTTTTAGTTTGATGTAGTCCCTCATGCCATTTGCAACAACATGGATGGAGCTGGAAGGGGTTATGCTAAGTCAAATAGGTCACAAGGAAAAAGATAAATATCAGATGGTTTCATGTGGAATATGCGGAATATGGAGAAACCGAACAAAAACTAAGAAGAAAGACAAAACTTGCAAGCTAAGCATAGATCTGAGGCATCCAACAGGGGAGGGGGTAGGAGAGGGGTCAAAACAGGAGAGGGAAGAGTACAAGGGACTGTGGTGATGGATCATGGGTGCTATGGTGGTGGGAGAACCATAGGAAATACACCTGGAGGGAAAAATCAAATACTGTCCAAAAATTAATAATATAAGAAAATAAATAAAAATACTATTAAATAAAAGTGTTCAAACATAAAGAGGGCTTATAATCGCTAACAGAGTGTGACCATTGAGTGTCCATCTTGTTCATGGCCTTCAACCCTCCCTTAAATCTCTCATACAGTTCAGTTTCACAGAAGGACACAAGCGTTACATGCACAAAGCTCACCCTAGGTTACTCTCAATCTTTTGATACTTGTGATACCTGGGAGATCAGCCCAACAGAATCTGTAATATTAAAGGGTTGTGCTTAGAATCACTTCATTCCTCCTGATTGTCATAAGGCTACAAGAAATGGCATTTTGAATAGTATTCTAGTCCCTTAAATTGAAAAGAAGTTATATTTTAATAAATTTTTGAAAATGGGAGTCAGAAAATACATATATGTTTGATCCCTATCTGAGGAAGCTTTGTAAAATAATAACACTCAAATTATTAAAGTATTAACTGAACTTCACTGCTTTCATCTCAATTTTCTCGAGAGTTATCTGGCAACCAGATGACTAGAATTTCCAGTTTTGTTCAAGTATGTGTCAGGTAGATTATTAACCAGGTAACAATTTAAGTCTGCTCAGCAATATGGCTGTCCAGGTGTGTGTGGTCAAGTCTGGCCATCCCTGAAATGTGTTGAGAAACCAAAAATGGCCCCTTTGTAAAATCTAAATGATGCCAACAGGCTCTGAGTTATCACATCCTGTTCACTGGTGATCAGAGACAGACAACCAACAAAGTTTGGAGTGAATGCAAATGTTCCTTTCTCCTTATCAATAATAAGTAATTTTTCTACTAGACTAAGGGATAAACATTTCATCACGACACTAGAAAGGAAACTTTAAGTGATTTTTCTATTTATGTATATAATAAATGTTTTATGTATTTTAATACATTCACTTAATACAACTTAATTTATAAATATTTAACTATATAAATGTTATTATATTTGTAATATATACATTATTAGAATATAATTTTATACAAGAATCAGGGTACAGGCCAGATGTGCGGGAGGGTGAGAGGATTCACCAGAGACAGAGCGGGGAACAGAACAGGCAGACTGAGGAAATACACTGCTGAGGGGAGCAGCAGGCGAGACAGGAGAGGTCTGCCGCTCCACCTGGGATTCTCACCTTCCGGCGGGGATCAAACCTGCGCTGCAAAGGCTGTGGACAGCTTCACAGGGCGGTGCTCAACCGCCTGCACCACCAGGGAGGCCCTTGAATATAAATTTATTAAAAAACCACTGAAAGTCATGTGACCTGAGAGTCATGGTAACTTCTAGTAGTTTCATGAAGACAAAACCAATGCTCTCTATATATGTTAATGGCATTAATCTATGCAAGGCAAAGAAAATAAATTACTTTTAGCAAAATAAAAAGATTTTTATTTTCTCTCTTAAAATTCAATCAATAATAATTTAACATATCAAATATTAGCAGAATTTCATGGCATTTGCCATTTATTTAACAAGACTAATATAGTTAAAAAGTTGTCACCTGTTACTACAAAAATTCTTGGTTTTCATCCTCCTTGCTTTGGTACACTTAGGTTTTCAATTGTGTTGTCAGTGATGCCAGTTCACAGTGATAATCTGGTACATGTGGAAAGTGAGAATGGGAGAAGAATAAGGATAATGAACTTAAACAAATTTGGCATCAATGATAACTGTAGATCTTAGAAAAGTGTTTTCTTTGCCAAGAAAAGGGAAGCTATTAAACTGTGAATAGATCTCATATAAAGTGTTGAAATTGACCTGAAGTGAGGCAGTGCAATTACTATCAGTTGGACAGCCTGGGCACTAAGGAGAACAATGTGCTTCAGAGTCAATGTGTGCGTGAGTCAGGTCAGAGGCCATGGACCAGGCCGTATTAGACCCTTTAAGCAGACAATGAACAATGATGCTTTTGAGGCTTCACATAAAGCACATTCAGCAGAGGGTCCAGGGCTGGTTTTGAATAGTTACTTCATACCCAGAGGACCTAGCAAAATCAGGAGCATGCTGACCCAAACATCCTTTTCTTTCATTCATGATCTCCAACTTTAAAACACGAGGAAAAGGTGGATTTGCGATTAATACTACATCCCTTTCTGTTGGTGTTCTCAAAGGTTCAGCGAAGCCTTTGCCTTTCGAGGTAGAAAAGAGCTTCTCAAAGTTTTAAAATTTCATGTGAATTGAAAGATGGACTGAGACAAGGAAGTACTTATTATCTTGGTGAATGATGATGACTATGTCTACACCAGACCAAACATATGGTGGAAAAGAAGAAATTAAGTCTTCCAGATGTTTTATCTGCATAACATGAAAAACTTCTTTGATTGAATTTTTCACTTTTCATTTGTGTGTTTGATGTTGTATAGACAAAGTCACAGGGAGGAAAATAGAACAAGAAAATGAAAGGTGGGCAGACATGCATCATTAAAAATGTTTTTGATGGTAGTAATTTTCCCCTTTAATGTTTTAGAGTTTTCTTTCAAGCAGGACTATGGGTTTCATATTTATATAGGACTTATATTAACATATTTTAATTTAGCTATTAGGGACCATTAAATCCAATATTTAAAAATCAAAGAGAGAAGGGCCACAGGCTGGATTTTTTAATGTACTCATTATAAAAAGCTTATGCCTGAATTGTGTGGTTTTGTTTTTCTTAGAAAATAAGTAGTTAACCCAAAGTGGGAGTTAATGCAGGAATTAAAATTAAGGAGGAAAAAAATCATGAAGTTAGAGGAAATGCATGTAGCCAAGGCAGCAAAAGCAGAAAGAGACACATAACTTTGGTGACCTTGAAAGTGTCATCAGCTTGAGACCTTGCTGTTGAGAAATTTCCTTGTGTATTTATTTCACTAGGCACTGAGGAACCATTTAATATTTATTTTTATTTTTTGATTATTAGTTGCCAACAATGGAAGCCACTCTGCCTAGTCTTAGATGAAAGAGAATTCATGAAACAATATTAGGTACCTTGTGGAATCTTCAGGTGAGTTAAACAGCCAGACTCTGTAGCTACAATAGATAACAGGTGCTGTTGTGAAAACACCACCAACACTCCTGATACTCCAGAAACTTCCCACACTGCAGGTGACAGATGAATGAATCCCTGTACACAGCCACCTCCTCTTGTTATTCACTTGTGGCTCCACTTCTCTGCAGGAATCTGAACTATCTTTAATTAATAAAACTGAAATCAATCATAAACCTGAGGCTTAGCTGCAAGGGAGCCTGGGATTTGATTTTTCTATGCTAAGAAGGCATTGACCCAAAATAGAGGAGACTGTTCTGTGATATTAGGCAGTCACTAATGACAAGTGTACACTACAGGGAAGAGATGACTGTTGCTGTGCTTTATGAAAATTAATTCAGCATGATTTGTGTAGAAGGATTGGAGAAAGAGAAAAGCTAGATGTGAATAAGCAAGTCAGGAGTCTGTTGTAATTGCCAAAGGAAGCAGTAATAAGATCTGCCACCACAGTGTTAGTGGGGGGAACATGAGGAAGGGGAAAGACTCTGAGATCACTAAAAGATAGCATGGATAACATTGAGCAAGTTTAGTCAATGCAATCAGCAGAGATAGGGATCAAGAGGAGGTGCCATTCTGAGTCCAGTTTGGGAGATGTTCAATTTGGGGACAGCAGGACAGGCCTAGGTGGACATATCCATCAGGTCATTTGAAAGGTCTATCTGAAGCTCCAAAGTATCCAGTTATAGGCAGCAGAGTCACTACAGAGAGACCATAGTTAAAAGAACAAGATGAATTAGTGTTCTCATTCCCTTTAAAAATTGGGGTTTTTTTTGTGGGCCATGTTCCTGGTTGTCTACTGTATTGCTTTAAGGAGAACTTTCCCCAGTCTTTTTTGTCCCCCAGCAAAAAAACACCAGTTGAAGTTTTATTCTTACTCAAAAACGCATTCTTTTCTGTTTTGAAGGACTAATCACAGATCTTCAAATGATTCCCCTGTTCTCTACATAACTATTTCCTGGATTTTGAAAACTCAATGGTTTGTGTCCAGGTGATGGGGTGTATCATAAATAAGGAACATGAAGCTTTGTTTATATTGCAGTCATTTTTCACCTGGTCTGAGTAAAAGCTAACAGCAGAGTTGGCAGATCAAAAGGGCCCACACCACAAAAGAGAACATTTCTTAATCTCAAAGCTGAGCAGGTCTCTGAAAGAAGCTGAGTGGGGTTATCTCCCAGGATGTAAGTGCCACTAGAGCTCGCAGCAGCATGGGGCCTCATGGTCCCACATTTCCATTCTCCAGTGTCCTAACAATGAGACCTTCTGGTGGCCTCAGAGAGAAAGACCCTCTGGAAAGTGAATGAGAGGCTTGTTGCCCACAAAGAGTAAACTAAGAAGTCAGGACCAGCATTTTCTTCTCAATCAAGGGGCACTTGTTTGGACAGACAACACAGCCTCAGAGCAGCCTGTGTGCTCCGAAGGGAAGGGGCCTGAGTCACCTGCTGTACTCTGAGCAGAACTGCACTCGGTACAGCCAGGGCCACAGTCCCCAACACCCTGAGAGATCCTGGGAGATGACCCAGCTACTCTGGGTCATCGATTTGGAAACAATGTCACATGTACCCTCCTCCCTCTGTGAACTCACCTTCAGATGAGTTGTCCTCTTAGAAAATGCTAAAGAGCTCTTTTTCGTGGCGCCTGAGAGGCAGTCGGGTGCTTCAACATGAAGCTGAACATCTCTTTCCCAGCCACTGGCTGCCAAAAACTCATTGAAGTGGACGATGAGCGCAAACTTCGAACTTTCTATGAGAAGCGTATGGCCACAGAGGTTGCTGCAGACGCTCTGGGTGAAGAATGGAAGGGCTATGTGGTTCGAATCAGTGGTGGAAACGACAAACAAGGTTTCCCCATGAAGCAGGGTGTCTTGACCCATGGTCGGGTTCGCCTGCTGCTGAGCAAGGGGCATTCCTGTTACAGACCGAGGAGGACTGGTGAAAGAAAGCGCAAATCTGTTCGGGGTTGTATTGTGGATGCCAACCTCAGTGTTCTCAACTTGGTCATTGTGAAAAAAGGAGAGAAGGATATTCCTGGACTCACGGATACTACTGTGCCTCGCCGCCTGGGGCCCAAAAGAGCCAGCAGAATCCGAAAACTTTTTAATCTCTCTAAAGAGGATGATGTCCGCCAATATGTTGTGAGGAAGCCCCTAAACAAAGAAGGTAAGAAACCCAGGACCAAAGCACCCAAGATTCAGCGTCTTGTTACTCCACGCGTTCTGCAGCACAAACGTCGGCGTATTGCTCTGAAGAAACAGCGTACTAAGAAAAATAAGGAAGAAGCTGCAGAGTATGCTAAACTTTTGGCCAAGAGAATGAAGGAGGCCAAAGAAAAACGCCAGGAACAGATTGCCAAGAGACGGAGGCTGTCTTCTCTGAGAGCTTCCACCTCCAAGTCTGAGTCTAGTCAAAAATGAGATTTTCTAAAAGTAACAAATAAATAAGACCAGACATCAAAAAAAAAAAAAAAAAAAAAGAAAATGCTAAAGAGACCAACCTACCCACACAAATGGGTAGAGAAGCAACTGCAGAGCCCAGTCTCCCAGTGTCCCTTTTGGAAGAGGATCTGAAGTTGCCAGTTGGGAGGAAACCACTGACATCCAGTTGTTGAGACACCGTGCACCTCCTCTTGGTGCAAACCATTCATCTCCTCTCCATACTATAGTGGTGTAGAACTCTGTCTATAAACTCGGTCTTTAGAACTCTGTCTTCCTAGAAAGCGTTAGGAGGAGCAGGCATTGCTATTTCATATCTTGGAGCACACAAATAAGCATTATTCTGAACAGTCACTAACATTGTTGCGAAGCCAGAAAGAGTCCACCCAACTCGAAAGACAATAGAACAGCTCGGGCTAGGCAGCACTGGGGGTTTCCTTCAAGAGATTAGGGGCTGAAGAGGGTCTAAGAGGACTAACATCTCTGCTCTGGTTAAACTGGCTCTGTGAGGGGCCATTCAGCTGTCAAATGTTCTGCTGTCAAACCTTCCCTAAGGTTCTAGAAGTGGCAAGATATCATTAAAGGCAAAACAAAGACTTGCTCGGCAGAGCTTACACTTCTCAAGTGTTGACTTGGGTTTTAGATTTTGCGACTATAATTTTAGAGGACATGGGACACTCATGGAGGCCATTTTAGAGAAAGAAGAAAAAGAGGGCTCAGTCGTCAAGGTCAACGCAAACTCTGAGGCAGGGAGCAGAGCACCAGTAATAAATCAGTGGAGTGCAGGTCAACCTGGATTCTTTTCCTTCCCAGTTGGGGCATATTCCCAGACAGGCCTTTCTGGGAGCCTTTTAGGTCTCCACTTTATGCCCCCAATAGTAGCTACATTGCCATGTTAATCCCCCCACCCCTAGAGTGGTAAGGCCTTCAGGGCTGAGACTCACATTGCTTCCATCTAGCAAGGTTGTGGTGAAGGGAAAAATGGGATGTTCTGTTGCAGAAACTTTCAGTCTCACAGCAGAGAGAGTAAATCCAGGGTCAGTTTTCCTGCCCCTTAGGCACTGAGAAAGGTACAGGAATTGAGTGTGAATGATTTTATCTGTCCTGAAAATAATGAAATGTATCCCAGATATGCTTGGCTGCACCTCAGAGAAAAGTCAAGTTTACAAAAGGACTGAAGGTGACAGAAGAAGGGAGGAGTGATAAGTCTGTGTTGTCAGCTTTCTCAATGATTGCCTAAGACTAAAAAGAAAAAGGGAAGTCTGGGGTGCTCTAGGCAGAGCTCCAGGGTGATGAACCCCTGCTGCTCTCTGCTTCACACCAGCTACTGAACAAATATCACTTCATGGGTGGTCTGATTCAGTCGTAGGTGGAGGTGGAGAAATAAGACAAAGGACAGGATGACATGAACCCACTGACCTTTCACCTTTTCAAGTATTTGAGGGTGGTCTGCTTCTCAGTGGGCTTCAGAAAAACCTTGGTAGCTCCTTCTCTTGAGAGTCTTTTCCTTCTTGCCTGGAAGACTTTTCTTCTTACTATCCTTCTTTCTCTGACAAGCTGTTGACAACAGTAGCCCAACATCAGTAAAAGAGTTTACAGACCATAGAATCTGTTAACATTGTCTCAGGCCTTCAGACTAGTTGTTATTATCCTCTTTGGAACCTGAGGTCTAGAATGGCCAAGAGACTTGTCCAATGTGGTACCATAGCAAAAGAAAAAAATACTAGGATCTAGCAAGTAATAAGCACTTATTACCTTCCAGATAAATGCTTTTACTTGCATTTATGATTTCATCTTCATAATAGCCCAGACTTACGGGGTATTATTGTCCCTAGCTTCCAGATCCAGGAACTGAGGCAGAGAACACGGATATCTTTCCCTTAGCCTAGGCATTTGTGGAGGTCAGTACTCTGTAAACTGGGCTGTCTGTCCCCCAGCACTGGCTCTTTGTCCCATGGGTGCCTCCATTGTAACCAGAGCTGGTAAAGCCTGAACTGGAATCTTAAGACTACTTTTCGCTGGAGATCTTGTTGAAATTCAGATTCTGACCCCACAAATCTAGGATGTGACCCAAGGTTCTGCATTTTTTAACAAGCTCTCAGATGCTGTTGATGCTGATGGCCCAGAAATGCCAGCGTGAATGAAGATGGTCTATATACTTTTTATTGTTAGCTATCTGCCAAAATCCATTGCTCCCTCCCAAACCACTGCCGCCATCCTCATCCCTAAATGTACTTCTCTTCAAATCCAACCTAACCTAAGCTTGCATTGATTAGGACAATGGCCCTTTACCAAGAATTAATATACTAATCATTGGGGAGTTATTTCAACACAAAAACACTTTTTCCTTTAATTGCAGACATTCTGATTTAATATATCAGGAGTGGGGTTAGCACAGAGTGGTTCTCTGACCTTTCCAGCATCAATCAATCCTTCCTGTTATCCTTTCAATTCACCCATAACCTAAGTAAACTCACACAGCCCAGGAAATGGCATAGAAAAATCAAGAGTTCTCCTAGGTGGTGACTACTTATCCTGAATGTTTGTTCTTCCACACTGCACGGTAATAAGTTGATTTCTCTGGCAATCACACAGAGAACATCACAGGACTGGCTCATCTGCGTCCACCCTCCCCCGTCACACAACTTCCTAAGGACAGACTTCATCCTCTTACCACAAATGGAGTTGACAATAGGTATAAATCTAAACCTTGTTGGTTTAAATCACTTCTGATTTAACAAACGCATGAGTGAGAGAACATAGATAATTTTTCTCTCTATCCCCAAGTGCTAGCTGTTCTGAGCCTTAACTGAGAAATAACTCTTTAAAAGTCTTTTCATTTGAAGAGTTTTCAAAGACCAACTCCCTGTGTGATAACTTTCCCTCCTGACTTTTTCTAAAATTCTAAAGAAAGCCTTACATTGAGGAAAACTAGAAAGGCATGATTCAGTAATGTCAAATGCTCTCAGGATTCCTCCTTCCAAAGTCTTTGTTAATTGTATTCCGTATCTATAGTGATAAATTTAAAGAGGCACGAAACAGAGGGATCACTAAGACACTAGACTATTGTATTGTCCCGTAAGTTGAAACAACAGAGCAGAATCCTGAGTTTGTCTCCATGGCAACAGAAAATGGGGTGGGCAACAATCAGGTGGGCTTTCTGGTGAATTTTTAAAAAACAGTTTCACATACTTTGTTATCTCAACTCTTAAGTACTAGGTAAAATTACAAATAAGTATTTCAAACTGAAAATATAGCTTTCTTTTTTGATATTTTGTTGATATGTGGCAAAAAAAAATTTCATATGCTGAAGATAAATGACTCTATAGAAAATATAGTAGCCAATTTTTTTTTAATTTAAAAATACATTTTTGCATTCCAGTATTAGTGATGGATTGGCATTATAGTATAATCTTCTGAAATTCTGACATGTGGTCTTAAAAATCTCTATTGCCAATCTACTTCACTTTCCTCTGGACATCAAGCCTGAATTTTCTAAAATAGTCGAGGCAATCAAATGCAAGTTAAATACAGCTATAAGCAAAGGCCCTCCAAGTCCTGCCTTAGGGAAACTGTCCTTCACCTCTCAGACTGGCCTTGTTTCTCCATGGCAAGGTCCTTTGTTGGACCTCTGCACTCAGTTTAGATTCCTGCCGGTCACTGCTTGCAACCATCCATTTTGGCAACATTTTTCCTGGCCATTCTCAGCATCTTATTTGGATATGACGTTAATTCCTTGATCTCCAGACACATTTATGATGACCAGGAATAAAACATTCTAGAGTTGTGCCACCTACAAAGGTAGCCACTAACCATATGTGATTTTGTAAATAATTTAAAAGTAAAATGTAGAAATCCTGTTCCTTGGTTACCCTAATGCTTAATGGGCACATTCCTTTCATTACAGGAAGTTCTGTTGCACAGTACTGATTTAGAAACATTCTTACTCCCATCTCAACCCCAAAGAATTGACCAACTTGACTTTAGTATCTTCCTCAAGTTCCTCCAGTTCAAGAATATGAAACTGAAATCACCAAAGTCTGGAATGATCTTGTTAGTATTCTCTTTGAATCATTCCAGAAGTGGTTCAGACTTTCTTCAGATGACTACAGAACATGTACAAGAGCCACTTTCACTATCTGGATCCCCCCAAATGTAACAAATACAGGGTAGTTGAATCATCACTGAAGAAGGACTTAAGTTGAGGAACTCAGGGCAGAAAGGAAAAGATGGTTCTAGGAGCAGGAGAATATCACACTTATTACAACACATTAAGGCAGAGCCAGACTATACTAGTTGCTGCATATTTGTCTCTTTATTTGGCAAGGTGCCCAGCACTCACCATTAGGGACTTACTCCTTTGGGTTTTACAGGTATCTTCTTTCATCTCCATACTGGGGCAGGTATAAGGTCTACATTGGTGGGCAAAAGAAAAAGAGACCTTGTAGAGAAATAAGGGCAAGTCAATGTGCTCACTTGACTGACTGCCATGCTGCAACAACCTTGGAGAGAGCAAAACCGGTGCTTAAGAGCACATTAGCATATATCATATCTGCCATAAATGAGAAATTTTTAAAATGTTAACAATTATATATACACAGTGCTAGGCCCAGAGTGTTCAACACAGACCTGATGGCTTAATCATAAACATTCAATTTGAAGAAAAGTTTTAAGAATACTTTAGTATTAGAACACACAAAAGTATATTGTATATATATTTAATACACACAAAAGTATATATCATACCAAAGTATATTGATCCACTGTGAACTTAAAATTACATTTTTAAGTACCCAAAGCAAGTTTATGCATGCGTTTTTTAACAAAACCATCTTAATTTAGCAAAAACCATCCCTGCCCAAAACAAAACTTTCTTTTATTCACTTATTTGTTTATTAACTTAGCTGATAGTTTTGTGAACCTATTCAAACATTGTCCAATCTCTGCAGAGGAACCATGTTAGATAATACCCCTTGGTTTAGCAGCTTGACATGTGGCTACACAATCTCAATTTGGATCTACAATCACTACAGTCGAAGATTCCTGGCCTTGCTATTTCTGATTTTTATCCTTCATCTCAATTTCCTGAATCCTGATCAGTTAGAATTCATCTTGGGTACATAAGTGAGAAAACCCTAAATAGTTGTGGTTTATACCAGGTCTTCTCTTTCAGGTAAAAAAGCAATAGCTAACCTCCAGGAATAGCAGTGGCACTTCCGCAATCCAGTCTCATCTGTCCTCTAGTTTTGACAACACTACTCCATTATTTCAAGATCTGAGATCTGCATTGTAAATGACCCGAAAGAAGAGTTTTCTTTACCCCCAGAGGAGGTTTCCTCTTAATCTCATTGGGCAAAATTTAGTCCAGGGACTGACCTCACTACATTGGGAAATTTCATCTTTTCCCTATCAGGCTTCAGATCCAAAAGTAAGTCTAAAATGGAGATTGGGTTTGTCACCTAAGGATCGCCACTACCTGTCACACTGTGCCTCAGGCACTGTCCTATTCAAGTACACTACCTGCAGAGGCAAAGGAAATAACCTGTGCCCTCTGGTGATGGAAACAAAATTCATTAAGCATGAAAGATATTATTCACATCACCAACATCCTTTCAATTGTGTATATTGCAAAGTTCTAATCTCATCTTTTGCATGTTTACTTGTTACTGTAAAATAGGAGTAAATGAGATATCAGCAGACAGAACTATTAAAATTTTCATATATTAAAACAAAACCCTTGCAGAGGCAATAACAAAGCCATAAAGCACTAAAAGCTATGAAATTATAAAATCTAGGTTTTTACAAAAAAAAGCAGAAAAAACATTAAATTGGTTGTATTGACCATGGTGTTTCAAATTTCCAATTATCCTGCTAATTGCAAGATCCTAGAATAGGACATGGAAAATGGAAAAATAAATTAATGTTTCCATGAGAACCCTAATGTTTTAGACTTCAACTTGGAAATAACTCTCTGTCTTTAGTTTTCATGCATAAAGGGAAGAAACAGCACTGAGTGGAAAATGCCAGCATGTGTAACAGTCACAATCACAAAGTCTACGGAGGTTTTGACATGACAGAGTTTTAAAAGGCCCAGCTCGTACCTCACCTGATGCTGATATTCAGTTGGGGATAATTAAACCAACATCAGCTTTTCCAAGCAGAGAAGAGACACATTTCTGATGTAAAGAAATAGCCTTCTCTAAATTTTGGCCAAATCGTAGCCTAACACACAGAAGGAATTTCTCTTTAAATTGTGATTTATTGAATTTAACCATTTGAGTCAATGTTTTGCTTGCTTTCACCCCAAAGGTTAATGTTGGATTCCGATCGAGAGCAAACTCTCTCCCTATCCCCAAGTGTTTCTGAGAGTCCCCATGTGCTCTATGTGTTTATGAAAAAGCCCAGTTGAATTTCAAGAGACAGCTGTGGTATTGTTTCCTTTTTTTTTTTTTTTTTTCAGGCTCTAGAGTGTCCTGGCCCTCTCCTCCCCAACAGAGTGCCACATCAGCAGGCCACTGACCAATGATCATGTCCATGAATGTCGTGGCTCCCTGCCAGTTCTGCCCATCACCCATGAGCTCTCCAGTTGCAGACCTCACTGGCACAAATCATAGACTCCAGCAAGCAAAAAAATGGGTAGAATTGCTAAGGCATGACTG
Source organism: Talpa europaea (assembly GCF_964194135.1). NCBI lineage: Eukaryota > Metazoa > Chordata > Mammalia > Eulipotyphla > Talpidae > Talpa > Talpa europaea. Next base: position 91,257,714 of record NC_140072.1, read on the forward strand.
AACCCCAGCTATGGAATCAGCATAAATAGAATTATAATCTAACAGTGACTTTTCTCCCCTTTTCCCATAGTAATAGAAGTCATAGTTTTTCAGTACAAACACAGACCACACTTTCCAGCTTCTCCTGCAGTTAAAGTAAGAGCATATGTCTAAGTTCTGGCCAATAAGATGTAAGTGAAAATGGAAAAAAAGGAGTCATGCCTTTCTTTTCTCCTTCTTCCATTCTGTTGGTGAGACTGTAAATGCAATAGATGGAGTTCCAGGAGCAATCTTGAGCCATGAGATGACCTGGAAAATTGAAAGTATACCTGTAAGCAATCATGTTAACATCAGACAGATTAGTAGGAGAAAAGAACAAATTTAATTACACATGTGTAGAGAATCTATAAAGATGTGAGAATCTAAAGTCAATGGGGCAAAATGAGGCTATATATATCCTGAACTAAGGAATGGGATAGAGGTCTGGGGCTTCAAAGAGAGAGAAGGGTGGTTCGTATAACAAGGAGAGCGTGACTCATGTGATGAAGACCAGTTGCTGTATAAGTGCATTCTTTCCCTGCCATATAGACAGGTTTCTCCCACAGGAAGGCTATTTCTGATAAAAATTGTCATTCTGGGTAGTATTCCCAATTTTCATTCTTCCGCATAATCCATATGCTGAAATAACACGTCTTGGGAAGGCCTATTCTGAGGCCTTCCTCATGGTGATGCCTAACCGTCAAAGTAAAATCTAGCTCAGAACTGACTGCTCTGCACTTATAAAACACAGAAGAGAAATAATCTTTCTTGCTTAAATTGCTGCTACATGTATATATATACAGCCAAATTTAACCCTAATGACATATTACAAAGATAGAACTGGTTTTAGTCAAAAGCATGACCAGGTGAATGGACTTTTTACTTTCTGGGCCATCTTTTATGATTCCACTGTCCTCTGATGTCCTCTGTTCACTTTTGCACAAATATACTCCTTAGAGGCACACAGGCTGTCCAAGTTTTCTTATCATTCATCTTCTATCCAGATTTACCAACTCTACAACCCACTTCCTTTGGACCTGCAGGTGACTGGCAAGATAGTACAATAATTACATTTATGCTAAGTTATTCATGGGAAACATTGGGTATTATATGTTACTACTATTTTATTATATTGTCCTATTTTTTATTGGGTATTTATGTTCTAATATAGCATCCTAACAGGGGCATGATTGACCAGACCCAAGGATTGACTAGTGTGGGTATAGGAACAGAGATTATTGTATATTTCAGACAGAAAGGCATTTTGACACTGATAATAAGAAATATATTTCTTCAAATTGTCAAGTAGCTCCCAGTTTACATACATAGCATATCAGACTCAATTAGGAGTCCCAGATGCTTATCTCAACTCTCTCCTTACAGTGCTTGCTGTGTAAAACCATAACAGAAGTGCTCAATATAAGATACTTGGAAACTGACTAAGAGGAAATGTGGAATTTAGCACTTTGAAATTTTTGAAGTTTCTGGAAATTATTTTCTTGCCATGGAAATTAGAAACAGTGTTTGAAAAAGATCCTCGTGTCCAACACAACAATGTGTGTTGAAAAGTCTTCAGATCCCTATTATAATCTCTATCAGTTAGCCCTCAACCACCCCCAATCTAAGTAAAAATCATGTGTACCAAATGGAAATGTCACTGCTAGACAACTTCTCTTGACACCAGTCATTCTAGCAATATTGTAGCCCCCACATGCTCTGCATTTGCAAATGATGGCAGTACCATAATGGGCCCAATATCTTGTTTCTACTTCTTCTATCAAAGTCAAATCTACCAATTATTTGTGGAGTAGGGATGATTTGTTGTTACTTCAGTAACTTGTATTCGTGGACTTTTCTCTGCTTATAACAAAAAGCTGGCTAACAATCAGGGAACTGTATAATAAGGAAGCACAGGAGACCAACTGATTCATCAAACACTGGCTGAGTAAGCATACGCTTTTCCTTAATCTCCATTGGCATCACTTCCAGTAGAAATACAGTAATTTGAGTCTTTGTCCTGGACCCCAAAGTAACAGCTTAGAACTGACATGTAATTGTAAACCAAATTCATTAAAGTTAGCAGTGTCTTGAAAAGCAACAACAGCCCTGGAAAATAGGGAAGCAAGTAACCTCATGGTAACCTCTTCTCTTACTTTTCAACACCCCTTATCTTACCATCCTCTGTCCTTCTCTCTTGCTCTTTCATTCCACTGCTATTTACAACAATCGACCCCTGGCAGGAAATGAGTTTTTTAAAAAGCCTAGCAAAATATCTTGTTACCCACAATAACAAGAACCCTCAGGCTACTTCCCCCCTCCTCTCATTTTTACTGTAAGAAATGCCCCTCACTGTAATATAATTATTGTGTACAATAATTATTCTCTCTACATATAAAATTGTTGTTGTTTTAGGCCCTTGCCACCTAAACTCCCCGAGTTAGAGACCAGAGGCCCCATCTCGTTGATTGATTAGCACTTTCCTGGGTATCGCGGGGGAGAAGTCATCATGTGATGTGACTGCCACAATTCACTAGCAGTCTTGTTATGGGAGATGAGACAGAGTGGAAGAAATAATCAGAGAACAATGTCAATTGAAGATAATTAGCAGTGATGACATGCTATAAATCAGTGCTTGAAATAACAATGTACACAGCTAAAAATAGATCTCAGGAGAGTAAGGAACTAGGTGGGTAGATTGTTGTAAGAACTAGAAAGGTCTAATGAGGGCGATGTGAGCCATGCCAGCGTCAGAGAGAGTTTTCAGAGCTGCCAAAGCTTGCTTGTACAGAACTTAATCTTGTCAAGATTTTTGGGGAATTTTGAGATTTGAGGCACTCAGCACAGGTTAAAAGGAAAAGGACTCCCATGTGTGCCACTCCTTGATTCTTGAAGAGTGGGAAAGCCACTCAGTTTACTGCAGAGAAATGACCCTTAACCCACATCTGAACCCAACTGCGTGAGGGTGTGGGTTTTCTTCTTTAGCAAAATCCTTTGGGATGAAAGGAGAGGGAGGAAAGAGAAACACCTCCATAAAAAGCTATTAGAGGGAAATAAGTGAGGATGGAGTGAGGTTTTAATCTTGCTTCTAAGTCATATTATGCATATATAATGTCTAATGCTAATCTTTTTGTAAAATAAGCAATAATTTAGATGCTCTAAATTCAACATTTAATTACCCATGAGTTCAACATAATTTGTCCCTTTGAAAATGTGAAATTCTTGCCATTAGGAAGAAAAATCCAGTCTAAAATGACTAAAATTTTGCTTCTCATTCTTTATTTAAATAAAGGTTGCTTTAAACATGGATTAAATTGTTGGGTTCATCAGTGTATGACTTTGTGTCAAATGATCTGGGGAAAAAATGCCTACCACACTGACTGGCCATGGTGTGTGGTGCTCAATAAATGTTAATTTAGTATTTTAATAAAATTGTACAATTAAGCTATAATCTGCAGTAACAGATTTATTGAGCGTTCCAAAATTTTCATTAACTCACCTCATGTTTTTCCATGTAGATGAGTTTAAAATGCACAATGGGAACTATTTGAAAAATGTTCACAGCTTTAAATTTTTACTGGACTCCCTAAAACTCATATCCCAAGGTTCTGTATTAGAACACATTCTTCTTTGCGTACTTTAATAACCATATTATCTCAGCCAAGATCTTAGATTTGCAATTTATAATGATCTCACCATCTCAAACATCGCTCTGTTTCTCCAAAGTGGTGATATTTTAGTGCATATGTAGTTGTTGTCTATGAATCGTTTATTCTTAAAGAAACTGCTGCCACCCAGTAGATCACTGTAGTGATTTTCACAGCTGTTATCGCTCAGATTTTCCTTAGTGAGTGGTTAGCATCTTTGAACATTTGTAGGACATCACTGGCTTTATTCAGTAAAAGAGCTCTTGGTGGAAATTAATGTAGGTAAACCAAATTATTTTATATGCAACAGAGCTTTCAAACAAATCCTCCAGTTGCTCCTTTGCAATGTGAAGGATTCTTTTACAAAGCCAATAATCACTTCCTAATGCATGGGTTTTACAAATCTGAAATTTAATCCACCAGATTTGATTAAAGCTGGTAGACCCTTCTTTACTTGCTACTCTGAGGGTTGGTCTTTGGCTTAATTTTATTTTAAAGAACAAAAGAGTCAAGACCTGACTGCTCCATTCAAGCTGTGGTTTGGAAAGAGTTGATGACTAATATAAAGAGTAATTTGGGGTGATGGGAAGGGAATGGAAGGCATGGAGGTGGGCTGGAGGAGACTGTGCCATAGAACAATATGATCGAGTTCCTAGTTCAGCCCAAGTCTGAACACTTGACTTTCTTTATAAATTTCCCAGGTTGTATGAGAGGCAACATTCTACAAAAACAAAAGAATGAACAAAAACCTGATATTCCACATAGCTGAGAAAGTAGAAATAAATCAACAGCTGATTCTGTTGATGGAGTGGTAGCAACAGGAGTGGAAGAATCCAACACAGAGATCTGTAGGCAAGGCAAAGAAATATCTAAGTTGATGTTGTAAAACAAAATCACGGATGTGGAAAAAGATGAAATTAGTTGAACATGTTTTTCTAAACTGGAGAAATGGAAAACTGAAAATAAGACCTCCTTCCTATGAGGGAGGACTGGGCCGTGCCCTTTACATTTATCCTTTGTGCCCCTCACTCACATGCTTCTGTCTTGTATTGCTGCCATGCAATCCTCCAGGGAGAAAAAGAATCTTACTTTGTCCCGGCTAGAACTTCAAGCAAATGTAGCCCTTTGTTTCAGAGCTCTTTCACCTTCACAAAATGCTGATAAGGTTTCTACAAATCAGAGGAAATCTGATGGTGGGAGTGCGGCAGATTTTGCAGAAAAGGAATTTTCCTTCCTGCAGTCAAGACAGGACACATTTAAAGTCATCTGTCCTGAGCTAAAGATTGCTGTGTTGGTTGCCTGTATAGGCTTTAAGGGATCCTGTTGGGGACGCCATGCCAAGCAATGCAGCAATTGGGAAAAAATACAATCTTTCCTATCTAAACGGTCTGCCTCTCTAGCCATCTAAATTTTTCTCGAGGTTTTTAGATGAATATTCTTCAAGATGAAGCATTTTCAAAAGGAAACCTCTGATTCTGACTGCTCAGCTCAATCAACTTCTTTGAACTTCCCATTTGGGTTCTCGAAATCCTTAGTGTGCTTTACTGCTTGAAATTGAGCAAGAGGGCATTTCAGGGATCAGTCAAAGATAATAGGAGGGTTCTGAGCTTTTATAGTTTAAAAGAATGCTGTTTTCAGAAATTGTGAACAAGAGCACTATTATGAGCATTCAATTATTTCTATGAATTACATTGCAAACTCCCCCATCACTAGAATGTAATAAGTAAAAACTGCCTTATAATGAAATTTAAATGAATTTCATTCCATGGAAATGAGACTTAAAAAAATCAGCCAGGCAAACAATGTCATTTTTTTTTCCCTGTTGCCTCCTCAAAACCATTGCTCCATCGAAACACAAGAGGAATGTTGTTTCTGTCATATAAGATGTGACATTATCATAACTTTCCTTGTAGTTCCAAGACCTTAGTTATCTAATATTCCAGGACAACTCCAACTACTTCAAAGATATTGTGAAATCCCTAAAAAAAAAAGAAAGAAACCCAAATAAAGTTTAATACATGTTATTTAAAAAGATAGGTAGCATGAAGAGTATTTGGGAGTGGAAACATCTATCACCAGTTATATAAATACATTTGTTCTACACTGTACATGGCCAATTACCAAGATCCTAAAGGCCTGGGATACTAAGTGTGCTAGATTTAGCTTTAAATATCAAAAAGTAGTAAAGGAGATGAACATATAAAATACATTCAACCTTGACTATGTAAGAACTAATTATGCAAGTTAAAGACCTTTTATCTTCCTGATTTTACCTGGACCTGGGGCAACTGTTCCTTCAGATCTTTCCAGGATGCTGGGCGTGGCAAGAAAGAGGATATGAAAGTCACATTCAGGTACTTGTTACAGCTCAAGTTAAAAACGTTAAATGGAACTATATATATAATTATTATTATTATTATCTCATGTGACACATACATGTCTTTGTGACACCACTTTATGATGAAAGAACATGGAGTCATTTACTATGATATTTACAAAGAAGTTGTGATACTGATAAAAAAAAAAAAATGGGCAAGTGGGGCCTCCCCGGTGGAGCAAGGGCTTAAGACAAAACCTATGAAGCTGTCCACAGCCTCTGCAGCTCGAGTTCGCTCCCCGGCCGGCTAGGGAGCAATCCACATGGCGCAGCAGACCTCTCCTACCTCACCCACTGCTCCCCTCAGCAGTGTATTTCAGTCAGTCTGCCTGTTCTGTTCCCCCCTCTGTCTCTGGTGAATCTTCTCACCCCCCACAGCTCTGGCCTATACCCCAGCTCTTGTATGCATAAATAAATAAATCTTTAAAAAATGAGCAAGTGGGGCCTCCCTGGTGGCGCAGTGGTTGAGCGCTGAGTTGCGAAGCTGCCCGCAGCCTCTGCAGTGCCGGTTTGATGCCCGGCTGCTCCCCGGCCACCAGAGGAGGGTCCCACATGGTGCGCCGATCTCTCCTGCCGCCCGCTGCTCCCCTCAGCAGTGTACTTTGGTCCCTCTGCCTGCTCTGCAACCTGCTCTGGCTCTGGTGAATTCTCTCACCCTCCCGCGCTTCTGACTGTACCCAGTGCTTGTATGTATCAATCAATCAATCAATCTTTAAAAAAAAATAAGCAAGATTCTAAATTTCATATATACTATGAATTCAAATATTTAAACAAAATATAATAAACAAGATTAAATGTGGAGGGGGTAGAGGTTAGGGTTAGAGATATTTGTTTTTCTGACTATGTCTTTTCACACGTTCTAGTGAGGATATACTAATTTTCATTCATGACTTTTACAAAGTTTTATTTATTTATTTATTTATTTATTTTTTAAAGAGGCGCGTATTTTATTTATTTATTTATTTGTTTGTTGGTTTGTTTTTTTTGTTTATACATGCACTGGGTACAGTCAGAAGCGCAGGAGGGTGAGAGAATTCACCAGAGCCAGAGCGGGGAGCAGAGCAGGCAGAAGGACCGAAGTACACTGCTGAGGGGAGCAGCGGGCGGCAGGAGAGGTCTGTGCGCCATGCGGGACCCTCCTCCGGTGGCCGGGGAGCAGCTGGGGATCGAACCGGCGCCGCAGAGGCCACGGGCAGCTTCGCAACCCAGCGCTCAACCGCTGTGCCACCGGGGAGGCCCTTACAAAGTTTTAAAAGACAAGTTCATTTCTATGTCTTTTTTGGACTCAGTCATACTTAATTAATCCTTTTGTTATTTCTGCAAGAGTTAGAGTTAAAGAAGCCCTTTAGGTATTGGCATAAATAAAGATTCCAAAGGACCATTGTAGTCTTGACCCAGTTTCACAGAGTGTGGATTAGAAGGCTAACATAGGCAGGTCTGCTCGAGGAGTACATGGTACAGTGTCTATATCTATTAAATGGCTGTTGTGATTATCAAGGGTTGCCTGTTAATGGGTAAACAAAAGATTCTGCTTTAATACCTCCAGGAAAAACCAGAAGGTTTAGAGTCCAGTGAAAAACAGCTTTAAATGGGAATAGAGGCAGAAAACGTAGGACAATTTCAAAAGAGAGACTTGGTGTTTATTTCAATAGAAGCTGAGCATCAGAAGAGACCTCTTTTTTGGGTCAGAGAAGTTTAACTGGGAACTCTGCCAAAACAGGGACTAGAATTGAGGGCCCAGCAGAAACACTACTCTGGTGTTCAGGAAGAATAGCCTGGCAGAGTGCAGGAGGGGACAAGGGAGGGTGGGACTTTGCAGGAGTTGGGCAGAAATCAAGATGACATCAGATAAAACAGACCTGACTTCTGGGCCTGGACAGAGTTACCCATGCAAGGGATCAGAGTCACCTGAACTAAATGAGGCTCTGCTTTATTACCTATAACCACCGACCCGTGAACAGATTGCACCCTTGTCCATTATCGCCTGGAGGAAAGTTGTTTTCATCGCCACAGTTACAAAGACCCGCTGGTGTGTGTGTTGCTAGCATGGTGATGGCCTCATGAGGAGAAAAGTACAGAGAGGACAATAGATTTTTGGGAAAGGGCAGGAAGAAGTTCAAGCTCTTCAGGAGATAATAGCAAGGGCACAGAGGTCTGTGCTACTGTAGTCTGCTCCTGCGTATCCTTGCCACCAGCAGCAATGCTAATTAAGTTGGCATTTATTATTTCCACTGCAGTAGTTCCTAGGGAATATCCATATTTTGACATATAAGTTCATCCCTGTAATAATATCCCTATCTATTTGCTAATCCTTTCCCTTATACGACCATCTGCTATGGTTGCTGAAGAGGGACATTTGTTTGCCTGGTCATGTCGACTCTACCTTAAAACATATCCAGGGGCCTCCCCCAGAGGCACAGGAGGTTGAGCTCTGCGCTGTGAAGCTGTCCGCAACCTCTGCAGCGCGGGTTCAATCTTGGCCAGTGGTAGAGATACCTACATGGTGTGGCAGACCTCTCCTGTCTTGCCCGCTGTTCCCCTCAGCAGTGTGTTTCATTAGTCTGCCTGTTCTGTTCCCTACTCTGTCTCTGGTGAATTCTTTCACCCTCCTGCACATCTGGCTTGTACCCTGGTTCTTGTATAAATAAATAAATAAATAAATAAATCTTTAAAAAAAAAATCCAGAATGCAGGTACATGTCCTCCTCTGCCCCCTCCCACCCACATAATCCAAGGCATCATCTTTTCTTAACTAGATTATAGTATAAATCTCTAGATGGATCACTCTGCTTCTGCTTATGCCCCTCTAGAATCTATTATCCACATAGTGCCAAAGCCATTTATATAAAACCTCAGTCAAATGTTGACACTGTCCAGTTTAAATCCTCTATGATTTCTCTATATGTTAATACCAAGCCATGCTCTTCACTGGGCTCTGCAAACCCTGCAGGAACTACTTCTAGCTGACCCCTCTGATTTCATCCCAGGCCACCTCTCCCACAAGTGTCAAGCTTAAGTTCCACCAAACCTTTCCCTGTTCCTTGAACTCATCACTCCTGTCCCTTTAGTGTCCTGGCACTTACTGGTTAACATTCACCCTACTCTTTTTTATTTCATTTTGTTTTGCTTGATTTTATCCCAGACATTTTTAAAAAAACTTCAACTTTTCAAATACAATTATCATATATAAGGACTGGATAATATAACTTTTTTTGCTAAACAAAGTGACTTGAATGTTTTGCAATCTTGTCGAAGTCTGAAAGAGTGTACAACAGATAGAGAGGTCTGGAATCTCACCTGGGAAGAAGAAACTGACCAACTCCCCCACCTCCAAAGGCCTCTATGTTGACTTTTCCTTGGTAAATGTATGAAAATTCAGGTTATGGACTACAGTTTTCTCTCTACTCTGTATGTGCCTTCTCTTCTTGCCACCAGCACTCAGCAGAGAGATTTCTCAATCACCTAAGCTAAGTTAAACCCCCTTCCCATCACTTTGCTCTGTCTTTCTGTGTCATTTTATTCATGGCACTCACCACAATCTGAGGCAAACCACTTATTTTAGCTATTGTATTAGATTTCAAGGGTTGCTATAACAAAGTACCACAGACTGTTGGCTTAAATAATACAATATTCCTCAAAATATTCTCCATACTTCAGATGACACTTATATATAGTACTATATAGGTTTAAGGTGTACAGCATAATGGTTTGACTTACATATATCATCAACAAATTTATTTTCTCACAGTTCTGGAGGCTGGAGGAAGTCAAGATTAAGGTGTGGGCAGCTCTGGTCTCTTCTCAGGTCTCTCTCCTTGGCTTGAAGACAGCTGCCATCTAAGCAGGGTCTTGTGGTCATCTCACGACACATGCACTTTTCCTGTGTCTTGGTGTGTCCAAATTTCCTCTCCCTATAAAATCACTAGCCAGACTGCAATAAGAGCCCATTCTTTCAGCTTCATTTTAAACTTAATTACCTCTGTAAAGGCTCTATCTCCAAATAATCACATTCTTTCAAACTGGAACTTCAACATACAAGTTTTGAGAGGGGCATAATTTAGCCCATAACAAGTATTTACTTGCTTTTTTGGTTTACTTGTTTGTATTTTGTCTGCGCAGATTAAAGTTTCAGAATTACAAGCATAAGAATCTGTTGTTTGTTCATAGTTCTAGCCCTGATGTTTACCACCCTGTCATTTCATAGGCGGTACCAAGGGCTTTTACAAAAGTGATAAAGAGTCAGTGGTTTTGCATAATTTTTTATTACTCTTCCCCATTGTACTCCATTTGTCTGAAAGATTTCTATCTTCTAAACTGCATTTAAGTTTGTATTAACAGGTTTTTCCATGAGATCATCAGTGTCAACACATTCTAGCCAAAATCCAAGAAATCTGACCATTGAGTCCCCGAAACAGCCTTTCCAGTCATAAATTAAAAATTTATTTTAGGGCCTCCCCAGTGGCGCAGCGGTTGAGTGCTGGGTTGCGAAGCTGCCCGCGGCCTCTGCGGCGCCAGTTCGATCCCTGGACCTCTCCTGCCGCCCGCTGCTCCCCTCAGCAGTGTACTTCGGTCCTTCTGCCTGCTCTGCTCCCCGCTCTGGCTCTGGTGAATTCTCTCACCCTCCCGTGCTTCTCACTGTACCCAGTGCATGTATAAACAAACAAAACAAACAAACAAACAAATAAATAAATAAACATGCCTCTATAAAAAAAAATTAAAAAAAAATTTATTTTAAAGTATTGAAATTATCTCAATGATTCCTCCTACCTCTTCTCCTCCCCATTATCATCTTTTCAGGTTCGTGACATAAAGAACATTAAGTTGGAAACCTAGTGGCTTAATCTTTATGGGTTTTGTACTCTAAGTTTTTTCTAATTCTATAGGGCACTGGAATATGCTAGGTGATAGAAACCTAAAATTTCACCCTTCACCCAGGACCTTTGTCTATGCAGGTAAAATGAATTCAAGACCCACAGTCTGTCATATTAGTGTGCTAAAAACAAAAACTAAAAGATCATCTGCTTTAGCTAAAGAGTCTGTAGTGAATTGTCCCATAAAAAATGATCCATTCCAAAAATGGTAAGTTGCTATACTTGATATGAAAGCTTTATTTTATCTTGCAGTCAGCAGAAAGTTTTTACAAGAAAGAAAATAAACACACCCATGGTACTATAAATAAAAGTTGACTAGAGAGCCAGCTCAAAGGCACTAAAGCACCGGGGATCACCAGACAGCTGTTCTGAGAATCACAGCACACCCCTGACAATGGGGGGCATGATGGTTTATAATTAAGAATTTTAATTTCACCCATAGCCTCATAAGAATCATTGCTAATATTATTTGTTTGTAAACTTGAGCCATCACACATTTTATGTACCACAGGAACTAGTACAAAATAGCACATGCCCATGGAAAGAACACATACATACTCTAATATAATTGGAGTTAGAATATTTTATAAATAATAATTTATTCTTTTAATTGTGATAATATTAGGATTCTCTCCATCAGGTATCATCACTACAGGGCACCCACCACCAAATCACCCAGAACCCACCACCTTAGTCCATCATGCTTCCTCCCCTGTTTGTTTCTACCATTCCACTTCCCCCACCCAGCTTTAGATGCTTCAGTTCTATAGTCAGTTTTCAAGGGTTAGCTTTAAAGTTTTTCTTTCTCTGATTCTTAGTTTGGTTTCTCTATATTGTCCTTATTAGTGACACCATCTGTATTTATGGAGCTAGAATTCTTGAAAAGAAAATAAAACCCCTCCAACAATGACAAAACTCTCAAAATATTTTTAAAACTGTTATTTGGCTTATTCCAAAGGACTAGCCTGATGCAGGGTAAACCGATCTGTTAATTGAATGACCAAGGAACTACCAGGTGGAGGATAAAACACACTCAGGTTTTCATTTTGTCCAATGTGCAGCCTGCAGGAAAATTTGAATTTAACATTTAATGACCACTTCTTTAGAACACTAAATAGTGAACTTTGAGCCACTTGCTTATGTCTTAATGGGACTGAGGTTACAAGAAAAGGAAGGTTGAAAAGTCACAAGATCTGTTTAGACCTTCCCAAGCATTTTATGTGTCAAGAGACATGTTTAAGCTTGCCATTATTTTATACAAATAAATGATAGTAATTTATATTTAAAGAAGTGGTAAATTTTGATTTTTATTTCCATCACCATTTTACAATGCAGAGCTACCTATAATTATATTTTGAAGAAATTAGGAACACCCTCCCAGGAATAAGACATACCCAAGTGTGGATCTGATGGATATATTATATCCTTAAATGAAAATAAATTCAAAGCTAGCGTTTTATTAAGCCAATAACTTATTCCTGGGTCCCTAAAGCTATTTCTTGGTTTTTGCTATTTATGGGCAAAAGTGTACATGCATGAGCTAAGGAGAATGGAGCTTATAATTCTAAGGTTTTAACTCAGCTCTGCATTAGTGAGCTAGTACCACGTGGTATCTTTTTTAATTGTTCCCTGTGCGTCTCCCTAATCCTTCTCAGAATTAAACAGGCTTGAGTATAAACCCCAGTGAACTTAATAAAGTAATCTAATTTCTGAGTTTCATTTTTCTTCTGTAAAAATGGACACAATGATAGGCCTTCATGAAGTTATTGCAAGACAACATGAAATAACATGTGTCAGGTACCAAGTGATACCTGACATTTGGCGGTCACATGGAGAGAGCTAGTGCCCTTCTGCCATGTCATCCTTTTCTTTCTATTCTCTTCCTGTCTTTTCCTTCTGTAGACATTGCTTTCTTTATATTCAAAACAGGAAGATGTGTAATAGAGTCCAGGAAGTTTTTTGAGAGGGATATTTCATGTCTTTTGCCCCTTCTGCTATCCAAGCCAAGCCACATGCAGTATGAAAAATTGCAAGTAAAAGAGCTTCACAAATTCATTCATGTCCATGACTTTGTAATTGGTGTAATTCCCCTTGGGCAAGTTAACTAAGCAGCCCAGGCATAATTTACAAATGCAATATTTGAGAGCTAGAAGGAGATGAAGAGGTCAATGTCACTTGCCTTGGGCTCCACAGAAGAGAGGCAGAGCCCCACAGGGATCGCTGCCATCCTCTTTCTTTGCCCAGGGCTTGGCATCTGTGTGTTGCTCCTGTTTTTCTATTGACTTACACTCTTGCAAACATTACTTCTGGGTTTATTGCTTCTCTCGCTTCCATTTCTTTTCTGTTTATGTTGAACTTGCGTTCTGTGTAGCACTCAGAAATATTGGGGGTGAAGTATGCTCTGAGCTCCCTAGGATTTAGGAAAAAGCTCTCTTGCTAAAAAATAAAGAATAACAGAAATTCTCAATGGTAAATGAAAATTGCTGGAGTTCACTATCGAAATCTTCAGACTGCCATTATGTATACTGTGAACATCACCAAGTATATTTTTATTCAGATTACTGCAGTGTTTTGGAATTTTTACAAAATAAAATATTTTAGGGAATCCCTCATGCTAGATTTTTCTATGAGTAGGAAATAATCTTTTTCTTGCATTTTGAAGTTGATTTAGAATCCATGTGTGTTTTGACTTTCAAGCGAAATCTCAGTGTTGGTAATTTCAGTTCTGTTTAAAAATGGCAAGACACAAATTCCACTAAGTAGACTTGTGGAATGTGCTTCTGGGGTTTTAATAAATTAGCAAAATACTATGTTACTCTCTCTTCCGTGAGATCCATCTCACTGTGGTACTTATATTACTATTTTAATGTCACTTGGGCATAATATCAAGCATGGAAAAGTGACAGAGAAAAAAATAATAGTAGGAAAGGTCCAGAGGAACATTTCATGAAAAACAAAATAGACAAAAGACAAAATAGAAAACTCCTCTGCAAATCCACATAGAACCTTGAAACTGTCAGAACTGTCTGTACCCAGGAGCTACAGGTAGCTTTGTTTACGAGTCAGAAATATAGTAATTCCCCACTGTCTCCATTTTCCTTGTTACCCAAGATAATCTTACAAATCTCCTAAAGCATTATTTTCCCACCAGGGTGATCCAAAGAGGTACAGAATCCAGCTATTAAGCCTTTCTAGTTTCTTCGATTTAATAATCCAACTAAGAGCATTTATTGAGCAACTATTAATGCCAGGACTCTGATGGCATGCCAGGTAAGGTTGAGATTTTAGATGTTTATGCATGATATATCCTTTATGGGAGGAATCCCTGGAAGCATCTGCTCCCAAATCTTCAATTGGTTGACTCCTTTTCATTCAGGTCTCAAATCAAATGTCATGTTTTACAAGATCCTTGCCGACAATCCACCCTAGAGTTTCTCCTACCCCTTGCACCCACACATTTCATTACCCCATTTTATTTTTATTTTCTTTAGGATTTCTGTCTACCCAAAATTATCTTGTATATATAATTTTTTGCTTTCTAGTTGGGTTTATTAACTGCGTTCCCCCAAAAATGCAAGCTACATGAGAGCTGGGCCTTGCCTGTCTTGCCTGGGTGCTCACTAGGCACTTAAGACACAGCAGACAAATGGAGGCAAAAACAGAATAAGCACCTGCCCAGACAGTATTTGTCAAAGGATACCATGAGATCACAGCTGTCCCCTAAGTCTTTCTTTTCTGACGCTGAAATAATGATGGAGCTTTGGGGAGGGTCACAGACTATTTCAGGAAATATTAAGGAGGTAGAATTAGTAAGACTTGGTAGACAGGCCCAGCCACTATGGAAAACAGTATGGAGGTTTCTCAAAATAGTAAAACTAAATCTTATCATGTGATCCAGCAATTTCACTACTAAGTATCTACCTGGAGAACATTCTTATGTTCATTATAACACTATTTACAATAGCCACGTTATGGAAACAACCTAAGTGCCCAACAACAGATGAGTGGATTAAGAAGATATATTTATACACTGTGGAATATTACTTAGCTATTAAAAAAGGAGAATGAAATCTTGCCATTTAAGCAACATGGATAGGATTGGAGGGGATTATGCTAAGTGACATAAGTCAGAAGGAAAAAGACAAAACCAGACCTCACTCATATGTGGAATATAGAGAAATAAAACAAAGGAACAGACAAAACTAAACCAAACAAACCCTAGAAATCTGACTGGAGAATTAAGGCTACCAGAGAGGAAGGGGAGGGGGCAAGAACAAAGTGGGGAGGGAGCTTAACTGACTATGGTGGAGGAGAATGGGTGCTTTGGTGGTGGGTGTGGTGTGAAAAGGTATGAACCTATACCCCTAAATCATATACAGTGCTGTACACCAGTGTTACTTCAACGAAAAATAATACAATAAAATTTTAAAAAGAAATACATGCCTTCACCATTATGGGTAAGTGAATTAGATTTGTGTAGATGGACATTTCCACTGCAAAGCAAAAAAAAAAAAAAAAAAATTAAAATGTTGGAAAATGTTTTTAAAAATGAAAACCTTTTTGAAGACATCAGAGAGATATTAAACCAGAAAGCACTTAGCCCATAGTCTGTACAGGTCAAGATTTACCTCAATGGATTTTCAGTTTCTCAAGAACACTGAGAGACTGGCAAGTAGAGGAGAGTGTCCAGCCTCATCTCCACATGGGCTCTAAGAGGAGGATCCTGGGACACATCTCAAATTGAAACACAGTTATCCAGTTGCATTTCCAAATGGCTATGCTTAAGACAAGGGACCAGACTTCATAAATACTGACTCCCAAGCTCCAAGACTAGAGACATGATAAGTAAATGTAATGTAATATTGGGATATTGGGACAGAAAAGATACTAGGATCTCCCTGATGGCACAGGAGTGCAAGTCTCAGCACTATCAAGCTATTGACAGCCACTGTGGCATGAGTTCGATCCCCGGCCAGGGAGGTAACCCACATGGTGCAGCAGACCTCTGCTGTCTCACCCACTGCTCCCCTCAGCAGCATATTTCAGTAGATTTGCCTGTTCTGCTCCCCACTCTGTCTCTGGTGAATCCTCTTACCTCTCCCCACCTCTGGCCTAGACCCCAGTTCTTGTATGCATAAATAAACAAAAATAAATCTTTTAAAAAGGATATTATATAAAAACTGAAAAAATATGAATAAAATATGAATTTTAATTTATAATGTGTCAATATTGGTTAATTAACTGTAATACATTACCATACTGATTTAAAATGTTTTTAAGAGGAGAAACTCTTAAAAGTTTTTAAGAGTTTTCATGGAAACTCTGTATTATTCTCTCTTTTTTTTTTCTGTTATTCTAGCATTGTTTTTAAAATATCAATAAGAAAGACATCATGGTGTTAGGGGGAAAAGGATGTCCCAAAGCTAATTCCATGTAGGCTTTGTGGACTCCACCCCCACCCCAGGCCAAAGCCAAAGACACTGGGAACTCCAAATCCCATCACTGCCAAAGGGAAGGTGGCTGGGACCTGAGGGTGGGGTTAAGCAGCCAGGTGGATACAAAAGGCAGACACGTGGGCTTTGGGGCTCTCTCCATTTTTTGGGCTCTCAGCCAGCTCGCAGCGTCTGGTCAGCTCTGAGAGTGACTTTGGGTTTCCAGGTCGTCGGATCGGGTAGGACGCATTAAAGACTTTATTTCCCTGTTTTCTCCCTGAGTTGTACATTTTCCTTATTTCTTTTTCTCTTGTAAATAAAACCTTTTATTAACCCTTTTGCGTGTGTCTGTAGTAGAGTATTCATAAGTCCCTTTAAAGCGCGCGGGTGAGGACCCACAGCCAGGAACCCGTTTAATATCGGGGTTGCTCTATAACAATGGGACTCCTGTGGTGGCGCAGGCAGTTGAACGCAGCAGTGCTGTGAAGCTGTCCGCAGCCTCTGCAGCGCGGGTTCCATTCCGGCTGGCCAGTGAGGGTCCAACATGGTGAGGCAGACCTCTCCCGTCTCTCCTGCTGCTCCCCTCAGCAGTGTATTTCCTCAGTCTGCCTGTTCTGTTCCCCGCTCTGTCTCTGGTGAATCCTTTCACCCTTCCACACATCTGGCCTGTACACCGGTTCTTGTGTAAATAAATAAATAAATCTTTTTTAAAAAAAAAAGATCATATCATTTAATTTTTTTTTAATTAGTAGGAACTGGATGTTGGGGATGAATGACAGGGAAAAAATCAAGGATGGGCCACTGGCTGAAGGAGATACAACACAGAGGAAGAGGAGGTTTGGTGGAGAAGCATGTTATGCTTTGGTTTGTCATGTGGGGGTACATGGGGCATCCCAGTAAAGAAAGAAGCCTAATGAGTAGTTGGGATATATGGATCTGGGGTCAAGAGAACAGTCTATATTTGAGATACTATATTGGACATCACGCACCCCAATGAGGTATTTGAAACCGCAGAGTAGATAGAGCTTGTGCAGGCAAGGGAGCAGAGGAAAGGAAGACCCTTTGGCATTTTTTTTAGTACTCCCCAAAATTTTTAATAACAGCCAGACAGGGCTGAGAAGCACTATAGAAGGGAGCAGATGAGATATTAAATTCTGATAGGAGAACCACATATTTGTAGAGAGATTTTGAGTTTATAAAGTACTTTTGCATATATCACCTTATTGAATTTTTGCAGTCATCCTCTGAGATAAGAAGTAAACCAGGTAAGGAGAAAAGGGCAAAATCAACATTTAAGGATCAGATATAGTATAGCAATGAGTGAAGAAGATGGAGAAGGAGCAAAGAAGTTATTGGAACACCTGGAAAGCATGGTATTGTAGAAAACATGTTATTTTATAAAAGATAATGATAGTGAGCATTTATCCCTATCAAACACTGTATTAAGTTCTTTAGAAATCTATTTCATTTGTCCTTAGGACAACCTTATGAAGAAGATACTATTATTAACCATATTTTACAGTTGAGGTACTCACATTTCACACAGATTAAACAAACCTGCCCATGTGCTCTGAGTGATAGAGTTGGAATCCAGTCCCATGAGAGCTGACTCTGTAACCATCCAGTAGCAAAGGAGTGGCCTGTTGCATCAAAGACTCAGAATTGGTTAAGGATGACCAAGCCTGAAATGTGTCCATGGTGTTTGGCTGTTCAAAATCTTGGCTTGAGAGTTGGGGTGTAGGGTGAAGAAAATCATGCAGGATGAATGTTAGACTACAGTGGAGACCTGTGCACCCACAACTCCAAGAGGCTCCACACACAGGAGTTGCCTCTGGAGCTATGAGGCATACAACCCACACAACCTCTTACAGCAATTTTGAGCAAGCATTAAATGAAGTAAGAGGGACATACATGATTCCATCAACTTTCAAGAAGCTGGTGTTAAGGGGAAAACATGATAGGGTAAGAGAGAGGAATACTGAGAAGTAAGAAAGGCTGCTTAATGTTTTTATTTTTTAAGATGGAGAGATTTGAACAAATTTCTGTGGCAAGAAGTTTGCCTGGGCTAGTCCTGCATAGCTCCCATTAGGACTCCCTTTCCTGTAACTTCCTCTAAAAAAACTAGTAGCAGAAACGTGAGAAAGGGAAAGGCAGAGCTGTAAAAGAAAGAAAAGTGATTGTTGGAATAAGTTTTCTGTGGACAAGAAGAAGTGGTTGAGGGCTGAATCTTGGGAGAAAGGCGTGACTTCCCCTCAGATGGAGGATAATGAAGGAAGAGTAAATACAGTTTTTAACAGGTTAGGGGTGGAAAGCAGATTTGTGCGATTTCTTATCTAGCTCCTTTTGTCTGTGAAGTAAAGGCCATGAGGTTACCGATTGGGGTTCAAAGTCCTTGTTCCATTTGCTTTACTCTGTTAGCCATGAGGCAAACAACCATTTCATAAGTTCAACCCTCTTTTCATAAATGTGGTTCTATGATTGTCTATAATAAAAGACAGAGAGTGTGGATAGATTTGAACTGAGCACGAACAAATAGCTGAAAAAATATGCCCTTAGAGTAGTTGATTTTAGTCTTGTTGCTATCACCTATGAAAATGCTAACTTAGCATTTAGAGTGAGGCAAATCTGCACCACTAGCACAGGAAGTGCCTTCACTGTATCCCATTTCATTATAACAATTATAGTAACTTCTTTTTGAGAGTTGGCAGAATGAGCCTATTCTAAGTTTACATACTATTAAATACACTATTCCAAATGCATGCACTTTTCTATTTTATGAGGCCTTTTTTAATAGATGAGAAAATTGAGTAACTCACCCGAGTTTACACATCCTTTAAACGGCAGAGCCAGGGTTTAAATCCAGGATACACACTCACTGCTAATATATTAGTTTTCCCCCTCTCTTTCTTGATATAATCTGTTGATTTAAGTTCACTTAATGTCTTCCATTTTATCTGTGGCATGAAGCCAAAGGTTGTCATTGTGATAATTTAATCACTTCTGAATGCCCCTGAAAAGATGACATGGTAATCTGATATGAAGATTCCTGGCATGCTGTACTAGATGGCCAGTTAAACCGGGCAATCGGTTCTTCTATTGCTGCTCCCCCTGTGAGACAGTTAGGCCCTGATTCTTCTATGAAATCTCTTGTTGGAATGCGGGAGTAGGTGTGTGTTAGCTGGATTATTCAGTTTGGGAAACATGGTCATGAAATCCTGCTATATGGGTGGTTGCCTAACAAGGATTGACTCAAGGGCAGAATTAGCGATGACAAAGGCCACTCTCTGGCTCTTGTCATTCTCCAACACCGGCCACCTCCCTTTCAGTGTGGTACATTGAAGACTTCAAGGGCAAGCACAAGACTTAGGGAAATTGTTTCTTGATTCTCCATTCTGTTCTTTTTGATATTAATATAACATGCAAGTATTTATTGATTGACAGTGCCACTATCTCCCTTGGGTGAAAGAAAACTACAAATTGAACAATGTGGAGTAATTATAGCTTAATCAATCAATCAAAAAACCAGTGTCAAAAAATTGACTAAGGTAGAGCTTAGTGAGGTTCAAAAGAAATAGAACTTGCAGTTCATTCCACAAGATTAATGTTAAGGAAGGAGTGTTTTCCTGCCTACACTAATGGAGATAAAATGCTCCATTAGGATTTTTTTAATTGCATAAGATTTTATTACTTTTGGCATGAAATTTTTTTTCACTGAATAACTCTGTGATGGTGGACTAAATCTATTATAATAAAAACCCAGAATTTTATTGCACATTATGATACCAATTTGATAATAAATTTTACACATATTGGTTTATTTATCATGACTAACAGAAAATTATGTAATAATTCAACAATTACATAATGTCACTAGAAACCATTCTTTTTTTTCTTGGAACATCTAGAGGAAATTCATTCTCGCGTACATTTGAAAATTACAGAGAAAATGTGGCTGCTTCTCAAGAAGTTTCTATTTCCTCATTTGTTAAAAAAGAAGGAGATGATATCATCGCAAAGTTTCTTTCCAGCTTTCGCATTGGATGATTCAACAGTGTGGGCAAAGAGGGGTCAACTCAGGAAAAAAGGCAACTCAGCAAAAAACAGACACAAGTCTACTTTTCTGGCAGTCTGTGAATTCTTAGACTGACCACATTACATACAGTAAGTTTGCAAAAAAAAAAAAAGTTAAAATCATGTTACTATTAAAAAATATAACTAATTTTTTTTTTAAATTTAACTCCAGTCGTCACATAAAAATTGTCTTTCCGTTGGCATATTCTCTTAGTCATAGGAAAGCTATTGAGCTAAAACTTAAATATAACTTCGTGTTAATAAGACACACCTCTAGATCTGAAGATAACATAAAAATATAATCCCTGACTTCGCAGAATCCCTGAACTTGGAAGGGGATTTGTAAGATTCATCTCTGGGGATACAAAGATGAATAAAACCCAGGTCCCACCCTTAAGCAGTTTACAGGTAATTGGAGACAGAGTACAAACAGATGGAAAGCTGGATGCAGCCTGAGAGATAAACAGCAAATAAGAAAATAATTTCTAGGGCCTCCCTGGTGGCGCAGGCAGTTGAGCGCTGAGCTGTGAAGCTGTCCACGGCCTCTGCAGCGCGGTTCCATCCTGGCCGGCCAGAGAGAATCCCACGTGGCCTGGCTGATCTCTTCTGTCTCACCCACTGCTCCCCTCAGTAGTGTGTTTCATCAGTCTGCCTGTTCCCTGTTCTGTCTCTGGTGAATCCTCTCACCCTCCTGCGCATCTAGCCTGTACCCTGGTTCTTGTATAAAAATAAATAAATCTTTAAAATAAAAAAGAAAATAATTTCTAAATTTTATTAGACCAAATTGTACTAAAGTGATCCTTCAAACTCCAGGATCAAGGAGAAAATCTAGCATCCACAAGGATGCTCCCAAAGGCATGACAGTTCCTGGGAATAAGTAGGAGGTATAAAGGGATACTTTGTGTTCACATCTATAGCTGCCCATGCCCTGTTGGGGTGGGGGAGGTTAGATGCACCCAAGCCATGTGGTGGGGAGTGGGGTCTGGTCTCCCGGGATCCAAGTCTTAGTCCTACACTGGTCCCCAGACCTTAGTGCTTGTTGTCTTACTGTTTCAGTTTGCTTAGGGTTTCTCCAAAATGTTTATTTCTACGCACAGGAAAAAAGCTCAGTCTGATGAAAATGCAAAATGATCAACTTAAAGTACAGGTTTTTTTTTTTTAACTTGATAAGTTAGCATAAGGAGGGAGAGCTTCAAAAATTTTAAATACAAGAGGTTTTCTCTCTGGTTGGAGTGTGTGGGTGTGTGTGCGTATGTACACATATACACACATATATAGGGAAGTGGTTTTAAGTGTGTTGCTGATACTGTACTTGCTTAGCAAAGTACAGTATTATTATTGAAAGAGAGAAGAGCTGATGATATTATTCTAGAGAAGTTCCAAACTGTCCCAGCCACCACTGTGCACAGCTTCTGTATTATCAAGGATATGTGCCCATGTTATAAACTGTAGATTGCTATAAGGATGGGAGGTGGTGGTGGTAAAGCTGGCATTCTCATTTATAGGTAGCATCCTAAGTAGTTAAACCTCTTTGGAAAATAAGTTTTTGCTGAAGGAACGCTCACAGACTGGCTCAGTGATAAATTTCTGGATGTTCACTTAAACAAGTAATTCAAAATTCAGAAAGATTGGTAGGCATAAAAGTGAACAATTGCAAGTAATCTTCATGTTCTCCAAATAGAAAGTGATTGTGTAAGTTGTAAGAGCCTGCAACCTTTAAAAATGAGGAGTAGGAAAAGAGTGTGTTGTCATTACTGTGAGCCTGCACATTTTAATATTTAAAAGAAAAATTTATGTGTACTATAAATTTGTGATATCATTTACACACACACACACACACACACACACAAAACCTGGAAGGAATTACAAAAAAAGTGAAAATAGTCTTTCTAATTTCCAAAAATATCTGCGATAGTTTTATTATTCATTAAAAATTAAAAAAAAACATAGTGGTTAAATATACATTATGTGGCAGAATGATAAAGTCCTCCTTATTTTTGTAGAACTTCATTGGCAGGAGAGGGAGTAATGGAACCACCTATGAGGAGGAAGCCCTGATCTCCTATTACCCTGGTGTTTCCTGATCTGTAAATGAAGAGTTGGGGGCTGCTCATCTCCAAGACCCTTTAAGAGTTTTTAAATTATGTGAGTCCAAGAGATCCCACATGACAGCTAACCCGAAACATACAGACAAAAGATACTACTGGAGCTCAGAGGCTTTATCCATCTCATAAAAATAAATCTTATCATGACACTCCCCAGTTTAGAAGCTTTCAATGACTCCCACTTGCTATTAAATTCAGACTGCTTAGCCTAAATTCAAAGTCCTTGGTGATTGGCCTCTAGTTTGTCTCTCCTGCCCTTTTCTACCCCACCCCTACCCCAATGCCAAGCAGCCATTTGAACAGCAACCTCCTCTCCCAGCCCTTCTCACCCTTGAACACCTTGAACACCTTGCCTATTCAGGGGGGGAAATTTGCTTTTTTTCTTATGTGCTTTCAAAGAGCCTAGCGCTTATTCCCAAGGTGACATTTGTCAGCTTATCATCTGGTGCTTTAATTTTTGCCTTAGTTGCCTCTATCTTTTACTAGACTCTGGGCAACAGGGAGATGCCTTGAGATAAAGAGAGACGTGGCGCAGTCAAGGTCTTGGTTACAAGGTGATACAACAGGTGAGGGGATTATTCCTTAAAACCAAGACTGTAGTCATAGTCACCTTTACAATTAACAGCACATTCAGGTTATCAATTTTATCATAAAGAAAACTTGCCTGGGAAAAAGGAGGGAGGCAGAACTTGATGGAATTTGGCTTACATAGTGTTTTTCAACTTTGGCTGCACATGAGAGTTACTTGTGGGTGTTTCGAAAAACACCAGTGCCAGATCCAGCCCTGGAGAGTCTGATTTATTTTTTCTGGGGTAGGGCCCAGGTATCTTGTTTTTAAATGGCTCCTAGTAGCTCTTGTGGGAATCAAGTTGAGAATGTCTTGTTAGGCAAGTATAGGGTTAAAGAGAAAGGACATATTTGCAGTGCATGGGTGCAAGTCTCCTCAGAAGTAAAAATAGATCATCGCCCTTTGTGTTCTATCTGTTCCTTTGCCTTACCCAATTCAGTTTTATTCTTTGGGTCCCAAACTTCTTCAGAGCACAATTCTCAAAGCTACAAATACACATACATTCATTCTGCTCTGGCACAAGTAAAGACTAAAGGAGTAAAGTCTTTACTAAGCCAGTAAACTGATTGTGGTAGAGAATTAACACTTCTTGAAACCCCTTCCATGTTAGGGGTCTTCACATAGATATTAGGAGGCTGGTAAAGATTTTCTCATGAGAATGACAGAGTAAAACTTTTATGGAAATATAGTACAAAGTAAGCCTTTGAAGTGATTCTAACACTGGAACCAAAGAAGGACTTTAGGCATGACTAGACTTGATCATCCTCACCACTGGATCAGGACCATGCAGAGAGGTCCCAGACACTCTTTAATGGGCAAATCTAGGTCTCTGGCTGCAGACCAGGTCAGCCTTGGAAAAACCAGGTGGAGGTGGAGGTGCCAAAGATCATCTTCGATGCTTTGTTTTCACTTTCCCACCAGTGTAGGGGTGCACATGCCCTCTTCCCACCACCCCAGCTTCCCTCCCTCATGGCCATTTTGCAGATTTTTCGGTGCCTCCTGTGGCCTTTCCCTACTCCAAAATTTTTAATAAATGACAATGGACCGTATAATGAGAAAATCAACTAAAGTAATATCTGATTAAATGTTATTGTCTCATAGAAAGTAATACTTCTGTCTAGTTTAAATTCATGTTTTCTTGACAAGGCCCTTAAGGAATGATCCTGAGATGGGAATTGTTTCAGAATCTTTAAATAGATGGGGAGATGTATTTATTTATTTATTTATAAGATGTACTTATTTATACAAGCACTGGGTACAGTCAGAAGCGTGGGAGGGTGAGAGAATTCACCAGAGCCAGAGCGGGGAACAGAACAAGCAGACCCACGAAATAGACTGCTGAGGGGAGCAGTAGGAGCGGCAGGAAAGGTCTGCTCACCATGTGGGACCCTTGCTGGAGGCCGGGAATCGAACCAGCGCTGCATAGGCTGCGGGCAGCTTTGCAGCCCAGCACTCAACTGCTGCGCCACCAGGGGAGACCCAGGGAAGATTTATTTTTTAACAGCTTCATTGAGATATAATTTGTGCATCATGAAATGTACCACCCATTTTGTGATAACCAAAAGGTGGAAGCTACCCAAGTGTCCATCAATGACTGAATGGATAAACAAAATGTAATACACATATGCAATGAAATATTATTCTGTTGTGAAAAGGAAGAAAATTTTGACACATGTTACAACATGGATGAACCTTGAAGATATTATGTTAAGTGAAATAAATCAGTCACAAAAGGACAAATACTGTATAATCCAGATATATAAGAAACCTGGACTAGTCATTAATCAAGATGGAAAGTAGAATGGAGATCATTAGGAGCTGGAGGGAGGGAGAAATGAAGAACTGTTTGTTCAATGGGTATGGGGTTTCAGTTTGGCAAAAAGAAAGATTTCTGTGAGTGAATAATGTTGATGGCAGTACAACAAAATGAATGTATTTAATGCCACTAAGTTGTACACTTAAAAAAAGGTTAAGATGGTAAATAATTTATATTATGTGTATTTAAAAATCAAAAGCAAATCTCGTATTTAAAGTGTACAATTCAGTGGTTTTTAGCATGTTTAAAGAGTTGTACAAGCATCACCATAATTTAATTGTAGATCATTTTCATCACTTCCTAAATAAAAGACCCTCATACCCATGAACAGTCACTCAAGGAGACATTAAGAGGCCATGGGTGTCATGGTCTGGAACTTGACATTTATAGACTCTTTAGAAGGGACCTTAGTGATTTAGTTCAATCTAAAGAAATTGAGGTTCAGCGAGTTAAAGTGTCTTGGCAAAAATCACCAGCTAATTAGTGACAAAGCCAGGTGTTTGGATTTCCATGAAGTTAATGCTCTTAGTTCAAAAATGCTGTGTCAGTTACTTCCTTCACCTTAATTTTGACAATAGGTTAATGATTTCAAGAGGAAATTATTGCCCTTACCCTTTGTGCACAGGTGGCTCTTTCTGCGGCCTCCCATCTCACCTGCCTGAGTTGGGAAACAGTGAAGAGTGGAGGGTAGAAAAATCAACAACTGCACTTTATCATGCTCCCTCACTCCTTATCCTTATTAGAGAAGAGTTACTGAAGAGTTTCATTGAGAATCAACAAGGAGGTACAGTGATTCCTTTGGGAAAGATGTAGCCTCTTAAAGGGTAACTGGCAACAAACAGCAACATCTGCAGTCAGCAATGTCAGGGCAGGCAGTGGTGGTGGTTACATCCCCTGTCCTATGGCTGTTGGCAATGGGCAGAGGAAGTATGAGTTGATGCTTATAAGTCTTCCATCTTATTCTTCTAGCCTTTCTACTGGTAGTAGCCTTTCTACTGGTAGTAGCCTAGCAGATCCTTGGCCAGGGCAGTCAGTGGATAAAATTTGGAGCCAGGGATGAGGTGGAGGACTAACTGTGTGTCTCCAAAATGTGTTCCAATATTCCTTCTATACTCATCAATCGAAGCACTTCAACATATTTCTGGAGGGCTGGTGGGAAGAGCTCTGTGGTTGCTAATCATGAAGAATGAGCAACCAACTGCCTGGCACCAAGGAAATCCAAGTAGCTACAGACTCAGAAATTATCTAGGCAAAGTCCTGACCCTGATTGTAGTGAGATTTGGACCTTTTTTCTTCTCTATCCTTCTGTTTGCCTGGGAATTTGATCTATCTTCCTCTTCCCTGGTTACCACCCTAAGTCACCACAGGCTGATGTGGTCCGCTGGAAGTGCTTAGAATTTCTCCAGTGAGGCTAATCAAGAGGCAGGTGCTCAAAACATCCTATGAGTTTCCACCCTGGTGTGACAAACCTGACTGAAGAGATTGCTGTGGGGAATGACATAAGCTTCCAGACAATGTGTTTCCTGAGGACAGTGCTTAGATTATTCATTTTTAAATTCCTGGCATCTAACAGACTATCTGCCACATTTGTTTGCTGGTGAATCAGTAGTAACACTTCGCAGCAAATGATGCATTATTATTTACAAAGCGATTTATTTCCCATGTATGAATTCATCCTCAAAAGTTCCCTTACTTTATCCTGGAAGGTAGGCAAGACTGTTTTACAGATGAGGTCACACAGCTGTAGGCTGCAGAGGTGGTTTTCAGACTGTGAATCTATTGGTATTTTTGTACAGGTGTCCTATTGAGACTGCTCTACCTCAAATATTCTACCAAAACACTAAGAGAGAACAAATAGAAAATTTAGATGGCACTTTGTGGTTATTGCACTTTGTTCCTAAATCTGGAGCAGATATATTCTTCATTTAAGTACCTTAGTAGAGATGGTTGTGGACTTATCAAGGTCTGACTTACAATTTTTCCATTTTATGATGGTTTTAGAGTGATATGCACCCAATAGAAAGAGGGGTAGGATATTTTCATGTGATGCTGAATATTGGGAGTGAATGACAGATCACTGTCAACATTTTCAATTTGCAATGTTTTCAATTTTTTATGGGTAGCGAGGTGCATAAACACACCACAAGGAAGATCTGTTTTGCTAATCACTACAGGTATATATGTTTTTTAATTACATTTTGAGAATATGTAGAATTTGGGGGCCAGTCTGATAAAGTGGTGAATTCCTATATAGCTTGTAATAGCTATTTCCTAATAAGGGTTTGACATGACAGACACACCATTGTATCTAATACAGTTTTTGGTAATTTCAATTAACTAGATTATAGCTTTATGGCCCTGGGTCTTTAAGAACCATGTTCAAACATTTCCCCTGCTTAATGAGATCCTTGTTCCTGTTGAACTTCTCTGACCTTATTGGAAATCAATGATTGCTTCTGATCTTCCAAATGTAATGTTGAGGAGATCTAGATGAAATCACTCTACAAAATGCTTTGAGATTGCAGGATGTGGAGAGCGTGCTGTCATTAAAAAGAATGACTCTGTTTTCAGCTAAACCATATTTCAACTCGGTATACTGTGCAAGAGGGAATTTCTCTGTGCAGAATTATTTCCCCCAATCAAGTCGCAGGATCACAGCACTCCTGCTAGGTATCACCTAACTCCTGGGAGGCAGCTTGGCTCAAGTGCGCTTTCTTTTCCTAGCAACTGTTGCCATGAGAGGGCGTGGCTTCGGAGCGGGGAGAGGCTGTTCGGTGGCTTGCTTCCCTGCCCCCCCACCGCGTAAACTACATTTCCCGTGATGCTCGAGGGTGGTCTCCGTAGTGACGCACTCGGTGTCCGCGGAGGGGGCGGACGGGGGCGGTGGCTGCGCAGGGGGGCCGTGCTCTCCCTCCGTCCCCGACTAGCGCTCGAGCAGCTGCCGCCGCCGCCGCCATGTTGGCTTGAGAGGCGATGACAGGAGGCGGCTGCGGCGTTGGGTACTGAAAAGTGGAGTAAGAGGAAGAGAGACAAAGCTCTGAGAGGAAACTGTTCTCGGGTTGAGGCGAGGGAGGACCCGGCCTCTTCCGGGGACCGGCCGAAGTCGGCGTCGCCAGGAACTCGCGAGGCCGGGAGGGGAAGGCGGACTCGGGGGAGGCGGAGGGCGGAGAGGAGCGCCGAGGAGCCGGAGACGATGCGCCCCGAGACCCGCTGCTGCCCGGCGGCGCCCGCGGCCTGAGCCCAGAGGGGCCGTGGGGTCCCCTTCCCGGCCCGAGCCCCGCGCGTCCTGCGCTCGCCGTCCCCCCGCCGACTCTCCGCCCCCCGGTTTCGCTTTGGCTCCCAACTAGTTAAATGCCCTTGAGCGCGGGTTTCCGCGGCCCGGCTCCCGGCCCCGGCCGCGCGCGCTGAGTCGTGCCCGGAGCCGTCCCCGGCTGCGGCCAGCGCGCGGCCGCCCGTCCCCGCTCACGCGCCCATGTGTAGCTACATAGTTATCTATGTGCATCCACACCGGGGCATTTTCTTCCTGCTTCATGAGGACTTGACTCGGGAGTAAGTGTGAATCACTGGGAAAGGAGGAAGGCGGATTTAACCCCCTCCCACCCCGCTCCATGTCCGTGTGTCACTCGACTGGGTCCACCTGGCGCGGCCGGTCCTGGGGCTGCTGCTGTTGCTGACGACGACGGGGGCTGCTGCTGCTGCCTCTGCTGCTGCCATCCCGGGAGTTCCCTTCTGCTCCGGCCACGCAAGCTCCTGGGGATTGTTCCTCCTCGCACGGAACCTCGGCCAGGCCGGCACTTGGGCTCCGAAGCAACTTATTTTTTGGAAAAGCACATCACGAGCCAATCAAGATTGTTAAAGGTTTATTTGTGTAGTTGAAGACTTCTGCTCTTTTTTTTTTGTTGTTGTTGTTGGCTGGTGTATTTCATTTCCCGTAAACAACTGGGTATATATATCAAACGGCAAGATGTCCAGTAATGTCCCGGCGGATATGGTAAGTGAAGGATAAGTTATGACACTGATTTAATTGTGGTTTCCAATCTTATTTAATCAGAAAGGATGCAGGTTTGCTGGGGGCTATCATAAAGACGGCGCCGGGAGATTTGCAGAAGTTAGAGGTCGGGTTTCCTGCTTTTATAAAGTACTGCTTTTAAGATACCCTTTCTCGTTTGGTTGTGTTTTCTAAATCATTAGACAATGGAGAAGTAGGGGAAATGAAGCAAGATAGCTTGAAATGGAGAAAATATCAGCCTCATTGCTCGAAGCCTTCCGCGCTTGTTTCTCAAAGCTTCTAAAAACGTCAGTGACAGTGGGCAGAGCTGAGGACGGGTGTCCCCACTAGATACATAGGTAGACAGGAAAAGGGGAATCTTGCTCTACGACACTGACGAGATCATTAATGCAGTAGCTACAAACGTGGTATGTTCAAGAACCGGGACGCATATCTCTTCAAGAAAAAGCCTACTAGAATTGGCTGTGGGCTTTAGAAATGTCTGGGTGAACCAAGTATGGCAACAAATCTTAGGATGTTTTGGAATTTTTACAAACCTGGGCTGACTGTATATTGGTACTTTTTATAAATAAGCCAGGACTTTTAATGCCAGATATTTAGTAGTAATACATCCATGAACTTTCAAAATCTAATAAAACACGTTTTTGAGTCTTAATCTTTGAATATTGAGAAGTTGAAACAAAAAGTAGTCTTGTTTATTGGCGCTTTTCTGTTTGTTTATAAAGGGTAAGGCTGTAAGTCTGTTGACTAACAGTTACTGTAGGCTTACAGCGCAGGGAGGTGGGTTTGTGTGAGTGTGAAATTACACTTTGCAGTCCTAGGGACAAGCATAATGCAATTAACAGGAAGATGAATAATCTTGTTTATGAAAGAATTCAAGTTAACATAGTTTACTCACGTAAACATTAACATTTGCGTGTGTGTATTTGGGTGAAAAACAAAATTTAACTTTGCTGATTAATTTTTAAGATGTCAGATGTATCTATAGGAGCGAACCTCGTTTACAGTCTTTAAATAAAATCTAATGATTCTTAATGGCCTATTTTGACCTTGGCTTAAAGACGTTTCCTTATGTTTGATACCCCATTTAACACATTATCTCTTGTGGTTCACACAGCAACCTTAAACTCTGCTTCCTGAGTCTTAAAACTCTTGCATTGTCCTTTTAGTTTTCCCTTCCCTTCTGGTGTGCACATTTGAGAATATTCTTTTGCCTGCTTAAGAATGACTGGACTTGGTTTCCTCTACACTATTCTTGAAGTTCCCTGGAGAGGTCTCTGTACTGAGCTGGAAAATGCTGTTTCTCTTGTTTGATGAGTGTTCTGTGGGCTCATCACCTCCAGCAAAGATTGTTCTCTGTAAAGCCTCCATTTTATTTCATCGCAAACGCTGCAGAATATGTTCACCATAAGTACTATTTATTCTGGCATAGAAGTTGCAGTGAAATAGATTTGTGTCATTAAAACAGTGCTACTACTTTCTTTAGGCGCAGTGATGAAGAAAAGCTGAAATGTGCATTAGCATCAGTCATGAATTGAAAAGATTTGGGGAATACTGTTTCCAAGTTAGAGAGATGGTTTGGAGCCTAATGTTCAAATCAGGGGACCGAGAAGTAGTGGCAAGGTCTTACTAATAGCTGCAATTATAAAATATAATTATTTTATTTCAGACTGTATTTTAAGGCCTTGATTCTGTGGTGCTTTGAGATCCCTTGATTAAAGGTGATATGCAAGGGCAAAGCAGCATTATGTAATAAACATATAATACCCCGATGATGCTATTTCAAAGTTTGTCTTAAAGTACAGCCCAGATTAGATTGTCCTGAATATTTTTATGTATCATTCTGTTGCTGTTCAACTTGTTGGAAGTCTTTGAGGGTTTTTTTTACCCCCCGAGTGTTAAAACCTTTAAATGTTCATTTCCTATTACATTTCAGTTTTGGTCAAGAAGTCCCTTCATTTGATAGGGATCTAGGAGTCTCAACTTTTTGAAATATAACATGGTAATGGTTAGAAGTTGTCAGTTAACTGCTTCACTTTTGTTAAGCTTTACATATCAATAGTCGACAATTTGCAAGTACACTCATGACAAGAATAGTTTCATCACTCTGAATCTTGAAAAGCCTCAGCCTCCCACCCCCACCTCTCACCACAATCTGACATTTCCCTTGAAGTATAACTATCAGGATATGCATTCTTGTGTGAATACATATATTTGCTAGGTGCAGTTAAAATATTCAAGTTTCTAACTGTTGACAACTAGTATGTGCTATTTAGAAACAAATGTTAGGCTCTTTTACATGTTAATGATGCTTCTGGGTTGTATAGGAAAGGCCTCTTTGGGAGATGAGCTGGGGTGGTGAAGTTATAACTCCTGTCAAGTTTCCATTAGACATAATTCATTCTTGAGCTACAGTAATTACTAAATCAATAGATTATTTTGGTAAAGTCTTCCTGTGGCTAGATTGTGATTCATTTTAGATTTTTTCTTTCTTTTTTTTTGTAAACGTAACTATTTTCAAACTTTCAATAAATTTTAGTGCTTATTATAAGAAATCTCATTTTTTAATAATTCAAATTTAGCAAATTGATCTTTCTGGAGTGGGAAGGGCATCCCCAGTGAATGTACTTGCTGTGCTCTTAAAAAATGTGGGGTTGGCTCTTTTCCCATTAACATTCTGCAAATAGATATATGTCTGTAAATAATATAAATATATTTACATAAAATACTTGCTTGTCTTTTGCTGTAAGTGATTGAGTTTGAACTAAGATATACTAACACTACAGTGTAATATTTGTGAAAAAAAAAAAAAAAAACCAACCAAAAGCCTGAGGATATCATTTTTAACACATTGTATTGAAATAATTCATTTCCCTTGTTTTTCCCTCAGTCCAGATCATAGTCTAATAGTCATTTTTAATAATTGTATCATGCATGAAAATGACTGTTTTCTGTAAACTCTTTTTGTTAGTAATAGAAATCTACCTGAGTCTGGGTAGATAAGGTGCTAGTTTTGTTTCTGGATTAAGAAAATTATCAAGAAATTATGGCATTTATTAAAAAAAATGCACATAACATTTAGCTACTATGTAGAACATTGGACCAAAATCATACTTTATTGTGTCTATAAAATTGAAAGCTCTAAGAGAAATTGATAATTAGTATTGAGAATAATGGCTGAGCTAATTTTAGTATTTGAAACATTTTAAATAATACAACAGTGTAAGAAAAGCTGTGTGTCTTTTAAAACTATTAATATGGAAATCGTAGTAGATATACAATTTTTAGTCTGGGGTTAAATGAGATAATGACAAATGAGTTTTTTCATTGCTTAATGAATATTTTTATTGTAGTGTTATATATTTTCCATTTGTGGAAGAAATATTGGAGCCCTCTGGTGGACAGGAAATTGCTGAAATGTATTTCCATTCAAAGTGAACTTTTATCACTTCTCCAAGTTAAAGTAAAATGACATATTGTAGAGCACACCAGAGGAAATATAATGCTTGAAAAAGATTGAGAGAATAGAAAAATTTTAACTTTGAAGAAACAGTATATAGATCTACTGCCCCAGATTTTCCCTTTACTTACAACTCTTTTTATTTCTCTTGCTGGAGCTCTTATTTCAAATCAAATTTTGGAGGTTTTATAAAGCTGAAGAGTAGATTAGTACTGTGTATATATAGTGTGTAATTTGATGAACAGTTTAATAAATAATGTATCTTGACTAGAGTGTTTTTCTAAATTGTGTAACTTAAATGTGATTATTTCGTGATCTGAATTAGGCATTTTTGTTAAGGAAACAATTGATAAATAATTTTCCCTCAAATTTGGGTACTTTTTACTGTCTAGCTCTGAGTCTCACCTCCACTAATATACTCTTATGTAAAAATGGTTTTTAATTCATTCTATTCCACAGTGAGCTTTCCTTCCTGTGGACCACTTTCTGTTAGTGTACTTGACATTCTTCTTATACAATGTGAAATTGGAATGGATATAGTGTCTTGTCTTATATCCAGTATTCTCCTATAATTCCTAAAACAGAATAGGCATTTAAGCACTTTTGAATGACTTACTTAACTCATGAAACATTACTTGCTTTGTTAATTATGGAAAAAAGTAAATGTTATTTTATTATATACTATGACTACTGTTAATAATGTGAAGTTAAATTATGAAGTCTATGATGTCTGCTTCTATTGTTATTTTAAATATGAAAATTATTTTTAATACTAAAGCCAGAGGTTATTTTAAATTAGTGGATAAAGTGATGTCTCTATTAACTTTCATGATGAGGAACTGTAAACTAAGTATTTTATGTATAAGAAGCATTTTAGTGTGCCTTTTATACATAAATTTATATTAGTATACATATTTTATTTACACTAAAATGCTTCTTATACATACTTTTTAAGAATTCCACTGTTCTGGGGGAAAAATTGAAAGTAACTGTAGAATTCATGGTGACTGGAAACCCTGGTAATAAATCATTCTGAATCTACATTCTTCTGAATGGAATTTGTAGATATCCTAACATAATTTTGGATTACTGTTGTTTATTTAAGTGTGATATACCATACATAATTTAACTTATTTTTGGTGACTTAGAGCCATCATTTGAATAATATTGATTCAGTTTAGTGAGCATTTATTGAGTATTTTGTCTAATCGTATCACCCCACAAGCTTCAACTATCATACCTTCAGCACCTTAATATAGATTGTGAAGCTTTATGCCCCTTTATCAGTAATTTACAAAGTGAGATGAGGTGAGTCAATTGAGATGTGAGAATAAACATATTAGAATGTCTATTTGTTTATTTTGTGGCCCCAAAAGGGGGACAAGTTGAGCTTTTGTATTATCAGTTGGTTCTGAGGCATTTCTAGATCTGCATTCGGGTGGTTATTGTGAGTGTGGTTTGCTGAGGGAAGATGGGGGGAGTTCTCTTATTTAGAGAACAACAGCAATGCCTTGAGTTTCTCAAAATTTCTGAAGGCTTTCTGTTACAGTGTCTTGCTTTTCAAAAGCAGCTGTGATACTTGTATTGGGATGGAAAACTGAGAGGTTCACTATCAAAATATTTAAAGGAGCTTTAGAACTCAAAATTGAGTTGCACATTTTCATTTTACAAAAGATGAGTATTTCTAGATGCCTGTCTTTTTTATCATGATGACGAACTATGAGTAGTATGCTATCTAGCAAATATTTTAGAGACAACTAACCTCAAGTTGTCTCTTCAAGGCAACATTGATATTTTATACTAGTTATTAGAAGTTCCTGCTTTTTAGAAGAAACTAATGTTAATGAGAGAAAACTTTGAAATATGTTTAGATTTTATTTCCAGTCTGAAAAATCTTCCATATAGATAGGTTTTGTGAACGTTGGACCACTTTATTGGAAACATTTTAAAAGCAACACATTTTACTTAATTTAAAAAAATATATGACTAGCATCAGAAAAGTAAAATTTTAATAACATTGGCATCCAGTAATTGAATTTGATCGAAAGTTTTTGCATATTGGTGCAAACATGGACAAGTGATATCATGATTAATAAACCAGAAGTGATATATTCTGCTACATGGATCTATGCTAGGTTTTCTGTTCTGACTTATGACAGACTGTCATTAAAACCAAATGTCAAAATACATTGAACTTCACAAATTGGAAAGCAAGATTAAAAAAAATGGACATATGCAATAATAGTACTCGTAACAGGGTGGTCCCCAGAAAAGGGGGAGGCTCCAGGTTCCCTGCCCTACCCAAGGGAGGGTGGAGCTGATAACACTCACTTAATATGTTAATAGCAATAGTATTGTTAGTGATTAGGAGGTTAAAACAAATTGATATCTAAAAAATAGTTAAATTCAAAATAATTTAATCACTTAATTTGTTTTTAATGTAAATAAAACACATTATTTATAAGTGAATATCCTTGTATTGAAGATATAGGATCAAGTATTTTATAGTTGGGCTGTTCAATTGAAACAATTTACAAGCCATTACACAAGATGACTCTGGATTTCTGAGCATCTTAAGTTTTTCTGTATATTTTTCTGTGGTCAGTATGCCTACTGATCCTCTCCAGCTGTTGCAGTTGCTGACTTGAATTTGTTAGGAGTGTGCAAACAAGATTTTCAAAGTGTTTTAGAGTATAGTGCATTGAAAATAAGCACATGATGTCCAAGCAGGAATTTCAGGAGTTGTTTTCTAGTGAAGTACATGATCTTTATTACATGCACTTTGATCACAATTGTTTCAGTTGCTCACAGTTCTCTTGAGGCATTTGAGGCATGATTAAAAATTAAAATTGTATGTATAGTTTTATGTGAGCTCACAAGAGAGAGAAGTTAGTATTTGTTATTTGCTGTTTACCAGGCAGATATTTGGCATTTTACATACCATTTCATTTTATCTTCACCCTGGATGAATACAGTTGGTCTATAAAGAAACTACCAGGAATGCGTCTGTAGTGAAATAAGTTAGGTTTATTGACTTGCTGCGTCAATGAATAGCCATATGCCTGAGGAACCATGCAGAGTCTTAGCAAGATGGGATAGGAACTTTTGGTAAGAGTTGGGCTAATGGTGAAAGACCAGGAAAAGTGAGGACTAGCTCTGGATAGAATGCAGGTAAGGTGGAGGTGGGTTAGTAATTGAGTCTCTTTCAGAAGTCGTTGTTTAGGAGCAGGAAAAATGAAGGGCTCTGGGGGAAGTGATTGGTAAGAAAGCAGTAATTACTCAGAGAAAGAGATTGTTAGTCTTTTTGAAGCTGTAGTGTGACTTGGGAGAAACTGGGTTACCTGTTGTCCCTTTTGGTCTTGTCGATATCCTTTAAAGACATCCAGTGTGATTAGCAGAAGAGCACAAATTGATTATCTGATTATCAGCAGAGCATACTTTCAGAGAGGGTAAGAAAAGTGAGGTCCTTTGTTAATAAAAAGTAAAGCTATGATGGGAATTTGGATCTGATGGCAACAGTGATATATGTACTGGAACCTTTCCCCCCACTATGCCTGACAAACTATGTTAAATCCCTCAGGCACATTTTGCTTAGTAGAATGCTGCAGATTTCCCCTTAACACCCTGCTCCAGAGTGTCTCGATGAATTGGTTTGAGCCAGCTTGGTAGTCATGACACCTATTTTGTGTGTGTGTGTGTGTGTGTATTTGCAAATTACTTTTCACCTCTGGGTTGGAATGATTGTAATGAAGATGGATTGTCTTGTTAATTGCTTAAATTAAAGGAAATTTTCTTTAAACTTGTTGGGACTTTGAGTTCTCTTGTGTAATAGAATTTCCCCTCTGTAAACGTACCATTCTCAGTGCAGAAACTATTATTGCTTCCTATGTATATAATACATTGACTTGAAACTGATTTAGTGCTTTTAGGGTATTTTTTATTTATCTTCATGCTATTATGATGCAGAGTCTGTTGATTGATTCAAATCTAGTGATTTCATGGTCTAAATAAAATAGATATAAGGGTACTTTCTGTGACTAAATTTTTAGAAAATATTTGTTCTTTTCTGCTGAAGAAATTATCTAAGGTCGGCATTACATTTTTTTGTTTTGGGGCTTAAAATAAGATGGCAATTTGTAGTGGTCAAACAAAATGTTCTTTTATGATATGTTTAATTTTCTTTACTTTCATATGAAATTAGTGTTTTTACCTTAATATTGCTATTTTTTTCATTCACTCGTCTATCATGGGCAACTGTCCATACCAGTAAGTATAGAATCATGATTGTGAACTGATTTCTGATAGATGTACACAAGTTATTAAAACATCTCAATATTTTGGCTATTTTCTTAGGAACAGTATTCAGGAATATAATTGCTATGTGTTAAATATATGTTAAAAATTATTACTAATTTTAAAGCATCCTTGGATTTCTGAATAAGTTTAACTTTATCACTATGAACTATCTTTTAATATGTTAGGTTGTATTTCACTTAGAATGTTTACATTTTTATTCATGAAAAAGACTAATAATTTTAGTTTCTTGTAAAGGCTTTGACAGATTTCAGTATCAAAGTTATGCTGACCTCATAAAATGGATTGGGAAATATTTTTAATTCTCTTTCAAACATCCATAAATGTTTGAAAAAACTCAAGTGATGAAGCTATCTGAAATTTTCTTGTAGAGTTTGATTTTGTTTAATTATATAGGATTTCATATTTTCTATTACTTCTTTGCCAAGTTAGACAAGTTTTGCTTCTTATGGGATTTGTCCATTTTATCTAAATTTTCTATAATTTGACTTAATTTTCACAATATCTTTACTATATTTTTAATATAGTAACTTTTATGTACCTACTTTTTAGTCTGCTTATTTGTAATTTTGTGCTCCTTTTTCTCACTTCAAACACCAATTCTCAGATTAAAAAAACAACTATTTTCTAACAGATTGTTTTTATCATTATTTCTTTATTTAAATTTTTTTTTAAGATTTATTTATATGTATTTATTTATTTATACAAGCACTGGGTACAGTCAGAAGCGCGGGAGGGTGAGAGAATTCACCAGAGCCAGAGTGGGGAGCAAAGCAGGCAGAAGGACCGAAGCACACTACTGAGGGGAGCAGCGGGCGGCAGGAGAGGTCTGCGCGCCATGTGGGACCCTCCTCCGGCGGCCGGGGAGCAGCCAGGGATAGAACCAGTGCTGCAAAGGCTGCGGGCAGCTTTGCAACCCAGCGCTCAACCACTGCACCACCGGGGAGGCCCTATTTAAATACTTTTTAATCTACTCTTTTTCATGTTTCTTGAGATACATACTCAAATCACTAATGATTTTACTTTTTTAAAATGTGCTCATGAAATTTCCCTATAAATGCACCTTTAGCTGTATCTCACAAGTCTCAAGTCTGATATAGCATACTTTATCAGTCAATTCAAAATACCTTAAGGTGTCCACTGTGGTTTTGATGGAAACTTAGTAGTAAAAAATTTAGGATGGAAGCTTCCCAAGGCCAAAAACTAGAGGTGGGGGTAGAAATGATTACTAGTCATTAAACCAGCTTTGGAAAAATCCTTAGGCACAGATCACTGTCAAAGCTCTATAGGCAGAGACTGGAGGTTGAGATATGTAGAATTTTCTGTCATTACAACACAGCACCAGTCCTTACAGATTAACCAGCCAGACTTTAGAAGTGATGGATTTCACAATAAAATTCCACAAAGAATTGAACCCCCCAAAAGAATACCATATAAAAACAACTGCTCTGGCAAAATACAGTTCTTGTCCCAAGACTGCCTGCCTGCCTGTGTCTGTGCAGGTGTCTCTTTTAGCAGATCTGTCCCTTTGAAAGGCAGGTCTTGTCTGAAGACTGCCCACCTGTGTCTATGCAGGTGCCTCTTTTCCTTAATAAGCTTGCCCTTTTAAATGCAGCCATTCCCTGTTTGTGTCTATGTGAAAGTCTTGTTCTTTAGTAAACCCATTGTGTGCTGCTGAATGGGCTGAATTCCCATTCGGAGGAAACCTACTCACTAAAGGAAAACCTACTGGAGGAAACCTACTCACTAAAGGAAAACCTGCTAGAGGAAACCTACTCACTAAACTTACTCAGACCCCACCTACTTACTAAACCCTAACATCTAAACCCTGTCAGTTGAACCCCAACAGTTTCTTCTTTGATTCATAGGTTATTTAGAAATATATTGCATAATATATAAACATTTGGGAATTTGGTAGATTTTTGTTGTTGATAACCCAGTTTAAGACTACTGTGGTCTAGGATCATTCTTTCAATGACTGCAACTGTG
This sequence comes from Talpa europaea, assembly GCF_964194135.1. Lineage (NCBI taxonomy): Eukaryota > Metazoa > Chordata > Mammalia > Eulipotyphla > Talpidae > Talpa > Talpa europaea. The sequence continues at coordinate 91,296,387 of NC_140072.1, forward strand.
AGTAATTTGTTCACATTTTATGGTCGGGTTTATAAAATGAAATATGGTGTGCTTCATATCACTTAAGTCAAGATTATTAAACATGTTCAAATTCCCTATATCACTAATGACTTTTTAGAGCTCACTTAATTGAGAGAGGTGTATTAGAATTGCCTCACTCCCAGTGCATAGCCCTTCTGAGGTCATTTCTTCCTAAGAGAAGCTTGGAGTGTTTACCAAGTTGTCTCTTCTTTGGCAGTCCTGAATATCTAAGTATTGATGAAAGCTCTGCTTTGCTTTTTTTTGCCTCTGTGTAACATCTTCTTTGCTGCATTTTCGTGCATTTCAATCCATGTTGTTAATGATTCAGCACTTTCCTGGAGAGCAAAAATTGAGTAGAATATTGGACTGATTCTTTGAGCTTCCTTTTTATCTGGGATTCTTAATTCTTCATTGTCTTTGTAGTAAGAGAATTAAAATTTTTGTGTTCCCAGCCTACTCACATGATACAAGTTCCAGGATACTGCTTTCTGCTTGGTCTTTTTGTCCAGTCCTGGTAATTGGCAAATACTCAAGGGGACAAAAATCCTCTAAATGTGTTTCCCTTCTGTCTGGACTCTTGACACCTGAAGTCCTGGATTTCTTGGTTACTCTCTCTGTATGTTCAAATGGCAAAGTTTGTTTTTTAAACCTGATTTCACTTTGATAGTTGTATTCAGTGGGAAATTTGGTCAGATATTGATTGCTATGCCTCATAATTGCTCTTTCTTTCTGTGTTTTGGTTTCTTCTTTCTTCCTAGCTAAGAATAGCTAAACTTGGTTCTCTTCATATAAGACTTGTGAGCAGCCATCTTGCCTTATGTCCCTGACATTCGCCTGTTGGGGTCACTGGGACACTAAGTCTGGCCACACTGTCCTGAGTAGTACATTCTGCCACAACTGCAGTGACCCCTTCTCTAAGAACACAGGCCTCCTCAGTCCAGGGGTGTTGCAAGCAATAAGAATCTTTCAGGGCAACCAAGTCTTGCTCCTGAACCACTTCCTGAACATGGAGGAAAAGTTGGCTGGAGACTGATCCTAAGAAAATCTTTCAGTTCTTTTTTCCCAAAACTAGTCACATGACCCTGTGTACTTGGAACTGGGCTGATCTTGTATTTTCTATCAAAGGAAATATATGTGATTACTCCAGGCACCTTCAATAGGGTTGCTTGTCTATATAATTAAAAACTATGGTGCCTCTCTTGGGGAATTTGTTGATAAATTCAGTGAGCAAAAAATTGCCCAATTAGAAGAGGTGAAACAGGCTTCCTCCAAACAAATCCAGGGTGCTGTTGAGCTGGAGGAGTAAAAGCAGGCAGTGGTTCAAAAGCACCATCACCTTTTTTGAGGGCAGAGTAATAACATCACTATGGCCTGGGAAGGAAGTTACTGGGGACAACTGTATAGAGTATATATACAAAGAGGTAAGGAATCACCTGGACTATCATATCTATGCAGAATAGAGGGTTGAAAAGAACAGTCGTACATGACAAGCTGGGTGGGGAAGCACATGGTGCAGATTATCTCTGTACAGCAGCAAAAGGGGTCAATTGCCAAGTGCAGCGCAGATCTAAAGCTGCTCACGAAGAAGGCTCCAGCACAGCCAGTTCTGTAAATGCCTCTGTCCCAACTGAAACAGCTGGAAACAGTTGACTCACTAAATGGAAACCAGTCTGTGTGGCAAAATATTTGTTTTGCTGTATGGTGAAGTTAGTTTATAGTTCCTAAAAATGAAGGTTTTTGAGTTCTATATAGTGAGAATTAAAAAAAAAACAATTGGCCAGTAAGATTTTTTTATCCTTCTTATTCTGCGTTTTGAGCAGTTCCATGATTACTTTTGAATAAGCAGTTTGCTTTTAATAAGATTTGATTCCTGACTTAAAAAAAAAAAAGAGAACAGTTAAAATTATTTACATATTTAACTTGTTTACTTAATTACTGTGGCTCCATCAACTAAGTATTTGTAAGAAAGACATCTAAGCGTCATCCTTGATTCCTCCCTTTTCCTCATCACCCAAATCTAGTTTGTTTAAAAATGTCTCGAATCCATCCCCTTCATTCCTATCTATACTGCCCCTCTATTGCAAGAAACCACCTCTCTCTCCTTGCTGGACTACTGCGTTAGTCTTGGAACTAATTCTTCTTCCGACCTATTTCCCAGTAATATTTTTTCCAAAAATATCTCGAGTAATCTTTATGAGACATAAATTGGATTATCTTTCTCTGGGGGAAATAAAGATAACTTCTTTTAGCTTTTCCATTGAAGAATAAATTCCCATAGAATAAAATCTCAAAATCTTTTCCATGGTCCTTCAGAGTCCTACATTATATGATTTCTGATCTTATCTCATTTGGCTTAGTATGCTTCAGTTATACTGGGTTCTTCTCAGTTCCTCAAAAAAGACTTGAGTTCTTTTCCCATGGCTGTGCTGGTCTTTGGATGTATTAGTTCCTTTGGTTAAGACATTTCATCAATGACCTTCTATATGCTGCCTTCTTTTCTGTTCACAGAAAAGGTTTTCCTGACCATGTCTAAAGCTGATTTTCTCACTTCTTTGTTGTTGTTGTTTTTTTTCCCCAGAACTCTATTGGCTTCCTCTGTAGCACCTGCCATACTTTGTAATTGATTTATCTATCTTCCCTGGTAGGCCAGATATACCTACCCTGCAGTCAGTACCTATTATGTTCATTTTGTAGGTTCTTCATAAATATTTTTGGATTGAAAGAGTGACTTGTAAGTACCATGCCAAGCTTATTACTTGAAACAGAGTTAATCCTAAAAACAAAACAAAGTTCCCAGAACAAGCTTATCAAATAGGTAGGTGCTAGAGTTAGCTGTATTTTATTGATGAGGAAAGTGAAGCTTAACAATGTTTGGGCTTTCTAGTGTTCTCGGATCTTTTTACTTTTTTCACTTTTTGTCCATTTTTTATCTTATGTCATATCCTCTTCCTAGTGGCTGTCATTATATTAATGTTCTGGTAGTCCAACTTTAGCTTCTTGCCTTTGCTTAACATTAATAGCCAAAATGTTAGAGAAGAAATTAGAAATTTGTAATGAAAGTTGAGAAAGTATTAATAGGACTTAAGTACTTGAAGTGGTGACTAACACATATTGTGAACGATTTTCAAGTTATAAAATCTCATTACTTTGTGACTATAAATAGAAAGACCTTGTAACAACCTGTCCTTGGGTATTTTATATATGTTAAATGCTTATTGGAGGAAAACAGTTTTGAGCCTTTTATACGTAAAGGACTTTGTAGTTACATGGATAAGGATCTTCTAATTTAGTGCTCAAAAACATCAGTAGGATTTCCATGTTAGATATTATTTTATATCCAGACTTAATAGTCTACATGTAATGATCCTGCTTTTTATTTTTTGCATTATTTAATCAGTCAACAAGTATTTGTTATGGGCCAGGTATTTTTTAAATTCTGGTACACAGTGGTGAATGAAACAGATTTTTCCCCAGTAGAGCTTACACTTAAGAATCAGGAAGGATGACATTAAACAAAATAAATAAGTAAAAGGTACAGTATAGTAAATGTTGATAAGTACTACAGAGGTAAATAAAGTACAAGTGGGGGTTGGGAAGTGCTAAGAAAGTGTGCCTGTGTTTGTTCAATTTTAAATAGTGTGATCATGAAAGAGCTTACTAAGTTGTTGACATTTGTGCAAGTAGATGGGGGGAGCAAGTCATTCAATATCTTGGGGAATCCTATCCAGAGAGAATATTATTCTTTTTCAGTTTCTCTCAGTTCTTTCCTTAAATTTTTGTATTTTCTGTTGTTTTTGTTTCTGCCCTTCTTTGTGGTATGAATTTTGATCATTGTCTTGTGCCACAAGACAATTTATTGGATGCAGTGCCACAAACATTTATTGATGCAGTATGCCAGATAGACCCTGTCAATAGTGTTAATCTATTCCTTTTTTTCAATCTCCACTACCTTCAACCCCGTTTTCATCCAGCTCTCGTTCCCCTTTATTTATCATATACTTTCTGACTTTCACCCTTTTCTCAGGTTTGTTTTTTTGAAAATACAGATCTGTCATTTGACTATTTTACTTAATAATGACTGACCATCAGTACAGTCGCTTCAGGCCAAACTTCTTAGGTGGTGGCATTAAGACTCTTAGCGGTTGGGGTTACAATTTCAGGCTCATTTCCTGCTGCTGAGACCTTTCACGGACCCTATGTTTGAGTTGCATTGACCACCAGATCTTTTAATTTTCATGCTTCCTTCTTTCATCCTTGCTTAGCCTTCCCTGCTTAGAAAGCACTTCGCCTCTCCCTTCTTAATCCATTTGTACCTGACATTTTTCTCAACTACAGTGATTTCTTGGTATAGTGCTTTGTAACTTTGTCAGACACTTTGTCATTGTAAGGATAGCACATTTGATTCCATAGTTCCAAACCAAAACTGACAGTATAGTGAAACTTGTCTCCAAGAAGGGACCAAGAAAAAAATAGCCAGAGTGGCACAAGATGATGTTTTCATTCAAAGGTTTCCAAGTGTGAAACACCAAGTTTAGAGGGTCAGAGCTAACTTAAATTCAGTTTATGTTTAACATCTCTGGTTCTGATGGCTCAGAGATTCTGAGGTAGTGGTGAATCTTAGCATTACTTGCTGTACCATCGTAACAGTAGTTGAACAAGGCCAAGTTAGCAGAAATGCTAGGTAAAAGGATAACTACTACTTTGGTCAGGAACACCAAAATCAGTTACTGTCCCAAAATCAATTATTGTCTCAAATCTCTTGGATTTGTAAATATTTATATCTGTTTCCGCCCCTGACTGTGCTCCTGGAGGGCAGAGAAAGGTCTTTCTCTTCTTTATATATTCCTATACTTATAGTGCCTACGAAATAGAAATAGTACAGTGCCTACGAAATAGAAAATGGAGAGAATTCTCTACTTAAGAGAATAGTCAGTGAATATTGAATTAGCACTGTAGGTTTGTCCAATAGAACTTTTTGCAGTGACCCAAGTGTTTTTTATGTGCACTATCCAGTGATATAGCCACTAGGTACATTTGGCTGTTGAGTACTTGCAAAGGCTAGCGTGGTTGAGGGACTGAATATTTTTATTTCCATTAATTTAAATGCAGATAGCTACATTTTGGTTAGTGGCTACTATATTGGACAGTGCAGTTTAAACAGTTTACATAATTATATCAGATGACTAGAGTTCTCAGATTTTTTTTTTTTTTTGGCTTGCATTCCAAATTGTAAACTATTAGTTTTACTTTTTGTGACTTTTCTCTTCTTTGAAAACCCATTTCTGCTACTGTTATTATATATATTATCAACCTTTTTTTTTTCTTTTAGAATTTTGGGTTTTGGTCAAATGACAGAAAGACATGTACTGAAGCTTATAAAATTTCTTTCAAATAGTTTAAGAACCTGGGAATCATTTTTGGCATCCTCTTTTACCCCACTAAGAATGTGAAATTAGTCTTCAGGAAAGAAATAAATTCTTATGGGCATTTAATTAAGGAAAAAATAAGATCAATATAGAACTACATGAATTCACCGAGAGGATGGAGGAAATCCCAAAGTACAATTTTCTCTATTTAGAGAAATAGCATTTAAAAAAGAAAAGCAATAGGGCTATGGAAAACAGTGTGGAAGTTTTTCAAAACATTAAAAATAGATCTACCATATGATCCAGTAATTCCTTTCCTAGGTATCTACCTGAGGAATGCAAAGATTTATGTACTCCTTTTTTTCATTGTAGCATTGTTTACAATAACCAAGGTAAGGACACAGCCTAAGCGCCCAACAACAGATGAATGGATTTAGCAGATATGGTGTATATACATAAGGGAATACTACTAAGCTATAAATAAAAAAGGTTGAAATCTTGCCATTTGAGACAGCATGGATGAAACTGGAGGGGATTATGCTGAGTGAAGTAAGTTAGGAGAAAGATAAATACCAGATGACTTTACTCATGTGGATTACATAGAAACAAAACAAAGGAACAGGGCAAAACTAAATCAGAAAAGCCCTGGAAATCTGATTGTAGATTTGAGGCTGCCTAACTGGGGAAAAGAGGAGGAAGAGGCCCCAGTTGACTATGGTGGAGGATTGTGGGTGCTTTGATGGGGGGGTGTGTGGTAACATACATCTGATTAGTATGAACCTATATCCCTAATTCTTACTTAATGCAGTAAACCAGCATTACCCAATAAAACATAATACAATTATTAAAAATACAAAAAGAAGGGAAAGGAACAGAGTTAGGGGAAACTTTTTTGTTTAACTTGATTGTCATGAAAACCATGCAAGGAGGAATCCAAGGTAGAATAATGCTGGGAAACAGCAGATACTCACAAGAAGGTAAAGAATAGCGACTAAGAAACTCTATTTTGTCTGGTTAGCTCAGTGTATCCTAGCTCATTGTCAGTTATTTCTGTCGTGTGGTATAAAAAGTGCTTCTCTTATGTTTCTCAGCGTTTTCTTCCATGTTGACGTGCTAGGCATGGATGAATTCAGTATGCATTCTTTTTGGGAAGTCCTTACTATTGATACTTCTCAGTTTCTTTGTCCATATATCTACCTTTTCTTATCCCTTTCTATTTGTCAAAATGTTCTGCTTTGCTACCATATGTAATCTGAACAAGCATTAACAGTACTTATTATTTTGCTCTAAATTGATCCTCTTTAATCTGCATAGATAATTTCTCTAGGGTTTTTGATTTAATGGTGACCATTCATGCTTTGATACGGGGTTTACTAGGAGATGTTTCTTGTTAAATTGTCCATACCCAGAGAGAGACACTTTTACTAAAAGGTTGGGGCATCTAGCTCTCAGAGGTACTGGTCAGCTTCCCAGCTGACAGAGAAAGCAAACAAACAACTCTTTCATTTCTCAGAGTGTTGTCTACCTTACTCCTTTGGGACATAGGATTGGCAGCCAAGAAAATAAAAGACAAGGAAAACATTTACCCTAAATATCTTTATTCTGAAGTAGAGATGGGTAACTCTAAGGTTGTGTATAGTACAGAGTGCAGTTGTAAGCTTGCTATATTTTATTTTCAAGTTATGCCAACAAATGAATCATTTCAGAAATCTCGTTTCTCAAATATAACTATTATATATAGTGCTGGAGCCTTCCTAGTATAGGCATTCCAGATGGACGAAAGGAAGAACAGTCACCTTGTGATAGTAAACCTTTACCTCTTTCCCAGGTGACTTGAATAACTTATGTAAGTTATAGTTAGCAGAAAAATGCACCAAAGTTAATCACAAATACAAAAGGAAGATGTCCCAGAATAGGTACATCAGATATTATCAAGGCAAGAATAGTAATACATGTTTCTTCTTTATTTGAAAATGTAGGAAATACATATATCTTCCTTGTTTTGTTAGTCTTGGTTTCTAATTTAAAACATACACCCTCCCCCCACCAACTAAAAGAAAATGTAGTAACACTGCATTATCAAGGAGGTTGATGTGATTGCCACCCTGCAATAAATGAAATGTAACTTATCTTATGTAATAAAATGAGTATCATTTATACTGTTATCTTTTCATGAACTTTGCTAGTGTTTTCTTAAAGTGTTTATCTAGCATGTTTTATTTTGCCCCTCTTGGTCATAGTCTATTTATTTTATGTATTTGCATTTAAATATCTAAAATTCATTGTTTAATTTTTGTGTTAGAGAAGCAGTAAGATTATTGTAAAATTGAAAATATTTAAAAGAAAATGCAACTTATAAAATTTTATTACTTAGATATGAAGGATGTTAATGGTTTGGCTCTCTACCTTCTAGAATTTTTCTGTTTTTCATACGTAAGTATGTGTATGTACACAGTTGATGATTCATCTTGAAATATTCCGATTTGGGGAGGTCTTAAAGATCAAATGTGTAGGCAGTTTACATTCATTCTACATTCCACTCATAAGAAATTATTTGTGTTTTGAGTTTTTCCAAAGAATAAAATAGGCTTTTTAACACTTCCATTTCAAAATACAGTCTTTTTTCTGTGATTCTATTATGTCTATTTGTGGATGTATCAATGACTAGAGACATTTTTCTAATTTTATTTAATTGAGTAATTCCCATAAAATCAAACAAAAACTCACTTGAACTCGAGTACTTTATTTCAGTAGACTCAAAAGGAGGCGGACTTTGAGTTTATTTGTATTTGAGATTTGCAGGAATGCTTATTTTAAAGTCTCTGATCTCATAAAAGGACTTAATGTTCTTCCTCCCCCCCCCCCCCCCAATTTAGGACTTTGCTTTATCCTGTTTCTAGGTTTGGCAATACACATTGGGTTTAGATAATAACATCTATAAACATTTTTATAGGACATAAGATTTTTTAAAAGAATCTTACACATAAAATGTTATTTATAGTTTATTTACTCCCCTATCCACCTGTCAAAAGTAAATAAAGTAAAAACAAATCTGTAAATGTATGATTTACATAATTTATACATTCCATTATCTTTTCAGAAACATTTGTGTAAAGGTTGTTGACCAACTGAGTTGGGTCTCTGCCAATACATAAGCTATTTTGCCTGCTACATATAATCAACCAAGGCAGCTTATTCCAGTGATGATGTTGTTCATTATACCGAAATTAAGAACATCAACAGATTTCTCAATAGTTCTGAATGAGAGCAGATTTCTGTGTCTTTGCATTTAAGTAATTTAACAAAGGACTTTGAAAGATCACTTGCAATCACATGGCAACTATTTCTAAAACACTACTTAATTCCATCTAATTTCCTTCATAGCCACTGTTGATGATTCTATTTTGGGAATTCATGTGCAGTCAGATAATTCAGAGTCTGGGTTTCTTTACAAAGTCAGTATAATACCATAAACCAAAAGTATATTTAAAGAAAGTTACACCATGTTTTTAAATGGCCTTGCTCTAGAGAAATATCAAGCTAATAAACGATTTTTATTGGCATACTAAACTTTGCTATCTGTGGTATACATATTCAGTGAATAGGAAATGGCAGAAGACTCAACCAAAGAACTTAGTGTGTTCCTTTGTGAAGGACAGAGTCTTCAAATTCTAGGTAAAAATTAATATCTGCAAAGCAATAGTAGCATAATTTCTTACTTTATTTTCAAAGTTGTAACATGAGACCTACCAATAAAGTTTTGCAGAATGGCTTCTTGAACAATTTGATTACTCAAGAACCATGATTACTAAGAAATGATAGTACTGCTGTAAACAGTAAACACAAGGTTCATTCCTGATACAGGTACAGCTTTGCTATGTCACAAGAAAAGTATTTTATTTATTTCTGTGATCATTTTAATAAATCATGTATATAAAATAATAGGTTAAACAAGCAGAAATATATATAGTTTGTGTATATGTGTGTATCCAAGTGTCAGATATATTGAAATTGCTCAGATTTCAGTCTTTTATAAAAAGGTCCTTTTGAAACCTAAGTCAATAAGCCCTTTTGTCTAGTTTGTATTATTTTTACTGTATAAGTGCAGTTTAACTTAGCATGTATTGAGTGCCCAGGTGGGCGTGTTTTTAAGTATTTCACACATGTTAACTCAATAAAATATCTACAGTATTATGAGACTATGTATTGTTATTGTCATCCCCATTCTACAGATAAGGGAGATATGGAGAAATTAAGCAATTTGCTGGTTATTGGTGCAGCCAGTATTCAAACCCAGGTATTAAATTTCTAGAACTGTTATGTGACAAGGTGTAACATCTGTGGGATGGTGTACTGTATTATTAAATATGATGTATGTTAGAAATGAGGCAGTTTATTTTTTATAACCATGTGGTAAGATTAGAGTAAAAGGCAGTATGCATTTAACAAATAATAGCAAATAGAATAAGGGTTGACTTTAATATCTTTAGAATGCAGTTTACTGTTTTTATCATGATTGTGATATAACGTGTTGATTTGTGCACTGCCCATAATGGAAAGTTCTTTGCCTCAAGACAAATCTTGCCTTAGAGTAGAGTGGAAGATAATTCAAGGAAAAAACCCTGTATATGATGTTTTTAAATGTCCAATTTCATCTCAAATATATAGGAACCATGAATGTAACATAAACTCCTGTACTAAAAGGAATCTGCGAGTAGTCCAAATCTAGAATTCATCCTTTGTTACTGTAAACAGTCCAAAGACCTCTCAGTGAGATTCTGCTAATTTCAGGTACATCTTTTTTTCAGGGTCAATAAGCATACTATTATCACTAGGGTCTTCATTAGAGAAGCTTCTTTCTAGAAAAGAAATAAAAATACCATGTATTAGAAGTACTATAAGTTTAAGAGACATTGTTAGGCTTATACAGATGTCATAATCATTCTGTTAACTTATTTGTAAAATCTTTTACATCTCTGAAGTGGTTGACATTTTATCCTTGCAGTTATCTGTAGCAAAAATTAGACTTAAGAGAGTGGGAAGGCTAGGGATTATTATCCTTGAGTTGTGATGAAAACCACAGTCTTTTAAATCGGCCTTTGACATTAATGAATGATGCTCATTCATTCTTTTGAGGGAGGTCCTTAGATTCTTTCTAAATTTTTTCTCTACAGACTTCAATATGATTCTCTTCAAACTTTGCTTTAAAAAAAAAATGTTATGCTTTCTGGTGGAAAGGAGAGCACTTTTATCTTCAAATACCCATGAAAAAGAAATCTGTATCATTTGCAATGCCCTCGTGTTTTAATCATTTTAATTAAACAGTAATTACCAAGGATCATTTACAGAAAATGCAACTGCTTTTATTATTTAAAGTCTTCTAACTCTTTAAATGGATTTGTTAAGTTCCTGCCCCTCCCCCCAAGATTTGTGGAAATACCATCTTACAGCATCCTAGGTTATGGATTTGGTGGAATCTTGTATTCACTGGTGTCTGTATTTCTTTGGATCTCTATGACCATGTTTCCTTTTCATGAACTTCATGGACTTCAGTTCTAGTATGTGTACATAGTGCAGCAAAACAACCTTACTTGGCTTCTCTTCCACCTTACAATACTACGTATTTCTTATTTTCTTTCTCAAAGGTAAATGAGCCACTTTATAGTTTGCAGCTCATTTAGATTATAACATTGATAGTCATTTTAAGTTTCATGAAAAATTTCAAGTATATGTAGAACTAGAGAAAATAATATAGTGAAACATTCATGTGTCTACCATATCCCAGCCTCAGTAGTTACCAACTCATGGCCAGTTTATTTTATCTGGAACCTGCTCTGCTTGCTCCTCCTGGGTTATCTTGAAATAAATCTCAAATATCATACAGAATATGATATTTGATAGGCGATAATGATGTAAAAAAGACCACAATAACTTATCTATCACACCTTAAAAATTGGCAATAGTTACATCAAAAATAGAAATGTAAAGCATAGTAAGACATTTTTGTGCTTCATTTTAACCATGTGCTTCTTTTAGCACATTTCACAGTATGTTCAGTATTAAAGTGGTTTTTGTCTTATGAACATTGAAAAGTGGAAAAGGTATAGGAACATTCTTTTTAATGCTATTCAAGGCAATATTCTTAGAGTTCTCCATTTTTCTATCTTAACCTTTAAAAGAAAGGGCTCACTTTGCTGTCAGAATATACAAACTATTATACTTTGCCCACTAATGATGAGCCCAAGCACATTGTGACATACGTATCCTGTGAATTAAGATCTTTTTAAATAAGGTAACTATGATACTGTGACTTACAAGAAAAAAGTATGTTTGATCATTCAGGTGACCAGAGTATATTTCTGGTATCTATTTGGTCTTTCTGCCCCTTCTAACTCAGGGTTCCCAAAACCCTTGGAATTTCCTAAGTGTTGAAAGGGATAAAGGTATCTTGTTATGTGAATTACTTAATTCACATTATCTTTTTGGAAGCATCTAAGGATGGAGGCTGACAGCCTGTAGAACCTCTGGGAAATGGGAGAGGGACTGGAGATTGATTTCGCCCACCAGTGACCCATGAGTTAATCAGTCATGCCATATTTAATGACACCTCCTTAAAGACCCTACAGGATGGCGTTTGGAGATTTTTCAAATTGGTGAACACATGTGTACTTGGAGAGAATGGCATGCTTGGAGAGGCCATGGCAACTCCTCATCCTTTCCCCGCACCTTGCCCTATTCATTTCTTTTATCTAGGTGTACCTGCATAATATCCTTTGTAAGAAACTGATGATCCAGTGTAAGTGGGTTTCTCTTGAGTGCCATGAGCTGCGCTGGCATATTCATTGAACTTGTGGAAGAGGTCCTGAACACCTCTGATTTATATAGCCAGTTGATCAGATGCATTGGTAACAGCCTGGGTTTGCAAATGGCATCCGAAGTGGAGAGCCATCTTTGGAGACCAAGCCCTTCACTTATGGAACCTAATGCTATCTCTGGGAAAATAGTGTCAGAATGGAGTTGAATTCTCGACACCCTGCTTGCTGGCATGGGGAAACACTACCTCCCTATCAGAATTGAGAGATCAGGTAACCCATTCAGCAACAAACTATTTTTGAAAGGCTGAAAAAATTACCTCAAGTTTAGAAGTAGTTTTTAAGCCAAGAAATATCCTTCAGGTGATTGATTGGCTTTAAGTTGGGAAGTCATTAGATTGCTGTCTTCCTCTTTTATTGGAAGGAAAAGGAAGAAAATAAATAATATTTTTATCTCTGGTCAAGAGACCTAAACTGTTCTCTTTTTTTCTTTGCTCTGTAATAGATTAGTAGTTATTTAAATAATTGATGTTAAGTGTCTCTGAATTCCTGTGGTTTGAAGGCTTTACAGATACTATTAACTTTCTCTTCCTGACTGAAAAGGATGTGTGTGATAGTATCTTTTTTCCTTAGTCAATCTCAATTTAGACTCTTTGATCATGAATTAGAAAGCTTGTTGAATGTATGTGAAAATAGATGGTAAAGTATGGCTGTTTCCTTATTGTTGGTTGATTTTTGTTTACTTATTATTATTATTTTTTTTTTTACTCCTTTGAGGTGAATGGAGAACTAAAAGTTTTGCAAACAGTTCAGGCTGTAAGTTGTTATTTTTCTGTAACTTTTGAACTGAATTGAAAAGCAAAAGTTTAAAAAAATTATCTGAGCCAAATTGAATTTGGAATCCTTGACAGAGAGAACATTTCTTTGTCTTGTTGCCATTTATCCAGCTCCCTAGCTCTCTTCTTTTAAACTCCGGCCTAGGTCTGTGTCAGAGTAGGGACTGGCCACCATGCACAAATTTAGACCTGCATGTACGCATATATACATGTGAATTTGCACTTGATACCCTTTTAATAAGCTTGATAATGTCCCATAGAACAGCATTTCTTTTTCAGTATCTATGATTACTTTCTGCTCTTCAGATGGACATTTGAAAATAACAACAAAATACCTCTAGAAACGCTTCTGTCTGTTTTAATACATTTAAGCGATTTTATTTATGGTCCTTTTCCACATTCCCATCACTGCACAGAGCCTTATTATAACACTGCAGTTCTTACCCTCCCAGGTGGGGAGGAGACTAAAGCAATGATTAAAACACCAGAGCAAGTCTAGACAGCTTACATCATATTTTTAAAAATTCAGGGTTTCCGATGCTTCTATGGATCTGTCAACATGGAGGCAGAGTAAACAGGGAGACTGGAATTTAGTTATTACAGCTTATAGTCTTTTAAACACTACACCATACTAGCTATAGTAACCAGTATCCTTTCCACTTACTGACACCCGAAATATAAACCAGAAAATGCTTTTGTTTTTTTTTTTTCCAAAATGAATAAAATATAGTAGAAAAGAAATTAAATTCATGTAGTCACCTACTACACATGATTTTAAAGATATTTTAAAAGTTGTTTAGCATTTTGCTCTGGAATTTAACTGAACAATAGTTAGCACAAATGTCTGGAATAAAGAGAAATCAGCATTAGAGACATTGTCATAATCTTTGTCTTGACTTTAGGAACTGTTGTATGCAACCAAGGTAACTTTTATTCCGTATCTTGAATCAAGATATGATATAATGTATGATAAATAACCCCTGGTTAACCTAGTAGTTATCTATAACAACTTTTACTCCCTAGAGTTTAGCCAAGGTCAAGTAAATGGCAACAGAGATTTCCAGACCGCAAAAATATCACACCAGTTCATGTAACCAAATTTATTAACTTTATTCCTAGATGATTTCCAGAGTTTAACATTGTGTGCATACTTGCTTTTATTTCAGTCACAGTTTTATTTAAAGATTTATTTTATTTATTTATGCATACGAGAGCTAGGGTGTAGGCCAGAGGTGCAGTACGTGAGAGGATTTACCAGAGACAGAGTAGGGAGCAGAACAGGCAGATCTACTGAAATACACTGCTGAGGGGAGCAGCGGGCAACAGGAGAGGTCTGCTGTGCCATGTGGTTTGGCTCACTGGCCAGGAACTGAATTCTTCCTGCAGTGGCTGCTGATAGCTTGGTAGTGCTGAGACTTAACCCCTTATGCCACCAGTGAGGCCTCACTTTCAGTCATAGTTTAAAACTGATTATCTTAGTGCATAGCAAGAGATAAAGCTCTCTAGGTAGACACAACAGCTAGCTTCTATGATAAAAACTACTTACTATAATTGGTTCCAGAAGAAAATTCCATAAATTCTGTCATCATATTCCACAATATAATAGATTTATTCAACTACTTTAACTGAGGGGAACAATTACACTCTACAAAATGGTGTAGGCAGTTGAGCAGGCGGTTGAGTGTGACACTGTGAAGCTGTTCTCAGCCTCTGCAGCCACAGAGATTCCCACCAGCCAGCCACAGAGATTCCCACATGGCGCAGACAGACTCTCCAGTCTCATCTGCTGCTCCCCTCAGCAGTGTATTTCGTCAGTCTGCCTGTTCTGTTCCCCACTCTGTCTCTGCTGAATCCTCTCACCCTCCTGCACATCTGGCCTGTATCCCAATTCTTGTATAAATAAATAAATCTTTTTAAAAAAAAAACAAAGTAGTAGTATAACAATACAGTTGAGTATTCCTGTTAAAATTGCTGTATATTCAGAGTGCTTTACAGTTTATAAAGTGCTGAAATTCTAAAATCCTAAAAAAGTGGCAGAATTCTTAGCATAAAAGTTTAGGGAGAAAATATTCCTGACTATCCAATGGACCCTAAAATCATTATGTATAAAATTATGTTTTTGATGACTTTATACAGAGACTTTCAGTAGATATTGAAAGATGCTAACCTTATCTGCATTAGAAATCTATGGATTATGCACCTGTTCACAAGTGGACTTGGCCCCAGAAGATAAAGCCAAGATAGGATTACATGGGATCCATTTTCTTTCTTTTTTTTTTTAAAAGATTTATTTAATTTATGCATACAAGAGCTGGGGTACAGGCCAGAGGTGTGGGGGGTGAGAGGATTCACCAGACAGAGCGGGAAACAGGACAGGCAGATTGACTGAAATACACTGCTGGGAGGAGCAGTGGGCAAGCTAGGAGGGGTCTGCCTCACCATGTGTGTTGCTCCCTGGCCAGAGGCTGCAGACAGCTTCACAGGTTGCCTTTTAACCCCTTGCACCACCAGGGAAGCCCTGGGATCCATTTTCTTCATAGCAATAAAGGAGTTCTACAGACAGCATACAATGAGTGCTTTTTTGTTTGGACTGGAATCCATTTAGTCAGTCTGTGAATGATAAAGTCAATTGTTTGCTTAAGTTTGTAAGTAATCTAGTGAAATAGGGATATATCTATGCAATTCAGGAAATACAGTTGAGACTTTCTGCATGATCCTAGTAACGCGTGAATTTTTGCTTTGTGGTTTTAGTTGGAGAAGATGGTACAAATTGGGAGATTGATGACACTCAGCTAAGAGTAGAATGAGGATGTATTCATTTCTCTTTGTATTTTGCCACTTTGCTATATTCTTCTGTTGTTTCTAATGTCATTTTGCTGGAGTTTTTAGGGGTTTCTGTGTATAAAATAACATATTATCTATCAATAATGATGGGTTTATCTTTCTTCTTTCCTTGGATTTCCTTAATTTCCTGTTTTTGCCTGATAACTCTGTGTGGCCTTAGGTAGGGGGTACTGTGTATATGCAGTGAATTCATATGCAAAAACATTTTGTAGAGCTAAAGAGTATGAAATAGATGTTAGTTGTAGTGGAATTACAGCTTAGAAATTTACCTCCCAGAACAAATGATACCATGTCCAGGATGTCACAGTCACAGCTATTAAGTAATAGGACTGAGAACCAAATCTCGGCTGTTATACGCTGGAAAAATCTAAGGTTTTGGGTAGTATCATATTAGAATGTCTTCATGAATCTATTGTGTTTGGGGTGTGTTTGAATAGGCATTTATACTTTTTTTTTTGATCACATACCCTTTTAGAAATCATATAGTTGGAAGGTATTTTCCTGTGATGATGATGTTATATTTGGAATGGCAGATCTCCAATTTAAAACTCAGCATTAGGTAACCTAATATATGGACAGCCATATGTCCTAAAGGCAGAGGTTTAGTAATGAAAGTCTATATTTAAAATAGTAAAATCATGCTTTTAAGTTTATTAAATGGGCATATGCACTGTATGCATTGATTATAATATTAGAACACATAAGCATAGGGTGGCATCTTAATAAAGTTGATACAAAGTTAATTTGCTGACTATAAGTTAAATATTTAATTTTTTAATCTTAAAAGTCATAAGGGCTTTTGGAAGATTATATCAATGGTCTAGAACAGATAATCAATACTGCTTACACAGTTATTTCTTTCCCTTTAAATTTCTCTTTAGTAAACAGGCTTTCAGAATTTCATCATATGTACATTATACCTCCTAGTAGTACTGTAAAAGCTGTTTAATGCATGTTTCTTAATAATTGTGGTTTTTACCCAATGCAAAGAATTCACAAAGTATATTATTATATAATATATTTATTTATTAACATAAATGATTTTTTTTTAAATTTTGAAAATGTAGAAAATATTTTTTTGATGGCAAAAAAAGTCACTCATACTATTTTCCACCCAAAGATGACCGTGTAAAACATTTTGGTTTGTTTTTTGCTAATCTTGTGAATAATTGTTAAAAGTAGGTCATATCAACTTTGCCATCTTTTTCTTCAAAATTCTTAAGCTGTTTTCAGAACTGCAAAGCAGATTATTGTTAGATCAAATGCTGCCCTCAAGGAAGCAATGATGCCTTTAAGTCTCTACACTTGATACTATGTTTACAATTATTAGACTAATTCATACGTAATTGAACAATGAAAGTAGTTACTGGATTAAAAACAAATACTGGAGCAAAAGAACTTAAAAATTCATAGAATTAGTATGACAAACAGGATGTAGAACTGTGGTTAAAACCAGTAATTTGGTGAAAGTTGAAAATGAAGGGAGAAGGGCAATGAGAATTGGTGTGGTTTACGAGAATCACAGAACTCAGGAGCACGGTAGTGAACTAGACTGTCAATCTAGATTCTTGCCTAGATCCCAATTTTGTAGACTGGCATCAAACCCTCAGCAGTAAGTATAAAAACCAAGATTAGGAGACGCTAAGCCTGGCTCCTTAATGCCAGTTTATTCTTTCTTCTCCTTTATTCAAAGTAGCAAAAAGTGGCCCTGAATTCATAGGAAATGAATTCTGCAAATGTTATCATTCAGTATATGAAGTTTGTTCTGCCCATATTCTTCTTAATAGTAGTTGGGTCTTTGTGGAAGAGGAGTGACAGTAACATAAATTCTCAAATTCAAACCCCTAATTTCAAATTCTGACACATTTCTTTTTCATATCATTGATCTTTCTTTGTGATTTCATCATTTTAAATTACATTAGATATTAGAATCATTGATAATTATAATTGAAATATTGTAATATGAAATATAGTAAATATTAATTGGGAAATATAACCCCACAATAGGTGTAAAAAAAAAAAAGAACTGGCTATATAAGTCCTAAAATCTATTGCACTGACACACAAGCTACTGAATAAATCACAATCACAAAAGACAATAAAATGAGTAATAACTTATCTTTGAATAAGGAGAGATGACAGAGCCAAAACCAATTATTTCCTCAGGCAGTGGCCATGTGATACACAGAAGTAAATACTAGAAAAAAGAAAATATTTTAATATAATCTGCATTTAAGCTAAATAACTAATACCTTAGTATTCATAATGAAGCAAAGATTTTTGTACAAGTAAGAAAACCTTTAGCCCTGGGTAAATAAATATATGATCCCCTTGCACCTTAACTCTGCCCACCCCCTTGTTACCTCAGCACTACCCTTTGCCAGTGAATCATTAATCATGATTCATGTTATACTGAGTCCAGAGGTGACTTCAGAAACTTTCTTAATGGAGCTTTATGGCACCTGCTATAAATCAGTATGAATTGGCAAGAGTGGTAAATCCCATTTCCTAGCTTTGCATATTTTCTGATTATCTTCTTTTCTAAAGTAGAGTAAGGTAAAGGTAGGTAAGTCAGTCACTTGCCACGAAAGAAGAAATTACTATCCACTAGCTGAATAAAAAGCTTTTTTCTCTTCATGGCATATATTTATCTAATTGAATGACTTTCTTGTAATTTACTAATAGAGGACACAAGCTTCTACTTTGGATGCACACCGGGTTATTCTAGAGTGGCATTTCTTCATCTCCAGTTTTCTAGAAATCCCTAGTAGTTTTCAAAAAGCAAAAACTGTTAATTACTTTAAAATCTGGCCTCTCTATAATTCAAAGCTGGATTAATTGTATAGAAATGTTATATAATGAGTATGTAAAATTGTGTCCCATCATTTCAACTTCATGAAGAATGTTGTAAACTTTCAGCCATTTACGCAATGAGAAATATGGGAGGACATGTACAATAAGATTCATAATATTTCTTCCAGTTGTACTAAAGGAGCATTTATTTCTCATTAAAGGAAACTAATTTATATGAAAAAATAGTATACATAGCCATTTTTTCAAAGAGAAGGTAGTATTTAACTAGTATTTAATGTATTGTTTTTTCATAGTAGATAAGCACATGATTTCATCTAAAAGGACTCATCAGAATCTTTAAAGACAGGAGGGAGACCAGGATTATAAAAATAAATTGGAAAATGTTTCTAAAGAAAGATCTGAAATCTCCCTGCCTATAGGACTCCTGAGATTGGGAACTTTAGAAATTTAGATAGAAAATTAAAATTGAATTTGTTTTTCAGATAGAATTCTATGGTGAGAATTTCTGTGGGAAGCTGCTAAACCATTTAATTCTTCAATTGTCAAAAGTGACAGACTTGCTCAGTTTGATATTTGTGTATGTTTTACATAAAAGCACTCAAAGATTTTAAATTCCTTTTTAATCATTGTGTAATTTCTTTTTTAAAAACTGTTATTTTAGTGTTTTTGCAGTGGCCTCATGTTTCTGAGTCAGATGGTAGTTTTGTTATTTAATGTGTCACCATGTTGTTACGTGTATGCATATATATATAGGGCCACATACACATGTTTTGTAATATCAGATCAGTGCAGTTGGAATGATTGCATCATATACTTTTGCAGGAAAGGATCAAAGGGAAATTTAATATCACTCTTTATCCTATCCTACTATAAATAATGCTGCAATGGACTTGGGTAAACAAATAGCTCTTTGAGACCTTAAATTCAAATCTTTTGTGCTAGACCCAGGTGTGGAATTCCTGTCATATGCTGATTCTGGTTTTGATTTTTTAAGGAGCTTGCATATTGTTTTCCATGTTAGGGGTACTATTTTGCATTCCTGACAATAGTGCACAAGGATTCCAGTTTCACTACATCCTTGTCAACAGTTGTTGTTTTCTGAGTGTTTTTTTATAGTTGCTATCCTGATGGTTGTGGATGATATCTCATTGTAATTTTAATTTGTATTTCCCTAATAATTAGAGATGTTGGGCCTCTTTTTTATATGCTTATTTGCCATTCATCTACTTTCTTTTGAGCCTATTATTAAATCAGATTTTGTTATTGTTGCTGAGTTTTGGAGTTCACTATTCTGGATATTAATCCTTATCAGATAGAAAATTTGCAAATATTTTCACTCTATGGTTGCATTTTTATTCTTTCAACAGTATCTTCTGATTACAGATTTTTTAATTTTTCAGGAAGTCCAGTTTGTCTATTCTTTCTTTTGTTACTACCTATGTGTTTGGTGTCCTATCAAGAAAACATTCCAAGTTCAGTTTAGAGTTTTATGTTTTAGGTCTCACATTTGGTCCTTTATCCATTTTGAGTTAATTTTTATATATGGTATTAGATAAAGGTTCAACTTTACTCTTTTGCATGTGGATGTTGAGTTTTTCCACCACCATTTGTTGAAGATTATCCTTACTCTGTTGGCGCTCTTATCAATAATCATTCAACTGTATATGTGTAAGTTTATTTCTAGGTTCTCTTTTCTGGGCTAGTGGTCTATATGTCTGTCCTTTTGTGAGTACACCACAGTTTTGTTTTTTGTAGCTTTGTAATAAGTTTTGAAATCAGGACATGTGCGCCTTCCAGTTTTGTTCTTCTGCAGGATTGCCTGGCTTTTTGAAGTCTTTTGAGATTCCATATGAATTTTAGGGTTTTTCTTGTTTCTGCAGAAAATACTGGGATTTTGGTAGGGATTGCATTGAATCTGTAGATGATCCCTTTGGGGAGTTTTGACATTTTAGCAATATTAAGTCTTCCAAATTGTAAACAGATTGGCATTTAATTTAAGCTCAATAAATGACACTAATGCTTATAATTTTCTTTACTTCCATATACAAAGACTATGAAATTATGTCTGTAACAAAAAACAGAACCTTTAACAAACAGGAATGTGATGTGGTCTCTTTGTGTTTCCATTTATTTTGATGTTTCTTTCAGCAATGTTTTGTAGTCTTCATTGTGCAGGTCTTTTCACCTCCTTCGTTGAGTTAATTTCTCAGTGTTTCATTTATTTGATGCTATTGTAAAATGAATTATTTTGTGATTTCTTTTTCAGATGGTTCATTGTTAGTAGTAGAAATGGAGCTGATTTTTGTCTGTTGATTAGCAATTGGATTTTTAAAATAAACTCTTGAAATCTTTGGATATTTGTATAGTCATTTCTCCCTCTTTTTCCTCACGTCAGAATCATTTAGGAAATTATGTTCTCAATGCATTGATTCCTTTTATTTGTTGTATAAAATGCTTTCACTCTTTGGACTTTTTCTCAATATCCACTCTATCTTTTATAATTTGGATTTATTTTGAAAACAAGCAAAAGTCATTCAAAACAAATTCATATAAATTACAATAAGCTGCATAATACTGCTCTGAACTTAAAAGTCAAATGAAATATGTAAAATAATAGAGCAAGTTTGTGTTTGCATATTCGTGTGATGTGGAGAGGAGATGATGAAGAAGAAAAGTCCTAAACTGTCTGAAAATAATTCCAAAATGTAAATTCTGATTCTTTTCCCCCCAAAGGAAACAATTCTGTATATCCAGTCAAAGGGACTACTTTACCTTCCTGCATGTTAAAAGTTCTCTTTTTTGTTACAGACTCATAATTTTATAGTCTTTATATATGCAGGTAAAGAAAATCATGAACATTAGTGTCATTTATGAGTTTAAATACCATTAAAGTATTTTTACTTAACCACACAAATCTTTCATTAGTTGTATTTTCAAAAGACGAAATATCCTTTTATTGCTGACAGGTTTAAAGCATGAAGTTATAGTATTGTCCTAGATTCTCCAAGGTTGTGGTCTTGATGATTCAAGTTAAAACACTTACCCCAGTGATTCTCAACCAATGCCTTAGCTCCCTCAGAGACATTTGGCAATGTCAGGGAATATTTTTATTGCCATTATTTGTTGGGGAGTATGGTGCCACTGGTTGGAATCTAGTGCGAAGAGATTAGGGATGATAGTACACATCCTATAATGTACAAAACAACCCACACTACAAAGGATTGTCTATTCTAAAATATCAATCATGCTGAGGTTGAGACTGGGTGACTTTATATTAGTGTAAAATCTTGGGCCCAGAGCGAGCTTTTATTCAGTCTATTGTTTAACTTTGTCTGAATGTTTAAACTCAGCGATGCCTTAGTTTCCTCATCTGGAAAATAAATGTATTATCTAACATATAACTCTGGTAAGCACAGTTTCTGTCACATGGTAAACAGTCAATAAATGTTATGATTGTTGTTTTTGTTATATTACCACTAACAGTAATATCAAGCCTGTCAAAATTTACTACAACAATAAAAGTTTAATGAGTACTTACAATTCCCTCATTTGAGAAGTAACACATGTATATTTTGTGTAATAGCTGTGCTGCAGTATAGCACAGCCACATAGCAGTCTTTTTCCCCACATATTTCTGATTGTGCATACATCAGGTTACCTTATTCAGGTTTAATTTATCAAAATAATGGTCTAGGATTGAAACTTTTGTAGAATGATCACAGATGTTCAGAGAACCTTGAATCTTTGAAATAAGGGTTGTTAGCAAGCACATGGACTGTAGCTGCCTCCTTTTAGGGTTACCTCAATAGTTGCTATGGCTTGTTAGAGACTGCATCAGTGATCATGGTAATCATGGTATTTTCCTCTTCCTCTCTAATGGCCCCCTGATGATTTTATTGACGCACTTTAGGGAGGATGATCAGCTGGTTCAATACTTGTACTATGCCTTCATTAAGAAGGTTTAATAAGTTCTGCAAATACCCACTCTGTGAAAAACTCACTAATGGTAAAAGGAAGTAGAAAGGAGTGACAACACAGAGGAATAGAAGGAAGGCATTGTCATTCCTGCCCTTGAGGAGTTTACAATTTTGTTGAGGAGATGTAATTTACATGTTTAATACTGAAAGGACTTTGAAGGTCTAAATGTATGGTAATGCTTATATATAATTAGGAAATGATTAAGCAAGATTAGAAAAGGATAATATTGATTGAAGTTAATTTTGTCTTTATATATAAAAGTGATACTAGCAGCAGTTTAAGATCTTAGACTTTACAGTAAGTGTTCACATTTAATTTGATCTTTGTAATAGCCATAAAATGTAAATTAACCATTATATAAGGTGACTTACACATGTATATATTGTAAATTAAATTATAAATTTGAAAATGTTTAGGCTGTGAAAATATATTAGGGAATGCAAATGTGGATGATACTCTGTCCAACACAGTCCTGGCCAGTGGACATAGATGTGTTAAGAGACCTTAAAGGAAGTTAGGGGCATTCGTCAGATATCCACATCTTGATGAACACATCCTATAAAGACATTGCATTCCTTTAATTCTAAGATTTCTTTCTGTACTTTCAAACATATTACTCGTCAACTAAGCCTTTCTCCTATCCTAGGCTGTGTTACGTCTCTTTCACAAGGAAGCAGACCAGGGAGCACTTACTCTCCTTTCTCCTTTTTCTACCTGAAGAAATGTTTCGATGTGGAGACAATAACAAACAAGCCAACAAAACATTGGTGATAAATAGGGTGAATAAGAATTTTTTTCTTGAAAGCCTGTTCAGTGATGTATTTTCACAAGCCATTCTTACTAATTAACATGTAAATAATTTATAAATACATTAACTGCTTATTATTCCATGACACTGTAATTGAAATGTCAGTGGTTAAAGAAGAGAGACACTTAAGAAACCATGTTCTTTTTACATGACAGGTATTTCTTGCCCTTGCGTTTTTTTGTAAAATGCTCCTCACATTTCCCAAAATCTAAAAATGAAACCTGGGTTCGGGGTGGGGGGGAATAGTTGCTGAATTTAGAATAGTCCCTAATGAAAATGTTGAAAGAATATGTAAATAATACCTCTCAGTATAAAGGCCTTACCTGTTGTGATCAAAATTCAGGCCCCGTCATAAGAGAGATCCAAGATTAAATCCGTCATTATATTATCACCTAACAGAATTGGGACCCTAAAAAGTAGGAAATATATTAAAAGATGTATATTCTACCAAGTTAAAAGTTTTTGTACAGTTATATGGGAAGATATTACACATTTTAAGATTAGCATAATTACCAAATCTCATCAGTTTAACTACCTACCTAAGAATTACAAATTTAGTAGACAGAAAAACTACACTATGTATACATTAATACTAAACCTGAATCTAAAGGTCAGTGTTTTAACATGTTGTTCAGGTTGTCCCACCCAAGGTAGGGGCACCATTCATATCAAACAAATCTTTGATTATTTTGAAATTTTATTCATGTTTTATTGTAATTGTTGATTATAAAGATGGGCAACTTGTATGTATTTGTATATCCAAGTATATTTGATATATTTATATAATTTTCTGGCATGGGTCCTATAGCTTGTTTAGAGGTGAGTAAAATGTGATTTAAGTTCAAATTTTACTCCTGAGGGACCTATTTCCTTCAAGTTTTTTATTTATTTATTTATTTTGGCATTAAAATACTGGGGTGTAGGCCAGAGGTGGGGAGGGTGAGAGGATTCACTGGTGAGAGAGGGGTGGATTTATTGAAATACACTGCTGAGGGGAGCAGAGGGTGAGACAGGTTAAACTTCGGCCTTATCAGTGACAGAGCTGAGACTTAAGCCCTAGGCCACCAGGGAGACCACCTACTTCCCCCAACATTTGTTTCTAATGGAGTGTTTATAAACAAATTCCAGCTATATTATAATTTCCTCCCTTAAATCCTTAGGTATGAATCCCTAATAATAAAAAATGTGTGTGTATGTATGTGTATATGTGTTGGTGTATATATAAACACATACATAATGAGGACTTCATTATCACAGTAATTCCTTAATAAAAATCTCCATATTCAGACTTTCTTGATTTACTTAAAAGTTTATGTATATAAAGATCTAAAAAGGTTTGCATATTTAATTTGATTATTTCACTTAACTTCTTTAGTCATAGCCCCCTTCCTTTTTAACCCCCATTCTCTCTCCTATGCCATTGATTTGTTAGTGAAACTAGACATATGTTCTGTCAAATGTACTATCCTTGAGACTTGGTTTTTATTTTTTTCATAGCGTTTTATTTCTTTTTCTGTAAATTGGTATTGAAATCTAGAAACTCAGATTCAGGCTCAGAGTAATTCAGTTCTTAAAAATGAAGATACACTTTAGAAAATTTGGATATTCTAAACTAAAAATTTTGAATAGATAATTCAGAATAGTGACTAAAAGCACAAACTCTGAATCCCAAATTTGGATGGAAATCTGGCTAGATTGCTTCTTTTTTTTTTAAAGATTTATTTAATTTTATACAAGAGCTGGGGTACAGGCCAGAGGCATGGGAGGGTGAGAGGATTCACCAGAGACAGAGCAGGGAGCAGAACAGGCAGACGACAGAAATACACTGCTGAGGGGAGCAGCGGGCGCAACAGGAGAGGTTGGTCTGCCACACCATGTGGGAATCTCCCTGGCCAGCCAGGTATGGAACCAGCACTGCAAAGGTTGTGGACAGCTGCACAGGAATTGAGCCCTGCAGAGGCTGCAGACAGCTGCACAGCGCTGCGCTCAACCCACTGCACCACCGGGGAGGCCCTATATTGCTTCTTAACTGTTGGACCATGGGCAGGTTTTTTTTTTTTTTAATTTTATTTTTTTTTATAGAGGCATGTTTTATTTATTTATTTGTTTGTTTGTTTGTTTGTTTGTTTTGTTTGTTTATACATGCACTGGGTACAGTCAGAAGCGCGGGAGGTGAGAGAATTCACCAGAGCCAGAGCTGGGAGCAGAGCAGGCATAAGGACCAAAGTACACTGCTGAGGGGAGCAGCGGGCGGCAGGAGAGGTCTGCGCGCCATGTGGGACCCTCCTCCGGTGGCCGGGGAGCAGCCGGGGATCGAACTGGCGCCGCAGAGGCCGCGGCAACCGCTGCGCCACTGGGGAGGCCCCATGGGCAGGTTTTAAATCTCTGTTTTAGTTTCCTTATCTGTAAACATGGGCATAATAATAGTGACCTATCCATAATTTTGTTGTGGTGATTAAGTCAATATACGTAAAATACCTAAAAGAGCACCTGGCACAAATTGAGTTATATGTGTTTGCAGTTATTAATAATGTAACTGATTTTCCCTCATGCTAGGTATATTTTAGTTACACTGTTAGAACAGGTAGACTTTTAGGAGTTCTCTGGCAAACTGCTGAATATAGCCTTTTTTTTAAATAGAAAATGCAATCCAGATTACAAATAAGGTATTTACAAGTGAAACCTTGCAACATTAAAGTATAGGAATTAGAATTGGTTAGGATTCAAATTATTAAGCATTTGTGAGATTAAAGCCATTAATAGTAGAGTTGTTGCTCAAAGGCGTCCTAGGCACATAAAAGCTTGTGCATAATTATATGGTATTAAAATCACCAACTCCATTCCTGAATATGTTGTTTGAATACTTGAATGTGAAATGAGTGTTTGCCAC
The DNA here is from genome assembly GCF_964194135.1 of Talpa europaea. NCBI lineage: Eukaryota > Metazoa > Chordata > Mammalia > Eulipotyphla > Talpidae > Talpa > Talpa europaea. The sequence continues at coordinate 91,322,756 of NC_140072.1, forward strand.
CTTATCATTTAGGACTACCAAGATAAAAATGGTTTGACCCCAATATGAAGTAATCATACTAAATTTGGATAGAATTCTGCCTTTGTTTTTATGTAGTCCTTATGCATTAATTCTTTCCCACAAATGCTGCAAGAAAGCATAATAAAATGCATAGCCAGCTTTGTGATTTCAGAAGCACAATTGAAGTGTACCTGCTGACTTCTGTTGTTTTCAAAATCTGGATTAGATAAGAGTTTACATGGTATGTCCATAAGGTCCATAAGAGCTCAATAAATATTTGTAGCAAAATGCTTTAGAATGGGGCACAGGATATCCAGAAGACCAGTTAGTAGATTACTTAACTAGTGATAAAGGGTTTAAACTCATATGTTGACAGATGATGGGGAGTGGGGGGTTAGATACTATAAACATGGCTGAAGGAAAATTAATAAAACCTGAGTAACTATGGGAAATAATTGTGATCAAATACCTTTTTAAAATCATATCCAATAGCACTCTCTCTTGTTGAAGAATCAGTGTTCTTCATATCTTCTTTTAAATTCTGGAATCATTATTTTCTAAATAAGATTGACCTTTACCTAGGTACCTGATTTTCACATAACTAAGTTTGGCCAGAAAAGATCAGAGTGAGTGAGTGAGTGAGTGAGTGTGTGTGTGTGTGTGTGTGTGTGTGATGTTTTTAAAGATTTTCTCTTAGCATGTTGAATTGCTTTTGTAGAAAACTGGGAGGAGCAGGGGAGGCAGGAGAATTGTATTATATTCCATAAGGAGGCAGCTTTTATGCCACAGCCCTACTTTCTAAAACTTTGAAGATAAGAGTAAGGACAGTATCTTAGGGACTGGTGAGTATTCACATATTACCCTTTGTGAATATTCTGAAAAAGAAAATCTCATGTAAGAAGTGAGTATGATGGCAACATTATCATTAGTTCTTACAATGAGAGGTTTAGAAACTCATTAAATATCTTTCCCAAACTTTTGTATCTGTATTGTGGTATCAGTTACTTTGAGTTATTGTTGATGTTAGCAACCTCTGAAGTTCCTCAGATGTTCTTGCAGATTGTATTTAATAGACATTAAGAGTAAGCTGTTGATGAATAAAATAAAACATTGCTCAGCATATAGTCCAAGTCATAGGATTGTCATACTTAATTGATCTACATTGATTTATTTGGATTTCTCACTATTTTTTTATTTTGTTAGAACCTTAGACAATTTTTCTTTAATTCTGCACCTAAATTTCTAAATTTCAAAAAATATATAATGTGAGTTTTTAAATTTTTTTAGCTCAGTGTCAGGGGCCCTTTGGCTTCTGAATTGTTCCTCTGATGAGAATACATTATACTCTTTCCACATGTCTTTGGATAATTGTTTAATCTGTTCATAACCATCTTTCCTTTTTATAAATACTTTTTCTTTTGCTATTTGTAGTCATTTACTTTTTCCCAGGAGTTCATCTGTCCTTTTCCCTATTTCTTTGTAAATTTTTCCCTTTTAGTTTTAATTTGTACTGAACTTCTCTGTATTTCCTATATTTTCTCTCTTTGAAGCCATTGCTGCCGTTGCTTTTGCTGCCTCTGCTCTAATACTAAATGTTTGGGTTTTTTGCTGGATTTACATTCTATAACAACCGTAGTTTGTGAAGTCACGATTTAAAAAAAAAAAAATTGAACAGTAAGATCAGTAAGATGTTTCCCCACTAATGAGCAACACTCAGTATATGATTATGTTAATTAACATTCTTAGTTTGGATAGTATATTCTGCATAGATGCAGAATTTTATGCTGTATCTTACTATTAATCATATTTAATATTACAGCCTGGCATTGACGCATTTATCACATTTGCCTATCTGATTCCCTGCTTGCTATGAAGAGCTATGCTGCTGAGTAATTTGTGATACCAAACTTAATAAGTAAACTGATAGGTTATTTATTAGTATTTTAAAATTTAATTATGACAAATAAAATATAATTGGATTCAAGTGATAATTCATGAGTATTCCAGAGACATTATATGAAAACCTCAGTATTAAGAGCACATGAGGTCATGGCTATCTGGGACACCACTAAGTGACAGTATCACTAGTCACAGGTTGATGCAAATTGTCTGTGCAAGCTGAATAGGACTGCAAAGCACAGTGTGAAACAATTGTTTTCTTCATAGAATGCATTCTTCTTAAATAGGAGAGCTTGCTATCACTTTTGTACAATGAGTTGACTGAAAAAAATATTTTAAAGACTAGGAAGATTGTTTAAATGTCTTTATTCTCTTCAGAGCAACTTTTTCATAATCACTGTGATTTACTTCAGGGCTAATAGTACATGATTATTGTGTAGGAATTAGTGACTCTGTCTTCACCTGTGTATAACAGTAAAAAATACCAGAAAACTTTTTCTCTTGGTGATTATTGTTAAAACCACTTCCTATTTTTATACTTTAAGTGTCTTGTTATATGTAAATAATTGAAACATTTTAGGAATATTAGCTATATGCAGTCTGGGATATTTTGCTGCATTATTCATTCATTTTCCAATGTATTAGATACCTACGGTTTTTCAGACACAATAACTGAGTTTCGCTTTTGATCTAAAAGCAGTATTCAAATGGAAAACAGAACCAGGGCCAAAGGCACCTCACTCACAAAATTATTGTATTCCTAGACACATGAAAAACTGTGCTTGTTCATAGTAGTTAGCAACTTCTGAAAGAAGACGACTATTGAAAGTTTTAAGGTTGATTTTTCTACCCTCAAGGACCATGATTTAATTGGAAACTTAAAATGCATACAAAAACTTTATCTTATTTAATGTTTAGATTGAGATACTTTTGAGAGTACCTTTAAAGTCTCATCATAATAGTGAGACAAATATAAATCAAATTGTGGATTTTGGATATTTGTGATTGTGTATAGAAATTCTAAAGGAGGAATGAACATTGAGTCTAGAGTAGTCTAGGCTTCATAGGAGGAATTAGACCAGAATGAGAGGAATCAAAAATTCACTGGTGTGATTCTTACCAGGATAAGATTTACAATGAATATACCAATTTAACTGAAATAAAAATTTGGTTGGGGGAAATAGAAATAGTAGTTGGATTGGACTGAGAAATTTTGATTGTGAACTGTGTTGTTTAGCCTCAGTGTCCCAGTTTACCATCTACAACATGATAGTGGTACTTAGCTGATAGGGTTGTACCATGATTATTCATGAACCTCATGGGGAGTAGTGTGTCATACTTGTGAGTGATGAGTAAATATTAACTACCTATAACACACTGGCAAAGTTTTAAGCTTTTGAAATTGTTTGCAAATGTGTGGTATGGATTTGGGGGTGAGAGGGGTAGCAGGAGAATTTGAAAGAATTTTGTAACTGAATGAAGGGAGATGCGAGAAAATGACTGCTTTTTCATGCCCAAGTGACTGGAAAACTAGGAGAATTTAACATAAATAAGTCAGGAAGGGATTCCTGTTATTTAAGAAGAAATAAGTTCAAATCTAAACATACCAATTAGAAATAATCAGCTGATAGAGAAATGAAAGTGGTGCTCCCTGAAAAATTAGTGTGAAAATCTTCCAAATAGACAGCTTGAAGCCTTGGGTGTGGATGAGATCTCAAGGATAGAATGTTGGAAGGGGAAAACATTGATAAGAAAACCTTAGCAATTCCATATTTGGTGTACAAGAGGAAAAAGAATAACTAAAAGAGCAAATCAAGGAAATAGGAACAGTTTTCCCCTAAATATGTTTTACCAAACACTAGTTCTGTGGAGTGGTAACAGGTAAATGGCAAAGAAAATTGATGCATTTGAAATACTACAACTGTGTCAAACAGAGTTTAATTGTTCACTACAAGAATTCTCTAGACTTTTAATTTGGTAACGCATATGGCAAATCCCCAAGAGAGGGGAGATATGAAGTACGGTTTTGTGGATTTGATTGTTGAATCCTTTTCTCCCCCAAAATACTTTGTGGAGACTAGAGTTCTAGAGGACATATTTTGGGAATTATAACAACGAAAGGGGGGGGGGTGGTCGAGCGGGGGAGAGGGGAAAGAAAGAAGAGAAGAAGTTAGACTGTGTCCTATGTTGCAGAGAGACTAAGGAAGATGAGAAATTAGAATTTACTTGATGTTTTTTATTAGATGGTCATAAATGATCTTTTCATTTTTTTCAATTTTTTTTATTTTATATATTTTTTATATTATTTTTTATTTTTGCACAATGTATGCATTTTCATCTTGGTAATAGTCCCCGTACAATTCCCACCCCCCTTATTTTGACCATAATCCCTCCTACTCCCCCCCACCCCTGCCATAGTGTGTCTCTGGTTTATAGTTGCTTGTTGATTTTGGATTTTTACTTTATTATAATTAGTGCTTTTCCTAGTCCCTTATTTAGGTTTTCTAAATTCCTGCTATGAGTGAGACATCCGACATTTTTCTTTTTCTTTCTGGCTTATTTCACTGAGCATGATCCCTTCCAGCTCCATCCATGTTGCTGCAAATTGCATGAGTTTATCTTTTTTGATTGCTGAGTAATATTCCACTGTGTATATGTACCACATCTTCTTGATCCAGTCATCTATCTTTGCACCCCTATGTTTATAGCAGCACTATTTATAATAGCTAAGCAATGGAAACAAATGATCTTTTAAGAGTACTGCTCAGTAGTGTGGCTTCAGCAGACACTGCTTTATAAGGAGTTAAAGAGTTAGTATTGAGGAAATGAAGGTAGTGGGTTCCAGCTCTATTCAAATATAATCATTCGTTCCACCTCCATTGATTCAAATATAAAGTGTGACTGATAGGTATAACTTGGTCATTACTAAATATTTGTGTATCCTCTGTTCATTATTTTGTATATATAATAAAATTGTTATTTCTAAATAACATGTCTTTTCTGTTTAATCCTAATCATATGATATCGAGCTAAAATGGATTTTAACAGTTGTCTAGAACCATTAGTTTCACTTTCAAAGGGCAAAGGCACACATTAAAATTACTGTCTTTTTAGCCATTGCCATAGCATCATGTCTAAACCATGATCCCTGTATTTTCTTAAAAGTATCAGAAAAATAAGCCTTAATGAATTGTGTTTTAAAAGTGCCCATCTTACAAGAATTTTCATATAATAGAGATACAAATATGTAGTTTACAATTAAATGCTATAATGAGAGAAGTCACATATCCTCTAGCAATAAATGATTTTAATAATCTCATCATTTTTAATGATAAAATATTATGCCTTCAGATTGATAACAATTTTTTTTCCCATTACAGGCAAATCAGATTCCACATTAATACATCCTCCCAACAAATTTGAAAATCACTAAACAAACTTGATTTTCAGTGACTACTTATGTTAGCCCCACTGACTACTGAGGTGCTTGAATGCTCTATAGTAAACGCAAGTACTATAGCATTAGTAGTGATTGTATTCTGATCATCTTTGTATCTTCTTCAGCATCTAGCCTATTACTTTATTTTATAAACACTCATGTGCTCCATCTTTTGAAGTATTAACTGAAAGTAGAATAACCATGAGCACTGGGATCGGCCCTTGTTCCCTCAGAGATTCACAAATTTTTATTTAGGCATATAAAAGATTTTGAGAAGTTTTGCAGAAAGAAACTTGTATAGATTTTTAGTAAATATTTTTGTTTTTAGATTATAGGAAAATACACTGTTGTAACCATTTTTGAACCTATACTTCAGTGATATTAAAGACATTCATAATGTTGTGAAACTATCATTACCATCCAACTATAGAACCATTTTCATCTAGCAAAACTGAAACTCTATATCCATTAAACAGTAACACACCCATTCTCCCTTCCCCCAACTTTTGGCAGATAATGTCATTTGAATTTTTTAATCTGATATTTTCAAACTTCTTTTTACAGTAAATAAGAACTTTTTTTCCCTCTTAACATTTACTTATATTTCTTAGAACTTCCAGCATTCAGAGAAATGCAGGATTAGTTTTCAGTTAGTGTAGAGCATATGAGTATTTTGTCTCAAAAGTTGCATGAATCGAAAGAGAAAAAGGCATCTAGCATCTAGAGTGGCTATTTGAGTAAGACATAAATCTGAATATTTAAAAAATATAGAGGGAGAGTGACAAGGTGATTTGAGAAGATATTTAAGTATACTGAAACCGACTATGACCTAGGAAATAGAAAATCTGGTTTCCTTTTCTGCTTTGTCACTAGAACTAGCTAGTCTCTCAGGGCCCCTTTTCCTCATCTGTTTCCTTTCTATGAACTCAATGAATTGTGAGATTCCTTCCAATCTTAAAAGGTAAATGATTGACAGTCTCCCGATTGGTGCAGGGGGTTAAGTCACAGCACTATGAAGCTATCTACAGCAGTGTAGCATGAGTTCAATCCCCAGTCAGGGAGCTGACCCACATGGTGCAGCATACCTCTCCTGTCTCCCAGCTGCTCCCCTCAGCAGTGTATTTTCATAGATCTGCCTGTCCTGCTCTCCACTCTGTCTTCTGGTAAATTCTCTCACTCCCATACCTCTGACCTACACCCCAGCTCTTGTATGCATAAATAAATAGATCTTTATTTTAAAAAAAGGTCAGTGATTGAAGAATATTGTGCAGACCATGGAATTTAAATTAGTACTGAGGATTTGATAATACAGAGAAGTGGGAGGGAGAGAATCTGGGAATTGATACCTACACAAAAGGCAAGCACTTACTTCAAGGGGAACATGGTAGAAGCCTCAAACAATGGCAAAGACAAGACAAAATATCAACATGTAAATATTCTCCTTTGTCACACCTGAATTCTGGATTTATTGGAGTAGCAGGATGCTAGAGAGAAGGGAAAATACTGTATATAACAGGTGTCAAAATACTATCTGTGCTAGAACTACTCAAATGAAATAATATAGTACCTAGTTGGTATTCAGTAAATATTTCCTTTCCCACGGTTTCAGGGCCTTAACCAATAAAATTGTGCCGTCATATTTCCACTAATGGTAGGTAGATGGCAGAGAATAAGAATTGTCATCTTCCTGAAATTTGTGAAAATATGAATATATAAATACATTAATATATTATGACTATGTGAAACTACTATTCTCGCCCTTCTCCAATGTCTTCTCTATTGCTTTGCTTTTTGCCGGTTCCTTTTCTATCAATATCTTCAGTGCTTGGTTGGCAGAAACAATTGTACCGAACTGTTGTTCTTAATTAACTGAGTCATGAGATCTAAAACTCCTCCTCAAAACAAAGGTTTCCCTAGATACAAACCCAGTGTCCCAGAGAGAGTGCTTTGGTTTCATTCAAATCTGCTGTTTAGTTGATAGTATGTCTAGGAAGTTAGACTGGTCGATTGCACATTAAAATCTGGTTAAAGCAGATAGTTTGTATCCTATGTGCAAGTTTTAAAAGTTTGTGGTTAGGTTTTAAAGTGATGCAGAACCGTGATTTAATTTCAAAACCAGCGTGCTTTCTAAGTTTATAGGATTTGGAACTTGAAAAATAACTTGTAAGATTTCTCAAGAATGTATATTACTTAGTCTTCTTGTGGAATTTTAACTTGATCAGAGTTCCCCAAACTTATTTTAAAGTAAATGTGCAGTATAAAATACTTAAAGAATGAGCACTATATAGTTTAATATTATGTGACTTACTAAATTGATTATGGCTATAGTAATGTTAATAGTAAATACTTAATTAGGCACTTACTATATATGCCAGGAACTAAAATCTGTATAAATTTGAGCTACATTATTTGATTCTAAAATGTGCTTACATGAACCCAGTGTTTTCTTTGTTTACTCACTGATGAGGGGGGAAAAATCAATCTACATAGAAACCAAGTAGGTTTGATAAGTTACTATAGTTCAGCGCCTTATTTATGTTCAGTGCTTGAAAAATAATTTATCGATAGTTGAGGGGTTAATATAATTAAAAAAAACATTAAATGCTGCTTTGGAATGTAGTCCTCCACCTTCATTTTAAAATGAGCTAAATGTTCTGGAAATGCACATTTCCAGGTGAAATGAGATGTTGTGAACATTTAATTGGGAACTTAAGCCAAGTAGGTCTCTACCTCCCCCCTTACCTATGTTTACAGTAGGTATTTCTGCAATCCAAAAAACCCACTGAGTTTTTAACTATAAAGAATTAATATTTTGTATATATTAGAATCAGGTTAAGTGATAAAAAGACTGTAAAAAAAGGTCCCATGGTTTCAATCCATTTTTGATAAATTTCAGTGTACCTTAGTTTATGACTCCATTATATATATATTTGTAAAGTCATAGACAAGAATTCAGATGTGTTTTCTTAAAGGTTAAAATCTGTTTTCATGGATGTCTTATATAACTTCTTCGCAAATAGGACTGCTTTTCCATTCCAGTAAGGAATAGGAATGCGTTTTTGGCTTCTACATTTCTATTTTGAAATTGGTTCCCTGCTCCTCCCCCCCCCCCCCCCCCCAGAAATTAGTTTCATTATTTCATCATGACTAGGCTCAGGGAAATTTATTTATGCTGTTCTTTCTTAAACATATATAAGGTAGAGTGAGTATGGATTAGGGTGGGGAGTGTGGGGCGCCTAGCATCCCAAACAGAAGGAACAGCCTGTGTAAAGATCTTGAGGGCAAGTATGAATGTGATAGTTTTGAGGAACTGAAAGAAGATCCTGTGGTTGGCACATAGCGAGGGCAAGAGTTCACTGGTGATGATGGAGTATCATAAGGCAGGCCATGGAGACCATGGTAAGGAATTTGCTGGCTCACCTACCTCACTGTTGGGAAACAGCAGGTATTGTATTGTATTGTCGGTGAGCCTGGTCAAATCTCAGCTTACCCACACACTAAAGTCTCTATACTCAGTGCCACAGCTCTATAGTAGGGGTTGTAATATCTGCTTCAGTGATGGGCCTAGGTAAAGTAATTAAGTGCTGTACCTGAAATACAGTAATCCCCACAATAAACTGTTAGCATTTTTACTTCCTTATTCACTCAGTATACCCTACTCTGGAATCTTAGACTCTCTCTTATTTTTAAAAATCATTCAGCAAGTATTTACTGAGCATGTACAGTTTTATATCCTAGCTACCCTTCTCCTCCATAATTATGTTTGTCTCTTTCATACTTTCAAAGTTATGAAATCCTCAGTGGACTTTATATTAAGCCTTTGTAAGCTGGGCGCCAAGCATAACATTTGTTTTAGAAAATGTTTGAATAAATAAACGACTAAGGTTTATGTAATACATACGATTACCATATTTTAACACTGTAATTGTTTGAGTGCTTTGTTTCAAATCGTTCCTATGTAGAAAAATGAACACATTTCTCCTTCATCCCAGGTTTCTTTTATATGCAGTAAACAAAAATTGTAAATATGATATTTATAAATCCATAACTTTAGAAAAAAGAAAATGTTTATCCTTTTTCAAATTCATTAACTTAAAATAATTCAGTCCGCTTATATCTCTCTTTTAGCTCAAGTAATTATTTTAATACAATATTATTTTTAAAAAAGCACTCTAATACAAGTGCAAACAAACATCTATAATATCATACAAATTTTTAGCAAGTTGAGTGCTTGCCTTCTTAAAAGATTTTTGTTTTGAGGTAATTATAGATTCACAAGCAATTGTAAGAATTAGTACAGAGAAATCCCTTATACCCTTCACCTGGTTTCCCTATTGGTAACATCTTACATAACTGCAGTTTAATATCACAACAAGAAATTGACACTGATAAAATACACAAACTTTATTCAGGTTCTCCAGTTTCACATGTACATATTTGTGTATGTGTATATATTTAGTTCTGTAGTTTTATTACGTGGCATATTCGTGTGGCCATTATCACAGTAAAACACAGAATAGTTCCATCATAAGGATCCCATGTGCTTCCCTTTTCTAGACACGGCAGCCCTCTCTTCCTAACCGCCCCCCTTCCGTCCTAACACCTGGCCTCCACTAATGTGTTCCCCATAATAATAAATCTGTCATTTCAAGAATAAAATGACATTGTAGAGTATGTAACCTTTTGGATTGGCTTTTTTTTTCCAAAGCAATATAAGTCTCTTGAGATAAGTTGAGAGCTTTAAAAAATAATTTACAGAGAAAGTCTCACACCTTTCCTATGAACACTTGCTTATCCTTTAGCAAGAAAGGCAGAAATGAGAACTACCAGGACAAAGATGCTTCACTTAAATGTGAATTGAATACTTGAATATTCCTCATTTTTATTCTTAAGGTACTCTTTGAGGGGAAGTTGGAAATTCCTTTTCTGATTAACATATTGAGCCCTTGGTTGGAAAGCCATCAATGTTTGTTTTAAAGGGAATGGTCCCTCTCCGTAATTGGCTGTTTTATTTCCAGAAACCATCCCAATCCATTCATCTTCCATTTTCCCTCTTTCCTTTCTCTAATTTTTTCCATGCTGACCAGCTGTACACAAATGGTATGAATTAAGTTCTAGATGAGATTTCTTCAAAATTATGAAATAATCTAACAAATAGAAATGGCAGCTTGACTGAAAACATTTTTTAACTTGAAATTATATGCTTGGAAATTTTCTTGTTTCCGTTGGTCTTGCAGGAAACGATCATGGTAGTTCTCCCTCACTGATGGTCTTGTTTTGCTCAAAAGTAATTATAAATTACACAATTATAAAATACACAATTCATTTGGCTGATCTAAATGGTATCCCTTGGGGATTTTATTACCTAATAGGAGTTCCACCTCATCAAGTCATTCAGAATCTTGATTGACCATTTTTTGACAATTTATGTGCCTATTTATTTTAATTTTGTTTTTGTGTACATGAAGCATATCATAATTTTATGCAGTAATTAAGAGCCTTGTTTTTAACCCACTTTGACATGTTAAAAATCCCATTACCTCACATAACAAGGTTCTTCTGGGTATTTTATAGATTGACTTAGCTTGGCTTCAAAGAAGTTTAAAGGTCTTTCATTAATAAATATTTAAAGGAAACTAGTTCATATTTATTGAGAGGAGCTATAATTGACATTGACATTATTGGCATTATTTATCTGAATAAACCTGAGAAGATACTTACTGTAATACAGGAATAATAACTACTCAACACATGTGCATCTAAATGTTTATCTAGGTGGTTGCTTTCAAGATTTATTTCTTCAAAAGAGAATATGGAATGTAGTGTTTTCTCCCATTGGTGTTAACAGTCTTAGTATTTGACTACTTTGGCAGATTCATACTTCTAGCCTAGGATCAAGGTTCTCTTACATAAGCCTAGGAACAAGTCCAGTCTTACTTGTCTGTTGATCTTTCATGTCAGAATACATGTTAACGTGTGTATGCAATGGAAGAGGAAAGCTCAGAATTAATTGTACTATTCAAAATGCCTTACTAAACGATAGCATTTATATAAATTATGGCATGTTGTTGGCAGTGAAGATCTAGAACCTGACAAACACTGAGGTGTTTTTACATGTTAGAACCATCCACACATCAGTATCACTGCCAAACAAATGATTATTATCTATTCTCATTTTATTATACATTAATAGATAAGATGCCCAGAACACTTAACACTGAATTTTAGCACTGACTTTTCCAGTCTCCCTTTCCACTTGCATCTTGAAAATGAAGAAACAAGTATTAGTCAACAAATTATGTTTAAAGTATGCTCCAGGCTTTGGAAATGTTTCAATGTGTTAGTTTTACCCAGCGATTTAATTTCGTGGGTTTATTGCTGTTATTTTTAATTTTGGACATAAATTTCTTTCCAAAGTAGTATTTTACTGTTACTGTCAGTTTTAGATAGTTTTAACTATGATGTGATAAATTCTTAGAATTGTGTATTTATAGACTCACTCTTGAAGTTGTCCCAGTCTCCTTCCCCACCAAGAGGAATGATTAGGTTCCCTCTAAGTATATTTTAAAACCTTATCCTGCTTTTTGTTCTCCCTTCATAAACCAAAACCACTTCTAAACTCTGCCATGAGTTACAAACACATGTTTCTGGGGCCAGGTGGATTTCCTGAGTGTAGGAAACAGGTCAGTATGAGTAAGTAGAGATTAGTAGGTTCTGTCTCAGACTGAGAAGTTTTATGCCCACCTGAGTACATTTAAAAAAATATTTTTTTACTCAGGTCAAACATACCTTAGAGGCCAAAAGTTTCCAATATTCTGAACATCTAGACAGAATATAAATTCATAAACCATTGATTTTGATGTATAAAAGTGAAATATCAGGCCTCCACTGGTGGCGCAGCGGTTGAGCACTGGGTTGTGAGGCTGCCCGCAGCCTCTGCAGTGCCAGGTCGATCCCCGGCCACCGGCCAAGGTCCCACAAAAAAAAAAAAAAAAAAAAAATCACTTTATTGGGGATAATGATATGTATCAGTTTTAAAACAAGAAATTCTGAGAAATTTGCAGCATGAACCCAGCTAATGTTATGCATTTATGGAATGAGAGGTGTGTGTTCCTTTGATTTGTTTATAGATTCTGTTGACATGTTTTCATGTAAAATCATATAGGTCTATATCTTATGTCATTTAATGATTGCATATTTCCAAGGTAAGGATGTATTATCATTTATTTTTCTACTTCTATAGTAAAAAAAAATTAAGGAAAATCTAACATGCTTTGGTGACACCTTTATAGCTTCTAAGGATTAAGTCTTCTTTTTATCTGTTATTTTTAAATATATAACTTGAATGAAAGCTTAATAGAAATAAATTCTAAAAGATGATTCCAAGAAATAGGTTCATATCATTTATATAACTCTTTGAAAGTTTCAATTTAATTATATTTATTTCTGGTTAAACAAGTACATGTTTCTGAACCATTACAAAGGAAGGGGCATGCTTTCTTGGGTAATTTTTTTTTTCCCACTGTTATTGAATAAAGGTTTTTTTTTTTTTAGATTTTTTAAAAAATATTTTATATAATTCTTACATCATTTTTCATTTTTGCAATGTATGCATTTTCATGTTGGTTATATTCCCCATACAATTCCCACCCCCCCTTATTCTGACCCTAATCCCTCTTCTCCCCCCCCCCACTGAAGGACCCTTGTACAGTAGTTTGAAGTCATTAAGAGATTCCAGATATGTTCATAGCACAAGAAATATCAATATTCACACTTAAAAGAGACATCTATGAAAAGTGATATATCTGTGAAAACTTAAGATTTACGTTGTATTATATAGATGTAAGTTTCCATGCTTACCAATCGTTGATTACTTACTTGTTATAGAAAATAAGTAAGATGGTACTTTCTTACAAGTTAGTTATTCTTGCACACTACACCTTGAATTTTGTTCAAATGGAGCTTAGAGAGTTTCTGAATCATTCTCTATAGCAATGTGATTTCATCAGATTGCTTTCTATATTAAACTCTTTGTCTAATTTTGTTAGAAATTCTAGTTAGGAAAGGCAGCAAGAAATTATTACTGGACATATTGAAAGGACTTTTCACCTGCAATATAGATTTCTTTTTCTTTAAAAAAAAATAACTTTATTGAGATATAATGTAAGTACAATTAAAATATATTTACTAACATCAAGTCCAAATCTCGTCCTCCTAGTGTGAAATCCAGCTGCATGCCATAAGACACAGAATTCTTGTGTGTAGCATGTTTCTCAGGAAGATATTTTATAACTCAAGCACAATTCCAAAGTGTTGCAGCACTAGAAGTAGCATTGGCCATGGTGTTAGTATGACCTGGTATTTTGATAGTGCAGCAATGGGCAGCAATTTATTTATTGCAAACTTTTTCATCTTAAAGATTTTCTGGTATATTTTTATAAGCAAAATGTGTGTGTGTGTGTGTGTGTGTGTGTATGTGACTGAAGGGGAAAGTGTAAGCTTGGGTAACCTACAACCTGGCACAATTCAAGCTGGTACAGTGATATTCTAGTTCTTGATACATAAAGCAGTGAGGCCAGATTGCCTAGTCCTGGGGTTCCGCTCTGGACTGGACCCAACTTTTAGGAAAGACTTGGGTCTTAATAGAGGCCCAGGGGTGTGGAAAACCACATTTATATTTCTGTGACTTAATAGGAAAACAAATAGATATCATGCTTTTAATAAAATATCATCAAATTAATTATGAATAATGATAAAATTGAAAAACAGACACTTTGGGAAATGTTTTAAGAATGGAATAAACAAATGTGTAGTGACTTGGGAAAGTAGATCCAGTGGCTCTCAAAATTTTTAATTCTATCATCCACCTAGGTTTTTCACTGAGGGTGTACTTCTGTCCTGTTTCACAGAGAGGTCCTTCTCACCCTTCCAAGAAAATAAATGATCACACAATTGGAATTAAAATGACTATTATTATTGACTCCTCTATTAACCCTTATCAAATTCTTTAAAATTACGGTTTCTGGTTAATTTGTTTAAGTTTGAGTTATTTTATAGTATAAAAAGTTTAATATAATTCATTGTTTTATCTTTATTTTTTCTACAGTAAATTACCAATTAAATTTTTTCCAGTTTAATGATGAGATCTGCAGTCACCATTTTTACTAGTTTTGAATAGCAAACATATATATGCTATAGTAATAATAATAGTTTGCAGATATCTAATTCTTGAACATTGTTGTAGTTAAATTTAAAAGCATGATAAATTTTGGTTTTCCTTTGTTCATGTATTATGACAAATATATCTGCCTCCTCACATATACTAAATAATAGCAAATTAAATAACATACCAAATTCCCATTCTTTAAAAAAAAGTCTTTACAAAATTTAAGTAAATAAAAATGAGGAACTGGCATTACTGGTATTTTAGAATGTGATTGAAATGAAAAACCTGAGTCTTTTTTTACATCAAATATTTCAAGATTGAATTAAAAGAATCACTGTTTTTTCCAGATAAATTTGCGCCTCATCTTGGTAAGCGGCAAAACGAAAGAGTTCCTGTTTTCTCCTAATGATTCTGCGTCAGACATTGCAAAGCATGTATATGACAATTGGCCAATGGGTGAGTGTTGTTTTTTTTCTTGAGACTGAGTAATGTTAATTCTTTATGCCCGATCTTGTTCTGCCAACATTTTGAAAAAGTTATAAATACATAAAATACTAAAGACAAATATTTGAAGGTATAAGGCTTAAAGATAAAGGGATCACCCTGTCAGGTCTTTAGAATTTGCAATTCAGCTCCCACCTGCAGAATGGTGCTGAGCCAGTGTGCAAAGATCCAGTTTTGTCTTTAAATGTAAATGAATATTATTTTTTAAAAGAAAAACACAAAGCTAAAACACACACTTTCACATCAATACACCTATTTTTACCAAAACACAAAATGAAAAGTTATCTTTAACAAGTTATGCATTCTCTTTGTCTATTCTAAACATTACCTGTTTAAAATTGGGTTTCACAGCTAATTTCTAATTCATGAGTTCAGTGAAATACCACAGGATCAAGAAGGTATACAGTCCATTTATGCTTTGCATTTTCAAGCCAATGTCTATGGCAAACTGACTCCTTTGGTGGATGAATGTGATAGTCCTTCGTTTAGTTCTTTGCTGTTTAGTAAGACTTTGTCTTGCCTCCCAAGGGGGAGTCTTTATGTTTTCCTTTGAACTTTTCCCAAATCATCTTAACCCTTTTTATGGCATAGTGATTTGACCATTTTAGCTGATTTCACTTATGCTAACTTAAAGCAATTTGGACTATTAAAGGATAAGACTTGCTTCAACAAAAAACACAGTATATACAAAATATATCAATTAGAACATTGTTTCTCAGCTTTAGATTAATATATAGAGACCTTTTAGGGAAAGAAAATTCTTGTAGATTCTTTAGTATTCACTTAAATTACTTTTACTAAAATATGTATTTTTAAAAATAGAGAAAACCCAATTAAAATTCTTTATCTTTATTAGCTGGTATGAGACTAAAACAGATCTACAAAGAAAATACAAATATAACTCCAAAGAAAATACAAATATAACTCCAAAATTGGTAGTGTTCAAAATAACAATATTAACATGTCAGATGATTTTTTTTTTTTTTTTTTTTTTCCTAAAACCAGCTCATTGCTTTGACCATGAATATGGTACTGTTGAGTTTGGCATGCTTGTGCTTCTGCTTGCTGTATGAGCACCAGCTATCTACAGATTCACCACAAAACTTTCATTCATACAGTGTACCAGATTGTCATTTGAGCCTTCTCTTAGCAAGAATGCATCATTTATGTATTAAGTCAACTTTTGTTCTTTTCTTATTATCCTCTTGATAATTAAAGTGCTACTTTGAGACCAGTATAATCATAAACCTAAATGCAAGTGTGAGCACTAAAATACCAATGCTGGCACTTGGTTATAAAGTTGCTGTTTGATTAATCTAATGAAGGTACAATTTAAAAATTCTTGAAGAGGACTGTCAGACCCTCTGAAGATGTCTCTGTTGTGTTCATAGACCTCAGTTTAAGATACACTGATTTATGGAAATGCTTTTAATAACTGGATCTTTTTCCCCACTGATAACCTTAGGGACAGGTCGCTGCTAATTCTTAAAACAGGGGTGGATTGAAGCTAAAGGTTGCAGGTATGAAGGAATTTCAGAAAAAGTGAAATAGACGGCTATGAATTTCTTCATAGCCAACCAGGAGAGGTAACCATCAGTATGAAAAGCATTCTTGAATAGCTGTCTGATAGTAGTATTCTAACAAGTGTGATTTAAGGGTTTATTTTTATGACTTGGGGAAGGAGGTTTTTGAAATCTATGGATATTGTAGAAAAGATACACAAGATTAAAAAGAGTAATCTCAAAAATTTGTTTTATTTGGGCAATATTATAACTTGGGGTGGGAAAAATGTTTAACTTCATAATTGTTTGACTTAGATATTAAAGTTTACTTATTAAACTTTGATTCCTTTAAATATTCAGACTAATGATAAATAAAGGTGAGATTCAAGGGTGGGTCTTTGCCATAAATATTTCCCAGATGAATGAGCTAGTATTGAAAATTGTTTTTCAAACAAAGATTTATGAACCCAATCTTTGCCCACTTTGTCAGTTCTCAGCAATTTTAGACACTATCTGCAGGGAATAAAAATAGTTGAATTTTTATTTGATATAAAAATATTTGAATTAAACATCTAGGTTCTATATTATATCACATAAAATAGTAGAAGTCAGTGAATATAAATATCTGCTGGTACATATCATAAAGATATAATAAATATTTACATCAGTAGGAATTAGTTTTTCTTAGTATACATTTATGTATCTTAATGAAGTATTGTTAATAGGTGGAATAGTAAGGTACATAGCTATTATCAGGCAGTGGTCTAAAAAATAATCCACTAAATGTATGTTATTAGCTGAAATTCCAAAAGCATTGTTTTTCTATAGGTCTTTCTAAATTTCAGAGGCTCTGAGAGGGAAAATGAGAGAGCATAGTAAACCAGTGAACTACATGGAAAGCGTCTCACTCTGTAAAAGATAATGAAATATGTCACTTCAAGTTTGTGCATCTTAAAAAATATACTTTAAAGTTTTCAAAATAATTTTTCCTGTGAATTAGACAATTACTTTGATTTGATAGCTATAGAATATTCCCATCTTGACCAAAAGTATTATGTTAACTAATAATTCGTTTAATGTTGTATTATTTTTTATTGAGATAATATTGGTTTACAACATTCTATATGATTCAGAGGCTTATTTGATCTTTAGATGAATCAGGTTTATTTGATCTTCATTCTAGAAGAGAGATCTGAGAGTCAGAAGGCAACAAAGACATGCCAGGCAGGGGGCAGGAGATAAGGCCTGAGGGGGCAGAAATGAGTCACTGAGAAGGCACTGTTATCAAATTCATATTCATTATTTTAAACATTTTTTGAAAAGTCAAAGAAAATTACCTGCCTCTTCTCTCTTCTATCACTTTCTCTTGAAGATATTTCAAACCAGTTTTTATGTTGACAGTTTTCTTCATCTTATGAAAGGAGTTTCTATAGGAAACAAACACAATTCTTGAGAAAGATGATATGGAATTCTCAAAGCTTTATCAAAAATCAGAGCTTAAATTACTTAATCTACAAGCTATGAAAATTAGTATCCTCATACTCTGTCATAACAGTAGAGTCCTTTAAAACATTATTTTAAGTCTAGTATTCCCTGTTTTACTATAACCTAAGTTGTACACTATCGGGAAATGTTCTGTTACCCATCCTATGCGCCAGTTTGTCTTTTGATTTTTCTGTATACTTTTCTAGCTTTCATATTAATAATATTGTCTTCTAATATATTTTTTAGTTTCTTCTTCTGAGTATTTTTGGGTAAAGTGAACCTGCATTGTATCACTAATATTTACCAATTGGCCTCAAAAAGAAAATAAAGTGATAAATTAACATTATCCAAGAGTAAATATTTGATTTTGTTACTTTCTCTTTTTTGTTTTTATTTGCCAGTTTTATTGTGATCTAACTTTTTTGCTGTATTCTGTGTCAACATATTCTTTTAAAAATCTGTTAAACCTATTGTTTCTAATTGCCTATTTATCATTTTAACAGGTACAAATACTGGAAGATTATAATATTGTCTGTTAATTACTGGCAACTGATATTAATTTTCAGATGATATGTCTTCACTACAGTTGGGCTTTTTTCAAATTATTTGTTCTGATTTTTAAACTTCAGCACTATATTTGCTACATTTCTGAGTATTCTTTAAGAAGCAGCAGCTAGTCTTTCTGCAGCTCTTAAATTTTAAAATGAAGAATTACCAAGAACCAAGACTGCAATGATTGCATGAATAGCGATTATTTCAATTATTAGGAAGCTCCAAGTGTCTTCTTTGATGCATTTTATCTAATTAATGTGTATCTGAAATTGTAGAACAATGCAATAATACCATAATATCTAACAAATTCACTGGCTGTTTTCAGACTGGGAAGAAGAGCAAGTCAGCAGTCCAAATATTCTACGACTTATTTATCAAGGACGATTTCTACATGGAAATGTCACATTAGGAGGTAATAGTCACCTTTGTAATGGTATTTAATGTCTGTATCATGGCAGCCTTATACATTTGTTTGTTTAAATATTAATATTTGATTTTTAAAAAAATTTTAAAGTCTGAATTCTGCTAATTTTTTGAGTATTCTTCTTTACATTTTGTGTTAAGTTTAATTTTAGCACTTTGATGAGTGTTTTCTACCATGTGGACTAAGCTTTCCATGATAGGTGGGAGTCCATACCCGTTCTCTTATAAATGTAGTTATATTTTACTTTTGGGTAACATAATTTGATATAATAACCAGGCACATAAAAAAAAAGTTTTTGATTATTGGTTTTCATTTTTAACAATGAAGGGATGTTTTCAGTTGGACTGATGTAGTTGCCAATCGTGCAAGAATAAATTAGATTAGAGATAAGAGAAACAGTGTAGTAGTGATTGAAAGGACAGATTTTAGAACCAGGTTGTATCATAGTTCCCCACTATACTTAGTGGCTGTGTAATCTTGTGCAAGTTACTTTAGTGCTTTATGTCCAGTTTTTTGATCAATAAAATGGAGTAACAATAGTGTCTACCCATAAGATGGGAGAGGTTAAATTAGTTTATATATTCAGAGCACTTAGAACTGTGTGACATTAGAAACAATTTGTTAACTATCATGCTCTTTATATGTGATTGAAGAAATACAGCTCAATAGTGCCCTCTTATGGGTACATTTTCTACAATCAGCAGGGTTTGTTTGCTTTTAGTACATGTATTTCAAATATATTCTGATAATTAGAAATTTGTAGTTATATGAAGTGACCTATTTTAATATATCTTTGCTTAAATATAGCCTGACATATTTTTCTATGTAAATCTAATGATGAAACATTTAATCTGTTTTTCCTTAAAGGTAGAATATTTTAATTCATTTATTCAGCATATATTCATTTCTTATGTGCCAACACTGTCCTGAACAATTAGAGATGCAAGGTTGAACATGGTGGAATCTCTTCCTTCAAGGTGCTCTACTATTATGTAGTAGATAAACTCTGCTGTAAAATACTATATAATAAGGACTGGAGTAAATGAGTGCAAATGATTATTGAATATAATGTCACACACAAAACCAAGTTTGCTGCCAGTGTTATAACTGGTCTAAAAAGTACTGCTACTAAGAGATAATCTGCCATTTCAAATCAATGATTGTTTGCCTTTTATAACTCTTTGTATGTTTAGATGTATCAACTCAATGTAAGAATTAATTGTTAGCTCCCTGATTGAATTATACATTCTTTAAGGATGGTATCATGTTTTAGTCTTTTTCTGATTGCCTCACATATCCGTGTGTAATGTTGATCAGAAATGTTGATTGAATCTAAGCTATTGGTGATGTGAATGAATGTTGAGATCTCTTTCCCTTTGAGTATTGATCTACTTGAGCCTTTTGCCACCACCTTAATTGTTTAATTATCTTTCTTTTGTGGCCCCAAAGTTCCATCTTCATATTAAAGATGACAGGATTTATGTTAGCATCAAACTATTAATTCATTACCTTTAAGGTATAGTTTGACTTCTTATTGCCATTCCGTAGAGTCTTCTAATTCCATCTGTCAATCTTTTAAAAAATAAACAATCTCTGGCCTTAGGAGCATAAATCTATACCTTTCAAATTCATCAGTATAGCCGGGTGTTTGGTAAAGTTCGAATAATAACATTCAGCTATTTGGGTTTTTTTTAATTGCATTTTTTCTTTTTAGTCTCCTATGTTCTTGAATATTGAATATGGTTAACAGCAGAGATAGCACACAGAGTGATAGCAACTATCTTCAAATGTTTGAATGGCAGGTGTGGAGAAGGCTTAGGCTTCTCTGCATGGCTTGAAACTTGCTCTGTTGTAATCCTATGAATTCCACTTAGGACCAACAGCAGGAAATCAAATGTAGACAAATTCCCATCCAAAAAAAGAAAAAAAAAATTAACTTGTCAAGCTGCCTAAAGAAAGAATGCCCCACAGTGGGAAAGAGTGAGATCCTTGTTATTGGTGATGTTCAAACATTGGGTGAATACAAAGTAGTGGGGATACAGCCACGTGAAGGGATCAGTCATTATGTGAATGATTCTCTGCTATTCTAAAGATTTTGTGGTAAAATAAGTTTCAGGTTTTAAAATTGTTTTTACCAAGTTTCTTAAAACACAACCTGAATTCCTTTTTGAGATATAATCTTTTAATTACACAGAATTTCAATCTGTTAAAAGTGTGATAACAGCTTTAGTAATTAGAGGGTGAAGAAATCAGCTCCAAGTCTGATGTTCAGTACAATCCACATCTGTGTTCCGAGATGTTCTAAGTGACTATAAGATTCACCTAGGACACTTACTTTAAAATACTTATTTCTTTGAAATGGTAATCAAAAACCTCCCCAAAAACAAAAGCCCAGGACCTGATGGATTTACAAATGAATTCTACCAAACATTCAGAGACGAATTAGTGCCTATCCTTCACAAACTCTTCCAAAAAATTGAGAAGGAAGGGACAATACCAAACACGTTCTATGAAGCCAACATTACACTAATACCAAAACCGAACAAGGACAACACAAAAAAGGAAAACTACAGGCCAATCTCCCTAATGAACACTGATGCAAAAATCCTCAATAAAATTTTAGCTATCAGAATCCAACAATGTATCCATAAGATAATTCACCACGACCAAGTTGGATTCATTCCAGGGGCACAAGGATGGTTTAACATCCGAAAATCAATCAACGTTATCCAACACATCAACAAAAAGAAATATAAAAACCATATGATAATATCAATAGATGCTGAGAAAGCTTTCAACAAAGTGCAACACCCATTCATGATAAAAGCCCTTGAAGTTCTTGGGATACAAGGAACATACCTCAACATCATAAAGGCCATCTATGACAAGCCAACAGCCAGTATCATTCTCAATGGTGAAAAGCTGAAAGCAATTCCATTAAGATCTGGAACAAGACAAGGATGTCCACTCTCACCATTGCTTTTCAATATAATACTGGAAGTCCTAGCCAGGGCAATAAGACAAGAGAAAGACATCCAAGGAATCCAAATAGGAAAAGAAGAAGTCAAACTATCACTATTTGCAGACGATATGATATTATACATAGAGAACCCCAAAAACTCCACAGAAAAGCTAATTCAACTCATCAATCAGTTCAGTAAAGTGGCAGGATACAAAATCAACACGCAAAAGTCAGTAGCCTTCCTATACACAAACAATAAATCTGAAGAAGAAGAAATCAAAAAGACCATCCCTTTTGTTATTGAAACAAAAAAAATCAAATATTTGGGAATAAATCTAACAAAAGAGGTAAAGGACCTATACAAAGAAAACTATAAAACACTGTTAAAAGAAATAGAAGAAGACACAAAGAAATGGAGAGACATCCCCTGCTCATGGATTGGAAGAATAAACATTATTAAAATGGCCATCCTTCCAAAAGCAATATACAGATTCAATGCTATTCCAATCAAAATTTCAATGTCATTCTTCAAAGAAATAGAACAATTATTGATGAAATTCATATGGAATCACAAAAAACCCCGAATAGCCAAAGCTCTCCTGAAAAAAAAAGAAGGGAATGGAGGCATCACACTCCCAGACTTCAAACTATACTACAAAGCCATAATCATCAAAACTGCATGGTATTGGAACAAGAACAGACATACAGACCAATGGAATCGAATAGAAAATCCAGAAATAAACCCACAGATTTATGGTCAACTAATCTTTGACAAAGGAGCAAAGACTATGCATTGGAGCAAAGAAAGTTTGTTCAATAAATGGTGCTGGGAAAACTGGGTCGCTACATGCAAAAGAATGAAGCTTGACCACCACCTCACACCATATACAAAAATCAACTCAAAATGGATTAAAGAACTAGACATAAGACCTGAAACCATAAAATATATAGAAGGAAATATAGGCAAAACACTACGTGATTTGCACATCAAAGACATCTTTACAGACACATCACCCAAAGCAGTGATAGTGAAGGCAAAGATAAACAGCTGGGACTATATCAAATTAAAGAGCTTTTGCACAGCAAAGGAGACAATAACAAAAACAAAGAGAAACCCCACCAACTGGGAGAACATTTTTGCACCCAACACTAATGATAAAGGACTGATCACAAAAATCTGCAAAGAGCTGATGAGACTCAACAACAACAAAGAAAATAATCCAGTCAAAAAATGGGCAGAAGAGCTTAAAAGAAACTTCTCTGAAGAGGAAATGCAAATGGCCAACAGGCATATGAAAAAATGTTCAACATCACTTGTCATCAGGGAAATGCAAATCAAAACTACCATGAGATTCCATCTTACACCAGTGAGAATGGCACATATTAAAAAAACTAGCAACAACAAATGTTGGCGAGGGTGTGGAGAAAAAGGAACTCTTCTGCACTGTTGGTGGGAGTGCAAACTGGTCCAACCACTGTGGAAAGCTGTGTGGAGATTTCTGGACCTACTAAACATAGAGCTTCCATATGACCCAGCAATTCCACTCCTAGGTATTTACCCAAAGGACACAGAAACATCAATTCCAAAGAACACCTGCACCCCTATGTTTATAGCAGCACTGTTTACAATAGCTAAGCTTTGGAAACAACCCAAATGCCCAAAAATAGATGACTGGATCAAGAAGATGTGGTACATATATACCATGGAATATTACTCAGCATTCAAAAAAGATAAACACATACAATTTGCTGCAACATGGATGGCGCTGGAAGGGATCATGCTCAGCGAAATAAGCCAAAAAGAAAAAGAAAAATACCGGATGGTCTCACTCATAGCAGGAATCTAGAAAACTTAAATAATGGACCAGGAAAATGAATAACTATAAGAAAGTGAAAATCAAAATCAACAAAAAACTATGAACCAGAGACACTTTTAGGGGGGCGGGGGCGGGAGGGGAGGGATTGGGGTCAGAATGGGGGGCTGCAATTGTATGGGGAATATAACAATAAAATTTATAAAAAAAAAAATACTTATTTCTATGCATACGCTCTCTTCCATCACCTTGTTGATGATGAAATTGAAAGTCCAGGTGACTTATGTAAAGATTGAAAAACTGTTTTGTATATTGTACATACAGTGTGATAGTAGAAAGCAGAAGCATCCACAGTGAATGTAGATTCTTGTATCCCTCTTCCTTCATTTCTTTGATACTGTTAGTATCTATCTACTATTGCTAGTTAAAATTTAAAAGAAGAAAAATAATAGACCCCATTAATCAAAGGGCTTCAAATGGTAAGCTGCTCAGTACCTTTTCCAAGTCTATGTAACATTTCTCTAAATTTGCATTTCAGTTAAGATACCTATTTTCTGAGATATTATTTTCCTCATATCTCAAAACAATGGTTAAATGACAGTCATCTTAATGATTACTGAATAAAGCTTTCTTTGTGCCAAGTCCTGATCTGGGCACTTTGGATTGCTTCATTTAATTGATAACAGCCTTACCCTAGGTTACCTGAAGAATTACAATTTAGGTGTAATTCTCCATTTTCTTTCTTCACCCACTCCACTTAGGGAGTGGGTAAATAACTCTCTCAAAACTCATTTCATTAATAAGTAGTGGAGATGCGATTTTTAATCCAGTTCTGGCTTACTAGAGTTATAAAGAAGATAGTATGAGGGCGATACACAGCTCAGTGTGTGCACATTTTAGTTCAATCAGGTTATCCCAATACATGTAGTGAAGTTTTAATTTTAAAGTTTTAGTTATATTTTATTTATTTATTTGTTTGTTTTTGGAGATTTATTTATTTATTTATACAAGCACTGGGTACAGTCAGAAGCGTGGGAGGGTGAGAGGATTCACCAGAGCGGGGAGCAGAGCAGGCAGAAGGACCGAAGTACACTGCTGAGGGGAGCAGCGGGCGGCAGAAGAAGTCTGCGAGCCATGCGGGACCTTCCTCCGGTGGCTGGGGAGCACCCGGGGATCAAACTGGCGCTGCAGAGGCTGCAGGCAGCTTCGCAACCCAGCACTCAACCGCTGCGCCACTGGGGAGGCCCTTTAGTTGTATTTTAATGTTTAAACCAGGCCTAGGATATTATTACAAAAGGCTTTCCCCCTCTATTTTTTTAATCATAGTATTTATGGGCCATCATGCTTCATTCTTTAACATCAGAGGTTAAAGAACAGAACAAATAGTGACTGACCAATTTTAAATAAGATGGAAGTTCACCTTGATTACATAAAGATAATTAGAACTCTTAAATCTGTGTGTTAACATTAGACTGAGAGCAGGATTTTAAAAGCAGGTAGCAGGAGGATCCTACTTGCTAAGTAATAATCTTAAGCCTTACTATGTTTGTAATAAAAGGTAGTTTGGGATTCCTAGTTCAGAACTAGGACATCATAACTATGGAAAATTACTCTGGAATATAGATATATCAGCTGCTTCTAATTTTATACACAGAATAGCAAAGGGATTTACCGTGAAATTTGTATTTGTTTAAAAGGTTTGTGTATACATGGATGTGTACTATTATTTTATGTATGAAATATTTCAAAATAAAATATGTTTGCTTGTGAATGAGAAAAAGCTTTGAAAGACTTGATTAGAAAACTGGTTATTGATAATGCCAGAGTGATTTTTAAAGTAAGCTTTTTAAGAAAGTTATTTTCTAACTAAAGAATACAAGGTTGACAAAAGTTTAAAATTGCTTGTCACTTCTGTTTCTGTATTATAATGACCTGGAAAAAGACTAATTATAATAAAGTAAAAATCAAGATCAACAAGCAACTATAAACCAGAGACACACTATGGTGGTGGGGTGGGGGGAGAGAAAGGAGTAGGATCAAAACAAGGGGGGGAGGTGGGAATTGTATGGGAACTACCAAGATGAAAATGCATACATTGTGCAAAAATGAAAAATGATGTAAAAATATGTAAAATAAATTTAAAAAATGTAAGAATAAAAAAAAAAATAATGACCTGTTCAGTGCAGTAATTATATTAGATGGCTGACATGTAATTAGATTTAAAAACAAATCTCTTTTAATCTAAACTTTACCCTAACTTAGAAAAGCATACTTAAATATTGTTTTAATTCCTTTTCTTCTCTGAGGATTATCTCCAATATTAACCACTTATGTGTTTGCTCTTCTCTGTTTCCTTAAATAACATGTGATGAGCTAATAGCCATAGCTGGGAAGAATAATTTCCAAATTAACGGTTACTTTTTATAATAACAAGCTTATTTTATTTTGTAAGAGACACTGTATGCATTAATTTTAACATGTTGAGGATGTCATACACAAAGCAATCTATTTAAGTGGTTTAAATGGTTTCAGCTCTGCTAGTGAAATCAGAATGTAACATGTGGTCTTCTGTTTTTCACATAGCATTAAAACTTCCTTTTGGTAAAACAACAGTGATGCATTTGGTGGCCAGAGAGACATTGCCAGAGCCAAACTCTCAAGGTAAGCCATGACTATAGAGGTTTCCTCTTGAGTCACAGACACAGGCATTCAAAAATTACTCCATTTTTCTTGGATATTGTGAAGAAAGGAAGTTTTCATAGTTAATGAATAGAGCTTATTAAGTTGATAACTAGACATTTTGGAAACAGGTTAAAATTAACAAAACATTTA
Organism: Talpa europaea; assembly: GCF_964194135.1. Lineage (NCBI taxonomy): Eukaryota > Metazoa > Chordata > Mammalia > Eulipotyphla > Talpidae > Talpa > Talpa europaea. The sequence goes on from NC_140072.1 coordinate 91,349,335, forward strand.
TTATGGCTTATTTATTATAGCTTATTTAATTTAAAAATGCAAACATAAAAACTTTATTATACCTGGATGCCTCCGCTTCCCCATCCCTACCTCCAATTTAAGCATTTTTGTAAATGAGACTTTTTATTTTTTCATTTTCCCTAGGTCAGAGGAATCGAGAAAAGACTGGAGAGAGTAATTGTTGTGTAATCCTGTAAACACTGTCTGCTAGTGTGATGTGATGTAGTCTTTGTCTTTCATGCTGCTGGGACAGAAGAAACCCAACATAGCTTCAGAAACCCTTAGGAAGAGTCTGCCTGTAAATCCATGGAACTGAATTACCACATGAACATTGTCATCTTTTCTCATGAAAGTAAAAAGAACCAAGAACATTTTCCACTATGATTTTTTGGTTTCTAGTATTTTTGTTTATGGTGAGCAGTTTAAAAATATATTAGGTTTTGAATGCAGTCAATCTCCAGGGGAAAAGTTAACAAGTTATCTTTCATAACAGAAAACATTTTGCTGCCACAAAAATTTTCATCACCAGAACTAACAAATCAAGTGTTCCAAATACAGTTTGCACTATCAAAGATTGACATTATTTTCTTCATCAGCAGAATTTGTAACATAGTTTATGGTACCTAGAAATACTCATGTACAATTCCATACTGGAAGACACTCAGCAATCAAAGAAGTTAATTCCTGGGCCAACTTCAGAGGAAAAAAATGGAACAGAAATTAAAATGTTGGGTGAATTCTACCAAAGTCAGCTTGTTGGCTGCACTGGCACAGAATACTAAACTGAGTGTGACTATTTTCACTGCAACAAATGAAAAAAACAAAATGTGCCTGTTGTTTAAAGCACTCAGTAGAGGGCTGATGAAACTAATTGTTTTCCTTTAACACGTGCACTCTTTAGTCAGACAGTAACTGAGTGCTTGTTCACACAGCACAAAAAGGGGCGAGTGCGTTTCCTAGCCTTAATGTGGGAGGGGTAAATTCCAATCACTTATAGACATCATCATGCAGAAATAGTAGAAAACCTCATTTACTCATCAGTTTTATGCATTTCAATATCAGCAAATTGAATTTTTCCATAATTGTTGCTCATCTATAACTGTGTCCAGTTTCATGCTTACTCATTAAAGAGTTCAGATGAATTCTTAAAATTAAAAAATTCTCCATAATACTAATTTTGTTTATGTAGTTTGCATTTGATATTAGTGCTTGCAATTATATTAAAATAAAAGCTGGTTTTGAGGCATACATGATTAAGGATGCCATTCTTTTGTTTTGTACCAATAATTTAAAAATGATATGCTAAAAACAATTTGCACAGCACTAAAGCATGAGCTAGTTTCATCTAAACCTGTAAAAAATATAAAAGATTTTATATTTTTTCACTGGGAAGAAATTCTTCCTGGATGAAATTACAAATATGTGTAGAATATATTTAATAAAAAACTTATAAAATACCTAACTATAGAACTTAAATATAGATTGGCGTGTAGTGTATAGAACAATATTCCATATAAATAACTTTAGCCTTTATAAAAATGAAGATGCAGGCTGACATTGTGTTCTGTACTTAATAACTGTCCGTGGCCCTTACAAACATTAAGTGTAAATGGTTTCTAATGGTCAGCTTTGTTTAAAGGTGATCAGGTTATTTTATTTACTGTTAATGCTTTGATGAAAAGGCTTTTTATGCAGTAGATCTATGAAAATATTGTTCATACCGATCAGAATTAAATTTGTATAGAGCAGAGTTTTAAAATGAATGTACATAGCACTAAACATTTTCTTTCTTCAACCTGTACTTATAGATTCTTTTCTGTAAACTAAATTTAAAAGCAATGTAGTGCATTTCAGTGGTAATTTCAAAGGTCTCAATTAGGTCAATGGTTGTTTAAACACTGTCTCATCCATGTCAAAATTGTTTTCTACTTTAATTTCTTAATCTTTAAAAAATTTGTTTAATATTCTATTGTTGGTTTCAGAGTATTTCCAATATATCCTTGATATTTAACCTGGTTAATTTCTGCAGTCACAACAATGGATGGAATTATGTAGTCTTTGTTATCACTAAAATGTCATATATTCAAGAGATGTTAAATATTTATATGCTTTGTTGACTAGCTCAAATGTGAATCTGTTAAGTGTTAACTAAAAAAAGCATCTGGTAGTTACTTAATTGGGCAATTTAGCCATTTACGGCTCTATTCTTTTTTGTAAAACAAACTACTGGTAATTATTTTAAATACATATTTTAATTCTGATTACTCTCTGTTTTTCCAAAGTTAAAGACTATCAGTTAATTAAGATTGAATTTTTATGATGGTTAAAAATATTCTCTATTGGTTTTCAATGTCTATTTCTGTGTTCCAACATTATAATTTCCCTTTTGAAAGACCTCAGTTTAGAGTTTGCAAAATGGATAAACTTGTTCACTAGTAGAGAAAGAATGATGTCACTCAATAGCTAATATCGTTGTGCAAAATGAAAAAATAATAAAAAGTAGCAGTAAAATTATATTATGAAAACACCAAAAATTTAGATGCCTTAATAGTATATACATGAAAATACTCAACTGTCCCTTTTAAAATAGTTCCTTGGACTGCCTGTTGATTAAAATATTATCGATCATAACCAAGGCTACCATTGAAGATCCCTCCGCCAAAATAACAGCCACTTACCGAAAGGTGAGAGCGACATAGATCCAGTATATATATATAAAGCCTGGATTCTGGGACTATGAACCTGCCTGGCTTGGTATCTAACCTCTTTTACCTAAATTGTCCTAGACTTTGTCTTCTAGACAAGGCAAAACTTTTCTTCTTTATTAAAACCTCAGCATATCTCCTTGATCTGAATTAATTTGCTTTCTCCTCAAGATAAGTTGTATCTTATCATGAAAAACATAGTATCTAACATCATCATTCACTTTAAATGAGGTTTTCTCATAATGAACATTTATCCTTAGTTTTGTGTCATCTTGACCAATGTTATGATAATTTCTGTTAGCTGATTGTGGTAAAAAAATGTTTAATGTGAAAAGAAATTAAAACTTTCTTTATCTGTTGCAGATTATTTCCCTTCTTTTACATGACTTCCATTCACAATTTTGGTTTATTTTCCTCTGTCCCTACTGTTTTTCTCTTTATTCTTTAGTTTGTTTTATTACCACCTTTGGTAAAGTCAGGTTGTACTAGCCTTTATTCATCTGTAGTTTACCAGTAGTAAAGAGAAATGGCCAACCAAAATTTATTGTGCCTTCATACCATCCTTATTGGTCTTCAGTTTTTTTCCATTACCATTTTGTAATACCTGTTAGCCAGACTGAGAGATTGGTGGTGGGAGGAGGGTTTGAGAGAAGAGTACATAACCTGTAATGACAGATGAAACCACACTCCACACTGCTGGCCATTGAGTCGGCACAGTTTTCCTGGTCTCCACGGGTTGGTTTTCTCAGACATGGGCAGTAGGTGATGCATGTGCCTTAGCACCCTGGTGCGCCTTCTGTATACTGCATCACCATGAAGTTCTTTTATATACCCAGGGAGGGAGGTGGCTTCTGAAAGTTTATAGACAAAATTCAGAAAACTCTTAACTCTTAAATAGTAAAGTTTAACCCTGTGCTAGCATATGTAAGCATTTATTAAGTTATTTGGTGGCATTTGACAGTGATGTCAAATGTTTGTCTTTCAATATAGTTTCATATTTTGCCTTTTTTAAAAAATGACAACTTTCAAGAAATATAGACACAGTAATCAATACTTGGGAAAAAGGAGTGTCAATAACTGTGATTCACCTATTAAAAAGGAGTAAATACACACGCACACGAATTTCCTAAATGGCTCTGGAAGTGTTATGTTTTTAAAAGTTAAGCAGACAATTGAACCAACTTTAGAATGTTCAAGCATTCAAACATTCAGTATCGGATTCCTATTCAGTGTAAGAAAACTCTATAGCATTGGGATGGGGGGGAGGCACTTTGCTCTACTTAAATTAACCTTGCAGTTCCAATTAGTCCTGCTTTAGACTATCCCATTGCATAATAAAATTCATTCAGTTCTCAGCTGTCTGCCAGAAAAGATTGTTTTTCCAGCATTCTGGAGCCTAGTTCCTGCAGTCCCGCTTTGCTATCATGTTTTTTTCCTCTGGGGCATCACTTAACTGAGTTCTGGTAATTAGTGTCTACTTTCCTCCACTGTTTCTCAAAAGCATTTAAAGAAATCTAATGCTTTTAACATATCTCCATTTTGATTGGTACTGTCGTTAGTCCTCAGATTGCAGAATACCACAAGAGCTAGACATGGGTTTGGGGACTGGCTTCAAGCTGGATAACACTGAACAAGTTCATCTTTGGACTTTATTTTTTTTTTTTCATATATAGAATAAGAATAATTCCCATTTTGTGGGTTCTTAAGGATTATTTTAAGATAAATATTTAGAAAACTGATTAACTGAAAAATTTACTTGACAAATTGTCAAGCCTGTAATCAATAAACTATTAGGCATCAACATATACTCTAAATATTACAAAAGCAGCTTACAAAAAATGTCCAAGAAAATAATATGACCATGTTCAAAGACTTAACAGGTAGATGATAATAACTGGGGAGACCTTATTTTTTTAAAGAAAACCCTTGGATTAGAAGAAAAAGGACCCAATAATTCAGTGAGACATGGCTTCAGGTGAGATAACAGTTGATAGACCTTGGACAATAAGCAGAGAATAGGACCTGTTAACACAAGGACATAAATCTGTCAAAATTTGGGACTGTGTTTGTTGACTAAATTACAAAAGTAAAAGTTCAAAAGTTCTAACAAGGGCGAGAGAACAGCACCGTGAGAGAGACACATACAAGCTACTTCAAAGAGTGAAGACTCTGCATAATGAAAAACGGACAAATGAGATGGTGAGATGACACTGTATGTTTCTTAGATTCAGGCTACGGATTTGTGAAATCATCAGGAAAACACTGGGACAAAATACTGCAGTGCTGAAGTAGAACATTTTGGGGGCCTATTTGCTAAGAGAAGTACCAAAAGTGACACTTTCGGATTAATTTTGACCGAGGGGGAAAGAATAATCCTAGTGGAAATGTTAGGACTGCAGACTTGTGTGCTCTGACTTTTCTGTGATGATAAAACTAAATATGGCAGACCCTTGTGCTTGCTTCTCCATATTCTTCATTGCTAAGCTCTGTTGGTGGTGGTTTTTTAAGAGGGGAGGAGAGAGGCTCTGCCGCCCCCTAGCCCAGGGCACTTTGGGAAATGTGGCCCTGTGCCAGCCCCGCAGGTCCATGCTGATGGTGAGTGTCTTGGAAAAGTTTTCACTTTCCAAGGGGACCTTAGATGGAACTATTTTTTTATTACTCTGGACACTGTTTTGTCCAGATATGGATGATTGAAACTGCTACCACTTCCTTTTAACCCTGAGGAGAGATGCCTGAGCGCAAGGCCACAACGCTTTTAATGTCTTTCAGAGAAAGACGTGGCAGAGCTGCAGAATTTGCCCAGTGTGAAGCCGCCTTCTCTAGACTTGATGGATCTGCAATCTGATACATTCATTGGCGATTTTCCCTACATCAATTCAGAAGGATCCCAAGTGGTACATAGATAGGAGTGCTGGACATCAACATGTACTCCAAACTTTATGAAAATAGCATACAAAGAGAAAAAAATAGGACTTTGTGTTCAGATCTCTCAAAAATAAATCTGCCTATAGTCACAACTTACCCAAATAAAAAAAAGGGGGCGGGGGGCATCTATAAAGACCATTATAGCTACAAGTCAGCCTGCCAATTTCATTTTAAAAGGTGTGAGCAGAAAATGAGTGTTTGGATATAAAGATCAAAGGTGAGAATGGTACCAAACTCCACTGAGAATAATGTAACCAAATAAGACATCAGGGTTAAAAACAAAACAAAACAGACAATCATAAATCAGAGACATCCTGCAGGGGAGGAGGAGGGAGAGGGATCGGAGGGAGGGAGGGAGGCGCACAGGGGACTGAGGTGATGGTGCACGGGTGCATTGGGGAAGGAAACTCTATGCGGATGACACCTGGGGAGGGGGAACACAAACATGGTTTAAAAATGAACAATGATGTAAAAAAATATATAAAATATATAAAATAAAAATAAACAAAGTCTTGGGATGAGCTGGAGTTGGCAGAAAATTAAAAGTTCATGTTTGCTGTATTCAAAAAACAAACAGTCCAAAGCCAAGGGACACACTGTGGTTTCTCATCTCTGGCTACACACTACAATCACCTAGGGAGTTTTATTTTTATTTTTCACTTTAATACTGGCACCTGAGCCCCTCACATCAGCCAAATTAAATAGAACACTTGTGACTTAGACCAGTTTTACCTTTTGTAGAACAGGGACAGAAGAACCACTTGAATATCAAGAACACAAGGGAGGGCCTCCCTGGTGGCGCAGGCGGTTGAGTGCCGCACTGTGAAGTTATCCCAGCCTCTGCAGCGCTGGTTCGATCCCAGCATCTGCAGCACAGGTTCGATCCCGGCCGGCCGGCCGAGGGTCCCACATGGCAGGGCAGGCCTCTCCTGTCTCGCTGGCTGCTCCCCTCAACAGTGTATTTCGTTACTCTGCCTGTTCTTTTCCCCATCTGGCTGTGGTGAATTCTCTTACCCTCCCACGCTTCTGACTGTACCCAGTGCTTATATGAATAAATAAATAAATCTTTTAAAAAAAATGTAGTCAACATTGAAATGTCCACTATTGTCCTATTGTCTTAATAATACCAATGAAGCTGTTTCTGGCCGCCCCCCCCCCATATGTCCTGCATTTCATTTAACTGGCATATCACTTTAGTCTCCCACCTAGGGGAATTCTTCATTTTTGTCTTTAAGGTGGTGATAAATTCACAGGGTCCAGCCTAGTTGTATACAGAGTCTCTTAAAAGACTTTGGCACTTTTTACAACTACATCCCCGTTCCCCTTGCTCCTGAAGGTCTGGTCTGAATGCCATGTCATCAGAGAGAAACGCCCACTAGCCTGCTCTTGTCTCCAGGATCTTGGCAGACTGATCCCAGCCTACTCCTCAGTCCTTCCCTTTTAGCTCTTGGTTCACTGCTACTCATTCTCTTCCTCCTACTTCTATTCTTAATTACTGATTTCAAAATGATTTCAAAATCCACAATGAGGAGCCTCTCATTTCCTCCTGCTGCATCAACTGTTCAGTTCCATCTCACACTCTAGAACTTTCATGGCCAGCCAGTAAGAGTTGCCCCCCACCCCCTGCTGTAATCTCAATTTCCAGCCTCTTCCTCTGCAGCTCACTCCATCGACACCCAGCACCATCAGTAGTGACCTTGCCGGTCCTCTAATTCTGTCTTTTAACTGTGCTGTGCTTCTCATGCATTTACTTCCCCACTACATGGTGAAAATCAGGGGTCCTTCTTAACACCCTTTTACACATACTCTCAGCTCCCTTGTCTGTCTCCTGCTTTGCTTGACAAAACCTCTGCCTGATTAAATTAAACTCTTCACCGACTCTGCACTTGTATTTTTGGAGCCAAAGGAAAACACAAGCTTTGCTAATTGGTTGTCTTCGTCCTTTCTGGCTGCTATATTTTAAATATCATAGACAGGGAGACCTCAAAACTATAGCCACATATTTCTCACAGTTCTGGAGGCTGAAAGTCAGGGTTCCAGTCTAGTGCATAGGCCACAGTTTTCTCCTTGTGTCCTCACATGGCAGGATGGGCCAAGGGGCTCTTGGGGTTTCTTGGTCAAGAGTACTAATCCCATTAATAAGATCTCTGCCCTCATGGCCTACTTATCTCTCAAATCCCCACCTGCAAATACCATCACATTGGTGATTAGGGCAGGACACAGATTCCGTGCTGGTCTAATTTTAATTTTTTTTCTTTCTTTTTTTTTTTAAAGATTTATTTATTTATTTATACAGTCAGAAACATGGGAGGGTGAGAGAATTCACCAGAGCCAGAGCAGGGAACAGAACAGGAAGAGCGATGAAAAACACTGCTGAGGGGAGCAGCAGGTGGCAGGAGAGGTCTGCGCGCCATGTGGGACCCTCGCGGGGGGCTGGGGATCGAACCGGTGTTGCAGAGGCTGTGGGCAGCTTCGCAGCCCAGCGCTCAACCACTGCACCACCAGGGGAGGCCCTCTAATTTTAATTTTTTTTTAAGATTTATTTATTTGTGTATACAAGAACTGGGCCAGAGGAGAGCTCTCAAAATGAGTAGCGATGGTCTAATTTTAAATGCATGGCTACTCATTTCGAGAGCTCCCCTCCTAGTCCATTTGCTCATAGATTCACACCATGGCAGCTGAACCACATGTCTAAACTCCCAACACCTCTTCTTGCAACCTTGCTTTTTATTTCTACAAAAGCAGAGAAAATCCATTCCTCCTCTTTCCCCCGCCATATATACAAACTACCAGAATTTGGAAAGTTGTTCTGCCTCCTCTCTTGTTAGATATGCCCAAGGCCAACGCCTGAAAATGCCCATTAGCTCTCCAACCTGCTCACACATCCTTCAGCTCTAATTCTTAGGTGCCATCACCATTTTCCTTTCTGTTGGCTCATTTCATTAGCTTACAACCATGTCCTTCCTCCCATTTAAAAATAAACACAATTAAAACTCTCCACTTGCATTTCAGTTGCCATCTACTTCACCCTTCAACTCTGTTTTATTCAGATAAAATTTACCTGCAATAAAAAGCCCCTGTTGTAGTGTATAATTGAATGTATTTTAACAAATGTTTACCCTCTTGTCACCACCACAGCAATCAAAGTGCCTTTAACAGTTTTTAGTTTGACATATGTCATTTTTGGTTCTACAAGTGTCTTTCAAGAAATCTGTCCATTACATCCAATTGGTCAAATTTATGATAATAAAATTCTTAATAGTAATATCAACTTTTCCCATTCCTTGTACAAGTGATTTATAACTCCTCTCTCTCTCTCCCCCCCCCCTTTATTAATTTAGTATTGCTAGAGGTAATTGCTTTCATTGCTCTCCAAGCGCCAGTATTTTGTTGCATTCCTTTTTTTCTGTTGGTAATTCATTTTCATTTCATTAATTTCCACTCACTTTTATTATCTTTTTCCTTCTACTTTTTGTGTGGTTTTTATATGTATGCTTTTCTTTTTTTCTAGCTTCTTAAGGTAGAAGGCTAGAGTGATTTTTCCCTTTCAATTTAAGTATTTTAGGTATAAATTTCCCTCTATGTACTACTTAAGCTGCATCTTATAATCTTTGGTATGATGTGTTTTCATTGTTGTCAATTTAATTTTCTTTGTGATTTCTAGCTATGTTATTTAGTAATATTTGGTTTCTTTCCAAGTAGGGATTTTTTACATATCTTTTGGTTGTAGATTTCTAATTTAATTCCATTGGATACTGAAAACATTCTCTGTACAACTGCATTTCCTTTAAATATATTCAACTTGAATTATAGAAATGTACATATAATTGAAACTTATAGTTTATCCTGGTGAAAATTCCCTGTGCTCTTCACTAGAATGTATATGCTGCTGTTCTTGGGGGAAATACTCTTTAAATTTCAATTTATAAATCAAGAAAAATGGGAGAGGTTAAAGTTATTGATAGGGCTTTTTCCAGGTACTACTGATTTTGCTTGCTTTTTTCATTTACAGAGAGAATTGCTGATATCTCCAGCTATAAATCAGGATTTGTCCAAATTCCTTTTGTTCTGTCAGTTTTTGCTTCATGTGTTTGAAGCTGTGTGTTGAAGTGGATGCACATTCAGGATTGCTCTAGTTTTCTGGTCCTTTCATCATTACAAAATGTCCCTCTTCATTGCTGGTATTACTTGACCTAAATTCTATTTTTCTTTTCATGTATATATGTGTGTATGTGCACCTTTCAGATAAAGGAATAGTCTCTCCCCAGTTTTATTGAAATATACCTGGTGTCCAGCACTATGTAAGTTTCAGCTATAAGTGTGAACTTACAGATGTTGTTAACTGATTACGATAGGTTCAGTTTATAGCCATTGTTTCATATAGATAAAACAGTGAAAAGGAAGGATTTTTTTCCTCGTGATGATAACACTTAAAATTTTTGTTCTTAACATCTTTCACAGATACCAAATAGTAATGTTGATTATAGTGGTCCTGACGCAGTGACACCCCCACACTGATCTTAGACGTGGACATTTGTACCTTTTGACCTCCTTCCTCCAATTCCCCATCCCTGGTAACCACAAACCTGATCTCTTTTCTGTTAATTTGTTTTGTTTTTTAAGATTTCACATATCAGTGAGCTCCTCAAGTTCTGTCTTTCTGTTTGATTGATTTCACTTAGCTTTCTTTTCTAATACTACTATATCACATTCAGTTTTCTTTTAATTGGAGCTTGCACAGTGTGTTTTTCTCCATCCTTTTATTTTTTAACCTATTTTTGTCTTTATTTTCAAAGTTTGTTTCATATATACTCCATCTACTCGGTTTTTATTGTTCTTAATCTAGTCCGATTGGGTCTGTTAAAGTGCTGATACTATTTATATTTACAGAATTCACTGATTTAAATTCTTGACATTGTTTTCAGTGTATCATATCAGTCCTTTCCCCTTCCTCCTCTTTCTTCTTCTGCTTTTATTTTTGGATTGAGTACTTTTATTCTGTTGCCAGAATTATCTTAATAGTTACCCATGGAAGGTCATGTGCCGCTCTGTGGCTGCCCCAATATGCTATAGCAGGTGAGCGCAGGCTGCCCTGTGTCGATTTGTGTAAGTACACTCTATGATGTTAGCATAGCAGTGAAAGCATCCAATACTGCATTTCTCAGAAGGTATCCCTGTGGTTTTCCTGTCTTTCTCAATTTCTGGGGTCTTCTTGCATTCTTTGATTCATAAGTGTTGCCTCCACCTTCAAAGGCAGAAATGCCAGGGTGAGTCCTTGGATTGCATCACTCTGAACTATTCTTCTCTCCCATTTTTAGAGATTCCTATGATTACTTTGTGATCTCCCCCACATAAGTAGGAGAAGCTCCCTATTTTTAGGTCATTTTTTAACCACTTTAATTCCACTGCAACCTTCTCTTTGCTGTGTAACAGAACATGCTCAACGTTCCATGAATTAGGGTGTAGACATCTTTGGGGAGCCATTATTCCACTACCATAGGACTATTTTGCATTCTTGATATTTATGAAAATAAAATTAGATGCCACATCTTTCTTATTGCTTCTCAGAAGACAGTGGGACATTGTACAAAGAACCTGAATTATATTCTTAGGTACTTTGAATCCTGACTCAATAACCAACCAACAAACCAGGTAAACTGGGCAAGTTGTATAGACTCCCCTCCCTTATAAAATGAGGTAGAGGTGAGGTAGATGGTCTCCATGTTGCAGCTGGCTGGAGATGAAGCGATGTCACAAATCCTGGAGTGCTTAGCACTGCCACACGGTCAGGGTTAATCTCCGCCAGGGACTGCCCTAGGCCCAGGGATCTTTTCATAAAGACCTGCCTCACAGGTGAGAAGGATTTATCCTAATAATTTCCCCCACATCCTTCAAACTTTATTTTATTCATATACTTCTTCAATCATGTAAACCACAGCTATTCCTTGGGCTTTAGATGCAGCTCCCTCTCTTTAATTGCAACTTGTTTATTTGAACCATAGTTTACCTCATTCTCTGCCTGATCATTATCTTTTGCCCTTTTCAAAGAAGATGTTATTAATGCTTCAAACATCTAGAAGAAAGCGTGGAACTCTATACTTCTCCTGCCTACTTTTCTCCCTTTTCTTTAATTTTAAAACAGAAATATAACACTTCTCATCAACACAAAGTACTAGTTTTGTCATTTACAGTCTTCTTTCTCTGGGGCACAAGTAAACGAATCCTCTCAACGCAGGTGCTCTGCATCCTGTTGCCAAGAACCAGTCACAGGGAAATGTTCTGGAAGGAAACATTTCCACCCAGCCTGGGCTCCTTAATTCCACAATAGACAGTGTTGCTTAACTCCATTTGAGGATATAGTTTCCTAAATAAGATTTCAAGGCATTAATATTGCTCGAGGGCAATATTAATGTAGCTGAGCTTTCCTGATCCGTTGTCCTCAGCGCCAGGGCCCAATCGTGGTGGCTGGTGGAGGCCTAGACGCCCGGCAGCACGTGCAGCCTGAGGAACTGTATTTCTGAGAGCAGCCTGGTCCACCCTCCAGGGTGTCGACTAGTTTCCCTTTAATAGCAGTTCCGACCCCAACCTCCTGTTGAATCAGACACCTGGGCACATGTCTGACTTGGGAAACTCTGGGTGATGGCTAATTTTATGTGTCAGGTTGACTGACAGTGGGGTGCCCAGGTATCATTCTGGACGCGAGGGTGGGTTTGGATGAGGTTAACATTTAAGATAGAAGGAGTCGAGCCGACGGCGCTCCCTGTGGATGGGTGCGTCCTACCAGCTGAAGGTCCTAGTAAAACAGAAGGACTGACCCACCCTGCAGTGAGAGAGAGATGTTTCCACACGGTAGTCTTCAAACTGGAACATCTACTTTGTTCCTGCCCTTGGACTAGACTCTGCTCGGAGTACCCAGAGGTCAGGAGCGACCCTAGGATGGAGCTCGTGAGGAGAGGGAAGGGCTCCCAGTCGCTGGACTGGAACTACACCGTGGAGGCACACTTGCATTGTACCACAATTAAATATGACATTAAAAAAAAAAAAGAAGAAGATATTTGCTGCAATAGGAGGGTCAGAGAAAGGAGGCGGGAAGGGGGTGTAAGAAGAGCAAATAGAAATACAATGGCCTAGAAATGAGGGGGAAACTGGCCAGGAAATTATGAGTAGCTCAACATGAGGAGAGCTTTGAATACATGTTTTCGAAGAGGAGGAATTAAGAAAGTTGAGGCTGGAAAAGAAAGGAGGGTGCATTGGACAGGAGAAGACTTGGAAGGCCTGCCAGTGTCTTTGAAGTCTGGACCTTTTCCGAAGACAGTTGCACAACTAAGATCATCCACTTTTGCATCACCCAGAATGAACCCCGGGCTGTGATCTTGGCTTATTTCCCTCCAGCCTTTCTATTGTAATAAATTATAAATTACTTTATGGTTTTTACTTTAAAAAATTCTTATTGTAAAGATTCAACAGTTCTACACACAAAAAGATAAAAGTGTTCTGTATTACCCCAAACCCATCACTTATAAATAAGAACACAATCTCAATACTCTCTGTTCATGTGGAGAGTACAGAGGGCAAAAAAAAAAAAAAAATTGCTTTTACAAAAACTTGACCTCATAAAATAGAAGCTGTTTTTAATATTTTAGGTACTTAATTTTAGTTGAATTTTACAAAAAAAAAAATGAAAGTGAAACAAAAGGAATCACTGTCACATGAAAGTTTCTTTACTTGGAGATGTGGTACATATACACCATGGAATATTACTCAGCAATCAAAAAAAGATAAACACATGCAATTTGCAGCAACTTGGATGGAGCTGGAAGAGATCATGCTCAGCCAAATAAGCCAGAAAGAAAAAGAAAAATACTGGATGGTCTCACTCATAACAGGAATCTAGAAAACCTAAATATGGACCAGGAAAAAAAATAACTATAAGAAAGAAAAAATCAAAATCAACAAACAACTATGAACCAGAGACACTCTTTGGGGCGGGGAAGGAGGGATTGGGGTCAAAATCAGGGTTGCAATTGTATGGGGAATATAAAAATAAAAAATAAATAAATAAATAAATAAAAATAGGGTAAAGAAAAAAAAAGTTTCTTCACTTGGGTTGTGATTGTTTCCTAAAGAATCCTTTGGGATTAGAGAAAGAATAATTATGAAAAAAATAGAATAAGCTGGAGTTATGTTTATTTTTATAGCTTTACACATCAAATTGGGAAATACTGATGAATTCCTTTCTATGAAAGATGAAAATGTTAATATTTCCCTATTTGAGCCTTTCTGAATATTATAGGTTATATCATTACTTTAATATTTTCGAGATTTCTATCATATACTCTCTTATTTATGTTCTCATAATTATTTCATTTTCACATGCTATTCCATATTCACTTGTCAGCCTTTTATCAGTGATTCCCTATAGCTGATTTTTTTTTAATTTCATACCTATATTATGTATTCAATATATTAAAACTTGTAATATATCTAACAATCAAACTAGTGCTCTAATCACTGTTCACAGGAAAGATAATACAGAATAAACACAATAGATACTGCTCTGCAACAGGTAAAAATTCTTTCTACAGAGATGGAGAAATGAAAAGACAAATCTTGTTGTCTAAAAGACAATTCACTGTACACATTTTGTTTACAGTTTTGTACACTGTGTTAGTATGAATGGGACCAGTTTTCTACTTGAGCCATTTTTTTGACCAAAGCAAAATAACTTAAGTAATACAAAGTGTTAAAATACAACACAAAGATACAAAACCAGACACACCAATTCTAATTAGGAACACAATTAATGATGTTACATTTCCCTATACACACAATTATGTTTAGGAAATCACACACACAAACATAGATTACTGATTTGAATGAAATGCATAAATTTGCAGCAAAGCTTGTAGTTACAAAACAACAAAAATTTACCAAAGAATGTACAAAATTAATGTTTGTTCCACCTTTGTCATATCCCCAGATCCTTCAATGTTACATTGAGGAAAGAAGCAAAAAAAAAAAAAAAGAAAACTAAAATCAGTGCCACTAATGTTATCAAGTAGGAAAACAAAATCTAACAGCCATCAGCAAGAGTACATCAAAGACAGTGCTACAAAAAGAAACAAAGAAAATTGTTAGAAACCTGAATGTATCATAGTCTTTCAAAACAGCAAAATATGCTTCCACACACAGTGGAACATAAATAGAAATTTTTCCCTGTAAGGTGTAGAAGCGCAAGTTCTTTTTGAATATTGTGAGTGGGTAAAATGTGTTTGTAATGGTAATTCCGCTAAGCTTTGACAGAGTGGGCCAGGAACACATTTAGGGATTCTGGGGACCCTGCGTGCTATAATTCTTTGATCCGGCTAGTGCACAATCTAGCCAAAATTTAAAATAGATATATGAACCAGAACTACAAAACAAAGGTATATGAGACTTTTCTTACATCTTAGCAACATTTTGATGGAAATCAAATTTAAATGCAGTTCACTCTGCTTTTGAAGAAGCTTTGATTCAGCGCCCCAATCTCCATTGCTTGACTCAGCCTCTCATGAGAATAGTCAGGTGTGTTTTAAATAACAAAGCTCTTGTTAGTGCAGAGCCCATCTTAGTAGCTGTGTCTGCGGGAGACTGATAACCAATCACTATCTCTGGAGGAAGTCCTGACCTTTCCTTGTACACCCTCCTGATGTGCTTGAGAGCCTCCCTGTTTTCGCACTCAGTAACCCACACTGTCTTATCCCCTTTTGCTCTAATGTTAACAGCCACTCCACACACACCATCACTGTAGACATTATTTGCCTCTGGCCAAAAGCGATCGAGGTCACTTTCTTTCTGCTGTTTGTTCAATGCCATTAGCCATCATTCTCCCCGTCTGTTTTTTTTTTTTTTTTTTTTCATCTTCTCACATATCATCCTTAAAAAGCGAGTAGTCACAGCCAGGTATTAAATTACTAGGTGACTGGATTGGATATGGTTGCACAGATTCCAGAAGTCTTGAACACTATCAAACGTAGAGATCAGTCGACAGTTTGCTTGCCAAGTTTTGCTTTTATCATTCTCAAAAAACCAGAGTTCCCATCTGTTCATTAAAGGATGTTTTATGCAATGTTCTGGATTAGCAACCTCCTGATTAGATTCTGTTCTTTCTTCTTCTGTAGGTGGGGTATTAGGAGTCGGGGTGGTTTCCGGTTCCACGGTCACCATCTTAGATCCATTGCTCCTGATGGTTTTTGTTGTTTGTCTTTAAATCATGATTCTTCTATCAGTTGGTAAGTTTTTATTGTAAAATAACTTTTTTTTTAAAGAATTTTTTTTTTTATAGAGGAATGTTTTTTTTTTTATTTATTTGTTTGTTTGTTTTTGTTTATACACGCACTGGGTACAGTCAGAAGCGTGGGAGGGTGAGAGAATTCACCAGAGCCAGAGCGGGGAGCAGAGCAGGCAGAAGGACCGAAGTACACTGCTGAGGGGAGCAGCGGGCGGCAGGAGAGGTCTGTGCACCATATGGGACCCTCCTCCGGTGGCCGGGGAGCAGCCGGGGATCGAACCGGTGCTGCAGAGGCTGTGGGCAGCTTCGCAACCCAGCGCTCAACCGCTGCGCCACCAGGGAGGCCCCTGTAAAATAACTTTTAAGAAGACTTATGATATTGTCTGAAGATGTCTATTGCCTTTACATTTGAATGGTGCCTTGACAGCGTGTGATATATATATATATATGTATTACATTACACTGAAGGTAAGGACCTCAAGTCTTTCCTCTCTGTCAGCACTTTGATTTTCAGCTATGTCTAGTTCTTTGATTTTTTTTTTAATTTATACTGGAATTCTCTAATTGTGATGTTCTGAAGTTTGTGGAAATGGGCAAGAGAGAGGGAATGGAGGAAAAGGAAGAAAACTTAGTTGTGGCTGTGTGCAGTCTGGTAGAGAACCTTCTTCCTGCTCTCCCTGCTAATGTGTTGTTGAGTGTCTGAAGCAAGGGTTTCCTCTGCTGGGTTTTACCTTCCTACATGGGCTTACCTTCAGGGTTTAGATTATCTTCCCAATTCAGGCATAATACCCTCATTTCTGCTAAAGAATCACTTTCTGCAGTTCCTCTACCCTCAACCTCTTTAGCTTCTCCCTTGTCTCTTTGCAAAGTGCTCTTTCTATGTACTTCTTATACTGTTGGTCACAAAATATATTGGTGCTTATTGTTTTAAATTGTTTGTTTCCCTCTAAATTTGCACCAAAGCTTGTAGTTACAAAACAACTGTTTTCTAAAAGGGCAGGTTTACTACAAAAGAGAAGGGAAGGGAACACTTGCACAGACACAAATGGGCAGAAAGAGCTGCCCCTGACAGGGACAGCTCGGGGGGCGCTACCTCCGCTGCTTTGGAAAGGGAGGTCAGTGAAGAGAAGCACCAGCACGGTCACAGGTAGGCAGGAAAGCTGCCTTCAGCTGCTTATTATTCACCTGCCTTATTTTAATCACTTATCTTTGACTCATCCTTTTCATTTGCTTGTTAATCATTTATTGGGCACCTACTATAAGCCTCATACAGAGGAGGCACTCAGAGTTCAAGGACAAGTGTAACGGTCTCTGCTCACAGAGGTTATGGTTCATTTTATTACCCATCTTATCAGTCATTATGGTCTCAAATTGCTTTTAATGATTATTCTCACCTTCTCTCTAGACCTTCACTGTATCTGGCATGCTACAGCTGTAGTTTCCTGCATGTTCTTTTTTACCTAAAGAATTCCTGGTGACAAATCTAGCCTGAATTGTGTTTTTAGATAAATCTTTTAAATATCATTTTCTTCATGACCCTCCTCTGGCCAAAACTTCTCAGTGAGTCCTTACTTCTGACTCCTTACTTCAAGCTCCCAAGCACACGTCTCATTCTGTGGCTCCAAACTCTGTATCAGTAGTGGATACAGGAGGCTGCCTTGTTCAACATCAGTGCCAAAACCTTTCTTTAGCATTTCTGCATAAACTGCATAAGTGAAATCTAAAAGCTACACCTGCCAGGTGCAGCTGGGTCAGCTTTGACTACATTCCTCCAGTCTGGTGCACTCAGGTGAGTTTTGAGTCACAGGCCTTGCTGGGTGAGGAAAGCGCCACCAGGCAGGAAGCGCTGGTTCTGCAGGGAGGGATTTGTGGGAGGGGGAGTGGTGGGTACTGACTGAGTCATTCTTGAAGTTCTTTTTTTTTTTTTGGGGGGGGGATAAAAAATTTGGTTTATTTATTTAGCTAGTATTTGCTAAGTATTCATTCTGATCATAGTTCATGCCCCGTACTGCATGGAATGTCACCAATCTGAGTTATAGCGCATAATCCAACTCACTATTAATGCTTCCATGAAGACTTTCCTTCTTGGTTCAGATTCCTTCTCTGATCCATTGTAATTATAGAAGGCACTATATAATTTGATTTTGTTATATTTGATTATTTTGTACCCTAATGTGTGCGAGGTAGAAAATTGTAAGGATTTTGGAGATCATATACCTATGTGTGAATCAGTACCTCTCTACCTATTACCTGTGTAATTTTTTAAAAATAAATTTTATTTTTATATTCCCCATGGGGGCGGGGAGGGGAGGGATTGGGGTCAAAATAAGGGGATTGCAATCATTCTTGAAGTTCTTATCCTTTCCTTTCCTTTCTTTGAGTAATATTTACTCCTAAGTCCTTTCTGCTTTTTTTTTAATGTTAGCATTATCATTTTTCACATTTTTAAAAAAGATTTATTTATTTATTTATACAAGCACTGGGTGAAGTTCACTGCTGAGGGGAGCAGCGGGCGGCAGGGGAGGTCTGGGCGCCATGTGGGACCCTCCTCCGGTGGCCGGGGAGCAGCCGGGGATCGAACCGGCGCTGCAGAGGCTGCGGGCAGCTTCGTAACCCAGCGCTCAACCGCTGCACCACCGGGGAGGCCCCCATTTTTCACATTTTTTTTAGACAATATTTGCTTCCCCCCACCCCCTCAGATTGAGTCCCCATAGAATTTCCTTCCCCAAAGCACCCGTGCACCATCACCACAGTCCCCTGTGCTCCTCCCTCCCTCCCTCCCCTCACCCCTATCCCTCCTCCACTCCTTCCTGCTTAAATGGCCACCATGGATCCTTTCAGCTAAAACAGTCCACTGTTTTATGGACTTCTCCTCGTCCCCAAAACTTCTCAGGCTGCTCTCCTCTCTCCCTCTTCACCCTGGCCTGTGCCTTGAATGCTTCTCCTACTTTGCCCCCATTTGTAAAATATTTCCCAAATCCTCTAGTGTCAGATCAAGAGTTTCCCTGCCCCCCTCTCAGCAGGCAGGGCTGGGAAGCACAGCACTGACAGGCAGGAGTAGGCTACCCGGCACAGCAGCTCCACTCCAGCTGTCATTCTCGAAAAACTATTCTCAGTTTCCTTTACCATCAAATCCAGAGGTCGCACCACTTGCACACTGCAATCCCCCCAATCCTAAGGTCAGGACACACTCAGCTGCTTTCATACCTGGAAATTCTGAGCTTGCTCTTCATCTAAGAGCTACATCCGACTACCTGAACCACTTGCAGGGATGTCTTCCTGGAACTAGGTAGGGGTCTCACCTGGAATCAAGGGAGCTCAGACTTAAAAATCCTAAGACAGTCACTTTCCAGTTCAAGGAAGACAACCTGCTCTTAAACACGATTTACTTCAAATTCTGAGGCCTCTTTGTTTCCTCATACCTTTCCCCCAAGGTTGACTATGCACAAGTGGATTGTTTATTTTTTTTTTTAAGATTTATTTATTCATACAAGCACTGGGTACAGTCAGAAGCACCGGAGGGTGAGAGAATTCACCAGAGCCAGAGCGGGGAGCAGAGCAGGCAGAAGGACCGAAGTACACTGCTGAGGGGAGCAGCAGGCAGCAGGAGAGGTCTGCGCACCATGTGGGACCCTTGCTGGTAGCTGGGGATCGAACCGGCTCTGCTGAGGCTGCGGGCAGCTTCGCAGCCCAGCGCTCAACCGCTGCGACACCAGGGAGGCCCTGGATTGTTTATTTTAATTGCTGGAGAGAAAGTCCCTGAAACTTGCAGAGTCTGGCACTGAGTGGTGAGGAGCAAAATTCTTTTTTAATAAGGCTATTCCTTCTCAGAGTGTGGTGGTCACTGTTTTATGGACAAAGTAAACAGCCTGCATATGTTCAGTTACCCAGCCTGCCTGCTGAGCCCTCCCAGCCACAGCGAGGGTCTGATTGTTGAGGGCCCAAAGTGAGTGTCAGTATGTGTTCCTGGAGAGAGGACAGAGCACTCCCTGGAGTCAGTCTGAAGTGTGTCTGCTCTTGAAGGCTGGGGACAGGATGGCTGAGGTGGCAAAAGTGTTAGGTCATTGGGACATCAGACATGGCCCTTCTGCTGCAGAGAAACAGGCCACTCCAATTGCCACACCACTACTGGGACTGTCGTCAGCAGGGGGCCAGCGTTCCGAGGGGGAGCAAACTCATAACCTCTGTTTTGGCAGGTTCAGCAGGCTGTGCAGGGGGCGTGGGAGCCCCCTGGGGCACGCTTGGCTGCTTTCATACCTGGAAATTCTGAGCTTGCTCTTCATCTAAGAGCTACATCCGACTACTTGAACCACTTGCAGGGATGTCTTCCTGGAACTAGGTAGGGGTCTTACCTGGAATGGAGGGAGGCTGTAAAACCTGAATGTGCTCTGTTTCTCTCTCTCTGTCTTTCACATGCAGCCCAGAGGCCTTCAGTGCTGCTTTAAGAAACACAGGTTGTAAGCAGCTTGCCTTTAGGTCAAGAGTGACTCCAGACTCACCCTGTTTTCACATGCCTAGACCTCTTTGTACTTTGATCCCGTCTTTTACACACACAGACCCACACGCGTGGAGACGTGACACTGACATTCTGACTCGGCCTGCCTCCTCCCTGGTTCCTGCCTCTAGTAATTTTCCACTCACCTCTTCACACTGCCCACACCTCCCGCAACTGAACCCACATCATCTTGGCTTCCACTTTCCAGAGTGGGGACATTACACAGTTCCCAAATGTGGGAGATATTGGACATAGTTATACCAAGGTCGTAATTACAAAAGATCTTTGAAGCAAAGCTGCATTTTCTGGATGAATTTCTTTGACCTATTTAACAGATGAGAGTCCAGCAATCTGTTCCTTGGTTGCCTAGAAACTCTCAGCTTTTATACCCATTTGCAGCAATGAACCTTAGCTCACTTTTCTCTTATTATCTACACAGCCACTCAGCCTTTATATAATCCCTGTTGGAATACAACACAAGCTCAACAGTCAGACAGATGTGCTTTTGGATCCCAGGCCTATCATAAACTAGTCAAATGAATGTGGGCACATCCATTAACTTACCTAGATATCAATTTCTCCATACAAAAAATGGAGCTTATAATACCTAGTCTCCAGGTTTTATCATTGTTGAGATTCAATGAGTTAACGTCTGTGCATAACCCAAGTAAGTGCTCAAAAATGTGCGCTCGCTTTCCTTCCCTCTATTTAAATGGATCCATCTTGCTTGTTTTTTCTGTAGGTGTCTCTGGATACATCTGAAACTAGGCGAGGTATCCACAGCAAAAAAAGAAACATTAACCTTGGGCCCTGACACATAACTGCTACAACCCTGAATTTAAGCAGTAGGACAGTGAGGACCTAGCATTTGCAGGAAAGGGTGTTTGCATGCACCACACAGGCACACTCATTCTCTGCTCTCACTTCCCCAAAACTAGTGTAGGGTTTCCCAAGACCCCCAAGAAAGAAAAGTAGCTTTTGCTGTAAATAGTTGAGAATGGTCTCCAAGCTCATAAACAAGTGTGAGGGCCAGAGACTCATGTCACCATGCAGCTGTGCCGGCCCTGGAACAGAGTCTGAGCCAGTTAAAGATGTGTGCCTGCACATGAGTTTATGCTGCTCAGCTTGAGGGGCTAAGCTACACAGCTCATTTCTACACAGCTCATAATCTGCACTCTTACTTTAGATATGTATTACTTTAGGCCTATGACAGCTTAGCAACACTCAAAAAATATATTTGATCATCAAAGATAGAATAAACTACTCTTAGTGCGGTACAAGAAATAGGCCTTGTTCCTGTCACTTAAGGGCTTCTGCAAGCTTATCAGGAAGAAAGGCAATAGAAAAGGAAAAAGAAGCTAAATATTTATAGGAAGGGGAACCACATGTCCCAGTGATACCTGTCGTTTGGTGTAGTTTTTTTTTTTTTTTTTTAAAGATTTATTTACTTATTTATACAAGCACTGGGTATAGTCAGAAGCGCGGGAGGGTGAGAGAATTCACCAGAGCCAGAGCAGGGAACAGAACAGGCAGAGTGACAAAATACTCTGCTGAGGGGAGCAGCAGGCACAGAAGGAGAGGTCTGCGCACCATGTGGGACACTCGCCGAGGGCCGGGGATAGAACCAGTGCTGCAGAGGCCGCAGGCATGTTCGCAGCCCAGCGCTTAACTGCTGGGCCACTAGGGGAGGCCCTGTTTGGTGAAGTTTTAAGAGTGTTTTTTACTCTGTTGAAACCACTGTATTTGATTCCTAAAACTGTCTTAACCAAGTACCCTCCACTAGATTCCTTAAACATAGAATGTACTGTCTCACAGTTCTGGTGGCTAGAAGCCATGTTCTAGGTGCCGGCGGGGTTGATTCCTTCTAAGGTCTGTGAAGGGGTATCTCTTCCAGGCTTCTCCCCTAGCTTCTGGTGGTTGCTGGCAATCTCTGCTGTTCCTTGGCTTAGAGTAGCATCCCCCCAATCTCTGTCTTCATGCTCACATGGCCTGGCTGACTGTCTGCCCCTCTGTGTCCAAATCTTCCCTTGTATAAGGACACCAGTTATCTTGGCTTAGGGACCCTGCTTAGTCCAGTGTGACTTCATTTTAACTAATTACTTCTGTAATGATTCTGGTTCCAAATGATGTCTTATTCTGAGGTACTGGGAATTAGTATTTCAATATTCTAATTTGCGGAGACATAATTCAGCCTATAAATAACTGTTAGATGCTCAGGGGTAGAAGGCTTGCAACACCATCTATGCTTGATTGACCCACAAGCCACAGTGGGGCCTGTCCAGTAGACTATCTGGCAACCAGGCAGACAATTGATGAGCAAGACAGTGGATCTGTGAGTCAAGTTTCATGGGACAATGGAATATTGGGGTGAGAGGCACAGCCTTTAAATTGCATCCTAGTGAAGCTGAGGGACATTTTGGTATCTCAGAGTTCATTTACAGAACACATTTTCTGAGTCTTCTCATATGTATGTTTAAACTCTACTTTGCTAAACTCTACTTTGCAAAACTCTATAACCCTTGTTAAAACCAATATACTGAAGCAGCCTGGTCTAGCATTTGAAGTAAAAATACTTGAAGTCTCTAATCATCAAAATAAGTGGTAGCTTTAGTTTAAACTGTTTGGAAAATATATTAAGTCTGTCAATCAGTGTTTGCATACTTATGAAAGAATTGTTCCCTAAATGTGATTTGTTAAATTTGTGTTGTTTAGTAATTAATTCTCATAAAATAAAGACATTTATGAGCTGAATTGTGTCCCTCTTGTCCTCCCACCCTGTGCAAATTCAGAGGTTGAAGTCCTAACCCCGAGTACCTCAGAACACTACTGTGCTAGGAGATAAGGGTCATTGAAGGGGTGATAAAAGTTAAAATGGAGTCTTTAAGGTGGGCCCTAATTCAATAACTGGTGCCCTTACAAAAAGAGATTAGAGCTTACGTGCAACGATATCACGCCCTCACATCCATGAGACAAAAGGCCAGGTGAAGGCAGTGGGGGAAGGTACTGTCTACAAGGCAAGAAGAGAGGCTCAAATGAAAGCAATCCTGCTGACACCTTCATTTTGGGCTTGTAACCTCGAGAACTAACAAAATAAATCTGTTGTGTAAGCCCACACCTCAGTCTGTGGCATTTGATTGTCGTAACCCTAGCAAACTAGTACATAATACATTGGTTTAGACTCCTCAGCCTTTGTTATCTTGTTTGTCCATTTTGTATTTGGCTTGGCTAAGCATTAGCTTAATGTTAGACTTCATAATACATGACCACATCCCTTTCCCCCAGATCTCAATTCCTGTCCCCATGAGACCACGGTTGCATCATGCAGCATGTGAGTGTGTGTGTTTAGAGGACTTTTTTTTTTTTTTTAACAAATATTTCAGATGTCTACATATTATTCTTTAAAAAAAAAAATTTTATTTATTTATTTTTATACAAGAGCTGGGGTACAGGCCAGAGGTGCAGTAGGGTGAGAGGAGTCACCAGAGGCAGAGCAGGGAGCAGAACAGGCAGACTGACTGAAATACACTGCTGAGGGGAGCAGCGGGGAGACAGGAGAGGTCTGCTGCGCCATGTGGGATTCTTGCAGGCCAGCCAGAATCGAACCCGCACCGCAGAGGCTGCAGACAGCTTCACAGCGCGGCGCTCAACCCGCTGCGCCACTGGGGAGGCCCTCTACATATTATTCTGCAACTTTTTAAATTTAATTATACGACTTCAGATCTTTCTATATTTCCACATTTTCATTCTTGATACACTTATAAATTGTTTCCAGGGTTTGCTGGTAAACTATTTTAAAAAGTGTATAGCTCTCTAGATATAGTTAGTAAATAGTTCAATTTCTTTAAACTTGTATAAGGAATAGGAATGGTTCCATCAGCTTAAATAAAATATCACAACTCTGAAAACTAAAAAAAAAATAACCAAAGTCCTCAGTTTCTTAAGAATTGCGCAATGTCATATTCCTTAACTTTGTGGTTTCAATTAAAAAAAAAACTACAGAACATGTTATGTTTCCAACACATACAATTTACACCCAAATCTAAGTGGATTCCTCCTTTCTTAGTGCTAAATTCCTTTGAAAATGGATTGAATGTGGCCAAGAAGGCTTGGTGGGCCTCCATTCTTCACCTCTTCAGTCCTTTATCTATAATCCTGGGAATGTACGTGGTCTGGTGTCCATTGCATTTTATTATAAGTTAGTATGGCTCCAAATTATTTTGAATTAAAATCAACCCTTTGGCTAAGAAAGGCTAATAAAATTTACTTTAGGTATTGAGTGACATACTTAACTGATTTGCCATTACATTTGAGAGCTTTAACTGTGTTTTAAAACATTTTTGTTGCTTATAATTCTTTTAGTCTCTTTCCAAAGGACTTTTATTTTATCTACAGTCACGCATGCTTTGTCAATTATTATTTGCGCATTTTGTCCATTCAATTTAGCAGCAAATAGCTTTCTTTTAAAGTCTGAAATAAAAGCAAACATAATCATCTGAAAGGATGTGTGCTAATTAAAAATTCTTTGACTTTTATATAAAAATCAATTTGAGGTAAAATGTCCTAATGCAAGTTGATATTAAGAACCTATTAGGTTTAGAGTATATAACTTTCAATGTCATGATAATTTAAAGATAATTCTTTCAAATATTTACAGGATCAATTAAATAGGGAACTTTGTGTCCCTGAACACAAAAAGGCAATAAAAGCTTTTATTTTAAATTATCATCAACACTCATACCTCCTGCCAAGCTCCATCAGATTCTCAGTAGATGGTGAAGCCACATGAGGCTGCAGCTGAGTTAGGTCTCTGAGGACCTTAGAGTAATAATACTGGTAGTACTAACAGTAATAGCACAAATGTTATTATCCTACTTGATATATGAAACATCTGCAACTAATTTTTTGACAGGATTTTTTATATTTACAGGATTTTGAATTTCAGGAAAGCTTCTACATAGATGAGTTTGTCTTTTCTCCTCCTAGAGAGCTAACCAAGCATAGGGGCGGGTGCAAAATGGTGACTACCCTTCTCCATTTTAGATTCAGCTGGGAGTAAGTTACAGGAGGGTGGGGGAATGCCTCTGACTCAACCCCAACTCATTTGTAGGGAATGCCTTCCTCTCTGTGCAGCCATAAACTCAGTTCTAAAATTCAACCACACTTCCAACACAGTGCTAGACCTCTTTGACCTTTCTTTTCTCTTAGAAATGTTGGAGCTGTGTTCTTGCAAAAGCACAATTTCTGGCGATTCCTTCCATGAAGTGGGGAGGCAAAATGAAAGGCCTTTGATGTCACACTGGATTGGGCTCAGCTCTTGGTTCCTGCACCCACTAGCTGTGGGATGTTGGGGAAATTACTTGCCCTTTTTAAGACCTCGTGTCCTCTAAGACGTTATATCAGCTGGAAAATAGTACCAGTGCTACCCACGCCATAGGGTCACCGTAATGACTCAAATAGATACCATGTGTTCCGTGAAGGTTTGTCCTCTTCCCCTTGAGGACACACATGACTTGGGGTTGGACCAGGATCATCAACACAGTCAAGATGGGAGCAGGTGGGCTACGAATACCTTGATGACCAACCTGATCAAGGTCAAATTCCCCATTTACCTGAAATATCATGGTGTCATCTTTAGTTGATCCGCCTCCCTTCTAAAGCTGGTGGCTGCTGGGCCCAGCAAGGGTAGCAATCACACTACTGGAACAAAATAACAACATGAGCATGTTGTCCACATCTTTTCAGATATAATCTTTTATAAATCTTTTTAGATTTATAAAAGATTATAAATATTTTTAGATTTATAAAAGATTATACATCTTTTTAGATTTATAATGAAGTAGTGGCACTAAAGCTGTATGAGTGTACATTTACAAAATTAAAAAAAATCAGGTAAAATAAATATTTAATACCTTTATACAGAAGAAAAATTATAAACACATTACAGAAATAGCAAGAAAAGCATTTATAATTGTTATATTTTGTCATTAGACAAACTTTTGTTATTTGTTATTAGACAATTTCATTCAAACTGAAGTATATGAAAAGTAAGTAAAAGCTACACAAATAAGGAATATTTAATCATAAATAATGGAAGATAAAATTATTTGATTTTTTTTTCAGAGTTCAATCTTAAACAGCAAAGTGGTTCCAGTGGTGTCTATTGAACACTCAACATTTTTTGCTGAAAATTTTGGAAAAGCTTTTTCACTTTATGGTACATATAGGAATTGTGAGGATATAGTCATAAGCTCACTTCAAATATCTCCCTAGACTCCATCTTCAAATAATCTCACCTCTTGCTTGATAGCTCTGAAGAATTCTTTTTCAATAACTTTTTTAGTCTTTTGTTAAATTTATTTTTTGCAGGTAGCATGAATGTGGTCAGGGACTGAAAGTTTTTATTGATGGCAAACTGTAGTTTTGTTTCAAAAAAGCATTTTAGTTTTACCTTTATCTTTTTGCTTCATTGATATGTAGAGTCCAGTGCAGAGTTTCTGTATCAACTTCAGTGATATTCTGCTTATATCCTCCTTGGCAGGAAAATTTTTGAATTGGAGTAAGAAATATTCTTTTTTTTTTTTTTTTTAAGATTTATTTCTTTGGGCCTCCCCTGGTGGCGCAGCAGTTGAGTGCTGGGTTGCGGGCTGCCTGCAGCCTCTACAGCGCCAGTTCGATCCCCGGGCACCGGCGAGGTTCCCACAAAAAAAAAAAAAAAAGAGTTATTTCTTTTTATACAAGAACCAGGGTACAGGCCAGATGTGCGGGAGGGTGAGAGGATTCACCAGAGACAGAGCGGGGAGCAGAACAGGCAGACTGACCGATATACACTGCTGAGGGGAGCAGTGGGTGAAACAGGAGAGGTCTGCCCCTCCATGTGGGTAGCTCAGCGGCCAACAGGGATCGAACCGGCACTGCAGAGGCTGTGGGCAGCTTCACAGAGCTGCGCTCAACCACCTGCACCACTGGGGAGGCCCTGGAGTAAGAAATATTCTTGCCAGGGAAAATTATCTGCTCTAATGTTTCCTAAAGAAATGTAACTTTGTCCTATTTGACAATTCACGTGGCATGGAATTCCCTGAGTACATTTTAAGATATAGCACGGTTCCAATTGCAGGTTACTTAAATATTTCCCCAAAATAATTTCACCAACAAAAGTATCTCTAGTTCATGGGTCAAAATACACATCCTATTAGTTTTCATCTATGCTATTCTTAAACATTCATTCAAAACTACTCAAGCACAAATTTTCTGTCAGGTTTTCTATCATAAAAGACAAGTGAAGAACACAGTAGATACTATTATCCATGACCTTGGTCTGTTGATGTTCTAATGTAAAACACAATAAACAATTGAACAATCGCAAATAGTGATCTATACATGGAGGGAAATAAGTCCTTCCGAACAGGTCAAGCCACAGAGGTCATTCTCAAGTGGTGACCTTTACACTGAGTCATAAATGATAGCAAAAAACTGGTTAAAAAGCATCCAGGCAGAAGAGTCAGTGTAAAAGCTCCAGGGCAGAAAAGAGTTTTGTTTTCTGAGAGAACTTAGGGATGGCCCTGTGACAGATGAAAAGTGAAAGAGCAGGAAACAGGCAAGGATGAGGTTGCAAAATTCAGAAGTGTTAATAGGTAGAATCTTGCAGGACCTGGAGAATATACTGGCCTTTTCTTTAGGGCAATGGAATATCATTGAAGGATTTTGAAGTAGGGAAGTGATATAATCTGTCTTTCAAAGAATACGCTCTGAAAAATTGGTTGGAAGAGACAAAAGAGAGAATAGTAAGGTCATTAAGGAGACTACTGGATCAATCATATGAGATACCACAATCACTTTGACCAAGATTGTGGTAGTGGAGAAGAGATAGAGATTCATATCTATGAGTTAGTCATTTTTCCTAACTAACCACTCTCAACCACCTAGCCCAAACCTTTCTCAAACACCAAAAGCCTCTTTCTCCAGCTTTATCCCCACCTTCCTCATAATTGTCTGGGTGAGGGTGTGTAGGGTAAATGGTTTGGTAAATGGTTTTCAGGGTTTTCTTCAATCCCACCATTAGGATTGCCCTACCTGATGGGGCACCTGCAGTTGTTACATTGTTGCAAACTGTCTTTTTTACTTTTGTGGGCCATGGGAGGAGTATTGAGGTAGTCACCAAGAGAAGCAGAAGCAAGAGAGAGGCAGGAGAGAGAAGGGGAGAAAGAAGCCAGAGAAGCCCAGAGTGAAGACTTGTACCTGGTTGCTGTGATGCATGTAAAGCTCAATAAAAGCCTGAGAAAGCCACTGAGGGCTCCAGGCCTCTCCTTTACCCATCTCCTGGATCAGAAAACCTGCTCAGTGGCCTTCCTACCCCTACAGGGTGGGAGTGGGGAGGGACCACTTTCTGCTTTTTTCCTCCATAGCAGACATCTACTGCCTTTGTAGCCCGGGAACTTCCTCCTCTCCTTCTGCTAACAAACTCCACACCCTCCTGCCACACCTTTACCACTTTATCAATTAAGCGGAGTTTCATTACAGTCATGAGACTCTGATAATTCACTCTTTCTTCTTAAGAGCTTCAAGGCCAACTTTTTTTGGCTTTCCTCCTTAACTAAATACAATGTGGAACACAAAAAAGTGTAAGAAACATTTGGAGGACAGGAAATCCAGGAGAATTTGTAAGAATGCAATTGTTCTCACAGCATTTTCTTCTCAAATTTTATTTTGTGAAACTAACTACATTATGGGAAATTGCCAATGGAGTACTATTGATTTTTTCAAAGCAGATCAGTGCTTTAGGAGGAGATTACATGGCTGTTATTAAAATCGCAGGATAGCTTTATTTTTTGTACATGCCCTTTAATAATGGCCTGGAGGGGAAAGGATGTGTAATAAATTTAAGAAAAAAAGAACAGAAGAGATTTCATTAAGGGTAGGATACTAGTACATGAGGATTCCCATTCTTATATAATTGAATGGTAGACATTGGATGTCAGGAGGGAAAAGGAAATAAATAAATAAGATGCAGCAAATTTAATTGATTCTCATATCATCAACCAGTTAAAATATTCTTTGCAGATTAGATATTTTTTACTCTACTTTCAGCAAAACTTCAAAGCTATGGTTTGGCTGTCAAAATAATTCAACCACAGTGGTGACATTTCCTGGGATCCAGCACTAAACCCACAGCCCTCTGCCCTCTCATCTTCCCATGTGCAGTCACCAAAAATGACAATAGATGGGGAAGGAGAATATCTTTTCCTTTTCCCATCTATGCGTTCTCTGTTTCCCAATAATATAATATATTACCCAACTTCCCCAAATCCCATAACCCACTACTTCTGTAAATTTCAAGCCATGAGTCTAAACAAATCCAGAGGAATATATATATTTTTTTGCCAAAAGCCTTTCTGAGAAATTCCCACTATTCTGTGCCATCAAACAGTATCTGTTTTGTTCATTCTGTATTCCCAGTGCCTGCCACAGTGCCTGGCACCTGACTAATAACAACATTTATTTAGTGAATAAATGGGTAAATGAAGCGTTTCAAAAGGCCATATTGAAATGCTAAGCACCCGATCTTTGTGTCCCACTGCTTCCTTTTACCTTTAAAGAATGTTCTCCTGAGCCTCCCCTGTTGGCCCAGGCAGCTGAGTGCGGGCGCTGTGAAGCCGTCTGCAGCCTCTGCAGTGCCCGTTCAATCCCACCGGCGAGGGTCCCACATGGCGCAGCAGACCTCTCCTGTCTCACCTGCTGCTCCCCTCAGCAGTGTATTTCGGTCCATCTGCCTGTTCTGTTTCCTGCTCTGTCTCTGGTGAATCCTCTCACCCTCCTGTGCATCTGGCTTGTACCCCGGTTCTTATAGAAATAAATAAATAAATCTTTTTAAAAAATTCTATTTGTTTTTTGTATCCTTGTTCCTTGGGGACAAAAACCTCAAAATTGTGAAAAGACTTTTTGCTGCATTATGAAACTTGAAAGCAATGGGGTGAGAGCTTGGCAAATCTGTGGAGCTGATGATACCGTTGATTTCTTAACTGCCCTTTCAGCTCTTATTCACAATCACTCTTCCCTTCCCACTTGTCCATTTCTCTTGCTTCCTCATTTACTCCCCTGTTCTCCAGGGCTCAGCTATGAATTCAGCTGCCTAAAGTGCAGTAAAATAATACTGAACTCTCTTAAAATCATTTGATTTCAAGTAAGAGATTTCAGCCCAAAGAAATATCACTTAGTGGTCAAATTTCCAGAGGGTAGGAGCAGGTCATTTAGGAGGACTTATTTACCCCCTCAAATTACCTTACTGTAGAACCTATAGGCTACTATAGAGTCTGGTTATTCACAAGGCTATGTCTACTTGTTGGTCACTGATGAAACAACTGGATTAGGTCCCAGAGTTGCAAGATTGTCTTTAACAAATGCCTACCATTCTTGTATCCATCCATTTATCCACCTATTCCTGTCATTCACTACAAACCAATCATAAGGAAGACAGGTTTATGTCAGTTCTCAAACAGCTTACAAACTCAGGGAAAGAAAAGATTTAAGATTTTATTTATTTTTTAGATCATTAATAAGCTATTTAATATTTTAAGTGGAAGAGGGACGGTAGCATCATCATACATCGAGATATTTTCAAATATGCTCTTGCATGACTGCGATTTGCTTCTTCTGCACTCCTAAATCAGCACATCTATTCCCAGAGAGAATTAACACTATGCTTTCCTGGATTGCAAAGACAAAGATGGGGTCAAGGTTCAGTCAGTTGACTTCTATTTCAGAGGAAATAGTTGTGAAAGCCAGACCTCTGATTTAGAAGAGCGGGACTTTCAGAGATTCAAAAGGCAAAGTCCTGGAGAGTGCAGGGGACAGGGTTCATCTGTAAAGAATAGGTAATGAACTGAACTCTTTGGAGGGCCCAGGGATAGGTTAGGAGCTGGAGTGCAGGTACTGAGGCAGAGGGACCCTGGGCCTACAGAAACCACAGAGAAGAGCTGGGGAGGCTGCCTAATCGCTGCCCTAGCACGCTTCAGAGAGCCACCCCGGACCTAACCAATGCCCAGGACAGCATACACCTGGTGGGGAGCATGTCACTTGAGGTGGCTTAGCTGTCCCCTGAGGCGCTCTCTTTCTCACAGTCTGCTTTACTAATCACTTGCCCAACAGAAGTGATATCTTTTGCTGAGCCCACACCACCCATCCACGTTCCCCAGTTCAATGGCTCATGACATATACAGTTCCCTCCTGAGAGATCATAGAAAAACAGTAACCTGGATATACCCAAATGACTGAGGATGGGGAAACCCCCCAACTATTGTAACAGTGTGAAGTCCATAGAAAAGGGACATTCCAGCTTCCCTGCCCCACCCAGAGAAGGGTGTTGCTGAACAGCTAGGGGAAGCTAGAAAACAGGAGAGATGGGGAAAGAAGAATTGGAGGAGGCATGTGGAGCAGAGAGACATGTGAAGAAGCTGTGCTTGCTTCTTGGCTTTGGACTTGTACCAGGGACTTTGGGGACATGGAACTGGACACTTAGAAGAGACGGAGATGTGGGTGAGAGACCCGAGGGGAGACTGACAATAGTAGCTTTTATCTTGACTCGTGTTTTGATTTTGATCTTTTTCTTCCAGACTTGCCTGGCCCCTTTTATCCCACCAGAAGGTGCCTCAGTGACCCTACTGTGAACCAACTCTCTTTAACTAGGCATTTACCCACAAGGTGATGGGTAACTTTGGGTATTTAATTGGAAACTATTTTAACTAAATTCTTTCTCTTCCCTTCCCTTCCCTTCCCTTCCCTTCCCTTCCCTTCCCTTCCCTTCCCTTCCCTTCCCTTCCCTTCCCTCCCCTCCCCTCCCCTCCCCTCCCCTCCCCTCCCCTCCCCTCCCCTCCCCTTCCCTCCCCTCCCCTCCCCTTCCCTTCCCTCCCCTTCCCTTCCCTTCTCTGTATTACGTACTAATTGTAATAAAGTTCTTTTCCAGTGAAGGTCTTACACATTTAAAGTATGTTTTATCTTTATGTAGTGGCAGAACCCACTTAGAGAGGTTTGGAGGCCCTAGTGTGCCCCTTACTCTACCTGCTAACACTGTTTGTACATGGATGAGAATACAGAATCACATGGGCCAAGATAGTGGTGAAACCCATCCTTGTTAAAAATGGTCTTCCTCAAAAGTCAACCTGACCGTGAGTCGACAGCTCAGGGCCAAGCATTGTGCCCCACACCGGAGGTTATGGCAGCTGCCTGGGGAACAAGTGATCATAGCCTGGACTGAGATAATGATGATGCTGGACATGGAAAGAAGTGATTAGATTCCAAATATTACTGAGATAAATAAACAGGACTTCAGAAAGGAAAAGCTAAGGAAGTACAAGATAATTATATTAATTAGGTTTCCACTGAAATGGACTAACAAAGAATCATGGTGGTTTCCACTGCAATATTGAATAACAAATTATCCCAAATTCACAATGACTTGCAAAAGTCATTTATTTTTCTTGTTCTAGGTCTGCAGTTTGGTTATGACAGTCCTGCAAAAACATACAAACATATTTCAAGGCTCTGACTGGACAAGGCCTAAAAAGTGTCTTCTCATGTACCATCATCAAAGGGACACCCAAAGGCAGCAGAACAGGGGCTCAAATCTGCTCCAGGGAACCGATGGCAAGGGTGTAAACTAATAATGCGATCTCTCCAAAGAATCAGGATGGCTCCTAGGTTTGTGGCTTGCACAGCTGGATAAGTTTTGATGCCCTTCACTGAGAAATGCAAAGATGTGGTTGTCTCCTAAGACTTCAGAAATATTTGTTTGTCACCTAGACCTCACAGCTAGCCAAAAAAGTCTGAGAATTTTAAAAGTGTCATTCCATAGTATCCTAACTTTAGTCAGTCCCAAGTCAGACAGAGCCTTATCTCAAAAGATTGGTGAGTGTGGCTTTTCTAAACTCCAAATGATTTCTAGGAACCCCATGATATGTTTATGAAAATTGAATTGATGGGTGAACCTCCCATTTAAACGAAAAGAGATGGAAATGATTAAAAAATGAAGAGCCCCTGAAACTCCAAAGTTATAAAGGCAGGAAACAGGCAAAATAAGCTATTCAGCAGCCAAAAGGAGCCATTTCTTGCATAATGGATGGGTGATTCCAAGGACATGATTTCCAGGGATCATGGAGAAAAACTCTCTGAGGACCTGAAACAAGAGCTGGAAATGGAGACATACACCTAGCAAGATTTCAGAACTGCTCCAGACCAGTGACTGCCCATCCCTCCCACTGCCAGCCCCTGTTGAGCAAGCATGTTTGCTATAGTTCCTTTGTGTACCCCATTTTATACAGGGTGTGTGGGGGAAGAAGATGCCTGATATCCTCTTCTGCAGAGATTTTGAGAGATGGAAAAGGAAGAGCAAGCTGCTGTTGAAAAGGCTGTGACCAAGGAAGAATGTCAGGGTGAGTGGAATATTCTAGCTCCAGAGTTTATTGCTACTACACTGAAGGTCACAGATGGGTTTGAAGGCTCACAGCTGCCTCCGTGCTGACCCAGCTGTTCCTGCTGAGGACTGGGCTGCTCAGCCACCACTGAGACTGGTCTGCAGCTCTCTCAGCTCAGGCCACTGTAGGGGGAGGAATTGTCAGTGAGTGGCTTTAAACTGTTTTTCCACAGGCTCTAAAACAGAAAATGGAGATAAGTTCACAGAAAATAACAGTTGATGAAAAAAAAATTAGGAAGGGCCTCCCCAGTGGCACAGTGGTTGAGCGCTGGGTTGCGAACCTGCCCGCAGCCTCTGCAGCGCCTGTTCGATCCCCGGCTGCTCCCCGGCCACCGGAGGAGGGTCCCACATGGCGCACAGACCTCTCCTGCCGCCCGCTGCTCCCCTCAGCAGTGTACTTCGGTCCTTCTGCCTGCTCTGCTCCCCGCTCTGGCTCTGGTGAATTCTCTCACCCTCCCGCACTTCTGACTGTACCCAGTGCTTGTATAAATAATAAATAAATAAATCTTAAAAAAAATTATGAATAAGAACCTTTTTTTTTGATCACTTGCACCATGCTAGTTTATCTCGTTAGTTCATTTATTCTTACACTCTACCATTACTTTTCGGTTTAACAGGGATAAAAGTGAGAATCAGACTTTACGGTCTTGGTTGAGTCTTTTTGCCAGTATGACTCACCAGTTATCACATTCACTGACCTCATTTACAAAGAAGGTGAGAATGTGAGAAATACAAGAAAACTAAACAAATGATAGATGTGTAAGATA
The DNA here is from genome assembly GCF_964194135.1 of Talpa europaea. NCBI lineage: Eukaryota > Metazoa > Chordata > Mammalia > Eulipotyphla > Talpidae > Talpa > Talpa europaea. Next base: position 91,383,959 of record NC_140072.1, read on the forward strand.
AAGTTTAGGTCACTGGCATACTCTGCTTCTTCAGACTGCTTAGTACAGTACATTTTAAGTTTTTCTTCATTTATTTTGGATGTTTATTGTACTTCATACTGTTGTTTCCAGACACAGAATTTCAGGCCCTAACTCCCATGAATACGGGCAGTATATCTTGGAAACTGTTAGCATGAAACCAAGGGCCACCCTTGGTTAAGAGGGTGTTAAGAACTGTTAAGAGATGGCATATGCTGGAAGAGACTCAGCCATCTGCATGAACATAGCAAAGGAAGCACACTCTTAGCGTGTGACAGATTTTTAACAGAATTGGTGTGCAGAGAGAGAGAGAGTAGAAAGGATTTTAAATAATTGTTTCCCAACAAAACTCTAAAAATTACCCACCCCCTCATGGGCAAATGCCCAGCCAAACAGACTTGACAAGAAGTGGGGTGCTGAGGCCTGATAGCTTGCCATAAATCTAAGGCATCCGCTGGCAGAGAACTGAAAGAAAGGGGTTAGGCAGGTCCCCGAGAGCTGCAACAGAAGGAGAGGCTGAAAATTAAAAATGTGCCACGTCATATTAAAAAAACTAGCAACAACAAATGTTGGCGAGGGTGTGGAGAAAAAGGAACTCTTCTGCACTGTTGGTGGGAGTGCAAACTGGTCCAACCACTGTGGAAAGCTGTGTGGAGATTTCTGGACCTACTAAACATAGAGCTTCCATATGACCCAGCAATTCCACTCCTAGGTATGTACCCAAAGGACACAGAAACATCAATTCCAAAGAACACCTGCACCCCTATGTTTATAGCAGCACTGTTTACAATAGCTAAGCTTTGGAAACAACCCAAATGCCCAAAAATAGATGACTGGATCAAGAAGATGTGGTACATATATACCATGGAATATTACTCAGCATTCAAAAAAGATAAACACATGCAATTTGCTGCAACATGGATGGCGCTGGAAGGGATCATGCTCAGCGAAATAAGCCAAAAAGAAAAAGAAAAATACCGGATGGTCTCACTCATAGCAGGAATCTAGAAAACTTAAATAATGGACCAGGAAAATGAATAACTATAAGAAAGTGAAAATCAAAATCAACAAAAAACTATGAACCAGAGACACTTTTAGGGGGGCGGGGGCGGGAGGGGAGGGATTGGGGTCAGAATGGGGGGCTGCAATTGTATGGGGAATATAACAATAAAATTTATTAAAAAAAAAAAATGTGCCACGTAATCCAACATGAGATCAAGATAATGGCTGCTATTGTTCCTGCCCAGGACCAGGTAAGCCTCCCTGCATGTCTGTCACCCATGTGTCTCTTCCAAGTACCACTTCCATGTGTCGTTACACATCTCTCCTCCAGGAGACCCCTACCGTCCCTGGATGAAAGTCAAAGCTAGAGAAGCAAGAAAGCAAGAGCAGGCATGTATTTAGTTATAACCAAGCACGACCTCTGAACTCTCTCCCTAGTTCCCAGCAGTCTGCCTTTCAGAAAGTCAGGTTCATGGAATGCTGGGAATTGTAATTCTTGGTGCCTGAGATATCTCTGCTGTGGGAATGGTAATGGAATCTGTTAAAATGTCAGGGAGTAGAGTTCTTTCAAGACATTATTCATGAGCTCAAGTCTGTCGCTTATGATTTCTCTAACAAAGTGGCTCTTCCTACCTCATAGTGAATTTCTCAAAACAACAATGTGTGGAAATATGTTGGAATTTTTTAAAACTATCATTTTTTAAATACATATTTACAAAGTTTTCACCAAATGCTGTAACTAAAGCATTTGTTTGAATATTTATTGAGCAACTACTATGTGTCTCTATTAATGTGGTATTAGAAAGATGAAAGAGACATATTCTCACCTTTAAGTCTCTTGTGCATTTCCTCCCCCTGCCCCAAATGCTGTGCTTCAGTCTCAATGACCTGTTTCCAGCCTCTGGGAACTTCAGCACCAGTCCATGAAAAAAGCAAGAAAATCTTGAATTTTGAGGTTTGGAGGTGCTAGTTAACCTGATTGTAGTAATCATTTCACAATGTACACACTTATCAAAGCATCACTTTGCGCACTTTAAATATATACAATTTTGTCAATTTGCAATAAAACAGAAGGAAAACAAAACAAAACAAAACACCCCGGGCAATGAGTATACTAAGGACACAAAAATAATACGTTACAGAGCTAGGGTTTGGAGCCTTGAATTACTAAACCACAGTCACTTTGGGCAGGGACAGCAAGACACACTAAGGCTTTGAACCAGGCAAGACCTAACCCTCAAACCACCTCTAGGTATATTTAATTTAGCTCAAAGAGCACCAGCAATGAGAAGCTCATTTTCAGGATTTCTTTTAGGGTTGACAAAGATGTTCTGGGATCTGAGAGTGGTAAAAGTTTTGCATATCTCTGGCTATATTAAAAACCACACAGTAATATTCAGTAAAATGATTTTCAAAGTATGTGAATTATATCTCAATTAAAAAAAATCCCCACCTCCCCTATAAACGCATTTGTGGTCTGAAAGTAAGAAATTAACTTCTTATGGTAGTATCTATGATGAAAACAAAACAGAAAAACAAGCAAATAAAACCACCCTCTAAGGAAGTTAACTTCTTAAACAAAAGTGGCAAGAGCAAAGACTTTAATGGTGCCAGGTTCTCCGCCTAGGGACAAGGGAAAAAAGGGGCGGGAGATCATACAGGTGTGTTGAATTTGAGGTGACAGCGGCTCTCCTGGCAACTCTAGTTGATAAATGGGGTCTGGCTTTTGGAAGGGGAATCACAGAGGTGTGGGATCCAGGGGTGCATGAGATAGCTCAGAAAGTCAGGATTAAGGAGGAAGATCATTGATCATTTATTAGGAGGAGATGGGCTGAAAGGAATCGATCTTCACCAAATAAACAGCTCAGCATTGAAATCTGCCATCTCTAACAACATACTGAATTCACAGTTTTCTTCTTTCCTTCAAAGGGAAAAGCTAGAACAGTGAGAGAAGAACATGATTCAGAAGAGCAAGGTAAGAAAAAATCATGTTCCCTTGGGGAAGTCTTACCAGTTTCCCTGTCTACCTTTTATTACTATAAGATGTTTAGGGTCCTCAGAGAAGACTCAGCACAGAAAAGATGACTTTGGTGTTAAAAATAAATATTCAATTTTGTTAAAGATTTTATTTTTATGCATGTAAGAATTGGGTGTAGGTCAGAGGTGTAGGGGTGAGAGGATTCTCCAGAGACAGGGTGGGGAGTAGAACAGGTGAATCTACTGAAATACACTGATGAGGGGAGCAGCAGGGGAGACAGGAGAGGTCTGCTGCGCCATGTGGGTCACTCCCTGGCCGGGGATCGAACATATGCCACAATGGCTGGCAATAGATTGATAGCACTGAGACTTTAGCCCATGTACCACCAGGGAGGCCCTTATTAATCAATTTTTTTAAAGTAACACATTCTAAAAACCAGATTGTCTTAGCTTTTAGGTTAAACATAACAAATATTATTTTATTTATAAATCTATTTAAGTTCACATAATCATATATAAGCAGACTTTATAAGTTAATTAAATTCCCTTGAACATTTCAAAGTATGTCTACATTATATTGAATGAACTGTCAAATAAACATAATTTCCCCAAATACTTAAGTGGTACTTGTGAATGAGTAAGGCAACTCTTCTATATATGGTGAGAATTAAATTCCTTTGAAAAGGGGCAAGGGTGGCATACAAGACCAAGAGCCTAGCAGCCCAGGAGTGGATGGGCATAGGGAGGCACCTGTTCCCAACGTGGAGCAAACTGGCTGAGATGAGCAGCCCTGTGACCAGCCTGTTATCAGAGCACCTCCATGTTTGACACTGTTGGGGAGTAACAGCCCACAGCAAAGGTTGTTGTGTACACTTTGCTTTCAACCAAGATGGGGATCAGAACGCCTAAAAGACCGGGAGGTGGGGCATCTGTAAACCTGCAGAACATTTCGCATGAGCTGTTTTGTGCCTTCTTGTTAATAAATGATTAAAAAAAAATAAACGTGTGGCAGAATTTGATCTGACATTTGCTTTAATCAAAGCTTGGTGACAAGGTTGTTGGGGAGTGCTAACCCGTGCCCATCAACAGTTACCAAGAAGGTCTCGGAGCTGTGCGTGGCCAGGAGGCTTCCTCAGTTGCTTTCATGAGCCCGTTGGACTGCTTAAGAGGGTTCTGTGTTCAAAAACAGCTTGAGAGAAAATAATACACTGTGTTCCCTTTGCGTTTCTCCATATCTCCTCATGAGGCTCCTTGAGGTCGCTGTTGCTCTGCTCCACTTTGGGGTCCCCTGTAAGTGCAGCAGAAGTTTGCCATGAATGGGAATATTTTGGGGGTCAAATCATCTTCAGATGATTTTCATGGAGAGCTCCAGGAAGCCATCCTCTGAGGACTGTTTCCAAAGTGCATTTCCTTGTTCTATATGCAAGATTCCAATCCTACAAACATTTACAAATACCTAGTATGCATGAGATAATTTCAGTTGTTTTATTCCTCAAAAACCTGTGAAAAAGAGTTAATATCAGCAGCACTTTTTAGCTGAGGAAACTGAGAGGGGACTGAGGAAAGAATTCACACACTCTGCTGCTCACTTCCCGCTACAGTTCCTTTTTCTGATGCTGATGGGTCTGTCAACAAGCCTCCTTCCTGTCACTTCTCAGTGATGACTTATAATATTGAGTTGTCTGGCAGCCAAAGGGAACTCATAGCAAGCAAGACATACTAGAGATTGGATGACGTTCTTGAAAACTGATGAATTTTTTCCAAACCACAGGCAAGCATTTGAAATCCAGTTCAGAGGTTCTTTATCCTTTAGAACAGCTGGCAGGTCAGGAGGATGCCAATGGTGTGGACAGATGGTGAATGCACAATAGCTGCAGCCCCAGGCCAATGTAAAAGCCTTCTCCCTGGCAGCCTGTGACTAGCACTTCAACCAATTAGTCACACTTAATTTGATTGTTATTCAGGGAGATGGTAAAAACTCAAGCTTGCTTTATTCTAGATGAAATGTCAGACTAGAAGTCTGGAAGCCTGGGATCCTGTCACAGCTCAGCTAATGGCTCCAACTTGGTGCTCACCCTCGCCAGCCATGCCCACCCCAGCGCAATGGCACAGATGTTTAGAGCAGTGTAAAACTGGGTGACTCATATTGTCACTGCTTCACCCCACAAGTGCTGGCCCTTTGTGCTAGGAAGTGCAGGCATGGGGGTTGCGTGGTGGTTGGAGGCTTCCAGGCAGCAGTTTAACAGTGAGATAGAGATACTATTGAAGAAGCTCACCTTTAAGACTGTCTGTTTCAGTGGATTCCTGCCCAGGAGGAGAGGGGCAAAGATGAGCAAGATCTACTCTCGTTCTCAGTGGGCTTACTGCCTGGTGGAGGATAGGAGGCAGGTATAAGTACAGCGTTTTCCTGGAGTTACTCTGAGATGCAAGGAGCTAAGAACAAAGAGATTCAAGCAAATGGAATGGGAGAGGATGCTCCTGACTGGGCAAGGGGATGCTCCTGACTGGGGTCAGTGTGGGAACTCCCACCTCTGAGAAAGAGCCCCACAGATTCCCTTTGGGAATCCACTTTAACCAGCTCCAGGCAGTGGGTTGAGAACCATCTCTCTTACTTTGCTTTCTCCAGTGTGGCCAAAGCCTGTCCACTCTTACTAGGGAGCTGAGACCCCTCTGCCTAGGGACTGGGTTTCTCTGCCTTCAGACCTGACCAGGGAGTCTTCATGCCACTGTAGGTAGCTCTCTGGGTGCTCCATCTGGCTCCCACGCATGATGAGTCCTCCCAGAGCTTTAAGCCTGGACTCTCCTGGACTCGTCATACCTAGCCGCCAGGTGGCGCACTCTGCATGCCACCTGTGGGGCAGGATGAAGAATTAAGAATCCTGGTAGAGAAAGGAGGCCACGCCACATTTTACATTGGTGATGCCCTGCATCACATTCACCTGGGTGCTCTTTTAAATGTCAGATGCCTGGACTTCCCCTCACACCCACCTGATTGAAACCCCCTGGAGCTTTTGCATCCTTTCCCTGTGGAACGAACACTGGCTCCTCATGCACTGCCTGGCTAAGGAATTTGTCTTTCCCCAGTGGTATTATGGGAAAAGCGTTTTGTCCTTGAAATGCTGTATCCATTTCCTCAGAGACCTCTCCCCTGGAGCTTTAGATGAGGCAAGAGATGGTGATTTTATCTTAAACATGCACCACATCTTGAAAATATGGAGGAATCCGTACAGACAGCAGCTGAATATGTGACAACGTAGGAAAGATAGTGCCAAGGAAACCCACCAGCTGCTGAGAGACGTCTCCAAAGTGGGTTACACTCTTAGCGTGGTGTGGCCTGACTTGTGAAGACTATTGTGTCAGGAAAGAACTGGACTAGATGATCTAGGCCAGACCTTTTGCTTGTGTGAGTGAGTGGGTGCTCCAACTACATTTAAAATGTTTTCTGCCCTCATACATAATCAATGCTTTTTTCTCCTGATAAGTAAATTTGGGGATTGTGCCAGGATCAGAAAAATTTCTGTGGGTTTCTCCTAGAATTTCAAGGGTCTGTAAATCCTGCAACTGGCTGAGGGCCTACTCTGATTATTTTTAATGCAGAAAAGGATATATTTGAGCATCTGGCCTAGAAATCGACAAAATCTGTCTATAGCATAATTGGTTCGGAAAGAGCTAGAAGACAAATTGAGACTGGTGGGTGTAAATAGAAGAAAAGGTGGCAGAAGGGGAGCCAGATGGATGAGCTCAGACATAAAACAGACACAAGCAAAAGCTGCTTGGGAGGGCAGGGGCATATTTGCATCTGGGATCCGGAACTGGATTGGTGTAAGGAACGTCCTTGACTAGGAAGCCAAGACCCAATGTCTGGCTCCAGAACAGAGATTGCACCTGATAGCAGGAATCAGCCTCCACGGAGGGTAATCCCAGACCACACTAACAGTGGTCCCCAGTGGGCCTTGGTGAATTCAGAGCACAAACAAGGTGGTTTTGCAGTGGAGAATTTAGGCTCACAGAGGTATGATCAAAGATCAGGGGACAATGCCTTCTTGATCCCTGAATATAATTTTTCCTTATGCCTGGTAGCATTCCAGGCAGCCTAAATGTGCTTTGCATGCGGCCCAACATCATGCAGCCCAGAATCAGCCATCCATGCTCCCCACGTTTGGTATCACAGAGATCACTTTATCTGACAAAGCCCTGTTGCAGCCAGCAGTGAATCAATAGTTAAAAATATTTATCACTGAAACGTATCTCATGCTCATTTGCCAGGAGTTACAGTGAGGGGTGTTGTCAAGCAGGTGCAACTTCTGTTTCTATTCAATAGATACTTACAATTAAAAAATAATGAAATTTCATTTGCTTACAAACACTAAAACTGTTTTCCAAGAGTATCAAAGAGTCTGAGAGAGAGGCACTCAGAGAGATGACACTGGGCCAGGTGCATTGAACAGCAAGACAATAAATAATTATGCTGCCCTTTTCAGAGCCACGATGCGTGACCCACCCAATTAAGCCTCCAAGAGTCTCATTCTGATGGCCCGGAGTTCGTGACATCCCCTTCACATTTGTCATAACAGCTTTGTTTTCTGCATCTGCCTTCTTTTGCAGTTAGCACCCTGTGTGTCAGATTTCATGCTTCCAAAATGAAAAATAAAACTGGCAGTTTTCATGTCTTTGGGGGAAATTGGTCTTATTTCTCCCATAAATCATAAGCATACTTCAACTATAAACTGAACATTAGCAACTCTAGAAGTAAATTAACTTCAGTTTCCAGTGAAGCTGGAGGTTGCTGACGGTGATTTGGTCATTTATTTAAGGCAGGGGAGGTAGAGCGCTTCAGCGTGGGCGTGAGGTTACTTAACGACTTTTTCTTAGAGGTAGGGTGTCCATTGGAGGTACGGTCATAGATACCCCAGTGTACCCCTATTCTAGTTTAATTATTAAGAGTACCTTTCTTCTTTTAAGAGTGTACTTATTTAGTTAATAAATTGTATAGTCACTATAATTAAAATGCAAATGAAATAAGGAGCAAAACTTTGGTTTGTGAAAGATGCCAGACACCAGAGGCCTTATATTATATGATTCCAATAATATAAATTGTCCAGAATAAGCTAATCCATAGAGATAGAATGTAGATTCATGGTGCCAGGAGCTGGGGTTATTTGGAAGAAATGGGGAGTGACTACTAATGGGCAAGGGATTTCTTTATGGGATCTGGAAAATGTTCCAAAGTTGTGGGAAAACGTTCCAAAGTTGGTTATGATGTCAGTTGCAAGACTGTGAGTAGATCCTGTGAAAATATTGAAAACCATCAAATCTGACACTTTGAGTGAACTGTATGATATGTGAAGTATAGCTATATTCAAACAAAAGAAAGTTAAACCACAGAGACACCAGAAGGGATAACAAAAAGGGAAAGATGTGCTCTGTCTTTCTGCCTGCAAAACATTTGCATTTTAGGGGCCAGTTCCTCCAGAAAACAAACTGAATCATTTCCAGGGGATGTAGTGACTCTTGTTGGCCTCTGGAGAGCGCTACACACAACTCTTGCATTTTTATGACGCTTGTTGGAGCAAGGTTCTTCAGGGTCATTGCTGAGAATCAAGGTGTGTGGGATGACCTTTAGGTGGCAGAGGGTGACATAGGTGGCAGCATCCTGCAGGTGGAGCTAGTCAAGTATATGAAGAGCCCAGCCACAATAGCTGGAGGGAGGGGCAGAGGGTGCTGATTAGGACGTACTCTAATTCTTGTCCATCGCCAGTGGGTCCCCATTTGGGATGGACTGAGGAAGAGAGGAACTACAGGATGAGGATGGAGGTAGGAATGGGGGATAGGAGTTTCACTCTTCCCGGAGTTAAGCCCATTATTCTACAAGTAGCACAAGTCAGAGTGGGGACAGATCTCTCATTTAGGTCAGGAGCTCTAAGAAGCAAAGGATAATAGAAAAGTTCCACTTGCTGTAATGAACCCTCAGTCCAGATCCTTTGGAAGAGATGATGGGACTTAGAATGAACCCCATTCTCAATTTTTCTATCAACATTGGGATCTTCATTCAAGGGAAGGAACCTGAACTTGAAACCTGTGAATGTTTTGGTGGATGGATGAATGGATGGATGGATGGATGGATGGATGGATGGATGGATGGATGACAGACACAAGGTTCAGATGAGCACGCTGCTCCCAAGGCAGTGTGGTGTTCCAGTCAGGGCTTTGGGTCTAGGTCACCAACAGAGGGCGCTATATACCTGATGGAGTAAAGCTAGGTAGGTCCTGGGCACTGGTGCTCCAGTGCCCTCCAGCTCACTGCAGTCCAGAGGCAGAGAAGGGATGCTCAAACATGAGAGCTGGGGCTACCACTGAACCCCAATATCTATAAACTTGGGGCAGTCAGGAGACAGACCTGATCTGTCTGGCCATTTCCTCAGCATTAGTGAAGGAAAACCAACCACTTGAGCAGTTAAGAATTAAATGCATGTTTTGGTTTTGTTGAGCCTCTATCTTGAAGTTTCCAGCACAATATCTGGCACAGGGAAGACACACGATGGCTATTTCCTAAATGGAATGAAGAATGAATGAATCTAGAAAACTAGACTGGAGTTGCACCATATTTTTCTTAGACTCTAAGACTCTCTTTTAGACTTTATCCTTGGCCTTTGCCCAGTCTATCTTGGAAACCAGTTACACATAAATTCCCATAAACCTCATCTTGCCACTGGATGGGGCTGAGTACTGACAAGACCCCTGATGGGCCTGATTAGCTTCACAGGGAGGAAAATTTCTGGGAGATCTATCCCTTCTCACTCATCCTATCCATTTCCCAAACACAGGATAGACAGAGAAAAGAAGGAACAACAAGGAGACTAGAACAAAACCTCCTACAGAGGACCAGTATTTCAAAGTCTGAGATGGGGTTGTTGTGGGGTACACAGGTGAATCCAGGAATTAATGAGCTGATCTATCTGCTTTGAGCATGCCATTGCATTGTTTTCTGCTTTTTCACATCTGTATATCTATTTCTCCCTTTACTACAAGTCCTTGGTTTTATTGTCTCTCTTTAACGTGGTGAAGGTAATCTGCAAGAATGTTGTTAGGAAATCCGTGGAAGAATCACACAAAGTAAGGAAACTCTCCAGAGCTAAACACAAATTGACCTTCAGCATCCCACTGTGGACAGCTGTCTTGTCAACTGGAGGTTGCTCAAGGACAGATGTAAAAATAAACAAGGGCCTCCCCTGGTGGCTCAGGCGGTTGAACGCAGCGCTGTGAAGCTGTCCGCAGCCTCTGCAGCACCGGTTCGATCCCAGACGGCTGGCCAGGGTCCCACATGGCACGACAGACCCCTCCTGTCTCACCCGTTGCTCCCCTCAGCAGTGTATTTCGTCAGTCTGCCTGTTCTGTTCTCTGCTCTGTCTCTGGTGAATCCTCTCACCCTCCCTCGCATCTGGCCTGTACCCTGGTTCTTGTATAAAATAAATAAATAAATCTTTAAAAAAATAAAAATAAAAATAAACAAGGCTAAAGCTGAAGCTGCTGACTAATGCCAGTTCCCTGTAGTAGCACGTTCTGCCCACAGGGCTGGTTACAGGGTTGGTTTTTGCAGATTTGAGTTGGAGAGGATTTCTTTTTTAAAAGCACTTGTGAACTCTTTTCTTGTCTTAAATTCTCCTGGGACAAGTTAATGAAGTTGAAGCAGGAGGGTATGAGAGTAAGAACTTCAAAATCTATCCCTCAGGTATAGAGTCTAAGAATGTGAAACTTTGGTGGCCAGTGACTGACTTCTACCTCTAGCGCTCTCTTTCTCTTTCTCTCTCTCCTTCCTCTTCCACCTCCTCTTCATGAACACACACACGCACACACATGAAGAAAACATGAAGATGAGTGTGCCCTATATCAAGTCTCATCTAAAGGACATCACTTTAGCATCTTGTGTGTGGCTACTCAGCTCAGACCAAGGAACCAGCTCTGTTCTATGGTTACAGACTCCAGTGGGGCCCTGTCAACCATCTTGCCACTAAGAGTAGGGTCCCAAGCATGAGGGGCCTCCCTCACTCCTTGAGAACCGGGAAATCATTCTTAGAGTGATATTAGAAAGATCATTACAGAAAAGCTGGGGTTAGTCATCTGTGGGTATTAGCTAAGAAAAATTGTTGGTAAACATGTGGCCATGTTGGAAAGAAATTAGAACCACCAAACATAGGAGGAAACCTGGCTGGGGCTTTTATGTGTATGAAGTTCCTGGCCACACCCTGCTTAGAGAAGGGCAGTGAGGCTCTTTAGGCCTAAAGCAAGGAGAGACGCGCCTCTAGCAGGGGGTCCTGGCTGAACCTCAGTGTTTTCCAACAAGGCTGACGCCAAAGTATCGCTGCAGAAGGGTGGTCCTCCGTCCCACTAGCTGAGCTGGGAGACCTTCCTGAAGGTTGACCATCGCCACCCCCAGGGTTCTGTCTGAGCAAATGGAGACTCCATTTCTTGGTTGCACTAATCATCATAAATAAGTAACCCCTTACTCTTTGGCTGGAGGGGTGGAGTGTACTAGTAAATCAGGCCTCATAACAAGAAGTGGCAGTCCCCTCTATTAGTTTCTTAGGGAGGCCTTACCAAATTACTATATCGTTGGTGAGTTGAAACAATAGAAATTTACACTTACAGTTCTGGACGTCAACAGTCCAAACTCAAGGTGTCAGTAGAGGCATACTCCGAAGGCTCTAGGGGAGAATCCACATTTCCCTTTTCCAGCTCTGGCAATTCCAGGTGATACACGTACTCTGAGAACGGAAGGCACCATTTTCCTCACCCCCACTTACATGCAGCCACCTTGGAGTACATTCTCAGTGGGCCAGGAACCAGACTTCCTGAGCAGGGGAGCTACCGGGAACGAGGGTAGAGCTGACTGGCCAAGTGGACCAGCACAACATGAAGGGCAGGTGGCACCATGCTCCTGCTTCTCTGGCTTCCACTTGCACACAGACAGCTAAAAGAGACACGTGAGTGAGACACACGTGGGGACTGCCGTGGCAGAGACTGTGGCAGCCGTTATCTTGATTTGTACACTGATTTGGATTTTTCCATTTCTCCCATTTCTCTCTCTCTCTCCCTGGGACCTGCCTCACCCCATTCTTGGGGTTCTGCACCAGAAGATTACTTAGACTTGTGACAAGCTTTCAGGCCTCAGTGGCCCTGCTTCAGACCAACCTTGGCCAACCCTGTTTGGCTAAGCATTTGCCCCTAAGGAGGTGGGTAATTTTGGCGTTTTACTGGGAAACTATTATGAGAAATATCCTTTCTTCTCTTTCCATGCACACCAATTCTGTTAAGGATCCTTCCCACTAAGAGGATGCTTCCTTTGCCTTTTTGAGGCAGGTTGCTGGGCTTCTTTTAGAATGTGCACACACGACGGGGTGGCCCTCAGGCATGCACGAAGCCAGGTGTTTCTGGGTTTGTAGCAGCATAGCTCCAGCCTCTGCTTCCATCTTACACAGCCCTCTCCCCTGCATCTGACTCAAACTTCTCTCTGATTTTCTTTTACAAGGATTCCTGTAACTGGACTTAGTACCCACCTTAAGTCTAAGGCAATTTCATCTTAAATCCTAGCCTTAATGAAATGTGTAAAGACCTTTTTTTCCCAAATAAGGTCACATTCTTCCACTCTGGAGGCATAAGTTTTGGGGGGCATAGGACTTGGGCATAAGTTTTGGGGGGCCACTATTCAGCCCACCACATCAGAGGACATCAGGGTTGCCATGCAGAGCCCTCTAAGGGTCCAAACCTTCTCAGGAACGGTGAACCCATGGGACTACTTGGGTTCCTTCAGCAAGGATATCCTCACTCTCACCACTTGCTCTTATTTTAAGCCAGTTTTGCTAACCATTTCAGTTCCATCAATAGATGTGAAAGAGTATATGTGAGGGTCTGGCCAGGGCTTCCCTTTGGACTAAACACTTGGCATACAACACTTGCTTCAACAAAAAGTATGGAGAACTTCTCCCCTTGCCTTTACTATCTTAGCAGCTACCTAGAAAGAAGCTTCGGGAGAAAGTTGGGTGTACTTGGGTGAGGAGTCCAGTGGAGGCTAGGTTGAACTGGTTCATAAAAGCCATATTTACTCACTTTTCTCCCCAGGGGAGCATAAAGAGAGTTTGGCTTGGCTCCGCCAACTCTGGCTTTACCTACTGTTTTGGCTGTCAGCCCTGAGGTGCAGGCCCATACCTCAAGGGATGGCGGCTCCTGCTTGGACAGGCCCACATGTAGGACCAGTGGCTGCCAGGCCCACGAAGCAGCTCTAGGAAAACTCGTGCCAGTTCTGTGAGTGCCTAGGAGGCCTGGGGCAGATATCAGAAAGGAAGCCACTTCCAGGCAGGATGCACCTTGGATAAGACCTTAGACTTAGAATCAGATGGGCTCATAGTATCTGTTCAATACATGCTTGTTGTTATGGTTACTGTTATTATTAAAAGGAAGGAAACACTTCTTAATCTGACCTCTCAAAGCTCATGGCTAAGGGATTACAAACAGAATTGTGAACCAGTCACCTCTAGCCCACCAATTTCTCCCTTTTCTATGCTATTTATTACTACAAATAGTTTTTTTCAGTCCCTCAGGGACAACAAGACTCTCTCTTGATGACCTAACTTATGCAAACTACAAGGTTGGGTTTCTAGATATAAGGAGCCAGAAGGAAGAAAGTTACTAGAAAACTCTCTGTCATGTCTCCTAACAATAGTTCCAGCGATCTGGAAGTGCTTCTATCTACTGCCTTTTCAATCTGCAGCTCTCATGTTCTCTGAGCAGGAACTAATTTCTTTCCAACAAAAGAGCCCAGTGTGGCATGCAGAATAACTCACGACAGCCTGGCAAATGGAGCTCAGTTCTAGGGGCTGTGAAAGAAAAGCCCAATGCTTCCGTCAGTGGGGTCTGACTTCTTCCACAGAACAGCATCCAGTTCCCACGGAGTTAGCCTCTACCCTTACTCCACAAGCAAGAAGGATCAAGATGAAAAATGCCTCTCCTCACCTCCCACACAGTCCTATGTGAATTGACTTCAGCCCAATCACCCCTCACTCAGCACCCCTTAATCATGCTGCTTTTCTTTCCCTCAAATGCCCACATTGTTCCCACCTTGGGGCCTTTGAACTCACTTTCCTCCTGCCAGATACACTCTTCCTTGGATCTTTGTGAGGCTGGCTCCCGTCATCACTCAGAGTTCACCTCAGACATAACCCCTCTCAGAGGTGAAGCCCTCTCAGTACCCAGCACCCCCATTCTTCACCCACTAGTCAAGTCACCTGTTTTATTTTCTTAACCAGGCTTATCTGTATTTTGAGTCGTCTTTTTACATTGTTTACAAGTTCATTGTCTGTCTTCTCTGAGGAGGGTAAAGACATGGTGGGTCCTGATACCTGGTATATACTGTAAAGTTCCCGAATTGAAGCTTTGGGAGGTGGAAGGCAGTAACTGAGTGGTGGGGATTGTTTGCAGGTCTGAAGTAGAATGGACATGGCATCCCTGGAGGGGATACCTGTGAGACAAGGCTGTTAGTACAGGGGTCCCTGTTGGGGGTCACCAATGAAAGGTTACTACTTTTGATTGCTCTAGCAACATCATTTGCCACCCAGGCCTGGATAAAAAAGGTGGGGAGGAATATACCCAGGAGGCTTTGGGTGGGGCGGTAGAAGTCTGTCAAAGGTGGGGAAAACAGCCTGGCTATAAAGCAGCAGACAGGCCTGGGACCCTGGAGTCTTGGCCACATGCTGGAGCAAGCCTGGGAGCAGGAAATGAGTCACAGAGGCCCCGAGGACATGGGCAGCATGCCCCTCTGAAGTGAGAGCCCATAGTCAAGCTACAAGCCCCAACTTTGACAGAGAGGGAGCCATTATTTAATAACTGCTGGGAGAGTGGGTGGGTGAGTGAGTCAAGCAAGGGGCAGGAAAGCTGAGCTCTTAACGGTGTGATCCAGGGCTCCCCTGATAGAGCATATCTGTCTCAGGGGGCCAAGATCCCAGAACTGAGCAGAAGGTTTTTCAGTACTTCTTCCCTTTCCAGGACTAGGCTGAACTGTTCACCTGTCTTTTAAGGAAACTCTGAGGATTATCTGGTTAATCTTCCTAAAGATCTTTACATACTCTCTATACAGAATGCACCATGGATTACTGGAACAGTGACACTGTACTTTGATTTTATGTGGCAATTTTCTCTTGAAAATCTTCGAGAGCTTTATTGATGATGGAATGGGTTTTCATACAGTATAGTTCAACTTTCATTTCTTTGCCTCCAAGACATATAAGATGAACTCTGCACTCAGGGTCTTAATCAGGATTTTTTTTTCCATTGGATTATTAATCTTATTTAGTTTTAGGAGTTCTAAATTTTCTAAATGCAAATCTTTCATATATACATGTATACACATATTTACATATAATTTTAATAAAGTTTTTATAACTATATGTATACGCATATACACAAATATGTAGTTTTTCTCATTCAATGGCTTATCAATTAATTTTTCAATGTTGTTTTTGATAGTAAAATATTGTAATTCCATGAGTCCAATTTATCAGTGTTGGCTGTTATTATTAGTGTTCTCTGTAATTTAGCTTAGTATATTTTTTAAAGATTTATTTTTGCATGTAAGAACTGGGGTACAGGCCCGTGGTCTGGGGGGTGAGAGGATTCACCAGAGACAGAGTGGGGAACAGAATGAGCAGACTGACTGAAATACACTGCTGAGGGGAGCAGTGGGCAAGACAGGAGAGATCTGCTGCACCATGTGGATTAGCTCCCTGGCCGGGGATTGAATTCGTGCTGCAGATAGCTTCACAGTGCTGAGACTTAGCCCCTTGCACCACAAGGGAAGCCCTTAGCTAAGTACTTTTTGCCTCCATTAAGACTGCAAAGATAATCTCTATGCATATGCCTGGGAGCTTTGTATTTTGGGCTTTTCCGTTTAGGTTATAATCCATCTAGAATTAATTTTGAAGTATGGTGTGAAACAGAGAGAAAATTTATTTTTTTCTATATGGAACCAGTTGTTCCAGCACCACTTGTTGAAGAGATTTTCCCCACTGAATTGCTTTGGCAGCTGTAGAGAATACAAATTCACCATATAGTTGTGTATCCATTTCTGGGCCCTATTTCATCACACTAATGTCTAGGTATATTCTTTTGCCAATACCATATTTCCTGATTAATGTACCTTTAGAATAAACCTTAGAAACTTGTTAAAAATTGCTGTTACTTCATAGATTATAGTTAATTTATAGTAATTTTTTAATCCTGTTCAAAATTGTTTGACAATTCTCAGTCCTTTGTACATCTTTATAAATTTTAAAATCAGCTTGCAAATGTCTACAACAAAAGCTTTCTTGGGTTTGAATGGGGTTGCGTAGATCAATATGGGAAGAAATGACATCATAACAACACTAACCTCCAGGCTATCAACCTGGCATATCTTTCTATGCATTTGGCTCTTTTTAAATTTCCCTCAGAAATGTGTGTTCGTATAAAAAATATATATTTAAAATTTAGAGGCCTAGAAAATATCTGTTAAGTTTATCTCTAAATATTTTATGTTTTTATACAATTATAATATTGCTGGTAAATTACATTCCAACTGTTCACTGTTAATGTATTTAAAAATCTGATTTTTGTTTATTAACTTCATATCCTACAGCCTTAGTAAATTTTCTTATTATTCCCAGCAACTTTTCTTGGGTAGATTTCTTAGGAATTTCTACGTGTGCAATCATGTTAAACTATTTATACTCTTTGTGCTTTCCTTGTGCTCTTTCTTTATAATCTTCATGCTTTCCCTTGTTACTGTCCTGGCCCTTTAGCACTATGCTGACAAAAAGGCATGGTCATCCTTGCCTTAATCCCTACTTTAAGTGGGACACTCAATTTTGCAATCTAATCTGATGTTAGCCGCCTTAAGCTTTTAGTAGATGTCTTTTAGTAGATTGTTGTGGCCCATCCTCAGTTCATATGTTGAGATCCCAAACCCTAGTATCTCAGGATAGGATTGTGTTTGGAGACAGGATCTTTACAGAGGCTATTAAACCAAAATGAGGTCACTAGAGTGGGTCTTCATTCACTATGTTGGGTTCTTTATAAGAAGAGGAAATTCGGATACAGATATGTAGGGAGAAGACTGTGTGAAGACACCAAGAAGACAGACATCTTCAAGCTGGTTGGAGAAACCTCAGAGAAAAACAACCTGATGACACCTCATTTTAGACTTCCAGCATCCAAAATTGTGAGAAGATAAATTTCCGTTAAGTCACCTAGTCTGTGGTACTTTACAATGGCAACCCCAGCAAACTAACAATTAGATTAAGAAAGTGCCTCTTATTTCTAGTTTGCTAAGAGTTTTTAAAATTATAAGCAGATGTTGGAGTTTGTTCATTCTTTTTTGTTTGGCTTCTACTGAAATGATTTTCTCTTTATTTTGATTTTGAGGTGAATTATATTGATGGATTACTAAAATAATTCAAACTTGCATACCTGGGTTAAATCCCAATTGGTTATGATACATTGCACTTTCATATATTGCTATTGGATTTGCTATCATTTCACCCAGGATTTTGGTGTCAATGCTTATGAGGAATATCATATCTGTTTATTTTTGGCAATATGGTACTCTGGTTTTGATATTAGGTGTAACATTTGATAGTGAATCAGAAAAACAGAAACCAAAGGGGCGGAGCAACATGGCAGCGAGGAGACGCTGCGAGTAAGATATCCCATTAAAAAAAGTTAATAGGGAGGAAAAGCAGCAGGTCCCAGTGAGAACTGGGACACGGAAGATAAACGGACGACTCCAGCAAACTGCCCAAATAAGAAAGTTGCCATAAAAGAGGACGAGAAGGGAGGGAAGCGCAGAACCCTGCTCCCCTCCCCCGCCCACAGAGGCGGCACTCTCCGACCGGCAGAGACCAGGGAAACAACAAACCAAAACGCCCAACAAGAAAAACGGATGCAGCAAGCGGGACTGTGAGTGGAAAGGAACTATTTCAGCCACCACACCCCGTGAACGGGAGCTGAGGCGAACCCTGCAGGATCCGCCGCGGAGGTGAGCTCCACGCGCCATTAAAAAGAGAGCCCCGCCCCCCAGGAGGAGACCAGCACCAGCACACAGCCCCGGCCGCCCGGTAAGCTTGCGCGAAAGCGGCGCTCGGATTGCAGCTGCCCAGGCCCCTGTGCCTGCGACCTAGGCTTGCGGGGAGACGGCGGAGGCCCTCCCTGAGTGAGCAGGAACAAGGTGCCCAGGCAGGGGAGCGGGTTTCAAAAGGCGCCATTCCCGCGCCACTGATCTGGGCTACAGCCCACGTCCTGGAACTGAGGGCTTTGGAACTGAGACCCGGGCGAGGCCCTCCCTGAGTGAGCAGGAACAAGGCGCCCAGGCAGGGGAGCGGGATTCAAAAGGCGCCATTCCCGCGCCACTGATCTGGGCTACAGCCCGCGTCCTGGAACTGAGGGCTTTGGAACTGAGACCCGGGGCACGAAATTAGGGGCGTGGGTTCCCCACGACGGTGGGGCACAAGGCAGACACAGCACCCCAAAGCCGTTGAGGTGTACCCTACCATCCCCGCTCTGCTCCCTGTCCCACGGGGTGGAAAATCAGCTCCCCAAGGGCTCTAGGAGAGATCTCTGGTGCCACCTAGCGACTTGACCCCAGCACAGGCTACTGAAGGAGCTAGTGGCCAGCTGGGGAGTTAGCCCACACCGGGCCCCTTCTGAACAAGTAGTCTGAGCCCACAGGGAGAGCGAGCACCCACAGCCGGGGCAGACCAGGCGCGCAGAAGAGTGTGCCTGAGACCAGAAGCGCAGGGAGTGTGTCCCACATCACCATTTTAGAACAGGGACATTTCTTCAGTAAAGACTACCTGCAGAAGGCTTCCTCAGGAGCCAGAGGTGAGCGGGGGAAGTTCGCCCACGCCAGACCCCCTCTGGCCTGCAGTCCAAGCCCAGAGGGGAGCAGGAACCCACCGCCGGGGCAGACCAGGCGCACAGGGGAGTGTGTCCCCACATCGGCATTTTAGAACAGGGACCTTTCTCCAGTAAAGGCTGCTTGAAACTGACAGATGACTCCTGGAAGAACCAGAGGGGAACAGAGAAGCCCACCCAAGATGCCGGCCAGTCCCAACAACACAGTGTCCCAACGCATACGGCAAATTAGAAAACAGACAGTAGGGAGGAGAAGAACCACACGCAACCTAGCAACTCTCCAGAGAAAAAGCACACCACAAAAAGAAAGCCAGCCCCCAGATTGCAACGACAATAACTTGGAAGAATTTCTGAGCCTTCCAGAAAGAGAATTTAAAATTGCCGTGATTAAAAAACTGACAGAAGTCATAAAGGAAAACAATGATAAGGGAAAAATAATCAACGATCAGAAGAATGCAATTGAGTCCCTAGAGAGGGAAAACAATGGTCAGAAGAAAGAAATTGAGTCCCTAAAGAGGGAAGTAAAAGAAATGCAGGAGATCAAAGAATTAATGGAAGAACTAAAGAATTCTGGGAAAAGCAATGAAAGCAGAATAGATGAAATGGAAGAACGAATAAGTAATCTTGAAGACACAGAAATAAAAAGAACCAAAACAGAAAAGGAAAGAGAAGTACGAAGGAAAAAGAACGAAGAAAGACTTCGGGAACTATCTGACTCCATGAGGAAAGGAAATATAAGAGTTATAGGAATACCAGAAGGAGAGGAGAGAGATGTAGGAACAGAGAAAATATTCAAAGAGATAATTGAAGAGAACTTCCCAAATGTGAAGAAGGAGCTGAAAATTGATATACAAGAAGCAAGAAGAACACCAAACTTCCACGACGAAAGGAAAAATACAGCAAGACACATAATAGTAAAGCTCCCAAGAATCCAGGACAAGGAAAAAATAATGAAGCTGGCAAGAGGGAAGAAACAGATAACATTCAAAGGAAAACCAATCAGGCTGACATCAGACTTCTCCGAAGAAACACTACGGGCAAGGAGAGAGTGGAGGGACATAGTCAACAGACTCCAAGAAAACAGATGCCAACCAAGAATACTCTATCCCGCAAAGCTCTCCTTCCTCTTTGAAGAAAGAATATGGACCTTCCCAGACAAACAGAAACTCCGGAATTTCATTGCAACTAAACCCCCACTCCAAAAAATACTACAAGGAGTCCTAAAGCCAGAACCTCAGAGTGACGAATAACAATGAAAGAAGGCCAAAAAAAAAAAAAGTTATTAAAAGAATAAATAAATAAAATCAAAGGAAAGACAAACACAATGGCAAATACAGATGTTAACATATCAATATTAACTCTAAATGTAAATGGACTAAACTCTTCAATAAAAAGACACAGAGTTGCAGCCTGGATTAAGAAACAAAACCCAACCTTTTGCTGTCTCCAGGAAACACATTTAGCTACAAAAGATAAAAATAGGCTCAAAGTTAAAGGATGGAAAACAATCCTACAAGCAAATGGACCAAAAAAGAAAGCAGGAACAGCTATACTTATATCAGATAAAACAGATTTCAAACTCAAAAAGATAAAAAGAGACCCCAATGGTCACTACATTATGATCAAGGGGACAATACTTCAAGAAGAAATAACACTCATTAACATATACTCACCAAACGAAGGAGCACCAAAATATATCAGACAACTGTTGTCCTCTCTGAAAACAGACATCAGAGAAAACACATACGTAGTGGGAGACTTCAACACACCACTATCAACAATGGATAGATCAACAAGACAAAAAATAAGTAAAGAAACCAAAGCTCTAAATAAAGACCTAGAGCAATTGGGCTTAACAGACATCTATAGAACACTAAACCCCAAAAAAACGGAGTACACATTTTTCTCAAGCGCACACGGATCATTCTCCAGGATCGATCACATACTGGGGCACAAGACAAACATCAACAGATACACCAAGATTGAAATCATATCAACCATCTTTTCTGACCATGAAGGCATCAAACTAGAAATAAACCATAAAAAGAAGGCAAGGAACTTTCCTACCTCATGGAGATTAAAAACCACACTACTGGAAGACCATTGGACTAATGAGGAGATCAAAGAAGAAATTAAAAAATTTTTTGAATTAAACGACAAGGAGGACACCAATATCCTAAATGTATGGGATGCAGCAAAAGTAGTAATAAGAGGAAAATATATAGCAATAGAAGCTCACATCAAGAAACAAGAAAGAACGCAAAGAAACAACCTAATCTCGAAGCTCAAAGATCTAGAAAAAGAACAACAAAAAAACCCCAAAACCAGTAGAAGAAAAGAAATAATAAAAACCAAAGCAGAAATAAATGAAATTGAAACTAAAAAAACAATCCAAAAGATCAATGAAACCAAGAGCTGGTTCTTTGAAAAAATCAATAAAATAGACAAACCCCTAGCCAGGCTCACAAAGGAAAAAAGGGAGAAAGCACAAATAAACAGGATCATCAATGAAAGAGGAGAAATCACAACGGACACAGCAGAAATCAAAAGAATAATCAGTAACTACTATGAACAGTTATATGGAAACAAGTTTAACAATCTAGAGGAGATGGACAAATTCCTACAACTCTACAATCACCCAAAGCTAGATAAAGAAGAAATAGAACACCTAAACAGACCAATTACAATTAGCGAAATTGAAATGGTAATCAAAAACCTCCCCAAAAACAAAAGCCCAGGACCTGATGGATTTACAAATGAATTCTACCAAACATTCAGAGATGAATTAGTGCCTATCCTTCACAAACTCTTCCAAAAAATTGAGAAGGAAGGGACAATACCAAACACGTTCTATGAAGCCAACATTACACTAATACCAAAACCGAACAAGGACAACACAAAAAAGGAAAACTACAGGCCAATCTCCCTAATGAACACTGATGCAAAAATCCTCAATAAAATTTTAGCTATCAGAATCCAACAATGTATCCATAAGATAATTCACCACGACCAAGTTGGATTCATTCCAGGGGCACAAGGATGGTTTAACATCCGAAAATCAATCAACGTTATCCAACACATCAACAAAAAGAAATATAAAAACCATATGATAATATCAATAGATGCTGAGAAAGCTTTCGACAAAGTGCAACACCCATTCATGATAAAAGCCCTTGAAATTCTTGGGATACAAGGAACATACCTCAACATCATAAAGGCCATCTATGACAAGCCAACAGCCAGTATCATTCTCAATGGTGAAAAGCTGAAAGCAATTCCATTAAGATCTGGAACAAGACAAGGATGTCCACTCTCACCATTGCTTTTCAATATAATACTGGAAGTCCTAGCCAGGGCAATAAGACAAGAGAAAGACATCCAAGGAATCCAAATAGGAAAAGAAGAAGTCAAACTATCACTATTTGCAGACGATATGATATTATACATAGAGAACCCCAAAAACTCCACAGAAAAGCTAATTCAACTCATCAATCAGTTCAGTAAAGTGGCAGGATACAAAATCAACATGCAAAAGTCAGTAGCCTTCCTATACACAAACAATAAATCTGAAGAAGAAGAAATCAAAAAGACCATCCCTTTTGTTATTGAAACAAAAAAAATCAAATATTTGGGAATAAATCTAACAAAAGAGGTAAAGGACCTATACAAAGAAAACTATAAAACACTGTTAAAAGAAATAGAAGAAGACACAAAGAAATGGAGAGACATCCCCTGCTCATGGATTGGAAGAATAAACATTATTAAAATGGCCATCCTTCCAAAAGCAATATACAGATTCAATCCTATTCCAATCAAAATCTCAATGTCATTCTTCAAAGAAATAGAACAATTATTGATGAAATTCATATGGAATCACAAAAAACCCCGAATAGCCAAAGCTCTCCTGAAAAAAAAAGAAGGGAATGGAGGCATCAGACTCCCAGACTTCAAACTATACTACAAAGCCATAATCATCAAAACCGCATGGTATTGGAACAAGAACAGACATACAGACCAATGGAATCGAATAGAAAATCCAGAAATAAACCCACAGGTTTATGGTCAACTAATCTTTGACAAAGGAGCAAAGACTATGCATTGGAGCAAAGAAAGTTTGTTCAATAAATGGTGCTGGGAAAACTGGGTCGCTACATGCAAAAGAATGAAGCTTGACCACCACCTCACACCATACACAAAAATCAACTCAAAATGGATTAAAGAACTAGACATAAGACCTGAAACCATAAAATATATAGAAGGAAATATAGGCGAAACACTACGTGATTTGCACATCAAAGACATCTTTACAGACACATCACCCAAAGCAGTGATAGTGAAGGCAAAGATAAACAGCTGGGACTATATCAAATTAAAGAGCTTTTGCACAGCAAAAGAGACAATAACAAAAACAAAGAGAAACCCCACCAACTGGGAGAACATTTTTGCACCCAACACTAATGATAAAGGACTGATCACAAAAATCTGCAAAGAGCTGATGAGTCTCAACAACAACAAAGAAAATAATCCAGTCAAAAAATGGGCAGAAGAGCTTAAAAGAAACTTCTCTGAAGAGGAAATGCAAATGGCCAACAGGCATATGAAAAAATGTTCAACATCACTTGTCATCAGGGAAATGCAAATCAAAACTACCATGAGATACCATCTTACACCAGTGAGAATGGCACATATTAAAAAAACTAGCAACAACAAATGTTGGCGAGGGTGTGGAGAAAAAGGAACTCTTCTGCACTGTTGGTGGGAGTGCAAACTGGTCCAACCACTGTGGAAAGCTGTGTGGAGATTTCTGGACCTACTAAACATAGAGCTTCCATATGACCCAGCAATTCCACTCCTAGGTATTTACCCAAAGGACACAGAAACATCAATTCCAAAGAACACCTGCACCCCTATGTTTATAGCAGCACTGTTTACAATAGCTAAGCTTTGGAAACAACCCAAATGCCCAAAAATAGATGACTGGATCAAGAAGATGTGGTACATATATACCATGGAATATTACTCAGCATTCAAAAAAGATAAACACATGCAATTTGCTGCAACATGGATGGCGCTGGAAGGGATCATGCTCAGCGAAATAAGCCAAAAAGAAAAAGAAAAATACCGGATGGTCTCACTCATAGCAGGAATCTAGAAAACTTAAATAAGGGACTAGGAAAATGAATAACTATAAGAAAGTGAAAATCAAAATCAACAAAAAACTATGAACCAGAGACACTTTTAGGGGGGCGGGGGCGGGAGGGGAGGGATTGGGGTCAGATTGGGGGGCTGCAATTGTATGGGGAATATAACAATAAAATTTATAAAAAAAAAAATAAAAAAAATAAAAATAAAAGTAAAAAAAAAAAAAAGTGAAAACTTTTACTTTTCATCTAATCTTTTCACCTGGATTGATTGAAAAGTAAAATCATCTTTGCTGAAATCAAGCAAGCTGGAAATGGAAAACTTGATATCAACTTTGGAGAGATTATCAATTGTAAGATATGAAATAAAAATAAATGTAGGCTTTTATGTAAAAAAAAAAAAAAATAAAATAAAATAAAAGAAAAACAGAAACCAGTAAGAGATGCATTAAGAGGTTCATTGCAAGGAATATGGGATTGTAGAGGCAGCTGAGACAACTGTGCAATTCATAAACCATGGAGAGAGCAAGGGAGGATAATCTCCCATACAGTTTACTGACTATGAATTTTTGTCATATCTACAAGGTATCTTCCCAGCAAATTTAGTGTCTGAATAAATTTAGTAGTTGTTGTTTAGCCACATTAACATATCAAAAAGGCTATCAGGTCTCCCTGGTGGCACAGGGTTTAAAGTCTCAGCACCATCAAGCTATCACCTGCTACTGCAGCATGAGTTCCATAGCCAGCCAGAGAGCTAGCCCACAAATGGCGCAGCGGGCCTCTCCTGTCTTTCCAGCTGCTCCCCTCAGCAGTGTATTTCAGTAGATCCTCCTGCTGTGCTCCCCACTTGGTCTCTGGTGAATCCTCTCATCCCTGCACCTCTGGTCTATGCCCCAGTTATTTTATGAATAAATAAATAAAAATAAATCTTAAAAAAAGAAAAAAAATGGCTATCACAGTGTTACTCTGACCTCATTAAGTGAATTGGAAAGCATTTCCTCTTTCTACAGCTTTTTTTTTGAGCTATAATTCACACACCATAAAATCCACCATTTTAAAGTGAGTGTATTATGTTTTACAGTGACTGTATTGAAGATTTACACAAGATTGTACAAGCATCACCATTACCTAATTCCAGAACATTTTCATCACCCCAAAAAAATAACCATGTACTCATTAGCAGTCATTTTCATTCCTACCTTACCCCAGCCCCTGGCAACTACTAATGTACTTTCCATTTTTTAAGGATTTGCCTATTCTGGACATTTTATATGAATGGAATCATATAATAATAGGTGGCCTTTTGCACTGGTCTTTTTTTAAAGAGCTAACAAACTGTGTTCCATGAAGGCGGTACCATTTGGCACTCCCACGAGCAATGATGACAGTTCCAATTTCTCTCACATCCCTGCCAACACTTGTAACTTTCTGTCTGTTTGTTTTAATAACAGTCATTCTGGTGGATGTGAATTCAAACCCACCTCAATGTGATTTGGGTTTGCATTTCCCTAACAATGAGTAATATTGAACATCTTTTCATGTACTTATTGGTCATTTGTGTATTCTTGTTTGAAGAAATACTGCTCAAATTCTTTGCTCATTTTTCAAATTGTCACTTTTATTATTTTACTGTAATAGTTTTTCTTTTCTTCCAGATACTGGTGGATATAGGATTTGCAAGGTTTTTCATTTATTCTCTTTTTACTTCTCATCCTCATCCTCACTTTCTTGATAGTACCCTTTTAAGCACAATATTTTTAATTTTGATCAAGTCCAATTTATATATTTTTTTCTTTTGTTGTTTGCAATTTTGGTGTTTTATCTTGGAAATCATTATCTAATCTAAGGTCACAAAGGTTTACACTTAAATATTTTATAGTTTTAGCTTTACATGTAGGTCTTTGAGTCAACTTATGTACATAGTATGAGCAAGAGGTACAACTTAACCTTTCACATGTAGATATTTAGTTGTCCTAGTAACAGTTATAAAAAAAAATTCTTTCCCCCATTGAATGGTCTTGATATGCTTTTTAATAATCAATGCATTTTCTGTATATCTTATTACAATAAAAAGTAATAATAAATGCCAGTAAGGATACTGCCTTCCTTATTCTATCAATGAAGGAAACAGAGTACAAACATCAATCAATTTGTTTAAATTTGCTCTCGGAAGGAGAATTATTATTTTCATACACAGAGTGAACGCCACACCTACAGATCGCTATATATGATCTCTTTTCAAGATGTTTACTATGGTAATGTTTAAAATAGCAGAAATATAGGAACAACTTGCATGCTTAACAAATAGCTCAATTGTGGACTATTTATTTACATGATAGTATGCAGTCATATTAGAAAGAAAAATTAATTTTCTTCCTTCTGTTTAGGGAAAAGCCCAGTTCTTCCCTGTTGGTGTTACTTCCCAGTATCTCCTTTATCACCCACAAAGTGGTCTTATCTCTGGTCACCAAATGTGTGGAGGGTTTTTCCCACATAAAGCAATTTTCCAGGACACTACCTGGTATTTAACAATTTAAATCAATTCTGACATTATCTACTGGAGAGTGTCCAACCCACAGGTTAAGGAAGTTCATCATTATATTAAAAGTTACTTGTGTTGGGTTATGGGTGGTAAAGCATAATTTTTAGTTTTTTCTTTCTTCCTTTATAGTACACCAACCACCTCTCTCAGTTGGTGTGTTAAAGTGGGAGCAAATCTTAGGGTCTATTCCACAATGTGAACCAAATTTTACTAGCAAGAAGATGAATACCAGTCATTCTACCTGTTCTATAATTTTGGTGGAGTCCTTGCTCTCTCTTCTTATAGGCCTCCCACAAACATCTTGCATGGAAATTTCACTAGAAGCAAATGCAGCTATATCTTAATACTTAGTCAATTCAGTCAAATCAGATGTCAGAGGCCTCCAGTAAGCGGAAGATCTAGGTGCAAGTGGATTTAAACTTTGGGTTCTCTCTTCTGCACACGAGGAGACAGAGATGCCTGTACAAGTCCTTCTGGCCCACCATGGACCTTGAACACTGCTCATTCTATAAATAAAAAAGTTACTTCCACATCCCTTAACAAAAATGCAGGTCCTCTGGCCCAGGTTTAAGACTATTTGAAGTTGTTATACCCTCTCTGGGCTATGGGCTCCTGCTAGGATTTTGAAAATGTTTGCTAACAATCCTAGATGTATGAATTTTTTTTTTCAGATTTTTTTTTCAGATTTATTTATTACTGGTCTACCCCAGTGTAGACCAGAGGTACAGGGGGTGAAAGGATTCACCAGAGACAGAGTGGGGAACAGAACAAGCGTATCCACTGAGATACACTGCTGAGGGGAGCAGTGGGCGAGACAGGAGATGCCTGCTGTGCCGTATGGGTTATCTCCCTGGCCAGGGATTGAGCTCAGACTGCAGTGGCTGGGGATAGCTTGATAGCACTGAGACTAACCCCTGTGCCACCAGGGAGGCCCATGAGGTCTTGATTCAGATTGATTCAGATAGTCGTTCAAGTGCTAACTAAAACCTGCAGGTTTGTGGATTACATTTCATTTACATGCCCATATTATGTAAGCTGTTAGAGAAAATATAGTACAATAATTAGAATATAGTGTGATGGCAGATAAAGGCATGTATAAAGCACCATGAGAACCCAGGGGAAGAACTGGGTGAGGCACCAAGGTGGCATTAGAGAAGTTTCCAGAGGAGGCAATATGAAGCAGAACACCCAGAGAAGAGTGGACATTCACTGGGGGATCAAAGGGACTCTAGGGAAAGAGCAGCTGAAAAAGGGCACAGAAGCAGGAAAAAGCTTTGTGGAGGCCTGGCTTGAGATCTGACAGAGGAGGATGGTGGTGATGGAGACTGGAAAAGGAAGGGGGGAGCAACTCTTGAACATCATCTCAGGCTGAGGATTGTGATTTGATCCTATGGATAACAGGGAGCCATTAGAAGATTTGTAGTAAGAGTTAAAGTACATAACCAGGTGATGATGACGACGACGATGATGATTTTAATGGTCTCTCTGACAGACACACAGAAGGAAGATGGGAGGGGAAATAAACCAAAATTGAGGTGACCAGTTAGAATTTATGGTATATGTTCTAGCAAATGATGTTGACAACAACGGCCATAATAGTAAAATCGCCTTATGGAACACTTTTCTGAGCCAGCCTCTATTCTAAGCACCGTCCATATATTAAGTCACTTAACCTCACAAACCTATGAGCATCATAGTGTTATCGTCCCTGTTTAGGATTATCATCCTTATTTTAGAAATGAGGCTCAGATGAACCCAGTTGTATTTGAATTGCAGACAAATGAATAATTTCAGTATAAATATATCCACACAATATTTTATCTGGCACCACTAGATCTTGAGCAGTGAAGTAAGTTGCTCTAGGTGTCATAGTCACCGAGTGGCATTGCCAGAATTGGAGTGGGCAGGAGGTGAGAGCTGATGCAGGGACATGCCCTCCTTGGGCTTAGCTGCCTGTGCTTGCTGCAGAGAGCAGGGTGGGGTCTCCGCCTACAGAGGGGATTCACAGGGTGGGAACCTAGGGCAGGCCTTCGGAGTTAATCATTGGACAGCCATTTCTTTGCCTTTTCAATCTTCATTTTCCCAGAAGGCCTGTTTTCTTAGAACATGTCAGCCAACCTCCTATAAACGATCTTAATACTTAGAGCAAAATCCCTGTGACTAAGTAGCTGAACTCCAAAGCTTTTCTCTGCCCTAAGGGCTCTGTACATTTTTGAAGACTTCCAGTTCTCCTCTTCAATTGAGTTCTGCAGTTAGGAATTTATTCATATCTAATCTGCTCACAATGTGCATTTACTGCTCTACCTACTTGTTGCTACTGGTCTGGATATAAAACACTTTAAACAGAACCATTTGAACAGATCTAAGGAGGTTTCACTTGAGGTACAAAAGACAGCTGTACTTTCAACTTTGAAATGTCTTAAATATTCAGCAAATGAATGCTAGGTGCTGACAATAAGATGAAGTCCAGGACAGGATTACTACCCATAGGAAATTATAACCCTTGACAGTTTCATGGGGAAGACAGATATGAAAAAGTAGAACAATGCAATGAATGGTCTAAGAAGGAAATGTGAAGTCTATAAGACTCCAGAGCAGGGAGCTTCTGACTTTGCCCAGGAGGAAGGTGAGGTCATGAAGTCCAGGTCCTCAAAACTGCCCCTGCAACCATGTGTGAGAGGTTGTTAGCAATACAGAATGGGGACTACCACCCACACTTACAGAACAGACCCTGCCTTTTAATACGATCTAAAGGTGACTACTATGCACCTAAAGTTGGAGAGGCACTACATTGGAGAACACCAAAGATAACAATGAGTTTGGAAGGGAGCAGTTTTCCAAGTGGGGTCCAGAGGGAAGGCATCAGAAGAAGGGATTAATAGATAAGCAGGGCCTCCCTGGTGGTACAGGGGTTAAAGAGAGCACTATCAAGCTATCCCCAGCCACTGCAGCATGAGTTTGAGCCCTGGCCAGGCCAAAGAGGTAACCCACATGGCACAGCAGACCTCTCCTGACTCCCCTGCTGCTCCCCTCAGCAATGTATTTCAGTAGATCTGCCTGTTCTGCTCCCCACTTGCTCTGGTGAAACTTCTCACTCCCCATCCCCACACCTCTGGTCTACACCCCAGTTCTTGTATGCATAAATAAATAAATCTTTTTAAAAAATAACATAAGCAAAGGTATGAAGCTGTGAGAAGAAACATAGGAAAGGACACAAAACTTTGACAGGTCTTGAGCCCAAAGGTACACGGGGAGCCTGGGAACCTTGGCAGAGGTGATCTTAGAGGGGACAAGATCTCAGGTGACTTTATTGATGCTAAAGAGTTTGTTTTTTTGAAATAAGTTTTTTTCAAACATACAAAGAAATATAAAATAATGAACACAAATATAAATAAAATATTATAAGGTAACTTCCTTTCCACCCAGTCCATTCACCTCCCTCCTTTCTGGATCTAATTCTGAGTTTGGTGTTTACCACTGCCATGTATATTTTTATCATTTTTATAAATATTTAATTGTTTATGCATGTTCTATTGTTTTACATGCTACATTATTACATTACTATACTTATTTTACTACAACTAATCTCATATGATTCAACACTGTGCTTTTGAGATTTATCTGTGGTAAATATACAAGGCTCTGATGAACTCATTCTAAGGTTCATATAGTAATTTGGCTGAATATCACTGCTTCTCTGTGCAGTCTCCTCATGATGAGGATTTATTTCAAGTGTCAAAGATGCTCAAATAAGGGTGTTATGGGTCTTCTTGTGTACAAGCTTGAGTTTCTCTGAGGAAATTTTGTAGAAACGGAGTTGCTGGGTCATAGAACTTGAACCTCTCTGATGTCATTAGACACTATGAGATTTTCTCTAAAAATGCTTGTACCAGTTTTTACTCTGACCAGGAAAGTAAGAAATTCCTCTTTCTCCACACCTTTCCCAACTCTTCATAGCATCACACTTAAAAACATTTGCCAATATGAAGAGAGTGGGAAGGCAATGCATCTTCATTTCCTCAATCACTAGTGAAACTGAACATATTATTGGATATTCTGGTTTCCTCTTTTGTGAATTACCTGTTAATATCCACAGCTGACTTACCTAACAGGATTAGTTGATTCTTATTGACATACAGAGTTACTAATATATTTTGGACTCTACTTCTTTGTTAGTTAGCTGTAGTCACAATTTTTCTCCCAGGCTTTGGTTGGATTTTTCATGTCCAGTGTTTGACAACTTATACAACCAACCTATTACCAATTCATTTTTCTCTTTTGCTCATTTTATAAATCACTAACCCCTAGTTCTGCTGTGTGGTTGATGTTGACCCCAACAATACCGAAGCAGTTTTTTCTGTCATATCTAAAAAAATCAATATTGTTTGCTTTGCTTTGTGAGTTTTAGATACACCCAAGGGTCATTTGTGATAGCTGTGCTGACTCAATTCTCCCCCTAAGAATCTAGGACTCAGGAAGGCATCCATCTTGGTTGCTACTTCCATCTTCTAATCACCTCTTGGCTTATCGCCCATCCTATTTAACTGAACTGAACCCATATGGTCATGTCAGCAAAACAGTTTGAAAACAGACTTCTATCTCCCTATAAATCTTTGATATTCATGTTAACATTCCCAGAATATATAATGAAAGAGGAAGGAAAATTATGATTTTTCTTGGGGCTAAGAGATAAACTGGACCCTGCATCTCTCAAAAAGAAAGGTCTTGCTAGAACATCCAATTGGTCTCCTCCACCCCTCTCCACAATGACAATGACTTCATGCTGACTCTGCATCTCCCTCCTTCTGTTGCTTTCTTATTATTGCTGTAATGAGCCACTCAAACTGGACAACTTAAAGCCACAGACAGTATCTTACAGTTCTGGAGACCAGAAGCCCAATGGATCTCACTGGGGGGAAAAGGTGCCAGTGGGATTGCATTCCTTTTGAAACTTCCTTGGTGAATTTTTTTCCTTACCTTTCCTACCTTCTAGGGGAGTGCCTCCCTTGGCATTCGGTGGCCCTTTCTTCCCACTTCAAAGCAAGTGATGACCAGATGCACCATTCTGATTTTATTTCCCTTATCGCAACACTTTCTCTTCCCTCTTTTCTTTAAAGGGATCCTTTTGATTACCTTGGACCTACCTGGATAATCCCGGGTAATCTCCCATGCCAAAGCCATTACTATCATCAGGTCTGCTAAATCCCCTTTGCCATGTGAGATAACATATTCCCATCTTCCAGAGATTCTGATAGGAATATCTGGGAGGGGAGGTATTTATTTTACCTATCATATTGTTAAACCAATGTTTTTTAAACAAAAAGTTTTTATCAATAAGTAGCTCATAGAGTCTACTTAGTGGCTTGGATTTTTTTTAATGAGGGCAAAGTACTTTGTTTCTAATATGATTAAGTTCTGTTTCATTGACTAAGGTTTTGTATAGTTTTGTGGACTTTGGGTTTTCGTGTATGTTGCATGCACATATATGTTATTGGTTAACCATATAAATATAAAATATATTCCTCACTGTGTGTTTTGATATAAAAAAGGAAAGTAATGATGGAAATACCAGAATAGCCTCCTAATGGGTCATTGTACCCCCAGGCTCTGCTATCCATCCTCCACACCGATGCCAAAAAGTTCTTCCTAAAATAAATTGGATGTGTCACTTTGCTTGAAAACTTCT
Source organism: Talpa europaea (assembly GCF_964194135.1). Taxonomy (NCBI): domain Eukaryota; kingdom Metazoa; phylum Chordata; class Mammalia; order Eulipotyphla; family Talpidae; genus Talpa; species Talpa europaea. The sequence continues at coordinate 91,416,261 of NC_140072.1, forward strand.
AATGACCCTACATAACTAAGCTATTCTCCACTAAGCTCTTCCAGACCCACTATCTACTTTCCACTGATGGGTAAGCATCATGGAATGCTGCTGGCCTTTGGCTTCCACCTGGATGTGGGCAATGGGAAGCATTGGAAAAGGTCAGAGGGTTGGAAGAAGGAGAAATACAGGTCAGTCTTCCTTTAGCTTCTTCTACGCCAGACAAGGCCAGCTTCATGCACTGAGTCTTACAAATTATATCACCAGTTCTGCTTTCAGGCCACATACTCCTTTAACCAGAAGCACAGCTTTGTCTGAGACTCATTCCAACAACTACAGCTGTTGGGTTCTGGCAACTGCTCGTGTACTGCCTCAGCCGTCCTCGTGACGACGGTTGCTTCCTGCTGCTGCTGCCCTGGGATGCTTCACCATCTTGTTAGTTTTTTTTTAACAAGATTTATTTATTTATTTATTTATACAGGTCAGATGCGTGGGAGGGTGAGAGGATTCACAAGAGACAGAGTGGGTAACAGAACTGGTGGATTGACCGAAATACACTGCTGAGAGGAGCAGCGGGCGAGACAGGAGAGGTCTGCTGCGCCATGTGGGATTCTTGACAGCCGGCTGGGATTGAACCCGCGTTGCAGAGGCTGCAGACAGCTTCACAGTGCAGCGCTCAACTGCCTGCGGCACCAGGGAGGCCCTTGTTAGTTTTCTTTAAACCTGTTTGTCTTTTAGATAGTTGCTCCATTATACTTACTTCTCCCCTTTCAAGACTGCCAGCAGTTTCCTCTCAGGACTCTGACTAATAAAATACTCTACAAGATAATATCCAAACTCTTAGCATTACCATCTCAGTTGCTCCATGATTTACTGCCTCCTCATCTTTGCAGTGGATCTATCTTGCTGTATCATTCACACTATGATCCAGCTCCATTAAAACGTTTGTTTTTACAAATATGCTATGCTTTTCAGATCTCTAGTATTCTACAATTGTTAAAAATTGCCCAGTAGGGCCTCCCCGGTGGCGCAGTGGTTGCGAAGCTGCCCGCAGCCTCTGCAGCACCGGTTCGATCCCCGGCCGCCACATGAGGGTCCCATATGGCGCGCAGACCTCTCCTGCCACCCGCTGCTCCCCTCAGCAGTGTACTTCGTCAGTCTGCCTGTTCTGTTCCCCACTTTGGCTCTGGTGAATTCTCTCACTCTCCCACGCTTCTGACTGTACCCAGTGCTTGTATAAATATAAATAAATCTTTAAAAAAAAATAATTGCCCAGTATATGTTTCTTACTTTAATGTAATTTTAGTTGGGCATGTAGCTACCCAGTTTAAGACATATCCCAGTTTTCCTTGTAGGAAGTGTGGCTGCAACTTAATTCTTGTGAATGTTATATAAGTAGAAGTGTTTGTGTGTATGGCAGATTCTAGGAATCTTCCCTGAAAGACTCTGGAACATTACCTCTTCTTTGTCCTTTTTCCACCTTGTGACATGAAATGTGGGCCATCATGGACTACAGTCACGAGTCACTTAACACTGGGGATGTGTTTTTGAGAAATGTGTCACTATACATTTCATAGTTGTGGAAACATCACTGAGTGTAACTGCATAAATCTAGATGGTATAGCCAACCACACACTTAAGCTGTATCACATCATCTATTGGGACCACTCTCATATATGGGGTTCATCACTGATCAATAAGCATGATTAAGCAACACAGGACTCTGTAAGGATGAGGAATCTACCCTAGGGATGACAGAATAATGATTTAGAAACAACAGGTGTCCCTGAAGAATTTATGGAGCAAAATTTTCTTAGCAACTCTGAATTAAATGCCTAAAGGACTTTCACATAAGGGACATAAACTTTTTTAAAGACACTGATTGTTGAGTTTTCTGTTTTGTAGCAATGAACCTGACCTTAATTAATGCTATATCTGCCATCATTCACTAAATAAATATTTATAGAGAATCTTCTGTGTGCTAGGCACTGCTATAGGCCCTAGGGTTGCAATCTGCTTAAGCAGATAACAATGAAGCCATGGGAAAGGGGGAGGTAATAATAATTTGAAGTGGTTGGGGATGGAGAGGGTACACTTGGAAGAACTGCAGTAGAAACCAGGAAGAACACAGGCAAGGATCTCAAGGCAGGACTTCAGCAGTGACAGAGATGCCAAAGTCCCAGAGGGCATAAGAAGTTATAACCTACAAAAATAAAATTCAACCATATACTGCCCAAATGGATATGACTAGACCAGTAACTAGGAAAGGTGAAAAGGAAAACAATGAAAACAGAGAGAGAGCGGGTTATTGATAAGAAGTGAAGACTCCTAAGAGGAAACATTAAAGACCAAGTGAGCAACTTTTTCTTAATGAAGAATACAAAAGCCAGAATTTTGATCAAAACCAATTGTGTATTAAATTGCTGACACCAAAATATGGAAACCAAACACTTAGAATTTTATATATATATAATTTTAGAAAAAAAATATTGAGACATTTTTAATACACTCTCACCTAGTCTTCTAAGGATTAAGCAGATAAAAATAATTTTTAAAGTACTAGAAGAACTGTCAGCTGAGACTTAAATCCAGGGAAACTGACTTTCAGGAATGAAGGTGCAATGAACATATTCTTAGATGAAAGAAAACTCAGATAATTAATTCCCAGCAGATCTTCTCTAAAATAATGCTAAGGAAGTTCTTCAGACTGAAAAGAAATGATACAGCTGGAAAATGGAATTCAAGAATGAAGGGAAAACAACAGACGTGGCAAATATCTGGGTAAATGTAATTGACTACTTTTTTTCTTTTACAGTTCTTTAAAATACATATAACTGTTGAAAAAGAATATTTATACATTAATGCCTGGGGGAGTTCAGGTATATAAATATATGACAGGTGTATCTGTAGGTATATTCCTATAGAATAAAGGGGAGGACCTCCCTGGTGGCTCAAAGGGTTAAGCACCGCACTATGAAGCGGTCCGCAGCCACTGCGGCACGAGTTCTATCCCCAGCCAGGAAGCCACCCATATGGTGCAGCAGACCTCCCCTGTCTCGCCCGCTGCTCCCCTCAGCAGTGTATTTCCGTCAATCCACCTGTTCTGCTCCCCACTGTGTCTCTGGTGAATTCTCTTACCCCCCACATCTCTAGCCTGTGTCCCAGCTTTTGTATGCATGAATAAATAAATCTTTTTAAAAAAAGAATAAAGGGGAGAGAATAAAGGAATCTATGTCTCTAGCCTTGGACATTTTAGCTTGCAGTGCTATTAACTTTAAGTAAACAAAAAAATAAGATACGTATAAATCCTAGAGCAATTACTAAGAATATAATAAAGATATAGGCAAAAAGCTAATAAGTATTTTTAAATGAAATACAAAAATTATTAAACTCATGCAAAAGAAGACACGAAAAAAGGGACAGTTGAACAAAAATTTGAAGAGATGAACAGAAAAGTAAGAAAGGTGCTAAAATGGTACGTGTAAATCCAACTATTTTAATACATTAAAAAATTAAAGACAAATAGTCTAAATGCACCAATTTAAAAAGTGTCAAGTTGTATTTGTTTATGTTATTTATAAAAAAAAACTGTGAATATAACGATAGTGATAGAGTAAAAGTAAAAGGATTGGAAAAATTACTGCATGTAAATACCAGTTGTGAAATAATGTTTAAGTGATTATATTAATATCAAACAAAGTAGATTCAGAATAATTTAAATTACCAGTGAAAAGGAGGCATCATGTCATGGTATAAGCCAGTTCCCCAAGAGACATAATAATTCTCAAAGTGTATCCACCTAAAGAAAAATAGTTCTAAAATACATGAGACTGAAAGGGGAAGTAACCAAATCCACAGCTGCACTTGGAGAAGGCCATATTTCTTCTGCCGTGATTGCTAGAACAAGTAGATAGATTATCAACAAGTACATAGAAAATCTGAACAATCAACGGGACCTAATTGATATTTCTAGAACAGTCCTCCCAACAACAGCAGAATACATATTGCAAGTTCATATAGTACAATCACTGAAACCATATTTTGGGCCCCAAATCATTCAATCATTCCTTAAATTTAAAGGAATTGAATTAATACAATGTATGGTCTCTAACCATAATGTAATAAACTAAAAATCAATACTTGTAAGATCCCCAAATGTTGTGAAATTAAATAACATACTTTTAAATAACATGTAGATCAAGGCACAAGTCCCAAGGGAACTAGAGTGAAATAATAATAAATAATTTGTCTTTCTCCTGACTTATTTCACTTAGCTTAATCCCCTTAAGAGTCATCCATGTTATTGAAAATGGCAAGAGTTTATCTTTTTTTTATACCTGAGCCACGTGTATATGCCCTGTTTTCTTTTTCCAGTCATCTGTTGGTAGCATTTAAGTTCTTTTCTTATCTCGGCTGTTGGGCATAATACTGCAATGAACATAGCGGGACCTGTATCTTTTGGAATTAGTGTTCTCATGCTCTTCAGGTAAATACCCAGAGTGGAATTCCTGGGTTGTATGGTACTTCTAATTTTTATTTTTTTAAGAAACTGCCATACTATTTTCCGTAGTGGCTGCACCAATTTAAGTTCCCCAACAATTCACTGGGCTTGCTCAGTGATACTCAGGGCAGTGCAGACTCTCTGCTCCAGGCTTGGCTGAGGAAGCTCAGTGGAGGCAATTCTGGTCACTTGTGTCAGGGCTAGTGCCCTGACACGTTCCCCTTATAGTCACATCAGCAGTGCCAGAGGGCAGATGGAAGCACATTTTAAAGTTCTTCTTGTATCACATCTGTTAACATCCCATTGGCCAAAACAAATCACATGACTGGGCCCAGAGTAGGAAATTACACCTTTCCTCACAGTGGAAGGCACTGGCACATTACGTGGTTTGACTTTGATTTAATTAATAGTTGAGAGAAAGAGGATTGAATTCAGAGGTGCTAGGATCTTTTTGGGTTCTGACATTTTAGAATTTAACTACAGCAGGTCCTTAAATAATGTCATGTCATTCAATGTAGTTTAGTTATGAGGTTGTTGAGAAAAAACTGACAGTGGCCAGGAATACTGTCCATGGATTTGGCACACAGTGGATTTGTCTGGGCAGGTTTTCTCTGAGGACTCTGATTTCCACTTATATCCCAAAGTTGTATAGGTGAGGTTCACTGGTGCGTCTCAGTTGTCCTGGTATGAGTGTGTGTGTGTGTGTGTGTGTGTGTCCTGCACTGGAAGGGCGTCCTGTCCAGAGTAGGTTCCCGCCTTGTGCCCTGAGCTGCCAAGAGAGGCTCCAGCCCCCCAGCACCGTAAACTGGAATAAGTGGGTTGGAAATGAATAAATACAAATGGTTGGTCAATATCAGAAGTGTTTGGGATATTTATTTAGAAGTTTGGTGCTCTTTTTGTGACCAGAAAATATACTTTACCTCCTGTTTCTATTAGCCTGTGTCAAACTGGTTTCATGGTTTCCACAGAAACATTGTTTTGCTTAAAGTGGCAGGTTCCAAGAACTTATCAGAGATGCTAAGGGAGAACTCACTGTCTTTAGTTCCTTTCCCAGTGGTGGGGAAAAGAGTAAGAAGGGCATTGTGAGAGAGCTTTGGCTGCTTTAGGTCACGGGACTGGATAAAATGGTCCTGTCAATGATGCACAGAAAGTACCCTCACCTGGAACCTCAACCTCCACTTAAGTTATCAAATATTCATGAGAGCATTATAAATACATAACTATTTCCAAGCTCCTCCATTCAAGTTGCCCTCTAACATTCAGAGTAGGCACAGTGACACCTTTTAAATCCAGCAGAGGAATATATAAGATATATATATATATATGTATATCTATACTATATATATAAAAGCATATATTTTTAGACAACTGCTTCAGTAGTTTTATGGAAAAAAAACATATAGCTGAGAAAATGAGTAATTAGTCTAAGCCAGAAAATTTATTCCATTCAACATAGTATGGATGAGAACAATGCTGTAGCTAAAGATTTCTAGCTTGTCTTGTGTGATTCATAGGCTGACTCATTTCAGTACGTAGTGGGCTGTATCAAGGATGGGTCCTGTGGTGGCAAGGTACTGCCATGTAACATCAGAATGAATAAAATTCACAGCACAGATTCTATTATGAGGTTGTCTGCCTCTATTGAGCATTGTCTGCAACCGTGAAGGAGACGTTTGGGCAAAGCGGGCGGGGGAGCAGCTTGCTTAGAATGAAGACTCACATTCTAAAACTGAGTATAGTATTACAAACTCTAAAAATAGGTGCTAAGTAACCATTCTGTCAGGAATAATAGATCATAAAGTTAAGCTTTCCACTTAGGAAATTTGAAACATTTTTTTTTTTTCTTCTGTTATCAGTCTTAAGAGGGAAAAAAAAAATCTTTCAGAGTTTGGACAAAGGAAACTCTGATACCACCTCCAAATCAGTGATTTTTTTTCTTTTTTTATGAAATTGAACTGGAAAGAGTAATCAGATCCTTTAGCTAGGTGTAGAGTCTTTGTTAAATTCTTGGACCAGAGATTTAGGGTCTGGCTTACAATGAAGATGGTGCCTTCAGCAAAATACCCATACCCCATCTTCATCCTCATTTTCAATCAGTGTTTCCATCAATTAAGTAATATAAGAATATTCTTTGGGTTAAAAATAGTTTGAACATAAGCAACAGCTGATAGTGGTAGGGAAGGGAAGGAACACTCATAATAGGACAGGGTGAAGAAAAAATGTTTTAGTCTGAATTGTATTCCCAGCCCCAAATGCATATGGGGAAACCCTAATCCCCAATGAGACTGTTTTTGGAAGACACTTGAAAGAGTGAATTAAGGTTAAATGTGGTCATAAGGGTAGAGCCCTAACTCATAGAGCTGGTGTCTTATAAGAAAGGGAAAGAGGACCTCCCTGGTGGTGCAGGGGTTAACATCTCAACGCTATCAAGCTATCACCAGCCACTGCTGCATAAGTACCATCCCAGACCAGGGAGCTGACCCACAGCAGACCTCTCCTGCCTCACATCTGCTCCCCTCAGCAGTGTATTCCAGTAGATCCACCTGTTCTGCTCCCTGCTTTGTCTCTGATGAATCCTCTCACTGCCCCCCACCTCTGGCCTACACCTCAGTTCTTGTATACATAAATAAATAAAAATAAATATTAAAAAAAAAGAAAGGGAAAGAGAAGTCAGCACATGCAAACAAAAACGGAGACACTGCAGGCATGAACAAGAAGGCCCCTCTGCAAGTTCAGAGAGAGTTCTATGGAGAACCAACCCTGCCACATGTTGACCTTGGACCTCCAGTCTCTAGAACTGTGACAAGATAAATGTGTGTTGTTTAATCCCGCCGATCTGTGTTACTTGGCTATGGCAGCCTGAGCAGATTAACACAGGAAGTAACATTTATTAATCATCACTAGGTGGCAAGTAGAGAGATAAAGACTTAACACATGCTGTAAACTGATTCTCACAACCGTCCTGCAAGGTCCATAAAGTCTGCAAGGTCCTGCAAGTTCTGTAAAAGTAGAGAAAACTAAGGTTCAGAAAGTTGCAGTTTGCTCCAGGTCACAGAATGATGGGCTCTAAATCTGAACTTGGCCCTATTTGATTTCAAAATTCAAACTCTTTTCACAGTACCAGAGGTTCTCCAGTATTGGTATGCTTGAGAATCATCTAGGGAGCTTGTCAAAATTTTAGAGGCCTCTATCCCACCTGACATATACCAAATGAGCTTAAAGCATGGGGCCTGGACATCTGTTTTTTTTTTTAATAAACTCCCAGGGGATGCCAGTTTACAACACTGTCCTGGTTTATAAGGTGAGTGAGGGACATTGTCTTGTCTGTTGTCACCATTCCATGGGCAAACAAGTCCTGCCTAAGACTAGGGAAACTAATTTAGCAACTTTCTTAACCTCTCAGTGCTACTGAACTCCTGAGGCTATACTTTTCCTTGACTTCTTTGAGATGTTTCCATCAACATAAATTTAAAATACAAAAGGAAAAAACCTAGAGATTTTTTTGTCAGCCAAAAATCTATGGGTTTGGTACATGATGTTGGGCAATCATATAACCTGATACTCATAATTTCTGGGGCTCTGTCTTGCTCTACATTGTGAGGGATTCATATAGGAGTAAGAATTTTTTAGCTTGGAAAAACCTCTGTGGCCCATGTGTTGTCAACCACATCCAATACAGCTATATTTCACCAGGACACAATGCAAATTTGTTTTGGAAAACCAGTAACTGCTCCTTAATTCTTAATGGTTTGTGAAAATGGAGTTCTGTTTATTGTATACTCATAAAATAATGTGCACCCATACTTATTTCTGGCCATCAGATTATCATTTTGTGCAAGAAACCAAATACCAGATAGTTCTTCCCTGACCAGCTTTCTTGAAATACCTAATTAGTTCCAACGAGAAAGATACTCACTTGTAGAAGCCAGCCCATTATTTTCTTAACATCAAGGACTATCTTTTCTCAGCACATGTCACATCCCGGGAGGTATGGACTTGCCGAGCTCCTTGCAATCAGACAGAAACATCATTTGCTTCCATAGGATATCTTTGAGACCCTGATCTTGACTTCTTTTCCAGATTTTCGGACTGCAATAAATTCAGAAACTCAGTTTGGCATCAAGGTTTGTTAGCTATTTCCTAACTGTTCCTCTAGGGGAGAAAGAAAGAGGAAGAGGAACCAGGAAATTGCAAAAATCAATAGTGTCTGTGTGAATTCGTGCTCTCCCGTAGTCAGGGGGCATGAACAGGAGCCAAGTGCTCGCTCAGCATCTGGAAGGCGGTGGGCTCTCACAGCACCAGTCACCGCAGGTCCACAGGCAGGAGAAGGCTGCCCGCTCCATGGAGAAAGGCAGACTCTCCTGTTTTCTTGCAGATCATCTTTGCCAGAGGGAAACAAATGCAGAAAGAATGTTGTTCTTCAAAAGAGCCTTGACAGAGAAGAACCTGCAGCGCCCGGGGAAGCTGACTCTGCACTGAACCCACAGACTTGAACATTTTAAAAGGACAAGTGTTATGTTGTGTGGATTTTATTTTTCTTCAGATCAGGTTATCACATGTTATTTATTTTTTTTAATTTAAATATTTTGTTTTATGTAATTCTTACAATTTTTTTCATCTTTGCACAATGTATGCATTTTCATTTTGGTTATATTCCCCATACAATTGCACCCACCTCTTATTTTGGCTCTAGTCCTTCCTTTCTCCCCCCCACCCCCCACCCCCCCCACACCGTGTGTCTCTGGTTAATAGTTGCTTGTTGATTTTGTTTTTTTTTTTTTTTTTTTTTTTTTAGGTTTTAAAAATCGCATATATTTTAGAACACTTTAATCAATTTTATATATGCTGAAAAGGTATAACTTTTTCCCTCAATGACAATTTTTATGAAGTTTTAACATTTCTAGATTGGTCCAATGTGTTTTAGCATTTTGCTATAAGGAAAATAATTTATTAAGAGTCCTAAGACGCATCAAATAATTTTACTTGATTCAAAAAAAAAAACTTTACCATTTCTGAAATTTGACTCCAAGAAAAGTTTCTTCACAGGCTTAATAATATATACAGATTTTTATAAAACAACACTAAGGTACCCAGAGTGATAACTAGAGGTTTTTAAAAGTAGATATATTTTCACAGTGCTCACAATGCTGACAGGACTATATTTTTCAGTTTACCAAGTCCAAGGGTAAAAGAGAACCAAGATTTCAGATTACCTAAACAGTTTTTAATTTGTCATCAAGAACTAGTAAAAGCAGTTTAAGAATACTTGAGCCTTTACTGCAGATGGAAAAGAAATTAAATTTTGGTTTTACGTAAGTACACCACTGATAATAAATTTGTTTTTTTTTTTTTTAAGCTTACAGAGTTTATTTATTTTTTTTTTTTTTATAAATTTTATTGTTATATTCCCCATACAATTGCAGCCCCCCATTCTGACCCCAATCCCTCCCCTCCCGCCCCCGCCCCCCTAAAAATGTCTCTGGTTCATAGTTTTTTGTTGATTTTGATTTTCACTTTCTTATAGTTATTCATTTTCCTGGTCCCTTATTTAAGTTTTCTAGATTCCTGCTATGAGTGAGACCATCCGGTATTTTTCTTTTTCTTTTTGGCTTATTTCGCTGAGCATGATCCCTTCCAGCGCCATCCATGTTGCAGCAAATTGCATGTGTTTATCTTTTTTGAATGCTGAGTAATATTCCATGGTATATATGTACCACATCTTCTTGATCCAGTCATCTATTTTTGGGCATTTGGGTTGTTTCCAAAGCTTAGCTATTGTAAACAGTGCTGCTATAAACATAGGGGTGCAGGTGTTCTTAGGAATTGATGTTTCTGTGTCCTTTGGGTAAATACCTAGGAGTGGAATTGCTGGGTCATATGGAAGCTCTATGTTTAGTAGGTCCAGAAATCTCCACACAGCTTTCCACAGTGGTTGGACCAGTTTGCACTCCCACCAACAGTGCAGAAGAGTTCCTTTTTCTCCACACCCTCGCCAACATTTGTTGTTGCTAGTTTTTTTAATATGTGCCATTCTCACTGGTGTAAGATGGTATCTCATGGTAGTTTTGATTTGCATTTCCCTGATGACAAGTGATGTTGAACATTTTTTCATATGCCTGTTGGCCATTTGCATTTCCTCTTCAGAGAAGTTTCTTTTAAGCTCTTCTGCCCATTTTTTGACTGGATTATTTTCTTTGTTGTTGTTGAGACTCATCAGCTCTTTGCAGATTTTTGTGATCAGTCCTTTATCATTAGTGTTGGGTGCAAAAATGTTCTCCCAGTTGGTTGTTGATTTTGATTTTTACTTTGTATTGATTAGTCTTTTTCCTGGTCTCTTATTTAAGTTTTCTAAATTCCTGCGATGAGTGAGACCATCCGGTATTTTCTTTTTTCTTTCTGGCTTATTTCGCTGAGCATGATCCCTTCTAGCTCCATCCATGTTGCTGCAAACTGCATGTGTTTATCTTTTTTGATTGCTGAGTCATATTCCATTGTGTATATGTACCACATCTTCTTGATCCAGTCATCTATTTTTGGGCATTTGGGTTGCTTCCATAGCTTAGCTATTGTAAATAGTGCTGCTATAAACATAGGGGTGCAGGTGCCCTTTGGAATTACTGTTTCTGTGTCATCTGGGTAAATACCTAGGAGTGGAATTGCTGGATCATATGGAAGCTCTATGTTTAGTAGTTCAAGAAATCTCCACTGTTGTGTGGATTTTTACACTCAGTTTTTAAAACTTGTGCAGGAAAAATATATACAGCAAGGAACTCTGTTTTAGATATACAAGGGAGGCAGAGAGAGATGTGAGTAAGGAAACACAAGCACAAAGCAGAATCTGGAAGCATCCAGCAATAAAAGACGGTCCACTGAAGACAGAAAACTTGGCCTTAAGTTCGCTGTTTGCATTTAATATGCACACATTAGAAGATTATCATTAGAAGATTATTATTTAGAAGGTTACATTAGAAGATTTTACTCCAAGGAGTCAAGGAAGAAGAGTCTTTATCCCAGGAGCAACTACAAAACTGACAGTCTTTCCAGATTTGATAAGTAATCCTCACTACCTACCTTGGGATTAAGAAAACCTCCTCCTTTGGTTGGACCATCAGAGTGTCCTTCCTAGGTGATCCGTGCTTCTCTTTAGCAGTTACCCAACTCATGACCCTAAAAAAATCTATTTCATTTCAAATATACACCATCTGCATGCACATCCTTCCTTGGCATCAGCTTCATTTATCAAACCAGCTAATTTATTCAGGCTCTACCTCTCAGTTGCCAGCCTAGGGCAGAGGGACATGGTGGTACTACAGGCAAAACTGATCAAAAAGGTTCCAAGGACCCCCAACCCTGATGGTTGTATTGGGGGAACAGCATGTCCATGAATGAACTCTACCCACTGATTCTTTATGGACTCCACCCCTACCTCTATGCCAAAGAGATTCCAGGTGCCAAGGACTACAACTCCCATCATGCTGTGAATCTGCCATGACTCTTGACTTTTTGAAGGGGGGATTGCTGGGAATTAAGGGTGGAATTAAGCAGTCATATTTGATATAAAAGTAAACACATGTGGCGCTGGAGAAAAAGTTGGTTTTACCTATCTTCAGTGTGCAGCTGGGACCCCAGTTCAGGCAGCTTTACCAGTGGGACATATTGACCAATCAATCTCTCTATTTCTCTTTCTCACTCTGTGTGCCCCCTTTTTTCATTTCCCTATAAATAAACCTTTTATTAACCTTTTTATGTGTTCCTGCTGTGGGGTTTTGTTAGGAGTTTTTTTTTGTTTTGTTTTGTTTTTTTTTAGACTCACACCCAGGCCATCCAGTTTCCCTTTGGGATTGCCATATAACAGCTGCACCTCTGTTCCCTAGTTCTAAATGTCTTGCACAAATCTATGGACACACAGTCTAGGGAAAGTTTAACATCTACAGTTCCCTTCAGATGTTTGTCTGCTAAGACCATTCCTATTCCTTCTGACCAGGCCTTCTGTTCTTTCATGCTGACCTTAAGTGATCGACATCTAGGAAGTATGCAGAAGTAAAAACTATCATTACATGTAATTCAGTATGTAAATATACGTACATAGAGATATAGAAAATGACCTGGAAATACACAGACCAAACCAGAGAGTGTGAGCATCTTTGAGGAGGATGGTGAAGCTTGAAGTAGGAGCCCAAGAGGGATGAAAGCATTATCATTGCTATTTGTTTTTATGTATATCCTTATAATTGTCAAAATACCTAAAAATGTTTAATGAGTAGATTTTAATTACATGAAATAATTTTTGCCTGGAGGGAAAAGAAAAAGGTACACAGATATAAATAATTTAATAGGATTGTATTAATTCTCAAAGCCCTCATCTTTGAGTCTATTTTTCTCAAAAATAATATATTAATGCATTATTAAGATATGCAAAAAAAGGAATAAAGAATAACATAATGATGGCCTCATCTCTTAGCTTTAGAAATCAAGCATTGCCAGTAGAGTAAAAGTGCCCCTAACCCCTCCGTTTTACTTCTACTTGATAATTCCAAGGGGAACAAGAACCACTCCTCCATGTTCTATGACCAACACAGCAACAGATCTAGGAGGTATCCTGTGTCTTCCAATGACAATTCCAGAAACTACCTCTCAGGAAGCTGAGAGAAGGGATTTGAGGAAAGCATGGGGCTGATTAGTTATCATTTTGTGCTATCTATGGTAATGCTTTCTTCCTTTGGCAAGAAGGTGCTAGTTAAGAGGATGTTGAAGAAATAATCAGCAATGTGTTTTATGTACAGGCACCCTGGATGATTATCTGATGATTGGCCTCACTTCCTGTGAATGTGTTCACCAGATTGTGCCCATGGCAAGGAAGAGGTGACTGTCACTCGCCCTTTTAATGTGTATATGTAACGTCAGACAATCTAATCAGCATTCCACCAGGAGGTGTCTCTGTGACCTTGAAGTTGAATGACACTGTTGCTTTCTGAAAACTGTAACTCAAAGGCAACAGAAATTTCTGGTGAATGAAATCTTTTGTGTTCTTCTTTTAACACTTGAAATTGAGTTTTTTCCAATACATTTTTATGTTGTGCAAGCTCAAGTGCAATGGAAATAAATCACATAATTATAGCATCTCTCTCCTCTGTATCATTTGCTAGTAGACACAAGTGTATTTCATCTTTTTTTTTTAGCAGAGTTGATAAAGCCCAAGTTGATTTTATGTAAGTAAACTAAAGAATGCTCAGAAAGATTGGCTATAATAAGAACCAGCAACAACTTTCTCCCAATGGTGAAGATTTTATTATCATCATTCTAAAACCCTTTTGGGGGGGCTAGTTATTTTTTTAAATGTTTATTATTTGTTTGCCTGGGAAAAAATGCAATTTAGGTAATGCTAGCTATGTCTCCATGATATTGTCAGGTGATAAGGTTTGCAGTTCTCCTCAATTTTATAATTGCACCTAGAATGTGACACATAAATTATCTAAAAAAGTACCCAATGCACTGCCAATTGGCAGCATCAGCTTTACATGGCAATTGGGAGAGGTTTAGATGTGAAGGGATGGCAGACTCATACCAGAATGACCCTTCTTATGTCCCTATAATTAAAGAGAAGTGCCACTGGACCTGCCTCATCCATCCATTATGAAGACAGCATAGGGACTAGAAATAGTTCATTGATCAAAATATTAACATTGATCCATCAGTTCAGATGTCTCTCATTAACACCATCCACAGAGTTCCTCTAACTTGGAAAAGTACCAAACAAATGAACTAAAAAAAAATAAAATAAATAACCCTTTCGTCCATAAGACCAAATTAGCCGTTATCAAAAGTGAAGGGAAAAGAGGAGTGGATCGATCAGGTAAAGGATAGACTTGGACTGTTAGTGGTGAACTCAATGTGGTATATACAGATGTCAAGTGATAATGAGGCACAGCTGAAACATGTAATGTTATTGTGCCATGTCACTTCAATATACAATTACTAAAAAGTCAAAACCATCAGCTGAGAATGACTGAAATATTGTGCAACATGTGTGGCTAAAATCATAACCTGTGTAATAAAAAAAATCACATGTATCATGATATATAATCAACTAAAAATTAACCTAAATATAACCAAATGTACCATAAATTTCAAGTAATAGTTATGTTTTCAAAATGGCAAAGCTATCAACTTTGACCCCCTGACCTCAACACTGTGAAACTCTCTCCAGGGGTGGGAATGGAGATTTGGTCCAGACTCCAATCATCCTCTTCTTTCACCATCCTGATTAAGTGTGTCTGATCCACTTCTCAGTCGCAATCTCATCCAAATTTTATGCTGATGTGGTCATGACATTTGTCCTAACAAATCAGATAATATAGATGAGCCATAATTATTTTACCCTCATTTTATAGCCAGAAAAAAAGAGACCAGAGATGTCAGTACTTGCCCAAGATCCTGTTAGTCAGTGGTGAAGTCAGAACTGGATTCTGCATTCCAAATATTCAGCGAACCATTCTACATCCCAGAATGCTCTCGTCCTATATGGTAATTGTAAGATGCTAATGAAGAGAATGCTAATTAACCAGCACACTTTGGGGAAGTACCAACATTATGAATAGGAATGTCAAAAGAAAACACGCATTTCCATAGTCCTCATCTTTGATAGCTTCAATCTTTTTAGAAGCAGCAAAACCACGTGTTTGGGGTGTTTTTACTGAGAGTTGTGGATTGGCTCTTGCTTGAAACAACTGTTTCTAGACCTGGAAACCTTGAAGTCTTGTGAATTTGTACGGTATTTTAATTTTCCATCAATTTCTCAGCAATTTTGTTAGCATTCACGCCTGCTGGAGATAAACCAGAAAATGGAAAAATTAAGTAGGAGAATCCAATGCTCTTGATTTAATAGCTGCTTTCATGGAGTGAAGAGCAGGCTTTTTATGGCCTGTAATGATTAATTCTTGCAATAATTCAATTTTCTTTTGCCACAGCTTGTCGAAAATACCCTTCTTGCATCATCTTCTGTCAAAATTTTTCTGGTTAAAAAAATACTAAGGCAATGATCAAATATAAAGGGGAACTAATAACCATGTCTATGGAATAAGTTTAAACTCAGGACATGGTTGTACCTTCACCTTGAATTGGACTAGCGCCCATGAGGCACAATTCTGCAAGCACAACAAACAGCGTTTATTCTATCAGACCGCAGCAATGGTCCTTTTCTAGTGGAGAGAGGGGCACTCTGGAGCTGTTGTGTTTGCACTTGCCATTGCTTCAACATTAATGGACTGATGGATTCCCCTAACCAGTAGACTCAATACTCAGAGTTTGGTAAATTCGCTCACAGCTTCAGTTTAGAAGAAAATTCATGGGATGGAGATAAATAACATGAGAAGGTTTTTTGATGGGGGACAAAATGGATATACCCTTTTTTGGTTTATTTCTACTGCACCTAGAACTAGTTCAAGTTGTGTCTAGATTCTAGGAAGTGATCAGGGTTAAGCGGGCCATCCCTTGGAAGCATACAGGACTCTGCACAACTTCTGACGTGCCACATCCTGGGCTGCATGGCACTTTCCCTGAAATATGATGCAGGCATATGTTGTTAGCATTTCCCCTGACATTGCAGAGGTGCACACACATCTTGAGAAGAGAATGAAGGCTGCTGGAGGCCTGAAGGCCTTGAGTTGACAGATTTCCATTTTACTCAGAGTCCACAGTGCTCATCTAGGAGAAGGGGTTTACACTTGCATAAGAGAGACCAGATAGTCCTCTAGTATCAAAAGTAAATCCAGTTGTTTCAAACCCCAAGATTTATTTCTGACTTGTGTTTTACATGCATCAAAGGTTGGCTGCAGCAAAAACACACACGTCCTCTAGACTAATATTTTCCATTACCATTAATTATATAAATAATACAAAAATATATTCTTGTGAAATATGTAGACAATAAGAAAAATAAAACAAGAACAGTAAAGCAGTTCCTCGAAAAATAAAACTACTGTATGACATATATGATTGAGCAATCTCATTTCTGGATATATAACCAAAAGAAAAGAAAGCAAAGTCTTGTAGAGTTTTTTCTTTATATCCACAGTTATAGTTATTATTCACAATAGCCAAGAGATAGCAACCCAAGTATCCATCTATGGATAAATGGATAAAGAAAATGTGGTACATTTATACAATGGGATATTGTGCACCGTTTAAAAAGAATGGAATTCTGACACTTGCTACAACAGAGATAAACACTGGTGATATTAAGCTAAGCAAAATAAACAAGACACAAAAAGATAAATACTGTATGAGTGCTTTGATATGAGTATCTAAACTCACAGAGACAGAAAGTAGAATGGTGGTTATCAGGAGCTCAGGGTGGGGAAGAGGTAAATGTACAGTTGTTTAATGGATACAGTTTCAGTTTTGCAAGATAAAAAGAGTTCTGGAGATCTGGTCTGGACCAGATCTGTCTCACAACAACATGAGTATAAAATATGAATACACTACTGAACTTTGCACTTGAAAATGGTTAAGATGTCAGCTTTCATGTTATGTTTTTTTCCTTACCTACCACAATTAAAATTTTTAAAAAATTTTATAGCAAGAGTCTGTGATAATTCCCTATAGGTAACATCTTCTTATTAATTTGGTGTGTATGCTGAAATTTTTCTCCCTATTTACATACATATCTACATACATAAAAATAGAAATAAACAGTTTGCCTAGATTTTTTATTCAATGCATATTATATAACATTGCGTGTATTTTCATTAAAATGTTTTTTCATTTAACAATATTGGTCAGAGGTATTTTAATGCTGAGATATTTAATGCTGAGATACACACACACACACATATATCTCCAGCTTTTAAAAAAACTACTTAGGTGGGCCTCCCTGGTGGCACAGGGGTTAAAGACAGTGTGATCAAGCTATTGCCAGCAACTGCAGCATGAGTTCGATCCCCAGGCAGCCAGGGAGCTGACCCACATGGCTCAGCAGACCTCTCCTGTTTAGCCTGCTGCTTCCCTCAGCAATGCGTTTCAGTACATCTGCTTGTTCTGCTCCTCACTCTCTCTGGTGGATCTTCTCATCCCTTGCACCTCTGGCTTTCACCCCAGTTCTTGTATGCATAAATAAATAAATATTTTTTATAAATTACTTTAATAATCCATAGGATTAAAAGATAAAAATACTTAACCATTCTGCTTTTAATGAACAATTAAGCTGGTTTTCAATTGTTCACTATTGTAATTAATATCTTTCTGAGCTTTTGTGAGAGTATTTCTTCATGTTAGATAACTAGAAATGTATTTTTGGGTCATCTGGTATGTATATTTAACATTTTTATGCCATATTGTCCTCCAAAATGTGTCATGCAGGAGAATGCATGACATGCAGGAGAACGCCATTTCCTTGTTTCCTCCACATATGCTATTATCAATATTTTCAATTTTTGCAAACTGACAGGTGGAAATGAGACCTCATTCCAGTTTGATTTTCATGTCCCTCATATCTGTTGAAATTGAGAATCTTTTCACTTACTTGCTGACCATTTCTGTTTCCTCTGAATTGTCTTTTCGTAACCTTTGCCTACTGCCAACTTTTCTTTTATGCTTTCTTTTACTGATTTGTAGGAATTACTTATAAATTCTGTGAAGCCATCCCTAGTCTTTCATTATTATATACCGCAAGCATTTTTTTTGCACCATTTACTTTCTAACATCATTTATTGGATTTCTAACTTACTGGTCCAAAGTACAACCTTTGCCATGTGCTGTATTCCTGTATATAAATGAGACAATCCAGGTAAAAGAAATTACTGGCTAGTAGGATGAGTTTCCCCAATCCCGTTTGAACAGGAGGGCTGAATCATGGACTGGCGAGCCCTGTCCAAACAATTTGGCCACCACGTTGACCAAAAGGTGCCACGCTAGGCAAAAGTGTTAGATCCTGACTAGTGATTATCTAACGATCTTCTAGAGGGAGAAGGCCAAGAGCCCACAGGTGCAGTTGGAATGTCACCCATCTATGCATTCCCCAGGTGTAGCCAACCTAGAACAGCTATGACACTGCTCTCCTCCTCTCGCCTGCCTCGTGGACCTACCTTTTAAAATATCTCCCACTGAGGAGCCAGGCTAAATTGTCCTTTCCTGCACTGGCTCCTTCATGCGTGAGTCTCCATAAATTCTTGCTTGTTTCAACTGCACCTAGTGCTCTCTGGTGAATTCTATCATTAGAGAACAAAGGACCCACTCTTTTGGGCTGGGGCCTATAAGAAGCATAGGTCTGTTTCCAGACTCTGCATTGTACCCCATTATCTTTTTATTCCTTCCGGTATGTAACTTTTTTTGGAATTACTATGCCTTACAATATGTTTTGATGGTCTCATTGGTCTCCAATTTCAAACTAGACTTTGGTGGTCTGGTGCATACTTTATCCCAAATTTTGAAGAACATTTGATAAGCTTTGTAAGATTTGCATTGGGGAAGGGGGTTTTGACTAGTATTGCAATGAATTTGTAGGTTAATTTAAGAATAACTAACATTTTGAAAGGATTGAATTTTCCCCAAACTAAGAACATGACTTAGCTATCCATTTATTTAGATGCTCTTTTATTCTTATGGTAAGTTCTAGATTGTGTTCTCATGAATGTTACACTTTACTTGTTGAGTTTATTCCTAGGAATTTTAGAAGTTTTATTGGTGTTGTGATTGGAATTTTTAATTTCAATTACATTTTATAATCACTTTTGGTTAGCACATAGGGAAGCTATTATTTCTGATATGTTGATTTTACATCCATCCACATTGATGCACTCTTATTAAATGTATTTTAGTTTATTTTCTTGGGCTTTATGGGTCGGTAATCATGTTATTCTAAATTAGAGGCATGTATGTTTTCCTTCCCAATATTCGTATCTTATTTCTTTTTTCTTATCACATTGGTTAAAGATTTCCAGCACAATAATTGATAGGGTAGCCTTTCCTTATTCATTTACCAGTAATGCTTTTAATTTTTTAAATCATGCAATATGATATTTGCAGTAGATTTCTGACATATACCTATAAAATCAGACTCCAATTTAAAAAAAAATGAGGACATTTTGAAATAGTATAACCTGAAAAGAATTTGTTTATAAAGGGACTGTGGTTGATCCTTATTGATTACTTACGCGCAAATTTGCCTATTTGCTAAATTATTTTGTATTCCAAAAACCAACACTTGCAGTCTTTCTCAGCTATTCACAGACATGTGCAGAATGGTGAAAACTTTGTCACTGATATGTACTTTTCCAATTTATTGAACGAGGCAAAACCTTCCTTTCTCTCACTTCTTGTACTATAAATGTGTCCTTTTCATAGTTTACCTCTGATACTTTTTTCATATTTTTTGTGCATTTGTTGGTGATTTTGTCATCTTAAATGGCCCAGAGCATAGTGCTGAGGTGCTCTGGCATGTTCCCAAGCACACGAAGGCTGTGATCTGTCTAATACATAAAACACGGATGTTAGGAAATCTTCACTCAGGCATGAGTAATTAGTGCTGTGAGCTGTGAGTTCAATGACTCAGCAATATCTATATTATATGAACAGAAACACATGTAAAACTAGGTCCTGTATTAATGGGCTGGCAAAAATGTGACCAGAGGCTTGTAGGAAGCTAATCCTGTATTTCCCCAGAAGTAATTGTTCAGGATTCCCTAAGTCAGGGTTCTCAGCAACTCTGCAGGATGGAACAGAACTACTATGACTAATGGAAATCTGTATTTATGAAGATTTGGGTGCAGGGTACCATAAAGTATAACAACTCCCCAGGCTAAGGAGCAGCTGCACTTTCAGCACCTCAAGTTAAAGGGAAAATGGAGGGAGTGATTAGCCACAGACAATAGGTCCTAGGGAGTCTTCACCTGACATTATAAATTGAAGGAAGGGCCCCTATATTTACTAAGGAGTTTTCTTTAAATTAAGAATTATTGAATTTTATTAAATTACTTTTCTGTATCTATAGTTTTCTCTTTTAACCTGTAAAGATCTCCTTTGTCAATTACACTAATGGATTTTCTAATGTTTATTTACCTTGGCTTAATGGAATAATTCAATTTGAGTATTTTGCCTTATCTTTTTAATATAATAATGAAACTTGCTAATGTTTTATTTTATTTTATTTATGTTAGACTTTTACACTAATGATTGATCGAGTTTTCTTTTCTAATTTTGGTTTCTTGACAAATCTAGCCTCAGAAATTAACTTGGAAGTTTTCCATTATTCCTGTACTCTGGTTTTTATAACACAGGAATTACCTTTTCCTTGGAGTTTTTTAAAACTCATAATACTTCTGGGAAATTTTTTTCCTTATAGTTTTATCAGTCTGTTCCTTATATTTCATTTTTCTTCTTTTATTTTTATTATTAGATTTCCCTTAATTACCATATTATAATTGTTGTTGTCATACATACAACTTAACATATTTTTTAAGTTCTCCCCATTCTTGCTGTCATTATCACCCACTAAAATGACCATTACATTGAGCACGATCCCTTCCAGCTCCACCCATGTTGCTGCAAATGGCATGAGTTTATCTTTTTTGATTGCTAAGTAATATTCCATGGTGTATAGGTACCACATCTTCTTGATCCAGTCATCTATTTTTGGGAATTTGGGTTGTTTCCATAACTTACCAATTGTAAGCCAGAAAGAAAAAGAAAAATACTGGATGGTCTCACTCATAGCAGGGATTTAGAAAACCTAAATAAAGACCAGGAAAAAGATTAATTATAATAAAGTAAAAATCAAAATCAACAGGTAACTATAAACCAGAGATGCACTACAGAGGGGAAGAAGGGAGGAGGATCAAAACAAGGGAGGTGGGAATTTTGGGGGGACTATAACCAAAATGAAAGTGCACACATTGTACAAAAAAGAAAAATGATGTCAAAAATATATAAAATTTTAAAAAGTAATGAAAAATGACCATTACAATCACTTAAGAAACTTAGTAATGATCTGCTCAACAAAGGCCCACATGCAGAGGTGGTATCCACAGGTTATAGTCCCCATGTAGTAGACAATACCATCTGGGTTTGTGTAATTACTATGACATGCACACAATGACAAAATTACCTAAGGATTTAAGCATTTCTCAGAACATATCCCTGTGGTAAGTGACTCATGTCTGTATTAATAACTTGGCTGTGTCCTTACCTACCCTCCACACTTACACAAGCTTACACAAATGGTGTTTTTTCAAAATGAAACACTATACATGTCACTCTGAAGCCTTCTTTATTTCCTCCGAGTAATATATAATAAATATTCCTCCAGAAAATGGAGTAAAACTGTTTTTAATGCGGGCATAATATTCCATTGTGTGAACACCCCATAATTTAATTAAGCACTTCCCCATTCCTTTAGATAGTTGTTTCCTTTCATCTTCTTTCATTTCTTTCTCTTTCTTCCTTTACTTTTCTCTCTCCCTATCTCTCCCTTTCTTCTTTAGTCCTTCCTTCTTTCCCTCCTTCCTTCCTTCCTTCCTTCCTTCCTTCCTTCCTTCCTTCCTTCCTTCCTTCCTTCCTTCCTTCCTTCCTTCCTTCTCTCCTTTGTTCATTGTTCATCCTTTCTTTTTTTTTTTTTTAAAGATTTATTTATGCATACAAGAGCTAAGGTACAGGCCAGAGGTGGTGGGGGGGGGGGTGGTGAGAGGATTCTCCAGAGACAGAGTGGGGAGCAGAACAAGCAGATAGACTGAAGTACACTGCTGAGGGGAACAGCAGGTGAGGCAGGAGAGGTCTGCTGCACCCTGTGGGTTGCTCCTTAGCCGTCAGGGGATCAAACTCGTGCTGCAGAGGCTGCGGATTGCTTCATAGTGCGGTGCT
This sequence comes from Talpa europaea, assembly GCF_964194135.1. NCBI lineage: Eukaryota > Metazoa > Chordata > Mammalia > Eulipotyphla > Talpidae > Talpa > Talpa europaea. The sequence goes on from NC_140072.1 coordinate 91,438,591, forward strand.
TAACCCCTTGCACCACCAGTAAGGCCCTATTCATCCTTTCTTTTCACTAAAAACTTTGCAGTTATAAATGTCTTTATATACTAGTTCTGTTATTACTGCAGACTAGAGTTCCCAAAAGTGGCATTGCCAGAGTGAAGGGGATGTAAATTAATAAGATGTAAAACAGAACTCAATCTTAGCCAGGCAGAGGCCCCTGGCTAAGAGGGGCCTAAAAAGAAGAAATGTGTGTGTTTTCACATATCACTTTGTTCCTACAACATAGGTGCCTGGCCTGCAAAGGTAATGGTCAGAAGCTGATATAGAAGCCCTTAGGTGAACCCTCAGAGTCAGGCAAACTCTCAGAGGTAGAAAAGCTTGGGTGTGAGGGAGACCTTCTCTGGAGAGAGTTCTTGAAGTACACACTTCCCTAAGGCACTTCTTTCTCACCTCAAGCTAGTAAGAAGGGTTTTCAGAGACCACCAGGAAAATTCCACATGTGTTCCCTGGAGTCTGAGTTCACGAGGAACTGGTTTTTGACTTACACCTTCCCCACCCAACCCCCTCCCTTAGGGATCCCACTTTTTCATTATTAGTAACAAATGAGTCATTTAATATAATAGATATTGCCAGACTGCTTTCCAAAACAAGTTGGAGCAATTCACATACCTATCGGCAAGACATAAGAATTCTTCTTTATCTGACTCTTTGCCAGTTATTTTAATTATTGCAACTGTGCTGAGTAAAATTCTGTTGTGTTTATTTGTTACCCTTGGCTCACAGACAAGATCAAGGTCACCATGGAAGGATATCATTTGGAAGCTGAACTAACATTAGAAATAACTGAAGCCAAGAGAGACAGAGGGTATGTCAAATTGTCAAAGTGAGTCATTATTAGTGATTGAGTAGAACAGTTCTCAGATCTATGCTTTCCCCTAACTGCAAAAAATTCCCATCAAATGGAAGGATAGTTTGCCACAACCTTAATATTTCTATTCATAAGTTCTCATCATTATAAATATCATTAATTCTATTTACTAATTTTCACAAGAGTCACCTCAAATGTTTGGTGCTTTGATGGACACTTACATCCAGATATAGCTAGTGGACTCACACAGCTTTATTTTTTAACTTGCCCTATTTTAAAACTTCAAATTGTCCACTTTGAGAATCAAGTTAGGCCTGTTTGTGGTTGGACTGATGACAAGTATGAGAACAAAATGGCCCCCAAGGTGCACAGCTTTGGAAAAAAGCCAGCCACATAAGAAGCTGCCATGAATACATCTTTTCAAAAAATATATATCTAGCTTAGTGGGTTTCATGACTTCAAAGTCCTCCACCTGTGCTTAGAAGGCAGCAGGAATGGAGAGCTGGGCCCCCCCACCTTCTTTCCATGGACCGTAATATATAGCCAATTACACCAGAAAAACATCAACCAGAGAAGATTTTTGAAGATCAAAAATATAATAACTTTATCCCTATTTAAAGAGAATAAGAAGCAAAATTCCACAATAGACACCATATGTGTCTCCTTCAGCAAGAGCCTGGCTGTTCTTAAGTCCTTTATATGTTGTTTCTTTCCCCCAAACAAAATTATCCCAGTTTAGCTGGTTTGAGCTCAGCATGTACTCTAAGGAGTTCTTTTCATATCAAATCTGGGAAGACCTATAGCCTTTGCATGAATGTTAAGGATAGTTTACATAAATTGAATGTTCGTTGTACATTTATCTCAGGTCATTCTTTTTCAGAGTAAAATGATATCATGATCATACTTGAATTTGTCACATATACATTTTTTATTTTCTAATATGATTGATTTCCTTGTATGACAAAAGTTAAATCCTAAGCCCTGCTGCAGAAATGGAAAATAATAGAGAGACCAACTGCTTTGAAGGGTCATTCATTAGAATATCATTCACTGAAGCATAGGGGCTTGTGATCATTATTTAAATACAGTGTTTCTAACTGAAGGAAAACATTTTGGTGTTCACAGACATATAATCATAGAATTTAAGAGTGCGTGAATAAAAATGAGAACACTTCCATTCCTTGTGGTATTGATTCAGTACGGTCTTGCTGGAACCCAACTGCTGTCTTCTTTCCCATAGACAGTCAATTTGAAAATCCCTGGTTTTTCTCACTCTCCCTCACTTCCCGCCTCATGCTGCATGTTGAATACCCTCCACTCCTATCTCCAGGCCAGAAGCAACCATACCCCAGTTCCCTGCCACCTTTGCAGTCACTCTCCAATCTACTCAAGCTTACCTAGTCCTGAAAGCCCTCCTTCCCTTCCTCTTAAGCTGAAAAGCACCTGAGATTCTCTCCCTTTGCTTTTATAGTTATTTGCTTATTTGTTTCCTCTTTTTAATGTCAAAATTATAATACAAGAACAAAAAAATCCAACAGAAGTGAAGCTTATAGAGATTTCCCCAGCTTCCCAAAGTAGAGCTTTCCTCTGAAATCTTCCATGTGAAGTAGAGAAGCAATTAACGTCACTTTATTTGGAAAAAAAAAGTTCAGCATTCTCAAACCCAAAAAATAAGCTAACAAGTCACACCAAATAATCCACAAAACTTAAAATAAGACTAACATATAGTCAAAGCACATATAGAGCTGGGATAATACAGTATCCTTGATGATGAGATACACAGTCTATAGGTACATTCCCAGGAAGGCGCTCAGCTGGGCCACTCTCCCTGCTTTGTGTGCTCATGGCCTCTGTTACAGCTGCTGCAAAATAAACACAGAATGACTTTGCTTTTTGACATAAAAACTGAAATCTCCTTCAAATTTCTTTTGGTTAACAAAAACAGGTGCTACTGTAGGTCTTCTGTCAAATTGAAGTGGCATTACAGAAACTTTCCAAAAGCAGGGGATACCTGTATATAAAAAACCCTCCATCCTGTCTCCACAGGTCCCCATCACTTCCAAGTGATCCACAGAGGTTTGTCATTTTGATCAAAAATAACAGCAGGGCTTCGTGCAACTTGACAAGCTGATTTTATAAAATGCTGAAATGCAAACTATCACATAAAGCTAAGACAAAGCAAATGTACATGACCTACCAGATATCATGACTAGTTAGTTATTAGAATTAAGACAGTGTGGTATTGGCATAAACACAGACAAAAACAAACAAGCAAACAAACAAGACAATGGAGTGTACAAGAATGTCTGGCCACAGCCCTAAAGTATATGTGGATATTCAGTAACAATAAAATATTACAGTGGCATAGAACAAGATGGTCCCTTTCAAATTTAGCACTGGGATAATACAGTATCCTTGTGAAAAAAATATTGAGGCTGAAACTTCCCTTTTAAAAAATGAATCCCGGGTATATTATGGATCAAACTATGAAAGGAAAAATAATAAATCTACTAGAAGATAATGTAAGTGAATATATGCATGACTCTATAGGAAAAAAAACTTCTTAACAGGATGTAAAAGATCTCACCACAAAAAGGAGTGATTAATGATTAATTTTTTTTTAAAGATTTATTTACTTATTTATACAAGCACTGGGTACAGTCAGAAGCGCGGGAGGGCGAGAGAATCCACCAGAGCCAGAGCAGGAAACAGAACAGGCAGACCGACGAAACACACTGCTGTGCTGAGGGGAGCAGTGGGCGTGTCAGGAGAGGTCTGCGCGCCATATGGGACCCTCACCGGAGGCGGGGGATCGAACCGGCACTGCAGAGGCCTCGGACAGCCTCGCAGCCCAGCGCTCAACTGCTGCGCCACCAGGGGAGGCCCTAATGATTAACTTTTAATGACAACTTTATTGACAACTTTATTGACAACTTTATTGAGATAAAATTTACACACCATAAAATTCACCGTTTTGATGTGTACACATCAGTGGTTTTAGTTTGTTCACAAAGTCATGTAACCATCATCATTACCTAATTCTGCAACCCTTTCATCACCTCAAAATGAAATTCATATCCATTATCAATCACTCCCATTCTCCTCTCCCAATCCCCCTGGCATCCTCTACATTACTATTCCTATGGATTGGACTATTGCACAATTCCTTTATATGGAATCTTGCTTCTTTCACTTAGACAATGTTTCAAGGCTCATCTACGTTGTAGCATAAATAGTTGTATTTCATGCATCTTTATTCTGTAATATTCCATTGTATACAGGATTCTGTCCTCATCTGAAGGTGTAACATGTTGGAAGTTGAAATGATGTAAGGCAAAGAAACAATTCCATTTATTTATTTGGGCAAAATTTTAAACAGTCCCAGGCCCCCCAAAATAAGCTACAAAATCATACCAAATAACACAAAGAACTTAAAATGATGTTAATCATAAAGTAAAAGCAGAAAAAAATGGATAAAAATACAGAACCTATATAAACTGGTTCTGGGACTAGAGCTTGGGGACCCACTCTTATGCTTGGGTGGAAGCTATCTCTGGGACAGTTTGTAAAACAAACACTGAACACTATTTTTGTTTTTCACTTTTTGTAGTAAAAGTGAAAATGCTCTTTCAATTTTTTTTTTAGTGTGTGAAAACAGGTACTAATGTATATCTGTCATAAAAGTAAAGTGGCATAATGCAAAATTTCAAAAATTGTTTGCTTCATTGTTTCATCATTAATGGGAAAATGGGTGGTTTCCGAGTTTTGACTATTTTAAGTAATGATGTTATGAATATTTGTGTCTAAATTTATGTGTGAAAATTTATTTTCAATTCTCTTGATGTGTGACTAGAGTGAAGTCCCTGGGTCTTAAGTGACACTAGGTTTATAATATTTTGGGGAATTTCCAAGGCAGCTGTGCCACTTCACATTCCCATAAGCAATTTATGAGGGTTCTGCTTTCTCCAAATCCACCATTATCTGTCTACTAGATTATAACCCTGCTAGTGGGTATAAAGTGGTATCTCATTATAGTTTTGATTTACACTTCTCTGATTAATGATATTGGGTACTTTTCCTTCTGCTTATTGGTCATTCAGATATTTTCCTTATTCTGTTGGTACTTTTTGTTTCCCAATTTCATCTTCAATGTGGATCTACCATTTTTAAAATTAGGGGACAGTGTATTTCTGTCTTCTGCCTGTTCTGTTCCCTGTTCTCTCTCCGGTGAATTCTCTCACCGTCCCGCGCCTCTGGCCTATACCCCAGCTCTTGTATAAAAAATAAATAAATATTTAAAAATAAATAAATAAATAAATATTTTTAAAAAGTATTAAAATTAGGGGAAAGTGTTATCTTTCAAAACACACCATGAATTTACTTTTGTTTTGTTTGGTTTTTGAAATGCAGCATCTCCAAGTACAGCCTCAGAATCTGGCGATTCCTATCTCTATTAAAGTTTTGAAAAGTCCTGCACTAGGGAAGTCTGTCTCAACTCTGGCTGTGTTTTTAAATGACTTCCGTTGCCAGCATCTTTCCACAAACCAGTCAAATCAGAAGCTCTGGGGGCTGGGAACTTCACATCAGTATTTGTTAAAAGCGCTCCAGGCGATTCTAATTTGCAGCCAAGATTGAGAAGCTCTGCTCTTTTCACAAAAGCTTTGCCACTGAAAGCATGGCTGCTGGACAACAACTATTAGTGTCACTGAGAACTTTTTAGAAGTTCAGAATCTTAGACCGTACTGAAAACCTCCTGAATCAGAATCTGCTTTTTTTTTTTTTTACTTTGATAGTTAATTATTCTGTCTCCCATTGCCACTTCTCATACGGCCTTACCCATCCCCTCCTAGGCCCCCTTAACCTCAGAAACCTCACTTCATTTATTAGTTACCCTCATTTTTAGAAATAATTCGTTTTGCTGAATTGGCCACTATGTAATCTCCAATATTTGTCTTTGTCATTCTGACTTATTTTACTACACATAATTGCTTCAAACTCCTTCTATTTTGCTACCCACTCACGCTTCTTTGAAACTTGCAGGAATAAAACATTCTAAGGACCAGACCATTCATCTGATGTTGAGCTTGGGCATCGCCACTCCTCCAGGTTTTGAGTAAGATCCAATCACCAGGTCAAAAAGGATTTAATGGTACATTAGAAGGCATAGAAACGCAGAGACAACAAAGTTATGAGTTATAGCTGCAAATGTCCTGGACATGTTGTATGCACTCTCTGAGTCTACATTCTTGTTCTCTCTGTTGCAGTGTTCAAAACTGAAGCTTGGTTACTATTTCACCTGGTTTTGCTTAAATTTATTTGAGGATGTTGAATGCAGTATATTTGGGGGGAGTAAAGGGTAACTGGAATAAGAAGGAAAACAGACATTCTAAGGTATATGTTAACAGTTACCATGTTTATGTTATAATGTAAATTTTAAAATTCTCTCTTCTTTAAACCCTTTCAATTCAATCACAAATCCTAAAGATTTGTCTTGTCCTCTTTAGTTGCAGCTTGGATGAGATTAGGTTGCTTCTTTTGCAAAACATTGAAAAGCATATAGCTTCACACGACTCACACCATCAGCTCATAGCAAAAGGCAACAGCAAATCCTGAAGTCTGAAAACTGAATTTCTTTTGCTTTATCACCTCCTGCATCAGATCTTGGGCATGTGCCAGTTGGGGAAACCAGGAGATTCTTCTGGTAGCAAAATCAAAAGTCTTCAGGGGTATACAGGTTGGGCACATCCCCTATTGTATCAACCAAGGCCTAATGCACTGAGAGTAGAATTTATGAGCCTGAGGCAAAACTGACAGGTTTTCTAGAAAGACAATTTTGTAACTGATCACACAAGGCCCCTCTTTCTCCTAATAAGCACACTGATTGCTCCTTAAACTTTCCCTTCTTTCACATCTGCCTACTTCTTCTGCAAGTCCCTTCTCTCTTCCTCCTAACCCCCACCCTGTCTTCTGTCTCTATGAAAAGAATTTCAGGCTGAGGCCTTCTTTCTTCACTTGCATTGTAAACTCTAAAGGCTAAGTGCACCATTTGGGAAGAACTCACCTCTATGGCACCATCTGTATTGGTTAATTTCCTCCCTATATCTGGAGTCTTCTGCCCAGCGAATAGAGTGTTAATCACCTCACCCTGACCAAGAGAAACCTTTCTGATTTGGTCTGCACAAAATTTAGAAATGTTAAACAACAGACATCTGAAACAAAAGGTTAAGGAAAATAATTGATAATTATAATAATTATTATATTATTATTTCATATATTATTAATATTGAAATGGTTGTAAAATCTTAAATTTTCCAATCTAGGAAATAAGGATAAAACTAATCCTCTGAATTTGGGCTAAACTTTGAATTGAGGACTATACTAATAAAAATATTACTTAGTTCAAATTGGGTGACATGTATTTAAGTTATAACTTTGTGTGTTGTCTTTATTTTTAAGTTTTACTGATTTGCCACTAGTTTAGATAACTATATAATTTGGGGACTATAGTGCCACACCTCCATATGTGAGCCTGCCTCACTACACCTCCAACAAAGCTCCAGCACTGCAACCCTTCCTCCCTTCCTCCTGCGCCCTCCCCCCACCCTCCTTTGGGAGAAGGTGTATTATTCACAGAGTCTAAGAATTGTTCTTGTTGCTTTTCAGGTTTATTCTCTTTTGTTATTTATATTTCACAAGCCAGTGAGACCAGCGAGAAGTTGTCTATCGTTTTCTGACTTATCTCACTTAGTATCATCACTTCAAGATCCATTAATTTTGTGCCAAAGATGCTGCTTCATCCTTTTAAATGGCTGAGTAATACTTCACTGAGTATATATTTGGCATTTTTTTAAGTCCAGTCATCTGTCAATGGATGTATAGATTGATTCTGTCTTGACTATTGTGAATAATGCTGCAACCAACATAGACATACATAAATCTTTTTGTATTCACCTTTTATATTCTTTGGGTAAACACCTAGTTCTAGTTGTAGAACACCTAGTTCTAGTTGTAGAAGTCTTGTATTTTCTTGCTCTCTACTGTGTTCATCCATGATCCATTATTTTTCTTAATTCAGCAGGTAGGATTATAACTGTTACCTTTGACTTCTCTTTGTCATATTCCACAGCTCTTCTATATTGAGACTTCTTTTGAGGTTTTTCTTTTCTTTCTTTTTTTCCCCCTCAGGCATTTGTGATATATTCTTCTATCTCTTCATTTTTAGGTGTTATGTGTTGTAATAAAGAGTTTCATTTTTTTAATAGAGGCATGTTTTATTTATTTGTTTGTTTGTTTGTTTGTTTTGCTTGTACATGCACTGGGTATAGTCAGAAGCGCGGGAGGGTGAGAGAATTCACCAGAGCCAGAGAGGGGAGCAGAGCAGGCAGAAGGACCGAAGTACACTGCTGAGGGGAGCAGCGAGCAACAGGAGAGGTCTGCACGCCATGTGGGACCCTCCTCTGATGGCTGGGGAGCAGCCGGGGATCGAACCGGCACCACAGAGGCTGTGGACAGCTTCGCAACCCAGTGCTCAACACCTGCGCCACCGGGAAGGCCCAAGAGCTTCATTTTCTTAATAAATTGGCTTATGCCCTCTTATAAGAAACTGGGTATAACCCTAGTTTTGTTTTTTTTTTAAACCCAGGAGACTTAGATGTCTATTATAGTACAGAGTGTTGCCTTTGCACCTGTTCAGGTGGCCAAGGCTCTGGTGCTGGTATTGGGTGATAGATAGAAGGGAACCTGGGCAGCAGGGCACTAAATAGGTACTTCAAGTAAATATCAAGGATTCAAGCTTCCAACTGTGCTACAGGTCCCTGAGTTACGTGGCCGAGATCCACAGTGATCCCATTGCTTTGGCCACTTCTCTGCCAAACACCTCATAGTCTCATGGCAGCTTAACCGCTAGGCTGAGCTAAGTGAGGATTTTATATCAGACAAGGCCATGAGCCAGGAATTATGCTCTATGCATTTTTTACCCTGGGGTGTTTGCTCCTGGTGCTTAAGATCTGGTCAGTAAGAGTATTTAGTTGTCTAGGCTGGGGCCCTGGGTGTGGGTAAGGCAGGTGTTTTTGTTTCTGTTTTTTTAAAGATTTATTTATTTATGCATACAAGAACTGGGGTACAGGCCAGAGGTGCGGGGGTGGGGTGAGAGGATTCACCAGAGAGAGTGGGGAACAGAACAGGCAGACTGACTGAAATACAGCAGGCGAGACAGGAGAGGTCTGCTGCCCCATGTGGGTAGCTCCCTGGCAGGGGATCGAACTTGTGTTGCAGACTACAGAGGCTGCGGATAGCTTCACAGTGCTGTGCTTAACCTCTTGTACCTCCAGGGAGGCCCAAGGCAGGTGTTTTGAAGACAGCATTAGGCTGCAAATAATAATTTCTTCAATAAGGAGACACAAGATGATCTGACCAAATCTGCTGGCTCTCTCAGGAAGTGCTAGATTGAGCACTTCATGTACCCCTAAGCCTACAGTCTCCAGCAGAGCACACTCTGTCCTTTTCCAGCTCACTTCCCCATATACAAGGGTCTTGCTGTGCGCATGCACACATGCTCCCTTCAGCAACAGCAGAGGGGCTTTCCATGGCAGCGGCCCCTCCTTCTCTGGATTGCACTGCTCTGTTATCACTGCAAACACAAGTCAGCTCCAGTCTGTTCAACCCCTTTTTGCCAGACTGCTGTTCTGGATGGAAGTGCACCTACCATTTATCTTTCTGGGGTTGTTGGCATTGCTCTGCTGCAATCTTGTTGTGAATACTTGGAGAAGTCAGGCCAGGTGATTTCACTCTGACACCATGTTGCAGAACATCATTTTTGTATCACAAAAATTCACTTAGACATATTCTTAGATTTGTTTTGATAAAAATTTCTTTCAGTAGTTTGAATTTGATAAGCCAACAATGATAACCTTGGCTTATGAGTTTCCTAGTTTAACATCGGTAACCAAGAATGTTTGATGATTTCACTTGCTATTTGGAAGTGAATTCCTGGTATTATTCCCCCTAAATCCTGTGGAATGCATGTGTTAAAATAGTTGCTTCATTTCCACTAAATAACTGGAACTATTTCCTGGGTCACCAGAGGAGCTCAAGTCTGTGCATGAAATCTGATCAAGACCAGAAAAAACAAAAGTCTGATTAGTTTTCCTCAATCCGTTCTAAGTCAAAAAAGAAGAATGTGCCTGTACTAGAAGACTGGGAAATAAAACAGGAAACATTTTCCTGGGAGATAATTCAAGGTAGCCACCAGGTATCCTAGATGTCCTTACTTCATATAACTTTGTATTACTAAGTCTTCTGAGTAATCAGAATAGTAACAGTGCACATTTGAGGGGGTACGGAGCACTGCTCTATATTCAAAAATACCTCCTCTATGAGACAATGTACATATAACCATTATGCATTGCCCTCCATTCAGGTTACTGGTCATTCCCTAAATACCCCATAATAGTCATTTAAATGTATTCCAAAAGTATTCCCCATAGACACTCAACAAGCTCAGCACCAGAGTTCATCTCCCTAGAATTCCCACTCCCCACCTGCAGTCAACTCCAACTACAATTCTGAGGTTGGACCATCTGTGTATCCTACCCAGATAGCCATTGCATTCAGCCCTGCAACGGTACCACTCCCCACTGTTGTTCCAAAAGGAAGAAAAAAGAAAAGAAAAGAAAGACAAACGAAAATACCCAAAGTACATGTCCTTCTTTTTTTTTTTTTTTTTAAAGATTTATTTATTTATTTATACAAGCACTGGGTACAGTCAGAAGCGCGGGAGGGTGAGAGAATTCACCAGAACCAGAGCGGGGAGCAGAGCAGGCAGAAGGACCGAAGTACACTGCTGAGGGGAGCAGCGGGGGATTGAACCAGCACTACAGAAGCCACGGGCAGCTTCGCAACCCTGTGCTCAATCGCTGTGCCACCGGGGAGGCCCAGTATATGCCCTTCTTTATGTGAGTATTCTTTCTCTTTTTACTCTCCTTCGCTATCTCACTAATGTTATTATATAGTTTCCTATGTACATTTCATTAGATTATTTCTAAATTTTTAATATTTTTTAATTCGTAAGTGGTATAACTTTGAAAATCTCATTTAAAAAATATCATTATCCAGTATACAGATATGCAGCTGAGTTTTATCTACTCATGCTGTATTTAGCAACATTGGTGTATTTACTAATTTGAGTATTTGTTCATAGAAAATTTGCAGCTTTCCATGGATATAATTATGCCATTTGTGATTAACGGTAGTTTTATTACCTTGTAATATTTATAGCCTGTTTCTTTTTCTAGCCTAGTTTACCAGCTAGACTATCCATATGATGCTTAACCTAAGTGATAATGATAAACCTTATCTGATTCCTCATCTCAGAAGGAAAGCTTTTAACCAGTAACTACGGTTCTTTTAAATGATACGCACTGTTTCCTTCAATTAGCAGCTTGCTGAAGTTTTTTTCCCTTTCATTTATTAAGAATGCATGTTGAATTTTATCAAACGTCTATTCTAAAGTTATTGAACAGACTGTGTCCTTTTTCTCCTTTATTCTGTTAATTTGGTAAATTACATAGGTTTGAACAGTTCACTGATTTGGACATCTTATATAAGTATTTGTCATTTTATGATTGGTTTATTTCATTTAATAACCTCTTCAATGTGCATCAATGTTGTGACATATGCCAAACATTCCTTCCTTTTTAAGACTAAGTACTTCACTGCATGCATCATCCACATTCTATTTATCCATTCATCTGTCAGCACACATGTGGGTTGCTTCTACCTTTTGGCTATTATGATAATGCTGCTATAAACTTGGGTGCATAAATACCTGAGTTCTCATTTTTCCATTCTTTTTTGATAGATACCCAGAAGCGGAATTGCTGGGTCATGTGGTACCTCTGTTTCACACTTTGAGAAACCTCCTCATTATTTTCTATAGCAACTACACCATTTTCATTCCCAACATCAGATCACAAAGTTTCCAATTTCCCCACATCCTTGCCAACACTGTTTTCTGATAATAGCCATCCCTAGGGCTATGTTCAATTGACTTTCATTGTCTCACTTTTAGATTTCCATTACATCTTTTTTCAAACTTTTCTTTTACACTACTAAATATAGGTATTTGTTATTCTGGATGTGGTGTTTCTCCATCTGAAATTTTTACGTGTCCATTTTAGTTGTCTCCTTTGTGATGTGTTCACTAATGGTGACTTTTTCTTCTGTTTAGCTTTTTAAATTTTTCTTTATTATAAGTGGCTCATTTTCCACAGACATTTATCTGGGAATTCTTCAAGGTCTCAGGTGAAGGTGAGTTCCTTTAGAAAAGATTTATGTTTGCTGTAGAAGTAGCTGGAAAGACTGCCAATGTGGGAATACCTCAAATTTAATTCTGGCTTGAGATTGTTCAGACCCACAAATAGTATGAACTTGTACCAAGATGTGTGTGGGGACTAGATTGAGATTTTGAATTCTCAAGAGAGGCTTCTTCTCCTCCAATGAAAACCAAGTCCAAGACAGGCAACGTTCTCCATTGTTTCCTTAGCATATCGATTTTGCTGCTTTTCCACGGAACATGGATTACAGCTCTCAGAGTCCCGACTGAATGCTTGAGAGAGTACCTCCTACTAAATTTATTGAGTTTAGAAGGTCTCCAGCTTTATTTCCTTGCTGAAACTTAATTAAGATGTAGATAATTTATATTCTTGCTGATTAAAAAGTATAGGTATAAATTTATCCCCAGCAAAGAGATAAATTCACCTCAAATTAATTTGCAGTTTTAAAGAAAGTCTATTCAACATTCCAGAGTTATGTGTGTGGCAGGAAATAAATGTGGTAAAATGATTCTTAGAATGTATCCATGGGAAAGTAAGAATTTAAGTAAGAAAAATGAAGAGAGTGAAGAATTTGCCTACTTATTCTCAAGTATACATTATAAATCTGTCCAAAGGAGAAAAGGTATAATATGTAATTAATATAAATTGAGAGTCTAGATAGCTCAGAAGGAGACCCTATGAACCCAAACTTAATATATGAGAAAGGACTTATAATCAACAGAAAAGGGATGGATTATCCCACAGGTAGTGTTGATGAGCTGGCTACATGGTGGTAGAGGTCCATATTCTCAGTTCATTGCATACATTAAAATCAATTTTGGATAAATTAAATAATTGAATATTAAGAAATATTTTTTCCAACTTTATGAATGACTCACTAAACTTATCAGTAAAAGCTTTCCAAGGACAAAAACAACTAGAGAAATAATCAAAGGAAGGACTAATAGATAAAAATTAAAAGTTTCTACACAAAAATCATAAAATTTAAAATCTTAAAATCACCTTGGGAAAAATCCAAAGCAGTATGAAAAGGAAACAACTCCACTGTCCATATGATACATGATAGCACTTTACTAGTTCAAATGCCTTGATTTCTACTTTTTCCCCAAAGTCTTTCCTTTTTTTTTTTTTAGTTTAAGTATTTTTAATTTTTTTTTAACTTTTGGGATTATATTTTGCTCCCCCAGAGAGCTCATATTCCATTCATACTCCACCAAACCACTCGTGTCTCCTTTATTTTTTTAATCAAGTTTTACTGATGTTGCATATATTACAAGTTGTATAACCTCAGGAGTACAACTTCACACCACAATGTGAGCACATGCTTCACTCACCCTCCACTGAAACTCCTTTCTCCTTTCTCCCACTTTCCACTCCTTTCCCTCTGGTAACCCCTATTTTTTCAAGGTCTAAGAGTTATTTTTATTGGTGCTTTCCAGTGTATTTTCTTTAGCTAGTTATATTTGACAAGTGAGTGAAGCCATTTGGTAATTAATTGTCTTTCATTTTCTGACTTATTTCACTTAATGCAATCTTCATAAGATCCATCCATATTGTCCCAGAAAGCACTATTTCATTTTTTTTTATTAGGTGAGTAGTGTTCCATTGAGTGTATATATATATATATATATATATATATATATATCTCACAATTTTTAATCCAGTCATCTATCAATGGATATTTACATTGATTCCATGGCTTGGCTGTTGAGAATAATGTTGCCATGAACATTAAGGGTACATAAATCTTTTCATACTAGTGTTTTCATATATTTGGATAAATATCTAGTAGTAGTATGCTGGATAATGAGATACTTCCATTTTCAGTTTTTTAAGGAATCTACATAAAGTTTTCCACAGAGTGTATACCAATTTACATTCCTAGCAACTGTGGACAAGTGTTCTTTTTTTCCACACTCTTGCCAACACTTGTTTCCAGTCTTTTTGATACAGGTCACTCTCACAGGGACAAGGTGATAGCTCATTGTGGTTTTAATTTGATTGTATTTTCATGTTTGTCTTGCTTTTGATTTGCTGAACTTCTTGGATCTTTAAGTAGATGTTTTTCATTGAACTTGGAAATATCTTTTTCTGCTAAGCATGTGATTTGGGGCAGCAAGGAGTTTATCTTCGAGTAACATAGTATGGTGAAAGTCCTGGGCTTAGGCTGTAAGGTCTATTGGCCAAGTCATTTAAGTATTCAGAACTTTAGTCTTCCCATCTATAGGGAGGGAATTATAGCCAACGGTTATGGGATTTCTTTGAGCATTAAATGGAATGGTGTTTGCACAGGGTTTAGAAGGTATCTAACTAAATAATGAAACTTAATTTGCATTAAAACATTCCTCAGCAATCAAAAAAGATAAACTCATGCAATTTGCAGTAACATGGATGGTGCTGGAAGGGATCATGCTCAGCGAAATAAGCCAGAAAGAAAAAAAAAATACCAGATGGTCTCACTCATAGCAGGAATTTAGAAAACCTAAATAAGGGACCAGGAAAAAGACTAACTATAATAAAGTAAAAATCAGAATCAACAAGCAACTATAAACCAGAGACACACTATGGGGGGCTGGGGGGAGGAGGGAGTAGGATCAAAACAAGGGGGAGTGGGAATTGTATGGGGTCTATAACCAAGAGGAAAATGCATACATTGTGCAAAAATGAAAAGTGATATAAAAATATATAAAATTTTAAAAATAATAATAGAAAAATAAAAATAAAAAACATTCCTCCAGAAGACCCCAATTTATTTTATTTTATTTTTTTTAAAGATTTATCCAGGCCTCCCGGATGGCACAGCAGGTTGAGCACAGCGCTGTGAAGCTGTCTGCAGCCTCTGCAGTGCAGGTTCAATTCCCGGCCGATGCGGGAGATGTCCACATGGCACAGCAGACCTCTCCTGACTTGCCTGCTGTTCCCCTCAGCAGTGCTTTCATCCGTCTGCTTGTTCTGCTACCCGCCCTGTCTCTGGTGAATTCTCTCACCCCATTCTTGTATAAATAAATAAATCTTAAAAAAAATTTAAAAAAATTAAAGGTTTATCCATTCATGCATACAAGAACTGGGGCATAAGTCAGAGGTGTTGGAGGGGTGAGAGGATCAACAGAGACAGAGTGGGGACAGAATAGGCAGAGCTACTGAAATACACCACTGAGGGGAGCAGCAGGCAAGTCAGGAGAGGTCTGCTGCACCATGTGGGTAGCTCCCTGGCCGGGGATCGAACTCATGCTGCAATGGCTGCAGACAGCTTCATAGGTTACGTCTTAACCCCTTGCATCACCAGGGAGACCTAGAAGACCCCAATTTAAATGCATGTAGAATCACTTATCCTCTATTAATATCCTAAAAAAAAAAAACCCTAATTTATTGAATAACTTGGCATAAAGCAAAGAATGTTTATTTTCTTTTGGTTTTTGAAGAAGGAAGTGCAAAAAAAGTTTCCAGCATGAATCCTAGGGGTCTGAGAGAGTTGACAAAAGCAAGTGGACACACTTATTCCAATCTGATTTGAGCAGTACAACTATCTTTCCTCAGCTATTTACCTGTGGGCGGGGGAACAGGTTCATTCATCCTTCGTTTGAAAGTGTGCTACACATGACAGAACGTGAAAAATTAGTGATCTCCATATTGTTATATACTTTGTTACAGGAGAACAAGACAATAGAACAGATGCACTATCAGAATTCAATTCTTCCAGTTCTCTCGATTGTCATTGGTTTATATTGACAAGAGTTTAATTAGATCATGATGTTTTAACTATGTGTAATTTTCAACACCAGAACAGTTGTAAGTGTAAGAAATAAACAAGATTTTTTAATGGCTGGTTTCATTTCTTTATGTACAGAGAATGCTAATGTCAGTATGGAAAGACTGGCTCATTGAGAGGGAATGTGTGTGTGCGCCAGAGGGGAGGGTTCCTGAGTTACTGTTTCCTGAGTGATTATTTATAATGGGCAGATGGAAATCAATAGTGGAAATGAGCGAGACTGAATGAGGTCTACTGGGAGGAAAGATGTGCAGATTAGAGGGTGGTGATGACACATGTTAGTAGGCAGGAAAAGGAGATATGTGTTGGATGAGAGAATAGGGACCTGGCCGCACATGTGTCAGCCTACTCATTTGCTGATTATGGGTGAATGAGTGTAAGCATGTATCAAAGTGCTGCCCACAGTATCTTCCAACATCTATTTGCGTATAATTTTTCCTTTTCATTGGCACTATTTCCCATGCATAGGAAGATAATTTTGGTACAAATGGAAGGTGAGGCAATACTGCAAATATACTTAGGCTACTATAAAATCAGTCAAGGTATTTCTCCCTCACATTAAAAATTTCTACCTCCATGGGAGTGTAAATTGATCCAGCCACTATGGAAAGTTGTGTGGAGGTTCCTCAGAACATGAAAAGTAGATCTACCATATGATGCTGCGATTTCACCCCTAGGAATCTCCCCAAAGGACACAAAAACACTAACTTGAAAGGAAACCTGCGCTACTATGTTTATTGCAGCACTGTTCACAACAGTTAAGACATGGAAACAACCCAAATGCCCCCAAATAGATGAATGGATCCAAAAAAATGGTATATTTATACAATGGAATGTTACTTAGTAATCAAAAAAGACAAACTCATGTCATTTGTTGCAACATGGATGGAGTCGGAAGGGATTATGCTAGCCAAAATAAGTCAAAAGTAAAAAGACATATCAGATGGTCTCATCTATACGTGGAATATGGAGAAAGCAAACAGAAGGTCAAGAAAAAGTTAAAACTAGCAAGCTGATCATAGATCTAAGACATAAATCAGGGGAGAGGAAGAACACAAGAAAATATGTGTGATGGTTCATAGGTGATATGGTGGCAGGAGAACTATGGAGGCTACAAAGATGTAAAAAAAGATTTAATAAACTAAAGAAAAACCCATGTAAAATTAAAGAAAACATCCATGTAAAACATTTTTTGCAGTGTTTGGGACAGATAAAAATATTCAATAAAAGCTTTTGTAATATAATAATACAGTTATTATCATTTGTAATGCTTCCTTGAGAATTGAAGTTGCTTGAGAAACTCACTAAATAGCAATATCTCCTTTAAAAATACCTGACTGATTACTGTCTTAAAAAAAAATAAGGTTAACTTATTTCATAGTCTATAATAAATATGACATGGTCCTATATTGATCTGAGAATTTCTTTTAAAATTTATGCTAGAAAGTTACCTACCTTTGGCACAGAATCTTACATCAACTTTGTCTTCAACATTTCCCCCAAATCCAATTACATTCATTTGTCTTTTCTCTGTTAACCTTTGAATGACTTTGGACCAAAGGTTATAAAACACTGACCTAAAAATTGCTGCTCTACTCTTACCTGGAACTTAGAATCTCCCAGAATCTCAAGGTTGGGAGGGATTTCAAATGCTATCCAAAACTACTTCACTTCCATTTATCCAACGTCCATTACATATGATGCATGCAAAAAAAAATTCTACCTACAATCAATGAATAAGTCAATAGTTATATTGACTGTTACTTTAGTGTTTTATGTATAGAGATTTAAAAGCTTAAGTTTCTCTAAAAACTTAAGATAATCAAATAGAAGCAACGTTCATGCACAAAAGAAAGAAAAATTCTGAGGCAAGAAATACCATTTCATCTTTGGGACAACTAATAGGGTAATAATCCTGGCACAGCAATCTTCTGGTTTTCTAGCTTCAGGTGTTGGGGAGGGGAAATTTTCCCCTATTCTTCTAGGTTCTTTTTGCTGATATCATAATTCAATTAATATTAGACAGATTAATAAGAGAAAAAATTAATTTCGTACATACAGAGAACCCACATGACCTGAGAGGCCCCAGAACAGTAAGGTAAAAAGAGGTTTATGTGCTATCCTGAAATAAGGAAAAGGTGAAGGGACCTTCAGAGGGAAAGAACCCAACTCACAGGAGATGGGAAGAGGCAATGTTTGGCAAATAAGTGTGTCGCAGGCCATGCAGAGATAAAGGGGCAAAGAAAGGCTCTGAACTAACAGGTCTTGTAGAATTCCCACCAGTCAACCACACTTAGCTCTGATTCTTTTTTTTTTAATTTTTAACATCATTGTTCATTTTTATTTATTTATTTTTTTAAAAAAGATTTATTTATTTATGCACACAAGAACTGGGGTACAAACCAGAGGTGTGGGGGTGAGTGGATTCACCAGAGACAGAGTGGGGAACAGAACAGGCAGACTGACTGAAATACACTTCTGAGGGTAGTAGTGGGCGAGTCAGGAGAGGTCTGCTGTGCCATGTGGGTAGCTCCTAGCCCGGGGATCAAACTCGTGCTGCAGTGGTTGAGGACAGCTTCATAGGTTGCGTCTTAACCCCTTGAGCCACCAGGGAGGTCCATTGTTCATTTTTAAAAACTCTTATTCTTTATAGTGTATAGTGATAGTCTCTCCCTGCAATAGATTTTCTTTATTTAAATTATTTTAAGTAATTAAATGGGAAGTAAAAGAACAAAACAAACAAAACGTCTTCTGAGTCTTTTGGGCCTTGAATGTCTTCAGCTTGAAATAAACCACAAACCAAAGTAGCTCGTTCTGGGGAGACTGACACTAAGCCTCACCACAGATTCCAAAAATGTAATCCAGTGGCTCTCCTCCCCATTCTCATTGCTGACCTCTAGTCTCTCTGACCTCTGCTTTCTTCTGCATCATCTTCATCTCAGGGAGACTTCCTCACTGGCAAAGATAATCCTTGTTATCTCCAGAAATACCTCATTCTTAATACATGAGACCTCACCAAAGAGAGCACCTCTTTCTCCCAGTTTCCATAGCAAACCCCTTCAGTTATTCAAATAGTCCTTTTTGGCCCATGACTACCACTGTATTAGGAACTATGCCCAGAGATTTGGGGTATCATTCATGGTTGGTCTTGTGTGTGGGTGTGCTCTCTGCCTGCACGAAAGCATATTCTTAAAGTTATATGCTTAAACATTTTTTGAGCATTCCCGGAAGATAAATGTTTACCTCATGCCTTGTGTTTTGGGGATCTATGACAAGGCTAATGACCTGGTTATTGGTATTAAGAGAGGTTTATTGGAGGAAACAGACATGTAAAAGATGAGTTGCAATTCTTATAAAAGTTAACAGTTAATGCAGGCTTGCTATGCCAGGCTCTATGCTAAGCTCTTTTCATTCACCTCATTTAATCTTCAGCAAAACTTTTACAGTAGGAACTATTATTATGTTCATTTCAGAGACAATGGCATTGAGGCATAGGGTACTTAACATCCTGTAAGCCAATTAGGTAAATGAAGTATAGGGGAGAATTTTCCAGGCGGGGAACAGCATGTGGGTAGGCCCAGAGACTCCTCTGAGGAACTGGCCATAGCCTGGACTCTGAGAGGATGAGGAGGTCCAGACGGACAGGCTTGATGGCAGATATGAGCGAAATGGGAACTTTAGCATCCCTCTACGACTTTCACTGCTTTGTTGTCAGAGACTGATAAACCTATTCGATTTCACCAAGCATCTGAATGACAAGTTACATTGAATTCCCTACTCATATAAAGAGACTTCACCTATTACTCTGATAAAACAAACAAACAAACAAACAAACAAAAAACCACACCTCTATCAAATGCACCCCTGTTTCTTTTGTGATTCTGGTGTTTGTGAGAAGGCTTACTATGGGTGGCTCACCATTTCAATGGCTTTAACAGCACTGCAGCTGTTGTGTTGGTGCTTATGACTCTGCTCCGCATATGGGCTAATCTTTTTTTTTTTTTTTAATTTTTTTTTTCTTTTTTTATAGAGGCATGTTTTATTTATTTATTTGTTTGTTTGTTCGTTTGTTTCGTTTATACATGCACTGGGTACAGTCAGAAGCACGGGAGGGTGAGAGAATTCACCAGAGCCAGAGCAGGGAGCAGAGCAGGCAGAAGGACCGAAGTACACTGCTGAGGGGAGCAGCGGGCGGCAGGAGAGGTCTGCACACCATGTGGGACCCTCCTCTGGTGGCCGGGGAGCAGCCGGGAATCTAATCTTAAGGAGTAACCAAACATAACTTATCTGGAATCTTTCCCTTGGTCCATGGTTCTTTGGTTCTTCAGTTAACTGGTTGCTCCCTCCCCTTTCTCCCATATTGCGGTACTCTTCTGGACACAGATCAAGACCAGTGGCAATGTTTCTGGACTGCCTTTCATTTTTGTAACAGGTGATAATTCCCACTGCAAACATTCTGGGACCCAAAGTCTGAAACCATCTTATAAGGAAGCATGGAGACTAAGCATGCATCATCAGAAGTGTTATGTTTTTACTTACAGAGACATTTGAAGGAGAAACAGCCCTTTAAGTTTGCTCTGCAAAAGCCCAGAAGCATGTGTGGTCATCATTTAAGGACAAGCAGTATGAAATACTATCTGTACTATGATTGGAAAAATGGAAGGGTAGATTACAACGGGTGCAGAGACCATATTGAGGCATTATTGGAAACTTTTGACATAGAATAATAAACATCTGACAACTTTTAGGCACCATGATGCTCTTTTTTTTAACTTTTTATTTATTTATAGAAGAACTGGGGTAAAGGCCAGATGCGCGGGAGGGTGAAAGGATTCACCAGAGATAGAACAGAGAACAGAACAGGCAGACTGACGAAACACACTGCTGAGGGGAACAGCGGGCGAGACAGGAGAGGTCTGTCTGCGCCATGTGGGATTCTCGCTGGCTGGCGGGGATCAAACCTGCGCTGCAGAGGCTGCAGACAATTTCACAGTGCAACACTCAACTGCCTGCGCCACCAGGGAGGCCCATCATGATGCTCTTTAAATGAACTTTGTCCTTTGCTATAGGCACAGTTGATATCTGTTTTAATCTTTACCTCTCTAAAGAAACCTCAACAAAAGTTTCCTAGTACAGGAATTACATCGAACATATTTAACAGTCAATACGGCACAAGCACCAATCAATTAGAACAGTTCCTGACTATAAACAATGGTTTCCTTGAATTAGTGTTAATCAGTTGAATCTTAGCCTAGCCTGCTGGGATCATGTACTCTCTTTTCACCAAGCAAACATTATCCAACAGCCAATGTATGAGACAGTCAGATGTCCCTCTAGGCCAGTGGCTCCCAGAGATGGGGATACTTTTGCTTTTCAGAGTTTATTTGACAAAATCCAAAGACATTTCTGATTGTGGGAGACTACAACTGACATCTAGGAGGTAGAAGCCAAGGATCTCACTAACCATCCTACCATGCACAGGGCAGTTCCCTAAGATAAAAAGTCATCGGGCCCCAAAATGTTTAAAAGAGAGTGAGATCCTGCTCTAGGTAATACCCTCAGCCTGACCAGTAGCTCCCCACACTCTGATCTATATGAAATCTTTTGCAGATTGTTGGCAAGTTACTATCAGTTTGTCAACTTGGGGTTTTCTCATTAGTTCATAATAAAAAGACATTTATAAATTCTTTTGTTCCTGTGGCTTTTGTCCCCACCAAGTCCTTTAGTAATCAAAGAATAAAAAAACCAGGCACAGATGAAAGTATTATACCATTAGCTCCTATGTTAAAAAGGACACAACAAAGGAATGGGAAATCAGTTAAAACTTTTTCAGGGAACACAAAGCTTTCAAACACTGTGGAAATCCAGTAAGAAATATGTACCACTTGCCTTCATATTTGAATGGCTTGAAAAACTAGTTACATGCCAGGTCTGAGCTTCTTCCTTGACAAACCACTAGGGACAGTGGGATAGAGAGTGAAGGTGTGGATGTTCTCTGGAAAAAGAATTTTGGAAGTGTATGAGCTGAAGGTCAAATTTTATGTTAATTTGTGACTACATTTTGATTTTTTTAATACCATATATTGAGTTTCCTATAAATTTTCAATGTAGAAAATTTACATAATTATATACAAAAGAATTAAAACTCCTTCCCTTGGGATATATTAATGTATACATCCTGATTATATATAATGTATATATGTGTATTTGAATGTGTGGATATGTGTGTTTATATATGAAGATATGTGTGCATGTGTGAAAAGGGGAAGTACATTGCAGACGAATATACTCATCACCTGAATACTTTCCACAATATTACTTGAAAATGATAGATGATAGTTAAGGGCACTTAATATCTTATTCTATTTTATGAATGGATCTGAATGTGCTTCATGGAGATTCATGCAGATTTTTTAAAATTTTTGCTAGTATAAACAATCTTGTGGGAAAGATACATGGACATAAACCACTGTGGGCATCTTTCTGACCATTGTTTTTTCTCACAAAGATGTATCTTGGTAGGCACATTGTTCTTGAAGTGGAGAGAAACACCTTCTACCATGACACAGCATGCATTCCATACTGCTAGCTTCAAAGATCTCCTAAATTATGGCAGAGATCTGACTCATTTTCTATCCGCAAGCTGATAGTCAAGTCCTCTGAGCCCAAGGACTGCACATTTCAAGCCTAACAGGAGTCAACATATACCTCACTGTCTCTTCTATGGGTGAATCCTTTGTTGCAGGCCTTATCATCCTCATCTGCACCAAGGTGGAAAGCTGCTGGCACAGAAAAGCTGTGCGAATCAGACCCTTTGGGATATAAGTGGCAGAAACCCGAGACAAGCGGTTTTGGCAAAAAAGAGCAGCTCTCTGGCTCATACATCCAGATGGGTGGCCCAAGTGAGCACACTCACTTTACCTTTCACTTCTGATTTCTTTGTGTGTCCATTTCATTCTCTCAACATGGCTAATTCCACATGGCTGCAACTATGCTGCTGGTGGCACCTGACTGACATCTGTCCACTCTGCTGACAAGGAACCAAGAGACTTCCCTTTCTTTCAAATGTACTTGGGAAGGCTCTGAAGGGCCCTCATTGTAACCAGGAGGCAAGTGCCCTGCTTGCATCAGGGGCGTCCCACCCTCAACAAGATGTCCACAGTGAGGGAGATGAAATTTTGTGAGATGGCACTTCCTACAGAGGCCACAATAATAAGGGACGTTGGGAGGGCTAAGTGTAGAATTCCCCAGAAAAGACAATAGTGCTAGTTTCAGAAGATTGGAAATTGGCTAACCAGGGAAGAGCAGCGGTCCTCTGAAAAACCAGGATTTGAAGCCAAGTCCTCTGAAGCTAGAGCCTATGTGTTTAACCCCCACAATATATATATTGCCTTGAAACAATCAAGAAAAAGGAATGGCTCCACTTCCTTGATCTGTTTAATAATAATTATTAAATGAATACTTTCTATATATAAACCTATTCCAGCCCCCATATATATGTACATTTTTAATTAATAGATTTAAAAATTGTATTATTTTGTATCAGGTAGCATTAGTTCACAACTTTTCAAATGTACATTACCATTACCACACCACACTCACCACCATCCGTTGTCCCCCCCCATAGTCTGTTGGGCCCCCTGTCACCTGTGCTCCCAAACCCTCCACACACCCCCCCCCAGCCTCAATTCTACAGTCAGAGTTCTAGGGTCTGTTTGGTTTAGTTTTGCGTGTTCCTTTGTTTTGTTTCTATATAGCTCATATATATTAGTGAATCATTCAGTATTTGTCTTTCTTCTTCTGACTTACTTTGCTTAGCAAAAACCCTATCCAGTTCCTTCCATGTTATCACAAATGGCAAGATTTTGTCTTTTTCTCTTTTAGCTGAATCATATATAAATGATTTTATATATATATATATAGCACCTTAATTTAGTTATCTGTTGTTGGTCACATAGGTTGTTTCCATAACTTGCCTACTATAGATAGTGCTGCAATGAACATAGGAGTGCACATATTCCTTTGAATTAGTGCTTTTGCATTCTTTGGGTAGGTCCTTAGGAGTGGAGTTGCTGCATCATATGGCAGATCCTCTTTTTTTTTTTTTTTAATATTTTAAGAATCCTCTGTATTTTTTTCCACAGGAACGAACCAGTCTATATTCCCACCAACAATGTAAGAGAGTTCCTTTTTCTCCACATCCTCACCAACACTACAGTTTTTGATCTTTTTGATATGGGCCATTCTCACAGATGTGAGACGATATGTCATTGTGGTTTGGTTTGCATTTCCCTGGTGATGAGTGATGATGAACATTTTTTTTCATGTGCAGTTGCCCATCTGTACGTCTTCTTTGGAGAATAAATAGACTTTTTAAAAATAGTAGTTTCCAGTCTAGAAAAAAGTTGAGGGAAAATACAGAGAGTTTCCATATATTCATTTTCTCCCACCTAGTTTCCTCTATTATTAATATTGTCAATTGGTGTGACACATTTTTTATGATTGATGAGGTGCTATTTATATGCTATTATAAGCTAAATTCCATAGTTCATATTAAAGCTCACTCTGTGTTGTATATTCTATGGGTTTTAACAAATATATAATGACATGTATCCACCTTTACAGTAACATTCTTTATAATATAATTAAAGTATCTTATAGTATATGCTCCATTTATTTCCTCTACCTTCCCTTCCCCAAATCCTTGACAACCACTGATCTTTTTACTGTTCTTTTAATTATCTTTTATTGTCTCTGTATCTTAGCCTTCCCCAGGCAAATCATACAGTATGTTGCTTTTTCTAATTGATTTCTTTCATTTAGCAATAAACATTTCATATTCCTCTATATCTTTTCATGGCTTGATGACTCATTTCTTTTTATGGATAAATAATATTCCACTGTATAACTGTACCACCATTTATTTATCCGTTCGCTTATTGAAGGACATCTTGGTTGCTTCCAAGTCTTAGCAACAATGAATAAAGCGGCTATAAACAGTTACATGCAGATTTTTCGGGACACGACTCATTTGGATAAATACCAAGGAATGAGATGGTTGAATTATAGGGAAAAACTAGGTCTAGGTTTTTTCTTTCTTTTTTTTTTTAAGATTTATTCATTCATTCATTCATTTATTCATTCATTCATTCATTCATTCATTCATTTATTTATTTATTTATTTATTTATTTATTTATTTATACAAGCACTGGGTACAGTCAGAAGCCCGGGAGGGTGAGAGAATTCACCAGAGCCAGAGCGGGGAGCAGAGCAGGCAGAAGGACCGAAGTACACTGCTGAGGGGAGCAGCAGGCAGCAGGAGAGGTCTGCGCGCCATGTGGGACCCTCCTCCGGTGGCCTGGGAGCAGCCGGGGATTGAAGTGGTGCTGCAGAGGCTGCGGGCAGGTTCACAACCCAGCATTCAACCGCTGCGCCACCGGGGAGGCCCTAGGTCTAGGTTTTTAAGAAATTGCAAAAGAGATTTTTAGGATGACTGTAAGAATTTGCATTTCCACCAGCAATGGCTGCGCATTCCTATTGCTCCACAATTTGCCAGCACTTTGGTGACGTTGATGTTTTTATTTTAGCTGTTTAGTGGTGGATAGTGGTATCTATCATTGTTTGTTTGTTTTTATATTTACAGTTTCCTAATGGCATGTGCTTATGTTCATCCTTTTATCTTCTTTGATGATGCCTCACTTCAGATTTTTTTCCCATTTAAATGGGTTGTTCATTTTCACATTGATGAGTTTTAAAAGTTCTTTGTTTATTTTGGGTAACAGTACTTCATGATGCATGTGTTTTGCAAAGAATTTCTCCCAGTCTGTAGCTTGTAATTTCATTTTATTTAACAGCAACTTTTTTAGAGCACAAGTTTCTAATTTTAGTGAAGTCCAACTTACCAATTTTTTTCTTTTATGGATTATGTTTTTGGCGCTGTGTTTTTTTTAAAAAAAAATCACCAAACCTTAGATTTGTCTTCTATGTTGTCTTCTAGGAGTATTATCATTTTGCCTTTTACACAGGTCCATGATTCATTTTGAGTTGATTTTTGTGAAAGGTGTATGGTCTGTGTTTTGATTCATTCATTTGCACGTGGATGTTGAACTGTTTCAGCACCATTTGTTGAAGAGATTATTCTTTCTCCACCTAGTTGCCTTTGTTCCTTTGTCAAAGATCAGTTGACTATATTGTGTAAGTCTATTTCTGGGATCTCCAGTCTGTTTATTTTTCTACATATATCACCATTCTCTCTACCCCCCAGCTTTATTTGATACACATTTTTCATCATCACCCAGAAGTTTGTACTTATCTAGCAGGTAGTAAAATCCTTATTTTGAAGATGAAGAAACTGAGTCTCAGAGAAGACCTTTTCTGCAGACCAGCAGCTAGCACGAGCTGGAGTTAGAGTTCAAAACCACATCTATATGACTGATTCTGTTACTTTCAGTGTGGTTATGCTACTTATTGGTGCTAGGCTGGAACTTGGTCTACCTTAACAGACCAATGGCCTAAATTCTAGCATCTCCTTTTCCTCGTGGTCTTTGGAATCTTGGTTCAATTGCTCTTTGATTCTGCCTATCTCTTATAGTCCCACACATGAACCCTAACCTGTCTGAAGTTTAGCTTATTTAAACATTCGGCCAGGTTTTTTCCTTAACATTTTGCTGAGACCTTGAGCATAATTATCCTCTATCCTTCCCCCCACCCTCAACTTCCTTTACAATGAATCCTTTTTGCCATGAAATTCCTTGCTTATGGGCCTATGGGCCTTCTCACTGAGGGTCTTGTATTATCTTCTAAATATGAAGCCTGTAGCAATTCCAAGAGTAGCACACCCGGTGGTTGACAAACTCCTATTTCTGACCCATCTGTGGGGTAGGAGGCATGGAAATAATTCAAAGGCCATGGGCAAATCCTATGTTTTCTGATTTTTCTCCAAGTCAGAAGGAGGCTGGCAGGATTAATCTACAACCTGCTCACCACTCCGATGCCACAGGCTACTGGATCTCTATAGATTGTGCTTCTTGCTTTTGTGTTTTTTGGAGCAGTGACAGCGAAAAGGGAGCTTGCGAGGTGAGCACTGTGGGATTGGGAAATAAACGTTTCTGTCATCTCTGGCAGAATAACTGGGAAGCAAATCCGTTTGAATATCCTGGCCCACAGGTGTGTTTGTCCTATTGCCAAAGAACTCAGGTAAATCCAGGATTCTGGGCCCTTGTTGGCAAGGGGCAAGGATAAGTTATTTATGAAGACCAAAGGACAAGCAAAAAAAATAATAATAATAAAGGCAGTCAATTCACCGATAAAATGAAGATGTATAATACTTCCATAAAGTGCCTCCCCAATCTCTTATTTTTTGAAAAGGCACCCTGATCGCGAGCTGGGGCCAGTTCGCAGGTCCCGCCGGCCCACCGGCACACTCGAGCCTGCGGCGCTCGCTTTGGCGCGCGGTTGCGGCTTCAGGGACTAGAGGATGAACCGGGGCGCCGCGCCGAAAGGCGGAGAGAACGGAGGCGCCATAAGACTGCGGGGAAATCCCAGGTTTGGGGCGCGGGAAGATACTGCGCCGCCCACCGCGCCGCCCCGGGGGCCGCGCAGCGCTCCCATTGGCGGTGACGCGCGGGGCCTGGCAGAAGTTGGGGCGGGGGGGACTGGCGCAGGGTCTGGGGCCCGCGGCTGATGAAACCGGGCGCGGGACCGAGGCCGCCCTCTGCGCTGCGTTCAGTCGGCGCCGCCAGGTGTGAGCGGAGGGTCAGCTGCCAGCGGGGCGCGCGGGCCCGTTATCGTCGGTTAGCAGCAGCCGCTCCCATCCCGCGCCCCGCGCGCCCTGCTTCCGGCCGGGCGTCCCCGCGCGCCGGGCCGCGTGCGTCGGGCCACTCGCGGTCTCGTCCGCATCCCGCTGCCCGCTGCCTCGGTGAGTGCTCGGCCCCCGCCCATGCCGGTACCTCGCCCGGGTCGGGTCACCTTGGAGACGCCCCCGGCGCCGCGATGGGCTGCGGGAGGACGGTGCGGGGAGGGGCGAGGGTCCCCTGCCAGGGGCACGGGCATCCTCTGGGGTGAGCGAGATCCGCGCCGATCCGGGGGTGTGAGCGCGGGGCCGGTGCACATGTGGCTGTGTCTACGGGAGTCCATTTTGGTTGCCTGAGGCGCAGCGTGGTGCATGATGCAACACCGAGTGAGTAAGCGTGGGCGACCTGGAGCCAGGGGGATGCCGGCCCAGAGCACCTTGCCAGCGGCCCGGGCGCCGGGCGCACGGGGTGGTCGAGCTGGGCCGGGAGGCAGACGCAGGGGCAGGCCTAGGAGGCATCCGGAGCCTTCCCTTACATGGCGCGGGGCTGGGCCCCGCCACGAGGTCCGCGTTGTGACAGAGACCGCGGCCCTGGGCGTAGTTCCGCAGCAGGTGGCGGGCACAGACCGTGTGGTGCGCCCCGACCCGCCGGCCTAGGCGCCCACCTCGGCTTCCCTAGATCCCGGGATGCGCCCTGGGCGGACCGCACCTCCTGTCCTCAGGATTGTTTCGGGTTAGTTTCCTCCGGGTGGGCTTCCTTGTGACCTAATTTGGCCTGAAAAAGCAGATTGCTTCAAGCTTCCCAGATGGCTTGGAGCAGGAGGAATTTCTTCCGGCTTAATAAAGACAACTTACTTTCCGCGTGCTCCTTTCTTCTAGATGACAACTTCCCAGGCCGGACGGGTCAGGCGAGTCATTCTGGCACCTGTGTGTACACAGAGCTGCTGTGTGTAGTACTACCAGAGTGAGTTGTTTTTGTTTTAGCTCCTTTCCGTTTTCATTGTGAATGGGAGCCAGAGAGAGTCGATTTTGACACATCTGGTTAGGATAGCCAGGCATGGGTCTTCTGGAACTCTACCTTTTCCAACATTCCAGGTCTGGCACTCCTGTGTAGGAGTAACCAGGAGGTGGGTTTTATTCTATTTAGTTACAAGAGTAGAGCGTTGGGATTTCAGTCCAGGGGTATTGCTTTAAAATTTGAGCAGCAGAGACCTGTATATGCTCGCCTCTGGCTGAGTTTGCTAATTGTGTTTCATTTGAATTATAGTTTATTTGTGATTTAACATTCTTATCCTTTATGTTTGGCTCAGATAATAGAAACCCATGATACATTTATTCCCCTGACAATTTTAGTTGGTCTCAGTGGAAATTATCATTATTTTTATATGAGCACACCCTTCTGTCATTGAAACAAAAGGTCTATTTAAACCATACAGTCGGGATAGAAATGTAGTCTACAAAGGATTAAAATAGTTTTTAATAGTTTGGCATCATTAATCATAGATAAAGTGTAGAAAATGTCAAAGGAGTTTTGACTAAACCAACAGAGATCAGAAATGTACTTAGTCTGAATCTATTTGAATCACATGGGTGCTTTTATGCATATTAATTATTTGCTATAGAGGAAAAAAGGACTTGACAAGATTGCTGACCTCGGGTCGCTTGAATTCTAAGAAAGGTGTTCATTACATTTGGTAGAAAATTCCATTCTTTGATGGAATTAAATACCTATATTATTGATCTAATCTGTAGTTGCTTTTTATTAAGACCAGTAAAAATAAGTAATTATGTTGGAGGATCCAGAATTATGTTGAACAGAGTTAATCTCTTTTCATTATTAACATGTATTCAGAGGTATTGGTTTATTAGTCCTAGAGAGGAATTTGAAACAGGAATAAGTGCTTCTTGTTATGGACACAAACATTTTTCTCTAACCCTGGAGTAGTTTGGGTCACAGGTGTCTGACCACTTTCATGCCTCCCAATGTGATTGACTCCAGGTATTCCCTGAGGATGGGACCCTAGTGTTCAGCTGCAGGATGGGCCTCTTCAGACCTGGGGCTCTCTGCCACTGTCCAGTTCCACTTGAGGGCAGATCTCATAGACCTTGAGGACTTAGCATTTACTTTGGGTGAGGTGGAGACAATCATTGGATGATAATCATTGGACAGTTATTTTCCTAAGCAGAGAAGAGGTGAGGGGGTCTGGGGGAGGGCTCACATTTCAAGATTTATAACTAAGTCTGAAATAAAACCCAACCCCAAGTTATTTCTACATGCTAGTGACATAGGTAATTCTGGGGCAACTTGGATGGGATGCCAATGGTTGAAATGTGAGGTGGTTGAATTCTCCATCCATAGGCTTATGTAATTGTTCTAACTGTACATTTTAAAAGTAGACCCAACAGGGCCTCCCTGGTGGCGCAGGGGGTTGAGCATAATGCTCTGAGGCTGGCAAGAGTTTGATCCCTGGCCAGCTGGGGAGCAACCGACATGGCGCGGCGGACCTCTCCTGTCTCTCCCGCTGTTCCACTCAGCAGTGTGTTTCGGTACATCTGCCTGTTCTGCTCCCCACTCTCTGGTGAATCTTCTCACCCACCGCGACTGTTGCCTGTACCCCATTTCTTAAAAAAAAAAAAGTAGACCCAACGGGATTGGCCAGTGGATTGCATGCGGGGTATAACAAGAGGGGATATTATTCTAAGAAGAATGGAATTTTGACATTAAAGAGATGGAGGAAGGCTGAGGAAACAGCATATGGGTAATGACTTTTAAAAGTCACAGCTGACGTTTTTAGACTCTTCCCTCAAAGGACAGGACCCAGCTCGGTCTCTCCTATCCTGTCAGCTAGCTTTCTTGCATTCTCACTCCTAATCAGGGTATCTCTTCGTGCCTGTGGCCTCCCTGTGTTCTTGTCACCCCTCCTGTGGGGAGCTTGGTCTGGATTGTCCTGTTGCTGGGGTGAGGACTTACCTATCCCTTGAGGTCCTAGAGTCATGGGTGTACCTGCTTTTTCATTCCTGGGCCTTCAGGACACCTTGTTATCCAGGGGTTTCTCGGACCTTAGGCTGTTGGCGTTGGATCCCTGGCCAAGGTTCTATTCACTCCAAGGTTTGAGATTTCTTCCAGCCAAAGAATAGAGTGGCAGCTCCTTTCATGGAAGATTATCAGCCTTGTGGTAAACTTTAGGGGCTTCTCTTTCTACATAATTGCTTCCCCGATACTCCTCAATTCCAAAGCAGCTTTGGAAATAATTTCCTTTTTTAGTTGTTCAAAGTGAATCATAATTTGCCATGGGGTGTTTAGTGCCCTCTGTGAGTCTGTTAGGAGGATGGGCAACAGATTGGCAGACTGATCTGATGGGCTGCTAAATAAGTTTATTATACTCCGGAGACATGCCTTCTGATTGGTGTCACTGGCAGAGCTGTGGCTGAAGCTTACCTGTGGGTTGGATCCATCCATTCCCAGAACACAGACCCCAGAAAAGATATTTCTGGACATTGAAATAGTTCTGACATAAGGCTTACCCACCCGACCAGCGCCGCCCCCCCCCATGTCTTTCATTTTCATTTGATTTTGCCTTCCATTTTGTTGTTAGCAGTGGGGACTGCCAGATGGCACATTTGGTGGCAAACTGCACATATGAGTTGGAGCTATGTGGTAAGGAAAGAGGCCTTGCCAGCTTCAGTGCCTTGAGAGGCTTTGCTCTAAAAGAAGGATGCTCTTTTGGGGGAGGGGTCAGATTGAACTAGTGCTTGGGCCAGGCCACCTGCGGCTGCTGGAGTCTGCTCCCCTGTGTGTGGCCTCCAGAGTCACTTAGGCTTTCTTTGCTGGACCTTGTAGACTGGCTCTTTGTCGATGGGGACACCTTCTTTCTTAGCCTCATAACAGTAAAGCTAATAAACATGAAGTTCATGGTGTTCTTTGAAAGAATTAAGGTAACAAGTCAATAAATTTGAATTTCTTTCTTGAAGTAAGTCCTTTTTGTTGCCTGCCTAATATTCTGATAATAGCAACCAGAAATCAAACTCGGGGTCACCATAAAGATTGTTGTGAGTGTATTTATATGGAGGCAGGAGACAGCATGCCCCTTCCCTTGGGAAGACTGTTACAACACTGTCTCTTCCTTGTTCTTGGGTGACTCGCCACCTCTTCCCCCTCCCTTTTCTGGAGGCACAGAGGGCATGGTGAGTTTGTTTTCTAAACACTGTGTTCCTATTATAGTACTTTCTTCAGAATATTTGGTCATGTTCTTGACTGAGGACAACCACATACTGACCTTCACTGTCCCTGTGTGCTTCATGCAGTGTCCCGCCCTCCTGGCTCTGGACAGCAGGGTCGCAGCTTCTGTCCACACGGCTCCTAAGCTCCCCACGGGCCATGCAATGTGGGGTCAGAGGAGCTGCGTGGGCTCCACTGATAGGCTAAGTGCCCTCTTTTGGTGTTCCTCAGAGCCACCTTTAAATCTGGTTTCAGAAATGGATTTTCCATATTATTTGCATACTACTTGGATTTTAGTGTCTCCCTTATAGGATTGAGGAGACTTAAATGAGGCACTCCCACTTACCACAGCTTCTAACACACTCACACACTAAGGGGCTTAATGTGAATGTTAACTATCGCTGAAATAAAAACTTAGTTCTTTGATTTAAATGTGGAGACACAAATTTTTTGCATTAACTTTATTTTACTACCCGGTTTTGCCAAGGTGTGAAAATGTAGTCCTTCTTCCTTGGAATTATGTCCGCATAGCAGGGGGCAGATGTAGTGCCATGCTGTTGGGGGGACATTGGGCCTCTGAGGAATCTGCTGACTTGGGTCAGTGACCTGTGGATGTCACCTTAGTTCCTGTTCCATTGTCCCCTATGCACCTGGAGGGCTCTCTACTACTGTCCTTTCACAGTTGGGGGTCCGGGGCATGAAGGGAGGACCCCCTGTCTCTGGGGCTGTGCTGGCTCTTACTGTCCAGATAACTTTGAAACCCTGCAGTCTTAGGGATCCAGCTGCCTCACTGTGCTGGGAGCATTTTCCTTTAGTTCTCAGATCCACGCTTCACCTTGTCAGTAGGTTCTTGGAAACTTTAAGTGACACGACTTACAAAGAAAGCAGGTCCTCAAGAGACTTTATTTTGTTCAGTGGATTTCTTTTTTCTCATCAATTATATGATAAAACCCTGTTGAATGAAACTGTTCAAGGAACTGCTGTATTGTTTTCCTATCTATGAAGACTCTTGAGTTGTTCTCTTAAGGTCATCTTGGAAATGTGCTTTTTCTCTGTATCTTCTTATCTGCCTGCCAAATAGGAAGGCCCTGGGGCTGGGTGAGATCGGGAATCACACACACTATGTCCTTTGCACTCCGTATGTTTTCACGTGTTCTTCAAACCACCCAGTGAGTTGGCACTACTATTTTGACTGCTGGCAAGTAAAAGCCCTGAGAAGTGACCTGAATTGATCAAAGGGCACACAGGTAGTTGTAGTAACTGACAGAGCTAAGACTTAAACCTGAGGGAGCCTGCCAGAGTTCTAACCGCCAAGTGTGTTCAGGGGTGGGGCACCAGCCTCTTTTGGGGCCCAGTTTAGGGATGCCATGTGCACAGGGCAGCATCAGGCTGAGATTTCAGTACACAGAACCTGAGACACTCGGCCCGCTCCTTGTTTCTGAGTAAGTCCTGGATGTGCAGGAGTAGATTGCTCCACCGCTGGTCGCTGGTCAGCACCCTGTTTTTTCTCCATTTGCCTGATTGCTCTCCATGCTTTGAAATGCAGACCTTTCCACTCTAAGCCCAGCAGCAGAGCCCCAGCTCCCTGCACAGCTGGAACTCTGGATAGCTGTGCTGGGAAGTGGCCAGAGCTTGGAGTTGGCCTCTGTGACTGAGGCTGGACTGCATTCTTTCTGTCTGGGTCAGTACTTTGCATTCATATCACCAGAGCCACTGCACACAGAACTTCCTCCAGGCCACAGGGAGCCCTGTTTCATTTATCTAATTCCAGTGATCTCCGCTCGGGGATAACCCTTTGCAGGGGGTCTTGTGGGAACTGGACGTTGTAGAAAAAGTTGGTTTCCTTCTTGGCATTCTATTCTTCTTAGGACCAGGCGCAGTAGTGGCTCTGTCCCAGATCTGGGGACTTCTCTGATTTCTGTTAATGTGGTGGGGAAGCATCTTCTTCCTTGGAAAATGCTCTCAGAAAACCTGGGTTAGGTGCTGCCCCGGCCAGGGAAACTCCGTCAGGGCCCTTGTATCCTGGAGAGATTCCGTGGCATGCAGGACTTGGGGGGCCGCGCGCCGTGTGGGTGGCAGGTACTGGCCAGGTACCTGGTACCAGTAGAGTAGTGAAGCTGCACTATTTCTTTCTATCATCCTCATTTTTCCTTTCCTCTTTCAACATCTTGTGGTTAACATTTTAAAGATTTATTTATTTATTTGTTTGTTTGTTTATTTATTTATTTATTTATTTATGGAAGCACGGGAGGGTGAGAGAATCCAGAGCAGAGAGCAGAGCAGGCAGACCGACAAAGTACACTGCTGAGGGGAGCAGTGGGCAGCAGGAGAGGCCTGCGCGCCATGTGGGACCCTCCCCCTAGGGCTGGGGATCGAACAGGCGCTGCAGAGGCTGCGGGCAGCTTTGCAACCCAGCACTCAACCGCTGCGCCACCGAGGAGGCCCTTGTGGTTAACATTTTAAACCTAAAGTTACAGAGGGACAAGGAACTCCTTTTCCCAACTTGACCAGTTGTTTCTATTTGTTCCTTTTGTTTTGTCCATCCATTGATCTGTCTATGCGCATGCCCGTATATATTTTTTTCTAAGCCACTGAGAATAGTTGAAGACATCACACCCTTTATTTACCCTTACAAAACTTGAGTGTGCATTTTCTAAGAAAAAGGATGTTCTGTTACGTACCCAGACGCGATGGCAAAATCAGGAAATTTAACAGTGATACACATTGTTATCAAGGCTGTGGGTCTTGTTCAACCTTCACTTTGTCCAAGTGATACCCCTTTCAGGTGCATGTCTGTTTGAGTCTTTCAAAGGAAAATTATGATCTAATTTTCTATCTCCTAAGCTTCTTTTAAGAAAAAAAAAAAAGGGCTCTGAAAAAGAAAAAAAATCATTCTAAAAGTTAGAATGCTCATTGTGAAAAATTTGGAAACTACAGAAAACTAAAAGAAAAAAATTAAAATGTTACGTAACTGCAGCACAAAGTTTTAGTGTTCAGCCAGGCGAAGGGCTTTGGAGAAAGGTGGTTGGAAAGACTTCTTCAGCTCGGGGTGATCATGGGCTGTGGGGAGGAGCAGACTCCCAGTCATGCCCTTGCCCAGGATTTAGGCAGTTGCCCACCTGAGCAGGCAAACTTAACCACCTCAGGGTGGGCTAGGGTGGGGACCCAGAACTTGTGTAAGACTTGGAAAGCAATGTTGCAGGTTCTCTCACGCCTGCTGTCTACCCCAGGCTTCCTACACGTCGCTGAGATCAGGGGTGGGTGCGGGGGCTCTTGTTGAATATTTCCTGGTTATTTAATTTTGTTGTTAAACTTGCCTTTTGTTAAACCGTTAGACTCCCTGCTCTAGGTCAGTGAGGAAATAAGAGGAGAAATTATAAATTGTGTGTTTTTTTTTTTTTAATTGTGAATTTTGTTCTTCGTTAGCTACTGCGCTGCTCAGAAATTGCTAGGGGAAGGTCTCAAGACTGTTGTATGAAGTTTGGATCTTGCACCTGCATTTTTTCGAGATGGTCTCCTTCATCGTGACCAGCAATAATTGAAAGGGGCTCTACTTTTTTCCAGCCTGGAAGGGGTGCTTGCTGAGTGACTCTTATTTGGGGAATGATTTTGTTTTTAGGACCTACAGTTGCTGAAACAACTCATTTGTACCTCAGTTTCTCTAAGCTGTATATATGTATATATATACCTACATTGTGTGTGAAAAAGAGCCTCTGAAGGTCATGATCAAAAGCCTCAAGTATTTTTCCATGTTTGTTTTTTCTTCTCCTGCCGCAGACCCTCTCCTTGAAGGAGCTGGCCTTGAGAGTGACTGTGGTGGGCAGCCGCCCAGACCGCGCACCCCCGCTGAGGCCACATAACTTCTAACCTGGATGGGCCAGGACTGGAGGGCTGCTCTTCAAAGGAACCCTTTGAAGTGCAAACATTTCCTTTCCTGAAAAGAAGGGAAATGGAAATGAAAACGTATTGTTCTGTGTAGACAATGTTCTTTTGGATCAAAGAGGGAGTGGGACTTATAAAGGGAGAGTCACAAATGAGACCTTAATGTGGCAGGTGAAGGTGTGACTATGTTGATGTCCACTACCCGGGGGTGTCCAGGATCTGTCATTGGTAAGATTGCATCTTCCTCCTTTGCCCCCTTAAATTGCTAAATCTGTGTCTACTATATGATATCTAACACGTTATATTTAACTGTGTTTGGCTTCCCTTTTCTGTTTTGTGGTAAGCAATTAGAAAGATCTTTTGGGAAATCATAACTCCATCCACCATAGGACATGTGATCATATGGGGAAAACTTTACTGTTAAAATTGAAAAACTGGGGCCTCCCCTGGTGGCGCAGGTGGTTGAGCGTCACGCTGTGAAGCTGTCCGCAGCCTCTGCAGCGCCAGTTCAATCCCAGCCGGCCAGCGAGGGGCCCGCACATTGTGGCAGACCTCTCCTGTCTCGCCCGCTGCTCCCCTCAGCAGTGTATTTTGTCACTCTGCCTGTTCTGTTCCCCGCTCTGTCTCTGGTGAATCCTCTCACCTTCCCACGCATCTGGCCTGTACCCCGGTTCTTGTGTAAATGAATAAATAAATCTTTAAAAAAAAAAAACCTGAAAACCTGTATGCAGCTTTGATATTCAGTGTTACTTGAATGAAATATCTGTATTTGCACAGAAAGAAAACACTGAAAACTGCACATTGTTTCCTTTATTGCTGTATTTGCAGCACCAGAGTGAAGAGTAAATATTTTGTTGAATGAATGTTTTTATAATTAGTAAAAGAATATTTTAAAGGAGGGATGTCATTGTCCTGAATATAACATTTTGGCAGGTGGAAAGAACAATATGTTATTTATTGTTCTTTGTGGCATTTTTAACTTGGAGTTTCTTTTGCACTTTGATACAAACGTGTCATATTTTGTACTTTGGTACAAATGATACCATGAACTAGTGACTTTGCCATTTCTAATTTTGGAGTAATCTGGTCTTGTTAAAATTAGTATTAGGATATTAAGAAGTTTTTCCCAAGTTGATTATTCACAGATGGAGTAAAATCACAATGACTTACATGCTCTGTAGCTCATGTACCATTGGAACAATCTGTCCTGAGAGTTTTTGCCTGATTTGCACAGGATATCTCATCTTTGGGCATCCATACCACCAAGACATACTGACTGGGCTGCACATCTTCCTGATTTTAGTTTACAAAGTTCTTTGAAAACACAGCATCTCAGTCTTACCTGCCCTATAAGCTGGTATTGTGACATTGTGGAGAAAGAATGAATTTTACAGTCACCTTTACTTCTCCCTGGTGGTATCATTTCTTTCTTATTTCAGAAGGCTGCAGACACTTAGGTTTCAGAAACGGATAGGCAGCCTCTTCGCTGTGCTGTCTGCACAGGACCCTGGAAGCTCCCTCCTTGGGAGAGCTTTCTTCGGACATGTGTGGCGTAGGGTTACTGGTGTCCACATGCTAACTCTCCCAAGGGGGGCAGGGGCTCTCAGATGTCTTTGGCTGCAGTCTATAATGAGAAATAAATTTACACTGTGATCAGATACACACTGGGCATATTTATTGTATTTATACATATGTCACCTCACTTTAAAGTTCGCTGGACTAAGAGATGGGGTAATTCTTTGTCTAAACAGGTTTGGACACAGGCAGTGAGGGATGAGCAGGTAGAGGTTTCTTTTTGTGGTGATTTGAAGGTTTCTGACTGAAATGAACATTTGTGATATTCCCACAGTGGCAGATAAGGAGTATAAGGTAAGGCCTGTGTGTGTGCTTCTGGTATGGCTTGTTGCTTATGCAAACTGGGGTAGGACTGTCCTCAGCTGACCTCACACACTGGTATTTTGAAGGTGGCCTGACCAGTCTGTGTGTGTTTTTTTCAGAGATGGTCCACACATTTGTTAACTTTAATGCTTGGACTTTAAAAAAATTTTATTTTGCTTGTGTGATGTGAGGAAGAACCTACCTGAAAGATGATGTGCTTTCTTTTTTCAGAATTTGTGGGAAGAGAGAGAAAAGATACTATTAGAGAAATATTTTTGGACTTCCAAGTCTGATGGATTAAAATTCAGCAGAATACTGAAAATATAGAATTAGCAATAGCAGTCATACCATTAAATTGTTCTCTTTGAGGAGGTTGAATGGATTTTACATACATTTAAACCTTGCTTGATTAGTGTTTGAATTTTTTGGGGGGCTTAGAAAATAAGTATTCTCCAACAAATCAGTGTATATAATTAAATTAAAGGAATTGATCCTACCAAACAAGAATTTAATGGCATAACAGAACTTGAACAACATAAATTGCCTAGTTTATTGAAACTGTACAGATATGTCTTCATTTTTATATACTACTTTTATTTGCTATGCTTCTCAATAAAAAAATTATTGTAAGAATTCAGAGTACTTTAAGTCCTTTAAAAATTCATCTGTAAGTGACAAATATTACCAGTTGTTAGTACTTTGGAGTACTACTCATGAACTTGATTTTATGCTGTTGTATCTGTTGAAATTATGTGAAATAGGAGATATTCTGTATAAATCTGTAACCTTGATTTTTTTTTAACAGTTGCTTTTTTGTTTTTAACTTTTGCTGCAAGAGAGTCCTTTTCCATTTGCTTTCTCCTGAGAGGGGATGTGGGGCAGAACATTCATTAATCTGTATTGAACTGGAAAGAACATACTGCTAGTCTCAGAGTTGGATACAGCAGAATTTTGGAAAATTTTCAGATGTAATTTGCATTAGAATTCAGGCCTAGTTACTGAAAAGACTCAGGCCTACACTCTGGTGAATCAAGGTGAGGACATTGTCCCTTTAGATACCTCGGGAGGCTGGGAAGGGGGTGTATGACTGGGAGGAGAGCACACGCACACACATTCATGGCACTTGCCTGTTTGCTCTGGCTGCCTGTTAGCTGTCCTATTGAGGATCTGCAGGGGAGAATCATCCTAGAGGCTACCTTCTGTGTTGGTGGTAGATATGATCTTCTTCATAAGGGCTGCGATTCTGCCCTTGCTCCCCTAGGTCCTAGCAGAGGGTCTCTCCCCAGCGAATGTGACTGTGTCTAGGGAGGAAATAACCATCTTGCCCTGGAGGATGGATGGAGGGAAGTGATCCCTCTGCACTGATGCTTTGTGGGAGCAGCTAGCACTGCCTGAACTTCAGATGGGGAATGACTTCAGTGGCTCTTCTCCCTTCTGCTACAATTGCCCTTGAAGCCCATGCGGCTCCATGGCCTTGAGCTAAAGGTCTGGCTCACTTTATTATGCATGAGGGCTTGGGCTTGGACTCATTTAAAATTCTGTGGCCTGAGGACCATATCCCTCTTGGATCTTGAGCTCACTGAAAACCTACACCTACAGAGGCAAACTGTACACTAATAAAAATGTAAACCTAGGGATGAGTCTTCTGGAAATGTAGCACACAAAACAGGAAACATCATATTATATTGTGCCCGTTGGGTGAATTTTGTGGTAAGTGTGTTTGTTATAAAAGACATAGGTAGTGTTAGGGGGAAGGGACAGGCAACCCGTTTTATATCGGGGCTGCCCTGTAACAGTAGGTATACACAGGGATTAGACAGAGGTGGCAATAGGGGTAGGCTTTTAGGAGAGAGAAAAGGACATTTCAGTGAATGAATATATGTTAAATAATTTGTGTAATGTAATAGTGACTTTCATGTCTTCAAGTCAAATTTCATGTCTTTAAACTCTCTAGATCAGGGTGTATATAGAAACTTTGTCCTGGGGGCATCTCACTGAAATAAGATATGATTCAGTGGATCTGGGCTAGGCTCCTGAGATCTCTAAAACAGCAGAAACCTGAAACTGCTCAAGGGAGCCCTGAGCTGCCCAGTCTTGTGGCTCCTGCACCAGGAGAAGTACCTGGTAGTGACTTGATGCCCAGCCAGTATTTTTTCAGCAGCAATGAGGCAATTGCTGTCCCCAAACCCATTTACTTTAGGGTGTAGTGGTCCATTCGTGTATTCACTTCAGATTAGCCTGGTTATCTATTTGCAGCCAGCTACAGAGTGTTGAGTTAGAGTGCAGAGGTGGGGTGCCTAACAGTGGGGAGAAGTGATAGCTGAGCCCCTGGCAGCGAGAGAGGGCCGGAACAGCAATAGAGATGCTACAGCTAAAGAACCACTGGGGTTTGGGACAGTTTAGCAGAGGGTGGCTAGTATCCCCCCTCATTTCATGAGGTCTGGGTACCTGACCAGCTGCAACTCTGTGCCTCAGTTACCCCATTTGAAAAATGGGGAAAGTGACAGTCCGCTTTGTAGGTTGTGTTGAAGATTAAACATATAAAATGCATTTAGGACATTGCATGGTGTTCAGTAAATGTGAACTCTAATTAGGATTGGTGTATAAAGAGTTAAGCTTTATCCTTGAGTGCGCTTTCTGCCAATTAAAAATTCCATTCCCAAGGTTGCACGCACATGAGTTGTTAGTTTACTGGTGAAGGAGTAGGTGTAAATGAACATGCAAAGTGACTCCTCTGAAGGGCCAGGAGTGGTGAAATGAGCTAAGTAAAGGTTGCTACTTGTTCTCGCTAGTCAGGAAATTTTTAATGGAAGAGGCAGTTGTCAGGGGCTTTGTAATTAGTGGGGGTGGGAAGAATTTCTTGGTGCCAGAGCTGGGCTAGGATGTGAGGTTCCAGGGGTTACTGCTTGAAAGAACTGAAACCAGGATGTCTCTCAGCAAGGGCAGGCACGTGTTTGGGTGAATTCGCAGGTAGAAAGTGCCCTGGCAATTTACTTGCTTTTGGTTCTGAAGAAGTTTTAGGACAGGCTGTCTAAAGGTAAAGGGGGTGCTTAGGCATGGGTCCCCAGCAGGGCTCAGTCTTTGCATAATCAGGGATAAAATTGACTGCCTTTGGCTATCGTGCAATTAAAATCATTGTGCCTGGTGCTTGTGTTTGTGTTGGGAAATTTAAAGTAAGAAAAAAGGTGGATTAGTTTCGCAAAAAGTTTTGAAGTGGTCCTGTTTCTGTTTTAATGCACGTGCTATGAAAATGTCCAGAAGGCCTCCAAAATTCCTTAATCTAAAAGGTTTTC
Source organism: Talpa europaea (assembly GCF_964194135.1). NCBI lineage: Eukaryota > Metazoa > Chordata > Mammalia > Eulipotyphla > Talpidae > Talpa > Talpa europaea. The sequence continues at coordinate 91,479,601 of NC_140072.1, forward strand.
TTGTACCACCTCTCAGGGGAAAAGGAGGGAGAGAAACAATGGGAATGGAGTGTTTTTAAATTTGATTGTCAGTATTTATTTTTGCTCTGTTTTCTGAGTCATTCATACACTCATTAGAAGCTGCCTGTTAAATCATATATGGAAACATCATGTATGTTTCCCCACCAAAATTTGGACCTGTGATCCTTTCAAGAATGGACTTTCTGTGGATGGTGCTGGTCATGGTGGGGTCAGGGCATAGAGAACCCTGGCCCTGGACCCTTCACTCTGCCCTTTGGTGGTTTTTGCATTGTGCATCCTGCGTGTATTGCCTTTAAGAAGTCTTGTCGGCATTATTTCTTTGGGAAAATCAAATGTAATTTATAGCACCATGCCGGAATGCAGAGGGTAGCTTATAATCACCTTTTTAAAACATTTTTTCAGTGTATAGAAACTCTCACATTATTTGTCTCACCAGGTATTAAGATGAGCAGCACATTGTGGGGGAAGGGTGGAGCGGAACTTGGCTGTTGGGCTTCGAATAATCCTCACAGCTCTCATCACCTCAGCAGAGGAGAAAACTCTGCAGCTAAAGGATGTGTCTGATAGTTCAGTAAAACAGCAGGTGAGGAAATTGAGACACAGTTTAAGGTGTGAAAAATGCCTGTACAGGTCTTGGTTTGTGCCATCTAGTGCAGGGTGTGCTCCTTAGGTGTGTTTGTGGGTCATCCTAGCATGGCAAGAGGGTAGCTATTAGAATGGTGGCATTTTATGAATGTGATGGGAAGTCGGATGTGACAAAGGGGAAGGAGGGAAGCAAGCTGCTTAACTCTGCTTCGTAAAAGGTGACTGGAGCCTGTAGTCCTTTGCTCCGTGCTGCCCAGCCACTGACATCCTCTTTGGGATTCATCATGGCCTCCTCCCCATGTGCCCCCAGGCTTGTCTCGCTGTCGGTTAGACTTGGCTTACAAGTCCAGCGAGACCTTCATGCATGCCCCCAGTCTACCTGCGAACTCATGTGATCCTGGGCAAGACTGCGTGCTCAGGGTCTTGCGCTCTGTCTGCTTTTGGGTTTGGAAGGGTTCAAAGTAGGATACTTTTTTTGGGCTTTCTAGCCTCAACATGAAATCTGTGACATTCCATGATTGTGGATCCACTAAAGAACTCTGTAGTTTGGTGTTCAGATTATAAAAGTGGATGTTGGATGGAAGCAGTAGTAATTGGGTGTTGCTGAAACAAAAGGTCAGGTGTTAAGATGATGGCAAAAGTTTTGATAAATGTAACTGATGTTTGCTTCATCTGATTTTGCTCTCATCAGCCCAGACTGTTGGGCAGGCTCACCTGCGCAACTGGAAGGAGCAGAAAGCTTTTTTTTTTTAAAAGCACCTGGTACCAGCATCCATATGGTTCACCAGACTCATTCCCCCCAGCCCCCACCCACCAAGTGTCTGTGCTGGTCAAAATAGCACATCTCCTCACTGTGTCTCTGGAAAGAGGCAGTAGTCCTGGACTAAGTGTTCACGGTCTGGTGAAGTGCTGATGGATGCTTATCCATAGATAAGAACTTCTAGCAGAGACAGCTGGTCAGTGGCATCAGGCCCTGTGCAGCCGAGTCCTGCTGTGCGGGGCGTCTTCTGTGGAGGTTTTGGAATGTCGGGATAGGCCATGAGAAGTGTCAGTTCCAAACTGTCTCCCCAGGGAGGAAGCCGGAGAGAGGTTATTTTTCAAAAGGATCAGCCAGCCACACACATCAAAATATATACAGCCCTCATCAAAGCAAAAAGCAAGCGAGCTTGCCTGTTTCCCCTCCACTTGAGTTCAGGACAAAGCACTCCTGCAGCAGCAAAGCCCAGCTGAAGTTGTGCTGTGAGACCCAGAAAGAGCTGCCCTCTGTTGGAAATGTTTCTTTTGGAAAATCTTCAGGGCCTTGCCTCTGCATCTTCCCCATCTCCTTTGAGAGACATCCTTGTCTTTAGTGGAATAAAGGAAAGGTGACTAAAGACATGAGGGTGAAGGGAAGGTGCCTTTCCAGAAGTCTGCCATTCGCATGCAGAGAAAAGAGCAAATGTAACTGATGTTTGCTTCATCTGACTGTGACAGAACCTATGGGGTGGTGGTGGTTATTTTTTTTTTTTAATTTATTTATTTATACAAGAACTGGGGTATAGGTCAGAGGCGCGGGAGGGTAAAAGGATTCATCAGAGAGAGTGGGGAGCAGAACAGGCAGATGGACCGAAGACACTGCTGAGGGGAGCAGCAGGCGAGACAGGAGAGGTCTGCCGCACATTGTGGATTTCTCCCTGGCAGGCCGGGAATCGAACCCTTGCTGCAGAGGCTGTGGACAGCTTCACAGCGCTGCTCTCAACCTGCTGCGCCACCGGGGAGGCCTGGTGTTGGTTATTGAGCGATCACTGTTTTAATTGTTGGTGGATCCTCAGGGTGCGTAGAGCACCTGTCTTCTGAGAAGAGAGCACTTCAGAGTGGATGGTCCTAGACTCACATTCTCTCTGCGCCTGTCCTTTCACCAGCATTAACTTCAAGGAACATCCCCCCACCGCCTGCCCCCATTAAGGGCGTTTTATCCACAGTCCTTTAGATCTGCCTTAGTGGACATGATATGGTCAATGACAAAGCATTCTTACTTAGATGTGTGTGTATAAAAATAACACGCCTTTGTATTGAGCAGTGCACACTCAGCTGTATCACCAAGTTCATGTAAGGTTCAGAGGAGGACAAAGGATGGCAAATAGTCAGGTTTGCAAAAAAAAAAAAAAGACTCCCATTGTATGGTCGACATTCAGATGTCTTAAATATCTGCTCTCTGGGCAGAAATCCAGTCAGGATTGTGTTACAGAAGAGGGGAAAGTTCTAATTTGGAAGTCCCAAAGAAACCTTCATTTTCATTTGGGATGGAGGAGATTTCACCAGAGGGTTGGGACTGCGTGGCCTGGCACTGCTACCAAGACAAAGATGTGATGAGAGTTTAAAACTACTGCAGGCCACGCCGAGGCTAACCGCAAATTTGTCAGCCTGTTCTGAAGTCAGAACTTGTCTCTTGTCAGGATTTTCAAATGTTTTAAAGTAAATAGAAAGCAAATATTGTTACTTTCTACAATTGGTAACTAACTGACAGAACCAGAGGGAATAGAGGAGGAAAAGCAAGTGACTAGAGAAGAATGTTGTTATGCACACTTGCGAGGTTCAGGGGAGCCGGGGTGTTCAGGGTGATTACGAGTCTTTTGAAAATGCTGTCATGAGACTTACCTCCTCACAAAGCTTGCTTTGTGAGCTTCTCTGGTCAGGACTCTTGGCCAGAGTGGACAAGTTTGAGAGTATTATGCCTTATGTTCTTGGCTCCCTGGATTTGAACTGTGTGGCATTTCAGAGAGGAACAGGACAAGCTTGGTGCCCGGGATGCCCAGCTGAGCCTCTTGTTCTACACTGTGTTGTTCATTGAAAAGTGACTTGCAAGCCAGCTCGGGCACAGCCCTCTCGGCTGGATTAGGAGCCTTTCTCGCTGCCAGATTTTCATCCATCTTGCTCTGTCTTACTTGGGACTTCAGAGGTTCCTTCAGGATCACTACTGCCTGCAGTTCATGCCCCTCGCTTCTCTGGCCACACAGTGTCCTCTGCAGCCTCTCCACTCCATGAGGTGCTTGTTGCTGGCTCCTGCTTTTGGATCCACTGAGGAAGCCTGTTGAATGAGGTGCCCTGCTCCTGCAAACCTGACCCAGGGCGTGGGAGCACTGAGTCAGAGCTGGAGTCTAGTCAGTCATTGGCTAGAGCTGTGGAGAAAAGTCTGGGAGGCCTTCAAGACCAGAGTTAGCCTGGAGAGAGGGTGGCCACAGAGCCTAGATGCAGGTAAAGGGAGCCTTCAGCCCTCTCAGACTGTACCCTTTGTTAGCTCAGCAGTTTGAAGCTCACCAGTTCTTTTTTATTTTTTAAAGACCGTATTATTTATGGAATTTTATTTGAATTATAAAAGTGATCTTGTGTTTCACTACTGATATTTTGTGAAGTTTCATATTGGTGTTTAAATTTAGGTAATTAATAGAAAGGGCAACAATGGAGATAGGCAGCCAGGGCTAGGGTTCCTTGACCGAGAGCTGCCTGGATGGTTGGTGGGAGGGTCCCTGCTTGGGCTGCTGTGCCGACTGGTCACAGGGGTCTGCTCCAGGCCTTCACTGATCCTTGCATGGACACCACCCGCCAAGGGGTTAAGGGTTGGAGGGAAGGGCCGCCCAGTGCTCTCAATATGGGCTGCACACTCGGGCACTAGTCATTCCTTCCCTTTGTATATCCCTCCTCATTTTTTGTTTGTATTTGAACAAAGAGACCACAGTACACTCACCCAACAAAGTTCCTCTGCAAGTAAATAGGTGAGGCCAACAACACAGGTGCAGCAGATGGTTGCCTAGCATTTCTGATGTCCTGCAGTTCCACGCTGCACGCGTTTGATTTAAAATTACTTTTGTTGGTGTCAGCCTTTAAAAAGTAGGGAGAATTTGGGCCCCACAGTGGTGAAATGCAAGTGACTGACTCCTGATTTTAAGACTGTATCAATGGCATGAACTAATTCCCTGCTAAAAAATCAGCCAGTTCTGTCTGAGATAGTTGTGTGTTCCTCCTACCTGCAGAGGGCGTTATATTTCTGAATCCTGCCAGTCCCATGTGCTTATGCCCTCGCTCAGGAGACCAGTGGGCAATGTTTATCGTTAATGATGTTTGGTGAACATTAATAATAAAAAGCGCATCGTGAGCTCTGAATGGAGAGCTTTGGGCTGATAGGTCTCTCCTTGGAATTTGCGCGACCAAGGCAAACCCTAACTGGCACCAGGAGCCCCCTTGTGAGGACAGAGTATCCCTTAGGGCCAGGTTTGAAAAAAAATAGCAGTAAGAACATTGACTCCATTTGGCATTGAAACTTCAGGCATTGGTATGAAAAACCTTTGGTTTTTTTTTTTTTTTTGTACTTAAACTTTTAGCTTTTAACTATCATAAAACACCTAAAAGTTTAACGGTAGAGGGCCTCCCCGGTGGCGCAACGGTTGAGCGCTGGGTTGCGAAGCTGCCCGCAGCCTCTGCGGCCCCGGTTCGATCCCCGGCTGCAACCCGGCCACCGGAGGAGGGTCCCACATGGCGCGCAGACCTCTCCTGCCGCCCGCTGCTCCCCTCAGCAGTGTACTTCAGTCCTTCTGCCTGCTCTGCTCCCCGCTCTGGCTCTGGTGAATTCTCTCACCCTCCTGCCCTTCTGACTGTACCCAGTGCATGTATAAACAAAACAAACAAACAAATAAATAAAACATGGCTCTATAAAAAAAAAAAAAAGTTTAACGGTAGAGAGCCAGTATGTTTGATTTATGCCAAGTCATTGCATATCCAAGCGTTAAGTACAGCTTTTTTGGTCCAGGCTTGACTTGTTTGTAAATTCTAGATTTGGAGCCTTTTAGCAGAATGGAGTTTACCTAGTAGTAAATAAAGGTTTCTTTTCAAAAATTTAAAATCTATTGGGGATTTATTAATTTAGAAGCAGTATACAGTGCTCTCTCTTTTTGAAAATATATTGTGTCTTTTTTTTTTTGAAGTTTACATTCTGATAAGGCATCCTTGGTATTTCTTCCAACACAGATGAAGAGAAATTGGCACAGAATTGAATAATACTTTTGTGTATAAATAACAAAATCAGATGTTCTTATATGTTTGTTTGATTAAGCACTGTAGTAACAAAGAATAGTCACCCAGTTACATATAGAGGTACAGAAAAACTGCATTCTGCACTTTAGATTTGCTTTAATTTGAAAGTGGTTGCCTTTCTTCTCGTCTTTCTGTGAATCTTAATGTGCTCTGTCAGGTGAAAAAGTAGGCATTTTTGTTCATTTGTTTGCTTTGGGTCCAACACAGGTATACTTCTGATTCCTGCCTCAGATAATCTTCAGCTGACAAACCAGGAGCAAAGAACATCAGCTATTGTGGTGAGTGCCACTAATGTTAATGTTAAGACTTACCCCAGACTTTAATTTTCAATAATTATGTCAGATTTAAAATTTCAAAACAAGCTCTTTGAGAAGTCCACTTGACCCTTGAACAATGCAGGGGTTAGGGACACTAACCTCTCAAACAGTTGAAAACCTGCTCATAACTTATGACCCTCCCAGCACTAAACTACTAATAGTTTGCCGTTGAGCAGAAACCTTACTGATAACATAAATGATTAACACGTATGTGATATGTACTGTATACTGTATTCGTATCATAAAGTAAACTAGAGAGAAGAAAATGTTAAGAAAATCGTAATGAAGAAAAAAGACATTTACAGCATTGTATTACATTTATCCATACTGTAAGTTTACATCATCTGTTTACAAGAAAACCGGTGTGGACCCTTGCTGTTCAATTCTGTGTTGTCAAGGGTCAAATGTATAGCGATCATTTCCTTATTCAACAAATGCAAGTTGTGCGCCTACAGGTGCTAGCACCAAGTCACCAAAGTGCTTAGCCTTATGGGCAATTCCTTGGGGTTCTGTAGGTTAGAGAACAATACAAACACTTGGCAAAAAATTCAGTTTGTTTATGATTAAACTAACCCAGAGTCTTGTCACCTATTTTCATTTGAAACTAAGTTCTTCTATTATTAGACTAAAACTGTTCACAATTGCCTCTTTGCCTGATTAGACAAGTCGTCTGTCCTCAGCCTTCACCCCCTGTTGTCTCTGAAATCTTTAGTAGGGTTGGCCAATCCCTTGTCCTGGAGATTCTCCTTTACTGAGTGTGTTATAGGAGACCTCCTCCATGCACAATGTATCAAGCCAGGAGCCACGCTTTACTGCTAGGTGTGCAGAAATGCTTTTGTAGAGAGGTGATCTGTGGAAATCAGGGCTCACGGTAAGGGACAGGAAGGTGTGGGGTGGAGGTAAGGTGTTCAGGCCTGAACCAATGACACCAAGCAAGCTAAGGTTACCAGATTTAGCTACTAAAAATACTGGGATGACTGGTTAACTTTAGATTATAGGTAAATTATGGTATCTTTTTTAGTATAAATTCTTAATCTAAGAATTTATTTGTTGGCAATATTTGGGACATAATTTTAATAGATTTGGCATATACTTATATTAATCCATTATTCACTGTTCACTTGAAATTCTGGTTTATCTGGGTGTCTGTATTTGATGTGGCAAATCTTTGCCAAGCTGCTATTCTGTTTTGGCTCCATGTTTAGCTCCTGGCACACCCTGGAAGGGGAGAGCATGGGTCCTGCAGGAGAAATGCAGAATCACACACCATTCTTGGCTTCAGATTAGTGATCTGCTTTTGGATTCTTTTTAAAAATTGCTCTTTTCTCTTTACTAGAGTGATACTTCCTCCTGCAGCTCCCAGAATGTGATTGTTCTGCACAGTTCTCCTGACAGCTTCCTTCTCTCCCAGGGCTCACTTGTCAGCACTTAAACTCAGCACAGACCCCGTCTAGAGTCTTTTCAGAGACTCATATACCTGGCTTCTTGCCAGGTATCTCAAGTGTTCTGCTGGGCACAGGACGTTTGGCACTGTGTTTTGATCTGAGAACATTTTGACTCTGTGAATTGAAATACTTTATCTAAAGTATCTCAGGTGAATTTTTGATGAAAATCTTTGATCAACCTCAGTTTGTCATTGTTTTTAGAAAAACTCGTTAGATCTTGTGTTTTTATGAATTTGTTTTCATCAGTGTAAATTATTTTCCATTTCAATTTTTAAGAAAGGTTTTCTGCCATTACTAACCCTTTATTCACAGCAAATTTTCCTGGATTTTGGCTTCTGCCACTGTTTCTTTTGTGTTCCTTTTTTGAAGTCCAGTCTCCCTAGATCTGATTTTGTAGATTTAAAATTTTAGCATAGTGGGTTGTCCTTTGTCAGGTGTGTGTTTGTTGGCGAGCTGGTATGATTGGCTAGCTAGCTAGCTAGCATGCACCAGCACTCACATGCTTCTGATACAAACCAGAACACAGATATAAACCAGAGCAGAGAACAAAAGGTAGAGTGTAATGGCAGGGCTGCTGTGTCTTACTTAGATCTCAGCCTCTCTTCGAACTCAGTACCTCTAAACCTGAACTTAGAATTTCTCTGGCCAAATTCATCTTTCTTGATATTACTTCTCTGTGGATCTTCAGTCTTCCTGACATTCAGACTTGAGGTTTGGCATTTCCTTTGACTCATTTCTCTCTCTAGCCTCTAGTCTTAAGTAATTTATTGCACCCTGTCTATCCTCCTTCCCCACCTTCACATCCATCTTCTTTCCATTCTAGTCCCACTCTCCTCTTGCAGTCACCTCCTTAGGGATTTCTTTCAGCTTCCCAATCCTAGGGTCTTTCTGAAATCCTCCAGCAGAGTCTTCCTCTGTGGTTTAGCCTATGTCTTTTCTCCCCGGTTAAATTAAAAGCCTCTCCTGAGGCAGGGACCATGTAACTGTGTCTGTCACCTGAGTTCCTGACAGAGTGTGTGTGAACAGGGGGCATCCTTAGTAAGTGACCCCTGGATGAAGGATCCCGGCTCTGCTGCTGAGATAGGAGTGCGGGTAGGAGCTGGCAGGTTGGGCTTCTCTGGGTGTCTCTGGGTGTGGGTGTGACACCCACATTAGACCAGGTGGTTCAGCCGTGACTCCCGCCCCCAACTGCCTTTGGTGCCTGTGTCATGCACCCCACAGGTGGCCTTACCTCTGGGAATGAGTGCCCCCCAACTGCTGACCATCTGGCATCCTTCCCCATGACATTTCACTTTGACCTTTCCTTTGAAGAAGGGTTTTGAAGCAACATTGTACATGTAAAGGTCAACAAAGAAGAGTGGATAATACGTAAGTTAAAAGGCAGGAAGTGAGGCTGCTTATTATAACCATGTTGGAGGGGGCGAGCTGAAAAAGAGTGCCCTTGAAATTATTCTTTAATCATTTGCCTTTAGAGATGTAAAGTGGGACATGGAAAACAAACATTTCTATTCAATGTATACACAGTTTGGTAAAACAAATAACTGGGCTTTTTGAGAGTCCAGACGTCCTGGAAGGAGGAAGGCATCCTCTCAACCGGGCATTCTGTTTCCGCCCAAGTTCACAGTGGAAGAAGTCGGAGCGGCCACCGCTGCACAGGTGAAGCAGAAGCATTGCGCTTGCTCCATGAAGGTAAAACCTCCAGGTTTGGCCCAAGAGCCAAACCAGATGTACAGGCTGCTGGTGGAGTGGTGGTGTCCTTCCAGGAGGTCACCTGCAGTTCAAGCATGTGACCTGCTCTCTTTAAAGGACACACTTTGCTGAGATCCAGAAGGGCCGAAGTCACCGCCAGCTGCCAACACTCACACACACTGCAGAGGACTTTAGGTGTAACTCTGTAGGAACCGGAAATTTAATAATTTGAAATATCAGTGGTTTAGAATGCAGTCATTATTCTACTGTTTATATATGTGCATATATATAACATTATATATTAGTTATCTCTTTTATAAGTTTTAAGTCAATTTTAGTATTTCTGGGCTGCAGCCTTCAAATCTGTCTTGTTTCTCCATTCTTTGGTCCACACAGTAGGGAATAGGCAGAGATGGGTGGGGAGGAGAAGAGGAGGTGTTATCCCAGCTTTTAGATTAAGCATGAAGCAGGGTTGGGTGGCTTGTCCGAGACCACATCTCCAGAGCCAGACAGGCCTTTTCTGATTCTTCATCCTATCAGTGAGCAAGTGTTAAATGGGACATAGGAAAAGTTTTTTCTATTCAATATGTACTTAGTTCAATAAAATCAGTAATGCACCTTGATAAGTATTAACAAACTCCCCCCCCCCCCCCCAGGTGCACAGCAGCCCTGACCTTCTCTTCCATCCAAGTTCAAGGCAGAGGACACACCTGCTAGGGAGTCACACTCAGGCTGGAGCTCCTAACTCTCTTCATCTTGTTGGCTAATCTAGGCAGTGCCATTGTGTGAATGAGCTGTGAGACAGCTTCCTGTTAGGTCACAAAGCCATCTGTCCCGCTTCTGACCTTTTTCCCCCCTTAGCCTTATTTTGTGCTGTGTGACTGCGATGGCTGTGGACAGGCTAAATGGCAGCCTGACCTGTGTCAGCCATCACGGTAGGTCCAGGGGGACCTGACTGAGTGAACACGACAGCCTCTCTGCTCCCGCAAGGCCCACTGCAAGTCAGTGCTTATTTTCAAGATGAGGATTGATTGTTCAGCTCCTGTGCACGCGAAGTGCAGTGCGCAGTGTCTGGGACACGCTGGCTTTTCAGATTTTATTAAATTGAGGATTTAAAAAAGTCTTTATAATGCAATATGATATTGTAATGAATCACTAGAGTTTCTCTGGGCATTTCAGAGACTCAGGTAAGTCTAGTGTAGTTCAGGAGCCATTCATTTCAGAGGGAGGAGGGTGACTCTCTCAGGGGTGAAGGCCCTGTCTGCTCAGGGTTATAGTGGAGGCTTTGTGCTCCGAGGGGCCTGACAACCTACATTCCCGAGTTGGCATCAGTGGCTGCAAACATCCAAGCCCACTGCTCTTAAGGCTGTGGCCACCAGGCCCCTGCTGGGGGCAGATGGCACTAGCAAACTGGGTAACCTTAGGAGAGTTTCAAAAAGTAGCTGTTCACAGAGGCAGGGCCAGGGGCAGTGTGTAGGCAGCATGGAGTGGTCCAATCGTGGTAGTACATGGGGTGGGAGAGGGGACCCCCACAGCAGCCCTAGCATCTAACCTGCAAGGAGGCAGGGCAAGATTTGGTGACCATAGCTGACTGTGGGGGTGATGAACTTTTCAGAGGTGTCACTTCCTCCCCTGTGGCTCTCAGGGAGCCCGGATGTACACAGTGAGGCCTCCTGGTGGGCAGTGGAGAGGGTAGAGTGGCGCTGGAGGACAGAGGATGAGCTAGGAGGCCCTTGCAGCCCCATGTTTTGGTTTGCCAGACAGGACTCTGTTCTCAAAATGCTGTAGAAATGATTGGACAGACCCCATCTTGAAAGTGTTTAAGCTGATGGTTTCTTTGGTGAAATTCCTTCTATTATATGGAAGCCTGAAGACCTGTGTTCACGGACTTCAAAGTCATTCAGTGTGTTTGAACTTCAGTTGCCTCATTGATAAAATAAAGGCACAGATTAGGTCAGGGCTTAGAAAACTGGTCTGTAAAGGGCCACATAGCAAATACTTTAGGCTTTATGGGTCATATGTGGTCTTTGTTAAATAATCTTACTCCCCCCTTTTATTTTTTTGACAAACTGTCATTGCAACTTGTCATTGCAAAAATGTGGCAAGTGCTGTATGTAGTTTGCCAGTTCATGAGCTACAAGATCTTTTCTCCCCCAAATGCTCTGTGTGTGTATGATGATTTTAGGGAGTGCATGGACATTTTTAACCTAATAGTATCTTAAATTCTAATGAATATCTTAGGTGAAAGAGAGCTCACTCTGCTCAAACAGTAGCGTCACGTCCCTGCAGAATGCAGGTGCACTCTCATAGTATAATGGAGCTGAGGATAGTGCCTGACACCAGATAATTTTGGTGGTGCTCCACTTATAAGAATAATACAGATTTTTTGAAAAAATACTTATGAAAAGGTGAATTCCTTTAAAGAATAATACTATGGTTAATAATATGCTTTCTCTACAGATAAAGCACAGACTCATGAAGGTGGTAGATTTGGAGTATATAGGTTCATCTCGTAATTCCTTTGAAGCACTGACCCTCCTTGGTCATATATTTCTTATGGACCTGTTGGTGCTGTTTAAAACACTTGAAAATGTTCTCAAGTGTGTCAAGAAGAGATTTTGTTCCTTGCTTGCCCGAGATCACACAGAAAGTTTGGGGGAGAAATCAAAAGGACAGAACCATTTTTAAATTGACAAACACAAAACACAAATGTGTGCAGGGCCCTGCCTGCTTTGTTCCCCCCGCCCCCCTTCCTAGGGAGAATGGGTCCCTGGATTGGAGCCCTCTGGAATCATAAACCACTCCTTGCACATTACGTTTGCTTAATTCTACTCATGTAGAGTTCTACATTATGTGTAGACTTGCAATGATACAGCCAGTGATTTAGCCCCAGAATAAATTAAGTCTGTCAAGTACAGAAATTTAGAGTCCAAGGCTTCCAAGTACTTGCTTCATTCCCTTTGCTAATCACTGGGCTGGCACAGGCAGGCTCCTCTTTCCTCAACTTGGGTGTCTATGGGGGGGGCCCTCCCATATCCAAGACTCATTTGTCTTTCTATGTTTCATCAGCGCTGCCGTGGGGGACAGTGGGAGGAGAAGGGTGGGCTGATACCACCTGCAGGGAGTTGTACCCAGAGTTTGTAAAATGCTGACACTCATTTTACATAGCAGGCACTCACCTGCCAGGTGTGCCTTGGCAGACACAAAGCTACAAGCCAGCCTCAGGAGCGTTCTGAACACTCAGTGCAGGAAGTAGCTCCAAATTTGTTTCTGGTACATTTTTCCTTCCAACTCCCCAAGTCGGTCATGTCTTTTCCCTGCCTCACTGGTGGTTTCTTTGTTCCTGCAGTGCGCCTTTATTAAATTTCTTACTGCCTGATGACCTTTTGTTTTCTGATGGTTACTGATCAAAGCTACCTGTTTTCTCTAGCATGCAGAGCATGAGAGGGAGGGGTTCTCTTTTCCCTGTATCCTGTTTGAGCTAAAAACTTAAACTGAGTTTATTATTTAAGCCACCAAGTGCTGCAGTCTTCCTCAATTTTATTATTCTGTGCCCTGTCACCAGGAAATACTTAAGCTATGTGCTTAATGTTTGCAGTGTAACAGAGCAACAAAAGATGCAGTGATTGTAGGTGCTTATTAAATAGGACCTCAAAGCAAAGTGACTAATATAATACATGGCTTGTGCAAATAGAGTGAAAAATCCTCTTACTAAGTGTAACTATAGTTACACTGATTTATTTTGTGGGGGAAGGTACATAGTTTGACATGAGGCAAAGTTAGACTATATGGGGACAAGTGTTGCTGGTGTATCAACAGATCTACCGAGGCCTGGGCAGGAGGCATAAGGGAATCCTGAGTATAAAGGACCATGGATTATATTTTCTGAGTCTTGGGAAAGTGTATACCTGTGTGTATGTAGGAGAAATCACGGTAGAGAGATCTTGAAGGTAGTTGGCCAGGATATGGCCAGCAGAGCCTGAGTTTAGCTCCTTTCCTCCCATCTCCTGGCAGACTGATGCCTGGTGCTCCTGGGCCCTTTGAGCTCTTCATACTTCTCCTTGTGCTTCACTGAGGGCTGGCCTTCCTCCCCCAGCCTCACCAAGACTTCGCCTTGGCCACAGTCTCCCTGACTATCCTAGGTCTGTGGCTCTGGCCTGAAATCCCACCAGGCCTCCTTTGTCTGCTGCTCATTTTGGAGGAGACCCTGCCAGTTTTCTTTTGCATTCATGTTTCATGAGTAGCTCATTTGCTTTTTTTCAATACATGTCACTTTCTCACTGACAGACTATTTTGTTAAACTCTTTGGGTCCAGTCACTGGCAGACAGAAACATCAAACGTGTCCAAATTCAGAATGGACACTCCAGTCTGCCCTAGCAGTTCATTACAGATAATTCTTTTTAAATATTGACAAACGATGTAATTAACATGTCAACCAATTCTTCACTTGAGCTGGAGAATTTCTTTAAAATAGCAGCTCCGCTGGCTGCGTTTATCTTTATGGCTCTTATTAGCTGTTTGGCAGAGAAATTTCAAAATGCCTGTAAGAACCAGTGCAACTGAAAAGTAGTGTGAAGTGAAGAGAAAGTTTTTCTGAAGTTATGTCATTTATCAGTGGATGTCTCCAAGAATGGATTTATTTTTTAAAGTGCTAAAATATACCTCTATATAGAGCACCGATTTATTATTTTTAAAAACAGTTTTGTGAGCTTAACTGTTGTTTTCTTATTGGAGAATCACCCCCAGTTGAGAGAGGTTGAGAACCCCTGCCCTGCACCTCCAGCCTCCCTCTGCCTGTCTCCCCCCTCCAGGAGATTTCTCCTGATGCCTAAGAATGGCCTGCACTGGCCTGTTGCAGTACACAACAACAAAGAAGGATTTTGTAGCCCTTCCTGTAGTTTTTCACCTTATAAGAAGGGGATGAATCATCAAATTGTGAGCCCAGTGGTCTCTTCCTTGATGCAGAATGGACTGGAGTAATTTTAATTATTGAAGGTTTGAGGGTGGGATAAACATCTTGCTGTTACTTCCTTGACCACATTTCCTTTAAAGTTTGTAATTTTCCCCCCTAATAAGCATTGCAGAACAACAAATGTCTCTGTAGATTGTGTGGTCTTTAAAATAGCTTATATGATTAAGTATTATGCTGCCTTAGGGAGTGGATAGAAATGGTGGATCTCAAGGGAAGGGGTAATCAGGGTGGACACTGGAAATTGGGAGAAGAGGTGACATGTTCACATTCTCAAGTGGACACTGGGAGCAGTTCTGTTAATTTGCTTGAGGAGCCATTGAGTGACAGCTGTAAAACCCACAGTCCTCGGTAAAAAGGAAGTAAGTGAGAATATGTATTGTCATAGAGCTATGAAAGTAAAGTGTGGGTCAGATGGAAATGTAGGGGAGCATGATATAGAAAAGTATTTTCGTTTCTGGCACCGTCCAACTCTGCCCTTCTCGAGTGTTTTATTTCAGTGTTTAAGGGTCTGGTCATTTCTGGGTAAATCCAAAATGCAGTTTCAAGACTGGAAAGCTAAAGGGAGCTCACTCTAAGTGTCTGTGGTCCAGAAGACCAATTCGGAATCTGCAGCTCAGGGTGTCGTGGGTGCCAGCTGGCAGCAGCTCTCGCGGGCCCTCATGGCAGGATCATCACAGAAAGAAAAGCTTCAGAGTATCTGAGGACAGTTTACGATCCTTTGGTGGTGCCCAGAGACCTGCCTTTTTGGTTCTGGGGACACTGAGCACTCTTGCACTTCAGGTCTTAATCCTAGTGTCCTTCTTTCTTCCTGAATAGGAAAATTATTTCTGTTAGCTCCTTTACAGTGCTTTTCAGCCTCTTAGCCCATGCTCCCTATCATAAACACAAATCTCATCTAAAACATCCAAGCTGTTCCTACCAAAGAAAAAATTATGGTTTGCTTTTTCAGACGACAGATGCTGTCCTTCCAGGATTCTGACACCGCTTATCCTGTGGGAAGCTGCCTCGGCCGTCCCAAAGGAGTGCTGAGCCAGAGGCCTTGGTTGAAGTCAGTAGACTTGAAAATCCCCTTCTTGTCCTCAGTTCTGCTGAGAACCACCAGAGCCGACCCTCTTGTGGGACGGAGCGCTTGCTTGTGTCGTTAGGGCTCATTTTATTTTTAATTATTTACTTCTAATTATTGCTTTAGAAGTTCAGAAGTGTTACCTCTAGTTAGTATTTCATTCATTCTTTTTCTAAGAGGTACTCCCAATAATAGGATGTAAACTGTGAAGACAGGTATCCTCAGTTTCTGGAACTGATTCTGACACTGAAGACTTTTGAAGAATGAAGAACAATGAAAATTCACAGGCAGAGCAGTTATTTTAAGTTGTCAAAAAGTTGGGCATTATTATATTTAATAAAATAAACTGGAAAACATTGGTAGTGGTTCCTATCAAGGTACTTAATGTAAAGATCTGATTCCTGTTGAATTACGGATTGTTCAGTGGAAATATGTGTGCTGATGTTTTGGGTTATTTTATGTATCTCACATCTGCACCAGATATCCCCTATGATACAGAGCCATGTGCTGTTACAGTCACACATTTCCAGGCCTGTGTGCTCCTGGAAGCCCATCAAGGGTGGTGCTGGAATGCTGCTTGCTGTATTTATGAAAAAATGAAATAAAATTCTTTAGGTATGAGGTGTAGCATTTCAATTACTCTGTTTTTAACAAGTGAATTTTCTAATCTGCAAAAAATACATCAATTGGAACATTCTTGGGTTATAGAAAAGCAGTACTAACGAATATTTGCTATGCATGCCAATCCCATTAATGCTGCTAAGTACAGCCTGGATTAATGTACTGCGTGCCTTTGGGGCTTGTAAGTGGAGCGTTACCTGCCTTTACAGCATGATGGGAAAGTGGGAGCAGTGCAGGGCTCACTGTCAGGCTGTTTGGTCATCTCTGAAGAAGTGCAGGGGGGCAGCTCTCCCCATTCTGAGCTTATGTTAGTGTTTATGTTCATTTCCTTTGGTGCCCCTTAAAGTCTCAGAACCCCCTTGTATTCTGAAAGACTACTGGGGACTTCAGGGAGCTTTTTATGTGCATTATTTGTACTAGTATCATATAAATTAACATGTAGAACAATTTGAAATATTTATATATTAATCCATCTAAAAATAGCAATAAGCCATTTTAACATAACATTTTAATGAAAAATAAGTACTCCCTAAAACAAAAGATGTCATAGGTGACATTGCTTTACGTACTTACACATTTCTTAAATGTTCAGGTTAATAGATGGCTCCTGATTCTTATGACTGTTTGTGCTTCATTTGATGTATTGTTTTAGTTGAAGTATACAAAGAAACTAAGGCATCACAGATGGAAAAGGAGAAGATATTTGTTGGTATTTTTAATACTACACAATATGTCACAGGCAGTTACTGGTTTCATTATGGAATCTGAAACCTTATCAGTGATTTTTTTTCTAGTTTAAAATGTGTAGGTCTTGTTTGCACTTGAGTCAGTCTTTTACCCAGGCCTAATTCTGTCTAACCAAACTATTGTGTTACAGAATGATGCACATCTCCAGATGTTGACACACTTCATCATATAATATTTTTCTAAAATTTGCATTTGTTAATATCACCAACAGTGTCATCAGAAAGTTTTGGGAAGCTGTTACGGTCTTGGTGGCTGATGAAGTTTTCCAAAATTCTAAATGTTTTATCTGAAAGTTCAGATTTTTGTCACCGGCAACAAACACTGCCAGTTGGTTGCCTTCTAGATTCTGTTCCTTTTTATTCCAGAGTTCTCTTCCTAAGATACAAGTCCTGTCCTGACTTTTGGCTGTTCCTTCTTGGCTCTACTACAAGGATTTTGATGACTTGATCTCCAGTCTTTTGATAGTTTCTAGCCTTGTTTCAAATGAGCTTGGTTTCTACTTGTTTTTTAAGTAGCCTAAAACAAAAATGTATAATTTTGCAGTTGTGGTGGTCAGAAGTTCAAAATAGATCTCACTAAGCTCTATCATGGTATTGGCAGGGGTGTGTTTCTTTCTTAAGACTCTAGAGAGAAATCAGGTTCCTTGTCTTCCCCAACTCTGGAGGCCACCTGGACTGCTTGGACCACAGTCACCTGGCATGAGGGAGTCTCTCATTCCACCCCATTCATTTTGACTCCAGCACCCTCTCCCACCTTTTCAGGACTAGTGATCACGTTGCCCACCCCAGGAAAATACTTCCATCTCAATGTGTGCTCAGGTTCCTAGAATTAGGATTTTGTCTTTTTTGGGGGGCGGGGCAAGGAATGGGAGAATGATTGTCATCTTCGAGTCTCTACATTTTTACATTCAGTTCCCACTCTGGAACATTTTCTCCCCCTCCATAGTGTTGCGTAAACTCATTGCAAAACCTTTCCTGACGTCGGCCAGTGAGCAGAGCCGCCTACTTTCCTGCCACGACAGAGCCGCCATGAGACTCTGCATGTCAGCGTCCACCTTGTTGGAAGGCCTGTGTGTCTGTGTCCCCCCTGGGTGGGGAACCTGAGCCTTCTCCTCTTCGCTCCTCTTAGTGCTCTCATGGTACTTGGCACATGATAGAGAAGGAGCAGTTTTTGACACTTTTGGATGTTTGACTGTGGCTGTGTTTTAGATGCTATTATTGAATATTGAGTTTCTCCGGTCAGATAGTGGCATCCTATCATGTTGGTGTTTGTCATATTTAGGAGTTAACAAAATATTTATAAATAAATAAATATAAGTAAATAGCCACTACCAACTGGTTCATGAAAAATGTATCTATAAGGAAAAATAAAGCAAATATGGCAAAATTGGTAAATATAGACGAAAAGTATATATTTAACTTTTCTATAGGTTTGGATATTTTCAAAATAAAAAGTGGAAAAGGATGAGATATTAATGTAAAACGAACATATAAGAGGTGTTGCTAGGGATTACATTTGTTGGAAATGCTGGTTTTCTGCTGAAGTTAGAAAACTCTAGCAATCAGCCTCTTAAGCTTTTTTGGCATAATGATAATCCCCTGTGGGTTAACACTAGGTCCAAAATATATTCCAGAAGCTTAATTACATCGCTCTCCTCCATGGCATGCATATGCAATGCAGGGGATGGACTGTTTGCATGCAGCTTTGCACGCCACTCATGGAGGACGTCCTCCCACCGTGCCCTCAGCGAGGGGTGACAGTGGCTGCATTCACAGTGACAGTGTCAGTCATTCGATCTCATTCCCTCCAGGACTGCAGTGCCCTCCGTCAAGCATGGTCCATGTAGAGCAATCTGGGACCTCTCCCTAGGTCATAAGTGCAGGTGTGTGTGTGTGTGCACTGTCTCATGTCAGTTAACTCAGCGGATGGCTACAGAGGTGGGAATCTGGCTGTTTCTTGGAGAACCAGCTAAGGTTTTCCGTTCCTGCTGACTGTAGTTCTCAACGCCAGTGTCAGGAGAGGCCTCATTCCTCTCTCTGGCTCCTTGCAAGGGTCAGAATGCTTGCATGCCCATTTCTGTATTCTAGATTTGTAGAAAACCTATGTACATAACCTGGGTGATGCTTTTGAGCCTTTCTTATTTGAAATATGCTCATTCATTTATTGAGGTAACATGTTTAGATCTCTTACTTGGAGGCCCTTCTAGTCTAGTTTCTTCTCTTTTCTAGAGTCCCCCACTGATTCCCCTTTAAAGTTGTGATTTGCCTCCCTCCTGCCCCATCCCTGTGATGGGAGCCCCCTAGCTATCCTGGCCATTCGTCCCATCTAAAGTTGGTGTTGCAGTTGGGGTGTCTTTTCCTAATGCTGAACTGAACAGATTCATCCTTTCCTATAACAATCACAGACTTGGAAGTTCTAGAGCCCAAATAGGTGGAGTCTAATGTCTCTTCTTGCCTTTCAGGAGCCAGTAGCTGTCATCCTGCCCCCCCTAGGATGTCTTTCTTCATGACTCAGACAATACTTCGGTGCTAAGACAAGGAGTCCTGACCCATTGCAGGTACTCTCTGCACACAGGCACCACAGCAGGATGGTCTCCTTTGTGCTGGGGTTTTAAGTTAACAGATAACTCTAGGTCATTGTCTTTTAAAATTTTTAACTGCTGTGCTTTTTCAGACTCATTTAGTTCTTTATGCTCCACAGACTAATCAGAAAACAGATTTGCCTTTTTATTTTAGAGGGCTGCTTAAACTCTACATTTCCTTCAAATAGAACCCTTAATGTCCTACCAGTGCAAAGACTTTGTGCAAAGACATGGTCAGCAGGCAATCTCTGGAGGAAGGATCTGTTTCCCTTTGGCCCTGGTGTCTTGTGGCCTTCAGCACTTAGGGGCCCGTGCCACTCACAGTGGTCCTGCTTGGCTGTGGAGGAGGGCAGCGCTGCAGTGACTGTGAGTGGAGCTGGGTTTCTGTGTTGGACTCTTGCAGTCTTTTCATTTCTCAAAGTCAAGCGCTGATTCCAGTTTCCTTCCTCCTCCAAGCCTTTCATCTCACTCCTATTCCTCTCACTTGCCTACTTTTCATCTTTTCACTTAAAAGTTCTTCTGTAGCATGTTGGGTTTAGGTGCTGTTACTGTCTGCTGTGGATTAGTGCATCACAGGTTAGCCCTTGGGGCCCCAGGGTCCTTGGTGGGGGAGGGGTGGGGTGGGGCAGGACTGGAGCCAAATGGGGAGGGCAGTGAAGGTCAAGGCTGGTCAGTGGGCTCAGTGTGTGTCTCTCTCTCTTTTTAAGGACTGAGATTTTTTTTAATTTTTTTTTTTAGATTTTATTTTTTATTCATACAATAGCTGGGGTACAGGCCAGAGGCATGGGAGGGTGAGAGGATTCACCAGACACAGAGTGGGAGCAGAACAGGCAGACAGACTGAAAGCACTGCTGAGGGGAGCAATGGGGCATGACAGGAGAGGTCTGCCCCACCATGTGGAAATCACCTTGGCTGGCCGGGAGTCGAACCAGCGCTGCAGAGGCTGCGGACAGCTTCACAGCACTGCGCTCAACCTGCTGCGCCACCAAGGAAGCCCAGCGTCTCTCTCTCATTAAGTTAGAATGGCCCCACTCTTTTCTGATTCTTATATTTGCATTTGACATAGAATGTAGTTTGGGACAAAAGGGTTTTACTGCTAAAATACTTGACTACTGGTTTTTCTCTCTTAAAATAACAGGTTATTTGCATGGGGAGACGTCATCATTATTGTTGGTATTTTACTCATCACAAAAAAACGGAAGCATAGTTTCTTCAGTTGCATGCGTGTAAAGAACCTTACCAGTCTTTTATCCTTTTCTTTCACATTCTTACTGTGCTTTGGAGCCATTCACATTCTTGACTCCTAACATGTAATAATCTGGAGCAGCAGACCATGCCAGCTCCTTTATCAGAAGGACTTTGGGGGATTTATCTAGTGACTTTTGCCACGTGTGAGCATCTTTGAGCAGAAGGAAATCAGAAGGAAACAGGAGGAGCTCCCCATGGCTTCTGTTTCTGGGGAGGTGTACAAGTGTAAATAAGTACCTTAAGTTTATGAGGCTGCTGCAACCTTGTAAATATCAGAAATGAAGGTACAGAGTTACCAGGTGCACTTTCCAATAAGATAGGTCAAGACAGTCAATAAGATAGGTCCTTGCCATGGGGCAATGGGAGGATATTCTGTCCAGGGCAGAAGCCGTTGTCCTACTTGAATATCCTTTTTTCCCCTTATCTGTGTTCAAATTAGAGTGAGTTTGTTTCGCATCCTTCCTCCTGCTGCCACCGTCAGCTGTGTCTCTGCTGTTTTGGCAGACTATTTTAGAGTTCTTCCTCTCTTTCCTAATACCCGGGTTGGTGGGGGTTGGGGGTTAGTGTTCACAGCTGAGTGAAAAGCCACAGACTGTTTTGTTTCTCTAGGTTGACAGTGTCTATGGGTGTCCTGGGATGGTTTCTATATCCTCAGACAGAGGTCCTCAGCTATGTCTAAATCAGGAATTCACAGCTGACCAAATGGGGGTCCTCTTGTCCTCTATCACCCTGCCAGGAGGGAATGGCTCCAGCATGCTCAGTTCTGCTGTAGGGAGGTTGTAGGTTCAGTCACTTTGTGAGCTGCTTTAGAACGCAGCTGCAGCTTTGCCACATTGTTTGTATAGGAAAATGTGTGTCTCAGTGAGCTTCCAGAAGGCAAGGTGCCCTCACAGTTGGTTTTTCTGTGGCAGTGGGGCACAGAGAGCATTGTCTGGGGCATTAGGTGCAATGTCTATTTTCAGTCTAACAATTCTCCAAAAACAACAGAAGTCTGTGCTATGTCTCCTCATCCTCTGAGACTTGAAGTCTAATTGTAAAGCTGTAACCAAAGAAGGAAGAATTTCAGTGACCCGCAGTCTGGATAAGGCACGTTGGCATACCATGAGACTCTGGGATCAAACTCGCATGCTGGAGTGACTGTGTGTCATTAACCCACAGCACTGGAGCAGGTGGCACTGTCTGTGGCCTGTTTGCATACATGGTCCCCCGACATGCTCACAGACTTATTCACACCAGCTCAGTTCTCTGCTCTCTGCTCTATTGGAAATGACTGTATTTGTTCAACATACTGGGCTGCTTTGTTCTCACCTGGTCCTCTGGTGCAGTCCTTTCCTGGGCTTTGATCATTCAGGCACGCATTCTGATATTTGCAGAATCCCAGAGATTCTGGCATTCTCATTTACTGGCTATTTCCTTCTGAGGGGTTTCAGGCAGATTGAATCACGCTCTCTTTTATGGTAGACTGTTCTGTCACTGCCTCAGGGGATGTTCCTTTAAGTGAATCACATACACAGAAAACCTGTTGGTGGAAGGACAGGACAGGTAGTGGTTGGATGGAAGACAGGTAAGGTGTAAGGTGGCAATGACACTAGGAGGCAGTGACGCATCTTTTTGTGACTTTTTTTTTTTTTTTGGGTGGGAGTGTTTGAAATCCTGGCACCAATGTAGTTTGGTTGTAAATAGAACAGGGAGACCTATCAAAAATGTGACATTTCCTGCTTAGGGATTATATGTGCATTACACATGTACTTGCCTCTTAGATAATTCCTATGGTAACCGCAGGTGTTGGTATTATGTGTGTCTCAGGGATTTTGAGGTAAAAACCAGACACGGGGAACAGATGGCAGGTAAACATGAAAGGTTATAGCATTTGCTTGCGTAAAAGGTGTTTTATTAATTGGCTTAAACATATTGTGCTCAAAGACAAGTGTATTGGCTTGCTACTCAATGAAAGGAAGGCTGAGCCCCAGGAAGCTGGCATCCTGGTGCTGTTTCCCTCCACTCTGTCCTTCACAACAAGATAGGATTTTGTTCATGTCCATCCTTTGCTTAATCATTGTACAAGCAAATTGCCAATTTCTTAGCTGGCTCCTGAGTGCTCCCCTCCTCCTTTCCACTCACCCAAGCTCCTCTTGTCTCACCTTTGCTCCCCTCCGGCTTATGCTTCTCCCCAGTTATGGTGAAGCCTATTGGGAGGTGAGAGCAAACTGAAAAAATTCACTTACGTCCCTCACAGTATAGAAAAAAAACGTGTGTACCTAAGAGTTTCTCTCAGCAGCCCCCAGCTTTTGAATAGCCTGTGAGTCACACTCCTTTTTTCTTCTCTGAAATTCACGTGGCCTTTCCTGATTTTAGTTTCAGTCCCCAAATTGTACAGATTCATGTCTCAGGGCATAGCTGGTGAGAGGTAAGAACACATCTTCTTATTACAGATATTCTTGGCTGGTTTTCTAGCTAAAAAATGACCCAACATTGACAATTTCGTATGGTTCAAGCTAACTCTACAGGAAAGACTGTTGCAGAGACTAGTGTTGGCTGCGGCTTACAGCTTTGCAGGGCTGCCCTGGTCTTAGGGGTGGGGCGCGTGATATGGGTCATGAAAAGAGTTTCCTCATTGTTTTCTGGGTCACCCTAAATGAGTTCCTTTCTTTTCATGTTTACATTTGGAAATTTCTAAATGTGCACTTGTGTAGAAAGAAAGCATAATGGAGCCCCACTTACCCTATTATTTCCATCTCATAGATGCCCTCTTGACATGGGTTTAACTTGTCTTTGGACCTCTCTGCCTTCCTTTTTTTCCTACTTGTTAGTTGGGTTCATTAAGAGGATTTCATTCACCTTAATTTCATAAGCAATGTACCATAGAGAAAATAGTAAAAATGCAGAAAATTTAAAAAGCCCATAATCTCTGTGCAGAAATGCTACCTCGATGCCCCTGTCTACTAGACCATTCTTTATATACACTTACAGTATGTATGTTACTACACTTTTAACTTTATGTGCTGCTTTGACGTATTGCTGCACTTTTATCAGGACAGAAGATCGCCAACATTTTGTTTTGTCTGGCTTTTTTTTCTTAGACTCTGCTCTCTGTTTGCCCTCTAGAATTTACCTCTTGAAGACTCGGTTGGCCCCTGCAGCCCAAATTAACTTGCACTTCCTCAATCCCAAAGAAAGTTCCGATTATCTCAGAGGCAGTGAGTGGTCCAGCAGCTGGAGGTAAGTGGGTGGGTTATGCTGATTTATTCCACTTGTGACTATATAATTGACATAATTTTTACAGAGGTATGGGCAGTCAAAAAGACATTGTCACTTAACCCATGTGAATCTTTTATTTGTAGGATTCCAGTCAGGTTGACAAATGGGATAAGAAATTGTCAAGTGGCAGGGGCAATAAGCTTGACCAAAGTTGAGTCATTTTAGCTCACCTACCGTGAAATAGCCTTCTAGAATTAGGTCACCCAGGTTCAAATCCTGGCTCCTGTTCTTACAGGTGAAGTGACTGTGCACAGTATACACCCTGCCACCTAAGCTCCACTTATTTTTTTCGAGAGGAGTAACAATTGCTAGTTTCTTAGTCTCTGGTGAGGATTAAATAAAGTCGAGCATGTGTTTGGCGTGGAATTGGTGTCGTGAGCACTGGTGTCATGAGCACTGGCGTTTCAGGTGCACTCTAGATTCCTGGAAATCTGTTTTCCAAATCTTTTCTGCCCCTATTTTTTTTCTTTTCTTTTCTTTTCTTTTTTTTTTTTTTTGCAGCTTGTCTACTTTGAAGGAATGCATTTTCTAGAAATTTCATGTTTTTTTCAAAGTTGCTTATGGGGGGAAATGCCTGGGGTTATTAAAGGTTTGTTGAGTGAGTAAATGTGTAAATGGAAAAGTATTGGTCTGTGAATGTCCAGTGAATGTTACGTCAGCTTTGCATGGAATCTCTCCTTTGCTATGCTCTAGTTCCAGGTGCTAGTTCTTAGGCTTTTTAGAAGGAGCCATGGAAAATTCTATTTCATCTTTCACGATACCTTGGAGGCCTAGAGAATTAAAGAGGCATTGTTGTGGTAGTAAGGGTGAATTCTAAACTTAGGAGAACTTGATTTAAGACATTTCTTTTCCACTTAGGATTTGAGAGCCAATTCTGTAACAATTTGTGAGGCTCCAGTGAAGTGCTCACAGCTCACACAAAGCTGACTTTATGAACAGTCCCCACTCTTAGCCCAGGTCCCTGGTTAGTTGTGGAAAATTGACACTGTCATTGAGATGTACTGATAAGTCTTCCCCTGGACCAGCCCAGAGGGTTTGTAGATTGCTGGCTTCACATGACTGAACATACATACGTGAGAGTGAGTGTGGTTAATGGCACACTGAGCTCCTGAGGGAATATATGTTTCTCTTGTGCTGTGTTTCTGTACACGGGGCCAGGCCACCTCTCCTGATAAAGAACGGCCCTCCCAGTGATGGAAATGCTATCCAGACACATATATACTCTAATCACATCCTGCTGCCATAGGAGGGAACATTTCTAGATTGTATCTGGCTTTGTGAAGCTGTCGTTAGTTGTTCTTTTTCTGGTTTCTTGTTTTATGTGTCATTCTTTGATTTGAGTAAACAATATTGAAAAGATGTGAGTGTAGTTATGTATTGGGCATTAATAGGATCTGTGGTAAAGCTTCAACTAATGACAACCCTACTGACAGAAACCCTTAGCTAATTGGGATTGTCTGCCCTCTCTTCTGTGGGGGCAGATTGCTGAGATTTAAAAGAAATTAAAAGCAGTTAGCACCTATCCCTGTGGCAGGGATAACAATTCTTGGAGACTTAGGAATGACGGTGATTTTTGCTTCTTGCTTGTTCCCAGGTGCATTACCTGACTCATCCGCACAAGCACCCTGCAGTGGTAGGATGGTTCCATGCCCATCTTTTCAGATGTAGAAACTAAGACCCCAGCACTGACTTGTTTAAGATCATGCCTTGGGGCCTTATAAAACCTGGTCAGAGGGTATAACAGGTACGCACACTGTCCTCGCAGTGGAGAAAGGGAGCCCTTCAGATGTGGTGAGGGGTAAGGGAGCATGGAACACACCCTGTGACAGAATGGGAATCTTTTAAGACTTTATAGATAGACTATGTTGGTTGGGTTAGATTTTATCCTAAAGCTAGTATCTTTTTGTATATATATTCATTTAGAGAAATAGAAACTCCTTGGTAAATCAAAGCATTAAATATTCAGCTAAAAAAAAAAAATCTCTTGATGGAGAAACCCTCACAAGTTGTTGACGGTGAGGATTACCTCAGGAGAAAGAGTCAGTGTCCTGTTAGTTTCCTGAATTTATCTCAGCTGGTAATGAGCGTGCTCTATTATGGTGCTGTAAACCCTGCTGGTGCCCTTGGTGCTAGGGGCATTTAGGCGGGTTAGGATGTGGCCTTTTGGGCCGGACATGTAGATGCTCAGCCCTGTGAGGAGACATCCTTTCCCTCCACCAGTTACCTCTGCTGTTTGTCCCTACTTTCACCCCACTGCACCTCTGGGGGGCCCATCTTTTCCAATTCACAGGACAGTGCAGGGCTTTGGAGGCAGTAGGACGTGAGTTTCCGTCTTGTTTCCCTCTTTCATTCATTGGCTACATGGGCAAGTTACCTGGCAGAAATTACCAGAAGGTACCTCATCTGTCGTGGTCCTTGCATCATTAATTGAAAATATCTCCCCATGTAATTCTAATCTAGGGTTGAGAAATAGAGTTCTAGTCAAGTTTGGGTTTCCTTATCTCTAGAATGCATGTAAATCATAGCCTATTAAGTTGGTGTGAAGATTAAAATAATTTAGGTAAAGGATCTTTCATTTGGCTGGTGCCCCAATTGTTACCAGTTATTATTATTGCTTTCTGCTTTAAAATGCAGTTCCTCTTGTTGTAGACAGCATGGAAAATAGAGAAAAGACTCAGTTATCTGAAAGATAATCTCAGTTAATGTTTTTTTATTTTACCCACACCCCCCGCCTCATATATATATATATATATATATATATATATATATATATGCTGCTCATTGGGGTACTATGCACATTTTTTAAAAAAGATTTATTTATTTTTGCATACAAGAGCTGGGGTACAGGCCAGAGGTGTGGGGGTGAGAGGATTCACTAGAGACAGAGTGGGGAACACAACAGGGAGATTTTCCGAAGTACACTGCTGAAGGGAACAGCAGTCAAGTCAGGAAAGGTCTGCTGCACCATGTGGGTTGCTCCCTGGCAAGGCCAGGGATCAAACCCCTGCTGCAGAGGCTGCAGACTGCTTCATAGGTTGTGTCTTAACACCTTGTGCCACCCGGGAGGCCCCTCATGCACATTTTTTACTGGATGTTTCCCATGGTATTCAAACCGTTAAAAACTCTTGTGTGTGTACCATTTCGGCCATAGAGTTCACTCTTGAGGGGCTTGCTGCACTTCTGTAACTCTAACTGGTACAGCAGTGTTAGCCCTTGGCCCTGTGTGTTATTTGCTTGGACCACTTCTAAGTGTGAGCTTGTGGGGTGGCCACCATGGAGCTGGAGCCGTGCAATGGGTCCTGTTCCTCAGGGGCCTCGTGCCTGGTGAGGGGCCGATGCACTCTGGCCAGTGTGTCTACTTTCCATTTGCCATCCCTGTCTTGGAACCTCTGTGAGTAACTGCTTCCAGTGTACTGTGCTCTTGGCCTGTTCCTGGAAGCTGCGCTGGCTGGGTGGGGGTGCACCTTGGTGGACCCCCCAACTGTGCTCCTGGGTCTCCTCCTCGGTCAGCTGGAAGTCAGGTCTGAAATGCAGAGGCTCTCCCTTCCAGTCTCCTCCCCAGCAACTCTGCTCTGGTGTGGAATGAGGGTGCGTTGTACACATTGGCAGTTAATGGAACCTCAGAGGTCTCAGGCAGTTTGTACTATCAGCTTCGGTTGAATCAGTAGAAAGAACTCAGCTGCTGGGAGAGATTTTCCGATATGGCCACGGTGTTAAAAATGAGTCACCAGGGCCTCCCCTGGTGGCGCAGCGGTTGAGCGTTGGGCTGCGAAGCTGCCTGCAGCCTCTGTAGCGCCGGTTCGATCCCCGGCCACCGGAGAGGGCCCCACATGGTGCACAGACCTCTCCTGCCACCCGCTGCTCCCCTTAGCAGTGTACTTCGGTCCTTCTGCCTGTTCTGCTCCCCGCTCTGGCTCTGGTGAATTCTCTCACCCTCCCGCGCTTCTGACTGTACCCAGTGCTTGTATAAATAAATAAATAAATCTTAAAAAAAAAATGAGTCACCGAGGCCTGGACTACAGCTCAGTGAACTTCAGCCATTCACCTTAGATCATATGTCCACATGTGTCAGTGAGAAGCCACATTGCGTGTAGTTGTAGTTTAGAAAAGCATCTTTGCAACTGAGGCTTCCGACTAGATGTGTACTTAACAGGTTCTGTGCCTCTGTCCCTGGTCAATGAAATCCCATTTTCCCCCCCATGAAAGTCAAGGTCTTTGTGACAGACCTCCTGGTCCCAAATCTCCGCCGGAGGAGCAGTGCCCTGTCGGCCTCGCTCCTGGGCCGCTGGGGGTCGTCATGCATTACCTTAGACCCTGGCTATGTTAATCACAGGTGTCACAGCAGGTGTGGATACTTGAATTTTGGTGGAGGGTAGTTGCATACTCAGTGCCGTACTTGAAGCCTCCTATCAGATAAATGTAAACTGTCTGAGGAACTTCGAGCATCCAGGTTCCAAAGTCACATTGCATTGCAGGCAGGACTCCTGCTGCCCAGTGCTGGCAGGGGTGTGGGCCAGCCCAGCTGCCACCAGCAGGCCTTGGTCATTGCTTGGTGTGCTGCAGCTTTCAGACATACATCCTTAGCCCCCATGTTTGGGTTCAGTTCTTCCATTTTCTCACCTCCTTTCATAATGCCATGCCTGCCTCTGGGGTCTCCATCTTAGTGTGTACCAATTCCAGATACACTCAAAAAACAAATTTTTTTTTTTTTTTTTAAGTTTAAGTTCTTGCACCTGGGCTTGCTGACATCTGGGGGGAAGTAGATCTGGCTTTAAGGACACATCCTTTAACACAAGTTTTTTTCCTTCCCTTCCCTCTCCTCTCCTACAATGGCTAGAATGCTCAGAACGTTCTCTTAGAATGCTCTTTTTTGCATCCTTCCACCACTCTGGTTGAGATTCCTGTCAGGAGTATTCTGTACCCTTCCCTTTTAAAGTGGCACACGATCCAGAGCCCTCTGGGTGCCTCCGGGGCAGCCGTCCACACGTGCCGGGTGCTTGGCCAGCTGCTCATGGTGCAGGGCAGCTGAAATGACATCATCCCTGTGTGCACCCGCCCACCATTGGGACCCAGGTGACCAGCACCCTGGCAGAGACCCAGTTTCCTTACTTGGCCTGATGCAAGTATAAAGCACAGAGCAGCTCCTGTTGCAATGACAGATTTCACTCTGGTGGCTTCCTCCAGGTGCCTGGGCTGTTCTAAAGGCCACTTAAAAGCAGACATATTTACTTAGCAAATTGCTTTTTAAGACTTATTTTTATTTATGTGTATAAGAACTGTGGTGTAGGCCAGAGGTTCAGGAGGTGGGTTGAGAAGATTCACCAGAGACAGTGGGGAGCAGAACAGGCGGATCTACTGAAATACACTGCTGAGGGGCCAGTGGTGAGACAGGAGAGGTCTGCTGCACTATGTGGGGTTAGCTCCCTGGCTAGGGATCGAATTCAGGCCATCGTGGTGATAGTGCTGAGATTTAACTCCTAGACCATGAGGGAGGCCCTCCAGTTAAATTCTTTAAGGAAGAAGCAAAGAGCCCAGGAATTATCTCTGGGCTCACTCAGCAGTGCTGGAACCTTACATGGCCCCTATGTCACAAAGGGTCCTCCAGCCCTCACTGAGAAGGCCTGCCTCCAGCCACTCAGAGCCCCGACTTGACAGCATGGGAACCCTGTCTTCTCCCTTGCCTCGCCGAACCACCTCAGAATCTACTTTGACCTGAGAGCTTGCTAAAACACACCCTTAAGTTTCCGAAAACAAGCCTGGAAGCTATTGATCTCTGTTCTTGTTCTTATCTTGGTCACAGTGCCTGCCCTTTTCTGCTCTTATCAGACCCTTGTGTCTGATTTTCCTGTTCCATGATCACGTCATCTTCCCTCATTTCCTAACACTTCCTCCCCACCTTACAGTGATATTATTTCCTTCCCACCTGTAAAGCCAGAGCTCTGGCTGAGGAACCGGCCCACTGTGCCTCAGAGCTCCGTGACCTTGTTTGACACTTGGCTCTCTGTGCCACTTTTTCTCATCTTTGTAACAAGGGGATCAGCTTGGATGATCTGTAGTCTTCATTTTAGCTAAAAACTTCACCAGGGTTGAAGAATTTTGTTCTCTTCTCTTGGTCTGTCAGCTAAAAGGCAGAAAGGACCACCAGGCCCTCTGTGACCCAGAGCTGGCAGGGACAGACCCTGCAGGGGCGTGCAGGCGTGAGGTGGCGGCGGCTGCCGAGTTGTCCTGCACCAGAGTGAAGCCTCAGGGGTGCCAGATACTCAGCAGCTGGGCAGGTGTGTGCTTTGCTAATTTTGCCATTTCCATTTAGACTATTTTTATTTCCCAATGACTTACTTGTGGCAAACTTTGATAAATAACAGTTGATAAAGATGGAAAAATGACCTTAGCAGCCAAAAATCATAATGGCTCATCTCTGTGTATGCTGTTTGTTTGCTTGTTTTTAATAAATTCTATTCTACAATAGATTTATGGAAACGTTGTGAAGATGGTATGGAGCTTCCATATAAACCCCATGTCTAGTTTATCCTGGTATTAACGTCTTACACTGGGTGTGGTACATTAATTATAAATGATGGATTGACATTGATACTACTGAAGTTAGCACTTTATCCAGATTTCCTGTTTCCCCCTAGTGTCCTTTTTCTTTTGCAGGATCCCCTTCAGGTTCTCACATTCTGTTTAACCATCACATCTCCTTAAACTCCTCTTGGTTGTGACAATTTTTCAGACTGTTTTTGGTGGCCTTGACAGTTTTGAAGCGCATGATCAGGTGTTTTGTAAATTGTCCCTCACGTGTGAATTGTCCTATATTTTCCCATGGTTAGACAGGAGCTTGGGGTTTTGGAAAGTGTCCTCATAGAGTCTCATGGCCAGTAGGACTTGTTTACTGTCGGCCTGACCACCGGTGCAGGTTGGGGTCTATCAGGTTCTCCACTGGAAAGTTACTCTCCTGCCCTTTCCAGGCTGTCCTTCTCTGGAAGCCCATATTTAAGGGTGGGGAGTCGTATTCTTCAGGGGGCCCCAATTCATTATGGCCAGGGACTTCCCAGCTGTGCTCACCCCTCAGAATAACCGTCTCGGAAAGTCTGGCCTGTGAGTTAGGAGAGGGACTGAAGCCCTGCCCTGGGATGCTTTGCTGGCCTGCGGCTTCCAGGATTTGCTGGGGGGTGTGCCCTCTAGAAGGGCGCATGGCAGCCATGTGAATGTGGCCTCTCCAGAAGCACTTCACAAGCTCTTGGACAATATTTTGGTCTGCCCTGGAGAGGGCAGAAGCACTAACAGTTACAAAATGCCCTGAGTTGTAATAATTCCACATTTTGCTGCTCTGCACCTCACTCTGTATTAATTTCAAAGTAGAAACAGCTTGGTCCTTGCCCTCCAAGGACTCCAGAAAGGTCTAAACAGCATTGTCATTGCTACTCAAGCCCTTTGAGTTTTAATAATGAAATTCAAATATTGTTTGGTTTGGCTTCCATGACTGTATACTTGGAATAACATCCTGTTTTTCTTGGTGAATTGCATGATTATTGCGAGGCAGGAACAATGCCATTAATGTGTGTTTCCTATACTACATAATTTCTGCCCGCCACAGGCTTTCCAGCTAAGAAGAACTGAGATAAATGTGGAAGCTCACAGACCTCAAAGGAAGGTCAGCTAGTACATTGATCTCCTGGGTGCTCGGCTTAAGCCTGAGAAAAGAGAAGCCATATGTGAATTTTCTGATCACCAACAATAGAATTTGGAAACTTCGGCCGTTTTAGCAGCAAATGACCTCATAGTAGAGGACCTCATAGCTCTCTGCGCTATGAGAGCAGGGTAGCAGGGGAACAGATAGTTACAATGCAGTAAGTGCTTGTGTTCTTTTCCTTTGGCAGATTGGAAAAGCAAAATGGGGTGTAAAGTACTACTCAACATTGGCCAGCAGATGTTGCGGCGGAAGGTGGTGGACTGCAGCCGCGAAGAGAGCCGGCTCTCTCGATGCTTGAACACTTTCGACCTGGTGGCGCTTGGGGTGGGCAGCACGCTGGGCGCTGGTGTCTATGTCCTGGCTGGAGCAGTGGCCCGAGTGGATGCTGGCCCCGCCATTGTCATCTCCTTCCTGATCGCCGCGCTGGCTTCTGTGCTGGCGGGCCTCTGCTACGGCGAGTTTGGCGCTCGGGTCCCCAAGACGGGCTCAGCCTACCTCTACAGCTATGTCACCGTCGGGGAGCTCTGGGCCTTCATCACCGGCTGGAACTTAATCCTCTCCTATATCATCGGTGAGTCCCAGGAGGTCCAGACCCTCCCCCACATCTGTTTTTTCCTGCCTTCTCCCCAATCTTGTACACTTTCCCATCCCCTTTAGGCATAGCTGACTGTGTTTGTGCCCATGTTTGAATGAGCAGGTGCATCGGGCGCTTGGTGGGGACAGCCAGACCAACAAGGTCCTTTAACACCATGGTCACAGAGTCAATAGCACATTTCTAATTGGTTACAGAGAATTCAGCTTCTTTAAGTATTTTTTTCCTGATTAGTGGAGTAAATAATATGTCACTGATGCAGAAAAATTTTACAAATATAGAAAAGCATAAAGAAGTAGAAATGACCCAATCTGAGAGCCTGGAGAAATTAATTCTTACTCGTTTATTTTTTTCAACAAATATTATTGAGCGCCTCCTCTGTGCCTGGTATTATGCTAGATATTAGGGATACAATGGAGGAAGAAGAAAACTATCTAATAAGAGCTTGTTTCCAAGGCTATAGTCATTGTTAGTATCTTGTGAACATTAGTGTGTATTTTTTATCCAGTATATCTCTTTGCTTATAAAACAGTATGTAGTAAACATTTGAGAATAAAATTTATAGAAATGGTTTTCTTCAGATTGACACAAAAACTTAACTACAAATGCTCACGCAGCCTGAAGTGGGGAGGTAGTATTTTAAATTGGCCTCTGTATTTCCTGAGGGTCTGCCTGGGCATAAAACGAAAGAGTGAAGCACCTGCTGCTTCTAGACCAACCGATGAAGGGTTCTCTCCCAGAGTTGTGTGCTTGTGTGAGACTCACTCCTGTTACTACCAATGATTCTCAGCTTTAACCTTTAGGGGATGGCAGGTGTTTTTTTTTTAAGATTTATTTATTTATGCATACAAGAATTGGGGTACAGGCCAGAGATGCAGTGCGGAGGGTGAGAGGATTCACCAGAGACAGAGCAGGGAACAGAATAGGCAGACTGACGAAATACAGTGCTGAGGGGAGCAGCGGGCAAGTCAGGAGAGGTCTGCTGCGCCATGTGGGTTGCTCCCTGACCGGCCGGGAATCGAACTCATGCTACAGAGGCTTCGGATTGCTTCATAGTGCGGTGCTTAACCCCTTGCGCCACCAGGGAGGCCCGGGGATGGCAGTTTTTACAGAAAACTGACCTGTAAAAAAAATTTTTTTTTTTAAGGCCATGATTCAGCATATGGTGGTAGTGGTGGAGAGGCTGGGAGGAAGTGTGAGCAGCCCCAGCTTCAGCTGGGTAGGTGGGAACTGTCAGCAGTCAGGGGTCTTTTTCTTCTCTGGGTTGTGCTCTTAACAGATTGTGCTCTTGTGAAGGAATGTGGTTCAATCTTTGAATTGTTGGGAAAAGATGTAGCGTGAGACCAAAGGGAATCTTTGCAGATCACTCTGAGAGACCTCACGAGTGCTCCAGATGGTAGTCACCAGCAGGGCCTCCTTTGAAAACAAGAAAATGCTCTGTGTAAATACTAGATTTTAGCCATATTTCCTGAGAAACACCACTGGAAAAGCAGTAACTTTATGCAAATTAAAAGAAAGCCAGCAAGCAATTGACTATTGTTGCTGTTTGGACAGCTGCATCCATTTGTGCTCCTTGTGTCTGGGTTTGTGGGGAGAAGGAGGGTAGCCAGGCACTTGTGACCTGTGGGTCAGCTGGTAGAGACCATGTTGAGGTACGAGGTACACAGTGAACAAGTTGGCTAGCGCCTGCCCTGGGGTGTGCAGGGGACTATTCCTGAGATGGATAATGGTAAGTCCTGTGTGGATCCTCCGTTCTCCTCTTAGCGGAGATCAGTGTTTAATGGGAGGCAGCTATTGTCTGCTTTGCCGCCTCCGGGAGGGTCTTGAAAAAGGAACTTTCCTAGTAAGGTGTTTTCCACTGCAGGCTCAAACCTGTGAGTGGGTCGTGAAACCATTTAATGGCTTGACACTAATATTTCTTGTTGCATATCCTGGAATCAGGTGGATGCTGCTGATGCAGAATTCCCATGCATTCGTTGATGGATGCTTTAGACATTGAGCTTGATGACAAATACTCTGTTAATTGTTTTTTTATATTAACTCTGGTGCTTGTGTTTTGTGACAGGTACTTCAAGCGTTGCGAGGGCCTGGAGCGCCACATTTGACGAGCTGATAGGCAAACCCATAGGGGAGTTCTCAAAGACACACATGGCTCTGCATGCGCCTGGGGTGCTGGCTGAAAACCCAGACATATTTGCCGTGATTATAATTCTTATCTTAACAGGTAAAGCCGTACATTGAGGGAGACACTAGGTGGGAGGGGTAGCTGTAAGGTATCTGATTGGCCCCGTTAAATTCATTTCATCCTTTTCTGTTTTTTCCTCTGCCCCTCAACTTTCTTTTCTTTTCTTTTTTGTAATTATTGCAGATATCCTTTTTGTATCATTTAAATAAGGAGAATCTTTGATATTTGTGTAACTGATAGTGGAGTAAGATTTTGTTAGTACTGCAGGCTTTTTATGCAGGTGACCTAGGAATACAAATTCTTTTCACTCAATGGCTGACTATTTGGAAAGGAAAAATTGAGTTTCACTGACCAGGGACATATGGAGGAATGAGATCCATCTGGAACACTAACTTATGCCCTGGTGTTCTAGAAGTTTTGGGTAGTTTTATACCTTAGAGCCTTCAGGACACCCTTTAAATAAATTTCCTGACAAAGTTGAGATTACAGAACTAAAAAATTCAAGCTATTAGATGAACACAGATAATGGCAGCTTCTTTGTAACATGTATCTGTGTTTCAGCCTGAGGATGGCATTTAATATATAAACAAGAAGCTGAAGTACAGATAAATTCTCCTTTGAGGTTAGCTTGGATGAGTTTTAAAAACAACAAGCCTTATAATCCACACCGTGTAATTGAAATCATCTCGCATAGACCCGTCTCAGCAGTATTTCTGGTCCAGCTGGCAGGAACATGTATCAGAAAATAAGTTTGCACCAGTGAGATTGTCATAAACACGGGAGGGAGGGATGCTGGAGAAAAAACACAGTGGCACATGGCATGTGCCTGTGACTGATCGTGCAATTCTCTTCTAACGTCTGTTTCAGAATGCAATCTATTCTGGAGAACATTTTTTATTGTGCAGTGTATGAAAGGCATGCACAGCCGGTCAGTAGTCTCAAGTCATAAACAGTGGTCGTGGGAACCCATCTCCTAGCTTAGACAGTATTTTACATGCATTGAGTCCAAGGAGGAACTGTATGTGTTGGTTCCACAATCACAGATAATTGTCACTGCTGTGATTACTAACATCCCAAGGTAAATCTAAAGGGCCCTCCTCTGAAAAAGTCCTGTCTACCAAGAAACTGAGCAAAATGCCTTTTAATGAGAGGAGGAGGGAGAGGCTGGGTGCGGGGAGAAGCACACTCTTGGTCCCCTGGGAGGGGCTCGCTTTCTGTGGGTGGTTGATGGTGATATCCCTGATCTCCGTGGTCCTTTGGTGCTCCCTCAATTCCAGAGGAAGGCCAGCTCTTATAGGTGTGTTAAATATCCCATGGGCTTTGGTTATTTTGATCCCTGCCTCTAGAAAGATAATTAATTCAGCCCTATTCTCAGAGGCTCACAGAAATCTTTGGGGGTTTGCTACCACTTGGATTCTTTCAAGTCACCATCTTGTCCCCATCCCCAGAAGGACTTACCTAGTATGAGGTTAACGCTCAGACAAAATTTTCTGTTTGTGCACTTTTTCAGGACTTTTAACTCTTGGTGTGAAAGAGTCGGCCATGGTCAACAAAGTATTCACTTGTGTGAATGTTCTGGTTCTGGGCTTCATAATGGTATCAGGATTTGTGAAGGGATCGATTAAAAACTGGCAGCTCACGGAGGAGGATTTCCGGAACTACTCCGGACATATCTGCTTCAACAAGTGGGTGGTTTGCTCTCTTTCCACATGACAATTCATTCGTATTTGGTCCTTAACATATATGTGTATTTGGGAAATGTAATTGGGTAGAAAAATTTGTGCCTTTTTTGAGAATATAATTCGAATTTTTTTTTTTTTTGGCAGTGAAGTAGTTGAGGATATTTTGTTTGAAATTTATGTTACCTTTTGTTTCTCTTAAATAGACCATACTTTCTATTACAGAGGGGTAGGCATTAAGGAAAAGAGCATTTTCATTCTGATTCCAAAATTGTGTCCAGTTCAGGGACACTGTCAGACTCACTAAATTAATCTATTTTTCCAGATTCTGTTTCGTGACAAACCTTGGGATTTTGTATTTAGCAGGGATTTTTCTCTGCAATATCATGATGATAACACTATTTTTTAAATGCTTTATCTATATATATATAAATACTCTGTAATACTCCGTAATTAGTAATTTAGAAGGCAGAAGAAATATGTGGAACTAGTTTTCAGAACTAGTAAAGTATCAAATTTTGATTAGAATAATACTGTTTTTCTCCTATTCTCTACTTGCACTCTGGCAGCCCAGAGAAATAATAGTCCTGTCATCCCCAATGTTTCTCTGCCTAGGACACCCAGAGTTAGAGGCAGGTCTCAGCCAGCTCTGGACCCTGTGCTTTATATACTCAGGTTATCTACAAAACAGAAACCAAACAAATACAATGTTTCTCTTTGGTCAGATTTTCAGGTGAATCTTTGAAGGCCAGGGTAGAGAATGGGGAGTTAGATTTTGTCTACAATTCTATTTTAATTACAGCTTAATGCTAAACTGCCCTGATTGAGACCCTTCGCCATAGAGTGACTTTAAAAGAATGTCTGGAAATGAGCGGTCCAGGTTGGCTAGCCAGCTGGTCTGCTGGAATTTCAGGGATCCAAATGCCCAGTTGGCTGGTCTGTCATCTCCAAGGACATTGTCTTCATCTCTGTGGTCAGGGCAGGGCTATGGGCACAGAAGTGGTTCAGCTCTCCTAGAAAGGACAGGGGTCTGGAGGACAGTGTGCTTTTAAGAACAGATCTGGAGGACACGTGCACCTTCTGCTCACCTTCCTCTAGCCAGAATCCAGCAGGTGGCCACCACTAGCTGCAAGGGAGGCTGAGAAACAAGGTCACACACACTGAGGGGAGGGTCTGTGTGGTCACATGCCAAGCTGGTCCCTGGCTAAGGGCCAGGAGGCCAGCCACATCCTTCCGTGGCCTCATTACTGGGCAGGTATTGATGCGTGGCTAGTTTCCCAATGGGATGCAAACAGAACACTGTTGAATTAAGGGCATGGAATTCTGCTAACTCTGCTATTGGTTAATAGTTAAAAACCCTTCCTTTAGGGGGCTAAACTCTATTATAAAGAAATGAGGACTTTTAATACATTATTTCCAAACATTCCTGAGTCATACTAATGCCAAGTTTATTGGAACCCATTAATTCAGGGTGGAGTAAAGCCAATTCAAAGTATGCTTTGAAATAATACAGTAAACTTTGAAAAATTTGGAGACCGTTTTACTGGTTGCTATTTAGAGGTCAGAAATTAAATATTGAGGGAACTTCTTGTTTACTGGGTGTAAGTCGAGATTTAATTTTATTATATTTATGAAGGATTGTTGGTATCAGCCGTTAGTATTTTCTTTCATCAGTGCTCACACTTTATCTGGTAGTAATGATGAATTGTACTGGCCTCCCACACAAAATGACATTTATTGCCTGGCCCCGCTGTCATGGGTGGGTCTCTTACCATTACATCTGCCCCCATCCCTGGGGGAACTACAGTGAGGGGGGTGAATCAGTCACTTCAAGAGGTGGAGCCATGGGATTGGAGCTCAGCTTACTCTTTCATTTTATTAAAACCTATGAACTGCTTTCTTTCCCTTTTTTTCCAGCTGTAAATTTCAGTTTCTGAAATAGGCCACGTAGTCTTGCATGAAATTGCTTGTCTCTGAAATAGAACGTTTCCCAACCAAACCGCAGAGCATGGAGGCGCTTCAGCTCAGTGTGTTTGGAGGCAGTTCTGACTGCCCTGGTTTGTGATTTTGGGATGCCCTTTCCTTGGATGGTTGGAAAGTTCCCTTTGAAGCCTGTGAGTCAAGCTGTCTCTTAGTCTGGGTGGGTGTGTTAACCTACGGTCCAACTGGAACCTTCCTTTCTCTGATTACTCTTCCCTCTGGCTTTCTCACCTAGTGTTTTGTGGATGGTAACACACGTAGTAAGAGTAAATCATCAACACTATGTGGTAACCTCCTGAGAAAGTTTTGTTGGACAGTGTCTGACAGTAGGGATGGAAACCCCCCAAAATTCAGCATCCACATGATAAAGGTGTATGTAGTTCTCTTAAATCAGCATCTGCAGCACCCAGTCGAGCATATGACTGAAGTGGGCCAGGAATCTGGTTCTTCCATCTGGACTTGGTAGGATAGGCTTTGTGCTTGTTTTATATCAATACTCTGCCAGTGGGATCAGCAACATCCAGACTTAAAAGTTGAATTTAATTTGTTGAGTAGGTATATATTCATATGTTTCATATAATATTGTGAAAGTGCACACACAGAGAAATCTTATTCCCATTCTTTTCTATATCTACGTCATTCTCCAGTCCCCCATAGGTAATTATTTTTGTTATTTTTGTGTGTGTGAACTTTCAGTTTTTATTTGTATAAATACAAGCAATTACGAGTATATGTGTATTTGTATTTTGTGTTTAATACACAAGTACATGTTGTATACACACATGATGCCACGTGAGCCCATGGGGTAATAGTAAGCCCTACACCCCACATTTAGGAACTTCTTCATGCACTAACTTCCAGTGGCGCTTTCTGAAATTGAGAAATATGAGTGTCTTCTAGGAATCAGTACAAGGCTTAATCTTCATTAGAAAATAATTGGGTCCAAGTGGTTTATTAGCAAATTGATAAATCCCAGTGATAGCATATGTGATGAAATGAGTTGCTAACCCAACCTGAACAACATAAGTGTTTATAGGATTGGGATACTGTGTCAGTTTTCTCTGTCACATTAGGAAGTGCGGACAGCCATCCAGACTGAGGTTGGAGACAGCCAGCATCAGACTTGGGGGGATTTGGGGCTGTCCAGATAGGGCTTGGGCCTGTGTGGGGCTGCAGTGCTGTTCTAAGCCTGGACACAGAGCTTAGAACCGTGGCTTTGCCTCTGCATCCTTCACTTCAGCAGATGAATGTCAAGCCCTGCCCTTGTGCCCGAGCTGGGTGCTGGTCTACACCCTCATGGGCGTCTCTGACTTTGTGTACAGGGATGCATAAGAGTGCTTTGAGTGCTGTTTATTTGTTTTAGAACAGCGTACTTTTTTAAACCTTGGTGTCTGTGGAAATGTTTGCTTTGAGATTTGAGTTACTGGTTAAATGCTCTGGGAGATTTTTTGCATTTTGTTCTGGGCCAGCTGCATCTGACTGGCTACTTCTTATTCTGAAAGCACATGTTCTTTCTGAGGCTCCTCCCCAGACCCAGCGGCAGTCATACCGCAGGGTGACTGTGGGCCTGACTTCTCTTCAGGACCAGGAGGGTGTTGTGGTCTTTGATTGTGCTTTTTTTTCTTTCTAGTAACACTAAATTTGGTAATAGTGGGTTCATGCCCTTTGGATTTTCTGGAGTCAGGGACTTGTTGGGTTTTTCTTCCTTTTTCCCTCTTGGACAACCTGTATCACAATTCCTACCCACCTCCCAAGTCAATACTTAGAGGCTGGTTCTGGGATGGGCCTAGTGCCAGCCTTGTGGCTCCAGGTCATGTAAAGCAGGGAGCTTGTTGCTCATAGCGTGTGAATATGGTAGCTGGTGACAGCTCGTCTCCAGGACTGCTCACTGGGGGTCCAAAAGCCCCAGAGCCAACGGTGGCCATACCGCAGGGTGACTGTGGGCCTGGCTTCTCTTCAGGACCAGGAGGGTGTTGTGGTCTTTGATCGTGTCCCCCCTTTTTTTTTTCTAGTAACACTAAATTTGGTAACGGTGGATTCATGCCCTTTGGATTCTCTGGTGTCCTGTCAGGGGCAGCGACCTGCTTCTATGCCTTTGTGGGCTTTGACTGCATCGCCACAACAGGTAACCCTGCCTGCCTACACACACTGCTCTCGGAGTCTGCTTTCGGTCAAGCTGGGCTAATTTTACCCTTGGGTCACTATTTTCTTTCCTGTGGACAAGTGCCAGTAGCTGCTGTTTCACGCATGAGTAATGTGTAGATTTGTAGCTTCCTGCTAATCTTTTCCCCCTTTTATCACTTCCCCAACTGGCAGTGCCTGACAGGAAGCTCTGCATCATGAACGTGACTGACTTGTACTGCAGGAGGGGATGCTAGTGACAGCGTTGGCGGCAAGCTGATTGTATATCTGTGCATCATCCAGGAGAATGAGGCCATGAAACTATTGTCATCATAGAAAAAAAAAAAAAAAATGGGCTGGGCTCCATTGGGCCTCACAAATTTTCTTTGCCAAAGGAAACACACCTTCTCCTTAGCGGAACAATGATGTAAAAGTTGAGGAAACCATCCCAGGGCTTACAGGTCTTCTGGTCTGTGTAACCGAGGCCACAACTCAGCCTGGGAACCCAAAGACCTGGTTCCCACATGGCTGAGCCATGAGGGGTGGGTTCTGACAGGCCTTGGGCATCCTGGTTGTGCGATGCTCTTGCTCTCTTGCCCTTGCCGACTCCTTGTTGTTTCTAGGTGAAGAAGTCAAGAACCCCCAGAAGGCAATCCCTGTGGGGATCGTGGCATCCCTCTTGATTTGCTTCATCGCTTACTTTGGGGTGTCGGCCGCCCTCACGCTCATGATGCCGTACTTCTGCCTGGACAAGAACAGCCCCCTTCCGGATGCCTTCAAGCACGTGGGCTGGGAAGGCGCTAAGTATGCGGTGGCTGTCGGCTCTCTCTGCGCGCTTTCTACCAGGTGTGCATTCTGGACATCTTGGGAAAGCATCAGGTCTACGAGGCTGTGGAAAGTGCCACAGGGGCTTGCTGTTAGTAGTATTCTTTTTCCCTTGGAAGAGAACCTTAACGCCAGTCCTTTCATAGCAGAAAACAATGGTCTGGGTGAATGCTGACCGTCATCCCAAGAGCTGATTGTGTTGTAGCTATTCAGAGAACTCAGGGCCTACTCTTTACATCGTCAGCTTAGCCAGGGAATGCCTTGCTGTACCTGTTGTTGGCCACTGGAACAGGCCACCTCTTGGGAACCCCGTGTTTTGGTCCTTAGTTTGGATATAAAGCAGAAGCTTCCTTGAAAAAAGAAGTGCCTGTTAATGAG
Source organism: Talpa europaea (assembly GCF_964194135.1). Lineage (NCBI taxonomy): Eukaryota > Metazoa > Chordata > Mammalia > Eulipotyphla > Talpidae > Talpa > Talpa europaea. Next base: position 91,520,666 of record NC_140072.1, read on the forward strand.
AAACATTTTTCCCTCAATATTTCCTTATAGCCTGTGTAAACAGGAAACACTTGCTAAATATGGATTTACCACAGAGAAAGCTTCATGAATGCTTTTATTTTCCATTTGATTCAGCTAGAAATGGTTTTAGGAATAAAGACAAAGGTTTCCTTCCATAAAAGTTATGGCATGGACCCCGTGCTAGTTTATGGTAGGTGTTGCTCACCCACTCTTCCACTGCATCCATGCAGTGAGTGCTTCTCCCAGGGTTGGTTTATGGGATTCCCAGTCTTTTAGCCATGGACTTCCCGAGTCTGGAGAATGGCAGTTCTTGGTGAGGATTCAGGCTCCATCTTTTCAATAGGAATTGTGCATTAGGTTGCCTTTATTGCTGATGAAAGAAATGCATTTTGCTTTTTCTTCCCATCTAGTCTTTTGGGTTCTATGTTTCCCATGCCTCGGGTGATCTATGCCATGGCTGAAGATGGACTGCTGTTTAAATTTTTAGCCAAAATCAATGAGAGGACAAAAACACCAATAATCGCCACATTGACCTCCGGTGCCATTGCTGGTAAGAAGTGGAACTAATGTCATAGGACAGTATTTTAAGTGTTGAGTTGTTACTGCCTGGAGGAATAGCTTGACTTTTACTGTGACAAGTTGTATGTGGTCTTTTCATACTTGGCCTTTACACTTGAAACCCGATTTATTGTAAGATAACCGCCCTTCAACAAAAGGCAGAAACCTGTTTTACAGACGAAATGATGGAATTCTCAGAAAGATTGAATTATTTTTTTATTATTCTCTTCTCATCAGACAGTACAGTACTCACTCTACCCTTCAAAACCTTTTATCTTTACTTTTTCTTGAGTAGACTTTAGTGAAAAGACATCTCGCATGATACAAGCCAAGACAGATTTTTTTGGTAGTAGTGGAAATTGAGTGTCCTTGTAGCACAGGTCATGAATTCTGTGAAAAATGAGGGTGCCTGAGGAACAGTGTTTACCAAATGTGCTGCCTCTTCTCCAGGGGATATTGAGGGGACTGCTGGGGAAGCCATTTACCCTAAGTTTATAAATGATGCAGCCTCAAAGGAGGTTTGTCTTATCAAATAACAGATTCTACCCAAAAGGTCAGTGGAATCGGTGGAGAAAGAACCTTTTGAGCTATGTGTTATTTCAGGGCCCCCTAGTTAAGCAAAGGAGGGGCCCAGTGTGTGGATGCACACATACTATTTACACCTTTAGCAAACTGTGCCTCATTTGGTGAATTTGTGTATATGTATTTATATAGTGACAGAAAGCTAGTTTTTCATCATTTAACAAATTTATTGTGAAATTCCACACTACTGAGAGTGTTCGCAGTGAAGGGGTAAGGGACACCACGTGTCAGAATATGACCAATAGATTTAAGAGATTAAGGAACTGGAAATAGTGTTTTTAGTATTTACATGTAATTTGATCATATTAAAACTGGCCTTAATTTCCTTCCTGTGCTGATTAAAGGAGATTAGACTATAATCTTTAAGGTGACTGAAAAGTACATGCATTCACCAAACCAAGGACTTACTCTTTCTTTACATTTGGTATTTGGTTTCCTAAAATCACCTCGCATGGGAGAAATTATCTCGAGTTTCTCTGTGAATAGGAGCGCAGGCATCTGTGGCATGAACAGTTAGAAACTGTTCTATCTGAAGGCCTAATCCTATTAATTCTTAATTTAAATTTGTTTTCAGTAGCAGTAGTCTTTAGGAACTTTAAATATTTGTGGACAAGTAATGGTTTTGTGTTTGTGGTTTTTAACTTGTATCGATTGCAAGTGAGTAGAAAATATCCCAAAGTAGATAGAGCCAGATTATTTTTCAAACAAGAAACTTGATAAACGTATCCACATAAATAGACATAGAGACTCACAGATATTACAAAGAATTTTTGCTTGCAATTTTTTGTTTTTTAAGTGGGGGTTATGGTGAAGGGACGGATTTTGTTCAGAAGTCACCGCTTCCCTACTCACCTGCCTGTGTTCGGAGTCCCTGAGTCCTCCCAGAGCACCACACTTACCTCCCTCTGCTTCTCATTATTGTTGCCTACAGCTGCGTGTGTCTTGGGCTGATATACTCATGAAGGCCAAGGACTATCTGATTTGTCCTGTTTAATGGTGTATACCTGCCACCCATTGACTGGTACACTCCCAATGGGTGCTGAATGGATGACGCATGAAAGGATGGATGGATCCATGATGAATGGATCAGTGGATGATGGGTGGATGCACATGACTCAGCCTGGAGTAGAGGAAGTCACACTGGTCCCCCAGTTCCAGTAATTTAGTTTTGATCCTAATTTTCTTATTCACTAACTGTGTGACCTTAGATAAAACTCCCAACCTGTCTGAATTTCATTTTCCCCATCTATGGTGTAGAAATGGTTTGCAAAGTTGCCTTGAGGATCAAAAAAGGTCATGTTGATAAAAGCTCTTTTTATATAAATGCTATTGTTACGATATGTTGAACACTATGTATTCACTTAATCCTGAGCTTTTCTTCCCTCTATGCAGTGTCATTTCATGGGAAGGGTTGGGATGGGGAGGCAAGCACTCCTCAAGTGGCCTAGATCGTGGGTGGGTGGTGGTTCTGACGTCAGTATATGTAGATGTCTGACATCAGTGTGTCCTGATGTTTGTCTCCCCCTCAGCTGTGATGGCCTTCCTCTTTGACCTGAAGGACCTGGTGGACCTCATGTCCATTGGCACTCTCCTGGCTTACTCCTTGGTGGCTGCTTGTGTGTTGGTCTTACGGTAGGTACAGTATCTCTGGATGCTGTAACAGAATTATGGATGTTCACTGTTAGCCTTTTAACAGTTGAATGGTTTATAGCCTTTTAGGTTGATAATTGTTCCATCGGGAACTTGCCAAGGAGAGGGTGGCATTGGTGGTTAATAGCATCCTAGAAAAGAGTCAGTATTGGCCTCACCTCCCTGTTTCATGTGCCCTAATTTTTCTGACCAGAAGTTGGGAGGATAGATAGCTTCTTGTCCCAACTGTTCAGTCTGGACCCTGGGATCCGAATTTTTGAAGGCTTAAGGTAATGATTTCAGCATGGTCTAGGTTCTTGGGACAGATAGGACTGGGGACTGGCTCTGGTGGCAATTAAGAGAACCCAGAGAAACCTAGGTCATTATGATAACTTGTGAATCAGGTTATGGTGATGCTTTATTGGGCTGCTTCTGGAGGAAGAAAGGAGTTCCATTATGTGGTGTGAAGTGGCCAAGGCTGTTTTTAGCCTTATACAGAGTGGGCTAGCCCTCTGGGCAGCTGTGATAAAGTGGCTCTGGGCCTGTGACTTGATGTCCTGGTGTCTCAGGTGCCCTAGTACCTATCGCCCAAAGCTCACTCCTGGGCTCCGAGTTCCTCACTCCCAGGAATAACCCAAACTAGAAGTCATCATGAGAACATGTGCTCATGTTGACGCTCGGTGTTGGTCTCCCAGCGCGGCCCTCCTTATTTCCAGGTTTTTTTATACTTGTAAAACCACCATTCCATTTCTAGTTTGCTCAGTTAATATTTTGTGTAAAACTGGGGTCGTGTCTTGGTCATGGCTATAGAATCAGCTAAAACTTGTTTGCTGACCACCGATCTTCCTGTGGCCACAATGCTGGAATCTTTTCTGAGGCCCTCCCACTTTCTTCATTGACTGATTGGTGTTGCACAAATGAATTAGTGCAACTAATGGTTAAATGCATTTATACTCTTAGAAGTGATTATATGTAAAATAATTCATAAAGCACTCTTTTTCAGAGCAGGTAGAAAAGATTTGAGCTCTTTTCATTTTGGGTGGGAAGATAAGGAACCTCATTTAAAATGAATGCTTTACTTGCAGGTGACTTGTCTTGGAAATCATCCCACAGGCTCATTCTTCACCCAGCTCAATAGAGTTATTTACTTCAAGGCATTTGGAGTTTTAAGATAAATTGATCCAATTAAGTCACGCAGACAGAATTTCTCAAATCCCTCAGCCTCCAGACACATTTCTCTGGCTCTCCACACCAAATCGGATCCTGATGTTATTGCTTTCTATTTCTGTCTTTACTTTTAGTTCCCTACAGCCATAGTTTTGCTGAAAGTGGCCTAATATCTGAAGTATGCAAGGGCCAGTCCTGTTTCACAGAGCAAGAGAAATTGCCTCAGGACTTTCCTCTGGGCTGGCTCACGGTGGAGGTCATGTTGTCCCAAAACAGACACCAAGGAGGATGTTGCCCAGAAGCAGGAGCAAAAGGCCAGCACCTGGGTCTTTCCTCTGTTTCTGCTTGGTCAGAGAATACATCATTCTTACCACCTTCTTCCCATTTTATTCCTTGTGTCTTAGGCCACGTAACATTTGAAAGCTTACTAAGAACTTGAGTTAGTGCATATCTTTTTTGCATCATTAAAACATATTCCATTGCTCATGCTATACGTTTCTTCACAGGTATCAGCCAGAGCAGCCTAGTCTGGTATACCAGATGGCCAGAACTATGGATGAGCTAGATCAAGTAGACCAGAATGAACTGGTGAGCACCAGTGATTCCCAGACAGGCTTTTTACCAGAAGCAGAGCAATTTTCTTTTAAAACCATGCTTTCACCCAAAAACATGGAACCTTCTAAATTCTCTGGGCTAATTGTGAACATTTCAACCAGTCTCATAGGTAAGTCTGTCATTTCCTGTGAGGTCTTTGAGGCCTTGCTTGATGACATTGAATGGTTTCTGGTTCATGAGGGTGGAAGAAGTGTGGGGGCTACCAGGGGAGATAAGCATCTGTCTTGATGCCTACAGACTTGAAGCTTTCCTCTTCTAAGGTTTTGGGGAGAACTGAGGAGATCTGTGGGAACTTGAGAAACGTTGAGACCTGAATTTGAGGAAAACTCTTTCTCTTAGCACTGTTTATCGTCACCTTCTGTATTGTGGCTGTACTTGGAAAGGAGGCTCTGATAAAAGCGGAGTTGTGGGCCATCTTCATGCTCACGGGATCTGCGCTCCTCTGCTTTGTGGTCACGGCCATCATCTGGAGGCAGCCTGAGAGCAAGACCAAGCTGTCGTTCAAGGTGAGCAGCTGGGCCTGAGAGAAGTGCAGGAAAGCTCCTAGTCCACCACTGACTGTGACCCTCCCTCTGAGAGGTTGACCCTGTGTGGGCTCGGCCGGGCCTCGGTGTCCGGAGGAGATAACTTGCTGGTGAGCTTCAGGGGAGTGTGAGGCAGGGTCCCCCGGGCACACATGGAGCCTGCTGAAAGAGGAGCTGACCCAGGAATTAGGTCGCCTCCCTGCTGCTGGCTCTTAGGCGGCGGAGTGCACCTCATTCACGCCGCTTCTCGTCAGTGCCCATCCAGGCGTCCTAGCCGAGCCTTGGGAGATGACCAAGGCTTCTGATTTTAGTTGTATTTTAGAGATAAAGAGGAAGTTCCACTGCTAGCCCCTTCTTTTTTTTTTTTTAAATATTACGAGCATTCTTTTTTTTTTTTTTTTAAGATTGATTTATTTATATAAGCACTGGGTACAGTCAGAAGCACGGGCGGATGAGAGAATTCACCAAAGTGGGGAGCAGAGCAGGCAGACCAACAAAATACACTGCTGAGGGGAGCAGCGGGCACAGCAGGAGAGGTCTGTGCACTATGTGGGATCCCCGCTGGGGTTCGGGGATTGAACCAGCGCTGCAGAGGCTGCGGGCAGCTTTGCAGCCCAGCGCTCAACAGCTACACCACCAGGGGAGGCCCTGCTAGCCCCTTCTTTAAGAGCACTGAGAGATCTGATGCCACCACCACCTCACATTTTTTGCAGGTGCCCTTTCTGCCAGTGCTTCCCATCCTAAGCATCTTTGTGAACGTCTATCTTATGATGCAGCTGGACCAAGGCACGTGGATTCGGTTTGCGGTGTGGATGCTGATAGGTATGTTGGATCATGGGCTTTGCAGTGACCTATGCATCTGACGTGGCGGCCTCTCTTAGAGGCCTCTCTCTTCGGGGCTTGTGCTGCTCATTCGTCTGCCCTGCTCCCTGCTTGGATGGCCACTGTCATCCAGCCCCCCTCATATCAGATTCCATGCATGTGAAAATGCATGTCGTCAGCGGTTTTCTGTCAGATAATCCGGGCCCCACAGTAGGTTGTAGGTCCTCCCCTCCCTTTTAGGTATATTTCATTTTAATAGCCTCTTGTCTGAATTGGTTATCTTGCTTGGCAGGAACTTGATGTTAATAGGAATAAGGCTATAATTCTGCTGTGGGTAAGGCGCCAATTCATTTCACCCCAAATGGGAAGTCTGGACAGTGTCTCCTCCCCCCAGCCTAGCCTGGCCACCAGCTCCAGTGGGCTGCTAAGCCTCAGGCACCCAAGGGCCTGAGAGGCTCTGGGTGTTGCAACCTCACCTTGCCCCTGCATGGGACCATGGCGGCTCTCCTCAGGGTTCTGACACCCAGGCAGCCCTGGAGGAGATATACTTAAGTCAGTTTCTTTCCTTTGTACCCAGGGGATGGCCTTAACCTTTGCCCCTCAGTACTGATAAGATTAGTAACTTCAGGACAGTGTTTCTGCCGAATCTCTCAGCCCTGGGAAGTGGCAGGTACCTGTCTCTCATCCATCTTCAGGGGCTACTTTGCTGCCCCATTCTCTGCAGAGTCTAGGCTGTGTGTGGTTCGATGTCTCCCGACAGTGAAGAGCTGGCTCAATCTGTGCATGGGGTGGGGGTGTGCTTGGCCCACTGGCTGTTCCTGGGGTCTGCAGGTGAGACTGTCCTGCTTGAGGAGAGGAAGACACCTGCCCTTGAACATCCCTGCTGTAACCTCCTGGGCTTCAGGGCTTCAGTTCTTTCCTGCACTTTAGTGCTGATCTCTTCTTGGCTTGATCTCCTGTTCACCTGCCTCTGGAGGTTAGATGGAAGCACAGATTCCTGGGCTCCCCATAGACCTTTGGAGTCCCTGAAAGGAACTACAATCCTGTGTTCCGTATATCCTCAGATGACTTAAATACCTCCTGTGCTCTGACAGTCCCTCACATAGAGAAAGTTGTCAGATGATACTGTCAGCATGAAGAACCTGGGGAGCCCTGTGCTGCTGGGAATCTTTCCTTGCCTGGGAACAGTGAGACTTTTGGAATGTCTGTCCTGACCCTCAAGTCCTAGAGCACCCAGTCCAGGGGCGTAATCAGTGGGACAGATGCCCCCAGCCTAGCAGCTCCCCCTGCTCAAGAATTGTAGCATGAGGCTCTCTGGAAGGAAAACGTGCACCTGGCTCGCACCTAGATGGGAGAGAGGAAACTTTGCTGACCGTACCTGAAGAGTCATGCTGTTTCTCCAAATGTAGGCAGTCAACCCATGAGGGTCACTTACTCTGGCTCAGGCAGGGCGGTGGCAAGGAGAGGCCACCCTCTGCCAGAGTCCCTGAGCCCCACTCATTCTGCTCAGGCCTGTTCTTTGCTCTTGGCCCACAGGCTTCATCATCTACTTTGGCTATGGTCTGCGGCACAGCGTGGAGGCGTCCCTGGCTGCTGGCCAAGCAAGGACTCCTGACGGCAATTTGGACCACTGCAAATGACACAGAGCCCCAACCCCCAGAAGTGGCAGCAGCCCTGAGGAACGCCCCAGGGGGACATGGAAGCACCTTTCTCTCCACCAGTGCAGCAGGAGCTACCCACATCCACAGAGCCCCGATGCAGCAGAAGGTGCAACCACATGAACTGCAGCCTCAGCCCCCGGTTCACATGTCCTGCCCAGACTCACTCTGCGGGGTCTCACAGGCTCCAGCCACCTCTGACAGCTCCCTGGCTAGGACTGTGACAGGCCACTGTATCTCCAACTTCCCTTTAAACCACGAAAGCAGCTCTGCCCCTCTCCTCGCCAGGTCAATGCCTCACTACCCAGCTGAGGCCTCAGGTAGAAAGGAGGTCACCTTCTTTTCTTACCTTGGGAGTCCTGACTTCCTCCCCTGGGACTGTTTCGAGTACTGGAAATGTGCATACTCCACACTTAATGTAGCCCTCACCACACTTAGCCCCAAACAGCCGACGCTAGATGAGTACCATGAAACAAGTCTATTTCCAGAAGTTCTACCCAGAGCCAAAGGACAGCAGTTTACTTAAAAAAGGAAAACAAAACCAGTTTTCTTCTCTCTTGCCCTCTGAGTTGTCAGGGGTTGTTAGAATTGTCAGCCCCAACTCTTCTTCCCTTTCCAGGCAGGACCTTTGCTCCATGGCCGTGACAGGCCCCAGCACACGCTGGCAGCAGGACTGAGGAAGAGGGGCGTGCTCTGTGGGGACCAGCCTGATGGCCCGGGGAGGCTGGCTCTCAGCTGTGTGTGCCTGTGGCCCCTGCTGCCGAGTTGCCTCCTGACCCTCCGGGTCTTGCTGCTTCTGGCCTCTCACTACTGCTGTGTCCTGCCTAACTGGAACATGATGGCATGTTTGTGAAGGACCAGCCTCGCAATAGTAGGGCTTAGAATCCTCTTCTCTCAGTTTTTCTCCTTCGTTAAATTTTGCCTTCTGATGCTTGTGGGTCAGGTTCTTGGGTCTTCTAAGATTTCAGGGCATAATGGCTGGTCCTCATGGTCACTCTGACCCATGACATGATCTTTGTGGCCCTGTCTTATGTGTGATCAAATCAGTTCCTGTTAGTGGTTGTGAATCACTCCATCAAATTAAGCTGGCACTTAAGGTTGTTAACTTGAAAAGCGGCCAAATAATGTACCCCCATGCTATTGGTGTTTTGTTCAAGATGTGGGGCCCACACACAAGACAACTTGGGGTCATCCTGCTTTCTCTCTCATGTATGTTGTCGGAATGCTGCGAATTTTAGATGGGTGAGGGTCTCACCCTGCCCTCTGCCACCATCAGCCCCACGGCCGCCTTGGTGTCCCCGTGCACAGCACACTCCTGCCCCTCGTGTCGGAGCACGCACGGCTGTCACACACTCCTGTGGGCGGAGGGCAGAGGAAACGCGGGCCTGGCCACGTCTTCCAGTTAGTGTCGTTCAGGAGACCGGAGGGCCCCTGTACTGAAGGTAGGTAAGAGACACAGACATTTTGGACTGCAGAAAATATAAATGCTGCTTTCAAAGCTTAGCTACATTTCATCTCCCTGTGGCTTTCGACACAAATCTGGTGGAAGGAAGCGTGATGAGTTGACAGCACTTACCTCCCTCTGCCCCACACTGTTCTTGGAGAGAAATGCATGAATTAATGGAAAAGCCAAAAGGCTGGGTTCATCCTCTGGAGGGAGGGAAGGAAAGTGGATGGCCAAGGACTCAGCCTTTGTCCCAGACTCTGGTCACCTTGCCAAAAACTTCTAAATATTTGTGAATGTTCCAGAGGGAGGATCATCAGAGCCCAAAGCTTGGATTTCCAAAGAAAGGTATTGAAATTTATATAGATTGGTGCTGTAAAATATTTTGATAAATATTAACTTATTTTGTTGGGTTTTAGTTCTCTGCTGTCTTTTTGGGGCCTTGGAGCTGTTTACTTGATGTTTCTGTTGTTTTTCCACATCAGGAAAGAGGGGGTCCAGAAATGATGGAGGGGAGATTTTTTCCCCCACTGCCTCTTTCTGGCTGAAATTTGTGTGTTAGACAGCATCTAAGAGATTGTGTTTACAGTTGACATTTCAGCTATCAGCATCTATCATTCTGTGAGCCAAAGGTGGGCTTCTTCCCCCTACAGTGTTGCACAGAACAAGTCCATCCTGACAGGGGTGTCTCTGTCCTCGGCCCAAATCCTGGGTGTACCGCATGGGAGGCAGTTTCCCGGGCTCCTGGAGAAGCCCCGGCGGAGGCAGAGCCTCCCTCGTGGGAGAGGACAGGCAGTTTGGTGGGCCCCGCGCCTTTTTTGAAAATAGCTTTTGTACAGTGGCTGAGTTTCTGAGTGTGAGGACAGTGATGGAAGGAAGGGTGTGCGCAGGAATTCCCACAGTGTGAGTGCGCTGCTGCTTACCGTACCCTTCGCCCCTGGCCCTCAAACCCACCCAGAGTGCCCGCCAGCTTCCCACCTCGTAAGTCCAACCTTAGCCCCACCCTCCAGATAAGAATAGGACTCTCAGTTTCATGGCTTGGCCAATATTTTCCTACATAGTCAGAAATTCCACATTTCTAGAGACACTCCCTTTGAGAGTATTGTGTCTACTTGTATCTGTGCCCCCGCACTGGGTACTCACAGTGGAAAGACCCACTTGTGGTGAGTAAGCCTCCCTTCCTGTCTCCGGTCACACCTGCTCTTCGTGCTTCCATGATCTGGTGAAAACCCACAAAGCAAACGGGAACCCCTGGGGCCGTCCCTGAAAAGCGAGAGGTAAGGGAAAAAGTCCAGGGTCCAGGGAAGCTGCTGCCCAGTGGGCAGGTGAGAATGAGTCCCCTTCTAGAAGGGGCCTCACCTGTTCATACCCCTTCAACCCAACTTTGACCAATTTGTTTTCCCAAAATGAGGGAAAGGAATGATGGAAGCATCTTTCCCAGGCCATTTCAGAAAGAACGCGAAACTTCGACTTCTGTCAGAGACAGGACATCTCTCCCACCCCCACTTTGGGTTTTGTTCCATTGAGTATCCTGTGACAATCTGATGTGCTGATGCGGTGGTCTGGACACCGGGGCCCCCTGCCTGCAGCGCGCCCCTGGGAGTCAACACACGGGTTTCCTGAGCCCCCGAGGCCTTGCCACACTCCCTCTGCACATTGGGCACAGCCTGTTCATCCCTGGATGAAGCATCCCACCCAGTGGACTGCTGCCACACGTTTGCTGAGCTTCAGACGGGTGGAAGGGGGTTACATGGGGTCTTGTCCCTCTGCCCCCACCACTGAGGCATTCAGAACTGGCCAAGTTTTACCTTCATGCACGGGAGGGCCTCTAGCCTGACAGTGGAGACAGAACTGACTACAGGTGGGAAGCTGGTTCCTTAGGTGAGCATGGACATGCCTCATAAACCCCACCCCCCCAGCCAAGTGAGCTAATGGGTACCTGAGGGCCTTGCCACAGGAAAACACCTGCTTGCGGTGCCCCAGGACCCATACTTTCTGATGCGCACATCCCACTTGTATATGTCTGTCAGCCAACTGTTATGTTGATACCTGAGAACCGCGTGAGGGTCTCCATGGCAGGCCCGTCACGGTGTGGCTGGGTGGAGAGGCGCGTTTACGGCTCACCCACACTCCTGGGCGTGGGGGTGTGATGACAGCAGAAGCGTCAGCGTGAACATCGGTGGAGCTAAATCTGTGTTATGTGTACTTGTTATATGTAATTTGAAGTATATGATTGCCATCACAATGAGGGTATTGTACATAAGACTCCTTTTGGAGAGAGAAGTATTTTGTCAGAGTTCTGTCAACTTTTTTGGCAATGAAATGCTTTATTGATCCAGTGGCGTGAGAAGCTACATTCTATATTTCATCACGGCAATTACGATGTCGGATGGAGTTTTCAGGCAAAAAAAAAAAAAAAGTCAACTTTCATGTCTGCTATACTCCCGAGTCTCCGGTGTCCCTCTGGTCACTAAGCAGCAGTGTTCTCTTCCACAAGGGATATGCAGCCAGCCAGCGCCTCGGGGCACAGTTGACAGCAGCCCTCCAGCTCCCCCTGCACCTGCCTCGATGGCCCTGAAAACCCCCAGGATATGAGACTGTGGCTGTGACGTCCAGGGGATTCTCTCAGGGCCGAGCATGTCCAGCAGGGCCGGGAAGCCGTGCTTGGAAGATGCATTCAGACTTTTAAGCTTAACAAAGTATATAATTTTGTGTTTCTTGATGACAAACTTTTAAGCTTGGGACTTATTTTCCCATGAGAAGTTGTATTATATATTTAAGTTTCCTGCTTAAGTTGTGCCTTTCAATGTCCGTGGGTTTAAGGAACACAAGGCTGATGGTCCTAGCGAGGGTTGGTTCATTGTCAAACCTGGAGAACTGTGGGGTCGCCAGTAAACTTTCTTCTACTGAACTTGAAGCCATTTGTTAGAGGAGTTTTTTATTATGTAAATTGTATAGTATCTTTTGCTTGTTTGATGTTCTATTTTTCTAATAGTTTTCTTATAGTTTCTTAAAATTGTGATACTATGATTCTGATGCTAGATTCAAATCAGGTTGGTTTCTGCTGCTCCCTTCTGTTTTTATTTTATGGACAAGCATCAATAGTCTCCATTGCCTTTAAAAAAATGTGAAACTTCTGTATCCCATTTTTGAAGCTAACACTGTACATTGACAACTTCCTACCATACTTTATGTTGTAAAATCAAACTATTTTGTGGTACATCATCTCATGCTTCCGCAAAATCTAATAAATTTGTCTGTGGCTTCACTGTGTGCACTGTGATCTCAAGAGTTCTGGCAGCTCTCGGCTGGGCCCCAGCATGGCAGTGCCCCATGAAGAGTTCCAGATCCTGCCCTTTGCTTCTTTGGTCTCTTCCTGCTTTTCCGCAGTCGGATCCCCTATTGCCTCACTTTCCTTCAGCCATGTGGTGGAAATCCTTACCCCAACCATTATTACCTCAATCAGGGAGTGAGTGACTCAAATTCTCACTGTGGGTCCTCTGATGCTGTCTCCCCATCTCCCACTTCAGACTTGGCTTGGGTTTGGGCTCCAGAGGTCTTCCTGCCATTGGACAGTCAGCAAAAGGGTGCTCATCCGCTGAAGGACTTGGCTGTCAGTGCAGCAAAACCCCCTCCACTAATCACGTCCACACAATGTGGTTGTTCCTCAGGGATGGCAGGGTGCAAGCAGAGCAGGAGCAGGTGAGGGAAGGACTAGTGGTTAATCATTTTTGATTTCTCGCTCCCTCATTTTCTTGCACCAGGTGCAAATTTTATTGCGTGGTCCTGAAATTAATCTCGTTAACTAAGCTTCAGTGATTGCACTGGAAGCTCCCTGCCCTGCCAGTAAGATAAGACCTAACCTTTGTGTTTTCTCAGTGGATGTGTAGCCCTGGGGAGGACAACCAGAGTCTTAGGGGAGAAAAGCAGCCTGCCCACATGCTCAGGAATGTTGTAGGACAATCAACAAGTGCTGTGCTGACAACATGGTAAGCTAGACCAAAGAACCTGGTGTGGAAGCATCCCAGCCTGCCCCAGGACTGTGCAGTGTGTCCAGGACAGGCACAGGCAGGGTCTCCTTTGTATTCCATTCCTGGGGCAACTTCACTGTTAGAGGTGCTGCTGAAAACTTGCAAGTGCTATTGAGCTCAAAACCTGGCTTACCAGATGGGTCCCCTTCACAATATATCCCAGATTTCCCAGTGGGGTCTAGAACGGGGAAATGACAAAGGGCAGGTGGCTTTGCTGGTTTTGTGCCCATATTTGCTAAGAGCCCACATCAGCCTGTGCAAGGTGCAGCCAGGTTCCCGCGGCCCCACACTGCCACCTAGTGGCCGATGAGATGCCCGCCAGGCAGCCTGAGGGAAAGTAACCTGGAGCAAGTTTTCCTTTGCACGGTTTGCTTACAAACAACTCTGGTGACTCAAAAACTGTTCCCTCACAGCTTGACAGTCACAGAAGGAACTCAACAGGCTGCAGGCTGGGGCAGGCTGTGTCCTCGGAATTCCCCATTCCACCCTGGCCTTCACCGAACTGCGAGGGAGGGTTGAAACACCAACTGCAGGTGACCCCTATAGCCCCTTCAAAAGGCAATAGCTTAGTTTTACCAAATTAAGCTGATCCACCATGCCATAAATACAGCCATTAAATAAATGCAACATGAGAAAAGGCTTAGGGAATGAAACAGGTGCTACTTCACTAATGAAGGAATCCTCTGGCTACTCAGCATGGCCAAGCACCTAATCCCAGCGGATCTCAGACTGAGTTGGGGAGGCCAGAAGCTGTATAGTTTGAACTTTCCCATGGATGCTTCAAATTGTTACTCCTTAAAGCAACAAAGTCGCTTAAGTGCCCACTTAGCCAAGCATTATAGTGGGGGGGGGGGAGCGTTGGGGGGGTGGGGGACTGTGATCCCAGCTTGGTGCTGGTGTGGGGGGGGAGGGGGGGAAACTTGTTGACTTGGCTTTGGGCCAATTAGCCTGCCTCTGCTCAGCACACCTTCCCATCTTGCTGAGAGGGGAAAGCACAGAGCTTGGTGTTCAGAACACCCAGGTCCTGAGTTTGTTTTAAGAGGTTTGAAACAAGAGGTCCAAAAGCAGCAGACTGTAAAAAATATATATTTAGTAAACTTAAGTGCATGGATTGCCCCTGTTTTAGCAACCAAAACCCAGTTTTTTCTACCAGCTGTTAGTGGTGGTGCTTTTTTTAAGCATTTGACCCAAAGGTTCAAGTGGGCAGGATGATGGCTTTTGATTGCCACGGATGGGGTGACGGCCCCACCCCCCTGATGCAGTCAGCCCCACCAGGAGAACTGCAGTGAGCACCGCCTTCAGCTCCAGCAGCGGGGCAGCCAGGCCCAGGGCTTCCCCCTGACCCTCACTCCTCCACTGCTCCCTTCCTGCCGAAATGCACCCACCCAGCCTCCCACCAGCGACACGCACAGAAGTGTCTTGAGTGGTGATCCGAAGGTCCCCGTGGCTGGCTGCAGGCCCCACCCCTCCATAGAGAAGAGGAGGAAGCTGGTTTCTCCTTTGTTAAGAGGAGGCACTGCCCTGTTGAGCTCACATGGGGGCACGGGACAATGCAAGGTGGTTATAATAAAAATAGGGTGGGGTACTAGACACCCCTTAAAACTAACAGGATTTTGACAAGCAGAGCATTAATAATAGGCAGGAGCCCTCAGTAACCTGGAAGCAGGACTGAGAGGGAGAGGTCCTGCAGTGTTCCTCAGGGCACCAGGAGTAGCTGAGAAGGGTCTCTGGTTTAGTCGTTGTTCAGGAGGGCTGACGTGCTGAAGTCTCCCTAAAATCGCTGCCACTCCTGTATGCCTTGCAAAGCCACCTAGTCATCTCTCTGGTGACCCCAGCAGCGCAGGCACCTGCAAGGTCAGGCTGGCCCAACCCGACACAGCCCAACCTGAGTCTGGGGTAGAGGGGGAGCAAAGACTTTCAGGCTGCAATGCTGACCTGGTGTTCCAGGGAGAGCCCTACAGCCTCTCAAGGTCCCAGGTCCCCGGTCAGCATGAGAAAGTGCAGTAAGGAACAACTGTGACTGTGGCCACCACCCCAGGAAGGCACATCCCCACTAACTGACAGAGCTTGTGATGATCCAGATTTAAACAGACAGACTTAGAGCAGATGAAGCTCCCTTTGTGGAAGCAGCATATGCCCATTGAGAACTGAACTGAAACTGATGATGAAAGGATTGCATTTAATGTTTTGTCCTTTTTCCACCCCAACCCACCCCAACCAAACTTGAAGAGCGGAGCAAAGCCACTGAGCTCCCTGAAATCCTGGTCTGGGCTGCTGAAGACCCCCGACTAGAAAGAAGGGTGTGGGGACCTCAGACTGCTGAGTCAGAGTTGGGGGTGGGGAATGTTTGAGACTCAATGACTGCCGACCCCCGGCGCACCCAGAACAGGAACCCAGCCTGCCAGACACCTCCCTGGGCTCCCTGCCTTGTACCCCCAGCCTGAATTTCCTTAAGCCTGAGAGGGACAGGCAAGTTACATCACGTGCATCTCACAGAGGCTCCCTCAAGTGAATTTTAATATGCTTCAAACACAAATATGCAACACAGAAACTGGAGGGGCCAGAGAAATGTGTGACCCCATTCAAATAATCAAGTGTAACCTCCCACCAGCCCCTGCCCGACCTGACACCCAACCAAATCTTGCCCCAGGGTGTGGTGGGTTGGGGACCAGGACGGGGCACCCAAGTGTGAAGAAGAGGTGGGTGTGGTTTGATGGGACTATGTGAGGCTCGCAGGGAAGCTGTTGAGTCTGTAAGAGGAAACAGCTCCCGCCAAGGAGGCAGATGAGAGGGAACTTTCAGGTTGAGAGAGTTTCAAGTCCTAATGGTGTGTGGGATGCAGTGGCGAGGGGGGGCACAGCCATCTGCTGCCCCACTTGCTTGGGGATAGGAGCAATACATGATGGGTGTCCGTGATGAAAAGGAAGCCAGGGCCATGTGGGAATTAGCTCAAGTGCCCAAGGTCAGGGCTGCTTAGGGTAAAGCTCTAGTCCACCTAAAGAAGGATTACTTAGCTCTAACAATACTACGACTTTGACTGCAATAGGCTAACACACTGTTCCACATTCTAACATAACACTGAAATCTGTATTGCTGTGTAACTGCATTTAGCAGGTGCCCTTAATGGAAGTAGTTCCTAATTGGAAGAGTTGAACTACTGCCTAACTTGTGTTTGCAGGCTTTGCCTGCTAAAACAATAAATAATCGTGTATTTAGTCAGTGTGGCATGATCTATTCTAGTGGAATGCCCAACTTAATATCACAGCATCATGCAGAGCCACTAAAAAAAAATGTTTCTTCAATGTGTGTCTATGGTATATGTCCCCAGGATAGGCGAAGACCTGAGGAGGTTTTCTAGAAATGAGATGTACCTGAGGCCAGGAGGCCCAACCTTGACTCATGCACAGGACACAGACCAGGTGTGTCTGCATGGCCACGTTTGCATGGGAAAGGTAGGGCCCTGGGCACCCTTTCAAGGACTGTCTTCCCTGCTCCATGGCTCTGGCCTACGGGGCCTTGCCATGTGATCTGCTTGCCTTGAGCATTCTTAAAGACAGCCCAGCACTGAGACAATTTCAAGGGAGAGAATACAGGGTCTTTGTCACAAACAGGAAACAAAGGCATCATCATCATCATCATTTCAACTGTTAAAACTACTTTCTCTGTGTGTCATGCTCCTAATCTTCCACAGCACTACAAGAATACCTTTCACATTCTAATTCTATCATTTTAGAAACAAATGCCAGTCCAGTAGCCAAGACTGCTGGCGGGCTGTTTCACTGGGTCCCTCTGTTGGGAAGAATATCCTGGGTCTAAGATGGGACCACTGTCAGCTGTGGCACTGCTCGATCATCCAGCAGAAAACATGCCAATGTTTCTAGGAGGGCATGTGATGATCTAGCAAAGCTTGGAACTGATCTCCCAGCACAGGAGAGTTGGTTTTCTGGGAGCTCCTGCTAGAACCCCTGAGTCATCTGAATGTACTGTGATGGGGTTGAGTTAGAACCAAACTGAAGAGGGGGTTGTTTATGAAGTGGGGGTCTGAGGGTCATATTTCAGTGGGTTGACCATTTACAGTATTACATCAGAGCAGACCAAATGGAATTCCAGAGATGCTTTCTTCCTCAGTGCTTCCTCAAAATACAGACCCTATCAGCTTTCCTTCGTGAGGATGGAGCACCAGCAGTCTTGGCCAACTCCAAGGTCATCCTCACCCTCACTCTAGAAGGTCATGCTCTTCCATATTTCCCCAGGGCTGCAAGATGCCAAGATGCCATTTAGGAAGAAAGCAAAACTTGTGTTTACAAGACTAGAGATGGCTCGTTGTCATGAGTAACAGCTACAAAATGCTAAACCCCACAGGGTTTCCCACTGCTCGTGCTCTCTCTTATTCACTCATGACAGGAATATTAATAATTAAAATTTGTGAATGGAATAACAGTGACCTCACATCATGTTGACTAAGAAGCTGATTGTTCTAAAGGCAGTTACCGTTCACAAATCGCTGGTGTTTGTGTTAAATAGAGTACCACTTGGTGGCAGGTTGAAAGGCGCTTCTTCTCTGTATCTTTTTTTTTTTTTTTCCTTTTTCTATTTTGGGTAGAAATATTCCTGGGAAGCTAGGTAGAAATGCATTTTCATTTCCCAATAATTCTTAGGCACAAGTTAGAAAAATGCTGACCTTCATCAAAATATGTCAGCACTTCGTGTTATAAAAAATGCAAATCAGAATCGCCGCATGTGTATATCCCTCTGTCTAAATATACACACATATTGGTGCAGTACACAATGATTATTCAATGTATATTCAAAACTGAGCTGTTTGTAACTAACCTGAAATTCTGCAGTGAAAGTTCATTGCTCAAAAACAACTGAAATTTTGTTCGTTCTTTCTCTTGACTATCTATGGTCAAACGTTTGCACATCAACACTACCGTTAACACTTTCCTATGTGCCAACACCAGGACAGTCTACACGGGGATCAGAAGACGACTCCGCCTAGGATGCAGATATTGCAGCTACTGAGCATGCGCGCAGGGCGGCCACGGCCCGCCTATGGTCACTATTCCTCGAGTTGGAAACAGTGGGTGGACAGGAGACGCAGCTCCCATAAGTTGCGGGGTGGCGTCATCTGGGCGTCGTGCTGACTCTGGCTGGAGAGGAGGGCCCCGAGGAGGAGCCCCGGTAAACCGGGGATGTGGGGGACAGTTTAATAGGACTGGTTGGGTCCCCAGTCTGGAGTTTCCAAAGTAGCTCTTCGTTGGTGCGGCTCAGTCTCTTCTTCTCCTGGGTTTCTTTCTCAACATATTCCTGGAGATTAGCATTTTCCTCTGACAGTTGTCTGCAGGGGGCAAGTAAGAGACAATCAAGTAGCAATCATCCTGGAAGGCACTTAATTTAAGAGTGATCGGGCAATGGGTGCAGGCAACGAAGGGAGAAGTGACCAACTATTCAGGTCAGGACATGATTTTCAGTTGGCCTGCCCACACCTCGTTCCCAGAACTGTCCCACCAACACCGAGTGGCTTCACAGTCCCTCTGCCCCACTCAGGGGTGGCGCTTGTGTCCAGGGGACAGACCAAAAGCCAAAGGGTGAAGAGAAAAGGCGGACAGTGGGGAGCTGGTGTGGATGAGCCACCGGGGAGGCTGAAATAGTGGCAGCTGACAATAAGGATAGCACAGGAGCACAGAGGGAGTGCAGTCATGCCCCCAGCCCTGGCATGCTAGCAGCCGTCTTCCCCCCTGCACATACTGGTCTGCACATCTGCCTGCCAGCTGGACCGCAAAGCCCTAGAGCACCATGGCCAAAACTTTCATCTTTGACTCCCTCACATCCAGCGCCACTCCTGCTCATAACAGATGTTCAGTTCAAGTTTGTGGCCAGTGGATGCTAAATGAAAAATGAGTCGATGTAAGAAGACACCGAGGCCACCTACCTTGTGACAACGGTGTTCTGGTCAATCCTTGCTTTAAGATCTTCATTCTGCTGCTGGAGAACTTGGATCTTTTCTTCTAGGATAATGTTCTTTTCTGCCTATAAAGGATGTGGTAGTAAGAGTTTTCAGCAAGACCTTAAGATAGATAATAGACCAGTGATTTAGGCTCCTAGGCTTTTAGGGTTATCAAGATCAGTGTTTGGGAGCCTCCCTGATGGTGCAAGGGGTTAAGATGCAACCTATGAAGCTGTCCACAGCCACTGCAGCACGAGTTCGATCCCCAGGCAGGCAGCAACCCACATGGCGCAGCAGACCTCTCCTGACTCACCCACTGCTCTCCTCAGCAGTGTATTTCAGTCAGTCTTGCTGTTCTGTTCCCCCCTCTGTCTTTGGTGAATCCTCTCACCCCCACACCTCTGGTCTGTACCCCAGATCTTATATGCATAAATAGATAAATCTTAAAAAAAGATCAGTGTTTGCAAACTGCAGTTTGCAATCTCTAGTGGGTTGTAAGATCAGGTTAGAGGGACATGAGCAGCATTTCTTGTTTAAATAAAATAAAATAAAATACCTGAGTGTACTGCATATAGTAAAAGTAATATTTTATATATATATATCTTAATTTTATATATATTATCCATGTGTGTGTATATGTTGGTTTCTTGTGTAGAATACATTTCTTACAGTGAGTGTCCCTAGGCCTTACCATTGTCAGAGATAATCTTTGAGCACCACCAGGACTGAGTTGGGCTAACCGGTCCCCTGGTGCTTCAAGTGTGCCGAGTCAGCATCCCTGAGCGGGCAAGCAGGCACTACATAGCATTCTGAGTTAGTGTGGGGTGGAAGTAAATATAACATGGACACATGTTTTCCTTCTGAGGCCGCGGCAGTCAGGAACACAAAGCCCAAGACCAGCTTGGCTCATTATCAGAAAATAACATGGTTGTTATTCTCCTGCAACTTTATGCCATTCTTGCCATTGGTCAGTGTGTCTCTGAAGGCCTGAGACCTAAAAAATACAATATCATTCTAAAATAAATTTAGAAATAAATTATTTTTTGAAAAGAATGTGACAGATTCACTGTTAGTATAGCTAATCCTTAAAGAAAAGTGTGTCTGCTCCATGAATAAAGCTCAGAAATCAAAGGACTGGCCTGTGTCCAGGCTCTTCACCAGGCACCTCACTCAGCCCTTATCTTTGCTTCCAGGAAGTGGAGTGATTGAATCAGCTCTCTGCTTGGAAGTGTTTCTGGAATGAGAAGTCATGCATGCCTGCAGAATGCCTGGCTAAATACAGCCAAATAAATCCAAAAACTTGTGTGTGGGGGGCAGGGGTGGCGAAACAACTGGATGTGAGGCCCCGGCCTGGAGGATAGTGGGGAGCCCCCGCTGGCTCGAGCCCTGGCCTATTTTGGGTGGCAAGGAGCTCTGGGCTAATGTGAGGTGCAGGTGGCCAATGTGACCCAGGATGCTGTAGTACAACTCACTCCACTGTCTCCATTCTAACTTACGTGAATTTTATTTTTGTTTATCTTATAATTCCCTCTAATATACATTCTACATTCATAGTATCAAAAGTTTTTAAAACTATAGTAAGAAAAAAGATTAGAATATAAGACCTTAGGGTTACAGTCCACATCAAGATGGTATCCCCTAGGGCGTACCTAGGGTACTCTGGGGTACTCTGTTCACCCAAAGAGGCATCCTTTGCTAGTTCTGAGGGAGCCAGACTAAAAGGTAAGGCAAGGAGTTTGGGAGGGCAGAGAACTGGAGCACTAGACTGGTATCCCCTCTGGTGCTAGGGAGACAGGCCTCGGACCCAGGCCTCACCTCCACATCTGTGAAAGCAGGTGCATGTGTGTGTACTCCATAGGATTGCTGTCAGATTGAAAGAGCAAGTGTGTGTAAGTGCTTTTCCTAGTGCCGGCACACACATCAGTGAATGCCCATGGGTGCAGGTGGCTCACACATGCCCCAGGAGGAATGAGGACATGGTACTTCAGCAGCAAAGTCAGAGCAACAGATGGGGGAAGGGGGCGGGCAATCCGCAGGCAATCAGGAGGGCTCCAGAGCTGCACGAGACCAGGCCCCCTCTGAGGTTCTGCATCAGAGCTCCTGGCTACCCACAACAGGCCTTCAGATGCAGCTATGGAATTTTCTGCTTGGCTGTAAGTTATGGGTAGGTTAAGGGGCCACTGCTCCATGCTGTAAGCGATGCCACTTGTGGTGTGTTTCCCCGGGAAATGGATCTACTCACCAGTTTTTCCAGCTCAATAATTTTCTTTTCCTGCTGGTGTATTTGCTGATTCTTCATCTCTAACACCTGCTTCAGACTCTTCATGTCTTCTTCTAAGTGCTGATAGGGAGCCAATGCAACCTACAGGGCAGAGGGCAACAGGTTACTTACCAGGGGCCCTGGCTAGGGCCAGGCTTCACCCACATTGGGAAATCAGTGAAATCTAGCTGTCATTAGCAGGCTTCCCAATAGGCAATGGCACAAAAATAAAGCAAGAAAACCCTCACCACCTTGCCTGCTAAAGATGCCCACGAGTTCCCACAGGGAACACTTGTAAAAATCCAGCTCCTTGACGAACAGGAGAGGAGAAGCCATCGTCCCCTGAAAAGTCTGGATGCTGGACTGTCTGGACACTACCAGCTCACCCCACAAAGGAGGCACCGGGGGTAGAAAGTAAATCCTTCATTGCTTTTAATAGCCACCAGACATCTTGATTCAAAAAGCAGGTAGGGATTAATAGGCCCACCTGTGACCATGCAGAGGCCCCCCCAACCCAGCCCACGCAGAAGAAGTGAGCAAAGTGTTTAAAAATCAGAAAAGGTATTTTAGGAAAAGAAATATCAAAGTAAGTTTGTCAGATGTAACAAAAACAACAAAAAAATAAGGTACTTGGTTAAGTTTGAATTTCAGATAACTTAAGTATAGTAAGTATAGTATCATGTGGGACATTCATAGTCTACAAAATTCATTTATGTAAAATTCAAATTTAACAGTGTCATGTATTTTATCTGGCTACGCTACATCAGAGGGAAGGAAGCTTGTCAACTTTTCTGGAAAAAGTTCCCTTAGACCTAATAGCTCACACTTCAGTGGGGCCTCCTGTGCTGGTCTACACCCAAGTGGGAAGAACGGGCCAGGGGTCGGATGGGGGGATGTCCTGGCCATGGAGGAGCACCCCAGGTTCTGCTTATCACAGGAGCTCCGAGACCGTGGCTGGTGTGGAATTTGGCAAGAGTAACAGGGAGATGGAGAAACCCACGCTGTGCTCTGTCTCAGGAGAGGTGTTGACAGGACCCTGCTTAAAATGCCAGGGAGGTCCTGACCACCTGTCATTTTAGCAGCAGATCAGCTCCAACAAGCCCTGAGGAAGACCTGGGGAGACCCTGAGGAAGCCACTGGGCTTCTGAGCGAGGTTCAGCAGGAATGCCTTGGGGCGGGGGGTGGCCTTCGGGCGTGGTGTGGGACACCTGGACAGCACAGCTACCTCCAGCTGCTCCTCTGTGTTTTTCCTCAGAGCCTCCTCGAAGCGTCTGGCCCGGTCCCGCAGAGACTGGCTTTGGAAGGTCAGCGTGTCCACCTGGTCCTGTAAGTAAGGACACGAGAATCCAGCTTGGTCTACTGCAGGCTCTGCAGCCTGGAAAGCTGTGCAAAGGCGCCCCCTGAAAGAAGCCACCACCCCCAAGGTGAAGTGCTCTGACGTGGCATTCACACACCTCCTGCCAGGCTTCTTGCCTCCCAGCCTCAGTTCTCGCTGCCTCTGTCCTCAGCTTGCAGCTGGGGTACTCCTCACAGGGCAAGGCCAGAGGTTACATGGTTCTCCCCTCACCTGGGGCTCCACACAAAGGGTGTCATGGGGAGCAGTTTGCTCCCCTCTGTTTGCCCATCCTGGGGCCTTGTCCAGAACACATCACAGAAACACTGACATGAAGGGCTCTGTGTTTTTTTGTGTGCGCGTGTGTGTTACAGCAGTGGCCTACCCTGAGCACCTCTGAAGAAGTCTCTGTCTTCCGACTGCTCCCCAGTTACAAGGTTATGAAGGGCAAGTATTTAGTAACTAATATCTGGTCTCACCAAATCAGCAAAGAAAGACATCTGGTCCAGGGGGCCTCCAGCCCCTGACTCTAGAAGGGACAGTGAATCTATCTTAAAGAACAGTTGTTGTTTGTAAGTTTCATTCCAGAAACTGTCAAACCATCTTTGACTTCTCTCTCTGCCTGAGACCCTCCCCCCATCTCCAATCACACTAATTGTCAAGTCAGGGATCAATCCTGCTGACTCCACCTCCTCCCTGGAATACACAGGCTCTCCTGACCCCACACCCTCTACCTGATGCCATCCCGCTGGCTCTTTCTGGATCTGACACATGCACTGTAATCCCCTAGCCCTCATGCTGGAGTTGGGGGAGCTTTTGAAAGTGCAAAAGTGAATTGTCATTTCCCTGTGTGAAACCCCACCACCCTCAAGATGCAGTGCATACTCTAATGCTGCATGATGTACTTCCCCATTGACTTTACTTGTCTCCCAATCTGGGGTCTTGCTGCACCACCCCTAATGTTATATTCCCTGCTCACACCATCCCTTATTTTATATTCCAGCTCTCATGTTGGCAGTGCCTTCATCAGAGACTCCCTATCATTCCCAGCTCACATGCTCTGCTAAGCCTCTCTGGGCCTCATGGCTGGGTTGCATGTCCCTCCTCTGTCCTCCCTGTTCAGATCTGCTCGCCTGCTGAGCCTGGCTCCCAGCACACACCAGCTATGGCACAGCCTTGCTGTGGAGGCTGAAAGGCGTGTTTGAGAAGCCCTTTCCCTGGCTTTCAAGGCAGATGTACTTCCGTTGACCCATCCCCCTGACAATTCCAGCCATGACTGATCATGAAGCCCAGCCACGATGCCAGAACAGGCTTTCTTTTGATGCCCAAGCGAAGTGAAGAGATGGTGCCTCTTTCACGTGGGGTATTTCAGTCCTCTATGCAATGATACCATCTGTGTAACATTAAAAGTTCCTAGAGACTAGGAACTTCCCATGAAAACCTCTGGCAAGAGAATTGGCCTCATTGCATCAAATAACAGGAGCTGGGATATAAATGATGCCATCTTATATACTAACACTGCAGTGTAGGAAGGCTGGCTTGACTGCTTTCTTCCTCATGGCAGGAGACCCTGTTTTGCAAACTATCCTTGGCAGGTCCTTTTTCATTTTTGTTGTTTCCAGTTATTTCTAATTCCTGTTTAAGAAATAAAAGCCCTACAGTGCCATTACACAGAAATTCCTGTGCATCAGTGCAGTATAGTTATCAGTGAGAGCTTGTAAGCCCATGAGCTGGGGAATGTAAATAACAGCCCAGGGCAACCCCAGTCGGGCTTGGCGCACACCCAGTGCACTAAAGCAGTTTGCTTCTAGAAATAGCATGAAAATGACAGTATCACTACACGGCTTCTATACCAAACCTCTCAGCGTTGTCAGAGGAAGCATTTCTTTCAAGCTTCTCTTCCTCCATTAACAAACAAATCAATGGAAAAGTCATCAGGTACATTGCACTGAGGATGGAGCTAAAATGTCATATTGTGATTTTTCTGCCTTATTCACCTTTACTCAAAATGGATTCAACAGACACACAAGGGTGCCTGAGCCACCCCACAGGACAGGGTGTCTTTCACCTTGGGGGACCCCCATTATGTCAAACTAAGAGACACAAAGACCCAGCTGGTGACCTGGCTCACATAAGCCACTCAGGAGCAAGCCAGTGTATGATAATTGTAAAGACAAGGCTGACAGCAATAAAGGAAGCCATGCTTGAAACTACTATAATAGCAATAGCTGCAACTTATTAGCACTTACACCAGCCAGTGCTATCCAGTATACACACATTCTCTCTCTTTATCTGCTCACACCACCGGGGAGGAACTGCTGTCATCCCCATTTTGCAGATGAGTAAACAAAGGTTTATAGAGTTTACATAATAGTCCACAACTTCAAAGCTAGGAATAGGAGATGCAGTGAAGATTACACCCAAAGCTAACTCTTTTACTATCACACCGGTTTCTCTGGGTGCCAGTAGACTGGGGAGGTTAACTGGAGAAATGCCACCTCCTTGCACCAAGTGGTCCCGGCCCACATCACTCCTGCCCGTGGAGAGTTGTAACTAAATGCCTGCAGTATGCAACTATCGTTATCAGTGGCAGACGCAGGTAAACAAAACTCTCATGGCTTTTAGTTTTGGACTGGATGGAGTTTTGTAACTATTCATGTTGTGACTCTCTGTCTCGTGCCTGGTTTGTGTTCCCTGAGGGTGGTGTACCTGTTGGTGTGGGATGTGGGGGTGCAGGAAGTGATTTGGGTGACTTTGCTCAAGATAGGCCCCGTGAGGATGACACAGACACACCGCGCTCTGGGTAGATGGGCTGGGGGTGGGCCTGCAGCAGTTTCCCATTTTCAGATTTGAAACTAGTACACTCAATAGCAGTGACACAACTCCGCGTTCTTTTCTTGGCAAGGCAAGTGCTGTGCAATGAAAATTTTCAGGAGAAAGTGAGTCACTGAAAGCGCAAAATCCCTGCCATTGTATTAAAGTTATGGTAATCACCTTCCACAATTTCCAGATGTGTGTCCTTAAAGTTAAAAAAATAATCTCACTATGAGATGTGGAGTGGAAGTGGGGCCATGCCGCTTCCTAGGCAGCCCTTCTGAGGGCTGGGGTGGTCTTGGAAGTAGCTGGAAGGAGGTGCATGAGATTTGAGAGACCCTTCCTACTCCCCTTAAGGTCAGAAAGAAGCCAGGCAGGTCTCTGGCGTGAAGACCCACATTTTCTAGACGTCAACAGTGAGAGGCAGAGAAGTTATTTTCATCTTACCCACCTCCAGGGAATGAAAGTCCCTTTTATAAAGCACAGAGCATATATCCTGTGCCATCTGTCCTTTACAACCTTCTTTATACCATTCCCTCTGCCTAGAAAACTCTCCTCCCAAATCCTCTCTTTCTTCCAACAGCTTTTTACTCCTCTAACCTAGCGAGTGCAGTGCTGTTGCCCTGAGTCCTGCAGGACTCACTGATGGCGGTAATCATTTGGAGCAAGTATGTGTTACCTTGTGTGCTTCTCTGTCACTATTTGCACGATAGCTCTCTGAGCAGACAGTCGATTTCTTAAAAAAGGGAGCATGCCTCATTTACCTCGATACGCCAATGCTTACTTAGTACAGCACCCAGCATGTGCAGGTACTTGATAAATGTTTTGTGAACAGGAAAAACGATGCTACCATTATGATCTTGGAGCTGGCAATATTAACCTGTAATGACAGTCGCAGCTTTTCAAAATTTTCTTCCAATTCTTTCTTTTCAAGTTCATGGGTAGACATCAATTCTGGAAAGAAAACATCAAATTGTTAAGTTGGTCTTTCTTGTAAAAAGGATCAGACATGACTCTTTTGTCAGGTTAAGACTAGGGACTTAGGGACACTGGTATACTTAAGAGACTCCTCCATTAGTTTGAAATTGTATGTAATATTACTTAGTTAACATTATTTGGAGAGAAAGAAAGAATAGGAAAGGGAGAAAGAAAGTGGTCAAGAGGACAGAAATAAGGGAGGGAAGCAAACAGAGCACATGTGTTTGCACATGTGCACTTGCACACACACACACACACACACGTTCACATGCCTATACCCTGTTGTACCAACATCCTGGCCAAATCAGTCTCTATTCCCAGCACTCACTGGTGCTCTAACTTTTCTTGATGGTGAAACAACTGGGTAGTCAATGTTAAATCTCCATTTTCTTCTGCCAGGATCACTCTTCCCATGAAGCAGCCCAGATCAGGGCTGAAGAAGGGAGCAGCCCAAGGAGCTTGGAGTCATCTTGCCAGCGTGGGCTTGAGGGGAATGGATGCCAGGTGAAAGGGGCAGAGCTGAATCTGCAAAGACACTGTGGTGGCTGCTGGGCCACACTTGGAAAACCAGAGCTCTAGGATTTGCTTGAGCAAAGAGTCAAAGCCAAGATACTAGACAGAAGGACTAATTGAACTGGTTCCTCTTGGAGAGTTTGAAACAATTCTAATTCGTGAAAAGTGTCATCACAATGATAATTTGCAAGTTAGGCAGAAAGAGATGTCATGTAAGAGTTATTAAGCAAATGGATTCTATTTTCCTCCAGATGGGAACAGTCTTATTAGCTGGGTAAAGCCCATCACATTCTGGCTACACAAGCAATTTGTTTTTGTGTTGTAACTGGAGGGAGGAAAGGTCTCATTAATCAGCCTGGATCATATGCTTAGAACAGGAAAGAACCGGAGACCAACAATTATCATTCTGGCTGGCATGAGCTGCAATTAGGAAAACTTTGTGGTTTTCATTGACCCAAATCTCTTAACTAATGATGGTAAAGGTCTCTAAGAAATACAATTGCTATAGCTGAAATTTACATTTAGGAAAAAAGTTTGTGCTGATTTCATTGACATAAACCATGTGGCTTTCTGGTCTGTCTCCTCTGTCTAAATGATTAGCTTTAATAGTCATTGCGAGCATCGTTCTGACCATAATAATGATTTTTTTTTTTTAGCTACCATTATATATGCCTACATTCTCCTGCTATTATGTATAACTCAAAGGCCTTGGATATTGTATCTAAATATGATTTCATTAGTCAGAAAAATCTGCCAGGTCTATTCATAGCAAGATCCAGACACAAAAGGCAACACCATGGCTTATATTTACATTCCCTTTCCAGGGGCCATTTTCCTATGGTGCAGTGATGGGTTTTAGGGCATTTTCAGATGACTCCAACACCCTAAATGAAGATTCAACGTCTATTCTAGAGATAGTTTAAACCAAGACTCTTATCTCTGTACCCATAACACATTTCATTATTTTAAGGCCATAGTCTGTCCTGTGCTTAATACTTTGTTCTAAGACTACAGACCTCAAGTTTTGCTGCATATTAGAATAACCTGGGGAACTTTAAAAATCCCAAAGCCAGCAGTTCTTGTCCCAAGACTGTCTGCCTGCATCATGCAGGAGTCTGTTTTAACAAACCTGTACCTTTCAATGGCAGCAACTCTTACCCACCTGTGTCTATTCAGGTGCCTCTATTTTTTCTTTTCCCCCTTTTATCCTAATAAACCTGTCCTTTTAAAATACTAAAAAAAAAAAAAATCTTGATGCCTGGGTTGTACCCCAGAGGAATTAAATTGCTATCTCCATGATGAACTCTACACATCAGAATTAAAAATACGTCTCCAGGTGGCTCTGATAAAGGGCTAGGGAGGAAGAGATGGCACCATTTCCTAGTGTAGGAATCTGCATGTACACACCTCGCTCAGGCTGCACATATACACTATATGACTGATGACCTGTTTTCTTTTGCTTTAAACTGGGATTCCTGCTCTGATGATGTCTGAAGAAATTAACCAGGATCAGCAGGTCAGGATGTACCAGGGTCAAGAAAACTGGGGGCTGAACATGATGAATACCAGAAACATCAATTGTGACAGGCTGTTCTGATGGGCTGTTTGCTTATGATTATTTTTGTCTATCTTAGTATAAAAAGGCCATCCTGGGGCCTCCCTGGTGGCACAGGAGTTAAAAACAGCACTATGAAGCTATCGCTGGCTACTGCAGCATGAATTTGATCCTCAGCTGGCTAGGGAGCTACCCAGATGGCTCAGTAGACCACTCCTGCCTCGCCTGCTGCTCCTCTCAGCAGTGTGTTTCAGTCTATCTGCCTGTTCTGCTCCCACTCTCTCTGGTGAATCCTCTCACCCACCCTCCACCTCTGGCTTACACCCCAGTTCTTGTATGCATAAATAAATAAATCTTTTAAAAAAAAGGACAGCTTGAGATGAGATATCAGGATGGTATGCCCGTCATTTGCACAGATCAATGACCAGCGATCTGATAAATAAAAACACTTATAGATTCAATTTCTGTCTCTGCTTATTGACTTTCCGTGGTGACATACAGCATCAGAACCCAGGCCCATTTCTGCTAACAGTTTATTTTTTTCTTTTAAATATTTATTTATTTATGCATACAAGATCTGGGGTACAGGCCAGAAATGCGGGGGTGAGAGGATTCACCAGAGACAGAGTGGGGAACAGAACAGGCAGAATGACCAAAATTCACAGCTGAGGGGAGCAGCAGGCGAGACAGGAGAGGTCTGCCGTGCCATGTGGGTTGCTCCCTGACTGGCCAGGGATTGAACTTGTGCTGCAGAGGCTTTGGAATGCTTCATAGTGCAGTGCTTTAGCCCCTTGCGCCAGCAGGGAGGCCCTCCACTAACAGTTTCAACATACTGGCACGGGTACAGTGTGAGGCATGCTGTCAGGATGCAGGCAAGATGTTTAACTAGTTCTTAGGAAATTCATCTCTCTTGCCTCCAGTTTGGGCTTTTTCATGTACTAATAGTTCCCAGAATTGGTGGGGCTGGTGCCTAAAGGAGGCAAATATGTGAATATTGATTACTGTTCAGTGGGTTTGTAGTTACATAGAACATTCAAAAAAATAATTAAAAATTTATGTAAATTCTCAAATTTAAAAAGTTCATTAACCTATTGTTAAATTTCATTGTTTTTAAAGAACATATAACAGTTGGTAAATTCCATTGTTTTTAATATACTTTAATCATCAGCTAACTGGGAAAAAAAGTGAAGGGAGGGAAATTAAAAAACAAATTGTTTATATTAAGATAAATACATGTTCAAAGTGTAAAAAGCTGCCTATACAAAGGAAAATCTTAGCGGTACTTAGCAAATGTTGCTGTTGTTGTTACAACCCACATAAAATCTTAAGTACCCAAAGATAATTCGAAGTTACAAAAATGTCAAAAGAAAGATTCAGAGACTCCCCTTAGGCCTCCAGTGAAGGTGGTAGATAGATCAGAGGGGGAGACCCAGATCCATGCAGATGCCGCTCTGGCTCCACGAACACCGCAAATGTGGGAGCAGTGTAGGCAGATGGGCGTTGCCATTTAATTTTGTAAGGCCACATAACACATAAAACCCAGGATTTCCACGCTGATTCTGGAATGGTGGCTGTCAAGCTGGCCACCTAGTAGAATCACCCAGGACTTGAGAAACTCCTGAAGCCCAGGCTGCACCCATATCAGCTCCGTGAAACCCAGGGGTAGAACCCAGGTTGGCATCTGTCACCTGTTATAGGTCCCCAGGAATTCAAAATCCAGGCAAGAGGGAGAGCAACAGCTTCAGAGGAAAGAAGCAGTTACCTGCATCCTGGAGCCAGCACAAAGGTCACACGAGGAAGAAAGGAAAGAGGAAAGGGCAGGAAGAGAGAGGAAGGGGAAAGCTTGGGCTGGCACAGCATAGCCACTCTGCCGCCGTGCACATGGGGCTGGGATCTACCTTGCACTTTGTGGTTGTGGTCATCCTGCAGGATGGCGATGGCAACCGTGTGGTTATTTTCCATCTCCAGGAGAGCAGCCTCGTGGCTGTTGGTGATATCTTCCACCTGAGGGACAGTCACACATGGTCATGTGGTGAGAGAGCTGGGGTGGCCGGCAACAGTCTCTTCCTGCTGGGGGGCAGAGGTGGACTCCTCCAGCACTAAGGTCACAGGCTTAAAGTGGAGGACAAATTGGCAAAGTTGGCAGCTGCCCTCAGCCCTGAGGGGGAGAGCAGGATGGGTTGGGGGGGGGGTGAAGTGGCAGCATCCAGAGTCAGGGCAAGTCACAAGGACATCACAGCCCAGGCCTGGATATTTGAAGGAGGACGGCAGCTCCCACTGAGGGGAGGGGGCTGTTTACAGCTCTGACCTGGCTTCTGAGCCATTCCCTTCTTGCTCCCATTCCTTCCCCTTGCACACCTCACTCTAGGGGTAACGCTGGCCTTCCTGCTAGATGGTTGTTCCGTGGCCCAGCAACACTAGGTGAATGGAAGGAACTCACATTTGTTATGCTAAATGCTATCAGTTTCTCCACTTGACTTTTACAGCAAAGTCACAAAGTAGAAGTAGTTCTTATGTCCATTGTTCAAATGAGAAACAAAGGTTTGGAGAGTTTTGAAATGTTTGAGCCAAGGGCTAGTAAATGGCAGAGACATCTTGACTTAGTCTGTGACTCTTAAGGAGAAGCTTTCTCAAACATATCATTGTTACACCCCTAGCAAGACCAGCAGCTGGTACTTTAGGGGCCCTCACCAACACCAAGGCAGGCTGGCAGATCTGCGTGTGCCTCTGCACCCACTTCCTAACCAGAAGCCGCCAGGCTACAGTTTGGACCCACCACCAGGCGATGTGGAACTTCTCCCATGAAGGTCTGCCGTTTCCCAGGCTTAAGGTATATTCCAGGAATCTAATCACAAGTCGTGAAAACAATCCAGGAATTTTCATTTTCACTCTACTGAACTCTGCCCCTGACAACTCACAAGCCCATGACCACGTTGACTGTGTCTGTTACTGCTGTTCTGTTGTCATGGCTGTTGCTTTAAGTTCAAATGCATGATTTCCAAGAGTAATTGCATAAAATGACCTCTCCCTCTGGTAGTAAATCAGAGCTGTGTTTTTCCAAATTCTTTGTCAGTGACTCATTGTAAGAAATACCGTGGCACACTGTCACACAGCATGCACGCGCACAGGGAAACCAGAGTTTCACAAAACAATCCTTTCTGACTTGCAATACTCCGGTTTAGTTTTTTAATTCTATTTTGTTTTTTCAAAAAGCTAGTTGCAAACCAGGAGATTTATTTCATCACCTACTAATGTGTCAAAACATGGCATCTGAAAAACACGGAGCCAGAAAAGATGTCCAGAAGCTCTATGGTCAGCTGAACCATTTTAGTACACACTGCATCCACAGGTCATAAATCCCCACCTCGTGAGTCCCTTGTTGCTCTGGGAAAGATTCACAGGCAGACTTTTGATCTGAAAGGAGGATGGGTTCTCTACAATAAAGAAAGTCTACTTGTGAAATGGATTCATTGGTGGGGAGGGGGGTGGTGGTTATTTTAAAATGAGATTGAGTCCCATGGTGGATACTAAATAACTGTATAGGCAAAATTTGCCTGGTTTCTCTTTCCTATGTAAACGAGACATCACCCACTAAAACAGAAATATCACTGGCAAAACAATGAATTCCACGGTGTAAGGAAAACTGCACTATAATATGAAAAAGACCTGGTGTGCAATGATTCATTTTTATTTAGTGGCCATTCTTGATTAAACAATTTAACTTGTGGCTCAGAGCTATGACTCCGCAAGGCAGAAAGACTGATGACCACAGTATTTAATTGTTCAATTCCTGCTTATATGAAATCTTTATGGATTTTTTTATCCATGCTTTCAGTCTCTTGGAAAAATTAATCATTTCGGTTAAAAAAAAGGAAATATCTTTTCTTCCTGCACTATGAGTGATGTCTAGTAAGCACATAGCACACTGTCTGTAGAAATAAGTGCCCACACGTTGTCTGGAGGATGTTACCCAGTTCAGTATGAGGAAAATGTTTCATCAGTCCTTTGCATGATTCTATTTTATTGGACTCTTACACAAATTGCCATGGGTGGTTTCAGAAAGAAGAATGGAAGGTCTTCCAAGGGAGTCCCTAGAGTCCCCGAAGGTGGACAGGTCTTGAGAGACAAAATGACATCACGTTTGTGTGAAATCAGTGGGCTGCTTTGGTTGGTTGGCAAGAAGGTCTTTGATTTAGTAGCTGTGAAATACCACACCCAACTATTAAGGTCGATGTTAGAACATGATCTCTCTGTTATGGTATTCATTTATGAATGGAATTACTGATCCCTAAATAAGAAAGGTCATTTGCAATGTGAGGAATTCCCAGTTTGTTTTGAAGGAGACCAATAAGAGCTATTGAGTCAAAATTTGGGCAAATAATCCTTCAGTAATTTAGGTCCCTATACCTCTTTATGAGATTTAAAGAATGTCTTTTCTGCAAGGAAGGGGCTGTCCACTACCAGCCCTCCTCTTTCCTGTCCTGGTACACATGTCCATGTTCTTCCTATGGCTCCTGGCTTCTTTCTAGGGCACAGCTCAACCTCCGAAGCAGCCAGTAAAAGGTCTATGTCAGAGAAGACCTTAAAACCTTCTGCAGGTTGGGGCCTCCCTGGTGGTGCAGGGGTTAAAGACAGCACTATCAAGCTTATCGCCAGCCACTGCCGATCACCAACAGAGGCCAAAGCGCTGAACCATTACCAGGACACTGTAAAGCCATGGTGGGAGAAGCGTCCTTCTTTTTTCTTCTAAAACCCTAGGTGGAGACTCCTGAAGTCAATGGTCCAATCTCCAACCTGCAGGAAGAGTAGATCTGGGCTGTGCCTCAGGGGCATCTGCCAATATGCCCATCACACTCCTCACCTTCCAGAGAAGCAGCTCTCTCTTGCGGCAGGCTCCTCCCTGCAGCTGTTTGCTGTTCAGCTGAGCTGATTTAGAGAAGAGCAAGGGGTTGGAAAGCCACCCTCCCAGAAAGGTAAAGATAGAGCTGCAAGGCTTACTTCAATTAGCCATTTGCAAAATGCAATTATCAGAGGTTTTTGCAATTCACTTAGAGAAGACTTCCATTTAGAATGAGGAAGCATGTGCTTGAGAGTATCTTGGCTTCACTCATTAAACCCAAACCAGATTGAACTCCCATTTACCCAGCTCCCAGACACGCATTCATATTTGCAGAGACAGACGGAGCCCAGCCGTGTTTATTCTCTCCAGGGCTCCCATAATGATAATCCTTCCTAGATAATGAGATCTTCCTGTCCTTCAGTCCCTGCTACAATATTCTGGCTACTAATTCTGAGAGGGCTGCTAGTTGTGCGGAGCTCCACCCTGATTCCACCCCATTCTGGGGTGTGTCTTTGCACCTGGTGGACCCACTTCCTGCACTAATGTTCCCAGAGGTACCATCTTCTGTCTCCTCCCAGCACAGGGTGGCTCTGGGCTGTGACAGGGAAGGGCTCTGGTGCTGGGATGCTGAGGGTGCCTCCAGATCTCATCTTTTTTGATTAGAGAGAGTGTGGTTTCTGCAGATGGCAGCAGTGTGCCTGCTGTGCAGGAAGGCTAAGGACACGTAATGCAAGATGATGGGTAAAGTGGACTCTGTGTATTCTGATCAAGTGAGGGGAGACTGTGCCTGCCAGTTTCTAAAGGGATAATTTCTTTAGGAAAGAGTAGAAAGTATGTCCTGAATATGAGACAAAATCAATATAAACTCCAAAGGATAAGCCCTCCTGCTCTTCAAGAAGAAGGAATTTCAGTTCAGACTTTATAAAGCAGAACTCACAATTCATCTAGCAACCAGGGGCCCCTGAGTGAGTGACTGCAGGGTCAGGCCAAGAAGTAAGACCAACTGTGCCAAAGGGTCTTGGAGGAATGTGATCAAAGGTCATAACTATGATCATTGAATTCCAGACCTGTGACTCAGTATCTATGGAGACAACCAACAGCAGCCCAGAAAAAGGGATTGAGATGCAGCTAAGAAGGAACAATGTTTGAGGCAAAAAAGAAAAAACTTGGGTTTATAGTGAAAATCTGTTGCATGTACCTTGAGAAGGGACAGCTCTGACAATGTGGTGTCCATTAATGAGTGTGTAGCTAGCTATAGAACAAGTGCTGATTTTGATTAAACCTTATAATCATACTTTTAAAACTTAAAAAGTATAAATATAATCATACATTTAAGGTCACTTAAGGAAGCCATACAGTGAGGCCATGCTCCCTGCTCAAGCCTTCAGGGGAACAAGCAGGCCCCACACCTCCCAGTACACTCCCCGTCCTGGGCACTGGAAAGCTTTACTACTCAGGGACTCTGATTTCATTGACGCAGGGTGAGGATATGGATGGAAGCTTTGTCAAAAGTTCCCCAAGTGATTCCCAAGAGTGGCCAGAGAGGGATGGCCTCTGTTCCTTGAGGGCAGTGGATGGTGGGTGGATTCGTCACAGGGAGATCCCGTCGTAAATCAGAGGTCAGTCAGCCTTGGCAAGTGATTTCCCAACTTGAGGAAAGCCTCAGAAAATCCCTTGCTTCAGAACTGAAGCAGCCTCCCTGCTGCTGGAAGGGGTCGCTGAGGTATGAGAAGAGGTCAAAAGAACCTGAATTTTAAGTTCCACAAGGACAGAGATGGAGTTAAGGCTGCTAAAAACGATGATCTATTATACAGAAGCCCCAAGTGAGGAGAGTTTGGCACAGATCATCGATCCAATTCCACACTGCAGTCATGCACGTGAGTCTTCTGCATTAAAGAGACATACTTTTCTGATGTGTGTATCTCTTCTTCTTCCTCGCTCACTGCCTGTATGTTCTCTGCTGGAGAAGCTGGAGGTCAGAACAACAGCTAACATTCAGCAGCAGGAGAAGAATCAAGGGCCTGAGTAATTCATAGATTTAAATCATCCATCCCCACTGAAACAATATTTCTATCGGACAGACTTACTCACATGCAAAGTGGTCAGATGGTCTTTCTGCTATAAAGCTTTTCCTGATGCTCCTAGCTGAAGTAAACTCTCAATTCTTAAACACATCATCTGTATTTCCCACCCAGTGTTACAGCTTCTAGGGCTCTCATCTCTGAATGTCCATGCCCTGAGGCCATGGGTCAGCCGAATTTTATAAATGGCCTGTCTCTGGAAGTGCCATCAGGATGCCTCACATGCCGTGGTGTGCACACACTCAATACTCTTTGCATATCAGAATAAAGACATCCCTGAATGGCGTTAGGCAGGACGGAGTCAAGAAGTCTCAGAGTCTCCCTAAGATGGAGCACTCTTCAGATGTACATATGCAGCTTATGTAGCTCTTTGCAAGTGAAAACACAGGGGCTTCTTTGCTTGAATTCCTCCCAGTATGAAATCTCTACAAGGCTGTTGCGTCCCAGCTGAAGGGGGAGGTGAGCACACATCTCCCAGCTTGTGCTTCTGCACCCTGGAAGCTGAGTGGGCTCCCTGGCCCCAGCGACCCTGCCCAGAGAGCAGCTCAACTGAGCAGTGGCCTCAGTTCTGTGGCTTCTTCACAAGGTGCCCAGGAGAGCCTGTGTTCAGATAGCTCCGTGGAAATACATTTTCCGGCCTTGTGACCACCTCCTCCCTGCTCCCCAACACTTGGCATCTTCTCAACACACTCAGAGCTCTGGATCCCAAGTCTTTCAGAATGGGGGTGTAGACATCTTTGTAAAATGGAAGAATGGAGAGCCCTGAAATAGAGGCCCAGAACAAGATGCTGTTCACACTCGTGTTGAGGTGCCTCGTTGGGCCACTGGTATATGTCTCGCGGATGAGAGTCTAGACAGTTGGAAAATCCACTCAGGAACCATGTCCAGCAGGCTTAGGACACAAGATGCTGGGTTCAGTTTCTAATTTTAGCACATACAGGTAACCTTAGCTGTAACCTATTCTGTTTCCCAGTCTCTAAGTTTAAACCACCTCAAGCAGGTGGTGTGTATGGTTACCAGAGGCCTCTAGCAAAGGGGGATGTTGAGCCTGAGGGGCTGAATGAAGTATTATCACTAAGAGATCTATAATTACACGACAGTACTTATTATTCTGGTTTCTCCGGTGTCTTCTGCAATTCACAAGCCTCCGGGAGTCACGGACAAGCATAAGTATCTGGAAGCAGTCCGAGAAGAGGGGGGCCACATTCATGCTAATGAAGGACCGCTCAGCACTACCTGAGATTTAAAGGGCACTCTTCACCAGTGCCGACTTACCTTAGGAATAGCATATGCAATGACCCGAGATAGTACATCAAGGAGGAGGTGTATATAAGGCATTAGAGCCTCAGGAACTTAGAAAGAAGAGGAAAAGAGATGCAGAGCCAGTTCTCATGGAAGCAGCAAAGACTCCTTATCCATAATCCACCTGGTTCTCAGAGCTAAAGGATGTACAGGGCAGCCAGGATGGGGGCAGGGCATGGCCTCTAGCAGGCACCCTGGGAATTATCCTCTAGTTATTCCATGGATGCATTCTCCTCTCTAGTAAGACTGTGAAGGTTGACTAGTGACATTTATTTTTCCATTTGGCAAGTGCACCCTGAAGGCCCACTCGCAGGTTTGGTGACACACAAGGGAGCTAGCCCTGCGCCCTGCAGACACTTGGGATTCGCTGACAGCAGGGACTCTGCAGCCAGTTCGGCTTCCACCCCAGCTTTTCCAGGACCTGCTGGGAATTTTGGCATGATTATTTAACCTCTGGGGTCTTGGTCTTCTCACCTGTCAAATGGGGATAACATGGTCTTACCCACCTGGCAGGATAATCATGAAGACTAAAGAGTTAGTAGTACATATAAAAGTAAAAAGCAGCGTTGGAGCACATCAAGTGCTAGATTCAGGTTTGTTTGTTCTGCTAGGTGCCCTAATGGGGTGCGCACATGATAATCAGGGCACAGAAGGAAAATCGGTAACATGCTGGTGATAAACTGGGAGGGAATCTACAGCAGGGAGGGGCAAGGAGAGTGTGTGTGTGCTGGGGGAGGAGCTGTCATTTTGGGTGAGGAAAGGTCTCACTGAAAACAGTCTGGAAGGGAGGGAGAGAAGGACCTCAGGGAGAGCATTCCAGAAGAGGGTTTAGCAGATGCAAAAGCGCCTAGGGGGAGGTGCTTAGGAGGCAAGGAAGGGAGGAGGAAAGAAGACAGGAGGTGAAGAGTTAATTTACAAAAAGCTTACCAACACCCGACTTCTTGCTAAAGTGGTGCTGACTTCACCTTTTGCACCTGCACCCCCACTACCCCCACCACATGCACCTGCACAGACAGCACGGTGAGTGCAGAGTGCACAGCCCACTGACCTGCTCCTGGTGCTGACACCTGATCCGCAGCAGCTGGGCCTGGTGCTCCTCCTGTAGGTGGGCCATCTCTGCCTGGAACTGCAGATGCAGTCGCTCCTCCAGGTCCTGAAGCTCGGCCTGCTGCTGCCAGCCCAGCCTCCTCACCTCATCCTCAAACCGCCTCTCCAGGTCCTCCTTCTCCTTTTGTAGTTTCTCACACTTTGCTGTATTGAAGGCTGGAGGGGAGAGAATAGCATTTTACAAGCTGGTCAGGAGTCACAGACAGGACTGGAGCAGGGCATCTGTAACGCCCACAGGCAGAGCATCGAGGCCACGGTGGTACCCAGGGCCAGACCGCCTCTCTTACGTTTGGAGAGCTCTGCAGGCTGTAAGGTGCTTTCCCTTCCACCACATTTGATCCTCACAATAGATGTCTAGGTGAAACCCAAGCCCCAGGGAGCTCCAGCGACTTGCCCAAGGTCATCTGGTGTGTGGAGAAAGAGTTGCGGATGCACATGTGGCTCTCTGGTCGTAAGCCCAGGTTTTCTGCCACTAGAGCAGTTTCTCTGTGGACTCATGGGCCACAGACATCAAAAATACCTGACCTTTGTTAAATGTACCCATTCCTAGCCACATCTTGGTGAATTGGAGCCCTTGGGGCAGGAGCAGAGGAAAAACGTTTTTTTTTTAAAGATTTATTTATTTATGCATACAAGTACTGGGGTACTGGCCAGAGGTGTGGGGTGGTGGTGAGAGGATTCACCTGAGACAGAGAGGGGAACAGAACAGGCAGATTGACTGACATACACTGCTGAGGGGAGCAGCAGGTAGAGACAGGAGAGGTCTGCTGCGCCATGTGGGCCAGCTCCCTGGCTGGGGATCGAACTAGTGCTGCAGTGGCCACAGATAGCTTCATAGTACTGTCTTAACCACTTGCGCCACCAGGGAGGCCACAGGAGAAAAGTTTTCCACAAAGTGCACAGTGTTCCTGACACCTATTAAGCTTGCCCACTCTTGGAAGTTGGACAGGGGACAGGAAGGAAGCCCATGCTGAAGTTTGTCCTCTCCAAGCTGAAACACCAACCAGCACAATCTCAGAGGAAGCACAGGGGTTTCCTTTAGGTGACTGAGGTTTTGCTAGCACCTTTCTTCTCCCGGCAAAGGAGAGTTCACATCCCTTTGCATAGGTTGCCACCGTCACAGTGCTGGTTTGCGCGCTGGGCTGCCCGCAGGGGAGGTGGCAACGAAGTCGTTGCTACTCCTGCAGCTGCTGCACAGCAGTGTTTGTGCCTCTCCAGGTGTGCAGGCTAGAAACTCTGGAACATCTACTACGTTTAGATCAAATAGATTATCTACACATATAGGCACAGATGTCGAGGTGCGCACACACTGTTCACATTCCACAAAGATAGTGTCACCAGGTTCTCTGCTCTGTGCTATGAGCTGAGATATCATCACTGACTTTAAAACTGAGTGAGCAAGTACATATCACCTCAGTGGTCTTTTACACGAGAGGGGGGATTGGTTATGATCAGGAATCTATATCCAAGAGCATCACAGAACATTTGAAACACCTTAATTAGAAGTTTCACCCTAAGAGGGCAACTAATTCAAGGGCTTCTTGGCCACTTTTGGCTCTAAAAGAATTTGATAATTAGTAAGAGGGAATGGATGGATATTGGATGGGTATCATGCCCCTGTGTGGACAGTGGGTATGAATCTGGCCAGCCCAGAACTCTAACACTGTCCCCTAGGTTCTCCGTGGTCCAGGGCTTCAATTAGCCAGGGGCCCATGTCCCACCCTTTCATGGAGGGTGATTCTGAGGCACAATTTTAGCCATGTGGTTAGCAAGACCTGCTGATGCAATCACTACGTGGAGGGTGGGGTAGTGGGCGCTGCAATAAGAGGAAGCACCCTAACTGTAGAGAATTCAAAAGCAATAACTAAACTGGCTTGCAAAGCCCTCTGCTTTTCATTGCCACCTGGGATCAGCAACCCTAAAGAATGTCAATGAGGAAGCATTCCCCAGAAAAGTCTTTCGTTGATCTTTGTCCTACACAATTGCTACAATTACAGTAGAGGTTTTTAAAACTAGCTTTTGTATTTTTAAAACATTACAGAAAGAAGCTGAAAGCATAATATACAAATATTAGTGACATTTCTCCTCCAGAATCATCTGAGAATAAAATGCTGATGTGCTGCCTTGAGCTCTCAGTGTATGCAGCAGATCCTCCTAGCGAGTCATTTCAGAGTCATTTCATTATAACACTGATGTGGGAAAAAAAACCTATTTCATTCCCGGGCCACTGTCTGTGGCGTTTACTTGTTCTCCCCTCATCTGCGGGGGTTTCTTTCCACACCCCAAAGAGTTGCACATGAGGTTCATGGTATGTCTCAATTGTCCCTATAGGAGTGTGTGAGTGAGTATGTGTGAGTGTATGTATTTGTGTGGGTGTGTGAGAAGAGTGTGTGAGTGTCTGTGTGTGGGGGGGGGAGTGTCTGTGTGTCTGTCCCTGTGTGAGTGTGTGAGTATCTGTGTGTATATACATCTGGTGACGGAAGGGCAACCTGTCAGGGTTGTTGCCTACCTTGTGCCCTGAGCTGCTGAGCAGGCTCCTGAACTAGAATAAGAGAGTTGGAAAATGAATGAATGAATGACAAATGGGTGAATACAAATGATTATTTAATGTTAGAGGTGTTTTGTGTCTTTATTTACAAGTTTGATGATGTTTTCGTGACCAGAAATAATGTCCCTACGAACTTAACTTTTGTTTTTATCTGTCATCTATGGTTAAATCGGGGTTCATTATATATTGTTTTGCTTAAAATCAGTTTCCAAGAACCTATTGATGGTGATAAATGAGGACTTACTGTACACCTTACAAATAAGGACATTGTCCATGTAACCATAATAGAATCATCAAATCAGAAAATAAGCCTGGATACAATAGTGCCTCCCAATGCTCAGACCCAGTGAAGTGTCACCAAATGTCCTTTTCTAGAAAAAGGACCCAGTTCTGAATCCTGACTTGCATTTGGCAGTCCAGTCTCCTGAGTCCTTACAGTCTGGGACAATTCACTGACCTTTGCTTGACTTCCAGGACCTAGACACTTGAAGTCACTGTTACGGAGTGAATTATACCTTTCCCCTCCTTTTGATTCATATGTTGAAGTACTAACTCCAGTACCTGCAGACTAGCTTTTTTTTTTTTTTTTTGCAGACTAGCTTTTTGCAGAGGAAATTAAACTAAAAAGAGGTCATCAGGGTGAATCCTAAGTCCATTATAAGAAGAGGTGATTAGGACAAAAATAACTATTAATATAAAGGAAAGACAACAATAATGTGAAGATGTGGGGAGAAAAGACATATCAAGAGGGGAGGCATATTTAAGGAACAGACAGACTGCCACAGGGCTTGAGTGTCCATGAATGAGACGAGTGGAGTGAGGTGAAGTTTGACATACAGGCAGGTCTCAGAAGAAACCTGCTAACACCTAATCTCAGACTTCTAGCCTCTAAGATAGTAAGAAAATAAATTTGTATTAAGCCCCCACAGTCTGTAACACTTTGTTGTGAAAGCCTTAGGAAAACCAGCGTTACTATTACATACTATGGATCCCACAGTTAGAGAAGATTGTTTCTTTGGAAAATAGTAATTGAAAATACAAAGTAACTGTCAAGGAAACGGCTTAATTTAAAATTTACCCAATAAATCTCGATAACCAAAAAAAAGTATTTTCAATTAATTGCAACATCCCTTCACAGCCATTGTAGTGGTGTAAATGCTTAATACTCTCTAGGAATTTCCATGTCTTCCCACTTAACACTTATATGGCTCCCTTATATTCCTTAAGTTGCTGTGTCATAATTTATATGCGTTTATTGTTCAACATTTGGTTTGTGACCATGTATTTTTTTTTTTAAGTAGGATAAGTTCCTAGGCGTGGAATTACATGGAATCAAAAGTTATAAGCATTTTCAGGCTGCGAATTTTTGTCTTTGACTGCGGGGGATTCATTAACAAACCTGTGTCCACCAGGGGGCGCTGTGCTACCTAATAAATGCCCTCTGGTGGTGAAAGCCTTTGTCCACACCTGCTAGATCACCGGGACACTAGAGAGGCAGTCAGCCACTCTGGGGTCCTGGTCACCCTACCCTGCACAGCTTACTCTCTTTTTCTCTTTAAGATATTATTGATGAAAATGTCAAGAAGATAAAAGGCAGGGCTGAGAATGGGATATGAAAGGTTCATGGACTAAGTAGAAACCGGAGTGGGAGAGCCAGTCTCTCTGATCATCTCTGAGGAAACCACGGCACCTCGAGGGCCTGTAACTAAATTGGAGCTTGCATGTGAAAGCATCAGCTCCAACTTACAGTGCTTCTGGGGTGCCACGCGCCTAACACACCCTGCCTCACCTGGCTTAGTGGCCAGTAGGTAACTAACCTCCACGTGTAAGGAGCAGGTGGGGCTCAGAAAGGGTGACTACCTGACCCAAGGCTGCAGCAGGAGTGAGTGCCCTACAGGAGGTCTGGGGCCCAGGCCAGGGGCCTTCTTTGTTCTCTACCCTCCAGTGGGTAGCTGCCACATGTTATGGGGTTTTCACACCCCAGAGAGAAGGCGAGGCTTTGGCATCAAGCATTCACTGTGAATGGCAGCTGTAAGGTAAGTGGTTTTCAGGCTTTTTTGCCCTCCCACTGTTGGGATTGCCCTGCCTGATGGAGTACCTGCAGTTGTTACATGGTTGTAAGCTGTATTGTTTACTTCTGTGGGCCATGGCTCAATATTGAGATAGTCACTGAGAGAAGCAGAGGCAGGAGAAGAGGCAGGAGAGAGAAGGGGAGAAAGAAGGCCAGAGAAGCCCAGAGTGAAGACTTGCCGGGGGATTGGGGGCCTGCCAGCCTCCTGGCCCCCTGGCACCCCTGCTTGCCGTGTACCTGGTTGCTGCACTACATGTAAAAGCTCAATAAAAGCCTTAGAAAGCCACCAAGGGCTCCTGGACTCCTCCTTTACCCAGTCTGCTCAGAGCATAGATATCCTGCTCTGTGCCCATCCTGGCACTACAGCAGCACATCTCTTTACCTGTCTGCTCCCTCACAGGTGGGCAGGGACTACGTCACATCCATTTTCATGTTTATGGTTACACATGTCTCATGTTTCATGTGTTAGTCAGGGGTCAACAGGCAGAAGGTGAATGTATTGAGCACCTGCCTGTGCCACCCTGGGTCCTGGGCAAGGTGGGGAGTAGACACGTCACGGAGGGCAAGTAAATAGCATACATAGGCAGCAAAACCTTCAGATAACTGCAGTGAGGAGAGTCAAATAGGTGATGCTAGGGGAGGGCTGGGGCAGCT
Organism: Talpa europaea; assembly: GCF_964194135.1. Classification (NCBI taxonomy): domain Eukaryota; kingdom Metazoa; phylum Chordata; class Mammalia; order Eulipotyphla; family Talpidae; genus Talpa; species Talpa europaea. The sequence continues at coordinate 91,563,702 of NC_140072.1, forward strand.
TTCTGAGCCAGGGCGGACAAGGACCATGGCTTCCAGGAGACACCATCCAAATAGACCTGAAAGATGAAAGAGGGCGTGCGGAGAGCGGGAGGAAGGCTGCTCCAGGGAGAAGGAACCACAAGAGCAAAGGGCCTGACATGGAATGATTCTGCACATTTAAGGAACAGAGAGACCGCCGTGGGCTCAAGAGTCCATGGAGGAGAGGGAGGAGGGAGGTGAGGTTGGAGAGACAGGCAGGTGAGATCACTCGGGGCCGTGTCCCTGAGTTAGGCTGGACTTGTAGCACTGTGATGCTCACCACAGCTTTATGTGGGGGAGACCAGAGCCCCCTGCTTGTGCAAGAATACACTGCGGAGGCAAGGAAAGCAGGGAGGAGGCTATTTTTGGAGTCCAAGGAGATCTAAAGGTGATGGGAGGAAGACTGCAGCGCTGGTCAGGAGTGTATTGACACACAATGTCCTTGGGGCAGAGCCATCCCGACATGCTCGTGGACTGGATGAGGGGGGTGAGGAGGAGGCAGGATTCAAGGATGACTCGGGCCATCGGCCTGAGCAGCTGGAGAGGCTGGTGCCATTAAATAGGATGGGAATATCGACGAGCCCAAATGGGGAGAGGCTCCACACATTGGGCACCAAATATACTTCTACTGAATGAACTGATGGCTTCGTGTACACACAGAGGCCCACAGTTCACACACATTATGGTGGAATTCTCTGGTCCATAGTACTCAGGAAGGGGCTCTCTGAATGTTGTCAATTAGTATGAAAAAAGAAATTCAGGCCTGCTAAGTTTTGACAAGTCCTATGACACTTAATGATTAATGAAGATATTTCATACACAGAGTTTACACACTGTGGTCTATTCAGAAGTGTTGAGGTCTCAAACGCATGAGTCCCAGGATGGACTCTATTCATTACATCTACCCCAGTGAGGTGGGGACAGCCCAGCAGACAGATGTGTTTTTCTCCCTGAGGGTGTGTAAATGGTTTGTGGAAAGAATACATAGGCTTTGGCTGCAGGAAGATGAAGAGCATTTTCTAGCTGCTAGGAATTTCAAATGCTATGTAACAGAAAGGTTCTTATCAAACAGGTGATTTAAAGTGCACTAACATTCTATTTACCTGTAGGTCAAACTCCAAACTCTGGGAATAAAGTCCCCCAAACTGGCTGACTCAAAAAGTCCCCAAATACATGTCTGAAATCCTGCCTCTTACCACTTAAACGTTCATACCAGAGTAGATAAGAAATGCCTTTTAGTGATGTGAATCCCAAATAACAAAGCTTCCAGATAACAGAGGAAGGGATTGGTTGGTTGGGGAGGAAGAAGTGAAAACCCAGGAAGAGAGGTGACCCCTGGAGAGGACAGGAGGACCCAGTAAGGAGAAGGCCATGTGCAAGCCAGGGAGAGAGGCCTCAGGAGCAGCAGCCTTCCTGCCACCCAGGTCTTGACTTCCTGTCTCTAGTCTGTGGAAAAATATATTTCTGTTGTCTAAGTTTCCCATTTGTGGTATGGTTATGGCACCTTGAGGTTGAGGCTCCTTCTGTTCTAGCATTCCAGAATTCTATGGACATTATAATGGAGACAAGGGGTCATCAAGAAGAGTTTATATAATGTCCACTGTCTAATCTTAATGAAGATGGGGAAAAGTTTCTCACTTTTTATGATGCTTTCTCTACAAAACTGACTCCTAAAGAGGTAAGCTTCACTTATATAGAATAGAAGCTTGCTTGATCTTCACAGTAAATTTCAAATCAGGGTAAAGCAGGCATTTTTGTTCTGATTTTACAGAAGAGGAAATGGAGGCTCAGAGTGAATAAGTCACTTGTCCAAGTTAACAGCTAAAACTCTGAGCCAGATTCCCTCCAGGGGTTCTGAATCTTGGTAGTGCTCTTTTGAATAACAGTATCACTAGTATTCTGTCTTGCATTTTGGAAGAAGGGAAACAAAAATATAAGTTAAAACACACACAAAATTTCCAGTTCAAGTTCTTTTTTCAGTAATAAACACTTTGTGCCATTTTTATGTGTTAAGACAAAGGATAAGCATTTCAACAAATGGATATTGACCGCTCCTGTGTGTGAATATAATTGCAATGCTTACAAATAACCCTTTGGTCCAAGAGGAGAAAAATCCAAGAATGATTTATGGTGGTAAAAGAGGAAAGAGGATATGGATTTAAGAGGATGGTTATAAGTTTTGGAAAAGAAAAAAATACGCTATGTGAGAACTAATAACACTACTGCCTACAAATAGGAAATGGCTTTAGGGGAAATGGCTTTGCAGGGTCTGTTTCCGCCCTTCCTCCAGGTTAATTTGGACTTGCAGAGCTCTAAAAGCATCTCCAGGGCACCTGCACATCCTGCAGCCATCTCGAAGGCCTGGTTGTCAAAGGCCAGATAATAGTTCCCTGTGGTTGCGATATTTACACATTCTGTGCAAAATGATATAAAAATAGGACCCTTTAATTTTATGCCAAATTAGTATGTGTCCTATACATGGTACATAAAACATTATCTCCATGTTGAATATCCAGTTTTTAGAAGGAGCTTTGAATAAATAACTTCCTGAAAATTGTCTAAACAGAAGGTAAGTTGAAGTCCTGTTTTCACTGTGTAAAAAATAAACTATGATCCTACCATCTAATAAGCTTCAGAGCTTTGAGTGGCCACAATTACAGAATGCTGCTAACCTCAATTCTCTATCCCACACACTGGGTGGCTCCATCCCACTATTTGCCCAAGGTGGGTATGGAGACCAAGTGACTGCGAGGTGATGTTAAGGGATTCTATGATGGTAGGCTTAAATGCCGCCATTCCTTCTTTCAGGACATAAGTGCCTGCCCAAATACCCTGACTGACTTGCTGCCTTATCTGTGGAGTCCCAGCACTGACACAAGCAGATTTCCAGGATTATGTGCTGTACTGGCTGATGGGTTTGTGTGGCCCCCTGTCTCCCTCTCTCTTGTCTAGTGATCCTCTTCTCGCCTCTCTGCACCCTCTTTTGGGACACCTCTGTCACACTGGGAATGTCTGACAACATGGCCTTCAGGACCTCACCAGGGCCAGCAGTTGGGGCCTCCACTAGCACTCCATGGAGGGGGTCACTGTCAGGATTTGGATGTCCAATAATGGCTCCATTTCATCTGTCTCTACCCATCAACATGGGTCCCTTCAAATTCTCATTTCTTTTTTTTTTAAGGATTTATTTATTTATGCATACAAGAACTGTGGTACAGGCCAGAGTAGTGGTGGGTGGGGTGAGAGGATTCACCAGAGACAGAGTGGTGAACAGAACAGGCAGATAGACTGAAATACACTGCTGAGGGGAGCAGTGGGTGAGTCAGGAGAGGTCTGCTGTGCCATGTGGGTAGGTAGCTCCCTGGCTGGCCGGGGATCGAACTTGTGCTGCAGAGGCTGTGGATAGTGTCACAGTGCTGTGCTTAACCCCTTGTGCCACCAGGGAGACCCCTCAAACTCTCATTTCTTTGCTCAGATGAGGACTTGGGGTGAGGTGGTCCAGAGTGTGGACTCTGGGGTCACACTGCCTGGTTTTGAATCCAGCCTCTGCTAATTATGGCTGTGTGATCCTGGGCAAGTTACCAAGCTCTCTGCTTCTATTTCATCTAGAAAATGTCCCAATCAGGCATGTAGCCTTAACTTCTGCTTTGCTGAGAAAACAGACTTCCAAGAGCATGAAGCTTTATTATTCCTCATTCTGCATCTTCAAGAATCTTCACTTTGGGAGATATGTCTTGTTCAAGATAATATTCCAGATGCCTACTTCCCTGCTCTCTCATATGTATACCTATCATATTAGTTTCCTGTTGCTGCTAAAACAAATTACTACAAACTCTGCATCTTAAAACAATCCAAATTTATTATCTTATAGTTCTGAAGGTCATGTTAGGGGGAAAGGATGTCCTGAGCTAATCCCATACAGGCTTTGTGGACTCCACGCCCACTCCAGACTAAAGCCATCAGGACATTGGGAAAGACAAATCCCATCACCACCAAAGGGAAGGTGGCTGGGACCTGAGGGTGGAGTTGGGCAGCCAGGTTGGATATAAAAACCAAACACTTGGGCCTTGGGGGCTCGCTATCGCTCGCCTCCTGGCTTCACCGCTCCTGGCTGGCGGCCAGCTCTCAGAGTGCCATTTTGGGATTCCTGGTCGGCGGATCGGGTAGGACTCATTTAAAACTTTGTCTCCCACTTTTCTCCCTGAGCTGTACATTTCCTCATTTCCCCTTCCCTTGTAAATAAACCTTTTATTAACCTTTCGTGTGTGCCTGCAGTAGAGCATTGATAAGTCCTTTTAAGCGCGCGGGTGAGGACCCACAGTCAGGCACCCCGTTTTGTATCGGGGTTGCTCTACAACAGTCAGAGTGTAAAATGGGTCTCACAGGGCTAAAGCCAAAGTGTCAACGGGGCTGTGTTTCTTTCTTTGGAGACTATAGAAGAGAATCCACGTCCATGTGTTTTCCAGCTTCTAGACATGACCTATATTCCTTGGATCATGGCCCCTTCCTGCATCCTCAAGGCTAAAAGCACAGCCTCTCTTTCTCTCTGACCTATGCTTCTCTCTTTACCCTCCTTCTCTGTCTTCAGCTATCACATCCCTCTTATAACCTTGATGATTACATTGGGCCCCAAAGGGCAATTTCCCTATCTCAAAATCCATAGTTTAATCTTATCTATAGTCCCTTTACCCCGTGAAGTGGCACATTCAAGGGTTCTGGGACTAAGATGGGGACACCATGGAAGGCATCAGTCAGTCTGCTGTGCCCTCCTGGCTTCTTCTGATCCTCCGTCTTGCCATTACCTCTCTTGTAAGGTTTTCATTTACTGACTCCATGTTCATAGCCTCTATAGGATTTGAGTCTCTTGTATTTTTAACAAGCAAAACAAAACTACACAAAATCACAATCTGCTCTATGTTGCCCCCAGCTACTCGCCTACCATCTCTCTTGTTCTTCATAGCCAAGCTCCTCACACAACAAATCATAATCTTCTGTCCCTGCCTCCAGGCCTTTATTCTCCCATTTGCTTTTGAAAACACTGTAATCAGGCAATATATCTCAATATGCCTGGAATGTGGCCCCGTCTCCCCTCCTCACTGCCACTGTCCTGGCGACAGACACCATTATCTCCCATCCCAATTATTGCAAAATCCCTAAACCATTCTTGCTGCTTGTGTCCTAGTCCTGTACCCTTTAGTCCATACTGCAGGCAGCCTGAGAGAATCCTTGAAAGAGAACATACCAACCTCTGTGTAGGGTCCTCATGCAGCTCAGGGTATCGGAAGATCCTCATGGCCAGCATACCATGTCCTGTCCATTCTGGGCCTATGGCCTCCTGGCCCTTCTTTCCCTCCTCTTTTCCTGGTTCACTCAGCTCCTACTTCCCTGGCCTCTTTGCTGTTCCTTGAACACTTTTAGTTCTGTGGTTCTCCAAGTGTGATCTCCAGTCCTGCATCATCAGCAGGCTTGAAAACTTGTAGATGTGCAAATATCTCGTACACTCTTCCTACTGGAGCAGAAATTCTGGGGACTGAGGCTTGGCACACTGTGCTTGCACCAGCTGTCTAGGTGGGTCTGCCTCTAAAGAGAGAGGACCATGGCTCCAGCACATTCCCTCCCGACCCCCGTGGCCTCTGGATTTACAGAGCCTTCTCCAGGCTCCTAACAGTATACCCAATTTGAGTGTAGAAACCTCAATCTCAGGAGCTCCTCCTCCAAGGTGAGTCCAGTGCCTCTTTGATAGAGGTCAGAGGTTGAACTCCATAGGGTGCTTTATGGAGGCTTTTAAGTTTTATTAATTCCACCCTTTTCCCAAGCACCCTAGCTGCTTCCACCAGTTTACCATCTCCATGATACTTCAAAGTTCTTGCTTTGGGGCCTCCCTGGTGGCCTGTGAAGCTATCCGCAACCTATACAACCTATGAAGCTATCCACAGTCACTGCAGCACGAGTTCAATCCCCAGCAAGGGAGATACCCACATAGCGCAGCAGACCTCTCCTGTCTCGCCTGCTGCTCCCCTCAGCAGTGTATTTCAGTCTGCCTGTTCTGTTCCCTGCTCTGTCTCCGGTGAATCCTCTTACCCTCCACACCTCTGGCCTGTAACCCAGTTCTTGCATGCATAAATAAATAAATCTTTTAAAAAAAATAAAGTTCTTGTGTTGCCTTTTCAATTGACTAGGTAATAATTTTTTATATGGAGTTTGGACTAGTGAAATAACTGGTGTGGTTTCTACCTGCTGGATGTGTCCTGAATTCACTCTAGTGAGCTCAGGGATCTACACAACTCTGTGCAAACCCCACCACAAACTGTCCTGCACCCACCAGAGTGAGCTGAGAAGAATGAGAGAAAATCCTTTGTTATTCCAACAGACTTCGATGTGCACATTATTTATGTGTATGTGTGTGTGTGTGTGAGTATATATATGTATATCCCGTGAGGCTACTTCCTGAGAGTAAATGACTAAATGATCTAAAATAAAACTTTTAAAATGCCTCCTAAGAAGTTTTCTGGTTTAAAACAGTCACTAAAGAAAAGAAAAATAATCCTAGAGTAAAGAACACTTTGGCCATTTTTTCCCCCAGTTTTTTTGACATGGTTAAGGAAAGGCAGTGAAATCCCTTGTTATTTAAATGTTTCTGTGAGCATTTTTTATTAAGAAAAAAAATCACCTTCTGCCCTGAATGACTAAATGTCGAGAAGAAGCCCCCCCCCCCCCCATAAGCCTCCTGGTGCCACAGATTTCCGGCCTGGCCCTTCTGCCACTCTCCTCCAAGGCCTTCTGGCCCTACCATGCCTTCATGAACTCACTCCTGCTAGGAACAATGAAGAGGAAGAAACAGGATTTGGGAAAAGAAAATGGGGAATAATGGATAGCAGAGCAGGAATAGGATTTGTATGGAGAATAGGATTTGGATAGGAATAGGATTTGTATGAGAGGCAAGAACAAGGAGCTGATGTCTGAGGTGAGGGCTGTCCTGGGAGTAAGGGGAAACCTGCAAATCCAGGCATAATGTCAGGCGCCACTACCATTTGAATGGAGAGGCACACATTAAAATAGAACAAACCAAGCCCTGTCTCTGGAGTAGACCCTGAGGAGCAATGGGAAATCCAGGCATGATTCCTGAGTTTGAAAGACCCACTGTACAGTGCATTAGCCTGGGCAAGTAAGTGCGGGTCTCTGAGCCTCAACAGTCTCATCTCTAAAGCAGACATACTATGACCTAACCAGCAGGGTCACCCTCAGAATTAGACACGGCATGTGTACTCTCCTGGGCATTTCACAGACACCCAATAAATGACCTACCCACTGTGACAGATGCCATGCTAAAAAGCTTGAATGCCATCTATCCTGTGAATGTTAGAAAGCCACTGAGAATCTTTATCATAGTGTTTTGATTTTTATTTTTGTTTGTGGAGCAAAACTCAACAGACATGAGCAAGAATATGGTGATAATCATTTTCCCTCTCATCCCCAGATCTTCTAGCTAGAGGCAAGCAGTGTTCTTGTCACAAGCAAACATGTTTCCAGTTACTGACATTTTAATCACAGAAGTGACGAGGACTACAAGGGCAAGAAGGGAGGGCCAGGGACTAGTGAGGAGATTTTTGCAAAAGGACACCAAGTCACTATAGGAATGAGGAGGAGAGAACATAATTAGGATGGACTTCTAAATCATAATCTCCAGGACCTGGAGACTTACTGGACATCGAGTATGAAGGAGAGTGAGAGGCAGCTCGACTACAATCCCTGGGTTTCTGTATTAGTTTATTCTGTGAATTGTGGTGTCACTAACTATGCAAAACTGTCCATTTTGTTTTCTTTCTTTTATTTATAGTGCTCTCCCAGTTTTAAGTGACATGGCTACCCCCAGAGGCTCCATTCCCAGGCTCTCTTGAAGCTCTATGAGGTCATGTGAAGACTCTAGGTCATATCCTTTATAAGGGAGCTACAAGCCCTCTCTCTCCTGTCCTTCCCTTTCCCTGGGACTGAGATGTTTTCCTGCATGAATCAAGCTCAAACACATGGCAGGGGCAAAGGCTTTGGGAAGGTAAAAAGAGCTTCTCATCTTCATTATGTGAAGAGAAAATATCCTTCTAGCCTATTTTATCCATTGTATTTGGATGCTTCTTTGTTATAGCAGCTTAGCTTGTATGGAACTTATTTAGGAATACAGAAGTAGAGACTTTGGTTTTGACCAGAAAGAGTTGTATTTTCTGTGGTTCATTCACCAAGTGGCAACCTCAAGAGAGATCGGGACTTGGTGGAGAGTAATTCAGGAGGCAGTTGAAGCCACAGAGGTAAATGCTAACCACCAGAGAGGGCACGGACAACAAGAAGAAAAGAGAGCCCAAAGAGTGTCCAGGAAACAAACATATTTCTAGGAGAGAGCCACTCATTACCTCATTTTAAAAATGCTGGAATTTCTGTTTTCTCAACTGATTATAAACTTTGGGTTTGTGGATTATAACTAACATCTCAAAATAAAATACCTAGAATCTGTTTAAACAGAAGACATTCAAGGGCCTCCCCTGGTGGCGCAGGTGGTTGAGCACAGCGCTGTGAAGCTCTCTGCAGCCTCTGCAGCGCTGGTTCGATCCCAGCCAATTGCAGATATAACCACATGGTGCAGCAGACCTCTCCTGTCTTGCCCACTGCTCACCTCAGCAGCGTATTTCAATCAGTCTGCCTATTCTATTCCCTTCTCTGTCTCTGGTGAATCCTCTCATCCTCCTGCACATCTGGCCTGTACCCCGATTTTTGTATGCATAAATAAATAAATCTTAAAAAAAAATAGAAGACATTCAAAATTATCTTAAGAACAGTACTCTTAAAATGATTTCTTTTTTCTTTTTTTAAGATTTATTTTTATACAAGAACCGGGGTACAGGCCAGATGCGTGGGAGGGTGAAAGGATTCACCAGACACAGAGTGGGGAACAGAACAGCAGATTGATGAAATACACTGCTGAGGGGAGCAGCGGACGAGACAGGAGAGGTCTACTTTGCCATGTGGGATTCTCGCCGGCCTGCCAGGATCGAACCCGTGCTGCAGAGGCTGGGGACAGCTTCACAGCATGATGCCCAACCGCCTGCGCCACCAGGGAGGCCCTTAAAATGATTTCTATCCTAGCAATAGAATTGCTTTCTGTTTTTCTGAACATGGCCATGGACTTAGGTCACTCCAAGTCAGTTTTTAGGGGTTGGGATTGGGAAGACATCAAAAACATAAGTGAGTGGTGGAGCAGGTGGATTTGTGGCAATTTGGAGAGAGCCTGCGTGCCCAGGTGAAGGGGGTGACTGTCACTCAGTAAAAAGACAAACAGCTACATAAAAAAGGGCCGATAGACATTTCACAAACGAAGCTATTCAAATAACCAATTACCACATAAGAAGTGCTCAACATCATTAGTGAAGAGCATATTAAAACCATCTGAGATACCAGAATGGCTAAAACCACAAGGGAAATGCTGTCGATATTACAGGTTGGCAAGCACGTGGGGGAAATTGAACTCTCAAACACTGTTAAGCAAAGTGCAAAGTGGGACAGCCATTTAGAGAACTCTTTGGTGGTTTCTGCTAAAGTTAAATTCACATCCTCTAGAAGTCATTGATTTCTCACATAGGAATTTACCTGAGAGATATGAAACCATCTTTGTCCACAATCAGACCTGTGCAAAGATATTCAACTCTATTTACAACAACCAAATAATTCATATTATTTATGGATAAATAAAAAAACAGGGACCACCTAAATGTTCCATTAGCGGAATAACGGATAAATTATTTCTGGTGTACTCGTGCAAATGGAACATTTCTCAACAATAAAAAAGAAACAAACTGCAATACTGATGTGCTCTGAAATGTGGGTGAATCTCTCGCAGCATCAGATACAAAGGACTGTATGCTATCTGATCTCACTTAAATGAAATCCAAGAATAGGCAAATCTATGGTGACAGAATAAGAAAGTAGCTTATTTAGAGATAAGGAAGGCATGACACAGGCTGGAAAGAGGCATCCGGGAAATTTCTGGAGTAATGTAAATGTCCTATACCTAGTTTTGGATGGTGATTACATGAACGTATTTGTAGCAGGGTGGTCCAGGAAAAGGGGAAATTCCAGGTTCCCTGCCCCACCCAAAAGGAGGATGGAGCAAAAGAAAAGGAAAAGCTGCAGAGGAGACAGAAAAAGGAAGGAAGCAGGATGGAGCCAGAAGGAGACCTGGAGGAGGCACATGGAGCCGAGAGACACGTGAAAAAACTGCTCTTGCCTTTTGGTCGTGGACTGGGTGACAACCATATTCTTTGCCTTTCCTGTATTGTTTACTAATTATATTAAAGTTCCTTTTCTTTTTTTTTTTTAAAGATTTATTTATTTATATTTCCAAGAACTGGGGTATAGGTCAGAGTTGTGGGGGGTGCGAGGATTCACCAGAGACATAGTGGGGAGCAGAGGCAGACTGAAATACACTGCTGAGGGGAGCAGCAGGCGAGTCAGGAGAGGTCTGCTGCGCCATGTGGGTAGCTTCCTGGCTGGGGATCGAACTCATGCTGCAGTGGCTGCGGACAGCTTCATAGGTTGCACTTTAACCCTTGCGCCACCAGGGAGGCTCTAAAGTTCCTTTTCATTAAAGTCACATATGTTTTGTGTTGATGCAGGAATGGCAGAACCTATTTAGAGCAGGCAGGTCTGCAGGGTCTAGGGTGCCCCTCTCCCTTCCTTGTAACATATTCATAACCAAAGAACCTAGAACTGAACATTTAACAATTAAAAAAAATATAAAAAAGACCAAAATGAGTAGTCTTTTATTTTAGCCATATATTTACCATTTTGATCATCTTAATTCTTTCTGGTAGATCCAAGTTTCTATCATTTTTAAAGGACATTTTTTCTGGGTCAGCAGTATGTTTTTCTTCTTTCAGCACTTTATATCTGTCACTCCAGCACCCTCTGGCCTGTTTCTACCCAGAGTGACTGTCATACATGCCCTTGGTTCCCCTGTATGGAGAGTATGTCTTTAGTTATTTTTACTCTTTCCTCTTTATCTTTCGTTTCCAGCTGTTTGAGTATGATGTGCTTAGATGTGATTTGTATTTATTCTGTTTGGGGTTCATTGAGCTTCTTGGTCTGCAAATTGCTCTTTTGAAATCAAATTTGAGATGTCTTCACCCTTCCTTCAAATATTTTTTTCTCCTCCATCTCTCCCTTTCTTCTCCTGACAATCCAATGACACATCTGTTAGACTGCTTGATGCAGTTCCCTATATCACTGATACTGTTCATTTAAAAAAATTTTCCCCATCTGCTGGAAAATATCTGTTAATCTTTCTTCAATTCATTGACTGTTTGCTGCAGTCTCCAAACTGCTACAAAGACCATCCAGTGAATCTTTCATTTAAGAGATTCTTCTTTGGATTTTAACATTTCCACGTGGCTCTTTTTACAGTTCTCATTTCTCTGTTGTGCTACCTGACTTATTTACTCATAGTGTTTCTCTTTTTCTAGAAGTACTTGGACATTCTTTACCAGAATTTCTTATCTGGGTTACTTACTACCATTTTCATTGATGACTTTCCCAAGATTATGGGTCCTGCTCTTTGTGAATCCTAGGGCAAGTTAGGGATAATTAGGCAGCCTCAAGGGCAGTGCAGGGACTTCAGGGGAGTTAAGGAATGCTCCAGAGATAAGGGCAACAAATTCCAAAGGGGACAAATCAAACACCCCAGGAGTAGGACATTCCTGGACAAGGACGACAAAGGAAAAAGATAAGGGCTGGGACACAGACCCTTAGTTCTGGGCACAGACTTTTAGGCAGATGAGTGAGACCACCGAGAATTAACCAATCACAAAGAGACTAGTAGAGCTTTGGAATGATTAGGGAAAGACGGTATATATTCCCTGAGATCCCTGAGATACGACTCCACTTTGGATTCCTTGCCCCTCCCAGGCCTGGTTTCATGGCCTGGGAGTCCCACTTTATTTCTGTTCCTTTTCTCCTCAATAAACTTTTTCTTTCTCTAAACAAATCTGCCTCTTCTCGCTTGCTTGCCTGAGCGTCTGCAAAGTTCCTGCTGCGGCTTCGTGAGACACCAACCTGTGGTGGTCTAGTGGCTGGGGCTCAGCGCTGCCCCTGCAGCCTGGGATCCGTTCCTGGCTGGGAGACTAGGCCTGAAAACCTACAATTCTATCACTTATATGTCTATTTTTCATTTATTGTCTTTTTGACATTGTGGATGTTGTAATGTAGGGAGTTTGTAGTAAACTGTCTTTCTGTAATGGGTGTTCAGTTTTGCTGGCAGGTGGATAAACTACAAGACTTCTTTGATTCTGCAAGGTTTAGTTTTATTCTTTGTTGGGATGAATCAGAAACATGCTGCAGAGGAGGAGGGAGAGGCATCAGAGGGAGGCAGAGAGGAGCACAGGGGACTGAGGCGATGGTGCACGGATGCATTGGTGAAGGAAACTCTATGGAGACTACACCTGTGGGGGTGGAGGGAAGCAAATATTGTTCAAAAATGAACAATGATGTAAAAAATGAAAAATTTAAAAAAATAGACCCTTGCTCTAGGTTAGGCCTGAAAACCTGACATTACGGTATTAATGGTCCTCACTGCTTGCTCAAGGTCATCCTTGAGGTCTTCTCCCCAGAAGGTGCTGGAATTCCAAAGTCCCCCACACCATCTGACCTTTCCAGTCTTTACACAGCAATCACTCCTGCAGCGGCCTCAATTCAGTTTACTCCTCTCCAAGCTCAATCTCACATTGCCTAGCACGTCAAGCACTTTGAACTTTGGTATTTGCTTAAGAGCAGGAGGTTGTGACCACTGCCTCAAGTACCTCTCTGTGTGGCCTGCAACTGCCCCTAGGCAGAAAATTGGGGTGACTTGGGATTGAGTATATTTCCCTTTTTGCAAGGATCACAGGTCTTTGGTGTGTGTTGTCCAATGTTTGCAAATGGTAGTCTTAGTTTTTTTGTCTGCTTTGTAACTGTTCAATGGACATTAAGTACCAGTTACTTTGTTATGACTGGATGCAAGGGTAGTTGGTAAAGGCCCCCAGCTGATTTTAATAGACTTCTCCATCCCTGCTAAGAACTGAGGTTCATGAAAAGAAAGGGTTATGCAGATAGCTGCCCAAGGCTATCTCAGCAAGATGTCATTACTATTTATAGCACAGGATTTATTCTGGTTTCCTAAACAGCCTTTTGATGACAATTTTGCTTTCTAGGTAGATCTACCTCTGAGGAGATAAATTTCTCACTATAACTTGTTTTTTTTTTTTTTTTTTTTTAACAATAGACCTTAATAAATGTAAAAAGTATTTCCTTGAAAGTCAGAGCCATTCTTTTTTTTTTTTTTTTTTTTTTTTTTTGGGTCAGAGCCATTCTTGCTGTACTAACAAAGAAAACAAAAGAAGTTGGTTTATGGTGAATTTCAGGGAAATGCCTGCCCTTACTTGGCAGTCTGGTCTCCCCATCTGGAACCATCATTCTGATTAGCTCAGCTCTGACCACATTCTTCATCACTCACTTTTTCTTTAGAAAACATGGGTCTAAGGGGCCCTGAGTTTGATGGGAGATAAGGATAGAAAAACTGGAAAGGAGGCGCCACAAGATCAGAAATGTGGCTCACATAACCGCCAAGAGCTGAAGGTGGGCATAAAGGGATTAGCATAGCCATTAAACCAGCTATAGGAACTAAGATCCTCAGGAGCCCATGCCTAGATCACAATGTACAAGACCCAAGCAGGTATCAGGGGGTGTCAGGAGCGCAGACCTGAAGGTGAAGATATGGAAATTGAGGACTATTGTGGAAATCTGGCCCCTTTCAAATTCTACGCAGTTTATTCAAATCAACAACAAACTACCCCCTGAAGGAGTGAGCCCCTCCCAAAGAGAAAAAGACTATATCAGTGCAATCTCTGCAGTGGCCTGGGGGCAGCAGCCCTTCTGCCCACCTATGCAGGTGCTCCTTTTTGCCAACTTTCTGTTGTTCCTCAGGGCAGCAGCTTTCTGCCTGCCTGTGACCTGTACCTGCTGGGGCTTCCCTTCACTGACCTCCCTTAGCAGAGGCAGCTCTCTGCAAGGCTGCCCATTTGCGACCATGCAGGCCTCTCTCTTAGTAAATCAGTCCTTTTCAGGGCCGCCCGTTCTGCCCTTGTGTCTATGCAAGTGTCCTTTATTCTTCTCTCCCTTTTATAATAAACCTGTCATGGATCTCCCTGGTGGTGCAAGGGGTTAAGCTGCAGCCTATGAAGCTGTCTGCAGCCTCTACAGCACAAGTTTGATCCCTGGCCAGGGAGCTACCCACATGGCGCAGCAGACCTCTCCTGACTTAACCGCTGCTCTCCCCAGCAGTGTATTTCAGTAGATCTGCCTGTTCTGTTCCCCACTCTGTGTCTGGTGAATCCTCTCACTCCACCCCCCCACACCTCTGGCCTGTACCCCAGTTCTTGTATGCATAAATAAATAAATCTTAAAGAAAAAAACCTGCCCTTTTGGACATAACTAATGTCTCTGTGTCATGGAGAAACTCGCCTGGGAACTTGCCACTGCTGATGAAAGAGGAGCTCTGGGGAAACCTTTCCCAGAGTGAACCCAAGGACACCCCCACTCTCTGAACCCAACAACTCCAAAAACGACATCAAGATCATGTTTAGATTCACTATGGCTGAAACTTAGTTAAGTCTTTACATGGTTAACTACAGCCAGAATTGGTTTAGTTATCTTCTTCATCAGAATTAACACCCCAAAGACCTTGAAGTTTGGTTGAAAATGGAAACTTTGGTTAAAAAAGAATGACTTGAATATTACATAAACATATACTGTAGTTCATATGACTTTGTTCAAATAAACTACCAAATCAAACAAATAGACTGACAGTACTGAATTATCTGAATATGGCTTATGGGGGTACAATTTAACAAGGTTAAAAAACTAAGCTCCGATTCATGGCCCAGCAGGCAGGTTTGCGAGGCTTGACTAGATAAGGGAATGGATAAGGCTGTCTTGGGGACAAGGCCTTTAGACAGACCACCACCACCAGAAAAACCAGCCCAGCTCCAGGAATGCAGAAGCAAAGGCCAGAACATGCTTCTGTGTCAAAGGCCATCACCTAGGACCAGACATCCCAGCAAATAACTGGTGCAAACTAGCACCCTAAGTTAGAAAGTCTGCAAAAACAGAGTATAAAAGAGAACCCCTAATCCTCCTTCAGGTGCAGACCTATCCCCTCTTGCCCACTGCTTCTCTTTGCAGTTTTTCAATGAATACACATTTTCTGTTTTCCATACTGTCTCTGAATTCCTTCACCCTCACACCTCCAGCCGCAACCTGACATTTCTCCTCACTACGTAGCTCCGATGGCATTTGAATGATTGAGAATAAATCATGATTGCGTTACAAAAGGTAAGAAAAATTAAATGTAAATATTCTGTAAGAGTCAATTAAATCCTACATCCTACACACTATCCCTGTTTTTCATGAAAGTAATTTAAAGAGCTTCATAGCACACTCATATGCCCTTCTCTTGCACAGGGATCAGTGTATAAAAAACTTAACTGTCTTGACTAATTTTCCCACTTTCCAGTGGGGAGATGAAGTCGATGATGTCATTAATGCTGTTTCTGTAACTGAATAAGCACATGGAAGAGAATCACTTGGGCACGGCTTCTCTACTTCCTGTAAGCTCAGCTTTTTACCTCTAAAAGCTTTTCCTGAACCTCTCACTTGGTTAAAAACCCTCCTCTGAACTTTCAGACTTCTAGCATCTTACACAGTATGCTGGACTTTAATTAACTGCTACTGTGTCTGTCTCCAAGACACAGGCGTTCCCCGGACACAGAAACTGTGTCACATCCTCTTTTCCTCCTGGCAAACTAATGGGTACATCTCCTGTGTTCAATTAAGTTAATAAAAGAAAGCAATGAATGCTAAGCTCTGGGTTGGGACTTAAGATACAAAGGAAAATAAAGGGATTCATGTGCATGAGACATTCACAAGTGGGAGGTGATTCTATATGCATAATTTATAGGTGATTGTCTGAATTTACAACTGATATTTTGCAAAATTCTCTTCAGCAATTTTCAGGTTAAATCTATTGCATGCCAGATCTTTCTCTTGCTCTTTATTATCTTCCCCCAGACACCAATTGAGATCTTACAAGAAGGCAGCATGTTATGGTCATGGTGGAATGAGATAAGGTCCCAACTCTGCTATTCTAAATAGTTGCGTGATTTGGGGGTTACTTCTGCTCTCTACAGCCATGATTTATTCACCATTAAATAGTGGTGTATTGTCTACCTTACTTATCATCTAGGACTGTTGTCAGGATCAAATACAAAAATGTGAAAGGGCATTGTAAACCACACACCACTTTAAATATGAGATTTATGAAGTCACAATTTTCTTGAGGCAGCTGGCTTCTTGTCCTCAGTGTCTTTAGGGCATTCTATGTTTTCTATGTTAGTCAGTTAGTTAAGGATTAATCCCCCTGATTAAAAAATATTAATATTAACACAGATCAGAAAGCAGAATTATCTATATTCATAAAGGAGTAAATATTCTAGGGCATCACAAAGCAAACATCCCCACATAAAGTAAGTAGAATGTGCTGTGTATAATAGATGTCAGAGGATTTTATAAATACCAAGAAATGCGTTGCTGCCAATTGGAATAAATCATTGTTTCAAAGAAGTGTAGCAGTCTTGTGGAATTGTAGCTGGTAATGTATTTTCCATGGCAACCGAACTCAGTCTCTGGTATATTTAAGGGAGTTTGCAGTTTTTATATTACTGTGCATGGGTAAGTACCTGTTTGGGATAGAAACTAAGATGATTTTAGAAAATTACGTTTACTGGAATAAAATCTAATCATGGCAGCTGACATCATGAGTTTGAATTATTCCCAGCTCAGAAATGATATTATTTCCCTCAGGAGAGGCAGGTAATTCCCAGGACCAGTCATGCTGAGTGATCCATCTTGAAAAGAGAGTGGTATATTTGAGGCTATGTTGTCATGCTCAAATTTCGGAGCAGACTAAATCTATTATCGAGCCTTCTTACCACCTCTGCCCTACCAGCAGGACAGTGACAGTATAGAGGATGATCCAAGTTAAGCAAATTGAATGAAGCTTCAATTCTTCTGATCAGAGAGAATTTTGTATCCCATAGATTTTCATATGTTGTGTTTTTATTTTCATTCAATTTGACATATTTTCTAATTAACCTTATGGTTTCCTCTTTGATCAATGTATTATTTAGAAGCATGTTTCATTTCCAAATGTTTGAAGTTTACTCAGAGCTCCCTGCTATTTAAAAATCAAAAACATTTCATATGATTTTAATTCTTTTATATCTGTTGAGGTTTGCTTTATTGTCTAGCAGATGGTCGAGCTGCTCAAAGTCCATTTATGAAGGATGTACATTCTACTGTTATGGGCCGGAATGCTCAATTAGGTCAAACTGAGAGCACACTTCAGGTCTTCATGGTCCTACTAGCTACTTGTTCTATCAATGCTAAGAGAGGAGTGCTGAATTCTCCAACCACCATTGTGGAAGTGTCTATTTCTCCTTTAAATTCTATCAGTTTGTATTTCCTATGATTTCAAGGGCTATGGTTAAGCACATAGATATTCAGTATTGCTGTCTTTTTGGTGAAGTGACTCCTTTACCATTTTGTAATGACTATATTAAACCATTGGTATCAGTCTGAAGTTTACTTTATGTGCTATTAATATAAATACTTAAATTTTTTTTATTGGTTTTAGTATGGTATATATTCTTTCCATCCTTCAACATTATATTTAAAGCGAGTTTCTTTTAGATAGCACATAGCTGTATATTGCATTTTTTGCCCAGTCTTTCAAGTGATGTGTTTAGAAGAGAGATTTTTTATAAATCTGAAAATGTAGATTATTTTTATCCCAAGATTAGTTATTTTTTCTGAGGTTACTTCTTGGATGTTGCATCAAAACCTCAGCTTTTTTTTTAAGCTGTGAGGGGAAGAAGATAGCAGATTTTATTCTAAAATTTAAGGAAATTAGCACATACTGAATCCCCATTATTCTGCCAAACATTAAACGATCTTTTGCTCACACCACCTGTGTGACAGGACTGTTCTCCCTATCTTACTAGTGAAGTATGGGGATCACATAGCACAGGCTGTAGTCCTCCAATATACATTCTCCCTGTCCTTCATAGTAATAAAATAATATTTAGTTGCCAAGACAAAAGAGCATATTTCCCTGTCTCCCTTTTGGCTAGGTTTCCCCTGTAACTTAGTTCTGACCAAGGAGACCATTCTGAAATATAGTTCCTAGAGCCTTCCCCCTAAAGACTGCTGGCCCACTCTCTGTTTCATTGTTCATTGCTTCCTTCATCCTACTTGTAATGTAGATCTGATCACTGTAGCACCATCTGTCACACTGGACCATGGGCAAACAGGCCACAATGCTGGGGTGGTGGAGGAATGAGCTGCAGTCTGGTGAATGGTCACTTACCCCCTTGTGAAACAGAACTATACTTTCCCCTGGATGCTTACCGCCTGACTTACACATAAGAGAGAAATCAACCTTGTTTAATCTCCATCCCATTGTTTGGGTATTTCATTACTTGTCCCAGAACCCACAACTAATAGATACAGTCTTGGACCCATGAACATCACACTGTGTTACAGAATTATACTCTAATCTATTTGGACATCTACTATGGTTTTGTAATTTAAAAATTACAAAAAGAAATTGGTGATGGGGTTCAGGATGCTGTGGTAAACTTATACACCATACATGAAAGTATTCTAGATGTGGGTTTATGGTCCCTTACCAGCTATATGCTTTTTCTTTGGGGGGGGGGTCACTTAATCTTTCTGAGCTTCAATTTCCTATAAAAATAGAGATACCAACATCTACTTCACTGAGTTGTTTAAATGAATAAAGTCTATCATGTGACAGAGTTTGGTAAAAACTGAGCATTATGTAAAATGTAAGGGATTATGATCATAAAATTATAAGACAAATTTTATGCATAATCTTGAAAGGTAAAATCATCTCACAAATAAACTCCCAGTGGATTGGCTGCAATGTGGATTATTACAGCCCCTACCCAGCGTAGAGCCCCAATTGCTGGGTGCAACCTGTTCTACTATCCTTGGTGACCCTACCTCCCTTGTGTCTAGTACATACTAGGTGCTCAATAACTGTTTGTTGAAAAGTCCATTTATGAAGGATGTACATTCTACTGTTATGGGCCGGAATGCTCAATTAGGTCAAATTGTTTGAGAGCACACTTCAGGTCTTCATGGTCCTACTAGCTACTTGTTCTATCAATGCTAAGAGAGGAGTGCTGAATTCTCCAACCACCATTGTGGAAGTGTCTATTTCTCCTTTAAATTCTATCTCCTTTAAATTCTAATGAATGGACTGAAATTAAGGACTAAGTTTTCTTCTTGGTGCTTCATGCAGATGCCCAGCTTTGCCCAAGATCTCTGATCAGGTCTCAGTTTACTAACCTTTAAAATGCAGCAGAAAGGCTACAATCACTAAGATCTGGATGAGCTTGAAATGCTCTGACCCTGCTGCTACACACAGAGTTCTCAGAACCTGGTTTGATGAATGAATCCTTCCCCCCCTCTGCACGCAGCACCTTGGCTAGACTGCTCTAATAATATACTGGACTTTGTCCCAGGTTCCTGGCACAGTGTGTCTAAAATTCTTTCAATTTCCTAAGTGTTAGGAGTATCTTTCCTTATTCATAATGAATTCCTTTTTGATCACACTTGAGTTTATGCTAACCAGGTGACTCAGGGTGAAGCCCCCTAGATGACCTCAGGAGGGGGTTGGTCACCAGAAAGACCAGGTGATTAGAGTCTTGTCCCACTCACTGACCTACAGGGAAAGGGGGAGCTGGAGCCTGGGTTATAAGAACTCCTGAACAAAGGCTCTCCCTGCTTCCATCTGGTGAACACAAGGTGCTGGCAGAGTGGCACATATGGAGAGGGTATGGAAGCTCAGGTCCCCTCCAACTACCTGCCCTATGCATCTCTTCATTGCCTTCAACGGTTGTCCCTGAGTTACATCCTTTATAATAAAGTGGTGAAGGTAAGCAAAGAGTCTTCCTGTATCCTCTGAGTCATCCTGATGAATTATTGAGCCTGATATTAAAAAAAGAAACAACAGGCCTGAAATGGAGTCATTTATGACAATCTTTACCATGATTTAATAACTAACCTAAATCCAGTTTGAGCTTCTTCCCAAAGTGGAATTTTAAACCAACCAATCTGGAATCTCCTGCTCAGCACTAGTAAATAATTTGCATTTAGATAAGACCCTTGCCTTTAACTGAAATCATCTTTCTTTCTTGTCCCACCTACTTCCTAAGTATAAAAGCCTTCATTTTGTATGACTCCTTGCTGTGCCTTTCTCCTTGCCAGATGGGAGGCTGCCTGATTCATGAATCATTTAGTAAAGCCAATTTATCTCTAAATTTATCCAGTTAAATTTTATTTTGAACCTTTGAAGAGGGGGTGTGGGAACCTCCAAATTTACAGCTGGTTGGTCAGAAAGGTGGTTCCTGGGGTTTGCGAGTAGTATCTGATGTGAAGACTAGTCTTGCACCAGTAGGGTCTGCACTAACTCTGGAGAGTTTGCGTCTTCATTACATTGAATTGTTGGAGACCCGGCTAGTATTGGAGAATTGGTTGTGGCCGTGGAAAAATCTCCCACACATGTGATGTCAGAAGTGGTCTCAGAAAGCATCACTCATGAGAAGTCCTCAGAGTTTATCTGACAGCAAATTCCTACTTAAAAACTATTATAGGGGCCTCCCTGGTGGCGCAAGGGGTTAAGCACCACACTATGAAGCAATTCACAGTCTCTGCAGCACGAGTTCGATCCCTGGCTGGCCAGGGAGCTACCCATATGGCACGGTAGACCTCTCCTATCTTGCCCGCTGCTCCCCTCAGCAGTGTATTTCAGTCAGTCTGTATGTTCTCTTCCCCACTCTGTCTCTGGTGAATCTTCTCACCCCCTGTATCTCTGGCCTGTACCCTGGCTCTTGTATGCATAAATAAATAAATCTTTAGAAAAAAAAAACTATTATAACCAGGCCCCAATCAGTGTGGGATAACCCATATCAAAATCTCTGCTAGGGGGCACTATTCAAGGCACACACTCTCTAGAAGATTCTGTTGTAGCTTCCCCAGACAAACTGGGATGTACTGTAAATATGAAGTATCAGCAAATACACTGGGCATTTCTTTCTGTGGTTGGTTTCTGAAAGGCCATCTAACCCTTTAGATGGTAGCTGACTCAGAACTGCCAGCCAGGCCTGTCAGGCAAAGGCAAAGGGAGGAAGAAGAGAAGGAAGAGAATAGTCTTCCCTTTTTAGGGAGACAGGCTGACCCTATGTGTAACTTCAAAGCAGACAGAACTTTTGCATGTTCCCTTTCTGTACCCTTTCCCACCCATCTGGGCCTCTCCTCCAGGCCTCTCCTGCTGCCCAGAGCCCTTGACCATGGGACCCTACCCTCCTAGACCTAGTCCAATTCACCCTTTTTCCCCTCTTTTGTCCTTTAATGTAGCTTACTGATTCTTTGAGGAACACCTGAGTAATTAAAAAAGTACCTCAAATATCCTGATTCTGTCATTCTACAGTGGGTCCAGGCCAGTATTTTTTTTTTTTTGTGGGGCCCTCGCCGGTGGCTGGGGAGCGAACCGGCGCTGCGGAGGCTGTGGGCAGCCTCGCAGCCCAGCGCTCAGCCGCTGCGTTACCAGGGGAGGCCCCCTGGGCCGGTATTTTAAAAAGCACTCAAGGTGATCTCCAGGCTGAGCAGCACAGGTAAAGCAGATTCTGGCTAGATGCTCCTAGTGTTTGATTGAATTACTTACATCAAGGGGATGGCTCACTGGGGGATACTTACTAGTAGATATTGGTAGAGTTTAGTGCAGTGTTTTATTGACATGAAAAAGTTAAAACAGTAATTTTTAGATGTGAGGGATAGACACTCCCTGTTCTGGAATCTGCAATAAATGGCCCTTAACTATTCTGATTATAGTTGCAGCTTCTTGCTTCTTCCTTGTCTGAATTCACAACCTTCAGAAATACCATCTCTCTTCCCTCCCTCCCCATCCACCATGGTCCCTTTTCTGTAGGGCCTTCATCAGATCCAGCCGCCAAGAGGTCTAAATAAGGGTAGGTGGGGGTAGGGAAACAGGACTGACCATCTTTCTTTCTATATGATCATTCACAAGTCAGGCTTGAAAGTGTAATTCTCTTTCCCCTTCAAGGGAATACACTGCAGGTGAAGACACTAGAATTTATGGATTTTACAGTTAACACTTGATGCACATCTTCCCTTTCTTCTCTCAGGAACAATTTCTACAGTGGCTCAGTGGTTGCTGCTGAAGAGTTAGGGCTGCGTGGCCTGGCTGTGGGTCTGCCAAGACTCTGGCTTTTTACACGGCTTCCCCGCACCCCATCATCTTTTCATTTGGCAGGTGATTTCTGGCTCTATTTTAGCACTGTGCAGAAATCAAATAAGACTTACATGCAAAACCCAGTGTAATCATGTGTGGTTCCTGCTGCATTCAGAAGCTTCAGGAAAACACAGAGAGAAGCAGTGTGGCTTTGAGCATGCCTTACCTAGTGGGTCACAGCAAATACCCCTAGACCGAAAGTTCATACACCGGGAGACAGGGTGGAAATCACCCCAGAGTGGAAGATTTTATCTTCTATCTTTAGATTCAAGGTGCTACATACCTAGTAGTTATGAGTTACCTTTACAGATGGGTCAACTGATCACCATTATCTTCTTAAATTGACTTTCCTTTTTATGGAGGGGAGCTAAGGGCAAAGAGGTTAACCAACTTGCTCTATCTGAACTTGGGTCATTTGCTTCCAAAGTCCCTGATCATTAAACCTCAGAACCACCTAGGAAATCACCCGTTTCATGGAGAAGACACTGTACTTGTGGACCCTGAATTCCTAGGAGCTTTCCACACAGATTCAGCCATCACCACTCCTAGCAGGCCTCTCTCAGAAAAAGAAAATCTGGGTTTATGTACTGGGCCACCTCCAGAAGGGGGGCCAGGCATAGGTACCCTTCAGCAGGACAGTTTGTTGCTCTGATCACCCACAGGTGAGCTTGGAAAGAAGAATTGATATTTATGGCTTTTCCACAGGGGCCTGCTTTCCTTAGAGGAGAGAAGAGGCCATTGCTGACTCATCTCAAGGACAAAAAGTCACAAGACTCACAGTGAAGAGAGAAGAAAGTTTTTTAAGTTAAAAAAATGAAAAAACAGAAAAAATGTGTGTGGAGGCGGAAGCTAAGTTTGGAAATCATGACCCTGTGCTCTGTACATCCTCGGGATCTGCATGCCCGGGAAGTCTGGCCTGCGGGCTCCCTACCATTTGCATGGTGTAGGGTAAAGAAAATATCAGGCTTTTCTGCCCTTCCGCCATCAGGATAGATGATGGATCCTTGTCCTGAATGCATGCCCTTGGCGGGCACCTGGAATAGGGTGTGGGCATGGGTAGATGGGATTCAGCTGAGCTAAGACTGTGCTTTTAAGGGCGGCGTCACGGGGACACCAGCAGCAGCAGCAGCAGCAGCAGCAGCAGAAGTCGAAGCAGAAGCAGAAGCAGAAGCCGAGAAGCAGCTGAGAAGCCGCAGAACGAACACCAGAGAGTCCAGATAGAGTGAAGACTTTCTGGGCCTCCCAGCCCCCCAGCCAGCACCCCTGCCTGCCATATGCCTGGTAACCCCAAATAAAAAACCTGCAAAAGTACTGAGGACTCAGACTCCTCCTTTACCCGGTCTGCATGGGATCAGAAAACCTGCACCGTGGCCAGTCCTGCCCTTTACACATGGCCAGCCTGGAGAAAATGGCACTGTGCCACTAACCAAGGACACACAGGTCTCTTCGCTCACAAGGAGGAGGCCCCACCTATACTTAGGACCACACTGGGTAGGAGAAATGGTGGCTCTCAGGAGAACAGCAGGCCAAGGGGAAGGAGCCATTTAATTCACCTTTGCTGACTAGTTCCCAGGGAAACAGAATAACAGAACTTTAAGAGAAAAATGGGATCGAACAAGTGCAACATGATAAATACTTACTTAACCTTTGGCCTAGAGTGAAAGCCCTTTTGTTGGGATGTTTCCAGGGTGTGGGGGTCACCCTAGCCTTTGCAAAGTCTCTTAAGGGTCAGACTGAACCATACCATCCCACCAGCCTAAAATGAAGAGTTCAGCAGGAACTCCAACATTTTGAATCCACCCAGATTTGTGTTGTCTATCACCCAGGACCTCACAGCAGGGTATCCAGTGTCAGGAAGCCATGATACCTGCATCTTATCCACCCAGCTGATGCTTCTCTTGGGACTTGTGGGGCTGCCTAGTTGGAGGGGTGCTTGTCATAGCACACAAGTCAGATGTACATTAGAGCTGCCATCTGTAAAGAGCCCAGGCAGTGCCTGATTAGTTCCACTGCGAGCAGTTAGGAGACTGTCTATAACAACAGAAACGTAACAATGATGGCTCCCTGCAAGGCTCCAACAACCCACCACTGCGCAGGGGAAGACACTTCATTTGTCTAGGCAGGGCTGCTCTGGCTTATTACGTGAGGCATAATTGCTTTTGTTACACATTCATATGCATCAAGAAAAGACATTCTTTAGTTTCCTCATTTTCAATGCCCTACTTACCAACTTCATCCCTGATGTTTGCAAGTTCGATTGACAGCTCTTTTTCTTTCACAAGGGCACTTTCATTCTGAAAAAACAAAACGGATACCGAGAGTCCCCTAGTTTTATGCTAGATAAGCACTTTCATATGTTTAATTAATGAATCATATTAAGCAAATATTTGTAAAGTCTAGCTCTTAATAAGATAATATTCTCATTATATAACATCAAAAACTTACCAAGCCAAGTCTGACTCATTTATTTGTATCACATTCAATCACAAAGCTTGCAATATAACATTAGTATTTCCCATGGCTGTGCTTTTATCTGTTGTACTGCTATATACATTATCCTGCAATACTTTGCATGTCTGTGTCCTATACGCGAACCTTCTCTCATACATCATTATACACTGGTAATTATTATCATCACTATTATTAACATGAAACATTTCTCTTTGTAATAAGGCCAACACCTGCACTTAAGGTTTCCAAGTTTTTCTTTCTGCTCTCTGTATCAACAGGAGGAACAAGAGGAAAACTCAACTCATATTGAGGTTCTTATTTAGTGCAAAGAATGCCATTCATAACTAAATGACTGATAAGCTATTTTCAAATCAAAGGCATTCTATGATATAAATAGGTAAGTAGTTGAAGATGTGCTGAATTTGTAATCTAGGTTACTGAGCCATTGTAAACGTTTATATTTATGATCTTATTACTACTACTAACAATAAAAAATAAGTGCTATGTAAATTCTCTTCAATTGAGAAATCTACAACATATAGAGCATCCAAGAAAGTCATTCCTAAGAACACAAACAATTCCCAAAGCAAATATTTCCAAAAAGGGAATTCTGGGCCTCCCCGGTAGTGCAGAGGGTTAAGCGCAGCGCTGTGAAGCTGTCCACAGCCTCTGCAATGTGGGTTCGATTCCCGGCTGGCCAGGGAGATACCCACATGGCGCAGCAGACCTCTCCTGTCTCACCCGTTGCTCCTTTCAGCAGTGTTTTCAGTCGTCTACCTGTTGTTCTCCCTGCTCTGTCTCTGGTGAATTCTCTCACCCTCCTACACCTCTGGCCTGTACCCCAGTTTTTGTATAAATAAATAAATCTTTAAAAAAAAGGGAAGTCTGGCTAAAATGTGTATCAACTATGTAGCACGAACATTATCAGGCTTACAAATGTTCCTTCTTTATTAACCTCCTTTGACTTTGATTCAATGCCTTCAAAGCACCTGTGCCAAATGCGAAGAGACAACAATCACACCCTTGTTTCCACGTCTGGTGCCTTCTGACTTGGGTGACACATGTGCCACTTAGGGTGTTTGAGAGCAAATGCCCCAGGTTATCCAAGGGCATTTGCTAAGAAACATCACAATATTCATACTGCTAAAAATCCCTCTATTTTCAGTTATTTTAGTGACAGGTATCAACAACTCTTGATTCTTTTAAGAATAATGGAGCAATAACTCATGTTTTGTGGGACACTGAACCCACTCTCCCCATTTTATTCATGAAGTATTCTCTTTCCATGTCAGCCCACAACATTCATGCCTTTCCTGGAAATGTTGGAAATCACACCCGAGAGTGCACATTTTCCTGATGACTAAGCCACGCTCCCTCTATGCTCTGCCCACTGCCCTGGGTTGTCTGAGGTTTAAATAAACATATATGACATAGTGTCACATACTAAGTGCCTGCCACTTAGCAGTTTCCATATGTGTCAGTTGTTATCATAACTCCATTGTTCCCTTTTTTTTACTTGCAACTCTAGCTAAAAGGTGCTTTTCCATGTTAATGATCTAAATGTGTTTAGAATTTGCATGTCAGTCTTCTGTGTATTGTGTGTGTTTTTTAAATACTTCCTGGCTCCGATGCAACTCTAAATTCAAAGATTGAAGAACTCAAAATAGGGAAAGGGTTCTAGTCAGACTCAGCACATGGATTATATGCTTGTTCTAACAACAGTGTAACATGGCCACTGAAATTGAACTTGTTACTGTAACTTAAGAAAATATGGTATTCTAGAATGGGCAAATTTCAGTATTTACCCTGAAATAATCTTAAACAAGTGAAAAAACTAAGTTGTTCCTATTATCAAGAGTAATTGTGAACACTCATATCCACTAACTATAAAGCACAGGCAGAAAATGGAAATATAGTACTTATCATCCAGAAATAGTATTACTGAAGTGTTCACTCTCAGGGTTCCTGAGAACACCTGGAACTTAACTCTCAGGGTTCCAGAGAACACCTGTTCCAGAGAACACCTGGAACTTAACAAAAACAACATGCTAACTCTAATCTGTAACCTCAAGCCAACGTTTCCCTCAACAACTTGCAGTGGCCCCTGTGGAGCACGACAAATCAATCCTCACTTTGCAGTCACATAGGAATCAGGGGAAGCATTTCAGGAAGGAGTGGCTTGCAGGCCCAGTGAAGAGGACAGGCCCCCATTGGAGACAGTGCCAATGGCATAGATTGCTGATGAAGACCTTCAGACATGCAACAACTTGGTAAAAAGCTAACGCTGATGGCCTTGGCCAGGCCTGCCCCATCCATCTTGGCTTTATGAGAAACAGGAACAAGATTGAGAGGAATCAAATGAGAGAATGAAAGAAAAGAAAGGGAGGGGGTGGGAAGAGAGAAGAGGTAGAAGGGGAAATAGGAAACCAAGTGAGATTAGAGCCCAGGTACCCTCTCCTTTTTGGGAAGCACAGGCCATTGCGAGAGAGGAAGAGGGCTGACAGAAGAGCCATGCCCCCTTCACCCCCATCCTTTTGCAAGTGCAGGTTATAGAACCAACCAGTTTCTAACTACATTCATCAATAGCTAACCAAGAAAAGGTCAGCTGTCAAAGATAACGAACCTGGTGGCTAAAATGACAAGAAAAGTGACTACATTCTGGCAAGGTCTGGCGAATAATGAATTTAAATCTTTTTTTTTTTTTTTAAAGAGGCATGTATTATTTATTTGTTTGTTTGTTTGTTTGTTTATACAAGCACTGGGTACAGTCAGAAGTGCAGGAGGGTGAGAGAATTCACCAGAGCCAGAGCAGGGAGCAGAGCAGGCAGAAGGACCGAAGTACACTGCTGAGGGGAGCAGCGGGCGGCAGGAGAGGTCTGCGTGCCATGTGGGACCCTCCTCCGGTGGCCGGGGAGCAGCCGGGGATCGAACCAGGGCCGCAGAGGCCGTGGGCAGCTTCGCAACCCAGCGCTCAACCACTGCGCCACCGGGGAGGCCCGCGAATGATCAATTTAAAGCTAAGTTTTACCAAACATTTTCTAGACGGCAGACACAGCTCTAGGTAAGCCCTTTTACTCCTCCAAAACTGTCAAGTGGGTCCTGGGTATTATTTTCCTTTATGGATGATGAAGCTCTCTGGTTCAGTTACCAGCCCTGCACAACAGCTCAGGAAATGGGAAAGGCTGGAGTTTTAATGTGTCCACACTCTTCTTTGAACACTAACACAAATTACAGAGTCACATCGAGTTCCAAATTACAATTGTATGGGGAATATAAAAATAAAATTAAAAAAAAAAAGATCCAAATTCTATTGATCCTCAGATAGATCTGAGCACTTAATACTATGAAACTATTCATGTCTAACTAGGAGAGAGGCAGTGTCTGCTCCTGACCACTCTGTTTCAAGGAAAAAAAAAAATCCCCTGGTTTCATTTCTGCCCCACTCACAGCCTGCATTATCTGCACGTGTCCTCGTTTTAACTTGTCAGTTACATGTCAGGACATTTCCAGTGTTTGGATGGTCAGTATGGTCTACATGGTCAGTATGGTCTACATGGGGCTGGGACTTCTGATAGGATAGTCATTTGTCTTTTCCTGTCACCTTTCCCTAACCCTTTCTGCTGGCCTCAAATCTATTCCTGCTGAAGATGCTGACACAGTGCAGTTCTGGCTCCCTAAGGCCGCCTCTGCAGGTTGGTGATGGCCCAAGTGGAAGGCCAAGTGCTTGTTTGTAAAATGATATCAACTCTTCTAATTTATTAATTCTCTGCATCAATTAAGTTACTTTTTGTTTTCTGCAAGGCAAACTTTGACGTAGGGCCACCCTGCAGTGGAATGAGTCAATGGCTGTGCCTGCAGGAACGCTGCTCCTTAGGTAGAAAATGAACTGAAAGGGACCTTCTGCTCTATTCCTTGCCTCAAAAAGTTGTCCTTCTGCCTACCATGGGTCAACAGATTCCAGCAGTGGTCCTGTAAGGCCCTTAAATTCATGGTGAGTAGGAATAGGTGACCACAAAGACATCCTCTGGAAGGATCTCTCGTCACCACTTCCCTTTGTTCCTCAACCTGAGTCAGGTCCAGGCGATGACACAGAGGGATGACTGAAATATGAGCAAGACCTCCTCTGATGGCCCCAAGTCAGATCAGTGCTTCCCTAATGGGGAATGAATGGAAAATTCCTAACTCCTGCCAAGCATATGAACTCTTGCTTTCACTCCAAAAGAGCTAAAAATAGAACCCAGGATTAACCATCCAAACTACCCAAGTGATAGAGTCCAGAAATCACGAAGTCTAAGAAGGCCATTCCTCTAAAATTACTGCTTACTCTATGACAGTCTTCCCCTGAAATGGACTTAAAGAACATAGCAGCAGCTGGGTCTTCTTGCTACCTCTTTTATTTGTTTCCATTCCTCTTCTTCGCACTCCAGGTTTTTCTAGTCTTTCCACAGCAGGCATCACATTCGCAGATGGAATCAAAGATGAACAATTGCCATGACCCAACCGACTCTCCCTCTGCCTCTCAAGCCCTAAATACCAGAGCGAGTGGGCCAGCATAAAGCTTCAGCTCTTCTGAGAGGTGGCTCTCGTGCTGGGGCACTCACAAACTCTTGGGGGATGCCATCTATAATCTCTCCGAGCTGCAGACACCTGGCAAAGTATGCAGCCTGCTAATCATTTCATTAAATTGAAGACACTCGATGTGTGACAAGTCCCAAGCAAGCCTGTCACACTCTGCTATTTTAACATGCTTGGTCAGTGAGCGTTATCTGCTGTGGTGGTTGATGCTGCCCATGTGAGCTTGGAGGTACAGATAGTGAAGATACCTCTCCTCACTAGCATTACTACACATGTCTACACCTGTGCCTCAGCCACCCTCCTAGAGTTAGGAACCAACCCAACAGCCTATTTATTATTAGAACTAAATACTGGGTGAAGCTGAGGTGCTTTTACGCCAACTAATCCAGAAAGTTCATACAAAGCAGCATGTATTCACCATGTGCCTAAGATGTGTTACACAGGAAGCCAGGATATTTCTGCCTTTGAGGAGTTTAAGAGTCTCCCAGAGAGAAATGAAGAAATGATTATAAAATCATGTGACATAACTCAACTCATGGGGCAGAGCTGGCTTGGAGATTTCCTGAGACCAGCGGATGAATAAGTCTAAGGAGATGAAGGTAGCACCCCAGGCAAAGGCCAGAAGAGCAAGGGCCATCTGGGAACTCCTGTTACCACCATTTTCTCACTAAGTTTCTACCTCTGGCCTGAGATTTAGGCTGCAAGAATTCTGAGTTGGTTATTAGTGATACTAATGACAATTTTATAAAATTCACAGTCGTTCTAAATGCTTTTCTCAATTCCCTCCCTCTGACCTAATTTTTTTCTTTAAAGGAGGGGCATGTATATATAAATTTAAATACATACACACACGTAATCCACCAGGCACCCAATCTTTCCTATCTTTTTAGCCTGCCCTGAAATCAGTACAGATCAGGAAAATTCAACCATCTGCCACTTCTTCCCAGACTACATGAAAGAACCACAACAGGGAGCTGAATAAGAAATCTATTGAATTCTGATATTTAAGGAAACATCCAGATCCTTTTTATTTGAGGATCAAATTGAAATTCAAAGTGAGACATGTACATGTGAAGTTACAGTGAGGTTAAGGAATATGTCATTGTTCCTAGAAATAATATTGCTTTTCACCCAAGATGGTATGAGTAGGTTAGGGTTCAATTCAACATGGCAGAACTTAGTCTCAACAGGAAACATTTTTCTTTTTTTTGTATTTCAAATGAACCAGCCCCAAGGTGACATCAAGGGAACCTAAGTCTTTAGGATTGGTTTCAGACCGCCTTTTGTGAATACTGCATTCATTTTCAATATTAACATTGTGAAGAATGGCCAGATTCATAATATAGCTCTGTGGAAAATTCCTTTGGGAGGTGAACTGACCTTTTGTTTTTCATTTCAGTTATTGTGGCTTGAAGGCAGCACCGATGCTAGGTTTTGATTTAGTCAATAAGTATTATTTCTTCCACATATAATTATCACAGGCCACTGTATTTTTGTATCTATTTTTCTACTGTGAAATGATTTTTAATATAGACTGGTCAAGGGCAAAATAAAATCACATTTAATGCTCTTAAATACATGCCAACGTCTGTTTGTGTGAAAGATGAGTCCAGTCTTATCTAACTTTAAAAGAAATTAGAATGACTAAATGTAAAGATGCATCGTAATTCCAGCCTTTGCCCATATGCATTCTGGGGAGAGTCACTGGTGACAAGATCATCTAGCTTACTTACGAGGCTCTAGTTAACAAGGGAATACCACACCAGACCTGGATTACTAATGACCAATTAGTAAAGACAGTGCATTATAAGACCAAAGGAGAAACAATGGGGATCCCAAGAAATACTGCCCAGATTCTGGATCTCGGAGTCAGCAAGAGAAAGGAAAACCAGGCAGTATTGTGACTTTTAATCCATGTAAGTGTCAGACAGTTACTTGACCTTTCAAGATTCTGCTTTCCTCTATAATCACCTTCCCAAATTTATTACTGACAGACTATGCATGCATACCTTGGAGGAACAGTGAGAGATGCTGTCTCCCAATTCCAATCCCAACTAGGAATGTAGAGAAAATGTTAATTCGTCTCTAAGATTACAGGCGACACAAAAGGTAAGGCTAGAGATAAGCCCTGGGAAGTATCTAAAGAGCAAGACAAGGCAAGTAGTCAAGCAAGGAAAGCAAAGGGGGCTGAGAAGAGGCAGTCACCTTGGCAGATAACAATGGCATGGCCTTCTCAACAGTATTTCAAGCTAGAGGGTGTTGGCTGGGTGTTGGCCTGGATGCCCCAGGCCACTGAACGTCTAAACATGGCTCAGAATCTAGTCTTATCAAAATGTCTTATGAAGCTGAACCTTTGGCTCTAAAAAGAAATAACATGTTTACCAGGCTTGCTATCATTCCTTTCCTTGTCAGTTATAGTTCTCATTGTTAAAAAACAAGTTGGCAGTCCAGTTTATGCATCTAGTTTATTTCTTTTGATAACCTGATTTTCCTAAAAACAATTAGCTCTGGAAATTGTACACACAGAGCTGATGGTTTGTTATGGGGCCATACTTAGTGCACAGATAAACAAACTCTAGGATCTATTTGGTATCCCCCCAAATAGATTCCTAGGCCATACCTGTCCTTTAAAAATACCTATTTAATGAGTTGTTCTGCAAATTGCTCTCTGCTCAGAATCCCAATATACATCCCTACTTAACTCAAGTTTAAGAACCTGGGTCTGGTTTCAGTCAAGAATGTATTTCCCCACATCCCCATGTGCTTGGGTTACCCACTGTGTTTACTCTCATCTTCCATCAAACGGGGCTAAAACATCTTCACCCACGCACTCCTTGCTTAGAATTACATTTTTTTCTCCTCACCTGTATATTAAAACTCCACCCCATTCCTCAAGTGCAATTCTTGTTCCACATTTCCCAGGAAACTTTGTCTGTGATTCCAGCACTGATTTCTCTGGAATGTCACTAAATTCCAGAAACAAGTATGGTCAGTACGAATAACTGTTAGTTAATTCTACACCATCAGTTACACTGATGTCTAATTGCTCTCTGTTACTGATGCCAACTCACTTGTAATTTGTCTAGAAAGGGTGGAAGAATAATTGAAAAATGACTGGCAAACACCACAAAGCACGCTATGCCTTTTCACAATTGTTTCATAGTGCCCACAAAAAACAGGGGCAGAGTAGACCAGCCATAAAAATTGTCAATGAACGGATTTTTCTTTAAGTGGAAAATACATATTCACAATCAGCTTTTAAAAACCATTTGCTCAATGTGGGAGGGAAATCAACAGATTATATACAGTGGAGGATTATGGGTGCTTTAGTGGAGTGTGTGGTGTGGCAATATACACCTGAAGAAGTGTGCACTTATACTCCTAGATCACATACAGTGTTGCAAACAATGTTGTCTCAATAACTCTAATGCAACTAAAAGTCTTTTTAGAATGTTAATTGGACACATTTTTAGTGATTTTATACTATATTCTATCATTTCCCCTAATAAATAAATGCTAAAAAGGACCTTAACATTTATATTTCTTAGCCGCATCTTTGAAACGGATTACTTAAAAAGTATCTCTAGTTGTCCACACTCTTTTCAGGATTATGATCAAATGTTTACTTAAAACAATTTCCCTGTCAAAATAAAATTTTCTGGGGCCTCCCTGGTGGAGCAAGGGATTGGGGCGTGGCCTATGGGGCTGTCCACAGCCACTGCAGCATGGGGTGGCAGACCTCTTCTGGCTCTCCCGCTGCTCCCCTCAGCAGTGTATTTGAGTCAGTCTGCCTGTTCTGCTCCCCACTCTGTCTCTGGTGAATCCTCTCACCCCTCACGCCTCTGACCTGTGCCCCAGATCTTGTATGCATAAATAGTTAAATCTTTAAAAAAAATAAAATAAAATTTTCTGTTTTGTATCTCTATAAAGTTCTGAAGATACGTTTCTTAATTTTTAAGATTTACTAAGCTGGGCTAAAGTAATCAGAAATAACTTTACCAACAATTTTATCAGGTCCTTTTCAAACCTTGCAGATGCTGGGGTTGTCAGAGCTGATTAAAGACCGAAGGATTTTATGGTGGTATTTTATGGTGTACTAGTTTCCAGAGTTGGAGATTAGAGCGGACTACCATAATACTCCTAATATGCAATGCCTGACTCAATAGGCAACTACAGAATAAACAAATGATTATAGCATACTGCCTATGAAGTTATTCTGAAAAACAGGAAACAAAGCAAACAACTGACTTTTTTTTAATTAAAAAAAAAAACCACTAATTCCTAAACTGAATACTTATGAATATATATCTAAGATGCCGGCATCAGGATCACTACACTAAAATATAGGAAAGAAAATTCAACAAGTATAGGTATAAACATAATAAGAAAGTTGACAGGTATAAAGTTTTTAAGTATTTATCAGTGAAAATAATTTGTATTAAGTTTGATGTTGCAAAGCAAATATATTTGAAAGTTACTTAAATAATACACTGCTAAAGAGATAAAACATTATCTTCCAAAATCTCTGAATTAAGTAATGACACAGGGATAGTTACTTCAAGAACTTGATTTGAAACTAAAAAGGAGGATGGATTCATTTTAAAATATATTTTCTCAAAAAGCTTCTATTTCTAAAACTTTTATACCAGGGCCTAGGAATATAAGCATTGTCATATTGGAGTCAATCCTTTCCTCTGATTTAAACCATTGTTACAAAGCTTCCTCAGTACCTTTTTTTTAAGATTTATTTTATTTATACAAGAACCGGGGTACAGGCCAGATGTGCGGGAGGGTGAGAGGACTCATCAGAGACAGAGCTGAGAACAGAACAGGCAGAATGACTGAAACTCACTGCTGAGGGGAGCAGCGGGCGAGACAGGAGAGGTCTGCCATGCCATGTGGGTTGCTCCGTGGTCGGCAGGGATAGAACCAGCACTGCAAAGGCTGCCGACAGCTTCACAGCACTGAGCTCAACTGCCTGCACCACCAGGGGAGGCCCCCTCCGTAACTTTTTTGTGGCCACTTTTCTTAAAACAGAGCATAATCTCTTCAATGTTGGATTGGCAGATAATAGATTGCAAATGCTTTATATTTCCATTTGTTAATGAATATAAATATGAATATAAATATTTTATATTTATCACTAAATATGAATATAAATATTTTAGTTCATGACAGCAAAAGCCAAACCCATTAAAATGGATATTTTTATTGGAACAACAAAATGCCTAGTGATTTTTAAGATAGCACTTTAATTTTGCTAGCTAGGTGGTATGCAACCCTACTTTGGGTCAAAGTTCATAAGCAGAACTGATATCTAAGATATTCCCAAGTGACCTCCTTGTAATGAGTTTTATATTAAGCCATATATTTCCTTCACATACTACACCTTCAGCTATCTATATAGTTGATGCCTACATGGATAGAAAGGAGGCAATTTCAACCTCTTGTTAAATCCCATTTTATCTATCTCTGAGAAGTCCAAATGTGTGTGATAATAAAATATATCAGAGAGGCAAAATTTCCTTGCAACATATTTCTAGCAGTGAAGTTAAAAGCATATCCTAATCCTTCTACAAGATCACAGGCAAATGTCAAAAGCAAAGGCTTTGTGTTGGAATTGTCATACATTTCTCCTTTATACTCTATTCTCAACTCCCTGCCTGTGAATTTTCCTTCAGTAAAGACTTGAACACACCCTCATACTCTCTTGTCTCCTTAAGTGTTCACCTCTATGTTATGCACACCTGGGCAATGCAAAGAAGTAGAGAGACTAACTGGACTCCTGCTTGCCTCTCCAAACGGAAGTATATAAATTACACTGCTGGATGCTGTTTGTAGAAAAGTCGTAAACTTTCAAAGTTAGCAACTTGCAAAGGAGAGGCATGTCTAGCTAATCTAAATTCCCTACTAGGAATAGGTTTTGCAGGTACATTAAAATGCATTAAGAACCTCTCAAGGATTTCCTGACAGTTTGAATTTCAAGATGTTTTGAGCAGGTCCCTACTGTTTAAGGAAAATGCAACAGTTACATTTGAGACAGCAGAAACACAGAATTATGTAAGGCACTGCAGAGGACTGTATGTGAGACCAGTGGTTGTGTGAACCCCACTCACAATCCAGCACACTGGAACCAGTAAGGGCAGCCTCCTGCTCACCAACAAAGCACACAGACATGCTGGGGAGAGGGACAGAAGAGGCTGGCTCGGCTTTCTCTCTGCCCTTTCCAAGGAGGGGGGGGGGGGGGAAGAGGGGAAGGCAAAGTACCGTCTGGTCCAGGCACTGAAGGCAGTTATAAGGCTTGCAGCAGCAGTGGCCCATCCCGGCAGGCAGGCTGGCAAGGGGACCTCCTTCATTCAACGTGTCGGCGGGTAATTCCTAAGGCGAGGTAATGGCTCAAACGAAAGGGGTGCGCCGCTAGGAGCTGTCACAACTTCCATGTGGTCCCCTCGGCTACCTTATTTCCCCTAAATAACTTCAGGAATCCTGGAGGCAGAGGAATGAGTGCAGGAGTGCAGAGCAGCAGCGTTAGGATCCTGCTGCGGGGCGGGGGAGGGCGCGAGCCAGGAAGGGAGGGGCAGGCGGAGGGAGGGTCACTTTGCCTCTGGAATCCTCCGAGTGAGGCAAATCAATAGTCGCATAACAACTGAGCGTTTACCAAAGCCATCTCCCCGAGAGCACCGCCAGCCGGCTTTTCCCCGGGAGCCCCGGCCGCTCCCGGCCCTCCCCCAAGTGGCCATGCGCTTGTGCGCGACGCAGACACGCCTGGAGGGGACGCAGGGAACACAAAAGAGCCTGCTCCACTGGGGTACTCTAGGTTGAGGACCGGGAGGGCTGAGATCGGCTTGACTTTGCTCAAATACTAGCTTTCTATTTCCTGGGAAGTAAAAAAATATTTTTCTGATATAAGTGGTCTTTCTCCCCGTGTAGGTCCTTCTCTGCTGGTATGGTTGTTCTTGGGGATCACCCATTGCTCGTATTCAAATTTGGTGCCCTGAGCAATTTCCCCCTAATTTAATGAAATCTTTATATATGAAATATAATTGTGAAATCACTTGCCGTGTCTCACATCTACTAACCATTCCAATGTTTAAGTAATTAAAATGGGAGTTTCAGGCAGATATTTCCCTCGGGCATGTTAGCATAAAAGCCTTGGAGGACTTATCTCTCTAGGCAATTTGTAATTTTTCAAACAGTTAAAAATCAAAAAAGGGAAGGAAGTGGGGAGCAAAAGTTTGTTTTTGTTTTTTTTTTTCAAAAGAGATGTGGGATTTAAAAATGTATGTAACCCAGAAAGCAAAAGATAAAGCTATTACAAGATTATATGACCTGATAATTTCAAGGGAGAAATTGGGAAATTTATCATCTACAGAAATATACAATTTTATGCTTGCCCACTAATTTTGCTTAAGAGTACAAGCAGACACAATAGGTGTAAAATTAGATAATTTTACTAATTTGAGATGTCCCAAGCATATTTTTAGTTACGTGCCACAGGCTATAGAAATGTGCTTGTAGAGAAGATAAGGACATTTGTGTTAAATAAGAATAGACTGAGATGTTTGCTCTAAACTTGAAAGAGTATGTTCTTTTATTAAAGGCTAACAGGTAAACTAGCACAATCCACTAGTAGGCTATTTGGCCATAGCCGTCAAAATTTAAATGTCCGTTAATTTTGACCCACATTCCATTTCTATCCTCAATAATACTCAGGTTGTTATAGGACAGGGAGAGGGGCAGCCCAAACCCCGCAAACTTGCCTATTCTAAATGGGTTCTGCCATTCGCCGCATCAACACAAAACATAGGAGACTTTAATGGGAAGGATCTTTAATAAAACTAGGAAACAATACAGGTAAGGCAAAGAATCTAGTTTCTAAATGAAGCACCCAAAGTTACCCATCCCCTCATGGGTAAAAGTCCATCCAAATGGGATTGGCCCAGAGCAAGGCCCCAAAGCCTGCCACAAGTCTAAAGCATCTTCCAGTAGGGACCCACAGAAAAGGGCCAGAAACAACCAGACAAGCCCGGAAGGAAAAGAGCAAAATCAACATCAAGATAAAAGCTGCCATTGTCACCTCCCCATGGGTCTCACCCACATCTGTGTCACCCAGTCCACGACCAAAAGACAAGCACAGTTTCTTCACGTGTCTCTAGGCTCTACACGCCTCCTCCAGGTCTCCTGGCTCCATCCTGCTTCCTTCCTCAGTCTCTTCTGCTGCTTCTCCTCTTCTTGCTCAGCTCCACCCTCCCTTGGGTGG
The DNA here is from genome assembly GCF_964194135.1 of Talpa europaea. NCBI lineage: Eukaryota > Metazoa > Chordata > Mammalia > Eulipotyphla > Talpidae > Talpa > Talpa europaea. Next base: position 91,601,474 of record NC_140072.1, read on the forward strand.
GGCAGGGAAACTCCCCCTTTCCTGGGGACCACCATGTTACAATGTGACTATGGATATATGCATAAGGATATTCAGCATCATTTGTAACAGCGTAAAAATAGGTATAGCCTAGATAGCTAATACCTTTCCACCATATGGAAAGGTGATACACTGTTAGGTGAGAAAATAAACTTTTACAAAAAACAAAGCAAAATATACCTTTGTTTATATGTCTACAATAAAGCTTTTGGAAAGATACACACCCTTCGTTCCCTTCAGAAATAGAAAACAGGGGCAAGAGAGTGAATTTCCACTTGTACCCTCTTGCCAGCATGTATTATTTTATAACTTTAAATCACAATGTGCCAGGGAGAAGGTAGCAATCACTGCCTGGACTCTGTGATGCCAGGAAATATAGAGCCAACTCCCTCTCACATGGGCTTGCCATCTTTTCTCAAAGGAAGAGAAGCTGTCAGTACCTTGAACTTGAACCTGGGCTGACAGGTGTTTTGGGGGCCTTGAAACTCTGGGAGGAAAACTATGTTGAAGAAGCTCTGCTTGGTACCCCCAATGTTCACAATAGCCAAAAGGTGGGAGCACTCATGTGTCCTCAATGAATGGATGAACTAAATGTGGATGCTCATACAATGGAATAATATTCAGTCTTAAAAAGTGAGGAGATTCTGATACATGTTATAACATGGATAAACTTTGAGGACAATTTGCTAAGTGATAATACTGTGTGATTCGTCTGTGACCCACAGTAGTCGGATTCATAGAGACAGAATGTAGAGACCAAGTGGTTGCCAGGAACAGGGAAGACTGGGAAATGTTTACTGAATACAGAGTTTCAGCTTTGTGGATGAAAAGAATTCAAGAAATTGGCTTTTTGATAATGTAAATGTATTTAATGCTACCAAATTGTAAAATTAAGTAGCTAATATGATAAATTTTGTCAGGTGTATTTTACAATTAAAAACTGAAAAATGTGGAGGTCTGCATTCACCTGGAGGCGGGATGGTTCCTGACGGATAGATATCTGATCCACTTAAGATAGATCAAAGCCCCTGCTGCAAAAGGCACAGTGGGAGTCGGGAGGCTCCAAGCTGAAATCCCCATAGTAATGTAAGGAGTGCTTTCTTTGGGTAGGGTTCACTTGTGCACCTTAGCAAACTGTCTTTATAATTAGGATTTGGATTGCTCCATGCTAGAAAACGAATGCTTGTTCTTGGGTGATATACAGGCATGCTTGCTCAAGCAGCAGCCTCAGGAGATTAGAATGAGGGGAGAGGCAACACAGAATAAGACGAGATTCGGCTTCTCAATAGTTGGGACTGGGGCTGGCTCAGTCCATCTTATGTGTTGTTGCTAAACTCACATATGTGGTAAGATCTCAGTGCAAATCACCCAGATTTTGAGAAATGTACCAGTGGTCGAGAGTTGTGCCATGTCTTCCTTATATGTCAAAACATTTTAAACATTCTCAGAACTAGAGGAATCAATACAAATGACCTTCCTATACCCATTTCCAGTTTTTACCAGTTATCAAGACTTTGACACATTTGACACAATTCCAGATCAGCAATTATCAAGATTTTGCTGTTTTTCACTTGTCCCTTTTGTTCATTTTAAAGCAAAACCTTACATACTTTAGTATGCATCATGTAAATTATGAACAGTTTTACATAAGATCACAATGCCCTTAAAGCACCAAAAAAATAAATAAATAAAAAGACATTTCCTTGGCATCTATTATCTAGTTCAGGCAACATTTTTCTAATTTCTCAAAGAAAATTATTTTATTGTTGGCTTTCTTCAATCGGTGCCCAAACCAGCTCCACGTTACATAAAGTGTTAAATCTCTCCGATCGTTTATCAATGTCCTCCACCCACTTTTCCCCATGACATTGACTTGTTTAGAAACTGGGTCAGCTGGCTTGGAGAATGTCCCACATTCTGGACTTGCCTCTAATTTCTTGCAATGTCCCTGCATTTGTCCCTAGATCCTGTAAGTGGAATTTAGTTCTTGAGACTGAATGAGATTCAGATTCAATTTATTTGGGCAAGAATATCTCAGATGTGATGTTACAGGAGTCACATTTCATCCCATCAGGAGGCTCACAACATCTGGGTGTTCCATTTTTAGTGACGTGATCAAGGATCAGACGTGACAGCCTCATCTTGTCCATTATAAACTTCCCCCCATCAATCTTTCATCTAGTGGTTTCATCTGTTAATGATAATTACCTGAATCAATTATTTCCTTGGAAGTTAGAGCTTGATGTTCTGACTTTATCATCCTTTCGTCTCTTAGCTGGAATTTCTATATAAGAATATTTCTTCATCAACTAGGATGATTTAAATTCCCTATAATTCATTTTATACAAGAAAGACAGGGAAATGCTTACTTCTTTCCTTTGAAGTGAAATTCTCTGACTAAACACTGGTGCTGCAATAGTACCCAAGAGATTGTTGTTTGGTTTCTCTCATTTTTTCAAAGCAGGATCATCAACTCATGTTTTTATGCTGATACACACAATGTGTTTTAATAAACTGCGTTTATCCTTTGTAGATGCTCAGGTTATCTCATGTATGACCAATGGGAATCTTTTTTTGTTGGCCTATATGTCCTTTTATCACAAAACACTAGCTACCTTCCTTGCTTCCTGACAGCACAGTATTGTAGGTTCACACTGGATATTTCCTTCTGCACATCTGGGATCAGCCATCCCCTCCAGGAACCCTGGTTCCTTCTAGTTGGGAATGGGAATTAGATACTATAATCCGGCTTTGTTTATTGTCTTTTGATGTTCAACCACAAGAAATAAGATTTCTCTTGAAGGAGATGATCCTTCTCACAGACAAAAGGTTCTTGGAAAAGGTTGCTGAAGAAATCAGGATGGAATCTTTGCCCTGGTGGGAAGGAAACGGCTGCTTCTCTGGAGAGCCTTTCCAACTGGAAAAATACTCAATGAAACTCACTTTGAGGGAGATAAATTGGCCTCTACAAAAAGGTGGCAAGACAAGGACTAGGTAAGGAGGTACCACCTGACATGAAAATTTTCTATGAAGCCACCAAAATACTTGAAACTTGACTAAACTTGTAGAAGACACAGATAATGGGAATTTAGACTACTGTAATGTAGAATCAAACGTGATCTCATAGGCTGATCAAATCTAAAACATTTTTCTTCTTCTTCTTTTTTTTTTTTTTAAGATTTACTTATTTATGCACACAAGAGCTGGGGTGTAGGCCAGAGGTGCAGGGGGGTGAGAGGATTCACCACAGAGAGAGTGGGGAGCAGAACAGGCAGATATACTGAAATACACTGCAGAGGGGAGCAGCGGGTGAGACAGGAAAGGTCTGCTGTGCAATGTGGGTCACCTCCTTGTCTAGCCTGGGAATTGAACTCATGTTGCAGTGGCTGGTGATAGCTTGATAGCACTGTCTTCAACCCCTGTGCTACCAGGGAGGCCCCCATTTTTATTCCTGATATTTAAAAAAGTTTAAGACAGTTTTTGCTCCTGCCTTGGAATAGGAACAAGCATTTAGAAAAATTACTTGAAGGTTTATTTGAAAAAATCTTATAAACACTCTATGTTTTTGAGCAATACATAATAAAGAAAATTAACTGATATTGACAAATGCCAGACACTTGCTTAAGGGTCATATGCAATATCTCATGTAACTCCTGATGTAGCACTATCTCTCCTGCCTTGGAGAGAGACATGCTCAGACCCTCTAAGTTGAACAAACCTTGATTTATATGTTTACCTAACATCTTGCTTTTTCCTTGCATTCTGAGGACAACAGGGCTTCTGCAAAGAAATTTCAAAACAAAGCCGAGGGAAGACCCTTGCAAAGACAGCGTCTGAATTGCTAACCACCAGACAGTGATGAAAATGAGCTGATGTCAACCAAGTCACCAGACACTTAGGTTACAACAATGGGGACTGGCCCACACCCACTCCCATCTTTCATGTCCTTGCAACTCTGGTTAAATGCCCCTACCCTCTGCTAGTAAGCAGAATGGTAGTCTTCCAGACTCTAGATTGCTACCCTCCTCATTTGTAGAAAAATAAATAAAACTACTTTCCTTCTCTTCAAAACTTTGTTCTTCTCATTGGCCTGAGGACCTGAGACCAGCAATTCTGGCATTGCTCTGAAAGAGCAATGTGAAATAAGTCCTATTGTCATCTCCATTTTGCAGATAAGAAAACTCTGAAATTGTACAATTGTCAGGTATTCATAAATCCAGGGAATGATAGAGTGAGCCTTGAACTCAGACCTGATGGTAATGCTCATGTCTTTAGTCACTGTGCTCCACTAACTGCATTTTAATCGTGAAGCCCTTTATTTACAAGCACTACATAATTATAAGTTTATGTTATAACCTGATAAGAGATTTGAGCATATGCAAATATAAATGGTGATTAGGATATATTTCTGAAACTGCTCCACATTTTCAGAGCGTAGAATAAGAGCCTCAATTTCAGGGTTTATTGCTTTCGCATAACATTTACAAGCTCATGTACAAATAGCTTTATAAAATTATATAGTAGCAACCATGTACATGAGACAACGTTAAAATGTTTGACTTTATTATTTCTGGTTCTTGTCTTCTTAAACTTGGAATTCCTTACCCAGCCTCCCCTCTACCACCTGTCAGATTCAGCCTCCTGCTCAAACTTTTCCTCTTCCAAGGTGAAGCCCTCCCCTGCCTAATCTTTCCATTAGGAGTGAATTTCCTCCTTGTCTGTGATGTCATGTAATTCTGTATACTTGCTCTTACTAATGACATCCTGCTTCACGTAACAGTAATTGTTTATATCTGCCATCCCCCAATACTACACCCACTTCTTCTGCCTCACTCATATGCACACCAACAATGCTGGTGATCTGCCTTGGAATGGGGCTCAGTGAATACCCTTGAAGGGGTGCCTCAGATGGGTGAGCTAGGGAAAGGTGGCTTTTTGGCAGAGGCGTTTGTGTTTTATGCAATTTGTGAACCATAGAGCCATTTGAAAAGATAAAAATTGTATCTCTGCCTCACTATTTATTTTAAAAGAAAACCATGAAAAATGGTCATGAAAGAGCCTCTCACTATTGCCAAGGCAACCGTCTGTTTATTTTGGTTCCATTATCCTTTTTCCATGAATCTAAAATACGAGCTAGAGCTAAAGCACTGGATTTTAGCAAGGGGATCACCAGGAAAATATGTGCAGCTTTCAGACACAAGCCATTTAGACATTTTAATACAGTGAGAATGGACTGGAATGGGAAACCATAAAACAGAAATCTTGAACTGGAAGTGATTGGTGGCTACGTTAATCTGCATGCAGACAACAAATGCTCTGAGACACCTTTGATGTAGTAGCCAGGATTTAGAATTTCAGGGAGAAATAAAGAAATGACATATGTATAATTTTGTTCTTAGATACTTGTCAAAAAAGAATTATAAAAATGTCACTTTTTTTTTGTAATTCCTAAGTAGGAAGGTTGTTACTTACATAGGACAATCATTTTTTTCTTAATCTGTTAGTCTTTGACAGTACCTTTTTTTTTCCTTTTAAGTCAGTGCATAGGATGATTGCAGGGAAGTATCCTCCTGAAGTTCTTGCTATATATTCAAGAAAGCTGACTACTCTCAGAAGAGAAGTGAAATTCAAAATGATTTCTACTAGCTGGATAAATAGGTTAGATAAGATTAAATAACTGATACACAGAATTAGATACAGAGATGGGAGCAGTTGGCAAGGCTCCAAAGTGCATTTGTCTATTTGACATATATTAGATGAGAAGGATGATCACAGAGGACCATAAGCTGAATATCAATCAACAACGTGACTGCCAACAAAGAAAGGATGTGAATGTCATCTATGACCAATCTAGGTGTCCAGCCCAGTTTCTTAACCCTCCTTTTATATCTTAATGAAGCTACAGTCTCCCAAGAACAGATTGAGATCACTGCAGACATGGGAGCAAAGTGTTAGTAATGTCAGTATATGGTTTCTTACCTCTGGTCCCCAACCCCTCAAGGATATTAAGCTTCTCTCAGAAATCTGTTTCTAATTTGTAGCATTTCTTACCATGGCAATGAAGTCATTATCTGTCTTCCAAAATTGTCACCAGCTTTATGAGAGCAATAACCACATTTGCTTGTAAGAATATGACTACATCCTTATCACCTAGCATAGTGCCAGGCATGCAGTAACTACCAGTAATTTTTAATTAATTTATTTACTTATACAAGCACTGGGTACAGTCAGAAGCATGGGAGGGTGAGAGAATACACCAGAGCCAGAGCAGGGAGCAGAACAGGCAGACCGACGAAATACACTGCTGAGGGAAGCAGTGGGCACGGCAGGAGAGGTCTGCGCGCCATGTAGGACCCTTGCTGGTGGCCACCAGGGATCGAACTGGCGCTTCAGAGGCTGTGGGCAGCTTCGCAGCTCAGCGTTCAACTGCTGCGCCAGCACAGGAGGTCCCAGTAAATTTTTTTAAAAGATTTATTTATTTATGCATACAAGAGCTGGGGTGTAGGCCAGAGTTGCAGGGGGTGAGAGGATTCGCCAGAGACAGAGTGGGAAGCAGAACAGGCAGATCTACTGAAATACACTGCTGAGGGGAGCAGCGTGTGAGACAGGAGAGGTCTGCTGAGCCATGTGGGTCGGCAACCTGGCCAAGGATCGAACTTGTTTTGCAGTGGCTGCGGATAGCCTCATGGTGCTGCAACCCAACCCCTTGAGGGCCCCACCAGGCAGGCCCTAAGTACCAGTAAATGTTAAATGAACATATTAAAGGTTTCATTATATTAACCCTAATCCTATATACAGTTGAAGGACTTCAGGACACAGACACCCCACTAATATGAAATGCCACAGCTGATGCCCTAACACTTGAAGGGGGTTTAAAGTCCCTGAAGAACAGCGATCCTGAGGTCTGATTGCACAGACATTATCAAGCAAAGACAGAGAAACTGCTCCAACACCCACCTGGACTTTTCTTTTGATTTGGAGCTCTGAAGATGTACACAGTAAAAGGGTGCATTTTCCATTGTTAACTTCAAAATAGGAGTGGAGAAACTGATTCTCACAACCCTTTTTCTCTCTTTCCTTTTCCCACTGCTGATAAGATCTTGATCACTTATCTGTGTGAGTCTATCAGAAAACCACATTGTTAAGACTATATTTTCAAGAATCATTTCTATAGTTTGTACCAGAAAACCACATTACTAGAAGTACTCACTGTAGATTGCCAAATGACCTCAAACCAATAGTTTCAAAAAGGATTTATTCTGCACACATACCCAGATTCCAAGTAGGTTACCATTTCAGAGAAGAAAATAACAAGTGTCCCACAACTGGTGAATGTATCTAATGTTCACGAAAAGCTTACATTGCAGCAAAGTGACCACAGTTCTTTGAAAATAACACAATAAACAATAACACTCTATAGAACCTAGCAGCAAATCTTGTCAGTTCTATTTTATTTTATTTTTTTAAAGATTTATTTATTTATGCATACAAGAGCTGGGGTACAGGCCAGAGGTGTGGGGGTTGAGAGGATTCACCAGAGACAGAGTGGGGAACAGAACAGACAGATTGACAGAAGTGCACTGCTGAGGGGAGCAGCGGGCGAGTCAGGAGAGGTCTACTGCGCCACGTGGATTGCTCCCTACCAAGCCGGGGATTGAACCCATGCTGCAGAGGCTGAGACAACTTCATAGGTTGCATCTTAACCCCTTGTGCTACCAGGGAGGCCCGTCAGTTTTACTTTAAAAATCAATCACAAATGGAGTGGAAAGGAACTATTGCAGCCACCACACCCCTTGAACGGGAGCTGAGGCGAACCCTGCAGGATTCCCCGCGGCGGTGAGCGAACGGCTCCGGGTGCCATTAGAAAAGAACAAAGACCCGGGGAGACTCACACACAGCCCGGGCTGCCAGTAAGCTTGCGCGGATAGCGGCGCGCTCCGCGCGCTTGAAAAGCAAGTGCAGACCAGGATCGCGGCTGCCCAGGTCCCCGCGCCTGCGACCTAGGCTTGGGAGACGACCTAGGCTTGCGGGGAGACGCGCGGAGGTCCTCACTGAGGTGAAGGTCCCTCCCTGAGTAAGCAGGAACCAGGCGCCCAGGCACGGGAGCGGTGCAAAAGGCGCCATTCCCGCGCCACTGAACTGGGCTACAGCCCGCATCCTGGAACTGAGGGCTTTGGAACTGAGACCCGGGGCACGAAATTAGGGGCGTGGGTTCCCCACGACGGTGGGGCACAAGGCAGACACAGCACCCCAAAGCCGTTGAGGTGTACCCTACCATCCCCGCTTTACTCCCTGTCCCACGGGGTGGAAAATCAGCTCCCCAAGGGCTCTAGGAGAGATCTTTGGTGCCACCTAGCGACTTGTAGCCAGCACAGGCTCCTGAAGGAGCTAGTGGCCAGCTGGGGAGTTAGCCCACACCCGGCCCCTTCCGAACAAGTAGTCTGAGCCCACAGGGAGAGCGAGCACCCACAGCCAGGGCAGACCAGGCACGCAGAAGAGTGTGCCTGACACCGGACACGCAGGGAGTGTGTCCCACATCACCACTTTAGAACAGGGACATTTCTTCAGTAAAGACTACCTGCAGAAGGCTTCCTCAGGAGCCAGAGGTGAGCGGGGGAAGTTCGCCCATGCCAGACCCCCTCTGGCCTGCAGTCCAAGCCCAGAGGGGGAGCAGGAACCCACCGCCGGGGCAGACCAGGCGCACAGGGGAGTGTGTCCCCACATCGACATTTTAGGACAGGGACCTTTCTCCAATAAAGACTGCTTGAAACTGACAGATGACTCCTGGAGGAACCAGAGGGGAGAAGAGAAGCCCACCCAAGATGCCGGCCAGTCCCAACAACACAGTGTCCCAACGCATACGGCAAATTAGAAAACAGACAGTAGGGAGGAGAAGAACCACACGCAACCTAGCAACTCTCCAGAGAAAAAGCACAGCACAAAAAGAAAACCAGCCCCCAGATTGCAACGACAGTAACTTGGAAGAACTTCTGAGCCTTCCAGAAAGAGAATTTAAAATTGCCGTGATTAAAAAACTGACAGAAGTCATAAAGGAAAACAATGATAAGGGAAAAATAATCAACGATCAGAAGAATGAAATTGAGTCCCTAAAGAGGGAAGTAAAAGAAATGCAGGAGATCAAAGAATTAGTGGAAGAACTAAAGAATTCTGGGAAAAGCAATGAAAGCAGAATTGATGAAATGGAAGAACGAATAAGTGCTCTTGAAGACACAGAAATAAAAAGAACCAAAACAGAAAAGGAAAGAGAAGTACGAAGGAAAAAGAATGAAGAAAGACTTCGGGAACTATCTGACTCCATGAGGAAAGGAAATATAAGAGTTATAGGAATACCAGAAGGTGAGGAGAGAGAAGTAGGAACAGAGAAAATATTCAAAGAGATAATTGAAGAGAACTTCCCAAATGTGAAGAAGGAGCTGAAAATTGATATACAAGAAGCAAGAAGAACACCAAACTTCCACGACGAAAGAAAAATACAGCAAGACACATAATAGTAAAGCTCCCAAGAATCCAGGACAAGGAAAAAATAATGAAGCTGGCAAGAGGGAAGAAACAGATAACATTCAAAGGAAAGCCAATCAGGCTGACATCAGACTTCTCCGAAGAAACACTACGGGCAAGGAGAGAGTGGAGGGACATAGTCAACAGACTCCAAGAAAACAGATGCCAACCAAGAATACTCTATCCCGCAAAGCTCTCCTTCCTCTTTGAAGAAAGAATATGGACCTTCCCAGACAAACAGAAACTCCAGAATTTCATTGCAACTAAACCCCCACTCCAAAAAATACTACAAGGAGTCCTAAAGCCAGAACCTCAGAGGGACGAATAACAATGAAAGAAGGCCAAAAAAAAAAAAGTTATTAAAAGAATAAATAAATAAAATCAAAGGAAAGACAAACACAATGGCAAATACAGATGTTAACATATCAATATTAACTCTAAATGTAAATGGACTAAACTCTTCAATAAAAAGACACAGAGTTGCAGCCTGGATTAAGAAACAAAACCCAACCTTTTGCTGTCTCCAGGAAACACATTTAGCTACAAAAGATAAAAATAGGCTCAAAGTTAAAGGATGGAAAACAATCCTACAAGCAAATGGACCAAAAAAGAAAGCAGGAACAGCTATACTTATATCAGATAAAACAGATTTCAAACTCAAAAAGATAAAAAGAGACCCCAATGGTCACTACATTATGATCAAGGGGACAATACTTCAAGAAGAAATAACACTCATTAACATATACTCACCAAACGAAGGAGCACCAAAATATATCAGACAACTGTTGTCCTCTCTGAAAACAGACATCAGAGAAAACACATACGTAGTGGGAGACTTCAACACACCACTATCAACAATGGATAGATCAACAAGACAAAAAATAAGTAAAGAAACCAAAGCTCTAAATAAGGACCTAGAGCAATTGGGCTTAACAGACATCTATAGAACACTAAACCCCAAAAAAATGGAGTACACATTTTTCTCAAGCGCACACGGATCATTCTCCAGGATCGATCACATACTGGGGCACAAGACAAACATCAACAGATACACCAAGATTGAAATCATATCAACCATCTTTTCTGACCATGAAGGCATCAAACTAGAAATAAACCATAAAAAGAAGGCAAGGAACTTTCCTACCTCATGGAGATTAAAAACCACACTACTGGAAGACCACTGGACTAATGAGGAGATCAAAGAAGAAATTAAAAAATTTTTTGAATTGAACGACAAGGAGGACACCAATATCCTAAATGTATGGGATGCAGCAAAAGCAGTAATAAGAGGAAAATATATAGCAATAGAAGCTCACATCAAGAAACAAGAAAGAACTCAAAGAAACAACCTAATCTCGAAGCTCAAATATCTAGAAAAAGAACAACAAAAAAACCCCAAAAGTAGTAGAAGAAAAGAAATAATAAAAACCAAAGCAGAAATAAATGAAATTGAAACTAAAAAAACAATCCAAAAGATCAATGAAACCAAGAGCTGGTTCTTTGAAAAAAATCAATAAAATAGACAGACCCCTAGCCAGGCTCACAAAGGAAAAAAGGGAGAAAGCACAAATAAACAGGATCATCAATGAAAGAGGAGAAATCACAACGGACACAGCAGAAATCAAAAGAATAATCAGTAACTACTATGAACAGTTATATGGAAACAAGTTTAATAATCTAGAGGAGATGGACAAATTCCTACAACTCTACAATCACCCAAAGCTAGATAAAGAAGAAATAGAACACCTAAACAGACCAATTACAATTAGCAAAATTGAAATGGTAATCAAAAACCTCCCCAAAAACAAAAGCCCAGGACCTGATGGATTTACAAATGAATTCTACCAAACATTCAGAGACGAATTAGTGCCTATCCTTCACAAACTCTTCCAAAAAATTGAGAAGGAAGGGACAATACCAAACACGTTCTATGAAGCCAACATTACACTAATACCAAAACCGAACAAGGACAACACAAAAAAGGAAAACTACAGGCCAATCTCCCTAATGAACACTGATGCAAAAATCCTCAATAAAATTTTAGCCATCAGAATCCAACAATGTATCCATAAGATAATTCACCACGACCAAGTAGGATTCATTCCAGGGGCACAAGGATGGTTTAACATCCGAAAATCAATCAACGTTATCCAACACATCAACAAAAAGAAATATAAAAACCATATGATAATATCAATAGATGCTGAGAAAGCTTTCAACAAAGTGCAACACCCATTCATGATAAAAGCCCTTGAAATTCTTGGGATACAAGGAACATACCTCAACATCATAAAGGCCATCTATGACAAGCCAACAGCCAGTATCATTCTCAATGGTGAAAAGCTGAAAGCAATTCCATTAAGATCTGGAACAAGACAAGGATGTCCACTCTCACCACTGCTTTTCAATATAATACTGGAAGTCCTAGCCAGGGCAATAAGACAAGAGAAAGACATCCAAGGACTCCAAATAGGAAAAGAAGAAGTCAAACTATCACTATTTGCAGACGATATGATATTATACATAGAGAACCCCAAAAACTCCACAGAAAAGCTAATTCAACTCATCAATCAGTTCAGTAAAGTGGCAGGATACAAAATCAACATGCAAAAGTCAGTAGCCTTCCTATACACAAACAATAAATCTGAAGAAGAAGAAATCAAAAAAACCATCCCTTTTGTTATTGAAACAAAAAAAATCAAATATTTGGGAATAAATCTAACAAAAGAGGTAAAGGACCTATACAAAGAAAACTATAAAACACTGTTAAAAGAAATAGAAGAAGACACAAAGAAATGGAGAGACATCCCCTCTCGTGGATTGGAAGAATAAACATTATTAAAATGGCCATCCTTCAAAAGCAATATACAGATTCAATGCTATTCCAATCAAAATTTCAATGTCATTCTTCAAAGAAATAGAACAATTATTGATGAAATTCATATGGAATCACAAAAAACCCTGAATAGCCAAAGCTCTCCTGAAAAAAAAAAAAAGGGAATGGGGGCATTACACTCCCAGACTTCAAACTATACTACAAAGCCATAATCATCAAAACTGCATGGTATTGGAACAAGAACAGACATACAGACCAATGGAATCGAATAGAAAATCCAGAAATAAACCCACAGATTTATGGTCAACTAATCTTTGACAAAGGAGCAAAGACTATGCATTGGAGCAAAGAAAGTTTGTTCAATAAATGGTGCTGGGAAAACTGGGTCGCTACATGCAAAAGAATGAAGCTTGACCACTACCTCACACCATACACAAAAATCAACTCAAAATGGATTAAAGAACTAGACATAAGACCTGAAACCATAAAATATATAGAAGGAAATATAGGCGAAACACTACGTGATCTGCACATCAAAGACATCTTTACAGACACATCACCCAAAGCAGTGATAGTGAAGGCAAAGATAAACAGCTGGGACTACATCAAATTAAAGAGCTTCTGCACAGCAAAAGAGACAATAACAAAAACAAAGAGAAACCCCACCAACTGGGAGAACATTTTTGCACCCAACACTAATGATAAAGGACTGATCACAAAAATCTGCAAAGAGCTAATGAGACTCAACAACAACAAAGAAAATAATCCAGTCAAAAAATGGGCAGAAGAGCTAAAAAGAAACTTCTCTGAAGAGGAAATGCTAATGGCCAACAGGCATATGAAAAAATGTTCAACATCACTTGCCATCAGGGAAATGCAAATCAAAACTACCATGAGATACCATCTCACACCAGTGAGAATGGCACATATTAAAAAAACTAGCAACAACAAATGCTGGCGAGGGTGTGGAGAAAAAGGAACTCTTCTGCACTGTTGGTGGGAGTGCAAACTGGTCCAACCACTGTGGAGAGCTGTGTGGAGATTTCTGGACCTACTAAACATAGAGCTTCCATATGATCCAGCAATTCCACTCCTAGGTATTTACCCAAAGGACACAGAAACATCAATTCCAAAGAACACCTGCACCCCTATGTTTATAGCAGCACTGTTTACAATAGCTAAGCTTTGGAAACAACCCAAATGCCCAAAAATAGATGACTGGATCAAGAAGATGTGGTACATATATACCATGGAATATTACTCAGCATTCAAAAAAGATAAACACATGCAATTTGCAGCAACATGGATGGCGCTGGAAGGGATCATGCTCAGCGAAATAAGCCAAAAAGAAAAAGAAAAATACCGGATGGTCTCACTCATAGCAGGAATCTAGAAAACTTAAATAAGGGACCAGGAAAATGAATAACTATAAGAAAGTGAAAATCAAAATCAACAAAAAACTATGAACCAGAGACACTTTTAGGGGGGCGGGGGCGGGAGGGGAGGGATTGGGGTCAGAATGGGGGGGCTGCAATTGTATGGGGAATATAACAATAAAATTTATAAAAAAAAAATCAATCACAAATCAACCACCTCATATACTCCACTGTAACTATCCTTGTCCAGATTGCCATTATCTTTCACCTGAATTATGGGGAAAGCCTCCTAATTGACATTCCTGCATGTCCCTTGCTCCTACCTCTAGGGTATTCTCAACAAATCAGATGAAGAGAAAATTTAAAAATAAAAGTCAGTGTGTCTCTCTCCTCTTCTCTCTCCTCCTGCGGCTACTCTTCTCACTCAGAAGGAAACCCAAAGTCCTTTCAAAGGTTACTTCTTTGCTTTCATTACAGAGTGCTCTCCCATCACTTACCGCACTTCACCCATGCTGACTTCCTTGCTATACCTCCACCATGTCAAATATTTCCCCATCTCAGGCATTATGCTCTCATTGATCTTTGTGCCCAGAATATTCTTCCCCCAGATATACAACCTTGTTCTTAACCATTGCCACCTTATCAGTAAACCCTTTATTATTTTTTTTAAGATTTATTTATTTACGCATACAAGAACTGGGGTACAGGCCAGAGGTGTGGGGGCTAAAAGGATTCACTAGAAGACAGAGTGGGGAACAGAACAGGCAGACTGACTGAAATACACTGCTGATGGGAGCAGCAGGCGAGTTAAGAGAGGTCTGCTGCACCATGTGGGTAGCTCCCTGGCCGGAGATTGAACTCACGATGCAGAGGCTGCTGATAGCTTCATAGTGCTATGACTTAACCCCTTGTGCCAGCAGGAAGCCCTCAGTAAACCCTTTAATAACCACCTTGTATAAATTTCCATCACTTACCTAGCACTCTCCATACCCCTTCTCCTGACTTTTTCTTCTCCCAGTCACTTACAGAACTTGCTTGTTTTCTGGTTATTTCTTTCTATTAGAGTACATGTCAGTTAGGTTCAGAATTTTGACTGTTCTGTTAATGTTGCATTCTCCACTTTGGACAGTGCCTAACACAAAGTAGTGTTGAATAAATATTGTGTTAATGAATAAAGACCCCAAATAGGTTCAGGTGAAATTGAGAAAAGATAAAAGTGCAAATAAATATCTTTAAATGGAGGTATATTCTAGAGATACAGTACATATTTAAAAGAGAAAGACAATGGACTCTTCCTATGTCCATATTTCCAAACATTCCTTCAAAGTCAATAAAGAATAACAAAAAAAAAATACATAAAAAGCCACAGCTTCAGCATAACTGCAGGATATGGAATGCTTAAAATCAAAATTATTCTAAGTAAAAAAAGGAAAAAATCCACCAAATTCCAGAAAACAATCTCCCATACACTTGGTTTTCCATAAGTCTTTCTGTGAGGAAGAACCAAATAAGAAAAATTGCAGGAAAATGAAGAGTAGAGGTAACTAGTTCACTCTAAGTCTGACAGGTAACAAAACTCTCCTGGTAGACCACAGTATGGTCCACCAAGAAGGAACTTAGAGCTATGTGAAATCTGAAGTGGCAGTCCTTGAAAGAGGAGCTTCTGGGAAAGAAAAAAGATAAAAAAGGAAAGAAGATTGGGTGACAAAGAAAAAAAGAAATTTAGGGTCCCACAAGACAAAAGAGTACCCAGAAGACACAAATCCTCAGCTCTATTCCACCACCACAATCCACTAAAGATTCTGGATTTTGCTGTACTGACACAAGAAGACATCATTCCAGACATCATGGAAAGCAGCCCAATACTAAAAACCTAAAAACAAATAAACAAACAAACAAACAAAACGAAAGAACAGACTTTTAACCAAAAAAATCATAACGATCCAACACATACCAACTGATAAAGATTACCTCCAAAAAAACAATCTTGAATTAGGGAAAAAATAAAAGAACACTCAAAGCTTAATTAAATACATTAAAACTAGCATTTAGAGATATGAATAAAGGATATTGTATGAGAAATGTAAAAACTAAGGACAGAAATGGACAAAGTATAGGAAAAATAGTTTACTGAATTTCAAAATGGAAGAGAAAGTTGTTTCAAAACACTAGAAACTACAACAAAGTAACCAAAGGAAAGCATTAAGAAGGAAACAGTAAACAATAAAGGCACATTAATGAAGTAGAGAATAGAAAGTTTATAGAGTTGATTGAAAAAAGTCAAAATAGCAAACCACTAAACTAACTTGAACAAGGAAAATGAGAGAAAGCACAAATAAAAAATGAAATATCAAGGAGGAAACAGAAAACAAATCAAAGAGGCTATGTGACAGACATCTAACCAAATAAATTTGAAGGTCTATACTAAATGGATAATTTTCTTAAGAAACACAACTTATCAAAATTAAATACATTAGAGAGAAAATGTTTAAACAGATCAAATTTACACAATGGGTACAGAAACAATTATTAAAAAACTACCACACACAAAAAGCATCAAGTCAGGATATTTATGGTCTTCTACCACACATCTCTAAGATTGGGTAGTTGTAGTTTCTAAAATGTTGCTAGAGCACTGACGATAGCAATAGGCAGAATAACGCCTCTGGTCCACAGGAAGATGTTTGTGTCTGAATCCCCAAAACTTATGATTATGTTGTATTATGTGGCCCAGAGGAATTAAGGTAGAGGCAGAACCTAAGCTCCCTGACAGCTGACTTGATAATAGGGAGTTTATCCAAGACCCATTGTAATCTAATCACAAAAGTCCATAAATGTAGAAGAGGGAAGCAGGAGAGTCATTGTCAGAGAAATGTTTTAATAGCAAAACTTGGCCATTGCTGACTTTCAAGATGGAAGGAGGCCATGATCCAAGGAATATGGATGGCATCTAGTAGCTGGTGAAGACAAGAAAATGAATTTTCCCACCTTTCAGAAATATCTCCATTTTAGCTCAGTGAGAGTTACTTGGGCTTCTTCTTCTTCTTCTTTTTTTTTTTTTTTAAAGATCTATGTATTTATGCACACACGAACTGGGTACAAGCCAGAGGTGTGTGGGGGGGGGCGGGGGGGTAAGAGGATTTACCTAAAACAGTGGGAAACAGAACAGGCAGATCGACTGAAATACACTGCTGAGGGGAGCAGCAGGAGAGCCAGGGGAGGTCTGCTGCACCATGTGGGTAGCTCCCGAGCCAGGGACCGAACTTGTGCTGCAGAGGCTGTGGACAGCCTCACAACGCTGCGCCCAACCCCCTGCACAACCAGGGAGGCCCCACTTGGGCTTCTTTCTGGTGCTTATGATTATTAGATAATAAATTTGTGTTGTTTCAAATAAGTAATTTGTGGTGATTTTTTATTGCAGTAAATAGAAAGCTAGTACAAAATACTAATAAAGAAGTAAAGAAAAACATTCTAATTTATTAAAATAAATTGAGTATGACCTCATTTTGATACCTCAATCCAATGAATATTCTCCATAAAAAAGTAGAAATAAAAGAAAACTACAAACCACTGTTACTCATGTATATTGCTGCAAAAAGACTAAAAAAATATCAAATAGAATCCATTCCCTATAAAGAAAATAACATACCATGACTAAGAGGTATTTAGTCCAGTTATTCAAGGTTAGTTCAATAATAGAAAATCAATACCTACAGATGTAAGGGAAAAAAAATAGTACTATTGCCATAGATGTTGTAAAAGCTTTTGACAAACATCCAATATTCATTCTTGTTAACAGTACTCAAGAAAATAGGAATGAACATTTTTTAAACAGGATATTTAAAGACCTTAACATGACAAAAAGTCTTAGTCCTAAAGCCATTATTTTACTTTCAGTAGAAATACTACACAAATTTCCATTCCAAAGAGGAGGAACACAACATGCCTACTATCTTTACTACCACTCAAAATTTACTGGTGGGGGGGGCCTCCCTGGTGGAGCAAGGGTTAAACACCACACTATGAAGCAATCTGCAGCATCTGCAGCACAAATTCTATGCCCGGCCGGGCAGGGAGCAACCCACATGGCAAAGCAGACCACTCCTGTCTCGCCTGCTGCTCCCCTCAGCAGTGTATTTCAGTCAGTCTGCCTGTTCTGTTCCCCATTCTGTCTCTGGTGGATCCTCTCACCTCACTACCCCTGCATCTCTAGCCTGTACTCCAGCTCCTTTATGCATAAATATATAAATCTTAAAAAAAAATTACTGATGGTATTAGCCAATGAAACTAAAGAAAGAAAAATTAACTAAAGGCATAAGATTTGGTAAAAAGCCAAATCATTTCTTTGGTTATATGACACAACAGCATAATGGGAAAGCTTTGGAAAATCAATGGTCAATGATCAGTACAATAATTCAGTAAGATAACAAGATATGAAATTAAAAGACAGAAATCAATAGCCTTCATATACACAACTATAACCTGAGAAATAATGGAAGAGAAACTCTAACTTATAATAGCACCAAGGAAGATTAAATATGTATTTACATATTTGATAATATGCAAATATTATTAAAATGTGCACAATTTACATGAGGAAAACTTTACTCTGGAAAAACACAAAAGTAGACTTAGATAAATGGAAAGCATTTCATGTTTCTCGGAAGGATGACTCACCACCATAAATATGTCAGATCTCACTAACTTAATTTATAAGTTTAATTTAACCCCATCAAAAATACCAACAATTCTGTGTAGTATAGAGGTAGACACATTGATGTGAAAGCTCATTTGGCAAACATACAAGGATAACCAGGAAAAGACTAAAAAAGAATATCTATGCAAGGGGCTAGACATACCAGACATTAAAACACACTACAAAACTTCTATAATTAAAATTATGTAGTACTTGTATGTGAGTAAGTTACACATGAGTGGCACAAAATAGAAAGCCCAGAAATAGTTCTAAAGACATATGGAAATAGAGTATATGACATATCTGGGATCTCAAATCAATAGGACAAAGACAGTTTTTTTAAATAAATGATTTTACATAGTCATTTAGATAAAGATAAAATTAGACCCAAACTCACACCATGTCCAAGAATAAACTCTAAAGTAAATCAGGAATTTAAATTTAAAAATAAAACCATGAAAGTACCAAAAAAAGGTGAATTTCTCTGTAATGTGAATATGGAACTTTCTTACTATAACTAAAAACACACAAGAATAAAAAACTTAATGTCTGACTATATTTTTATGGTTTGATGGTAAAAACTGCTATAGTCAAGAAATGATTAACAGACAAACTAGGAGAAAATATTTGCAGCATGTGTCACAAATAAATGGCTACCACTTTAATATCATTAAAAAACATTCTTCAAAATTACAGGGCCCAGGACTAAAAATCCAATCAAAAAACGGGAAATTAACAATTTACAAAAATGTAAAAATAGCCCTTACACATGCAAAAACTGTTCCAAGTTTCTCATAATTAGAGAAATACAAACTAAAACAAATTGAGATGCCATTTCTCACCATTTGGGTTGGCTAAAATGCAAGAAAACAATAGGATGTTTGATTGGTCAAGCCTTGAGGAAAGTCACTCTCATATGTTGGTGGTGGGAATGCAAACTAGGATAAGCCTAATGGTGTTGGGTTGGAATTGGAGGACTCAGAATGAACTGGTGTCTTCAACACATATTTAAATAGATAGCCAAATATGTGCAGAAACTTATAAATGCCCCAGATCACATGGCACGCAAGTGGGGAGAGGATGGGTTAGTCAACAAAATGGCCATGATGAAAACTAATTAAATTTCTATTGAAAATTTAAATAGGAAATAAAAATGTGAAAATACTAGAAAAGATAATAACAATGTATCCTATTGTTCTTTTGGGAGTGAAGTTAGTTTTCAAATCAAAATTGAAAAAAGTACAAGCAATAAGGCAAAAATGATGACATATTTAACTCATTAAAATCAGAAAATTGGTTCATGAAATGATACTCAAAGTAGAGTGAAAATCAAGCCACAAATGGAAAGAAAATCATTATAATGCATGTAAGTAATGAATGAGTAACATCCAGGTATGTGAACTATTTCTAACGGGTACAAGTGAAATAACATAATAGAAAAAGAAAGAAAGAATCTCAAGAAGCAATTCTCACAACAGGAAACTCCAACAATCCATAAACATACAAAATGTACTCCATTCTTAAAAAATAGAAAATTAATGCAGAGTAGGTTTCTTCTAGGAAGGGATGTAATTAGATTATGGAGCGGTACACACAGGGCTTCACCTTTCCCTGAAACATTTTATTTTTGAAATAAAATGTGAAAAGCATGTAGGGCAAGATGTTAAGTTTTACTGAACTTGGATAACTAGCACAGGGTCATCATAAAGCAATTCTTTACACTTTTCTCCATGTCTGGAGGATTTCATGCCAGAACAGCGTTCCTGTGTTGTTCCCCATGCTAGCAAGACATTCCTTCCACCAAGGCAAGCCTTCAGCAGCTGATGCTACTCTTTCTCTACTAAATATGCCAAGTGTTTTGTAAAGGATTCACATGTCACTTACACTCTGCAGGACTAAAATACAGAACTTCAAAAGCTAACTATTTTGGGGTGGGGCTGTACTATGTAATTTTGATTTCCATTATGATAAATGAGAAGTAGTATTGAACTTGCTATTTTTATTTTAAAAATGTGATGCTTATAAACTTTCTAGAAGCCGGATATTTGGATCAGACTGGTCAATATTATTTAAAGCTGAAACATTCTGTATAGATTCTGGTAAAATTATGTAATTAAGAAGCAAATCAGAATGCTTAAGCCATAGCTACTTAACATGATTATAGATGCTGATTATTCAAATGGAATTAATTACTCATAAATTCCCCAAGAACATTAACTAACTCTCTAGTGGCAGAAAACAGGCAATTTTACTCTTATAAAATATATGCTAGAATTTTTTCTTTTCTGGAAAAATGGAAAACAACTAAGTATTTAATTGGTCAGTATCTAAAGAGAAATGAGGAAGCCTTTAGTTCCACAATCAATACAGGAATTTGAACTAAAAGAAAAGCTTCTGGAGCTTATTAACTGCATCTAAAATTTAAATGAGGGGGGGCTCCCTGGTGGCGCAAGGGGTTAAGACCCAACCTATGAAGCTATCCACAGCCACTGCAGCATGAGTACAATCCCTGGCCAGGGAGCTATCCACATGGTGCAGTAGACCTCGCCTAACTCGCCCGCTGCTCCCCTCAGCAGTGTATTTCGGTCCATCTGCTTGTTCTGTTCCCCGCTCTGTTTCTGGTGAATCTTCTCACCCCCCACACCTCTGGCCTGTACCCCAGTTCTTGTATGCATAAATAAATAAATCTTAAAAAAAAAATTTTAAATGAGAGAACTTGTCTCCAGTGATCTCTCATTTAGAGTTAACTAAGGGTTCCAGGACAAAGACCTTTCAGGAACAGAAGGAAACCTGACTTTCTGTTTATTAGAAAGTTAGCTTATCACACTACTTTGAGCATATCTTCTTTTTGGCAATTGACCAGTTGTTTGCCTTGCCTATCTGCTTTGGCCTGAGGATAAGCCCTTAGGGGGAAAGGATGAGCATATCCTTTCTCTACTCAGCCTTTCTGGCTTCTTCCACTGTCCACAATGTAGACTTAAACTCTAGAGGAAGTCCAAAAGGCTGACGTTGCTGGGGCTGTCTTAGGTGTTGCACATATTGGAGTCACCAGCTAGGTGTTCTCGGTTGGGAGATAATAAGCCGGAAAGCCTTTCGTGGCTCTAAGGGAAATCTTAAAATGATATTTTTGTGGCTGAAATGAGAAAATGTCCCCAGGCAGGGGACAAACCATGACCTTGGATCTCAAGCCAAGGGTTTTATTTTGCCTTTTCTAGGGTTGGCCCTGTGATCCTAGAGAACTGCTAAAGATTTGCAATAGGGGACGGACAAGGTCAGATTGGGGTTTCAGGTAGCTCCCTTTGTGAAGCAATCAAACTTCAGACAGTGGATGTAGCAGGTATAGATGGGATGGACTGCAAAGGTAAATACAGAAGTATGTATAAATACTTGTGAGAAAAAAGATTGGAGAAGAATAAGGCAAGGAGGTGTTTTAGTCTTCAGTTCTCCAGAGAAAAAAGCAATAGGATATATGTTATATTTATAGTATATATATTTTATATGCATTATTTATATCTGATATATACAGTTGACTTTTGAACAACATGGGTTTGAACTGTGCGACTGCACTAGAAGTGGATTTTCTTGTAAAGACATCATAAACTGATGGCATGGATAAATACAGTTCAGTACTGTAAATGTATTTTCTCTTCCTTATGAGTTTTTAAATTACATTTTCTTTAGCTTACTTTATTGTAAGAATACAATATATGATACATATGACATACAAAATATGTGTTAATTATCTCATGTTATTGGTAAGATTTCTGGTCAATAACAGGCTTATTACTTAAGTTTTTAGGGAATCAAAAGTTATATGAGGATTTTCAAATGCATGGTGGGGATGGGGGTAAGCACCAAACTCCCACATTGTTTAAGGCTCAACTGTATATATATATATATATATATATATATATAGTTATATATATATAGTTATATATAGTTGTGTATATATAGTTACATATATAGTTATATATAATATGCATATGTCCCATACATGTCCATCTATTTATATCTATCTACATAGATAGATAGATATACTGTTATATACATATGATTTATATGAGGAATTGGCTAATGTAATTATGGAGATGAGAAGCCTCACAATTGGTTGTCTCAGGTAGAAATGATGGTGTAATTCCAAACTGAGTCTGAAGACCTGAGAACAAGGAGAGTTGATGGTGCAGTGGCTGACTTGATGGTGACTGAGGAAGAGCTGATGTTTCAGACAAGTTCAAAGGCATGAAAATACAGTGTCCCAGTTTGAAAGGAAATTCCCACTTACTTCAACTTTTTGTTCTACTCAGTCCTTCAATTGATTGTATGAAATCTACCCACACTGGAGAGGACGATTTGCTTTACTCAGTTCACTGTTTCAAATGTTAATCTTATCCAGAGATATTCCGCATATGCACTGGAATCTGAGCAAATATCTGGGCACTCTATGGTCTTGTCAAATTGACACATAAATTAGCCATCACAGAGAGCTACCAGATTCCTAGTTTAGGTGACTCTGGTGCCAAAATGAAACAGAATAAGTAAAATAGGAGAAGGCATGGAAGAAAACTACTGAAACATGCTTGGGATCTGTTGAATCGACATTCCCTGATAATTGAGTGGAGACAACAAGCAAGGAAGCTGCTCAGGGCTAGAGTTTGGGAGCCATTAGTGTATACATGGGAACCAGCTCAGGATTATCTATGGCTAGTTTGAGAAGGAGGAATCCAATTTTAAAAGACAGAGAGAAAAAAATGGTTCAAAATGGTTGGAAAACAGAAAATTTGAAGAGTGTGGCACTAGAAGTTAAGGAAGTTGAGTTTCAAGAACTAAGACCTGACAAAAATTATCAGCACAGAGATACAAGAAGATGGGATTGAAATGTATCCCTCAGTACTGGAGATTAGGACATCGTTGAACTAGTGGCCAGGAATTATGATCAAAAGCACAAGCAAATATGTAAGGGGCCAAGGGGCGGGGGAAGAAGATATTTAATTTGAGTTGGCAGAAGGCATCACTAATCCTCCGAGATTGGTGAAAAATAGTGAAGCCTAATAGAGATGTATTAGAAGTAACAGAGATGGAATAGAGATGAGAAATTGAAGGAGATCAAGTTTAACAGTCATATTCTTCTTGATGAAGGGGAAGGCAAGGTTTTCTGTTAATTAAGAGGAAGAGGTGGGTTTTTTTGTTCAAGATGGTGGGCTGAGGACATGCATCTAAGTCCCCCTTACTTCCTCCCAAAGTTCAGATTTAAATTTATAATTTTTGTTGCAGAGGGGTAAAAAATCAGCATCACAGAACAATTTCATAGACAACTGGAATGCACAGCAGACAAGACAGTTCTAGATGATTCAATAATCTCAAATATTCAAGACGTTGCTCTTATAACTCTGCCATATGCATAATTTAGCTTTTTTCTCCATTATTTTATGTAGAAAATAAAATTTACGAATTTTCTGCAGCTGCTACCCAGTATCATCTCTATATTCTCTCTATTTTATGTTTATGCTTTTACTGATGCATTGTATTGCCTCTGGCTTTTCTTATTATATTCTCTTTTTTCAATTTTCAACTCATCTGCCAGTTCCTGAGACAGAACACTGATTGGTTCAAGGAGGCAATCACCAGAACAAACACTATTGGGTAGAGCTCTTGTCTCAGTTGCTTGTCAAATTTTGGGGGCTTGGGATGGTGATTTCTGGGTACCAAACATAGTGACACAATCAAAAGACACTAAAATCAAATATCATAGGTGACTCTCTTATATAAGTAGTTGTAAGCAGAAAGTTGAAAGACATAACAAATCCATGTATAGATCTCATATTCAGAAACCTGCAGTCAATATGGGAGAAGTATGGATAGTTACATGCATACACACACACACAATTTTTGCTCTTCATTACAAAAAATATAATAATTAAGATAGCATAGTCCTGGAACAGAGAAAGATAATTGATCAAAGAAAGAAAAAGAGAGCCAGAAACAGATTCTATATGTTTTAGAGCTTACTGATATAATAAATATGCCATTCCAAATTCATGGGTACTAATAATATATTCAATCAGTGTTGTTTAGTCAACAGGCTACTTACCTGTGGCAAAACGAAACAGTGGACCCTCTACTTCATGTACCAAAATAAATTTCATATGGATTTAAAATCTAAACATTAAAATCAAAATTATCAAGGTATCAGAGGCAGATATATAACAGTATCATTCTAACCCTGGGAAGAAGGGTCTCCCTGGGCATGAAACCAAATCTATAAGATATAAAAGGAATAGCGATAGATTTGACTACATAAAAAGCAAAATCTTATATATGTTTACAGGCACCATAACCAAGTAAGGAAACCTACAGATTAAAGAAAATATTTGTAACACATATGCTCGACAAAATGCTAACATTTCCAGTACATAATTTATCCTAAGTCAATACACAAAAGACAACAATCAAAGGGGGAAAATTGAGTGAGTGGAAGATGTAGATATGGGCTATATCTTTTGAAGAAAAAAAATATGAATTTTTCTGTGCTTACCCTTCCAAGTTACCATGAGCACCCCTGAACTACTAAGCATACTATTTTCTTGGGAGAGGTTATTTTTTTTTCTTTTTCTTTTTTTTTTTTTAAAAGATTTATTTTATTTATTTATGCATACAAGAACTGGGGTGCAGGCCAGTGGTGTTGGGGGTGAGAGGATTCACCAGAGAGAGGGGGAGCAGAACAGGCAGATCTACTGAAATACACTGCTGAGGGGAGCAGCAGGTGAGACAAGAGAGGTCTGCTGCACCTCGTGGGCTAGCTCCCTGGTGGGGGATTGAGCTCATGCTGCAGTGGCTGCAGATGGTGTCATAGTGCTGAAACTTAATCCCTTACACCACTAGGGAGTCCCGGGAGAGGATTTTCTTAACACATAGGAACAAACAACTAATGACATGTATTTTAGCCATTAACACTGGCTAATGTTGATAAGGTCCCATTCTATGATCCTGTACTCAGTCCACAAAAGAAGCAAGGCAGATTCCAGGACAGTCTGCTCTGATGAGGTGCTAGATCTTTTAAATTTATTGAGCAGTTGTGTCAGTGGTAACAGCACACCATCTCCTCTTTCCTGGAACTCTGAGTTTTTGACAACTTCTAATTTCTGTGATGCTTAGAGATATTCTTAAGGTCTCAACCAATATGTAAATTCTTCAAAGGCAAAAATCCACATTTTTATTTCTTCCTTATCATTTCCCATTGTTTTACTGTATTTTTTCATTCATACTTCCCAAGTGCTGCTGCTGTTATAAACATCCATTTCCAGATGCACCATCCTTCTTCCACCTCAAATCTTTCTGAGATTATTTTTCTCAGTTTCATCATTTGGAAGTTCCTTAAATGAGAGTCTGTAGAGGGGACAATCTTTGAATCTTTGTCTAAACATGCCTTTATTTTACTACATTTTTGACAGATGCTTTCACTGGGAATACTATCACAGATTGACAGTTATCTTCTCCTCAGTATTTTTTAATTCTACTGTCCACTGCTCTTCTAAGAGTTAGTTCTCAGTCTGCAAAAACCTTCTTTTAGACTTTTTTTTCCGTGATTGCTATAAAAATCTTCTTTCTTTTTTTGTGTTCTGCAATAATGCCACAAAGTATGTAGGTGTGAGTTTCCTTTTATTATCCTGATTCATTATTCTTTTTAAGTCTGAGGATTTATGTCATTTATTAATTTTAATTCTTAGTCATTGTTTTTAATAATGTCTCTCCGAGCTCCCTTTATTCTGTCTTTCTTTCTGGAACTCATTACATAATTTGGTCTTTTCTTTCTATCTTCCATGTTATATCACCTCTTTGATATTTTCCATAGTTTTGTCTTTCTGGGCTCTACTCTGTGTAATATCCCAGATCTTCAACTCACAAATTATTTTGTAGTGGGACAGTTAGAATAGTTGAAACTTCCATTAAGCTTTAAATTTCAATCATTATATTTTCAAACTTGAGAATGTCTACTTGATTCCTTGATAATTTTTGAATAATATTTTGGACTCCATCTCTTACAAAAGCACACATATTCTTTTTGAACACTATTCACAATAAGTATTAATATTATAAGACTTCTGTCTGTGACTCTATTGTTTTTTGTTTCCGCTGATTTCAACATGCAACTTTGTGTGTGTTTTGTAATTTTAAAACATTTATGTGCTCCCCTTTTTGGAACTCTATCTGAGGGAATTATATGAGGTCTCCTCTGAGAATGCATTCTTCTTGGGATATTTTGCTTTTATTCAGACCCAAGATCATTTCAAATTCAAATTCTTGGCTTGCAATTTGTAAGATTAGGCAAATAGTAATATGAAAGACTTGTGGGCTGGCACTTGGCCACAATTATCAAGAGTATCTTTTAAATTTTTCCTTGCACTAGCATGATTCTTAAATATCATTTAAACATTTATAAAACACATCAAACACTTAGAATAATAAATAACATCTGTGTATATATAATATATAATTGGTTGTTCTGTTACACAATTTTTTTCTTTCTTATTTCTGTTTCACACTTCCTCTCTGTTTTTTGAAAAATACAAGTGTCTATTTTTAATAACAAAATATAACAACTATGTTCAGAGATACTGAGAACATGAGACAGCAGAATGATATTAATCTAATCCAGATGAACCCAAACTAGTGTAATTTATAAAGAGGATTAGGAGTTTGAATCGGGACTTGAAGGAAATGGTAAGCATTTGGATTAGCTGTTGAGAGAAATTGGAATAGATGACAAAAACAAATAAAAGGGTCAGTAAGCAACATTTCTGAGAACTCAACTGTGGTAACTGCTCACAACTATGAGTATCCACACTGTAATGTCTGTACATGACTGGAATTCTGCTTGGTGGGTCTGGCAGAAGGACAAAGAGTTATGGATCCCACAAGTAGAGTATTTTGCAGAAAGTTTTCTTAGATTTGATGTGCATACAAATGCCCTGGGTATCTTATTAAAATGAAGATTCTTATTAATTTTAAATAAGATTAATTTAATAATTATATATAATAATTATACATAATTCTATGTAATACTTATATATGATAATTTAATAATTTAAATGAACTGTTAAAATGCAGATTCTTATTATTTTCAATGGTCTGGGAAGAGACCTGTCACTATACATTTCCAAAAATTCCCAGGCATTGCCAATACTGCTGGCATTGGGACTGCTCTTTAAGTAGACACATGGTCCTGGTTATGAAGATGATGAAGAAAAAAAGGGCCCTGACACAGCTGAAATAACTAGAGGGCAAGGAACTACAGGGACATCGCTGTGCATTGATGACGAGGCATAGAAGGAGTAAAAGATGAGAGATGAGGAAAGAAAGGAGATTGGTTAGAATGAGATGGGATAGTTTAGTGTCTATGTTATAGAACAATTCTAGGTTGAGCTAGAGTCAAGGAAATAACTCATGGAGTGAGTGTTTGAAATGGAGTTGTAAGGTACCTAGAGTTAAGAAGGTCAGAGTTAGAGGTTCAGTTAGGAGTTGTTGGCTTAGTGAAATATACATCAATTATGGAAGGAGGCGGGGTACAGAAGACAGGGAACCCAACTGCAGGTCTGGATGGTGTGGTTTTGAAAGTATTTGGCAAGTTGGTGGCTGATCTTGGCAAGGAGGGGTAAAACGGCAGACACAGTCTCAAAATAGGTTGAACTTGAGGGCTGGGTGGAAGCACAATGAATAGTTAATATAGGAAAATTGAGGAACATCAGCTGAGGAGAGGCAGTAGAGGTAACATCTTTGCAAAAAGATTGCTGAGTAGGAGACTGTTTAAAATGGAATAAAGGCACCAATGGGAAGAGTTTAGAGTTAGCAATAAGAGAATGAATCTGGAGTAGACATTCTTGGTACCTAGCTTAGATCTCTCAACTTTCTGGCATGTACATACACAGCTGCTACAAGAGTCTATGCTTGTGAACTTCACTGGAGAAGAAGGACCATTAGCTGAGAGGGGTGATCCTGCTCAGATCCCCAGAAGTGCCCAGTAACTGACTGATGTGGGGGTGCTAAAGCTCTTTATGTGTCTCTATACATAGGACAACTCTGAAGGGTGGGGGACTTCCATTCCAGAGGCTCTGTGTGGATTAGGCCATGATTAGACTTCACTAAGACCACATGCTTGCTTCTCTCCTTCCCTTTTCTTGTCCTGTTTCCCTAAGACTCTAACGGATTTGTACTGAACAGAAATCCCTCAATAAACCACATGCACCCAAAATTCTGTTTCATCTCTGCTTCCAGGGATTCTGACATAAGGTAGATGGTTGCAGAAGTAGTCCTAGGCATATTCTGGAGCTGAATCCACCAGTCATTGGAAAAAATGGAGCAGCTTCCTGGTGGTGATCCATGGAACACATAGCAAGTGCAGTGAACTGTGATGCGGTGCATGTCGAAATGGATTCAGGCTTGGGCATTGTCTCTGGAATTTGTGAAGTGCAAAATGAAACAAGAATTATGAGGACAGTGGAACCAGGTGGGTATGCTGAGCATCACTGATACTTGGAAGATAAAATGACAAATCAGGGCAATAAAACACCAATCAAAGCAAAGGGTCTTCTTGTCAGCCTATATAGACTCATCTCCATCAACCAGGACCAGGACCTAATCTAAGAGTAGTAGGTATATCCTTTCACAGAAGGAAGATTCTCAGCTCTGGCAAGTCTCCTACACCAAAATCAAGTTCCTGAAAAGAAAAGAGTGAGCCTTGAGACTCAGGATGAAGATATCTAGGTAGATGCACTTGAAAACCTTGGCTACTCAGATTTCCCTAAGCCCTAACACCTGCAAAAGTGATTATCACTCCTTTTTAGGTGACTTCTTGCTTGAAGGTCACAAAGAAGGTGGGTTGTAGAACCACCCTTATCCTCAGGAACTGCCCCCACCTCCCCTGTTAGCAATCAGAGCAAAAATCAGGCTCAAATTTTGGCATGATCCAATTGGAAAGTACTGGGCCTGCTAAGGGAGCACAGAGATTAAAAGCCAGAGGACCTAGGGGCACTTACTAGCCCCTCTTGTCAGAAATGGGGATTTGGGTGGGAGTGGATGCCAGGGAGATTGGATCAAGGGAAGGAGCAGAATGTAAAGCTGGATAAAGGAGGGGTTGTTGAAATGGGGCACCTTCCATGATACCTGACTAGAGTATGGTTATGAAATGCCATCTGAATTGCTCATGGAGTCTTGAGAAAAGTGATGAGTCACAATAAATGGGGAAGGGATGCCAAAATTGCCATAAAAGACTATGGAGGAAGGAATAAAAGGCTAAAGAAGTGAATGTGCTAGAATGGATCATTTATATAAGATTGGAAGACCCAGACAGCTGACAATTATCTTTGGGAGGACCTAAAGGCACACCTTTTTTTAATCACAGGTAAGAAAATAAGTTTCAAACTGCATTATATCCTAGAAGGAATGGCAGGGGTTAGTGCCACTGTCAAAGTCCTAAGGAATATAAGGCTGGT
The DNA here is from genome assembly GCF_964194135.1 of Talpa europaea. Classification (NCBI taxonomy): domain Eukaryota; kingdom Metazoa; phylum Chordata; class Mammalia; order Eulipotyphla; family Talpidae; genus Talpa; species Talpa europaea. The sequence goes on from NC_140072.1 coordinate 91,631,405, forward strand.
GGTCCTTATCATGTCCCCATTTAATTCGCCATTCTGACCCCTGAACAAAGATGGAACCTGGGAAAGACATGTTCTACCATATCCGTAAGTGCACAGAAGTGCAGTGCGTGGCATGGCTGCATTTTCTAGAGCAGATGAACAGAGACTGCATGCAGTATGTTACTATTAAGTTGGCAAGTACATTCTACTCCATACCACCCAAATCAGAGGAATGGAAGCAGCTATCCTCACTGGGAAAGAACTGCATTCTGCATTAAAGTCTTGCCCCAGGACTGTGTTAATCCTGCGCTCTAAAGTCTGAAAAAGCATAGGCCAGTGGAACATTTGCAGAACATCACATTGTTCTACTACATTGCAGAGACCATTTTCATCTGATCAGATGAACAAAAAATGGGAAGTATATTGAAGGTCTTTGTAAGATACACATGCTGCAGAACTCTTCAAAGACACAGACCTGCCAAAAAAGTTATTAGGGGTCCAATTGTCTGTGGCAAGGCAGAACATTTCCTCCAAAGGCGAAGACAAATTACTGTACCTTGTACTTCCTAATACTAGGAAAGAAATAAAAGCGTTGGCAGGCTGCTGTGCATTGTGGAGCAGTATTTTCCTCCCTTGAGAATGCCGATGGGGCCACTTATCAGGTGATATGGAAACAGTTCTGCTGTAGGTCTTGGCTAAGGTCCCAGTAGCCCTGCCATTCCCTATCCTGCTTCCCTTACGCCCTTATGGGTTTTCTTGGAGCATATTTCCCCAATAATTCATTTATTTAGAGACTGTTGTCTCAGAATCTGCTTTTAGAGATCTCAACATAAGACAAGTTTATAAAGGGGATGTGGTGATCATGGGTAATGGAGGGGGACTGGTTTTTATTTGATGGTGAAAGGTGAGCGGGATGAAAACAAGGCATGGTCAAATGGTGACTGCTTCACGTATCCCAACTGGATGTAGGTCCTGGACAGGGCTGCACCCATTGGCTTGGGGGAACTGTCTCACAGTGAACGAGCCAGGAGGAAAACCTCCTCCTCTTCCCTAGTGTCTGGCTTATTGGCCTCTGGAAGTGTGTGACCTTGAGAAGTGCAGGCAAGCAGAGCACCTATTTGGAGATATCACTGACCAGATGTGCTGAGCTCTCCAAACACACATGAATTGGAATGTGTTAGACTGGGATTCCCTTTTTGGGTTCCATGTAGGTATAGAGGCAACTAGACAATAAATCCTTCCAGAATTTAATTTCATTTAGAAAGTGGGCCTGTATCAAAGACCATGATAGTTATAATCTTAATTCCAAGTATACTTTTAAAAATTGATGTTACAAATTGTTTAACACTTTTTAAGTAACTTTTTCATTGCCATAAATTCAGTAAACAAGTAATATTGACTGTCTATTGTCTTATCAAGCACTATTCTAGACTAAGCTAATAGTGACTCTGGGATTTTTTTCAATACCATTTATCCATATAGATTTAAATGTCAGAACTGGGCCTCCCTGGTAGCACAAGGGGGTAAGACACAATATGAAGCAATCCGTAGCCACTGAAGCACGAGTTCTATCCCCAGCCAAGGAGCTACCCACATGGTGCAGCAGACCTCTCCTGACTTGCCACTGCTCCCCTCAGCAGTGTATTTCAGTCAATTCATCTCTTCTGTTCCCTACTCTGTCTCTGGTGAATCCTCTTACCTCCTGCACCTCTGGCCTGTATCCCAGTTCTTGTATAGATAAATAAATCTTTAAAAAAATGTCAGAACTGTAACATATATACCAGGAGTTATTATTTATAATACATACTACATATTATATAGTTTATGACCCCTCTGAATTTTTGAGTGTTTTGGGAGGTGGCATCCTTCCTTCTTTGGGTCATAAGCTTCTAGATGACAGAAACATGTGACTATTCTTTTAAATGGTATTTTCATCATGTCTGGCAGGGCTTTGCCCCCAGTGGGTGACTAAGTGACATCCTAACCAGAGCTGAGCATAAGCAAGTTTTTAGTCCACAAACAACTGGGATTAGTTTCATAAAACTTGTAAAGTAAAGCCCTAAAACTATCTCAGTGTAGGAGTTTTAGCTGGGTGTTATTTATTTCATTTTAAACCTGACAGAATGAGAGATAGACAAAGACTTTTTTTCTCCATTTCTCAGTGTACTGCTGATAAATTTTGCAGGGCACCAATTTTAAAAAGATCTGAAAGACATCATATTTTAAAGCATGACATGACAATGTTCCCCCTACATAATGAATATATTAATGAATTCTGACAAAAAGAATTATGCTCTTGTCTTTTTAAAACAGCTGTTTAAGCAAAACAAGTAGCATCCCCAGAAGGGTTTGTTAAGTTGCAGTATAGCATAGCCTAGTGGACTGACAATAAATATGGATTGCAGGCATCCTGATTAATAATCCTGGCCTTGCCATGCACACTTGCTGTGGAATTTCTTAACAAAGCCACACTTAGCTCTGGTTCTACCTGAATCCTTAGAGTGAAGAGACTGCATTTTCTCAAGTGACAGCCCCCCTAATTTTCCTCATGTCAGTCAATGGCACCACTATTAACTCGCTATTCAGACCAAGAACTAAAGAGACATGTCGGATTCCTCTCCTTCCTTTCACTGCCTCCCTGAATCCAATCCACCAACACTCTTTGCTCTACCTTCAAAACACAACACATCCGAAATCCACCTTCCACATCCTCGTCTACCATCACCCCGGTCCAAATCACCAGAACTCTTTGGGTGTGTCCACAGCCTCTGAACCAACCTTCTACTTCCATTCTTGCCTCTCCAGAGTCCAATCTCCACAGCAGTCAGGGTGATCTTTTAAACATAGGTCAGGTCATGCACTATCCACATTAAAACTGTCCATTGGCACCGCAGCAAACAAGCTCCGCTGTGGGTGATCTAAACCCTTCCCAACCCTTGCAACTGAGTTCCTACCTTTTTCTTACTTATTCCTGCCTTTCTAGTCATACCTTATTGCTGTTGTACATCAAACCCATTACTGTCTCAGGACCTGTGCATTTCATGTTTCCTCTTATTGGAATATTTTCTTCTCCATCGTTTTACAGGAATGGTGCCTTCATGTTGTTCAGGTCACTGAGACACAAGTGGCAGAGACTTATTGGCAGAAAGAGTTGTCCCTCAGCCCCTTTCTTTGGTGTGTGGAAGGAAGAGCCCTGTAAAGAGAGTGAATCTATTCTCGATATGGCTCTGACCTTTGCTAACCAAGCAGTAAGAGCTGCCATGCCGCTTCCATTTTTAAAATCTCCATTTAATGCAGGTTTATAGGAGCTACCCTCTTTCAGGACAGAAATTGGGCAGTTGGACTGTTGCTCAAGGCTATATATATATATACACACACACACACACAAATATAGGAGGCAACACCTCATTGATATCTGCTGACAAATATAAAGTGACAGAGACTCTCCTTGACCAAATTTTAGGCTCCTCCAAGGTTTCATTAGGATAGCTTTAACCCTGGGCTCTGTCTTCAGCCTGTCTTGCATTCTTCATTCAACAAGAATCCTGCTAAGTCAGTTTATGGAGAACAGTGTCCCCAGCCCCCACATATCATATCACTCTCCGTATTTCATCAAATTCTGCATCCTCCATCCTTGATATCTGATCACTCTGGTTTGTCTTCAGCAAGAATTCTGTTAGGATGGTTTAGCAAGAATCCCCTGCCCTTGAAGTCTCCTCTTAGTAATTTTCCATTCATTGATCCCCTTCATTCTGCTCAATGACTCCAAATGCTCAGCTGTCTTTGTTGTATCTGGATTGAGTTCCATCATGTCCCCCTGCTGTGATGCTTATGAAACCTGTCTTGGCTGGTGTAGGTTAGGACAGGTAAGTAGTCCTGAACAGGGTCTTCCCTACATTTCAACAAATTTCAAATAAGTTTTCTTTCACAAAAGAAAAGATTTTATCTGGTGTGGGTCCTATATCTTGATGTATACTTTCATTTATTCATTTAATCCACTCATTTATTCAAAACATCTAAGTAGGCAATTCTTTTACCCTCCCACAACATTTAGTAAGGGCTCCAGTGAAATGATAGACTTCTTTATAAGATGTGTTATCTGTCTTGAAGGGGGGTTCCCTGTTTGAGCTGGTACTTTCCAGTGTGGGAGAGTGCTAGGGAAAAGCTTTCATCAGAAAGCTAAAAATAACCATATCTTTCTCCCATAATGGTAGGAATCTTTCTATTCTAGCAAATAATAAAATGTCTTCCTTTGGTTCATAATCGGTTGAAATGAGTTTGGGATGTTGGTGGTTCTATCACTGATCTGGCACAGAGCAACTCAATCATATAGTTCTTTTGTTTCTAAGCTGGCTTAAATGACAAACAGCCTCTAAGGAAGGGAGGCCTCCAGCAATGGCAGGCAGTAGGCCATGTTGGGGGCACCTGGGACCACTGCCAAGAATGGATGTGATGGGCCAGGGGTCTATGGGAATTCTCTATCCCCCTTTCTCTGAAGGGTAGAAGATAACAAACAAGCAAATAAAGCAATTGGAAACTTCATGGTTGTCCCTGCCTTCTCTGTTTCCTATCTTTTCTCTGCCTAGGCAATGGGTGACAAGACACAGCAACTCAGTGATCTGTGTGTTGGCATGCCTGATGCCCAGGATGTACTGAGTATCACTCATCAGAGACTAGGGACAGACTGAAAGAGTTACTCTATGGGCCACAAGGTCAATGAAATCAAAATGATCTATTTGGATCATAAAAAATGGGTTAGAACTGTATTCAGGTAGAATTACTTTGCATTTCTTACAAATGTTGACATACTGACATATTTTCAGCCTGCCTTGTGATGCTCCTGAGGCTTTGTCTTGTTCTGACAAACTAGCCTGGGAGCTGGTATTCTTGTTCCAGAAGGAGATCCAGGAAAAGGCTGGATCTTGGAACTCCAGCAGCATGTCTGGCACACTGTGGGCCCTGAAGGACCACGCAATAAATGGATGAATCTGACACTAGGATTAAAATTTGGTCCCAATACGAGCGTGAAAACTGATATGGTGATACCCCATGTACTCTTAACACTACAGGTGAAGTTTTTAGACCACCAGCACTACTTGAACCAGAGCTGTGGTCAATTTTCACCTGCAAATAACTGTCTATAGTTAAGTGGCTTAAATTAAGACAGAATGAACAGAGGGGTGGGACTAGGAGCGTTGCTGGCTGGGATCCAATGCTGGGGACTGCCATGTCTGAGTGTTTTCCAGACTGAACAGACAAGACTAAGTCCACGGAGGCATTACATCTGCAGTGAGTGCATCTCAGAGGTGTCAGCAGCTGTCCTGGACAAGTCTTTTGTCCCCCAGCTATTGTCAGGGCCAAAGATAACTGCGCAGAACATGATGATTCCTGGCAATCACACATAGCAGAGAACTTTTATTTTATTTTTTAAAAAGATTTTTATTTTATTTATACAAGAACTGGGGTACAGGCCAGAGGTGCAGGAAGGTGAGAGGATTCATCAGAGACAGAGTGGGGAATAGAACAGGCAGAAGATCGAAAGCACTGCTGAGGGGAGCAGCGGGAGAGACAGAGAGGTCTGCCATGCCATGTGGGCATCTCCCTGGCCAGCCGGGAATTGAACCTGCGCTGCAGAGGCTGCGGACAGCGCTGCGCTCAACCCACTGCGCCACCGGGGAGGCCTAGATCTTTTATTTTAATCCTGCATACTTAAGGGATCCAGACTTTGTTCATGGCCATGAGACTTCATAATACAGTTTGGACTGAGCTCTCTCATTGGCTGTGTGGCTTCCCTCTCTCCATGCTGAAACACTACGCAGCAGTCAAAGCTGTGTTCCCCTGGACAGAATGTAGCCGGTCAGATGCTGGATTACAAAAAGAAGGTGGGAGCGTAAATCATGATTATAATAGAAAGTTCTGTGTAATCAGGAATTGATGAACACAGGATTTCCACAGGGCTTGGATAAATTCATGGAAGCCCTCACTGATTTCATCACAAAACATTCTCTCCTGGAGAATGATAATGACTGTTTATTCAAAAACAGTCTAACTCTCACAAAATATATTCACTCAAAGAGGATGCTTTATAAATACATAAAGGTTTTTTTCCTCCTTTTTCTTTGGGGATTTTGCTGTGGTGCACTGAAAAAAAGTATTTTTCAAATGCAACCCCACTCCGGGTCTAATTATATACAATATAGGTCATTTTATTTTAAGTGAGCCCCAAAGTGGCTGTTCCTGAACTACTTTATATGTTTTGCATGAATAAGTTTCCCTATTACTGAGGAAAAAGTGGACAAGAGTTAAAGACAAATGTGTTTTCTCTCTAAGCAGCCTGTGCATGATTTTCCAAGGCAGTATTAAGGCAATGGAACTGGAAGATGCTGATTCTTCCAGGGGATTCAGGAGGTTAGTTCTGCCTTGGACAGGGCCCATGGCCAAGGCCACCCTCTTGCTATGGCCCCATGGGCACATCTTCCCACAGGCTCTAAAATCACAGGCTACTTCTGACCCCTGGGAGAGGTAAGGGGACTTGGTGGGTGTGATGTGGCAGGAATGCAAAGCTGAAGCCCAGGATGAGAAGTCTTCCCTATACAGACACACTTTTTATTCAGATCAGAACTTTTCCATGTGGACTAAAATTTGAAAAGAGTAATTTATTCATTTTTCCCCTTAGAAACACATTTCTGCCTTGCCTCTGAAGAACTGTCTGTTCCTCCCACTGCAATACCTCTAGGTTAGATTACAGGGTCACCCTGGCTGCCCCCAATAGCCAAGATTCTGGGGCAGTGGAAATAGACATTATTTCCTTTAGGCCCTCAACATCTATTTTAAAATATCATTTTTACTAAGGTAGCTGTTAGGAACTGCACTGCCTAGAACCTTGCATAAGGGAAAAAAAACCACATATATATTTGTACTCAATTTTCTTGCCACCTGAACTTGTGTTTGCCTTTGCCATGCCTTTTAAGAAGACTGTAAGCCAACAAATTAGAAAGTCAACAATTCAGGGAATACCTGCCTTATCTTTAAAGACATCTCTGAGCTAAGTGGCTGGATTCTGTGGGCAACCTCATCTCACTTATACTCTGCAATCCACATCCAGTCATTCACCCCACTTCTCCTAACACAGCGCTGCATTTACTCTCCTTTTCTCAGGATGCTGAATTGCTGTCTCTCCTCCCTCCTGTTCCTCAGTCATCCTGGTGTCTCCCATGTCAGCCTCACTTTTTCAGGAGCCTCTTCATTCCTTTCTAGCAGAACTTTTTTTTTTTTTTTAAAGATTTATTTATTTATTTATACAAGCACTGGGTACAGTCAGAAGCACAGGAGGGTGAGAGAATTCACCAGAGCCAGAGTGGGGAACAGAACAGGCGACTGATGAAATACACTGCTGAGGGGAGCAGCGGGCACGCAACAGGAGAGGTCTGCATGCCATGTGGGACCCTCGCCACCGGCCAGGGATTGAACCAGTGCTGCAGAGGCTGCGGGCAGCTTCGCAGCCCAGTGCTCAACCTCTGCGCCACCAGTGAGGCCCAGAAGCCAATTTTTGATAATTCATCACATACTGACTTAGGTTTTCTCATGTGTCATGCGTTCATTATACTGCCATAAATGAGCCAACTCCCTAAGGGAAAACACTGTGTCTTATACAAAAGAAGACCTCTTCAGACCCAGATTATGAGGCCCATGGTAGGTGCTCTGCCACTTCCTCTTAAAACAGTGGTCAGACAAAGCCTACGAGCTAATGGTCTTAACACCATTTCCAGAGAGCCTAACTGATGGCTCAAAGGCACCTCAAGGCATCTCAAGTCTGAAGGGCCAATCCATGATCCCACTTGCCCAGTCATTTCTATCTCTATGAGTAGTATCTCAGTTCCCCAGCCAGGGACTCGGACCTCATCCTTGGTCACTATTTTTTCATTACCCCTTATTCCAACATAGCACTTACCACCCAACTTACCTACTAAACATCCCTGACCACCCACTGACCGTGGTCTCCTCCACCTCCCTGGTCTAAGCCACCACTACACACCCCCGTGTGGACCACTAATGTGGCCTCCTACTTGGCCTCCCTCCCTTCTGTCCCCAAATGGGAGTCTCCTCGGGTTGCTCTCTCCCTACACAGTCCTCCTCCCACGTCCAGATGAGGATGGGACCCCACTACTGCTCAGGAGACTGCAGGTGCTGACCTGCCACCCTCTTCTTCAGTCTGGGATTCAACTGATTACCTTTCAAACCCAATGTGCCAGTCTCCTTTCCTCCCCATCGCACCCCATCCCTCCACATATCACACACCAAATTTCTGGCAATATTGCTCCTTGGCCTCTTTCTTCAATCTCAGAGGACCTATTCCTCTTCTCCCAGATCTGATATTGCTTTTTATATTTATTTTTGTAGTGACTTGAGCAAGTCTTCCACCAGAGCTCAGGCTTCCTGAGGACCCAGACCATGTCTGCTAAGCTCTCTCTTGCCTTCCTATTACTGAGCACAGTTTCCAGCCCAGAGCAGACACTTGGTGATAATTTTTTGAATAAACAGTCATTATCATGAAGTGGCAGAGTACTCAAACCATCTCAGTTTATCCTTACTACAGTCTCATTCACAAAAGGGGATATGGAAACAGAGAAAGGTTCTGTGAATTTTCCAGGTCACCAAGCTGACAAGGATCTGAGCTGAGGCAGATTCCCCACTTAAGTGTTTTCTTCCTTTATGGTACTAAGTGTCATTCCAAATACAAACTGCTAGGAGGCAGCAGAGTGCAGAGATGAAATGGGCTTGAACGTCAGTATGGCCTCACTTCAGATTCCAGTCTTGTGCAAGTTTACTTGTGCCACTTTTGTCAAAGCAATTCATCTTCCTGACAAGTCCCCACCCACAAGCTTGTAGTGAGAATGCAATAGGACAGTATGGTGAGTTCCTACCCAAGTGTCCGGCACATGGGAAATATACATACATTGTAGCTAATTAATAGTGATGATGAACAAGCTATATATAAATCTCACTTGGTTCCAATATCTGCAAGTAATTCCTATACTGTAGCAGGTTACTTTCTATACCATAACTATGAATATGCTATAAGTGGCTTCTGATTATATAGTATCAAGTGCTTTTGCTCATTGTATTAGGAATTTTAGCTATTTCTCCTCTTTTGTTCACTGTAGTTGCAAACTTCTCGCTCTGTCTAGCCTACTTTATATGCCCCAGATTTTTTTTTCCTGGCACAGTGCTTCCTCTCTCTTCCTTCCAACTGCACCTGTATCTGGGAGGAAGCCCAGAAATCTGACCCTTGAGGACCCTGCGAATAGATTTAGCAGCAGAGGGGATTTTAGTCAGATGCAGACTCTAATTTGGATTGTTCTACCTTTATCTTCCCTCACTACCCATAATCCATAATCAAAGTAGATTTTCCTAGAAGGTGACAAAATGACAGCCCCAGTTTTCCAAAGCATGAGATTTGTACCAGAACAGCCATGCCAACTTCCACTTCTTCCTCACTGATAAAGGCAGAGCCCTCCATGAGTCCATCTCAGATGCATTCCTCCTCCTGGCAGAACACCGTAAGCAACTACAAAGAGACATTAACCAGTCCTGTACCGACGTGGTGCAAATCACTGGTGTCACCAAATCCAACCCACAGAGAAACAGTGCAGGAGGGGATACTCCCCTTCTTTATAGTACTCAACTTTAAACTCTTTGCTGTCTTTAAAGATGAGGCAAGTGTTAGCACTCCACTTGAAACTATACAAATTTGCTGGAGGACAAGCGAGTGAGATCTGAGATTACTGCAGTCCTTGAATAACATTATTTTGTCAAGGTTGTTTGGTTATAACACGGATGACATAGAAAAAAACAACCCTGGCAGAGACGGAATGAAATGGCATTATTTGAAGACCTGCTTTCCTTCGTTATGCTTCCTTTCACTTAAAGTCATTTCCAAGAGCCTATCAACAAGGTTGAGCGAGGATTTGTTGTGCTTTCTAGTGGCAACTGAGACTCACAGCTGCCCAAGGTCACGGCTGGTGTGGCCATCTGCAGCGGCACTACCATGTCTCTCTCAGTTTCTCTTCCTCCCCTGCCCTGGGGCAGGGTACCCTGAGGACAAAGTGATTAATCACCCTTGTGTTTCTCCTGGCCATGAGAGGAAGATGGATCAGAGGGGAGAGAGCAGGTACCCTCAAATCCCAGCTCTGCCATGCAGGCTGGGTTGTGTAGCCTCTCTGAACTCCAGTTTTCCATGTGCAAAAAGAGACTTTTCTCATGGACAGATGCTTATCACAGCCCCGAGGCCTCCCTCCTCTGGAGGCTGAAAGTATTATTTGGTGGAAAATAACTCCTACTAATTCCTTCTTATTTTCAGTTACAACAGGTATAAATTTCAAATTTTCAAAAGTGTTTTTTTTTTTAAGATTTATTTATTTATTTATACAAATACTGGGTACAGTCAGAAGCACGGGTGGGTGAGAGAATTCACCAGACACAGAGTGGGGAACAGAACAGGCAGACCGACGAAGTACACTGCTGAGGGGAGCAGTGGAAGTGGCAGGAGAGGTCTGCGCACCATGTGAGACCCTCACCGGTAGCCGGGGATTGAATTGGCGCTGCAGAGGCTGCGGGCAGCTTCGCAACCCAGCGCTCAACCGCTGCGCCACCGGGGAGGCCCTGAAATTTTCAAAAGTTTTAAGTATAGTTTTCTTATAGTCTGCTCTTAATCACTGTCCTTGGGTCCATTTTTCCTCACTAATGAGAGGCCTAATCCAACTGCTTTTAAATACAGAATTAAATTCCATAACTTCTCAATTTAGGTTTACAAAAAACCTACTATCAGTTTGAAAACTCCCTCCTAGATTGTTCTCTCCTGCTTTACCTTGGGTTGATTCTGAGGTCCAAGGGAATATGTCACAGGTTATGGTGGGAGGTGGGATTTGTTGGCTTCCGGATCTCCATTATCTTACTCATGGGCTGTGGGCCTTTGAGCCACTGCTCATCTGGAAGGATGCTGGGGTGTCACCTTTCACACAACTGGAGGGAGCTTTCTGGAGTGTTTTCTCCAGATGTGCACACAACATTCTAAGGGCTGAGGCCCTGACTGTCTTCACAGTTCCCCATGAGGACTGGGGCCTCTGGCTGTCTGGTCCCCAGGTCCCCTCTCCCCCTTGTATTGGTTCTCTATGCAGCTTTCAGGAGATTGGTTCTGCCTCCTTATCCTAGTCCTGCAACAACCCTACTCTGCCACTGCTAGCCTATAAGTGGCCCATAGAGGTCAGTGAGGTTGTAACCACCAGGAGTGCAAATCTGAAGAGTAAGACGAAGGTTCGCACAATTCTAGGATCCCCAAATAACGGAGGTTTCTCTGGATTTCAGTCTATCCTCCAGGACTCAGCCTGGGGTGGGAAGGGGGGTGAGAACAGACTAGGACTAAATCTTGACATTCTTCTAGAACTCTCTTCCCCCTTCCCAGCTTAGAAAAGTTCCCTCTAAGTGAAGGATAAGGGGAGGCTAGAGATTCACTTCTGCCCAGATTAACTGCCCTTTTCAAATCATTTCCCAACTCTCAGGCTTTATAGGGTGAAGTGCAGAATGAATCGTTGGCCATTCTGTAGTGAGAAGGGACAGTGGGCCTGGCTGGCAGCCACAGGCTGCCCACAAACAAATCTAAGAATTTTTGAGTTTTACTCAACACATATCAACACTTTATACATTATCCTGCAATAGATGCAACTGATTCCCATGAATAAGTGGGAACCCACCTCACCAAACACTAAATTCACTGGCCTTCTCTGTAAATTTCAAAGGAATAGGTCCCAAGAACAAAAAGAAAATGACATTCTTTCTTTCAAAAACATTATTAAAAATGAACATACAGTGACACTTTGCTGCGTGTCTGTGTGACTTGCTGTGCACAGTGCTACAGTTGAAACATTCATACATCTGTAACTACTAGCACAACCAGAACACAGGACAGAATTTCCCTTGCACACCTCCCCCGATCCCTGATCCCTGGGAATTGCTAATCTGTTCTTCATGCTAGATCTTTGTCTTATGGAAAAGCTCATGAAAGCAAAGAGTATGTAATTTTTTGGTGACGCCCCTCCATAGCTCAGTTTAATGCCTTAGAGAATCATCCAAGTTGCTATGTGTACCAGCAGGTCATTCTTTCGTGATGTCTTTGGAGTCTCTGGGGAGAGCCTTTTTTTCATTCCTGAAGCTGGGACCTTTGCCTTTTTCTTTCTCTGTCAGTCTTCCAATAGGTTCATCAATTTTATTGGCCATTTCAAAGGCCAGGGGCTTTTTGTTTGTTTCATTGATTGAATTACTTTTTTGTTTTTAATTTCATTGATTTCTCCTCCCATTGTTATTTTTTCCTTTCTTGCTTGGGAGCTTTTTTTTTTTTTTTTAATGCTTTTCTGCCAGTTCTACATGTGAAATATTTTGACACTAGAGTAGTATTTATTAGAATATAAAATTCTTCAAGGAGTTCTATTCTGGTGGATCTGGCGAAAAGTCAGTTCCCTATGTATATTCTTAAAAGCCTCATATTAATATAGCTATTCCAATTTTTTAATATTAATGCTGGCATGGTAAATCTCCATCCTTTTAATCTGAGTCTTTATATTTCAATTTGATTTCTTGTGGATAACCTATAGTTTGGTTTTTAAAAAGTCACTGCTGACTTTTAATTGTATGTTTAAACTACTCGCCTTTAAAGTAATTATTCATATAGTTGGGTTAAGATTTACTATAATTGTAACTCTTCCAATCATTGCATTTATTTATCCATCTCTTCACCCCCTTCCTTATCCTCTCTCTTCTTCATGCTTATATAACATGAATATAGAATTCTGACTCTGTATTTCTTTCAAACTGAAACAAAAATTGAGGAAATACTATTGAAGAATTTGAGAATGACATCTTCTGTGTAGTTTGCCAGCACAGTACTTAGGTTAAGTCTTTGTTTTGAGAGAACAAAGCTGTGCAATAGAATCTCAGTACTTTTGAATTGTAAATGTTTCTTTTTCTGTTCCTGGGAGGGTGGAAGCAATGGGTTTTCACTCCAGGGATTGAATTAAAGATATAGATTGACTGTTAGGTTGTGCTATATGTAATTGCTTTTATGAATTATCTCTTAGGCAAACTGCTTGCAGTATACCTCATAAATCTTATTCTTGCTGTCTTAGCAATTTGATTGTCAGGAATACAATGAAAAATGAAAGCAGGGGTGTGTTTTTAATTTGAAACCAAATTTCAATTACATTTGTGTGCTGGGCAGTCTGTAGTTCGAGGGGAGGAGAGTTGGACTTGATTTTTATAAAATTCCCTGGAGTTGAAGGAAATATTTTATATGCATTCTTTTGTCTGGGCAGGGATTTGCATTCCCCAGCAATGCCCTGTAGATGTCACCATTGCCACTTGTCACAGGGTAAAATGTCGGGTTTCACTGTGGATTGAAGGGAGGCCAAACTTTGATAAACCATTTGATTGTGAAGGAAAACTTGAGTGCCAATACCTGTTCACAGATGGTCCTTGGAAGCTGCCAAGGTCTAGGGTATTTCCTCATCCAGCATCATTTTCATCCGCTGTTCAGTTCCTGGTACTGCAAATCACTCCTACCTTTCAGAAGGTCCTCCCTCATTGAGCAATTTGAAATGGGATTCCTCAGTTTTCAACACATTTTCTCACCATCTCCTGTTTTCTTATTTTCTTCTGGCCCCTACAAGGTGCTGGCTTACAGCTTTTTTCACTTCCCTGTATCTCACCCCTGTCTATGTCACCTCTATACAAATGAAACCCAGCTTAACTTTTTTAGATGTTCCTTTTCCTTTCCTGACATCCTTAACTCCTTCATGGTACCCCAGCATCATAAAGCAGAAAGGATCTTGGAAGTGAATAAAAGGGGAAGGGCTGTACTTGGTGCAGAGGGATGCATGTGGAACACAGCACAAAGAGGATGGTAGAAGACCATAACTTAAGATAATTTAAGAGAATCCTCAATTCAGAGATTCCTCCTGAAATTCCTGGGGAGTATGGGAGAGAACTAAGATTCCCTTGGAATGTGGGGTAAGATTTCAGATACTTTTTCCCCCCTGAATTTCAAAGGGACAGGTGATATTTGAGTTAAAAGTCTGCTTGAGAAGAGATATGCACATCCCTACAGGTCCACTGCTCCTGGTCCTTTGGAGTTCACCAATGCCCAGGGTATATAGTTCCTGAGAAAATGTTTTAAAAGTGAACTCAGGACCCTTGAATATTCCTGAGTTATATCTACACTGATAAGTTTTATGTTCTTAACAGTTAACATTCCCACGATTTTGTGACTGGGGAGGGTTTACCATTAATCAGGGGAGCATCTTATACCTGTTAAAGCCCCAGTGAGTCCCCTAATCAGCAAAAGCTCGGTCCTGCATGTGCTCTCTCCTTTCATCAAGAACTCTGACCTTCTTGCTAGTCCTTCTCACCTCTTGCTGGATTTTTATTACTACTAGCAGAGACTTCTGTTATTTTCTCTGTCTGGAATTTTCTTCCTACTATCCATCCTATACCCTACTACCACAATCATCCTCCTAAAATGCAGCTTCAAGTGCTTTAATACTCTGTCCAAAACTCTCAATGGCCCCTGACTGCCCCACACAGAGTCCCCTGGGTCTTTACTTTGCTATCTGAATCTCCTGCCTCATTTCCCATTGTCATTCCTATGTCCAAGCTTGACACAAATCAGAGTCTACATCCTCTGCAAGTGGGTCCTTTCTCAGTGCTTTGCCACTGGGCCCACATTCTTCCTGCTGCCTGCCATGCTGAATCCCCCCACCTCTGCCTGCTGAAATCTTATTTACTCTGGAGAGCCAATTATAGTTATCATTCTCTGTAAAGGGTCCTGGTGGTCATGGCTAGAGGAACAGTTTCTTGCAGGCTCCCCCAGTGTGCCTGTGACTTGAACAAGTCTCTGTTCTGGAATTGGAAGTCAGGGTCTGAGATCTTGCTTTAAATCTTCCATTTAACAAATGGGTGTTGAATAAAACAGAATGGCTAGAGTGGATAGTCTTTGGAATCAGAGATAATTCAAGAAGTGTCTATGTGTTGAGGAGGTGGGTGAGATGTGGAGAGAGACTCTTGGTGTGATCATAATCCTCACAGAAACAAATGGACCCAGGTGCCCAATTCTGGCCCTGGATGGCAAGGCACAGGCACAATCTGCCATGTCACTGACACCTTTCTGAGACCAAATGCTGAGAGAAGGCAAGGAGAGGTTTCAGCCTCGTTAGTTAGGCTACTCACAGCTCTTGCCCCCTCTCTCTGCACTGATGCCATTTTGAGTAATTGGCGGAGATGACTTACTTACAAATTTACTCATATGGTAAATGCTTCACAAAAGTTTGTTCTGAGCAATGATGGTTACGTAGCAGACATATGTACAGTCAGCAGGCTGGGCCCATTAACAAGTGGATACCATCACCAGAGGAAGAGCGGAGCGTCACCTGGCTTACATCACAACAATGCCTCACAGAGTCAGAGGAAACAAATTAAATCACAGACCCTGGACCCTGAGAGTCCCTCCCAGTCTCTGGTGTTAGATCTTTAGTCATCCGCATTTTATAGAAATACTGAGGTCTAGGAGAGTTAACAGATTCATCTCTCACAGCAAAGCAGTTTTGGAGATGAGGTAACCCTCACTCTTCAGGCAATAATTAGTTTTTAAACTTATCTTTCTTTTGACCTTTTACTTGGAGGGCAGCATATAGCATTTAAAAATAATTTCAAGTGACATTTAAGCAGAGACCTTGGTATCTGGCAGAGGTCGAGGGTCTGGAAGGGAGGAGTGACATGCCCCAGCGAGGCGCCATTCCCATGGTGCTCCGTGGCTCCCCCGCCTCGCGAAGCGACACTGTCTGTGCTTGCGAAGGACACATTCTGCATCTTTGAATCTTTAAAGGCTTTTACTTCAGTCTACCATTAGCCAACTGCCAGAGTCTGGGGAAAGCCCGAAGGCCCCTTTCTAAGCAGCATGTCAGCCTCCTCTCAGCACCTACGGTGTCTGTCTGCTCCCGAAGAGATGACGTTTAATTTTTATTTATTTATTTTTTATTATTTATCTATCTATTTATTTATTTATTTATTTATTTATTTATTTATTTATTTATTTATTTATTTAAGATTTATGTTTTTTTAATTTATACAAGCACTGGGTACAGTCAGAAGCGCGGGAGGGTGAGAGAATTCACCAGAGCCAGAGCGGGGAGCAGAGCAGGCAGAAGGACCGAAGTACACTGCTGAGGGGAGCAGCGGGCGGCAGGAGAGGTCTGCGCGCCATGTGGGATCCTCCTCCGGTGGCCGGGGAGCAGCTGGGGAACGAACCGGCGCCGCAGAGGCTGCGGGCAGCTTCGCAACCCAGCGCTCAACCGCTGCGCCACCGGGGAGACCCGATGACGTTTAATTTTTAAAAAGAAACCATTTGTGGCAATGTGTAAGAGAGACAGATGGAATGGGGCGATGCATTTAATTCCCAAATCCTCCTTGGCACACCAACCCTGCTCTTCCATGCCTCCCCAGACCACTCCCTTCCCATCACAATTGGGTTTTCATGAAGCACAGATCACTTTTTTTATGGCAACATAAAAGGTTAAATATCATCTAGGATTGTTTCTTGTTAGCATCCTGTGTGTTTAACTTTTAGACTACTCTTTCATGATTTTTTTTCTTGTAATTGTGTTTTTTCCCTTAATTATATCAAAAGCACTTTGAAGGCTGGGGAGACGGCATCATAACATAGTAGAAAAATATGGGTGTTGGATATTGACTGACCTAATTAATATCTTAGCTCCACCATTTTAAATTATGATGTCTTGGGAGGGCTACATAATTTAGCTAAATCCTAATTCACCTTCTTCCACTGTCACATGAGAACAACACTTAACAGCAGGGAAGATGGTTGAGTTAAAATAATGTATGTGAAGTGCTTGGAACATAGGAGATGATCAATAAATAGGATCTATATTATTATTTGGGAATTCTGCCTGTTATTTTCTTGAATTTCCTATTGAATCCTTCATATGACAGAGGCAGGAAGATCCACTTCTAACATACATGTAAATGAACTGAATTTGAAAAACTGAAGTTGAAATATATAAACTGTATTTAAAAGTATGCACCCCTAACTAAATAAAAACATCATAAAGTGAATATGGAAAAATGCCTAAATATTAACTATAAATGGAAGGTGTTTTATTTCTATTCTTTTACATTTTAAATAAATTTTGGATTGATAGGTCAAAAAGTAAAAGCAAGAAAACGTGTATACTTTGGGAGAAGGATGATGATAAGTCATTAATTTTTAAGCTAGGAAAGTAAACAAATGCTCAACAGATTGCTTCTCATGACTTTCATGCCTAAACTGTTTGATAATAGAAAATTTAAAAACCACCATCTACTCTCACATTCACAAATTTAATGATAAAATGACACAAATATGAAAAAATGTAACAAAGCTTACCAAAGTAAGTATTCCCTTAAATGGATAAAACATGATACAAAGCAAGACACACCACTTAGGGGGCTCCCTGGTGGCTCAAGGGGTTATGTCTTAGTATTATCAAGCTATCTCCCTGGCCAGGGAGCAACCCACATGGCGCAGCAGACCTCTCCTAGCTTGCCCGCTGCTCCTCTCAGCAGTGTATTTCGGTCGGTCTGCCTGTTCTGTTCCCTGCTCTGTCTCTGGTGAATCCTCTCACCTCCCACACCTCTAGCCTGTACCCCAGCTCTTGTAGGCATAAACAAAAATAAATTGTCCAATCCTCTGGATTGTTCCCTGGATTAGCCACCAGAGGCTGCTACAGAGTAGCGTTTCAGGAACCAGGCAGCCAGAGAAAGCTAAAAATCACTCAACGCCCCTCTGACAAGTGGGAGTCCCCTGAGAGTCACCCTTATTACCACACCAGCTAAAGGTTTGGGGACCACAGATTTCAGTAGATCCATTTGTGGACAGAGCTATCTGGAACCAGTACAAGTGTGAGGCTGGTGTTGGCATCTAAATTCTGAATCTTACAATCCCTGGCTGCTGGACTGTCAGAGCTATGTCACAGCTGACAACTTTCACAGCCGCTCTGCCAGGGGCTATTAAAGCATGGGGCAGAAATGGAAGATTCTTATCTGGGCTTCTAATTCCTTTTTTTCCTAGTGACTCTCCATACATGGAGACTTATTTCCAATATATATTTAATGGCATCAGCACATTCTGGGAAAAAAATATGAATAGGTAGAGCAGAAAGTTTTTCTTAAAATATGCTCCCGGTCAAACCCTTTATGCATACATATAGTGAAATGAGAATGCTGTGTTTTAACTTTATATGTCTCAGTTTTGTCTTCCTCTTCTCTCTCAAGAGTAAAATCCTTGACGGTAGAGCTTTGTATTATTTGTTCAAACTGCCTTTACCCATTCATTCATTGAATCTCACATAACTTTGTGGAGAGTTACTATTAAGAGTATTTGGAATTGAGGAAATAGAGACTCAAAGATGGACTGATTAGAGGTGACTTAGCTAGTGGGTGGCCAAGCCAGGACAAAGATGTTACTCCTTTGAGTAATGAGGATGAGCCTCAAAGAGAGGCAGTAACACTCACGGCTGGTGGAGCAGGAGCTGGGAGGGAGTGCTGCCTGGCTCTGCACCGTACTCCACTAGCCACGCACTGTCGATGAAAATGCAGAGAAACATGTGCAGAGTTCCAGAAGGGTCTTCTAATTGGTAGAACAGCTGTGAGCTCATCTCTTCATAGCTGGCATGCTCAGCTGTGACCATGTCTCCCACATAATAATAGTGCACTGGTTTCCCATAGGAGTGACACGGGGCACCTCAAGTTCACTAGACCTGGTAACAGAGGGTTCCATCACTACAGTATGATGTGGCTTTTCCTCAGTTTTCCCAGCTGCTCTCATGCCATATCATATTTTCTTGGTCTAATTTGGTATTACTAGTAAACTCTCAAATCAATCCTCTGAAGCCACATGGAATACATGACAGCCTGCATGGTAGCCACTATGTTCAATTATAAAACACTTTTTAAAATGCCCATTTTTCCTTTAGGGGTTTATCTGGAGAGCATTGAGATAAGAAAGAAAAGAACACATTGTGTAGGCGGTGAAATGCCATGGTCATTTGGGAGGTCTGTTTGAAGTTGCTGGTGTGATTTACTGAAAAGAAAATGAAATTCATGTCCACCATCTATCTTGCTGAAATGCCAAATGCAGCTCTAGTGGTAGGGAGGTCCAAGGGAGATGCCTGCAAATCACCTGCTGGTCTCCTTTGACCTCTGACTTAAGAGTCATGTACATACTGCAGAGAAATAAATCCCATGGTCCATGGGCCAACAAAGTATTCCCAGGCACAGAAATCCATTAACTATGGGGAACTGACCCTTAATTTCAGCACAGGAACTCTCTTTTCTGCTGTGATGCCATAAGTGGGGTTCAAAGGTTCTAACTTGTAAAACACAGAGTATACTGTCCATGTTACATCAATGTCTGTTGGTACATCTATCTATAGGAAACCTCTATAAAGGACTGGTTAGGATTAATTTAAGGACACTGTGGATGACACACGCAAGGAGCATCCCAGAGTGGACAGAATAACAAAGTAACTGTTACTAGAGAAGCTCAATGAATAACCTGTTTTCTTCTCTTTATAAAAGATTTGATAGTGAGTGGAAAATATATGTCCAGCTGAAGAACAAAAATATATCCTTTTTTCTTGAATAAAAAAAATGTTCAGTATTTACCATGGAGAGTCAGGTCTCTCAGCACCTTAAAAGGGTGTACAATTTTGGGCCTCCCCTGGTGGCGCAGCGGTTGAGCACTGGGCTGCGAAGCTGCCCGCAGCCTCTGCAGCACTGGTTCAATCCCCGGCTGCCAGCGAGGGTCCCAGACCTCTCCTGCCATGCCCGCTGCTCCCCTCAGCAGTATATTTCATCGTTCTGCCTGTTCTGTTCCCTGCTCTGGCTCTGGTGAATTCTCTCACCCTCCCGCTTCTGACTGTACCCAGTGCTTGTATAAATAAATAAATAAATCTTTTTTAAAAAAGTGTATAATTTTAATTCTCACAGGGGTGTATATACAGCCTCTGCAGCTGTTCAAGGTTGACACCAACAGTGCTAGACCAGAAAGCACACATGCAATTCAAATTGGTCATATTTATACAATGGACTATTACTTAGTGATCAAAAAAGACAAGCTCATGTCATTTATGGCAACCTGGATGGAACTGGAAGAAATTATGCTAGGAGAAATTAGAAGAAAAAGGACAAAATACCAGATAGCCTCACTTATATGTGGAATATAGAGAAGCCAACAAAAGGTCAAGAAAAAGTCAAAACTAGCAAGTTGACTATAGAACATATAGCATAGGGGGAGGTGGGAGGGGGACATAAGGGGGGTGGGGGGGAAGAACACAAGGGAACATGGTGATGGCTCACAGGTGATAAGGTGGTTAGAGAAGTATGGGTACTACATGATGTAAGAAAAAATAAAGAGATAAGTAAAGAATTGGTAATAAAAATTAATGAATTGGTCATTTATTGCCTGTGCTAAGATAGTGGTTAGGAAAGAGGCTGAAACCATTGGTAAAACTGAAATCTGTTCATCTTGTCTTTCATTACAAAAACAAATTGATAATTGGCTCCTTCTGCTAAAAGCTTTAAGCAAAAAAGAAAAGGACACTAACAAGAAGGGCATCTCAGGCTTTTACACCGTAGGATATCGTGAAAGGTCAGAGTCCTCCACACTTTCAGGCAGATGATTGGGAAAAAAAAAATCAACCAGTGGTCATGCGGTGCTACTTAACATCCTTCTGATTTTCTTCTTTAAATTGTTAGAAATTTAGTTTGTTCATTTAGAGAGCATTTACATAGCATTTGTACTTCCTCTAATTTATAGACAAAAGAAGGTCCACAGGAAATTTAAAATGTCCTGTGGGTTTTTAATATGCTGTTTCACAATGTTTAAATCTTGAAGGTAAATTTCCTTTTCTCTCCCAAACATGCCTTGGCTACTTCGAGCTGGAGCACAAAAGCATTCAGATACCAGGCTCCCCCAACCTCTGTCCACCAGCATCCCCCAACCCCTGTCCACGTGGAGGGCTGGAGGCTTAGCCACTCCGTGGTTAATAAACTCAGTGTCCAGAACCTCCTGACTGTGATTTGCTGAGAAGAAACCAACCCTTCCTACATTTTCAGGGAAACACAGGGGGCAGGGAAGACTCCCCACCTCCCCTCCTGAAGCTGTGCTGTGAACACTGCCCTGAGGGGAAGCCCAGGGCTGGCACATTCCATTTCCCACAACAGCCCCTGGGAACAGCACTGCCGCCCTGTCTCTATTTAAGATGAAATGAGCAGAAGTTTCAGAGTTTGGATCTCCTATCTACAATGCAAACAATCATTCTCTGTTTTCCTCAAAGAAATCACTTTCAAATGGTACGTTTATATCCTTTCTACTTTTACAAAATTTTCCCTTTTGAAGTCAAGGTTACTAAGTCATCCTTCCAGACTAACTTCTTCCACACCTAAGTATAAACACGGCTCCCCGTACATGACATGCTGCTGCAGGAGATTCTGAATGACCTTCTGAAAACTGAATCCCAACTCTAACCCTAAACCCAAACTAGAAATACACACACGAATAACCATCTCCATGACCGCCCTCCCCGCCTCAATGAAAAGCACTTCAACATGCACCAAACGTGGCCTCACCTTTCCAAAGAAATGCTGAGTGGACACGGCAAGTGCCTGGAAGCCACGGATGGCCTTTCTCAGCTCCCCCTGGGCCAGGCCCAGCTGCCGGGCCTGCTGCTCACACCGCTCCTTCAGCCGCTGAACCAGCTGCCGCTCTGCTTCACGGGTCTGCAGGTCTGGCTTGGGGGAAAACCCATTTCTGGGAGCTGTGGCCCTCTGCTTGGGGTATCCTACAAGGAAAAAGAGTCGCTTGTGAAAAAAAAAAAACCAAACAGCCCAAATACGACATCCCCATTATTACAGAAGGATTTCATCAAGAACAAGAAGCCAAGAAGGAATTGCCGATGGTTTGTCATTTTAGATAGCAAAAGGGGGAAAAAAGACAAGGACTTAACATCTTTGCCATTTCTGTGCTTCTAAGGGAAAGGTTTCATGTTTAGAAAAAGAACAACAGACTAAACTGCCAAGTTCCTTCCAGTTTCCTACATTTTTTTCAAGTCTGCTTCAAAAGATTGAAGCATTATTTGCTTTCTTCAAGGGGGATACTCTTTGAAAGTGTCTAATGGGAAATCAGCTGGCCCAGGTCGAAGTCACTCATATGATAACCTCACAGTCTTGTAATTGGGCATCAGGGAGTGATGCCTATGTGCCCTTTTCTCCTTTCCATGGTCGTGCTAATGACCTCTTCTTCAATGTCAAGTTCATCACAACCCCAGAACCTGTTCCAGGGATTTCTGGCTTTAAATTGCTACATCATTAATGTCCTCCAAAATATTCCTACCATATGTCCACTTCACACCACTTCATGACTAAAGGCCAGTCCAAACACCATTGCCTCTCACCTTCTGATGGGAAGCTCTGCTTTCCCTACAAGATGATCTTTATAAACACTAAGTAGCTCCACTTGTGCTCAGTTGCAGCAAGAAGAAAGTTTTCATCATTTGTATCATGGACCCCAGAGCTTCTGAGATCTGACTCCTGCTAGGTAAGTGTCAGGTAGGGACTACAGAGGAAGGACCAGAAATTCCACCACAAGGGGCTGCAAGCGGAGTGGGGATTTTTTTTTTTTTATCACCTCAGAAAGCATCTTCTTCTTCTTCTTTTTCTTTTTAAAGATTTATTTATTTTTATACAAGAACTGCGGTACAGGTTAGAGGCGTGGGTGGATGAGAAGATTCACCAGAGACACAGAGACATAGTGGGGAGCAGAACAGGCAAACTGACTGAAATACACTGCTGAGGGGAGCAGTGGGCAAGACAGGAGAGGTCTGCTGCGCCATGTGGGTATCTCCCTGGCCAGCCAGGAAGCGAACCCACGCTGCAGAAGATGCGGACAGCTTCACAGCGCTGCGCTCAACCCGCTGTGCCACCGGGGAGGCCCGGAGTGGGGATGTTTTAAGGAGAGGTGATTTTCTTGGTGATTTTTGAAGGCAAGGCTTCAGGAAAGAGCAGGGGGACCAGCACTGCATGTGGGCACAGACTGACGAGAGTCCTCCTGGAAACCAGTGTGAGGCTCACACGTACCCACCAAGAACCTCCAGACGTGCATTCTTGCCTGGGCTCAAGCAGATCACTTTCTAGATGTCACATGGACACTGATCTACACACTGAGGAATAAACTTTAATATTTCCAATATTCTTTTGTCTTCCCCTCTGCTTCCCAAATATGAGGGAGTAATATGTACAAAAGCCCAGAAAATAGCACTGTCTTTAGGACCTGATATACCAGACACAGTAATGGGCCTGTGAACATACAAGTGGCCACATATTGGGCCTCCCTGATGGCGCAGGCGGTTGAGCGCCGCACTGTGAAGCTGTCCTAGCCTCTGCATCGTGGGTTCTATCCCGGCCGGGGAGAAATGCACATGGCGCCGCAGACCTCTCCTATCTCACCCGCTGCTCCCCTCAGCAGTGTATTTCGTCAGTCTGCCTGTCTGTTCCCTGCTCTGTCTCTGGTGAATCCTCTCACTCTCCAACACATTTGGTCTGTACCCCGGTTCTTGTATAAATAAATAAATCTTTAAAAATAAAAAACAAGTGGCCACATATTTTAAGGCAAGAAGGGTTAGTTCATCTAAATACTACTGTTAATTTAATGACAATCATGTTAATTTTAATTTTTTGCCACTTAGATCAGAGATTGCAATGTAATCTCACCTAAACATATCAAGCTATTAATGACTTAATGGAATAAAAGATACAAAATTACTATTTCATAAAAACTATCTCTGTGACAGAACAGAGATATTATTATGAATATTATGAATATTATGCACAGAACATAATATTCCAGGAGATTTACTTGCATGTTGTAGGCAAAGCAATCTTACTATATACTTAATCCCAACATTCTCAATACTGGAAATAAAGGAGAAATAATTACCAAAACAAAATTTGAGAGATTATATTGCCTGTGTTAAATTCCATGACACAGTCTAAGACCCAAGGCAATTTTTTTCCCTTGTGATTACTGTTTATCATTTTATTATTGTGGCTGCTGATTTTATAAAACACTTCAGTGTTTTAATTAATGTGTTGAGATACCAGGTACCTACCTCTTATAACAGAAGACACTTCTTTTAGAAATCTAAAGGAATAATAAAACATACTTCCAGCTCAGTGAATTAAAAGTAATCATTATTTATGGCATGGTCACCTCTGAGCTTGTGGATACTAGTAACTACTTATGTTGTCTTGTAATTTTGGCTATCAGATTTGCTCCCTTATCATCATTACTATTGTTTTTATCAGAATTATTACATTAGCAATTATGTTCAAGGGTAAATGAGAAATATAACAGGAGCTGGTAGAATTCTTTTCTTGGTATTTACTTTAATATTGGTGTTATTATAATATTACTTTCATTCACACACTCAAAATTCCAGTGTTTTATTGAGTAATAAGATGCTTAGTTCATAATTCTACTCCTGGGGCCACTGGCCAATTGACATGCTGAACCAAGACAGATGCCCCCTGAGAACATCAGCATTTGGTATCAACACACCAAGTGGCAATGCAACTGCTTCATGACACCAAACTACCTTATGAAACCTGTCATTGTTTGGGACTCCTGGTTGACTGCACATCTTATATTCAACCACTGTCACAACCAAGACTAAGGTCTAGGCCCCAGTACTGACTCCAGGAAAGAAACACAGAGATAAAGTTGGCTGTGGAGTTCTCTAAGACTTTTAGTTGAAAATGGTTCTGCCATTTTCTACATACATCAAATATAACATTGCCTAGCATTATAACCATTTTGCTGTCAGTGGTACATTTTCCATTCTCACTTAAAATAACCTTCATTCTTGTGCTGAAAACTTTATAGCTAACTCCCTGCAGTATTATCCTGTCACTATCCTGTCTGTCCCTATGTCAGCACACCCCCAGGATGGTAACTAAGGACAGCTGTGCTGGCTCTCTACCATCTTGGGGGTGGAGAGCCTATATTGAAAGATGACTGACACAAAGTCAGCTCTACCTGTTTCAATAAAAATTAAAGAGGATTTTATTTGCATCTGCTGTCTTCTTTTAAAAGCAGAATACAATGAAGCTAAAATACCTACCTGCTTAGGAAGTCAGGGGTTAATGGGGCAATGAGATACACAGCTTTTGGAGGCAGTAATCACATATTGCTTGTAAAACTCATGGCCAGCACTGGGATGAGATGCATTGATGATAACTTACTCTGACTGCTTCCATCCATATTTCTGTGGAAGAGTCACAATGCACACATTGTTTATTTTTATTAATGAAGTACTATTATTGTTTTATAGTGTTGGAATATTTTGACAATGTAGGATTTCTTCCCTCAGGTGACCATGCACACTATTTATTTATTTATTTATTTATTTATTTATTTATTTATTTATTTATTTATTTATTTATTTATTATTTTTAAATTCTTTTGAGTAGAAGAACTAGGGTATAGGCCAGAGATGGAGTAGGTAAGAGGACTCACCAGAGACAGAGAGGGGTACATAACAGCCAGATTTACTGAAATACACTGCTAAGAGGAGCAGCAGGCAAGACAGGAGAGGTCTGCTGAACGGTATGTGGGTTAGCTCCCTGGATGGGGATCGAACTCAGGCAGTCACAGTGATAGTGCTGAGACTTAACCCCTAGGCCACTAGGGAGCCTGACCATGCATACTTTAAATGAAGGACATGCCCTGTCCCCTGAGGACATTTGTCTGTGCCAGAAAGTTTGTCATCATTTCCTTTGATGTTCCTTGCAGTGTTTATAGCTCACCCTTGAACAACTCACTTTGAACTGCAAGGGTCCATGTATATGTGGATTATTTTTTTCTATCAAGTGATTCTGCAACATAGATTCAGTAGGTTGTGAACATGCCCACATGGAGTGCTGACTGTAAGTTATACTTGAATTTTCAACTGGGGTTGGAGGGAGGACATTCAGTGCCCCTAAACCGAGTTGTTAATGTTCCTGTGTATATTGCTTCTGGGAGGGGTGAAGGCGGGCACTCTGCTAACCTCACTCAGTAGCCAGGTGAAGCCTATTTACCTGTGTTTAGTCGCTTTCCAAAATAAATAAATAAATAAAAATAAAGTTCTGATTTCCTATGATATCCTTCTGATTTCTATCCAGTCAAATTAGGAGATTTACATCAAGAATAAAGACATTGAAAATAGGACTGAATGATGGTATTGGAAGCTTAAATGAAATATAAAGAGAGCAGAAATGCTAGTGTTTTGCTGGCTGCCTATTGTAAACTTCCCAAGTG
Organism: Talpa europaea; assembly: GCF_964194135.1. Lineage (NCBI taxonomy): Eukaryota > Metazoa > Chordata > Mammalia > Eulipotyphla > Talpidae > Talpa > Talpa europaea. The sequence goes on from NC_140072.1 coordinate 91,657,839, forward strand.
TTGATGAGTCTTATCCTCCATGCACTCTTCTACATGAAATATATGAGCAGAGACACCTGGACTGGTGTCTTGTCATGACTTACAGACAGAGCTGGTTTTGCATTGTATGTTTCACATTATGTGTGTGGACAACAATATGGAGAGCTTTTATTGGCACTACATTGTGAACGATATTGCAAGGCCACGTGGGAGAGCAAGGCCAGGCCCTTGGTCTCAGGTTCCCCACCTCAGGGGGTGGGGACCCTTTTGTGTGGGTCTCAGGGTCCTGACTCCTCAGCCAGGGGTCTTACCACTAAGCACAATGATGATCTACTCTACGTGATCTCAACACATCACAGGTTTAGGGTATGTTCTAAATCTAGAATGTCATCTCATTATCAAAATCATACCCCAATCACAATTTCTTTCTAGCTATCTTACTAGCTGCATAACTCTAGTTAGGGAACTAGAGGACAAAACCAGTGAGTGACCTTAGATTCTCACAAAGGTGAATGCAAGCAGTTTGCGTGCAAAGGCTGAGCACTGGGGAGAATACACTCCTTGAAAATGGAAAGGATTTATTAAAAATTCATCTGCAGCCATCAGGTCACTAGCCAGAGGATTTGAATGGATAGAAAGCGTGGTTTAATTTTAAAGTTGCAAATGTAACTGACATAACAAACTGACAGTGCAGTATTGGAACCTTCACGTTCATAACATCAGAGATAGCCCACGACTATAACACATTTAAACAAAAAAGAAATGAATTACAGCACACAACTTTGATAGCTTTCCAGTTTCAGGAAAAGTACTTCATGAGTTCAGTCAACATTGTAAAAGAAAGGAAATTTGTGTAGTGTAGACTGGCACCAGCTGGACACCCCAGGGAACACAGGTGCTGAGTTCTTTGTGATCTTGGAGAGGCTTTATTTTTCTTAATTCAATTTAAATTTATTTGAGAATTTTGCACAGTAGCATGCTATTTTCCTACTCAGTAGTAGTAGCACCTGTTTGTCTGGGGTTAGTTAGTGATGGGAAAGGTTGAGGAACAGATGGCATGTGGGTGGAAAATGTCCTTCTAGCAAGTCCTCTTGTGGGTGAGGACAGGAAGGAGTAAATGGGGCCACACCCAAACATTAAATAACTGACCTACAATACCCTGTAGAAGGAGTTTATATTTCCCATTTCAAGGAAGCAGATTCTTTTCTATTTTGATGTATAGGAGACAGAAAAATAACAGGAAGTTACAGCCAGGATTTCCAAAGCCAACTACAATAAAATTGTTACTATAATTCACTCTCTAGACAAAATAAAAATTGATATATTCTCATATTCAGGAAATTTCTTATTATTTACAAGTTATAAGTTAAAACTGAGCTCCTTTCACTACAGGTAAAAAATCATGGTATAGTAGAGTTATAGCAACTGCTAAATTTTAATTCTAAAATATAGCTATTTTTAAAGTAAGAAGGATCAAATTTATCTTCTAATCTTAAACTACCTCAAAAAATTTGACTGGAATATATAAGACCATGTTTTTCAAGATATTACCATGAGACAATGAAGTACAGCAATTCCTGACAATCAGAAAACAAATGAGGTGACTCTTGTACCCTGCTGCTATGAACTGAATACTTTCCTTCTCTCAAAATTCACATTTTAAAGTCCCAATGGCATGGTATTTGGGGGTGGGATTTTAGGGAAGTAGTTAGATCATAAGTCTCAATGAATGGGATTAGTGCAAGAAGGCATTTGACTGTAAACTAAGAAGGGCCCTTACCAGCAAAGCTTACTCACTGCTCTTGGACTTCCTGTTCTCCAAAACAGTGAGAAATTATTTTCTATTGTTTAGGCCTCCCAGACAATGGTGTTTGATAAAGCAGCCTGAACTGACTAATACACTAGCATAATGCTCTTAAATGTGAATAGAACCTGTGATAAAGATGAGACACAACTTTCATGATTATATTACATTCTGTACCAAGAAGATTACCCTTGGTGAGCTTCACCTAATCAGGTGAGTCCACTAAGAGTAGAGTGCTATCCAGCTGATCACAGAGAAAGAAGTCAGAGATTTGAGGCTTGGGAAAGATTCAATACACCACTATTGTTTTGAAGATGGAGGAGGCCACATTGCAAGGAATATGGTGGCCCTAAGTGTTAATGTTGAACTCTGATTAAGGCCAAGAAGGAAATAGGATTTCAATTTTATAATACAAAACTACAATGAACTTGTTCTACCAGCAACCTGAATCAGTTGGAAGGTAGAATTTTCTCCAGAACCTTCAACTAGAACTCAGCTCACTGTTACTTGGAACTCAGCCTGTAACACTCTAAGCAGACACTGCAGTGAAGTCACATTGTACATGTGACATACAAAAATGGGAACTAACAGATGAGCATTATTTTTTTAAAGGAAAAAAATAGTGAATATTTAATGAAAGAAGCTATCCAAAATGAAGTACACAGAGGAAAAAAGACTCAATGAACAGAATATCACTTTGGACATAAGCTGTGGCACAACTTCAAGTGGCCTAACATATGTATAACTGGATTCCCTAAGAAGCAATGGCATTTTTTTCCCCAAAATTTCATGAAAAATGTATTCTCACAGATCTAAGAAATCTCAGCCAGCTTCAAGCATAAAAATCATGAAGAAAATTATATCAAAGCATATAATAATCAAATTGTTCAAAACAAATGATAAAGAGAACATCTATAGAAAGCAGCTGGAGAAGAGAAAGACATTAGGCACAGAGAAAATAAGAGCAACAATTTTTCATTGGAAACCACTCAAACCACAAAGAAGTCAATGAGACAACATCTTTAAATGCTTAACCGAGAAAATGCCAATTTAGATTCTGAACAAAGTAAAACTATCTATCAAAAATTCAGGTAACCAAAAATTGAAATAATTCATCACAACCAAACCTCCAATATAAGCAATATTAAAGGAAATATTTTAGGCAGAAGAAAAATGATGTTTGATGGAAATTTGGATCCATACAAATAAAGAACATTAGAAATGAGAACTAATCTCACAAATGAAAAGATATTTTTCATACTTAAATTTCTTAAAATAACTGAGTGCTGATAATCATAATAACATAGTATGAATTTATGACATATATAAACTAAAACGTTTGACAGCAAAAACACAAAAGCCAGTAAGAACACACACTTGCAAGATTCTTACACTAATATATGAAGTGATATGATATCACTTGAAGCTAGAATGTAAAAATTTAAAAATGTAGATGATGGACCCTAAAGCAACCACTAAACTGGCACTCTTTTACACTACTGTTGGAAATATAATGTGGTACAACTACTTTGGAAAAACAGTTTGGAAAACTTTTTTAACATTTTATTTATTTTTTTTTAAATGAGTTTATTTCCCCACAGACTTGTACTGTTTCTTTTTCTTTTTCTTCTTTTTTTAAAAAGATTTATTTATTTATTTATACAAGCACTGGGTACAGTCAGAAGCGCAGGAGGGTGAGAGAATTCACCGAGCCAGATTGGGGAGCAGAGCAGGCAGAAGGACTGAAGTACACCGCTGAGGGGAGCAGTGGGCAGCAGTAGAGTTCTGCGCGCCATGTGGGACCCTCCTCTGGTGGCCGGGGAGCAGCCGGGGATAGAACCAGCATTCAGAGGCTGCGGGCAGCTTTGCAATCCAGTGCTCAACCACTGCGCCACCGGGGAGGCCCTTTTTTAACATTTTAAAGAATAAACATTTAACTACTATGACCCAGTCATTCCAGATGTTTGCCCAAGAGAAATGAAAGATGTCTTAATCAAGACTTCTACAAATTGGAATAGCAGTATTTACTTATAATTGTCAAATACTTGGGTGGGAGTTGGGGGGACCAAAGTGCATAATAGGTAAACAGAAAAATTGTGGCATCCTCACAGCAGTGGAATACTATTTGTCAATGAAAAGGAATGAACTATGGCAACATGAATGGCTCTCAAAATAATTATACTGAGTAAAAGAAGGCAGATAAAAAAAGCACACATGTGATTCCATTTATATAAAACTTTAGAAAATGCAAACTCTTTAATAATGACAGAATGGGGGTTGGGGGATGGGTACTCAGAGGAAGGCAGGTAGGATTATAAATGGGAACAGGGACCCTTTGCTATCTTGATTTGTACATCTGTGTCAAAACTTATCAAATTGCATACTCTAAATACATGTAGTTTAGTATTTGTTAACTGTACCACAATAAAGATGTTTCAAAACTACAGCATCACTAACTTTCTTTTGTTTAGTATTTTCATGGTATAAATATTTCCATTGTTTTCCTTTGAACCTTTTAATATTCCCATATTTTAATGTACATTCGTGAACAGTCTAAACTTTATAGCATATGAGAGGCACTTTATGAATACTTTTTGATTAATATTCTGGCAATCTAAATCTTTGATTTAGTCTAGAGAGTTTAGTTCATAAACATTCTTTTTGACATTTGAAGTCATTTCTAATCTCTTATGGTATTCTTCCAATTTCCCCCATCACCTTTTCCTTCTTCCCCCTTTATTCCTGTTTTTTTTTTTCTTTCCTCTCTTTACTTGCATTTTTCTGCATTGAAAAAAAATCCTTATTTCATCTCTTTCCTCTCTTTTGGTTTGGTAAACTATTGTTACCATAGAAATTTTAACATACATATTGTAAATTAACAAAGGCTAAGTTTACACAATACCTCTTCTCACTCTTGTTCCCTAGAATATTAGGACCTTACTCATGGTGGCTTCTTTCCTTGTGTGAAATAATTTTACATTTTATTTTCCAATGTGAACACAAGTATTGCAGCATCTTAAACTGAATTTTCAGACCACAGTGGTAGCTGGATTAAAAGCTCCCAAATTGAGGAAGGGCAAATCGATTGGGGGGTGGAGAATTTTTTTTTTTTTTTTAAAGGAGTCAATTTTTTTTTTAGATTTATTTATTTATTTATACAAGCACTGGGTGCAGTCAAGTGCAGGAGGGTGAGAGAATTTGCCAGAGCCAGAGCGGGGAACAGAACAGGCACACTGATGAAACACACTGCTGAGGGGAGCAGCAGGTGAGACAGGAGAGGTCTGTCGCGCCATGTGGGACCCTCGGGGATCGAACCAGCGCTGCAGAGGCTGTGGGCAGCTTCACAGCCCAGCGCTCAACCACTGCGTCACCAGGGGAGGCCCTGGTGGGTGGAGAATCTTAAGAGAGGGCATCCCCACTTCCCTCAACCCAACATTCCAATAGGTCAGTCTCCTCTCTCAGGATAAGTTTTTTTTTCTTCCTAGTTCATCCTTCAGCCACTGAAGGTGTGTGTTGCCTGTCTGAAATTTGAGATTTTTGCAGGGTCCACTGATCCATCTCCCACCCTATTTAGGCATTAGTTTTGTCTTCTGATTCTCACATGTGTGGCTTTGGCTTTCTTCCTATACATTTCAAGGTACCCAGAAATTTTAACAAATATTTTATTTTCCAAGATTTCTGGTTAATAGTTTAGTGACTAAGCAAGAAGTTTTGGGATTCTGAGTACCTCTGTATATAGAGTGCCTAGGCTTAAATCAACATGCTATTATTTATTTCCTGTGATGTTGGATAAATTAATGAAAATCTCTATACTTCAATATCCTCACATGTAAAGAGGGCAATAGTAGGACCTGTCTCAATATAGCTATTGTGGTCATTAAATAGATTCATACATTTAAGAATTTAGACCATATCTGGCATACAGTGAGAACACAAATATTAGCTCTAGCTATTATTGCTATTATTTTCATGCTTAAAGAAAATGATCTGATTTTATATTTGGATTGTATTCTACACAGGGGTTAATGCCTTATAATATGGATTTTTATAATAAATAATTTTCAGATTTCAAATGATCGTTTACTCATATTTGAATGTAAAGAAATGGTTTCCTCATTGTCAAAATAAGTTTTTGATAGGCTTTACTTGTCTGCTTTTCTTCCTTTTAGAAAATAGTATCTCTTGAAGTTAGATCTTTAAAGTCTATTTTTAAATTACAAATTATTTCTATATACTGTTGGGATAGCAGATACTCCTACATGAAGAAGATTCTGCGACTTAAACTCAGCATAATAACATGTTGTTTTTAAAGACAAAATGATGGTGACAGCTGATTCATTTCATCTAGACTCAGAAAACATCATTATATGTATGTCAAGTCCTGGAACAATCACGCATACCACCTGGACTGGCACTGCTCCATTAATGCCATGTTTCAAAATAAATTTCAAGTCAAAGTCTTCTCCCCAAATAACACAGATCACATTTCTTAAGTACCTGGAGAATGAATCTTGGTGGTTGAAGCCACTATTCTCTTAGGTGATGAAACAGCAGGTTTATTAACATCTTGATCTTTTTGTACTTCTTTCTTTGTTCCTGTTTATTGTTTAAAAAGAGAAAATGAAAGTCTAATTACAACAGGAACAGTAACACAGTCGTTTGTGAAAAAGGAGGTTTAACAAAAGGCAAGCTGAACCAAAAAATAATATATTTAGATGATTTGTTGCTATGGTCACCACTCCCTGTGCCTCAGGAATGATATACTTGTTTATAGCTAGTGTGAGTGGTCACAGCTTAGCATGGCTAGGGAATAAGCACACTGCCATCTCTGATTTAATGCAAAACATCCCTGTTTCTGGAGGTCGCTGCATCCCAATGACTGACAAACTATCTGGGAATTAAAATGGGTACTGTTCTTAGCCACCAGCTCCATCTGCTGCCTCTTCCTGCTTAAACAATTTTTCAGAAGACAGAGAAGGAAGCTGTAGCTGAACATACAGCTAATGATTTCAGCATCATTGAGAGCTGAGCCCCCAGGGACATGGTTGGCCTATACTTAATTTCCATGAAGCTGCTCTGTAGTGGTGACCGGGAGGGTCTTTTAGCTCTCTGGCCTGTAGCTGAGTCCTTGTGGAACTTGCTGCCAACATTGGTCCCAGCAGAGTGGGATAAATTGACTGGGGGTGATATCTTAAGAACAATACACAGACACTCTTCAAATTATGTCCAGGGCCATGTAGGGGACAGTGCTGCTTCTCCTTTGTGCTGGGCACAGACACTCACCTTCACATCACCTTGATTAGAGGTCAAAGAACAACGGATGGATGATTACAGAAAAAAATACCAGGACATATCTAGATCTATTTCTGCTTCAGCATGGATTTTTCTTTTTAATTAAAAATATTTTTTAAATAAAAAAATGTTGTTGAAGTGACACTGGTTTACAACACTATATATGTTTTAGGGGTACAGGCTCAAATTTCTTCAAATGTATGTTACCATATACCTACCACCAAAAGCAGCAATAATCCTCTACCACCATCCACTGGGCCCCGCCCCCTCTAGTTCCCTCAGTCATATTTCTAGGGTTTGTTTTGGTTTAGTTTAGTCAGTTTCTTTGTTTTGTTTCTTTATATTTCACAAAAATGAAATCATCCAGTATTTGCCTTTTTCTTTCTGACTTCTGTCTTTTTTAAAAAAGATTTATTTATTTATGCATACAAGAACTGGGGTACAGGCCAGAGGAGCAGGGGGTGAGAGGATTCACCAGAGACAGAGTAGGAAACTGAACAGGTGGATTAACTGAAATACACTGCTGAGGAGAGCAGCGGGTGAGACAGGAGAGGTCTCCTGCACTATGTGGGTCAGCTCCCAGGCTGGGAATCAAACTCATGCTGCAGTGGCTGTGGACTGCCTCATAGTGCTGAGACTTAAGCCCTTGTGCCACCATGGAGGCCCTCTTTCTGACATTTCATTTGGCATATTGCCCTCTAGTTCCATCCAGGTTGTCATAAATGGTAAAATTTCATCTTTTTTATAGCTTAGTAGTATTTCATTGTGCATGCATACCATGTCTTCCTTATCCACTCAGGTGTCATTGGACACTTAAATTGTTTCCATAATTTGGCAATTTTAAATAGTGCTGTACTGAACATAGGAGTACATTTATACCTTTGAATTAGTGTTTTTGTAATCTTTGGGTAGATGTCTAAGAGAGGAATTGCAGGATCATATGGTAGATCTATTGCTATTACTATGAGAAATCTCCATATTGTTTTCCATAGAGGCTGAAATACTCCATATTCTCCACACTCTCACCAACATTTGTTGTATCTGGGAGATGATACTTCATTGTGGTCTTGATTTGCATTTCCTGATGATGAACACTTTTTCATGTGCCTATTGGTATCATGTGCCTGTCATTTTTGGCTCAGTGTCTATTTAGCTCTTCTGCCCATTTTTGATTGTATTCTTTGTTTTTTGAGTTGTATGAGTTCTTCACAGATCTTGATATTAACTCCTTTCAGATGTATGGGGTGGAAATATTTTTTCCATTCAATAAGTGTCTTTCAGTTTAAATAACAATCTTTCCTTAGACCCCCCATTTGACTTTCCCTGTTTTCTCTCTCTCTCCACCTCTCCTCCCCCACCCCCCCCAGTGCAGATGACGTTTCTAGTGCACAAATCCTCTTTGGCCTGACCAGCATCTTTTAATAGCACTCCTGCTGATGTTTAGGGAGTCAATCCTTTCCTCCTCTTGGTCTATGTGGCTGGGTGGGGTTGACACACCCATATCTGGAGGTGTGTGTGATCCACTATTGCCCATTCAGAGTGTTGCATCATTCTAGCATGACAGGGAATCCTAGTTTGAGAATGAAGACAAAATCCATGTTGGGACCATGAGAATCCTACCTTGAGTATTTTCCTGGAATTAACAAAAAATAATTTACATTTGTTAAATGCATAAGCCTGTATGCCATTAACTATCTTTGTCTCCACATGGGGAAAGTCTTTGTGAAGAAGAAGCAGAGGAAAAAGGACCAGGATATGGAAACATATTCATGATGACACTGTTGCAAGTCCTGGGAACTGTCATATCTCACATTAGCTTTATTTCCAAAACTTTCCAGTTATTGAGCTCACATCCCTCTGACCTTTTGCTTTTCTTTTTTGCCTAGGGCAGTTTGATTATATTTCTGTAACTTTCTGTAACTTGCAATATAACAAGACATGAGTTATATAATGCCAGTCAGAGAAAATTGCTCCTTAATAAAAATATGTACACACACTTCTCTCATGGAGCTGTACATTAGTGAAAAATACCTCTGTGTAGGGCCTCCCTGGTGGTGCAAGGGGTTAAGATGCATCCTATGAAGCTATCCACAGCCACGGCAGCACGAGTTTGATCCCCGGCCAGGGAGCTACCCACATGGTGCTGCAGACCTCTCCTGACTCGCCTACTGCTCCCCTCAGCAGCATATTTCAGTCAATATGCCTGTTCTGTTTCATATTCTGTCTCTGGTGAATCCTCTCACCCCCCACACCTCTGGCCAGTACCCCAGTTCTTGTATGCATAAACAAATAAATCTTAAAAAAATACCTCTGTGTAGTTTATACACACCAGGATTTAGAGCTATACAAAAGGATGCATATATACAAATATAGATTCCTACCATTGGAAACTCTGGGGTTGGAAGAAGAAGGTGGTAGGAGGGAGACGACATGTCAGCCCAGAGATTGTTTCAGAGAAGTCCACAGAAATTAATGTAAAACACTGTCACTGATCACGTTTACCAATTCCAGAAAACCACTACCAATCCAAATGAACCTAAAGTGATTCACGAATAGTAGAGCAGCAGAGGCATCCCAAGGTCTAGGTTGAAAGATGCTGCCTGGCAATTCATACATCACTCTTCAGGAAAGAGGACAAAATCAGTTTCTCATGTGGACAAAGATCTTCTACAGTGATCTGAGTGGCTGTGACAACTGTGGGAGGAAGCTTGTCCCAGAAGTGAACATCAGAAAAGTGTTCCTTATGGAGGCTCATGGCAAAGACCACTTGCCTGGGATCTGGGAGAATGTGGCTAAAGCTGCTGAGTTAAGAATGATTGGCTTGCTCTGAGGGTGAGGCTGTCATCTTAAAAAAGAAAATGCAGTGTCAAATGGTAATGGCTAATACAGAATGGTCATAAACACATCAAAAATAGAAAATGAATTAGATTTAAGATAATGGTTAGAAGAATGCTACACATTTTTTCATATAAAGAAATAAGCACATCAAAAAAATCAAAGGGAATCTTTACAGGCACTTAACCTCACACAATAGACTGAAAATTCCTGCAAGTAAATCTTAGTATAAGAAAAGATAAGAAACAAAAAAGAATAAAAAATATGCAGCAATAGCCTTTATCCCCCAATTATCTAAAGGTCTTACTCTGCACACCTGTGAAAGTGAGGTATTGGAGTAGACACTTCCCCCAGTCCACAGACCTGCCCAAGGAGAGAACATGAAAACCTAAGGAATGGAGAGGGGGAGGAACAAGCATAAAATGAAACACAAATGGGACAAGAATGCAAGTAATCATTGTACCGATGGAACTGAAAGGCGGTGGGTAGAAAAAAAAAAAGAAGGATGTAATAAGGAAATAGAGATTCTGATGTCACTTATGAGCAGAATGTGGAATGTTTGAAGGGAAGACTTACAAAAATTAAATAAAGGAAAATGCTATGCTATCCAGATGAGAGTATATCAAATAAAAGAGGAATTTCAGTGAGTTGAAGTGAGAGACAGAGAGACAGGCACTGATTCCAGAGGCTCTGCAGGGACAAGAAGAGAAGGAAAACTTTTTAGCTGTCAGTAGTCATTTAAGAAACATCAAAAGGAATATTAGTGAAGAAAGGAATTATTGAGGACAATATGAATATGACACTACACTTGAGAAGAGAATGGATTTTAACCCATTTAAGGCTCACCCCATTTCAAAGACCATTTATTGCTTGCATGAGGATAGACATTGTAGGTGGAACTATAAAGAATAAAGGCCTCAAATAGAGGTCTCAAAAACAACTGACCTTATAATACAAGCTGAATTATCCCCTGGGATACGATAAGGAATAATTTAATTCTGAAGACAGCGAAAGGTTAGAAGAATGAAGAAGTAGGCTATTTTTTGACAAATATTATAAAGGCTTTATAACCCCCCAATATATTTTTATTCATTTATTATGACAACAAGCATTCATCAGGTGCTGTTCCAGTGATAGACTGTTGTACATACTACAATGGAGGTTATATTTCATCAAGTGTATTTATTATAAACATTTATTAATGCCAAGTACCATCTCAAGGTGGTTTCTGTGTATATTATCTCTCTTTACTGTGCACACTGTTGGGGTATTACCACTGTATTGTTACTTTGCCAATGAAGAAACTGAAGGTATGAAGATTTTAACATCTCCTGGATGGCTGACCAGTGTGTGGCTGCCCCAGGATCTTTCTGTGATTTCCTCCCCTTATTTTAGTATATATTTCCCTGTGCTGAATGGCCTCCTTGGGTCATAGGAATCATGGGCCTTTCCCTACCTTCCCACCTGCATTCAGAAGCATGATGAATCTAGGTGAGCCTGATTCCATAAAAAAATTTAAAGGAAAGTAGGGTGGGCTAGGGGCAAGGATGCTCAAAGCAAAATGGAGAGATGGTAGAAAATATAGATGCTGAAGGTCTTCTATGGGTGTCACCAAAAGACAAAGGAATGGTTCAAGCTACTTGTTTTCTAAAGCTGGAGTTAGTGAATCCCTACCTCCTTCCTTCCTGGATCCCAACCAGAGTTCCTCTCTCTGACTCCTCACTCCTTTGGTAAATACACTCCCTCTTCCACTAGTGTTCTCAGTCTCTCTCAGAGCTACCCTCTCAAAAGGTTGTCACTTGCTCTCATTCTCTTCACCATCTTACCTTTGAGTCAGATGGACTCCTTCAAATTAATGCCTTTAACGAGAACTTGATCCCCCTGTGCTTGTGTAAAAACCCCCTTTCCTTGAGGTTCTGCTGGTTTCCTTACCCTAACACTGCTCCCTGCTGTCATCTAGCAACATGTTTTCTGTCCCCTCTTATCTTTGGGCATGGTCTTCCTCTTTAGCCCAGGTTACGCCATCATCCTGGCAAAGGTCAATAATCACATGCATAATTCATCTGACAACCCAGGCTTTCTATGACATTTGCTACTCCTGCCAGGCTCCTTTAATGGGGGCACATGAGCATTACCCTGGCCCTCATCTTCCCCTCTAAATCTCACATACTTCACTTCCTGAGCACAATCTTCTAACCTTCACTTGTCTGATGCTGTTGTTGCCAATCCATCGATTCACATCTCTTATCAAGCAATGAATCCTTTCCTCCCAAGCCAACAGGATCCTATTATCTTTCCTCATCTTTTGTGTCTCCTTTTGTGTCCAATCTAAAGTTGACCCCAATGTACTTCACTTCTATTATCTTGTCCACATTCCTGCTCTAGAATTATACATCAGCAGAAACCACAATGGTCACAATTATCTGCTGTATCCAACCCTAGTTTAATTCAGTTGTACTCAGGTCAGCTGGGTACACAGGGATATATAGATGAGACTACAAAATTTACAACGGCCAGCTATAACTGCAGCTCAACCACCTCCCACCCCGCAGGCCAGCACAATACAATCAATACAGTCCAGTGATTCTGTTTTTTCTCTTTATCTTTTGCATTTTTAAACCAAAGTTCTAAAACTCTGTTTCTAAAACATCATTCTGCAAGGCTTTAAGCAAACAAAAAAACCCCTATCTTGTCCTACTTTCCATAAGCCAAATTCATATTCATCATCTTCAATTTTTTAAGCTGTTTCCTTCGTATTTATCTCCATATATCTGTTATATCCTTGTAATTCTATTTTCAGGCATAACTTTAATAGTTTCCTAATATAAAATGTCAATTTTATTCTCTACAGATTATTTTCCACATTACTGACCTCATTAATAAAGTTTACCATAATTTTTGGTCAAGTTAGAATTCATTGTTAATCTTGTTACAATTACATAACTATTATTCACAATTGAGCAATTTCCTGACTAGTATGACTTTTTGTTTTCCCTGGATTTAATAGCTGCTTTGGTTTTTGTTTGCTTAGACTGCTATATGTCTTTTGCTTATTTTCCCCAAGAGTTATACTCTCCATCAGGATACAACTTTCTTTTCACAATTATGTACTGATTTCATTTGTTTCCCTAGAATCCTCAAATCTCTATTTTCCTCTGGACTGGCAATTTCTAGGAATGTAGCAAGGTTGACTTTCTCGAATCTCTATGCATCATCATTCTGGGAAATTCTGTAGCTACTTTGCTATGTTGGGTTCCTTTTTCTCTGAACCCCCCTCTCAGGTCTTCTTCTTCTTTTTTTTTTTTTTTTTGGTCTACTTCCATTTTTAATAGGGTGCTTTTTTGTAAAAAAAAAATTCCAGAGAGAAATATATGGGAAATAACTTACATGACATCCTCCATGGCTAAAAATTTCTTCATACCATTAATTATTTGACTTAATATAGAATTCTAATGTAAAAATCATTTTCCCTCAGAATTTTGAAGGCATTTCTCTTTTAGCTTCCAGGGCTTCTACTGAGGAGTTTGATGCCATTCTAAATTTCAACCTTTGTAGTATGTGATCTGTTTGTTCTCTTGGGAAGTTTTGGATACCTCTTCTTTTCCCCAGTGTTGTGAAATTTTGTGCTGATGTGCCTTGGTGTGGGTCACTTTTCATTCATTATACTGGGTAGTTGGTAGGCTCTTTTAATCTCTGTAAATTCTTATGGTACAGCTTTGGGAAATTTTTTTTGAAATGTTGTTTTGATAATTTCCTCCCCTCTGGTTTTCTCTGCTTCCTTGTTATGGAACTGCTATCCACATAGAGTTCATTTTTTTTTTTTTAAAGATTTATTTATTCAAGCACTGGGTACAGTCAGAAGAGCGGGAGGGTGAGAGAATTCACCAGAGCCAGAGCGGGGACGAGAACAGGCAGACTGACGAAATACACTGCTGAGGGGAGCAGCGGGCATGGCAGGAGAGGTCTGTTGCGCCAGGTGGGACCCTTGCCGGTGCCAGGGATTGAACCGGTGCTGCAGAGGCTGCGGGCAGCTTCGCAGCCCAGCGCTCAACCGCTGCGCCACCTTTCTTGCATACTGAGTGCCATGTACACAGGGGATATTTAGCCTATGGACATGACACTCAAATGCCCACAATTTAACTCACTGTTGCCTAATAACACTTCTCAATCTTTTCTCTTATCGTTAAATGTTTCTTTTGACCAAGTCAGAAACGTTAATCTCATTCTTGTCTTGTCTCTCTTTCTTGCTTCTTTATATGCAGTAAAACGCCAAATCGTGTGAAACATACATCATGAATCTCTCTTAAATTTAGTTTGCTTTTGTTTTCATAGTCACTGAAATTGCATAATTCAGACCAGCGTCGCTTCTCCTGCAGCACTCCATAGCAGCCTCCTATATCTTCTTGTCTCCAGTTAGTTCTGCTCCAACTCATCCTTCAGGTTTCTGGAAGCTGCACCTGTGCTCTGTGGCTACACTTTTTTACATTTATAGGTTGAATGCTTTTTACCTGTCCACATTCCCCACTAGACAGTGCCTAACATGAGAACATCTACTCAGTAAACATTTTATACGATGAATCAGTCATTATTACTAATCAATCATGGTCTTCCTCTGCGGAAAATGAAATCAACCTTGAGATTAGGTGAATTACAGACATCTTGAAACCATTTCTTACTTCCTCTTTCTCCTTTCTTCTCTAGCACCTCATCCTCCTCACATAATAAACAGGTACATCCTAAGTGAGTAATGAGAAACCACTTTATATGCTTTTAGAAACAAAATAAGTAAAGCTCAGACATGATGAATGTGTGGGAAGAAAGTAATGCAGGGAATCAAGGCATTGCATGATCTACTAGGAACTGAGAAAATGCTAATAAGTAAATCATGGTGGGAAAAAATACACTGTGTATTTGAAACTACACAAATAGCTATTTGGGTTTTATTCATTGTGGCAATTTCAGTTAAGTAAGTCAAAAAGAAAGAAATGGTCTGGATTATTTATCTCATTGTAACCAAATAATTTATTTTCACATTAGTACAAGAAGATTGTGCTTCTCAGAGCTAACATTTTCCTTATATAAATAAAAAATCTCTAACACAATCTATTTAGTATTAAATAAGTACTTCCATGCTAGAGTTCCGTAGTTTTATTAAAAAGGTGGCAACATGTATTTCTTATTTTCTCAACTATCATTCCTCAAAAGATCCCAATCCAATCTTCCTTCCCTCCTTCCTCCCTCCCTTTCTTCCTCATACATTTATGGAGTTGCTCCATTGTACTTGATATGGTATTAGCTATTAGAGAGTCCAGGTGAAAATAGAAAATAATCTTATCTCCAGAAATTTACCAATTAGTGGAACATGAAAACAAGTAATGATGAGAAAATGTAACAAATGACAGCCCAAATGTCTGGATAATGATTTCTCTCTGGGAGGTTGTAGGAGGAGTCAGGCAGGCCTTCACCAAAGAATGTTAGCTTTGAGCTGATACATGAAATAAGTAGAATTACCAAGAAGGAAAAGGCACAACAGGGAGGAGGCTCTTGTGCAAAGGGACAGCACATTCGGGGACAGCAGGGTGGGTATCAGACTACAGGGTTTGCTTCTTGGGCTCAGCCTCTCCTGTCTCTCTCTGATCTCCAGCCTCACTAGGTCAGCTCAAATAATCTTGCTCACTATTCCTCCAACAAGTCCGAATTCTCCTGAAAATCCAATTTAAGGCTAAATAATACTGCTTTTCAATCAAACGATAATTATGTCATATATATGCCTATTTTTCAATAAGCTCAGCTTGAGGTTGCCAATAAATGGAAATGGTGACTAATGGAAAAATATAAAGTAAACAGAAAGTTGAACTGGTTTCGGTTGTTATTGATTATAGTTTTAACTAAGTTATCTGGCAGAGATGACAGATCAAGACTCAGTCATCAAATATAAACAAATATATAAATAGTTCTCTTTTTTATAAAATGATGCATATTTATTGTAGAAAAATGAGATCACTTTTTCCTCCTCATCATTATATTTTTACCCAGAAATAACACTCCGATCTCATTAAAATGCATTATTTCATATGACTACATGTATTTATATATATTTTCCTAATAAAATGCTATTTCAAGCAGTTTATATTGTGCTATGTGCTTAAACATATTTGCACCATTTAACAAATACTTATGAAGCAAACTTACTACCCAGGAAAGAGCTAGAGCCTCAGAACTATGCTGGCAAGCTACAGCTTGTCATGTCTCAGGTCTCTTCTTTCTCATCGGAGGAAAACCACTGTCATGACATTTTGGTCATCACTTTTGCTTTTCTTACTAGTTATGCCACTCCACTGCACCATGAAACAATAGCCTTAAATCTATAAACTATATCAGTGAAATCACACTGTGTGTATTCTGTTGTCCTGCAATTTTTACTAAACATTGCATTTGTAACTACTCACCCTATTGTAGCATGTAGCCAGAGTTCAACCTCAATGCCAAATACTGGTCCATTCTATGCACACTTATGTATTCATTTATTCTTTCATTGATGGCATCTGAGTTGCTTCCACTTCCAGTTTTTAGCAATTATAAGCAATGCTGTTTGGAACATTCTGGGATGGCTCTTGATACACGTGTGTATGTATTTTCATATAGCGATTGATAAACATAATTTGTCGCTGAAGACTCTACGAACTTTGCTAGATAATGCCACACTCTTTTCCAAAGGGGTTGTGTCCATTTACCCTTTTCCCACTCAGTCTGTATGAGTTCCTCATCTTCACTGGGAAGGTCAGATTTGAAACATTGCCATTTTGATAGGTATACAGCTGCCTGTGGTTTGAGCTGTATTCTCCTACTTATTAATGTAGTTTAGCAATTTTTTTCTTTATGTGTATTGGACACTTGATTCCCCTCCCCTCTTTTCTCTGAGCCTTTTTTTTGCACTGAATGGTGAGGGTTACTTGCACTATAATTTTGTGACATTTTAAAAAATTCAATATGATATGATCCTCTTTCATATTATTTGTCTACAATATTTTTTCAAATGTAAGCTAATTACTGACTTGGTTGTTTAAATGATAGCTCACGGTTGAGGTACTAAACACTATAATACAGAAGCTGTGGTTTTAAATATCAATTATCTTCAAGTTGTAGCTAGAAGTAGGTAAAAGTCATCATGGGAAAGCTGTTTAGTAAATATTAGCATACTTTGTTAAGGGTCTGGACACCCAGCTCTACTGTGTGACATCTCACCTGGTTAAACTCTCTAAGCCTTGCTTCCTCCTGTGTAAAATGGGTGATGATAACAGTAACTTCTCCTTTAGGTTGCGTGAGAAGTGCTTAGCAAAATGCCAGTCACTTATAAAGCATCCAAAACAAAAGGTACTTATTAGCAGTATTAACTTCATTATTTTGTTTATTTAAGGCCAACGGGTTACAGCATTTGTTAGACTATTAAAACATTACCAAATGATACTGGGGTTATTATCCTTTCACCAATGAGGAATCTGAGGTCGGAGAGGTCAGCTGTTGAATCAAGGTCACACATCTATTAGTGGTACCATTGCTTACTCCTTGTTTCCTGTGCTATGCAAATTCTATGGGATAGAAACTAGCAATTCATTAAAGATTATTAATAAAGCTGTTCCACTCACTGTATAAAAATCACGTGGAGATAGAAATATATCCAAGGTGCTTTTTTTTTTTAAACCTAAAAAGATATAGCCAATTAAAAACAAAGGGTCCTATAACTTATCATTTTTACCCAGGTCATGTTCAGGAAGCACTGCACACTAGCAGCTGTGGAAGTTTGTCTTCTGTGGACTGATGCGGGTCACAGCAGCTGTGTGAAGAGACCGTTGTTGTCAGAACCACCCCATTCCAGAGCTCCAGAAAGAGTGCTGAGTACTAATACCAGCTTTCCAGTCAGATGCCCAGGCTTGAATCCTACCCTGAAATTCATTTTTGTCACATTAGCAAATAACTTGTTCTTCTAATCCAGTTTCCAATCTATAAAGTAGTGTTAAGAATGTACCTGTGAATCACAGGTTTATAAGTGAAAATAAAATGAGATGATAGGTATTTCATACATTTGGCTATTGATGTTACCCCACAATGAACTACAACCTCAGTTTAGTTGGCGCAGGGGTTAAGCACAACACTGAAGTTATCCGCAACCTCTGCAGCATGAGTTGGATCCTTGGCCCAGGGAGCTACCTACATGGTGCAGCAGACCTCTCCTGTCTTGCCCGCTGCTCCCCTCAGCAGTGTATTTCAGTCAGTCTGCTTGTTCTGCTCCCCACTCTGTCTCTGGTAAATCTTCTTACCCCCTACACCTCTGGCCTGTGTCCCAGTTCTTGTATGCATAAATAAATAAATCTTAAAAAAATAGTTATCCCATGGTCCCAGCTCAGAAACACAGCATGACGATATCATATTACTGTAAGTTTCATGTAGTAAATAATCAAGCATTCTAATTTATTCATTCCCAATCCAAGTACAGACAGTCAACAACTTCTAGACCAGATCTACTGCTAGGTGTCAGGTGGGCATGTACTGATGTTCAGTATAGGAGCCAGACGACTTTGGTGAAGTCATAAACAAATGAGATAACACATTAAATTGTTTTTCTTTATCTGACACAAGAAAAGTTCTATGCTCGCTCAGATTCACCAGGTGCATCCTCTCACCTGCCCCAAGAGCTTTACAAAATAAATATGGCTTCCTTTAAAAGAAATAATTTTACTTGATTTATTCATGGTATTATAGTTTATGGAATTTTAAGTCATTGTCATATTCAGCAGTCTTAAATAATGATCAATGTCATGGTTAATCAGCCAGTCTTCCAATGGGTAAATGAATATAGGATATTATAAAAAAAGAGGTTTTTGAACAAAAACAGATCTAATCCCAAATTTTAGGTTGGCTATACATAGAAATGTGTCACTGGGAAAGTCACAGTTTCCTCACATTTGAAAATAGAAAAAGAGGCACTCCATAGTGTTGCCCTGGTATTTAGAAAGAGGGTGAGTTTAACTCACTTAGAGCTGTGTGGCACATTACATAAGGCAACAAACTAGAGAGCATATGCTCTTGATGGTGTGGAGAGCCTCAAGATAGGCAAGTACCCTTGCTAGTGCAGGACTCATTGTAGCTATACAAGAAAAAAGTGGCCATCTTGAATGAGAACCCAATGGTCAGCAAGTGGTGAGTGGCAGGGTAAGGAGAAGGGTGTAATAAACAGAGGGAACGGTGAGTGAGGAAAGGTGCAGGGTCACACAGTGGCATAGCTTATTCAAGGAAGTGGGGCATAAGTTAGGAGAGGAGCTGAAAAAGGACAAAGGTAGAACTCAGAACTGAGTATCAGGCTTGGAAGTTGGGATCTGCACCCGGAAGCAAAGGGGAGCCACTCCTAAGCAGAGGAGTGACAGGACCAGATTTACTTTCTTTTTTAAAAAAATGTATTTCTTTATGCATACAACAACTGGGATACAGACCAGAGGTGTGAGGGTGAGAGGATTCACCAGAGACAGAGTGGGGAACAGAACAGGTGGATTTACTTAAATACACTGCTGAGGGGAGCAGCAGGAGAGAGACAGGAGAGGTTTGCTGTGCCATGTGGGTTTCTCTCTGGCCAGGGATCAAACTGGAGCTGCAGTGGCTGCGAATAGCTTCATAGGTTGCATCTTAACCCCTTGCACCACCAGGGAGGCCCAGAACCAGATTTACTTTAAAGGTGAAAGGACACTGCCAGCAATGGGGGCAGGTGGGCTTGAGAGGTTTAGACTCTTGTCAGCTAGGCTGATTGGGTGATTACTGAGCAGCAAGTTCTCAACAGAAATATGCTGATTGATGACTTAAAGATGAAAGATATGAAGACTTTGCAGTGTCCAAGAAATATGATATGCTTTCTCAGTCTGCCTAGAAAATGGATAATGGATGACCGGCATTTGTCTTTTTCTAATTATATTTTCATTGAATTTTCTACCCTTCAACCTCCCTATGAAGACAGTAATTAGTAATTGGTATTTCATCAATGTAAGATAACTAGGATACATAAGTCTGGAAAGAAATGAAAAGTTTTAAACCACGACATGCAATTAAAAGTTCCATGTTCATCATGCCAAGAGATTGGGCTACAACATGGTGGCAATTAGCATAACAATGCATTTATATAGTCGACAGAGTTCTGAAACACATAAATGTCTGAAGCACAATGGAAAACACAGCTCAAAAAGACCATTTGCATTAATTACTGCTGGACTAATTCCATAACTCTTCGAGGCTGACAAGTAGTGTGGGCCAAAATCAGGTATATAACCTTTTAGATATAATATGTGTATCTCCTCTTCAATGAGTTAGGTGTTCATGCCCTACTTTTGCGGAACAAAAGATTTCACCCTAGCCTGCGGGTGGTCTTAACCCCATGGTGAGTCACGGCATTTTATGAATTCTCCTGAGTGGTCCTGCGATTCTTCCAAAGCATCTATAATATTATTCCTGCTGTTGTCTCAATGAAGAGTTTGAGAGCAAAGCAGAAGAAAAGATAAATATCTTTTCCCTCACTTGGACCATTCTGTGACATTTCAACCATAATTGCTAAATAGCACCCTAGGACACTAACGTGGCAACAGATGATGAGGTTATTAGAATTTTAAACTCCAAAGCCCTAAAAAAATCAAAATGTACCAATTAATTGCTTAAAAGGCAATCTTTGTGTAATATTAAAACCAGGGGGGGGCTCACCAGTAAAATTAGACACTGATGAAGTTGCTCTGAATTTTCTAAGATTTATTTATTTATTTATACAAGCACTGGGCACAGCCAGAAGCGCAGGAGGTGAGAGAATTCACCAGAGCCAGAGTGGGAAACAGAACAGGCAGACTGACCAAACACACTGCTGAGGGGAACAGCGGGTGCAGCAGGAGAGGTCTGCGCACCATGCGGGACCCTCGCCGGCGGTCGGGGATTGAACCCATGCTGCAGAGGATGCGGCAGCATTGCAGCCCAGTGCTCAACCACTGTGCCACCAGGGGAGGCCCTGCTCTGAATTTTCTGTGTGATTTTTTTCAAGTTGTCAGTCCTCTGAACCATTTCATGGTTTGCAAATTTCTCCATCAAAAGAGTGAAAATGGAAAAGGGGGGATTATATATTTTCAAATTAGCAATGCATTTAATTGTTAACTTGGTCTAGTTCTAGATTTTTAAGGGGAGGGAGCCTTGGGAACTCCTAATATTTACAGAAAAGGAAATTCATGCTGTTCACCTGCAGGGAATGCTGTTCCCTACCATCACTGTCTGATTTCTATCATTCTTTAACTGTTAGCCTGCGTTTGTTCTGCATTCTACATTAGGTCCACATATTATGCCTTCATTGTACATTCATTTCCTTTCAGAGCACTTAGCATACTTGTAATTAAATAAATAAGTGTGTAAGCACAAGTTTCATGTTTCTCTCTCCTAACATACTATCAGCTCCACAGGGACAAAGACGGTATCTGTCTCATTCATCTCATTCATCACGATTTCCCCAAGCACCCACACAGCACTAAGTTCAAAGAAGGCGCTTAGTAAATATCTGTTGCATGGATTGGTGCCCATGCAAATTTCACCTGTCCTCACTCCCCTGGATGACTGAGAATTGGTTTTGGTGTCACAGACTGTGGTTCACGCTTCCTGGCCTGTTGTGAAAGGTTAGGAACCTCCTACTTCCAGTCAGAAATAACAGCAAACAGGCCCTCCAGGATCCCAAGGAACTTGACTCTGCAAGACAAAGGGGAAAGTACCCCTTGGTTCTCACCAGACATTCCATACATCACCCGTCCCCCCCCAATCATACTTCCCTGCCTCTGGGATCTCATGCAGAAGCATGGTCTCAAATTTATTGCCTTTATTTTTCTCCCACAAAGTATTTCTCCCTAAATACTTTCACTCTCTGATAGCTTCCACTATCCCCAACCTATTGCCAGTCCTCCATTGGCTTCATAATGGCAAATAAGTTGAAGCTGAGACTGCAATTGAGACTCAGCCTCAGGGAGAACACAGTCAACACCAAGCAATAACACTGTCTGCATGGAAGAGCCCAGCGGCAGCCTAATTGCTTTCAGTTTGCCTCCATCAGGCCCCACCCTGGGAGGTTTCTGAACACTCCTGAATCAACCGGAGCTTCCAGAGTGCGAGGTGTCATGACTTTAATTATCAGAAAAGTCCTTGCTCTTAGAACAATTTATGTTCACAAAGCATATATCACTTGCCACAGTAAGAACAACTCCCCGAACTCGTTTAGACCCAAGATTCCAGTGGCAAAGTGATCCCCTTTCTTGCCCTATCTTTTCTTAAGGCAGGATATTTTATTTCAGCAAGTTCATCCTCAATTTTTTCATTTAATATGTGTTCAGAGAGGGGAGCTGATGTTGGCCATCAGCTGAGCATGTTAAGGATGTGCTCTCTGGCAGCTGTGCGCCCCCAAGTGCGCAGTACACATATTCTGATGATGTTGAACAATATTTTTACTTGTGTTTTTAATTATAGTATGCTAAGAAATATATAAATTTATGGCATTTAATGCAGAAATAATAATCTTCTCTTTAAGAAGTAAAATTCATTTTTATGACAAAACTGGAGTTTCTGTAGCTCATGGAATAACAGCCTTACTATTCCGAGAATTTTTTCCTTTAGGGAGAGAGAGCCCCCAAAGAACAAAAAATCAGCTGTTTACCTTCTGTGTAGCCATCTGAGTTCCTTCTATATCTTAGTCCAAACAAAGGAATTTTATTTTCTATAACACATCATGTCAACATGACAGAATCAGAGGACATATCAACCAAGATGTGCTATCTTCAGATCAATATTTCCAATTGAAAATATCTTCCTACTTGCTACCACAACGACAAACCAGTTAGAACGGTCAACAGGTAAAGTCCGACTACTATTGTAAAATTATATGGATCAATGCATAGGTGAGATCTTGTACTTGACATACACATATCAGAAAAGCTTTTCATGAGAAATTTGAGAAATAGAATCACCGACGGGCTAAAGCTAAGATTCTTAAATTCTTGGCACCTTCTCTTTACACAGTTATGGAGAGGATGCTTAATTCTCTTCCACTAGCACTAGATCTAACACACTTTGCATTGTTACCACACTGATGTCAAAGAGACAATGATCATTATTAACTTAACTTACTGTGATGTCAAAGAGACAATGATCATTATTAACTTACAGAAAGACAAATTAGGAGTGAATTGTATTTTACATCTCCTAATGGGCTTTCAGCTTTTGTCTGACAACCAGGGGGAGCAGGGCATGGTGAGACTGCAGAGATATTGTAGGGAATCTGGGAAGCTGTATGTGAGGTTGACAGCATTTTCCTGGAAAGACTAGTCTTTCCTGGAAATACATCTAGTCTCCTAGATGTCTTTGTCAATGATAGTCACTTCAGTACAATGTAAATAACTGGCCTCCATCTGAGCAAGAATATTGAAGCAACATAAAACAGAGGCCCGGTACATAGGTTTTAAAGTCAGACAGAACTAGGTTGATTCCTGCTCTGCTGGAGGGCAGGGGTGATGGCAGTGGGGGAAGTGAAAGCTACTTATTTTTTTTAAATCCCAGTTCTAGAATTAAACAAGGTAGAGTATATAAATCCCTAAGCATACTGCATGGTACATGGAGAATGCACAATAAGTATATTTTTAAAAAGGAAGAAAGTAACAAAAGAAACAAAACCTTAACACAATACGAACATTGACAAATAGCTTTTCAGAAGATTGTGCCAATTTACATTCACAGCATTGCCACATGAATGTTCATTTGCCATATTTTTTACCAGCACTGGCTGTAATAAGTCTTTTTAATTTTTTCTAAATCAGTATGATAAAGATGCTGTTTCATTAAAAAATGTAATGTATGCAGTTAATAGTAAATTTGAAGTTTTTTCTATATATTTTTGCTCACTGACCACTTTGTATTTCTGTGTGATTTATATATTCAGATCTTTTACCTACTTTTCCAGTTGTTATATTTTTCCGGTTGATTTTTAGGAGTTCTTTAAACTGCATGCTTATTAGTGTTTTGCTGCAGCACTAACCCTTCTTAATTCTATGATGTCTTTCATTGTAGAAAATTTTAAACTTTATGTAAAGTTCAAAAAATGTTTCCAGGTTTCATACCATGTTTAGAAAGAGTTCCCCTATTCTAAAATTTAAAACTATTTTTAATGATTTTATCATTTGAAAAGATACATTTAGAAGCATACAATTAAATTTATCCATTTTTCTATTTAGTGTAATTTTTTTAATTCAAAGAATTGAAATCTTACAAAGTTGTGCTAGAAACTATTTTTCTTTTCTAATGAAGTAACATGCTCTTTTGCCACAATTGTGTTTCACTTGCTCTTACAGCCAGGAAGCTCTAGTTTTTTCAGACTTTTCTCTTTTTTTATTACTTGGATTTTTCTCTTTGCATTTGTTTTTTTGTGCCCTTTATTGTATGTAACCTCACATCTATCATTAATCATAAAGTGATTAAGTAATAAATACATTAGAAAATGTTTACTAGAAAATGATAAAATAATAAATAATAAAACCTATTCTATTTAATTTAAACTTTTGCATATTATTCCTTTTTAGTCCAACTTACTACGAATTCTTAGTCTGTTGCAGTAACTGGAATCAAAATGATAAGATTACAGATCTCTTGCTTTCACTCCTATCATTACTTTACAAATCTGTTTACCTTACTGTGAGCTCCCCAAGGCTAAGGACTGTTCTAATTATCCTTGAATCCAAGTCACCTATGGCTTAAAGCAAGTACTTGGATTGTTTACTGAATGAATGAACCAGAAAAAGTCACTCACCAAAAGATTACATCAGAAATCTAGGTTACAGAAAACAGCCCATGATACCCAGATACCCAGATATGTTCTATGAGTGCTTGTTGAACTTGCATCTTGATGAAGTAGTTGAACAGATGACCCAAAGAGATAGGACTTCAGTCATTATTAGTCTGGCATCACCAAGGAAAAGCAGCAAAGTATCATAGTTTCGTGTTGTTTCCAACAACATGAATCAAGACAGGGGTTGGCAATACTTGAGTCATTAAAAGAGCCAAACATCTCATAGTCCTAAGAATGCCAATTACTTGGAATTTAACTGTAACCTGCATGCCTGCCTTCTGCTTCTTTGTTCACTTAATGGCAGAATGAGGCATTAATGAAATGAAATGAAAGCTGATTTTGTTTTTTTTTTTTTTTCAAGATTTATTTTTATTTTTTATTTTATTTATACAAGCACTGGGTACAGTCAGAAGCGTGGGAGGGCGAGAGAATTCACCAGAGCCAGAGCGGGGAGCAGAGCAGGCAGAAGGACTGAAGTACACTGCTGAGGGGAGCAGCGGGCGGCAGGAGAGGTCTGCACACCATGTGGGACCCTCCTCCGGTGGCTGGGGAGCAGCCAGGGATAGAACCGGCACTGCAGAGGCTGCGGGCAGCTTCGCAACCCAGCGCTCAACCGCTGCGCCACCGGGGAGGCCCTGATTTTGTTTTAGAAACTAGATTTCATTTCTTTCCTTTTTTGTTTTTAATGGAAATAACATTAATTTACAATGTTATTTGTGACTTAGTGGTATAGGATCTCCTTCAGGTGTTGTTACCACACCATACCCACCACCAAAATACCCAAAGTTTTCCACTATGGTCCACTGTGCTCCCACTCAAATTGTTAGCCTCAGTTCTACAGATATCTATGGTTTGTTATTGGTTTATCTTTGTCTGACCCTTTGTTTTGTTAGAAATTAGATTTTATTTAAATTAGAAATTCAAACTGAAGGAACAAATGCAAAACTAAAATTCAGTAATATAATTTATCTTTTAGCAACATAATTTTTTTTTAATAGAGGCATGTTTTATTTATTTATTTATTTGTTTGTTTGTTTTGTTTATACAAGCACTGGGTACAGTCAGAAGCGCGGGAGGGTGAGAGAATTCACCAGAGCCAGAGCGGGGAGCAGAGCAGGCAGAAGGACCAAAGTACACTGCTGAGGGGAGCAGCGGGTGGCAGGAGAGGTCTGCATGCCATGTGGGACCCTCCTCCGGTGGCCAGGGAGCAGCCGGGGATTGAACCGGCACCGCAGAGGCCGCGGGCAGCTTCGCAACCCAGCGCTCAACCGCTGCGCCACCGGGGAGGCCCCCAGCAACATAATTTTGAAATACAAGAAAGACTTAGGTGTCAGAGTTAGATAAAATGTGGAAGAGAAAGTCCTGGAATCCTTAAAGTGAGTATCCTTGCTTCATTTTCCCAATCCACGCCCTTCCCTGATAACTTAATTCTACTTTTCTCTGTTTTTTTTGTTTTTTTTTTTTTAAGCAGCATGCGTGTTCTCCTTCCCTGAGCTGGGGAACTAAACAAATACCACCTCTCCTTCACTGATCTTGTTCTCCTGATGATGGGGAAGGAAGGACAGATACCTTAGGCCAGTTGGCACTGCAGCCTCAGTCACCTCATGGGGTCTGCTGGGCTGAGGCCGAGGAAGACTAACACAGCTCAGCACCCTGTGTTAGGGGCTGCAGCTGCCATTAGGGGCTCACAGGGGTCACAGCCAAGGGTATACAAAGGCTGATGTGGGGTCCTCTGGCAATAAAATGAGCACCAACTCCTTTGAGTCCATGAGGGGGAAAATGTAAAAAGAGTTTTATCTTTTGAAAATCAAATATAGAGCTTAAAGGCAACATGGAAATAAGTTTTTCAGCAGAGTTGGGCTAAGATGGGAACTGGGTCCTCAGAGTGTCAAACCCACTGTTCCAGTGGTTGGCTGGCCTCACTGAGAGCCCGGAAGTGGGGAGGGCTGCAGCCATCAGAGCTGCACCATAATAAAGGGGAGAGGAAACTGGAGAAACAGTATGTGACTTGGGGAGCAGCTGTCGCTGTTTCTGCACAGTGAGGCCTCTGTAAATTGCCAGAAGTACTAAGAAGCCAGCATCGTGGTGGTTACCTGGACAGTGACTGTAAGCAAGTTCCATCCAAATAAAAGTCTCCAATCCCAAACTTCCCTGAGAGCTCAGCTTCTTATTTCCAGATGCCTACTAGACCTTGTTATCTGGGTGTTCCCCATGCACCTCAAACTCTTCTCATCCAAAATAAAATTTGTGGCCTATTCTCTATCTTGCCCCTCATCAGTCTCACTCCATTAGTTTTGGGCAATATTAGCCATCCAGTTGTCTGATCAGGAACTCTCCAGACATTCCTTACCAGGCTGGACACAGGTCAGACTGTATAAAAAATAGTACCTTATACTGTTTATCAACAATGTCTCAGTAATCATTTATTTGTCCTTCTCTGTCATCACTCTGTGAAACCTTTGGGGGCAGGAATTCCATCCTACTCTTCTCCCCAGAACATTCTGTTTCCCAACATAGATCCTCTGCGACCAGGATACTGAATTGGTAGAAGAAGAGAAGTCATACAATGTGCTTTAGTCAGATGAAGAAAGGAAGTAATTGTCATCATCCTAAGATTTTCACCTAGAAGAGCAAGTCCAGCAAATTCACTGGCTATCTGTAGGACAGACAGCCTGAAAGAATATTTACTTCAGTTTTCAACAAAGAAAGGAATGGCTCGTTATGAGAAGGAGTAAGTCAGTACAGACTTTTGCCTCTGGAGAAAATAACACTGATACTTTCACTGCTGGCAGGGGAGGGGAGGAAAGATCATTTCGAGGAGGTTCCACGTAAGGCAAGAGAGAAACCCTGGGATCCATTCTGTCTACCACCATCCCCAGCTTACCCCATGAAATCTGGCAGTAATTGACACAGTGCTGCCCACAGGTTGAATTCTGATCCACCCCCGAGTTGGGTATTTATAACATTATGGAAAATGCTCTGCAAACACACAAAAGATATGATTATTTCTTGATGCCACTTCACGATATTGGACAAGCCATTTTACCCTGAGCCATTTCATAACATCTATAAAGTAATACCTTCCCTGCATCCCACTCAGGGATTTTGTGAAAACAAAATTCGATCCTGTATATTAGTGTTTTACAAAACAATACAAGGTGGGAGACAATTCTTGTTGTCAAGATCACATGGTTTTCAAAAATCCCCTATGGAACTGAAATACTTGGGAAATTAATGGAATTTTTGGGTTTTAAACATAGTTGCTGCTTATCCTCTTTCCTCACACCAGAAATACCTTATTCCAATTTAACCCGGACTAGCTCTTCTAAAACAGCAACTCTATAAATTTTTATATGTTATTATGTAACAATTTTTTTGAGACCAACAATTTTTACATTAATGTCGGTAGTTTGGAAACATAGGACCCTCCCCACCAGGTATCACCACCATAGTGCACCCCAAGTCACCCATAGCCCACCCACATAATCTTGTGCTCCCTCCCCTCTACACTAAAGTTGAGAGGATACCCACTGCCCCACTTCAACCAGTAACTTTTAGCTAATGCTTTATCTTCTATAGGACACTGAATCTGTTCACTATATCCTGCGTTATTCTGAAGCAAACCCTAGATAGCAGACTGTTCACGTGTTAATTTTATGACTATAAAAAAAAACACAAATATTACCGTAACACTCAAAATGTTAACAATAACTCCCAAACTCATCTAGTAGTCAGTGTTCATATTCCCTTAGTTATCTTGTAAAATTTTTTTTTGTTTCCACAGTAGGATCTCAAATAAGATCCATACTTTGTAATTGGTCAACATGTCTAAGTTTTATAAATAATTAATCAGCTCCCTCTTAATCTGCTTCGTACCTCCCAATTTTTTTTGTTGTTTGTTTATTGTTTGCTTGCTATTTGGGTATTTGGGATTTTTGCTGTTGCACTGTTGAGTAAATCAGGTTTGTCAAATACAGTTTCCCAGAGTCTGGGTTTGCTGACTCTATTTCCCTGGTGCTTATTTAATATGCTTCACTGTACCCTGTATTGCTAAGAAATTAGTAGCAAAATCTAGAGACTATACCAGATTCATTTCCCCCAAGACTAATTCACAGATAATGTTACATATATTTCCATCAATATAGTTTATAATGTCTAGTTGTCTCTTTCAATTGATGATCATTGGCTTCATCCACTGACTCATTAGAAGCTGTGAAAAGATGATGTGCTACTTTATCTTATTTATTAGCTAAGGTGTACGTGAAGAGAAACTTCCCCTTATCATCTATTTGGTTATTTTGAGGTATAGAATAAAAGAAGTAGCTAAAATATGTTGTTCTTTCATTTTCAACATACTTCAAATAGTGTAGTTTCCTAACACACTCCAAAGTAACTGGCTTTTATTTTTTGCATCATTACACTCTCATGGAGACACATGTATTTTGATGATCCACTGAGCAGCTATGCATCATTAATATCCAGACTAATTTGTTTTTCTTTCTATTCCTTTTTTCAAACCAGTTAGAGTGTATTTAATTTGACTCTTACTTTTTTTGATACAGCCTTAGAGGTCTTTGATATTTGGATTCTTCTTGGCTTTCTGGTATGGCAAGAGGTTCTGGGATCTATGCTTCCTGCCCTCAACTGGCTATTCCTTCAAGGACTCCTGTCTCCCTTTAATGGGAAATGCATTTAGGATCACAGTCTGGGCCCTCAGGTTTAATCATCCTTTATAACTGGGCAGAATGAGTAATTTTAAAGAACAATTTCAGATGAGTTCAGACTTTATCCCATAATATCCACATCCCATTTATACCCTAATCCATGTATTCAGAAAAACTGTCGTTTGAAAATTGTAACTCCAATACTACCACCAATAATATAACTACTGAAAGCAGTTTAAGATTTTTTTGCAATTCTGTTTGAACAAACAGTGCACACGATCAGGGGGCTACAATGAAACCACTGGTTTTATAGTCACTTGGAATAGTTCTCTGTGTGTTCATGCCACCAACAGGTCACACAATTACTTTGATTTATGATTTTTAGATAGCACCTCTTAAAATTTAGTACTAATCAATTTACAATTGTGTAAAATATTTATGGAATTTCAAAGTCAAATCTTCAGGACAAGGTACATTCAGTGTCTATCTTTTATTCCTAGTCCCTTCATTCTATTACTTCTTTTCCCCCAAGAGACAATAATTTTTTAAAAAGTCAAAAAATTTCTTTTTTTTCTATTTCACAGTAAATTTTCATTGATGTAACATCGGTTTATAACATTATATAAGTTTCAGGTATAGCTGTTATATTTTGATATTTGTATACACTATATCATGCTAGTCTCGTTTCCATTCATCACCATGTAGTTTTGTCATTTTTCTTAATATAAGCAGACACAGATTTCATTATACAGATAATTTCCTGAATGTTTATATTAAAGGTAACCTACTATAGATGCTTTTCTTTGTCTTGTCTTTATCACTTAATGATATCTCCTGGAACTCACTTTCCAGCAGTGTAGAGAGATTTCCCCATTCTCCTAGCAGCTGTAAGGTACATCTTCCTGTTGGTGCATCCCAATTCATTCAGCTAGTCTCCCATGAGCGAACATCTCAGTTACTTTCAGTATTTTTCTATTTCAAAGAGTGCTGTAATGAAAAACTCATCCTGTGTATTTTTGCGAGTCTGCCTTTGTCAAGAATTTCTAGATTTGCAATTTATTAGATATTAGATTTATTAGATATCACCTTCATAGGTGTATTATTTTATATTCCCACCAGGAATGATGAAAATGCCTCTTCACCATTTTCAATTTTTTGCCTTTACAATTTTTACATTTTACTTACTATGAATGAAATTGGCTATATTTTTATCTGGCTAAGTACCATTTTAATTTCTTTTTCTAAGAACTGTCTGTTCAAATTCTGAGCCCACTTTTATATAACGGTTCACAAAGTGTGTTCCCTGGACTAGCAGCAGCAGCAGCAGCAGCAGCAGCACTTACAAATGCATGTTCTCAGGCCTCAGAGACCTAGTAAATGAGATACTGAGGAGATGAGGCTGAGTAGTCTGTGTAGGCTGTGTTTTAATAAGACGTATAGGTGGTTGTGATGCACTAAAGTTTGAGAAACACTGATCAATACGGTTGATTCAGCAGCTGTATTTTAACTCACTGTAAGCTTGTCTAGTCATTTTCTATTTATTCATTTATTTATTTATTTATTTATTTAGAAAAGATTTATTTATTTATGCATACAAGAACTGGGGTAAAGGCCAGAGGTGTGGGGGGTGAGAGGATTCACCAGAGACAGAGTGGGGAACAGAACAGGCAGATTGAGTGAAATACACTGCTGAGGGGAGCAGCGGGCGAGTCAGGAGAGGTCTGCTGCACATGTGGGTAGGCTCCCTGGCTGGGGATCAAGCTAGTGCTGCAGTGGCTACAGATAGCTTCATAGATTACGTCTTAATCCTTTGTGCCACCATGGAGACCCTCATTTTCTAATTAAAGCAAGACCAAATTGCTAATAACGCTTAACCAAAAGTTTAAAGTGTCATGTGATGTCATTTAATCATTTGTCCATTCACTAACGAATAGATGTCAGGTATCCACTGGGAGTCAGCTAATGTGGCAGGGCAACAGGGAGACTGTGTTAAATAAAACTAACACAGCCACTGCCCCCAGGAGCTTTCCTTGCTTCCACTATGGAAGAACAAAACTAAACAAGTAATTTAAGTCTTAACCAAAGGGGATTACAAAGTGCACTCGCATCATAGAGCAAAGGGTACCAGTCAGTCTAGTGACTAGGGAAATGCAAATTAAAATAATTTGGAGATAGCATTTTATTTCATCAAATGGACAAAAATTCTGAAAAGGAGCAATACCTATTTCTAGTAGGGATGTGGGCGAAAATGTGAACCATGTGACCTTGTTAGGAAGTAACCCAGGATATCTATTAATGTGTCAACCACAGCAATCCCCCTGCTGGGAATCAATCCCACAGGAAAGTAGGCTACTCACTCAAGACTACTGATCACAGCATTGTTTGTAGTGCAAATACTATCAATAGTTACAAAGTGAATGTCCATCAGTGGGGGTGGTGGTGGGGTGGTGGTGAGTAATGCCTGTTATTTCCACACCAGGCAGCCATACTCATGTCACTGATTGGAAGGTATTTCTATGATAGACTCTGATTAAGGAAAGCCACATGTAGAATGTATGATGCAGTCTCATTCTTAGTAACTCGCATAAGCCCGTATGTGTGCATGTGTATATATGTTGGCATATGATTATATGAGCATAGATGAAATATATGGAAGAATGAATATGGGTGAGCCATCCACTGTGGATAAGAGTTCAACATCCATTCTCCCTCCTTCTTAGTATACCTTCTTATAGTGCAGGGGGTAGAGGGCTAAGAGTTGCATGCTTGGACATTGCTGCAGACAAACAGATGCCATTTTATGAGCTATGGGAGGAGAAAGTAGGACAGGCCCACAAGTGGGCTGCGTGGGCATAGCTGAGTTCCCTGAATCCATTACTAGTTTCATGGGTGTACAGGCTCAGGGTATCTGTTTTCCTGGCCTGGATTGAGGTGGCACGGTTGGCTCTGCAGCCAGCCCTTCTACAGTAGCTGCTGATACCGAGACTCCAGCTTCGGTGGTGTGAGCCTAGAGCTAGCAGCAGGAAAAGACTCCCAGTTGTTGCTGAAGAAGCAGTTTCCTCTGGGGTTCTGGGCTCATTGCTGGAGATGCAGCCGGGAGCTTGTTCCTAAAGTCCTTCCGATGATTTCCTCAGCACATGCTTCTCTGAGTCAAATGCCAATCTGCCTAGAATAGCTTGATTTTTTTTTTTGCAATTGAAACTGGTAATTCAAGTGAAGGGAGTGAGAAGCAGTTGTGAGAATATAAACATATGGCTATATAAACATGCCTTGAAAATAGTGATTTTATTATTAATTTTATTTATTTTTAAAGATTTATTTATTTATACAAACTGGAGTACAGGCCAGATGTGCGGGAGGGTGAGAGAATTCACCAGAGACAGAGCGGGGAACAGAACAGGCAGACTGATGAAATACACTGCTGAGGGGAGCAGCAGATGAGACAGGAGAGGCCTGTGCACCATGTGGGACCCTCGCCTGCTGGCCGGGATTGAACTGGCGCTGCAGAGACTGCAGACAGCTTCACAGCGCGGCATTCAACTGCCTGCGCCACCAGGGGAGGCCCATTATTAATTTTAAATGTTATTTGAAACTCATCTATTATCCTATCTAAATAACTGATGTACTCAGGGACTTTCAAAAGACATTTTAATGTAGAGAAGGCACTGCATTTTGGAGGTTCTCCAAGTCAGGAAGTCTTACCAGCAGGTGTGGACATGGACTTTGGAGCTGGAAGCAAACTCCTGCGGGGTGCTGTTGTGCTGGAGGATGCTGGAGGGGCCACCCGGTTGGAAACCTTAGGTGTATCTTTGGAAGGCAGAGCTGCCTTCAGAGACGGCTGGTCTTCATTCCCAAAGGTTGAACCTGTGGGAGGCAGATAGTGTGTTAATTACAACTTATGAAAAATGGATGGACCCCTGCACGCCACTTGCAGTTTGCTAACCAATCCCAACGTCATCTGCTTTAGGACTTGACCTGACTCTCAGTGAATAGCCTTGAAAAGTCTTCCTCTGGGACCAGAGAAAGAAAAGAGCCCCTCAATCACCATATAGAAATCTGTCCCTCAAGTCTATGTGAGGGGCTCCACAAAAGACAAGAGCAGGTCACTCCTGACAAGCTGACACTTGTGCACCTACACACACAAGTTATTTATGTGGGCGTGTAACCTGTATTTATGTGATA
The DNA here is from genome assembly GCF_964194135.1 of Talpa europaea. Lineage (NCBI taxonomy): Eukaryota > Metazoa > Chordata > Mammalia > Eulipotyphla > Talpidae > Talpa > Talpa europaea. The sequence goes on from NC_140072.1 coordinate 91,691,485, forward strand.
AACATTTTTTACAAAACTCCCAGAAAATGAGCAATACTTTTTTGAAAAATAGTATGAGTCACCCAGGGAAGGTGAGAATATGAATATTCACAGGCACATCAGTAGTCCAGGAAGCTTATTCAGAGCTCCCTGAAACCACATTCATTTCACCTTCAGAATCCCTTTGAAATTCATGAACCTTTTTTTGTCTGAAAAGCTAAGGCCTCACCAAACTGAAAGGGCCCTGAATGAGAATCTAGTTTATCGCAAAGGCAGATGACACTTGTGGATAATTTCAATTTACTATTCAGTGTAGTACAGGAAAGCTTATTTATACCTACTGCCCTGCTTCTCTGAGGCTGTGGCTCTGCGACGGTCACACACTGGCATGTGTGTCAGACTCAAATGCACAAAGTTGTTGTGACCCAAATTTTCCTTCTAGATTTCCCTAAACTTACTGTGGTATATACATTTGTAATCTCTTAAAGGCAATGGCACCACCATCTATTCCCTGTCAAAGGATAAATTTTATAAACACACCTCTGAGTACATCTGTGAGGCTTTATCTACTAAATTAATTTAATCTGAATGTACTGAGGTTACTGCTTATTTGGAAGAAAAATAATCCAGTTAGGAATGTGACCATTTACTATGGATAGTAACAGGTAGAAAAAGTATATAGAATTTTAGTGAAAAGTTAATATTTTCACTTTCAAAGGTTAGGCACACATTCTATTTTAGATAGGGTCTGCATAAAGATGGTAACATTATTAACATGACTCTAGTGTTTAAACCATTTGGGAGTTCCACTCAACCAATTAGAGTAAGAGACTGCAGCTTTTTTTTCTCTGAAAACTTTTTTCCTGAAAGTTTTTTAAAATTGAGATTTGTTTTGTTTCTAAAGAAAGTGTATTTGGGGGGCCACCCTGGTGGTGCAAAGAAATAGACACAGCACTATGAAGCTATCCACAGCCACTGCAGTATGAGTTTGATCCCTGGCCAGGGAGGTGACCCACATGGTGCAGACCTCTCTGACTTGAATCTGCTGCTCCCCTCAGCAGTGTATTTCAGTAGATCTGCCTGCTCTGTTTCCCACTGTCTCTGGTGACTCCTCTCACCCCCCACACCTTTGTCCTGTACCCTAGTTTTTTATGCATAAATAAACAAATCTTAAAAAAAAAGAAAGTGTATTTGGGAAGGAAAAATAAAGAACGTGCTATTTCCTAATACAGGATCTACACCCTATAGTTGTTTGAAGGTGCCTTGCAAGGTTTTAAACAGTTCTAGAGTGCTAAGAGGATGCATTTGATCTATGCAAACAGAATGAAAGCACTGAAACTCTACTGAAAGCATCTGTGTTGTGTCCTGAATGTCAGAGAAAAAAATCAAGTGCATGTCTGATCCAAACCTAGTTAGGATGGAGACATCGGACACCTGTCAAGCAGTGAGTCCCAGATTCTGAATTACAGAGAGGGTTCAGCAGTCCAAGCAGGCCAGAACTCAGAGACTTGCTGGAGGTTTGTAGGATATTTCACGTGGGGGCTGGGGGTACTCAGCCACTGGAAATAGTTCACGTGGAACTAATGTTTAGCCTACTGCTGTCATAGTGTCGGAATAATCTATTCACTGAAATGTATAGTAGAGGCTGAATCAAGCCCAAGATCTTTCACAGTCTTTGATTTAACAATGTATTAAAGTTTCTTAAGAAGGGAAATATTTTATATCATTTGTAGAATTCAAATGCCCTTTTATCAAATCCTCTTGTGCCTCTTGTGCCTGGCATCGTTCTCTTACATTAAATTTATTATTCAGTGAACATGTCAATTTAGAAATTTGGCTGCTTTCCAGACTGAAAATTAACTCATCTGTTTGAAGCACTAAGTGTCATGGAAGCTATACAGTCCCCTCTCTGAGAAAGAGGTCTTGAATTACCAAGAAATAAAATACAAAATAAAATAAACTATTTTTGTCCATTATTGTGGGGCATAGCTGGCAGTAAGTAGTACTACTTTTGAAAACAATTTAACTTGGCCAGCAATTAAAGACACATTGTTCAATAAATGAAAAGTACTCTGAATTTGGAAATGACTGCTGAATTCTATAAATGCTCTGGTACCACACAACAATGCAGACAACATGAAACCAGTGCTTGAAAAAAGGAAGAAAACAGCTGGGAATAAACAAGCTGTGCCTACATGAGCCAGAAAAATGTTCTGGAGAATTCAGGCAGTGGAAGTGTTTCATGTATCTAATTCAGTCATTTCATTCCCAGTCAACCTGAATGTACTTCGGCCTAAATGACTCAGGCACTTTATCCATCTTCCATGTGGCCCACAGAGTAAACATCAGCAAGATGGTAAATGATACAGACTTGGGAAAAGAAGGCCAGGTGTGGATACCACCTCTTTCACTTCCCACCTATCTCTGAACCTCAGTTCTTCACTTGTTAGTGGGATAATGACAATCAACTTCATAGACATATAAGAATTAAAAGAATCAATGCTAGTGAATTTTTTTTAAGTTTATGCAAGAGTTAGTACAAGAAAACATTTATTTAGAATTGTGTTGAGTGTATGGTATGTTTTTTTTTTAAAGATTTATTTATTTATTTATCTATTTATCTATTTATTTATTTATTTATTTGTTTATTTATACGAGCATGGGGTACAGTCAGAAGTGCAGGAGGGTGAGCAAATTCACCAGAGACACAGTGGGGAACAGAACAGGCAGACTGATGAAGTACACTGCTGAGGGGAGCGGCAGGTGTGGCAGGAGAGGTCTGCGCGCCATATGGGACCCTCGCCGGTGGCCGGGGATTGAGCCAGCACTGCAGAGGCTGCGGGCAGCTTCGCAGCCCAGATAAAAGACAAGTAAAAGTCAAAATCAACAAGCAACTATAAACCAGAGACACACTCCAGGGGGCTGGGAGGGGGAAGGGAGTAGGATCAAAACAAAACAAGGGGGGTGGGAATTGTATGGGGACTATAACCAAGATGAAAATGCATACATTGTGCAAAAATGAAAAACGATGTAAAAAATACATAAAATAAAATAAAAGTTAAAAAAAAAGGCAAGCTAAAAAACTAACCCTTGATAGTTGCCTACAGAAACACCAAGGGGAAAGGGTGTGGGAGGGGAGAGGACAAAGAGGGAAGAAGCACAATGGTCTGTGGAAGTGGAGTATGGGTGAGTTGGCGGTGGGTGCACTGTACTGGTGATACCCAGTGGGTATTATAGTCAAAAAACGGGAACAACCCAAATGTCCACTAACCTGATAAATGGATAAGCAAATGCAGTACATCCATACAGTGGAATATTATTCAGCTAAAACAAGGACTAAATGATTCATACAAGCTACAACCAAGATTAAATGATTTATATAAGCTACAACCAATGATTTATGCAAGCTTCTCCAATATTACCTCAGTAAAATTAATTAATTAGTTAATTACATTAAAAAAATCTGTTACTCCTGGTGTTCTTTCCCCATACAGTTATTACACTTTTTCTCTGCCCTACATTCTTGCATTGCAGCTACAGCAGATCCCAGGCAGCCTGTCCCAGGACTGCTCTATCTCCTGAGAGCACATACCTGTATAAACATAATAATAAAAATTGCTTCAGCTAATGTTACAACATATTCATTACAGCAGAATAGACCAAGCTCCCATGGGAGGAGAATGACATTCAGTTGCTCAACTTTTGGGCCTCCCCTGGTGGTGCAGTGGTTGAGTGCTGGGTTGCAAAGCTGCCCACCACCTCTGCAGCGCCGGTTTGATCCCCGGCTACCGGCGAGGGTCCCACATGGTGTGACAGACCTCTCCTGCCATGCCCGCTGCTCCCCTCAGCAGTGTACTTTGTCAGTCTGCCTGTTCTGTTTCCCACTCTGGCTCTGGTGAATTCTCTCACCCTTCCGCGCTTCTGACTGTACCCAGTGCTTGTATAAATAAATCTTAAAAAAAAAAAAAAAAACCAAACAAACAATTCCTCAACTTTCTTCACCCTTTCCATGTACTCCCATCAAACCATATGTGAAGAGTTCTCTTGTCCTACAATACAGAATAGGAGACCCATGCAAATTCAGGTGATAAAAGTCTATATTAAAGGAATGAAAGATGAAAGTCTCTTGTAGAATACCAGGCACTGGGAGGAGGAAGTGTAGATTTATAGGGTAACTGACAGCTCCCCCAAAATAGGGAGTGGTGCCTTCTCAACCTTCTCAAAAAGATAATTCTGATGATGACTGAGGTCAGAAGTGGGGTTTCTGATCCATATTCCAATGCTTTTTCACCAATCCATTTACTGGGAATGCCAGTAAGAGTCTGAATTTTAAAAAGGAAGGCTGGTGATGAGGAACAAACACTAAGCAGACCAGAGGGAGGTGCTTAAGGGGCTGGATGTAGAAGAAAAGAAACCACGATGGCGTTACAGCCACCTTTTAAGAAATATGTTTCACTGATTTTGAATACGTATCCATATTCTAATGATTAAACTACTCTCTTCACTGATTTTAACAATCCTAGGCAATCAAATTGTAAATGTTCTGGCTACATGATTGCCTAATTGATGCATAGTGTGTTGATGTAGCCGAATTTATTACTTGGTGACAAAATTTAGTTTAATTTTAAAGTATCAACTGAATGTTTTACTTCCCATCTCCTGCATATTTTATGCAGACACACATTTTTTATTTCTCACATTAAAGAGCTAAAGTAAACTTGACTGTTTCAGCAAAACAATTTGTCAAAGTGAAATATTTCACAGGACACACGTGGCCTGTCTTCACACAACTGGCCTTTCAGCGGGGGTGACACACTGAACGCAAACAAGGTCACATTCCAATAAAACCACCATGAACGGTGATTCATTACATAAGAAACAACAGAGGCAGTTAGAGGAGAAACTCAAGGATGAAGGAGGGGAACCTACTTTAGTTGGACTGACTGGGGAAGGCCTTTTGGAGCAAACATTTCTCTCAGTACACAGTGGCCCTGATATCCTTTACTCTTTATTGTTAATGATATCATCATTGTTCTCAAAACTTAGAATTAATGCCTCAGAATCATCCTAGCATCTCTCTTTCCCTTGCATCAACCAGTGCACGTTGGCGAGTTTTTGTTTCTATTATGGACTTCAAATAGAAACCCCCCCCTCTCTTCTCCTATGGCTGGCACCCAGGTCAGCCTTGGCATCTCTCAGAGAAATGATGGCACCAGCTCCTCTGCTCCACCCTTCTCCCCTGCTTGCTCACTCAGCCCCTATTCTTCCTAAAGCATAAGTGGTTTGATGTAGTTTTCCCATTAAACTCCAAACTCCTCTGGCATCCCAAGCCTTCTTGTCTTATCTCCTGCTACCACATCAAGCACAGCATAAAGAGAAATCCTCCCAGCAGGCAGGATTCCACCCTGTGACTTTTTTTTTTTTTTTTAAGATTTATCTATTTATTTATACAAGCACTGGGTACAGTCAGAAGTGTGGGAGGGTGAGAGAATTCACCAGAGACAGAGCGGAGAGCAGAACAGGCAGACTGACAAAGTACACTGCTGAGGGGAGCAGCGGGCGACAGGAGAGGTCTGCGTGCCTTGTGGGACCCTCACCCAGCGGCCGGGAATCGAACCAGTGCTGCAGAGGCTGTGGGCAGCTTCACAGCCCAGCACTCAACCGCTGTGCTACTGGGGAGGCCCGACCCTGTGACTTCTTGCCTGCCATTGACAAGGCTGTACTTACAAAACATTTTCTGTAGGAATGAAGCAAGTACTACATGCACATCTGTCCCAGAGGCCAGTTCTTCCTCTCAAGCCACTTCTTGTTCTCAGTTTCTGAATCCACAGACTCTAGAAGCTTCACATGTTTCTGTGAATACAGACTCACTAACTATGATGAAGCTGGGTATTTGTTTAAAAGGTAGGGACTGTCTGCAATGGGATGTGATAGTTTTCAAACATTTTTCAAAATAATGCACAGAGAAATGTAAAACAAAGCTTATCAAAGTTTAATGATTTGGCAGTCTTTTTGTCCAAGGGAGGGTACTATTAACTTAATAATTTTCCTTTAAGATATACTTCAACTTTTTCTTTAGTCTCATCTTAAGCATTAATCTCTGGGTTTTCTAAAGTTTGAGAGGCCAATAGTTAATGGGTAAGACTGTTGAAATTCCGTTGCCACTTCTTGCTAGTTGTCTGATTTTGAACAAGTTGTTTAATCTCTCTGTGCCTCATTTTTCATCTTTAAAGTAGGGATTATCAGGGCCTCCCCGGAGGCGCAGCGGTTGAGCTCTGGGTTGCGAAGCTGCCCGCAGCCTCTGCAGCGCCGGTTCGATCCCTGGCTGCTCCCCGGCCATCGGAAGAGGGTCCCACATGGCACGCAGACCTCTCCTGCCGCCCGCTGCTCCCCTCAGCAGTGTACTTCGCAGTCCTTCTGCCCCTCAGCAGTCCTTCTGCCTGCTCTGCTCCCCACTCTGGCTCTGGTGAATTCTCTCACCCTCCCGTGCTTCTGACTGTACCCAGTGCATGTACAAGCAAACAAACAAACAAATAAATAAATATACATGCCTCTTTAAAAAATAAATAAAGTAGGGATTATCAGACTTGTATTAAATGAGTAATTACATATTTAAATAAAGTGCTTACAGTAGTGTCTGGCACATATATGCGCTCAAAAAATGGTGACATTGATATTATAGCCACTACACTGAGCCTCATTTAAAGTCCATCAGTCTAACCAGTCTATCCTCTTTTCCTTTTTGTCTTTCCAATGCAATAATAACTAGGATCGCTTTGGATGCCTGGTTCTGAAGAGGCAACGCTAGAGTCTGTGGTTCTCTATCTAGCTCTCCCCAGTAGCCTGAGTCTTAATAAAAGAAGGAGAAACACTGGCATGTATTTTACTCCTCCTACCTCTCTGAGAGCAAATGCTAACTTCACACTAAGCCAAGATGTGGCCTAAGAGTCCATCTCAACACAGTACTCCAGGAGTCAGTAATCAACTTCAGTCTTAGACCAGAGGACAAGTCCTCATCTACACTCAACGTCCCGACCAGGCAGCAGGCAGGGCACACTTGCATAAATCGGGGCTAGGTGGAAGATTATTCCTCTAGTACCACAGGATCTTACTGGATTCCTGTGGTCGTGAAGCTCCAGAGCTAGGCTTTGACAGCTAGGTCTTAGCAGCAATAATAACAAGAGTACCACACAGTAGAGTCACAAACACTACAGACTCTGCCCAAACCCCACACCGGCTTTGAAACTTACTAAACTCTTTTAAAAGTAAACTAATTAAACCTCTTTTATGAAATGACTTATCATTTATTTACCCTCTATCATTAGGTTAATATAAGAATTAAATTAGAAAATGAATATACAATGTGTCTGGCATCCAGTAAGTACCAGTCCTCACCAGTCATACACCAGCATCAGCAGAAGCATCACTCCCCCATGAGCTGTCATTTCTTCAAGCTCCCCATCTAGCCCACAGGGTACCACACTTTATGAGATCTTGTTCCATGCAAGTCCTATGGAAATATTCTCAAAACATCCCTAACTCCACCATATCAATAATGAAAGTAGATGATTTCTGTAAATAATGGGCATTGACTCTGACAGCCATCTCTACCTATACAAGTTCTACTGCTCCAGAGGGAGCTTTCCTGGTGCTCCAGGGATGGGCACAATTCCCCCCAGTTTTGACTAGAACCACAAACAAATCATCATAGAGGAGGAAAAATCTAGTGTCCCTCATTTTCTTGCTCTCTCCCTTTCCCCCTGACCCTAATACTCCACAAAACCTTCCACATGGCCTGCTGGAATCCATTCTAATATGTAGCAAAGAGTGTCCTCATCTTTATTTCTGCTCAGGAAATTGCAGGGGAAAGCTTGGGCACAAATGAACTGGTAAAGTGAGTCTCATTTCTGGGACACAAACAGCATGAATGACACAATACTCCTCTGTCTGAGAAAGCTGTGATGTTTTGTGACATGGGTCTTCTAATCCCTCATATTCTGATTAAATGCCACCTTCTCTATGATATCTTCTCTCAATTCCCTTGAAGGTAACAAAACTACCCTAGAAAGATTGAGTTGGTTAACAAAGAAAGCAAAGGCTAATAATAATATAAGACCACCTCTCTTAAAGTCAATGAAGCAATCACAGAAGATAAAAGCCAACATCACACAGGCCAGGACTTCTGAACTCTCAGCATATAAATGACTTAAAGCTTCCCTTTGATTTGAGGAATTCTCTTTAATATTTATCAAGCCACATTCTCCATGGAGAGTACATACTCAAATATTGATGGAGGTTAGTTACTTAAAAGACCAAGGGCTAATATGACATTTCAAGAGACGTCAGAGTAATTAAAAGCAACTTTTCACCATTCCTCTTTATATCAATTAGACTAGTTATAATAAATCCCTTTTCCCTTTCTGAAGTACTTAAAAGCTCGAGCTATCATCCTTGAACACTCTGGTTCATCAATGTATGAATCTTGTAGCAATGAATACCTTGGGAAAATACTTAAGCTGGAGCATTTTAATTATAGGCTTAATATGAGACTTGTTAGAAGATAAGAGCATCTGATTTGAACTCAATTTAAATTCTACTGAAATTATTAATAAAGTATAAGAAAGTATAGAAATGATGAGGGCCTTCTATATCAGCTTTTGTTAATAGAGCAATAAAAAGTTGAGGTGTTCCATTTCTGTAACTTGGATTTTGTGCTGTGATGTAGTCTACTCTTCGTATCACAAATCTGTTTAATTAGTTGTTTTAAGGCTTCAGAGGGACTCATGGATTATTCCATGTCAAACATTGCTTTCGTGAGCCACATTTTGGCAGCAAACCAAATTCGAATCCTGAGAAACCAAGTCTAATGCTGAAAAGTGGATCATTGCAGCTGAGCCCCAAAGTCCTTTCCCACATATTTATAAAAACTGCAGGGGAAGCCAGAAGGAGTCTATACCATCTGGTATTCTTAAAGAGAGCTTTGTAGTATCTTGGGAACATGAAACCTGTAAGAGAGAAGAAACGGAACTGCCTCTTAGGAAATGAACAGCACATTGGCCTTGAGGAGGTATTTCAACTTGTAAATCAAAATAATACTCATTACTTGAACTCTAAGAACTTTCCTTTCTTGGGAGCTAGAGAGCTTGGGTGCTCTCTTCCTTTATGGCCCAAGAGGATAGTCATCTTTTGTCTCTTACTACATACAAGTTTTCTCACAACTTCAGGATACTTTTCCAATAGAGTTTGCAATAGGGCACTATCCACATCTTCATTCTGTGCTGTGGGGGTGTCCTGTGCACTGTAGGATGTTTAGCGGCATCTTTGGCCATCGCCTATTAGATGCCAGATGCACCCCATCCCTGCCCACCCACAAATGAAAATTAAAAATTGTCTCCATACATTGCCAAATGTCCACTAGGTGGGGAAAAATGCCCTCAGTTGAGAACCAATGCTCTAGTTGAATGAAAGATGAAAAGATTTAGTCAAAATACAGTTCTTAGTGGAGACAAGATTGGTAACATCTAAAATCCTACTGGGTTAGCTTGGCAGCTAATTCTTTAATAATTCCTGGTAGTCAGTTTTTGGTTAATTCCTTAGATAAATTAGGACTGTATAAATATACTGTCTTTGATATTCCATAGTGTTTAAATGACTGTTCCAAGATAAACTTGCCCTGATTTCCCTACTTATTACACTGCAGTCTCAGTCAGAGACGGGGAAGCTGATTCTCACAGCCTCAGTGCAAAAACTTGAAACCCCAGGTACAGTATTAAGGTTCAAATCAAAATCTTGATAAAATAAATAGCAGCCGATTTCGATTAGAAATTTTTTGGGAGAGGATGCTGAAAGAAAATAGATGGCGACATTCCTTCAGAGATTTAAATGATCTTGGTTTGGTGGAAAGTAAGTCATTCCTTGGAGGAACCCCAGAGTTAGAGAAATAGTTTTTAAAGCACAAAAATGACTGTCTTCAGGCAGTGAGCCCATCTTCACTTTGCTGTGGCTGTGCCTGTCTAGTTTTTTACTCTAGGAAGAGGGTACTGTGGCCACTGGGCCCTGTGATTGCTGCTGCGACAGCACTGAGAACACGGCCATCCTGGGGCAGTCACTAACTTTTCTTCACCTGCCTCCTCATGGGTAACATCAGAAGAGTAGGCAGCTTTGGAACCAGAAATCCATGTACCCAGTAATTGTTATGTTGTGATTACTGAACAAACAATAGGCTCCCCATTTCTGATCTCTGAAAACCATTTACTCATTCTTTAGTTTATTAATACAATCCTTTTCTTCAAAGTTCTTTATAATAAAAATTTTTTAAATCAAAACCCCCATTTTCATTAATTTTTATGAATAAAACTATGACTTGTATCTGCATCCCAACTATCATCCATGCAAAATAAAATCATAAGCATTCAAAATTAATCATAAAATCAGTCAAGCAAACATTATTCAACTATTTCTGCAAATCATTATAATAATATATATTATATAATAATAATATAAATAAATTTTGCAATCCCTTTAAGGTCTTTAAATTTTGTGGATATAAACAAAAGTTTATTTTTTTTTACCTCTTTGACCTAAATTTAGAAAAATATTGAATTAAAATTGAGTTTTGACATTATATAAATTTCAGGTATACATCATTATAAGTCAACGTCTGTATATATTACATTATGTTCACCTTAAAAGTCTAATTCCACCCCTCATCCTACAATTGACATAAGTACAAGGTACTACCCACTGGACCATAGAGTCATGGGAAGGCTTAATAGGCCACTTCCTAAGAGAAACTCCTCAGGAAAGGCACCAGTAGCCTCCACTAAGCGAACAGCAGTGAAGCTAGGCCTTCTCTTGGTTTCTAGATTTTATGAATCTCTATTTCCAAGCTTGACCCCTCCTGAACCACAATTCTGAGTGCTCCTCTCCCTCAGCAGTGACTTTCCTCCATGGTCTTCCACCAGGGGCAATGTTTTATGTTGGATAAGGAGGGTGCAAACCAGGCACAGCCAGGCTGGTGGTCCTGGACCTCCCAGGGGCTGCCTGGGACCTGCACTTGGCCAACCATCACCCCTTCCAATGCAAGACCCAACTTGAGCAAGGGCCAGCTAATGAGTTCTCTTTTACTTTGTATTTTCATCGTTTTTAAAAAAAACTCCCAAAATTGAACAATGTTTGTAAATAGAAATGTATCTCTTTTTCACAAGCTTAAAATTCCTAAATTAAGGTTTGTAAAGCAGTATTTTAATCAATGAAAGACCTGGATTCTTCATTAATCAGGACACGGATCTGAAGGGCACAGCATTCTGAGAAAGCTTTACTATGCGTAAGTGGCAGTAGCTTTGGGCCAAGTAGGTATAGGGAGTGATAACTGGAAACTTCTTTGTTTACTACCATGAACAGTAAGACACCATAGGCTGTGTGCACGGAAAGGAAAGAATGAACTAGTTTGCAGCCTTGGGGCTTATGCAGTAGTGGAATAAATTGTTTTTTAAAATATTTATGAAATGCAACATCTGTTAAGCTCTCCTTCCCTAAGGAGATTTCTGGTAAAGTGTTAGGAAGCAGATAGGAACAAAACCCTGGGCTACTGCAAGGAAGAAATTTTTTTATTTTTAATAATGTGAAATTCTGAACATAAATGTAATAAAGGTATGTGTGATAAGCGAGATTCTAAGGTGTCTCCCAAGAACCTCACTTTCTGGTGTAGGCCCCCTACTGAGCCTCAGGAAGGGGAACATGATGGAACTTACTACTGTGATTATTTGTGTTATATAGCGTATCTGACACTAAGAAAGGAGGTTATTTGGGTGGATGGGATCTACTCTCAGGCTTCCTTTAAAAAACACAGATCTCTCTCTGTGTTTCTAGGACAGAGATTCGAAGTACTAGAAGGACTCAACATAGTTGCACACTTGAAGGTGCAGGGGACCAGCAGCAAGGACCATGGGCAGCCTCTGGTTGCTGAGTAATCCTGAGAGACAGCTGGCAGGAAAAGGGGGACCTCAGCCCTAACCATAGGAAGTGAATTCTGCCAGCAAATGAATGAGCTGGTATGTGGATTCATTCTCAGAGCCTGCAGATGCCAAGTCAGCCCCACTGACACCTTGATTACAACATTTGAGACCATGAGCAGAGACGGTAACTTGACCCTCTATGAGCTAATAAAAATGTATCAAGTAGTTGATTGGTGGTAATTTGTTTGACAGCAATAGAAAACTCTTCTTGACTACTGGTGCACCAGCCAGTGGACGTGACCAGAGCTGCCCAGCATGGTGCTGAGTGGAGATGGGCCTCAGGCATAGGGGACAGCAGCAGAGTGAGGACTGAGCAGACAGACCCCCGCCACATGCACCCCCTCAGCTCCAGGGGCTATGCTGACTCCCCGAGGCTGGCAACCCTGGCAGAAAGCACATGGATCCACCACTTACATGCCAGAGGCGCTGAGAAATACCTGAATCTAAGATTCATCATCTGTAAAATGGATTCTGATGCAAATTAAATAAACTAACCCAAGTGAAGCAGAGTTCCTGACACAGTAGATGTGCAGTAGATTTTGCTTCCTTCTCTCTTTTAGTCTCCTTGCTATTTTTCTTTCTATATAAAAAGAATCATTTTTTGAGTTGAAAACCTTTCAATGATTTCTCATTTTTCATAAAGTAAAATCCAAGATCCTTAGTAGATCAAAGAAGGCCACTCCTTACTTGCATCTTGAAGTTCCGTTCCCTATCTATCTGTCATGCTGTGAATACACCAGGCTGCTTTTTTCCTTTGTTGTCTTTAGATATGTGGCTCTCTCTATCTGAAACGCCTCTCCTATTCCCCTCTGCCAGTGAACTGTTTCATTCTTTAAAACTCAACTCAGGAAAAAAAAAAAAAAAAAACATATCACAACAATGAAGGCTTGACTGGAATGTCAGGGTACAATTTAATAAGGTTAAAAACTAAGCTCCCACTTCTGGCCCAACAGGCAGGTTTGAATAGACAAGGTAATTGATAAGGTTGCCGAGGGAACAAGGCCACTGGACCGACCACGGTGACCACAATAACCAGCCCAGCTCCAGGAAGGCAGAAGCAGAGGCCAGGACACATTTCTGGGTCAAAGGCCAGTACCTAAGATGAGATATCCCAGCAGGTAACTGGTGCAAACTTGTGCCCCATGTTAACAAGACACAAAGACAGCGCATAAAAGAGAGCCTCAAATCCTCCTTCAGACCCAGACCACTCCCATCTCACCTGCTGCTTCCCTTAGCAGTGCATTTCAATAAATCTGCCTTTTCTCTTCCTATTCTGTCTCTGGTGAATTCTTTCACTCCTGCACCTGTGGCCTCAGTCCAACATTTCTTCCCACTATACAGAAGACTGTAACTTCAGAGAAGAAATGTTTAGAAGGAGGTGAGAGGGGCCCACGCTATAGCTGAAGATCCACTAGATCCATGATTCCTTTGGGAATACCTGCCTAGATGAGTCTTTAATGGGCTAAGATGTGTTTATGAACCCTGATTTGGGCTAATTCCAAGTCCTGGTAGGATTCTTAGTGAAGATGAGGAAAGATTACTTCAATGTAAATAAAGTTGATTTAGGATGAATTAAGAGTGCAACAAGTCATGGCAATTACAAGGACTGAATTGCCCATTATAGAGATGCTGTTTGGATTTTGTTGTGCCAGACATCTGAAACACTGGAGTGAAGTCTTCTGTTTTTTAGCAAATGAAATACCTGCCTATCTGTTCACAACTATTTTCAGAGCCACATGCAGACCTTGAGGAGACTTAGGATATGAAGTTACAATGATGACAATAAAAGGCACTCTCCTATTCCCTTTGTGGGTGTTTTGCACCTTCCCCCCACCCCAGGTTCAGCTGGCACCGGGCTATGGCCCCTGCTGCTCTGATCACCAGCACTGGGTCTCAGGCTTGCCATTGCCGCCTACAGGACTGGGCACCGAGGCCACTTCAGTGCCTCAGTACTGACCACTGTGTCTCCTTGAGAAGCTGGCTCAGGACAAGATGCCCTAATACTGGCCGCCAGATTGCTGCTCTCTACCCTGCTGTAGTGCAGACACGAGACACACCAGCTAGTCGCCGGGATCCCCCTCTGTTCACTGCCCCTGACTGCTGACTGCCACTTTGATAAACCCTGTACTGCAGCTTCACAGCTGGAATCCCCACGTACCATTTATTTGTCTGATTTATTGCTTGATATTATGCTAATCATCCAGTCCCCTTCAAGGACTAGGCCCCTGTCACACTGCTGCCCAAGCTAGAAAGAAACAGGAAGCAACACTGACCAAGGGCTAGTGCCTGTCAAATACTTTTATTAAGCACTACATTAACAAGGTTATCTAATCTGCATAATCTTCTGCTTATTCTGCAAAAGCAGAAAGGAAGGCTGAGGAATTTGAAAGAGGCCAGATTACAAAGCCAGTAAATGCAGGGTCAGCATTCAAATTCAAGTGTGTGTGACTCCAAAGTCCATGTTCTTTCAAGAATTCAACACAGCCTTCACAGAAATTTAAGGCCACTCCTGAGCCTTGGTGGTCCTGTGGCTGGGGCCTTAGCTATGGATACACCTTCTAGAGATCACTCTTCCCTTCCTGGGGTTCCTTTTAGCCCTCCCTCCCCAAGACTCTGGCTACAGCAAACAGACAGTTCTGCCTCGGAGTCCAGAAGCCATAGACCTGTGCATCCCAGAGTAAATCCAAGGATTTTAAAACTTTGGTCTTTATGTTGTCTTTAATCTGCTGTATTTCTTACAGCGTTACTCAGTCTTTGATTTTATTTTCTAGAAAACATAAAACAAAGACACTAGATAAATTTAGGACCAATATTGAATATGGGTGAGTTTCTTTGCCTTTTTGTGTAATTCTGGGATGACAGTTTGACAAATGGGCCAGAGGGGACTGCAAGCAATCCTAGTAGAAACTCATCGAACAGAGAAGGAAATTTTCACTTAATCTTGTCTGATATGGAAAGAAAACCCCAGGATTAATCTCAGAAACAAAGGCCAAGGCTTGTCACATCTGTTTTCTTTCCCTACCCCCATCCAGGTCCTTCCATCTCTACTTTGTCAGAACACTAGGGATGCAGTTCCTTTGGCCAGTTCTGCTTACATCTGCCTCCCGCTATTTGGGCTGCAATTACAGCGGCTGCATTCCCAAAAAGCTCACCTGGGAACCACTTAATGTTCATGCAAGTGTGCACTGCGGGCAGCCATCATTTTATTTCTAAGCTACGGTATCCTCAGAACTTGGCATCTTTCAGAAAAAAAATCACAAGGCACTTTTAATTCAAGTAAGCAATTTTGTGATTTTTTTTTTTAAAGTGGTGGCATTGGTATGATAACTTAAAAACTGAATGGGAGGAGAAAGAATGAGTGAGCAACTGGGATTATATAGTTTTGTTAGGGGGAAATGATGTCCTGAGTTAATCCCATACAGGCTTTGTGGACTCCACCCCCACTCCAGACTAAAGCCATCAGGACACTGGGAAAGACAAATCCCATCACCACCAAAGGGAGGGTGGCTGGGACCTGAGGGTGGAGTTGGGCAGCCAGGTTGGATATAAAAACCAAACACGTGGGCCTTGGGGTCTCTCTGGCTCGCGATCGCTCACCTCCTGGCTTCACCGCTCCTGGCTGGCGGCCAACTCTGAGAGCGCCATTTTGGGATTCCTGATCGGCGGATTGGGTAGGACGCATTTAAAACTTTGTCTCCATTTTTCTCCCTGAGCTGTACATTTCCTCATTTCCCCTTCCCTTGTAAATAAACCTTTTATTAACCTTTCGCGTGTGCCTGCAGTAGAGCATTGATAAGTCCTTTTAAGCGCGCGGGTGAGGACCCAGTCAGGCACCCCGTTTTGTATCGGGGTTGCTCTACAACAGTTTGATTATTAGCTTAGGTGGCAATTACATATTTCTGGATCAATACAACACAAATTGGAAAACAGGTAGAATGTGATGCTATGGAGGAAATCTGAGTTGGCAGTGTTTTCGTATTCCTGTGAAGTGCTACTCTATTTTCTTGTCACAAGGAAGGAAGCACTGGTGCAAAGAGAGAAAGTTAAATGGATTGGAAGTTTAGGAGAATGAAGAGGCACTTATTTTAAACTGTGGTGGGACATCCTTGAGTAGGTTGATGGTCTGTTTCTTAGAATGGAAATGAAGTCCCAAGAAGCCTAAATGCCCTCCTCAAGTCAGTTCCCCCAAAACCACAAGCAATGGTGGTGTGGCACCAGTTTACCGAAAAAGAAACCTTAATGCTACTAACACATAAGGCTCCATGGCGCCATGGTATGGGGAGTCGATTAGATGGCAAATGCTTATGCCTATTCCTGCATAAAGCACTTTTTAAAGCCATTCTTCCATTCCATTCTATGGCGTGGGTCCAATTCTAAGATACCCTGTCTCTGCCTTCATGTTTGCCTATTTGTTCCTTCGCACATTTTCTCACTGACTCACTGATTCATTCTTCTCATTCAGTAAACTCTCCTTTGTGCCTGGAATCCCACAGAATGTTGGACTCAGTGGAGCTAAAGAGCAAGCTAAAGAGCAAGAGTGTGAACATATAATAACACTTAAAACTATTAAGTAGAGATAAATGCAACCCTGTGCCCAAATGCAACCCTCCTATCCCAACTTATTATCCCTACTTATTCCATATTCTAGTTTTCCCGGGTTTATTATGTTTACTGATTCATTTAGTCTTATACTGTTAGAATGTATGTCTATAGGGATTTTGCCTATTTTGTGCACTGAAACACTCTAAGCACCTGGAACTGTGCCTGGCTCATGAAAGACAGCTATTAAATATGTCTTGAATGGATGAATAAATGTGACAAAGCCTATGGAAGAAAAGTATACAAGAAATTCTGAAAATACTAACTATAAATTCTTTTTTTTTCTAACTATAAATTCTAAATTAATCTAGGGTGGGGGAGGCATGAAAACACTTCAGAAAAGTTACACTTAAACTGAAATCTAAAGGATAAGGTTAGTTAGGCCAATGGGTTGGGAATTGTTTGGAGAGATGGAACAGCATGTACAAAGGCCCTGAGATAGGAGAAATGATAAACTAGTTAGTGCTCTGAAGGACAGTGAAGTCAGGATATGGGGGTGTGAATGGGGAGGCTGCTGGCTGAATCTGAATTTGGTAAGGAGGCAAGGCCAGGATCACACAGGTCTGTAGATTGTGGTGGCATATCTGACCTTTAGCCTAAGAACTGTGGCAAGAGACTAAAAGAGGTCCTGTCTGTGTGGAATCAGCTTCCTCCTGCTCTCCTTTACACATTCAGGCTTCTCAAGATTCAACTCTCTCCATGGGATGACCTCATCCCATCTTAAAATTTCACCTCCTCTTTGATGCTGATGATACTCAGTTCATATCTCTAGCCTTGGTTTCATGCCTCAGCTCGAAATGAGCACACACACCTCTGAATGTATGTACTGCTGAATATCTCTCCTTAAGTGTCCCACGGCATCTCCAATTAAAAGAGTCTCAGACACTTTTAGGGGGGCGGGGGCGGGAGGGGAGGGATTGGGGTCAGAATGGGGGGGCTGCAATTGTATGGGGAATATAACAATACAATTTATTAAAAAAAAAAAAAAAAGAGTCTCAGATTTTACGGTGGCGGGAGAACTAAGGGAACTATACCTGAGGGGAGAATCAAATACTGTACAAAAATGAACAATGATGCAAGAAAATAAATTTAATTTAAAAAATTCTCTTTATAACTTTTCTGTTGCTACCCTTAGGGAATTTTTCTTCTTTCTGTATTTCCAATGTCAGTTTTAGCATTATTGTTTACCTAGCTTCCTAAGCCAGAAGAAGTTACTTAAGCTCTCTGGGATTGCTTCAAGTATAAAAGGGAGATGATAATCATACTATTTCTCTCCTGTGTTAGAGTGAAGATTAAAGGAGAAGGCCTCCCTGGTGGCACAGCGGATTGAGCGCAGCACTGTGAACCTGTCTGCAGCCTCTGAGCGTGGGTTCAATTCCCGGCCAGCCAGGGAGATTCCCACATGGCGCAGCAGACCTCTCCCCTTAGTGCCTGCTGCTCCCCTCAGCAGTGCTTTTGGTCTGCCTGCCTGTTCTGTTCCGTACTCTATCTCTGGTGAATCCTCTCAGCACATCTGGCCTATACCCCAGCTACTGTATAAATAAAAAATAAATCTTAAAAAAAAAAAGATTAAAGGAGACCATACACATAATGTCTTCAGAACCATCCCTAGCAATAGTAGGTAGTTGGTGTTAGCTATTATTATTAGATTGGAAGTTAATCAAAGGCAGGGATGATATCTTATTCACTTTTAATATTCAGGGCTTAGCACAAAGGTGCTCAATAAATGTTGATATGAGCAGAAATTGAATGAGCATTACTTCCTCTGGGTTCTCCACATTAGGAACCATCTGTGAACAGACTGCACTATAAACAGGTCATCCAAACAGAAAATTGAGAGAGAAAAAGGGAGCACTAGCATAATTAAATTATACAGTGCTTTTGAAATAATTATTACCAAATAATTAGTTTTAAATGATATTTAGTTCTATTAACTGGATAGATAAA
This sequence comes from Talpa europaea, assembly GCF_964194135.1. Classification (NCBI taxonomy): domain Eukaryota; kingdom Metazoa; phylum Chordata; class Mammalia; order Eulipotyphla; family Talpidae; genus Talpa; species Talpa europaea. Next base: position 91,710,027 of record NC_140072.1, read on the forward strand.
ATGTGGTATAGCCATAAATTTGCATACAACTGAGTAACACTAAAAGGAATGAACTACCAATACATGCTGCAACATAGATGAGCCTTAAAAACAGTATCCTTAGTTAAAGAGACCCAATACAACAGACCACATAATGTATGATTTCACTTACATAAAATTTCTAGAAAAGAAAAACTTAATAGACAGTAAGAAAATTATTGATAAGAGCATGAAGGCTCTTACCAGTTTGATGAAAACATCCTAACATGGCAATGTTTGAACCACTGAATCAATTTTTTATAATCATTGAATTGTGTATTTGAAATGGGTGAATTTTACGATATGTAAAGTATACCCTAATAAAGCTGTTAAAATTACGTAAATACCAAATAATCTGTACTTATAAAAATAAATTATAATCCAGGTTTATGAAATATACCTCTTTCAAAATGAAATTTTTTATATCAAATTATTAAATATCAAAATAAAGCATATCTAACATGGCTACAAAACAAAATGGATGCTACTGTATGACAATAGCATGACATGGACTGTTTCAGGCATGGCAGTATGAACAGCAGCCCTAACTATAGTTCATCTATCAAACCAACACCTCTCCCCACCTCAGAAATGGGCTAGTCATGGGGTTAATTGAACAGAGTACCAGAGACTAAGTTAATTCACCAACTGAGCTAAACTGACACCCACAATTTAATGGTTTTCATCCATTTAAAATTTAAGCATCTACTAGATGCTAGTTACCTAGTAAGCAACTACTAGATGCTAGAAGCTACAGATATAAAGATATATAGGAATGGGGGCCTCCTAGGTGGTGCAGCGGTTGAGCGCTGGACTGCGAAGCTGCCTGCAGCCTCCTCAGTGCGGGTTCCATCCCAGGCCACCGGTGAGGGTCCCACATGGCGCGCAGACCTCTCCTGCCTCCCGCTGCTCCCCTCAGCAGTGTACCTTGGTCCTTCTGCCTGTTCTGCTCCCCGCTCTGGCTCTGGTGAATTCTCTCACCCTCCCGCGCTTCTGACTGTACCCAGTGCTTGTATAAATAAATAAATAAATAAATAAATAAATAAATAAATAAATAAATAATGTAATATGTTCTCTTTCAGAAATTTATTCTAGGTAGGTGGGGGTTTGAAGAGACTGAAATGTTGATTGTACCTGTCAAGAAGGAGGCAGATCATAAAAGGTTTACTATGGGGATGTGACCCTAGAAGGACAGAAGTTCTGCTAGTGTCTGTCAGGCACTGTAATAGGTACTGGGCATGTAAATCCCTGTCTCTATGAAGTTAAAGGCAATATTCTAATAAACAATGAATTAATACATCTTTTTAAATAATTGCTAGGGAAAGAGAAGATTAAGGTCTTGGGGGTTGCTTTACTGTGCTAGCATTTTCATTTAAAGTTGCTATAAGAAATATGTCAATTTACATAGTCAAGAAAATAGAAATCAAGGGAAGTAAAGTGGTTTGCTCAAAGTGACAATGAAAATGGCAAGACTCAGGGCTGGAACAAGTGCTAGGTCTTCTAACTCTGATCTAGGGCTCTTTCAACTATGTTGAAGGGTCTTCATGATTTCAGATTCAAGCAACCTGCATTTGATTTATGTTAAATTTCCAATATATCTTAATGTTTTCGTCTCTCCTTTGTCTGTGTTTATAAAAACAAACATGTAACATCTTTAAAAACATTGTTAAGGAGAAAGGAAAAATTAGGTATCTTCGGTTATTTAAAACAATTATAATTTTTTCTCTATAGTGTTGGTTTTATGTATAAAGTTTACAAATAACTGTCCTATCTCCTGACTCTTAATAAAAACCAAATGTAAATCAAAGGTAAAAGGATAGATAGAGTTGAGATTAAAAACAAATTTATGTAAATCACTCTTCATACAATAAAATCCTAAGAAAGGTAAAAATTGTATTTGTTTGCTGCAAATGTTTACCCACAATGAAAAGCTTAACATTTGGGAATTTTAATCATGTGGATCACTCAGATTCCAATCACCTACCATGATAGCACACTAAAATTTTTATAGTACATGAAGAATCCAATTAAAGAAAAATTAAATATTTTATTTATTTTTACCTTACACTGACAAAAGCTCACTTGTTAGCAGTAAATTCATGCAGTGCAAAGGCAACTGAAAAGTAGCATAAGTAGGGCAAAGCATACATGGTTTTGTAAACAAATATCAGATATTCAATATCATGCTAAGAGTCCTGCCATCATCTTTAAAACAGCATTAAATTTGCAGATGGCTTCGACAGCTTCATATCAGGTAGTTGGGATTCTATATGCTAGAGACTCTTACAGTTGAGAAACTTTGTTAATTAGGCCAGAGCTATTAACATGCCTTGCTCTTCAGGGGACTGCGTTCATAATACCTCTGTAGTTTATTAGTTCTAATGCTACTGATTGTATTAGACAGTGCTAGGAATAAGAAAATATATCCCGATGAAACACTGGCCATGTTAACTGCAGTTCTCAAGGCAACTGTGGTGTCTGTGTATTGATTGTATGGTTGAAACAAAATTACTTCTCTTTCCAGAAATACTTGCAATCAATACCTGAACAGGTTTATCTTACACAAACTTTACCAGTTCATAACCGAGGGGATCTGCAAAGGGCCATCGGGAATCTAGAAACAACAAACAAAATGAATGACTCTTGTTCTGAGAGAGAACAAGGTGCATAGATAATATTTTCACATTTTCAAGGGAGTGTGGGAGTCCTCAGAATTTGAGAATTCCTTGGACTGCACCTACATCTGCCTACTGTAATGAGTTCTACCCAGCAAAATCATCAAAAAGCCTGACTTCTGAGTTACCCTGAGTGTCGCAGAAGAAAATGCATACTCCGTCCATTCTATGCTCCACCCCATAATTACTAGATTATGCATTTTTGGGAAACAGGACCAGTTCTCATATAACACTCAATAAGTAACCGTACTGTAATAGATCCTCAATAAGTATCTGCTGAATTTAATTGACATGAATTAAGAGAAGAAGGAGATGTTATCTACAAAGCAAGAACTCTATTTACAGAGGTCTGAACTGAGCCATTAGCCATGGAAAGAGTGTGGTCATCAGTCAGTCTCCCTGGCAATGGTGGAACTAGTCAAACGCAACCTCTCTTAACCTGAGTCTTTGTTTCTCGCAAGTCAAGTTTCTGAAGAGAATAAATCAAAACAATTTTTAATTATTTATTGAGCTGAAATCAGTAAAGGGAAACCCCCAGTTATTAAAAAAAAAGTCAAAAAAGAAAGTCACAGAAGTGAGTAGGAGTGAAGCCAATGTCTGGGGTCTTGACCATTCTGTGGGCACTGAGTTCAAACCACAGATCACAGGGAGCTACAAACTAAGCAACTTGCCTTGAATCAGGACATGCAAGGACTAGAGAATTTACGTTTGGCCTGAGAAGCAGCAAAGATGCCTGACATCTGCCTAGGTTCTGGGTAGCAGGGTCACCCAAAGAACTGGAGGCCCCTTGGCCTGAGGAGTAGATATTGGGGCCCAAGAAATCCAGATTGAAAAATGATCAAAAATGGATCCAGAATTGGTGAAAGGCCTGTGGGCTATGTTAGAAAGACTTTACAAAACAATATACCAAGATGCTTCTACAACACAGGTCTGTCCTGGAAAGCATTGCACAGAACATAAGCTCATAGTCAATCAACTCCAACATGTTAAAAACTTATAAAATAACTTCCAATATTTATATTTCTATAAAACTAGACATACATACCTAAAATAGAAGTAAACCAGATCCACTGGAAAATTTTAAATTATTTTCTAAACAATTCCTGGATAAAATAAAGTATCAATACTACAGAATCTAATAAAATTTTTATTTTTTAAAATTAAAAAAAATTTTTTACATCATTGTTCATTTTTAAACAATATTTGCTTCCCCCCACCCCCTCAGGTGTAGTCCCCATGGAATTTCCTTCCCCAGTATATCCGTGAACCATCACCTCAGTCTCTTGTGCTCCTCCCTCCTTCCCTCTGATCCCTCTCCCTCCTCCTCCCCTACAACATGTCTCTGATTTATAATAGTCCCCTTTTGCTTTGTTGTGTTTTGTGCTGTTATTATTTTTTTACACTGATGTCTTATTTGTTTCCCCTATATTCCTGCTATAAGTGTAACCATCCAATATTTTTCTTTTTCCTTTTGGCTTATTTCACTGAGCATAATTCTTTCTAGCTCCATCCATGTTGCTGCAAATGGCATGAGTTTATCTTTCTTGATTGCTGAATAATATTTCATCGTGTATATATACCACATTTTCTTGATCCAGTCATCTACTTTGGGGCATTTGGGTTGTTTCCAGGTTTTACTTATTGTAAATAGTGCTGCAATACACATAGGTGTACAGCACTATTGTAGACAGTGCTGCAATAAACATAGGTGTTCTTTTGAATCAATGTTTTTGTGTCCTTTGGGTAGATCCCTCGTAGTGGAATTGCCGGGTCATATGGTAGCTCCATTTTTAGTAGATTGAGGAACCTCCAGACAGTTTTCCGTAGTGGTTGGACCAGTTTGCACTCCCACCAGCAATGCAGGAGAGTTCCTTTTTCACCACATCCTCGCCAACATTTGTTGTTGCTTGTATTTTTGGTATGTGCCATTCTTACTGGTGTAAGGTGGTATCTCAATGTGGTTTTGATTTGCATTTCCCTGATGATAAGGGATACTGAACATTTTTTCATATGTCTGTTGGCCATTTGCATTTCCTCTTTGGAGAAATGTCTTTTAAGTTCTTCTGCCCATTTCTTGACTGGATTGTTTACTTTGTTTTTGGTGAGTCATGTGAGTTCTTCATATATCTTTGTGATCAGTCCCTTATCAGTTGAATGGAGTGCAAAGATTTTTTTCCCAATCAGTGCGGTGTCTCTCTCTTTTGGTTAATGTCTCTTTCACTGTACAGAAGCTTTTCAGTTTGATGTAATCCCAGGTGTTTATCTTTGCCTTGACTTTCTTTGCTTTCAGTGATGAGTCTTCAAAAATGTTACTGAGATGTATGCTTTGTAGTGTTTTACCTATATTTTCTTCCATATATTTTTTGTTTCAAGTCTTATGTCCAGTTCTTTTATCCATTTTGAGTTGATTTTTGTGCATGGTGAGAGGTAGTGGTTCAGTTTCATTTTTTTGCATGTGGTGGTCCAATTTTCCTAGCACCATTTATTGAATAAACTGTTCATGTTCCATTGCATATTCTTTGCTCCTTTGTCAAAGATTAGTTGTCCAATAAGTGTGGCTTTATATCTGGGCTCTCTATTCAGTTCCATTGGTCTGTGTGTTTGTTTTTGTTCCAATACCAAACTGTTTTAATCATTATGGCTTTGCAGTATAGCTTGAAGTTTGGAAGTGTGATACCTCCTTTCTCTTTTGTTTTCATCAGTATGGCTTTGGCTATTCATGTTTTTTTTGTGGTTCTGTTATAGGGCAGCCCCAATATTGAACGGGTTGCCTGGCTGTGGGTCCTCACCCGTGTGCTTACAAGGGACTTATTAATACTCCACTACAGGCATACACAAAAGGTTAATAAAAGGTTTATTTATAAGGGAAAGGGAAATAAGGAAAATGTACAACTCAGGGAGAAAATAGGGAAATAAAGTCTTTAATGCGTCCTACCCGATCCACTGATTGGAAACCCAAAAAGCACTCTCCGAGCTGGCCGAACGCTGCGAGCTGGTGGAGAGTCAAAATGGGGGACCCCTCCAAAGCCCATGTGTCTGGCTTTATACCAACCTGGCTGCTTAACCCCACCCTCAGGTCCCAGCCACCTTCCCTTTGGTGGTGATGGGATTTGGAGTTCCCAGTGTCTTTGGCTTTGGCCTGGGGTGTGGGTGGAGTCCACAACGCCTGTATGGAATTAGCTTTAGGACATCTTTTCCCCCTAACAGTTCCATGTGGATTTCATCAGTATTTGTTCTATTTCTTTAAAGAATGTCATTGAGATTTTTATTGGAATAGCGTTGAATCTGTATATTGCTTTTGATAGGATGGCCATTTTAATAATGTAAATTCTTCCAATCCATGAGCAAGGGATGTTTTTCCATTTTTTTGGTGTCATCTTCTATTTCTTTTAACAGTGTTGTATAATTTTCTTTGTACAGGTCCTTCACCTCTTTTGTTATGTTTATTCCCAACTACTTAATTTTTTGGTTTCAATTATAAAAGGGATGGTTTTCTTGATTTCTTCTTCTTCAAATTGATTGTGTATAGGAAGGCTACTGATTTTTGTGTGTTGATTTTTAATAAAATTTTTAAATGTATAAATGGAAATAGTTGGCCTCTAAGAATCAGCTTATGTTTGTGTGTTCAATGTTCCTTTCTTTCTCCTGTTCTTCCCAACAGAAAATGAGAATTGGCGATTGGTCACACTTTAAAACTCTGTTTGGGATATCATTGCTAGTAACCAATATTCAAATTCGATCCATATGTCTGACTGTTCTGCATCCCCATTTCAGAAAGCTGGAGTGAGAATAATAGAATCTGTTCCTGAATGGGAAGAGACATAACATCTCATTTTCTTTTTCTCTTTACTTTTCCACTGTAGATGCTGCTGTGGATAAGACCAGCCCAACACTAGACATTTTGAGTTAACGTGTTTTCCTTGCTCAACAACATCTTTCTCTGTTCCGTCTCTCATAGTGCTGGTGGTGATGTACCAATTTTTTTCTCATACTATATTGGATTTGGGTTTGCATTTTGAAAAAGTAAAACAGAACAGGACTCATTATTGCCTTTTATCAGAAGTGATTTAAATCCATTTTGGCTAGTAAAAAATACCATTCTACACTGTTCACCCCAGCTGTCTCAGTTCTTTATATTGGGACTGAAATCTTCAAGAGTCTTATTGGAAAAGGTGACTGTCTGAGGTCAGGATTCTGTGTCCTTGTAGTCCCAGACAATAATACCACCAAATAGCACCAACCTCATCCTAATTATTTAATATAACTGGCTGTATACATTCAAAGATAGAGTAAAAAAAATATACCTCTATGTTGAGGGAATAAAATAAATGATATAAACAATCTACAGAAGAGGTTATAATAACTACAAAAAATATGTCCATAAAAAGCAAAAAGACAGATTACAGATTTAAAAAAGTACTAATACAGGGAAAAGAAAAATGGTATGTTAATAAATTAGAGTTTTTTTTTTTTTTTTTTAATTTAAGAAAACAACCTCAGGGGCCTCCCTGGTGGCACAGCAGGTTGAGCGCAGCACTGTGAAGCTGTGCACAGCCTCTGCAGCGTGGGTTTGAGTCCCAGTCGGCCAGGGAGATTCATGGCATGGCAGACCTCTCCTGTCGTGCCCACTGCTCCCCTCAGCAGTGTATTTTGGTTGTCTACCTGTTCTGCTCCCCACTCTGCCTCTGGTGAATCCTCTCACCCTCTCGTGCCTCTAGCCTGTACCCCAGCTCTTGTATAAAAATAAATAAATCTTTTTTTTTAAAAAAAGAAAACAACCTCAATATACTATACAAAACTTTAGTTAGTTAGGAAAAAAATATGAATATATAAGATATAAGAGAAGAAAATATGTTCTACAAAAATAACCAGTATACCTCTCAAAGCAAAGCATCACTGAGAAAGTTGCCAATTGCTGATTTATAACAAACTCCAGACCAAGATCACTTCAAAAGTTAAAATTTAAAAAGAATTAGAATGCTAATTAATTAGTTCTGGAGAAAAATAATTCAATATTGTAAAATCTATTAAAATAATTGACTATTTCAATAAGTTATGGAAAAATCACAAGAATCTCTCAATTACTGCTTTAAGCAAATGGTTGACAAAATTCAACATCTATCCTGATTTTTAAAAAGGCTAAATAAAATAAAAACAGCGATAATTTTTAAAAATGATAGAAAGCATGTATTTCACATCATCCACTGAATTATTAAGATAAACAAACATTAGGAGTATTACCAATGAAACCCAAGATGTGATAAAAGTATTCATTAACACCATAATTACTGAATATTATTTTAAAATACAGCTAAATAACAGAATAAAAATAACATTTTAAATATCAGAAGTGAAAAACAATCATTGTTATTTCTAAAAGATATATTCACATACTTAGGTGGTCTGAAAGTAATCAGCTGAAAATTTCATCAATAAGCATTCAATTAAATGACCTACTGAAATATGAAAAAAAAAAAAAACAACTTTAACAAGGATTGTATGTCCTAGGACCTCCCTGGTGGCACAAGGGGTTAGGTGTCAGCACCGTGAAGGTATTCATGGCCACTGCAGCACGAGTTCGATCCCCACCAGAGAGCTGACCCACATGGCCCAGCAGGCCTCTCCTGTCTCACCCCACTGCCCCCTCAGTAGTGTATGTCAGTCAATCCACCTGTTCTGCTCCCCACTCTGTCTCTGGTGAATCCTCTCACCTCTCACACCTCTGATCTGCACCCCTGCTGTTGCATGCATAAGTAAATAAATCTTTAGGAAAAAAAAAAGAATGTAGGTCCCATTCAAAATATTTACAATTAAAAATGTACATACACATTTACAAAAAAATGTGTGATATAACAAGTGAATAACAAGTACTAATTTCTAATTTGCAGGAGAGTGACCTTGAAAAATTATTTCTGAGGTTCTCTTGAAGAATAAATTTATGAGAAGAGCCAGGTAAAAGGAAGAAGAAGGATCAGAGTGGGTGCACCTCTAGAGATAAATGTTTATAAACACCACCAGCAAATGGTATAATATTATACAGTGTGAAATGCAAAAAACAGAGAGTCCACAAGGAAAGCACAGCAGGTGATAAAGGCAGCATTACAGATGAGTGACAAAAGGGGCTATTTCCTAAGTGTTTGTACAAGTGTCCAGTTGTTAGGCTTCAAATCAAGATTGACCTTGTCCTCAGGCTTTCCACCCTAAATACATTCTAGGTGAAGCAAAGATTTATATTTCAAAAACTAGAGGAAAAGATGACTGAGGAAAAACCGAGACCAAAGTCAAACACCTGGAATGGGGACAAATCTTTGTCAATAATATAAAAATAAAACAAAGCAAAAACAGAATTATTGATAAAAGTGTATGTTTTTTGCTACAAAAGATAAAAAAACAACAAAAATCAGGGTAAAAATAAAGAACATATGTATGGGGGAAAATATCATAAAATATAAAAGATCTAAACCTTTACTAACCCTAAAAAAATCTATCTCTAAGGAGGGAGAGGGATCAGAGGAAGGGAGGGAGGAGCACAGGGGACTGAGGTGATGGTGCCTGGGTGCCTTGGGGAAGGAAATTCTATGGGGACTCAACCTGACGGGGTGGGGGAAAGCAAATATTGTTTAAAAAAAATTAAAAAAAAAAACTGGAAAAAATCTTCCTCTAAATTAAGGGAAATGATGAGCATTCACATAGAGAAATAGATGAAATATACACGAGTAATTATAAAAGAAGAAATTATAAAAGAAGAAATACAAGGTGCCAATAAATATGAAAAGGTAAACTCATGATCAGCCAAAGAAATACAGGTAAAACTATGAGATAAATTTTCTACTTATCTAGTTGGAAGAAATAATTGAGGTTGTATGGAGAGAAATGAACTCTTCCATGCTGGTGCGAATTTAGCTACCTTACCATTAGGATATTTGGTCAAATATGTCCATTAGCTTTTTGTATAAGCTTTGGTTAACTTTGAGGAACCGATCTGCAGAAGACAATTGGTCATATATGTAAGGTCACAATATGCTAATAATAGTGAAAAACAAAGTAAAATGACACACAAAAAAATAAAAAAATAAACATTTAACAGAAACTTCAATTTCTAGTCCAGAATATAAGAAATTTAGAAGTTGCTACTGTCACCTACACAAGGAAAGAGCTGAACAATCTTAAGATTGGCAACTCTTCTTATCCATCAGAAAACTGAGGTAGTAAAACAAATCCGCTACTCCCAAACTGGACAGACAGGTAGGCAGATATAGAGAATTACAACTTGCTGGAACAGAAGTCTCCAAGCAGGAAACCCCATAGAAACTAGTGCTGGGACAGGAAAATCTAAAGTGTAATTATTGAATTGTTGGAGGCTCAGTGGGGACATTTTTGAGAGTTAAAACCCCCAGAATGCCCACTCTTTGGGCAACCCCCTCACTTTGTGAGTTTTACCTCCAGAAGTCTTACCATGTTTCCTAATGATCAGAGAAAAATCCCCTGATGCTTCTGACAGAAGGAGGCCAAAAATAACACATTCTGTTCTTCTTGATAAGGGCTGCCCTTAGAAGAAACTATTCCGAGCAATCAAGTGTTGCTAGAAATATGTGTTGAGGCGTAGGTCTCAGGTGGAAATGAGGAACACACTATTGGAAATTTTAAAAAGGCAATTCTTGCTAAAAGTGGCAGTAACTTGATTTAACTTTGTCCTAATGTCTTATAGAAAGTAGAAATTTTAAATGGTAAACTTGATATTTACCTCAGGACATTTCTAAGCACAGTGTTAAAGTTGAGATCTGGTTTGCCTCTGATGCTTATAGTAAAAGGCAAGAAAAGAGAAATAAATTGAAGAAAGAAATGTTAAAAAGGGGGGCCAGAACTTGAAGATGTTGAAAATTCTCAGACTATCATATTGCAAAAAATGAGAAAGCATCAGCTGGAGAGAATCCCAAAGGTGGAAAATCAGCAGTCAAGGTAATTAGACTTGCAGCTCATAGATCCAGCAAACATCTCAGAAAAAAATACATACAAGTTATACAAAGAAGGGAAGAGATAAAGGGAGAGGGCTAGATTTCTGAGATTCTACTGGTAAAAAATGGGAAGTAGAGCTATTCATCTGTGAACATGGTTTACATCCAAGAAAAGGGCAGAACGACCCAAAGGCAGGCAGGGCAGGGGCTGACTCCTCCTTGTGCCAGAAGTTGGCAGAACCAACTCTTTGATTTCATAGCACTGTCACCTAGAGCTGAGGGATGGAACTGCCACCTTACATGAGTATGGAAGGTGAGGCTGCTACCCAGTGGGCCCAAAGGCAGAGAGCAGAATAAAAGAGGACTATTCTCAAAAGCCTTAAAATCTAATGGAATTTACACTGCTTTTAGGCTTACTTGGAAACTTTTTTTTCTCTTCTGATTTTTCCTTTTGGGATACCTAACCTACTGTCTAGTTTTACAGGTTCAAAAATGGAGAGGAATTTTGCCCCAGCAAAAATTATACCTTGCATATTGCTTCTACCTGATTTAGGTGATATTTAAACGAGAGTTTGCATTTAAAGTTGATGCTGGAATGGGTTCAAACTTTTGGATATTTGAGGATGGGATGAATGCAATTTGCATGTGAGAAAGATGTAAGTTTTAGGGACCAGATGTTAGATTGTTATGAACTGAATTGTATCTCTCCCCCAATTTATATATCAAAATCCTAATACCTACTATCTTACAATATGAATTTAATTGGAGGTATAGTCATTACAGCTGTAATTAATTAAGATGATATCACACTGAAATATGATGGGTCTCTAATCCAATATGACTGGAATGGAAGGATTTTGATATAGACATGCATTCAGGAAGAACATCAATATGATAAAGGTAGAAATGGGGTGATGCAACTATAAAACAAAAAACACCTGAGATTGTCTTCCTCAGAAGAGCCTTCAAAAGGATCCAACCTTATCGACATCTCAGATTTCTAACCTCTATAACTATGAGACCATAAATATCAATTAGTTAAGTCACTCAATTTGTGGTATTTTATGATGGAGGACCCAGCAAATTAATATAATGACATCAAACAGGATTTATTCAAGGTATACAATGCTGCTCCAACATTTCAAAATCATATGATCATTTCAACACAGGATGAAAAATATTTGACAAAATGCAACACCCATTTGTGATAAACACTCTCAGCAAACTAATAATAATAAAAATAATTCTACAAAATTTGGTAACATCCACAAAAATCTTTTAGATAGCATCATACTTCACGGTAAAAAAATCAGAAATTTTCCTGGTAAGATCAGGAACATAGCAAGGATGCCACCTTCCCTACTCCTGTTCAAAATTGTATCTGAAGTCCTATTGAAAAAAGTAAGACAGGAAAGGAATAAAAGATACATTGATTGGAAAGGAAGAAATAAAACTGTTCACAGTGACATGTAGAAAATCCCAACAACAACAAAAACTTCTGAGACTAAAAAGTAATTATAGCTAAGTTGGAGCAATCAACATTAACAACATACAAAAAACCAGTTGTTCTTTTATATACATGAAAAATTGGAATTTGAAATGAAAACAGTATTAGTTATATTAGTACCCTCCAAAATGAATTAATTAGCTATAAATCTAACAAAATATGTACAATAGATATGAGGAAAACTACAAAACAGTGATGATAGAAATAAAAGGTCTAACTAAATGTAGAGAATTTCTATAAATATGGATAAGAAGATTTAATATTTCAAAATATCATTTCTTATCAACTTGATTCATAGATTCAATACAATGTCAATCAAAATCTCAGCAAATTATTTTGTGGATATTGACAAACTGATTTTGAAGCTTAATAAAAAGATGAGAGATCTAGGACAATCAATACAATATTAAAAGAGAATGACCTCACTTCAAGATTTACTATTAAGCTACTATAGTCAAGACTGTGATATTGGCAAAAGACTAGACAAATAGATCAATGGAACAGAATAGAGTCATAAATGGAGTCAGATAAATGTAGTCAACTGCACTTTGACTGTAATAGCAAAGGCAATTCATTGGAACAAAGACAGTCTTTTTAACAAATGATGCTGTAACAATTGGATCTGCACATGCAACCAACTGAACCTAGACAGAATCCAGAAATTAACCCCAGTGGGCCATAAATCTAAATAGGAAGTACAAAACTATAAAACTCCTAAATAAGTCAGAAGGTGAAAGATAAATATCAGATGGTGCCACTAATATATGGAATATAGAGAAGCCAATCTAAGGGTCAGATAAAGACAAATTGATCAGTTAACCCTTGAGAGCTGACTGTAGAACTGATGTATGTGTGTACCCGCATCGGCATTTTAGAACAGGGACCTTTCTTCAGTAAAGACTGCTTGAAACTGACAGATGGCTCCCGGAGGAGCCAAAGGGGAGTGGAGAAGTTCACCCAAGATGCCGGCCAGTCCCAGCAACACAGTGTCCCAATGCATACGGCAAAGTAGAAACAGACAGTAGGGAGTAAAAGAACCACACGCAACCTAGCAACTCTCCAGAGAAAAAGCACACCACAAAAAGAAAACCACCCCCCAGATTGCAATGACAGTAACTTGGAAGAACTTCTGAGCCTTCCAGAAGAAAATTTAAAATTGCCATAATTAAAAAACTGACAGAAGTCATAAAGGAAAACAATGATAAGGAAAAAATAATCAACGATCAGAAGAATGAAATTGAGTCCCAAAGAGGGAAGTAAAAGAAATGCAGGAGATCAAAGAATTAATGGAGACACTAAAGAATCTGGGAAAAGCAATGAAAGCAGAATAGATGAAATGGAAGAACAAATAAGCACTCTTGAAGACACGGAAATAAAAAGAACCAAAACAGAAAAGGAAAGAGAAGTAAGAAGGAAAAAGACCGAAGAAAGACTTCGGAAACTATCTGACTCCATGAGGAAAGGAAATATAAGAGTTATAGAAATACCAGAAGGAGAGGAGAGAGATGTAGGAACAGATAAAATATTCAAGGAGATAATTGAAGAGAACTTGCCAAACGTGAAGAAGGAGCTGAAAATTGATATACAAGAAGCAAGAAGAACACCAAACTTCCATGACGAATGGAAAAATACAGCAAGACACATAATAGTAAAGCTCCCAAGAATCCAGGACACCAATTTCCTAAATGTATGGGATGCAGCAAAAGCAGTAATAAGAGGAAAATATATAGCAATAGAGGCTCACATCAAAAAACAAGAAAGAACTCAAAGAAACAACCTAATCTCGAAGCTCAAAGATCTAGAAAAAGAACAACAAAAAAAAACCCAAAACCAGTAGAAGAAAAGAAATAATAAAAACCAAAGCAGAAATAAATGAAATTGAAACTAAAAAAATAATCCAAAAGATCTATGAAACCAAGAGCTGGTTCTTCGAAAAAAATCAATAAAATAGACACCCCCTAGCCAGGCTCACAAAGGAAAAAAGGGAGAAAGCACAAATAAACAGGATCATAAATGAAAGAGGAGAAATCACAACGGACACAGCAGAAATCAAAAGAATAATCAGTAACTACTATGAACAGTTATATGGAAACAAGTTCAACAATCTAGAGGAGATGGACAAATTCCTACAACTCTACAATCACCCAAAGCTAGATAAAGAAGAAATAGAACACCTAAACAGACCAATTACAAGCAACGAAATTGAAATGGTAATCAAAAACCTTCCCCAAAACAAAAGCCCAGGACCTGATGGATTTACAAATGAAGTCTACCAAACATTCAGAGACGAATTAGTGCCTATCCTTCACAAACTCTTCCAAAAAATTGAGAAGGAAGGGACAATACCAAACACGTTCTATGAAGCCAACATTACACTAATACCAAAACCGAACAAGGACAACACAAAAAAGGAAAACTACAGGCCAATCTCCCTAATGAACACTGATGCAAAAATCCTCAATAAAATTTTAGCTATCAGAATCCAACAATGTATCCATAAGATAATTCACCACAACCAAGTAGGATTCATGCCAGGGACACAAGGATGGTTCAACATCCGAAAATCAATCAATGTAATCCAACACATCAACAAAAAGAAATATAAAAAACATATGATAATATCAATAGATGCCGAGAAAGCTTTTGACAAAGTGCAACACCCATTCATGATAAAAGCCCTTGAAATTCTTGGGATACAAGGAACATACCTCAACATCATAAAGGCCATATATGACAAGCCAACAGCCAGTATCATTCTCAATGGTGAAAGCATTTCCATTAAGATCTGGAACAAGTCAAGGATGTCCACTCTCACCACTGCTTTTCAATATAATACTGGAAGTCCTAGCCAGAGCAATAAGACAAGAGAAAGACATACAAGGAATCCAAATAGGAAAAGAAGAAATCAAACTATCACTATTTGCAGATGATATGATAATATACATAGAGAACCCCAAAAACTCCACAGAAAAACTAATTCTACTCATCAATCAGTTCAGTAAAGTGGCAGGATACAAAATCAACACACAAAAGTCAGTAGCCTTCCTGTACACAAACAATAAATCTGAAAAAGAAGAAATAAAAAAAAACATCCCTTTTATTATCGAAACACAAAAAATCAAATATTTGGGAATAAATCTAACAAAAGAGGTAAAGGACCTATACAAAGAAAACTATAAAACACTGTTAAAAGAAATAGAAGAAGACACAAAGAAATGGAAAGACATCCCCTGCTCGTAGACTGGAAGAATAAACATTATTAAAATGGCCATCCTACCAAAAGCAATATACAGATTCAATGCTATTCCAATCAAAATTTCAATGGCATTCTTCAAAGAAATAGAACAATTATTGATGAAATTCATATGGAATCACCAAAAACCCTGAATAGCCAAAGCTCTCCTGAAATAAAAAAGAAGGGAATGGAGGCATCACATTCCCAGACTTCAAACTATACTACAAAGCCTAACCATCAAAACTGCATGGTATTGGAACAAGAACAGACACACAGACCAATGGAATTGAATAGAAAATCCAGAAATAAACCTACAGATTTATGGTCAACTAATCTTTGACAAAGGAGCAAAGACTATGCATTGGAGCAAAGAAAGTTTGTTCAATAAATGGTGCTGGGAAAACTGGGTCGCTACATGCAAAAGAATGAAGCTTGACCACTACCTCACACCATACACAAAAATCAACTCAAAATGGATTAAAGAACTAGACATAAGACCTGAAACCATAAAATACATAGAAGGAAATATAGGCGAAACACTACATGATTTGCACATCAAAGACATCTTTACAGACACATCACCCAAAGCAGTGATAGTGAAGGCAAAGATAAACAGCTGGGACTACATCAAATTAAAGAGCTTCTGCTCAGCAAAAGAGACAAATAACAAAAACAAAGAAAAACCCCACCAACTGGGAGAACATTTTTGTACACAACACTAACAATAAAGGACTGACCACAAAAATCTGCGAAGAGCTGATGAGACTCAACAAGACAATAATCCCGTCAAAAAATGGGCAGAAGAGCTAAAAAGAAACTTCTCTGAAGAGGAAATGCAAATGGCCAACAGACATATGAAAAAATGTTCAACATCACTTGTAATCCGGGAAATGCAAATCAAAACTACCATGAGATACCATCTCACACCAGTGAGAATGGCACATATTAAAAAAACTAGCAACAACAAATGTTGGCGAGGGTGTGGAGAAAAAGGAACTCTTCTGCACTGTTGGTGGGAGTGCAAACTGGTCCAACCACTATGGAGAGCTGTGTGGAGATTTCTGGACCTACTAAACATAGAGCTTCCATATGATCCAGCAATTCCACTCCTAGGTATTTACCCAAAGGACACAGAAACATCAATTCCAAAGAGCACCTGCACCCCTATGTTTATAGCAGCACTGTTTACAATAGCTAAGCTTTGGAAACAACCCAAATGCCCAAAAATAGATGACTGGATCAAGAAGATGTGGTACATATACACCATGGAATATTACTCAGCATTCAAAAAAGATAAACACATGCAATTTGCAGCAACATGGTGGTGCTGGATGGGATCATGCTCAGCGAAATAAGCCAGAAAGAATAAGAAAAATACTGGATGGTCTCACTCATAGCAGGAATCTAGAAAACTTAAATAAGGGACCAGGAAAATGAATGACTATAAGAAAGTGAAAATCAAAATCAACAAAAAACTATGAACCAGAGACACTCTATGGGGGGTGGGGGGGGCAGGAAGGGGAGGGATTGTGGTCAAAATAAGGGGGTTGCAATTGTATGGGGAATATAAAAATAAAATTTAAAAAAAAAACAAGCGAAGGGGGGATGGAGTCAAATGGTCTAGGGTAAAGGACTACGGGTGCTTTGATGTTGAGGGTGGTATGGTAACACACATTTTGTCTAAGTGTGAACCCATTCCCCTAAATCACACACAGTGTTGTAAACCAACGTTACCTTAAAAAAATTAAAAACCTGTTAACTAAAAAATAACAAAAAAATAAATAAAATGAAAGCTAAATAACTCTGGAAATAATTTAAATCCATTTTCAATAGGTGATTGTTTTACCTAAAAAATGGTGGAATTGCAAAACTGAAGACTGCAGGTATTAAAGAGTGTGATACAGGCTTATATTCATCAGTAACGAATTGCCTATTGGGTTGTACAGATCGTATTGTACTACAGAACTGCTCATATTACATAATTTCTAACAAAAGATTCATCTATCTATGTGCATTTATGTAGAGCAACATCTGAAAGAACCTGCTGTGGAATACTCTGGCAGTGGAGAGAGGGACAAGAATTATACTTGTCTGGGCACTACTGAATGCCCAGCACTCAAATTGCACATAGTAGGTGTTCAATAGATGATTCTGAAATAAAAAACTAAAATCACTTTTTGTGTTTGACTTTTTTTTTTCTTAACACAAAACTACATTATCATTGTAATGGAACAGGGACTGGAAGTTATTTTCACTCTACAAAAGTCAATCCGCATACTCCAGGGCAAAAATAATGATGGGCTCTTGACACTGTTTGAAATTCACTGAATAACTGCTCAGTTCCCCATTTTATCCCCAGTCCTGCATAGCTTTTCTTTTGAGAGGCACCTACAAAAATAATTGCCTATTACTTCTCTTCACCATATGGGGTACAGCCGTGGCAATATTCCACCTTAACCTTTCAAATGTCTTTTTCAGATGAGAATAACCTTCTGAAATGGGAATGACTAAAATGGCTCTTTTTTTCCTTCCTAAAGCTTTCAAAGGAGTTTGTTTTCCTTCTTTTCCTGTCAACCTTCAGGCGATATGGTAGATTTACCTCTCTCTTTCCAAATTATGGCAGAAATGTTTCCCTGGAAATAGCAACTTTTAGTCAGAATTAAAAAGCTGAGATTGGATCGCTCCAAATACAAAATGTCTGTGGGTGAGTGAAAATACAAAGTCACCCTCTGAATTGCAGCTTGTTAAGTCATCTCCTGCAGATTGCTATTAACCACTAACAGTAATACCATTGTTCAGCTTTGTGTGCAGATTATCAAATTTACATGAAAAGAAACCTAAAATGACATCATTGTTGATTACAATTTTACTGATTGTGGTTCTGGGTAAATTCTTGCTGAGCATATTCAGTGACTCAGGCCCAAGAAGTCAGGGTCACTATCTCCAATAGCTGTATCCCATCTGTCTTCCTCACATTCCAGCACGAACTGCATCTTACTTGCCCACCCCATTACATGCCAGCTTAGGCGGTTTACTTATCACCAAAAACTAATTTAAAAATGCAAAGACAAAAATCCTCCAAAAATGGTACTAGGTTAGAGTGGAACCACAACACAAATGGAAATAACAGAATGAAAAACGAGGTCAAACCTTGTTAACCTGACTTCTAAAATGAAAACAGCAAGGCCAATGTGTGAGTAAGCACATATTTCATATGGTGTTCATTAACTCTGCCTGAAAACAACTTCACAGGCATTTTGATGATCTTTTTCATCATGTCCAGTCCCAATACCTTTATGTCTTCTCCACATAGGAAACTGAACATGTAGGGACATTCAATGTCAAATCCCTTAGTTCAACTGGAAAAAATAGCAATTCTAAACTGAAGCACTTTAACGCTGTGAGGAATTCTTTCACTCCCACAACACTTAATATGGACATTTCTTATGGAATAGTGAATGCCCCATGCTGGAAAAAAAAAAAAAAGAATTTTCTATCAACTTGGAAGAAAGCAGGAAGGCAAGCATTAATTGATTAGAAACTGCGGGATCCCCAGCCCTCCTTGTTCTCGGGGCTATTGTCTCTATTGTCTTGTACCTGAAGTTCTTGCTGGCCAGCTAAATGTACAATCAGGCAGGAAGCCTCTTACCAAGGACAAAAGTGCTGGCATGAGGAACATACTAGGAAACCAGCATCTGCTGAAAACAGCAGGCAGTTATTATGGCCAGATTAGCAAGATCAGCTAAAATTCCTTACTTGTAAGGATTAGCAGAAAGGTAGATAAGAATAGAGAATAGAGATAATATGGTTTGACTAGCAGGAACAATGGATTCCCTTAGCTCAGGTCACTCCAGCCTAGTTTACATCCCTAATAATGCATCCCCCAGGCATGTACATTCCCTATGTACTTGCTCCACCTTTGTACTTGATTCTAATAAAGACAAGACTGCCCATGTTTCTTGGCTGCTCATTACTTCCCCTTGTAGCTCCTCTAGGCTTCTCATTGCTCCAGCACACTTGCACTGAGGAATCTTTTCCTGGTCCTGAGCCACTCCCAATACTATGCTCTGCGAGGTGAGGTGATGCGAAACCACAGGTAATGCGGGAAGCCCTGAGCATGGTAACCCTTTTTTTCCTCCTGTAGTCATATTTATTGAGTCAACTACGGATAGAACTGCTCAGTTAACTCAGGGAAAAATAGGCAAGTTACAAGCAACCAACCCCCCCACCCCCATAACTTTCTGCTTTGACTATCCGGGTATAGCAGAGCTTTGCATCTGCAGTGAACATCACAAATCTTTTCTACCAACTAGATTAGAAACCTGTGGTGTTCTGAAACAGAGTTAGGAGTCTGGGTTCTGATGTGAATCCTTCCCCTCAACAGCTGTTTATTTTTGATAAGACCTAAGGTTCCCTTCAATGCTAACATTCTTGGAGTCTGTGATCTTATAAAGTGAAGGTTCTAAACTGGTATTTACCAGTCAATCAGGCCAACAGATATATTCTGTTTGGCCCACACACTGTTTTCATAAATAATGCAATTAATGAAAAACATTCCAAGTGAGGGATTTCACCAAAAGCCCTGAATTTCTGGCTTTTATTATTATTATTTTAATCTGGAAACAAAAAATGATATAGGACTAGAACTAGTCCTAGGTAACAGCTTCCATCTTTAGACACAGCACTGAATCCTTGGTTTGCAGTCTCTAATGTTTATACGACTAGTGTGAAATGTCAGTGCCATGAGTTATCACACAACTCCACTGTTTCTCTTACACTGGAATAAAAGGAAGTGAAATATTTCTTATATGAATATTAAAAGCTGGAAAATAAAAAATCCAAAAAGCTGAATGTGCCATGAAAATGTGAAAAAGTAATATTCTTCACTTCCACCTAAAAATATACTAGGTGTTTAATATGCAAATAAATACATCTGTACTGAAAGAGTACAACATGAGATGCCATTGTTGATATAAACCACAATAAATACTGGCATAAGGAAAGATTTGCAATGAAAACTTAAATGAGAAAAATAGCTATTTTTTGTTTCTATTAGAAATGATTGGATTTATTTCTGAATGTGAATGAAATAGTTCCTGCAACTGTGAAATAGTGAATGAAGTGAAAAATTGCTGAGCATTCAGTCTTCTAGGGATGGTGATTTTATAAAAATGTTTATTGAATGTAGTTGTAATTGTGTACCCTGAACAGGCAGAAATAGTTTTCTGTAAATCAAGGTGTAATATGAAAGACTGTTGTTTAGGTGTTGAAGAATTAATGGAAAACTCACATGACATGTGGCATGAAAATGACAAATCATTTGTGACATTTTCTATTGCAGCTAATGAGAGAATTGTAAGCTATATTTATTTGTGGGGTAATGAGAACTTTGGCACAATGAAAGAACTGTTGGACATGGTACCTGTAAAAGAGACAGTAGCAGGAAATTAGTTATCTTGGTTGTCTAGTTAAAGTTTTTACATTTTTAAAAGAAATCTAATTAGTAAGTATATCTAAAGATAGTCCTTTTGTGGGTGGTAATTTCTCACATGTTATAAAACATAATATGTTCATATTATGTTATATAACATTGAACATTTTATAAAGATGATTTAAATCAGTTTATTGAATCATTCGCCAAGAAAGTCTTTACACTAAAAAAATTAAGAAGAGAATATAACAAAATTATAAACCAGATACACTCCTATGGCTTGAACCACAGCCATTCAGTGCTTGGCTAGATGGACCAGAAAGACAATATGGTGTTTCATTATTTTATATAAAATCAGGTGGTGGAGCTGGAGTTATTTTTAAGTATTGAAAGGAATAAATTTATTCTCATCATGCAAGCAAAATCCATCTGGATGGTAAAATAGTGGATCAAAGACTTGGCATTTTTGAATAATCCTGAAGCCCACTTAAATACTTTGAATACTCTTCTGCTTAGATATTCACAAGCGTACATAAATACAGGAACTGATTGGTAAAGTCATCTGGCATGAATTATTTAGCTCACTTTCCTAAACAAAAATCAGCCTCCAAAAATGAAAATGAGAGTCTGAATTCTAGTGCCAAAACTGAGAATCTGAAACCTTAATTCTTCAAATATTATCTGATTTAAACATCTATGAAAAATATTACCAATATTTAACTGACATTTCTCATCAAGTGTGTTCAGTCTGCTTCTGACTTTGCAGGAGTAGCTTCTATCAGGACAACCTTCCCATAGAAAATAGCAACAACCCTCCAAAAACATACAGAATACAAAAGTTAGCTGCTTGAAAACATCAGAAAGGAACCAAAGCAACAAGGATTTGAGCATCCAATGCATCAGTATGAAGGAAAAGATGTTAAAATGTTAGCCAGACCATCCCTGTTACTTTTTCCCTCTGGGCTTTTGCTGATTTGCAGAGTAAAAAGTAGCAACCCAAGCACCTAACAATCTCACAAGATAATATTATCAGGATATTTTTTCCTCTCAGTTTTCAGTTCTTTGATCCTTTCTTCTGGAATACCTGGTAATTATTTTTTTATATAACACATAATGATTCTGTATGAATCATTTCAGAGGTTCTTGATAATGCTGTCTTCATCAAGAAAGAACCAAAGAGTACAGGCAGATCACTGGCCAGATTTAACTTAATATAAATAAAGAAGAAATGAACACAGATGAAAATGAGTGAGTTTCCTATGGTGACATGAAAAGCTTCACAAATTTGGGTTGGATTACGGGACCTTTGAGATTCTCATTCAAAACAAATACTGTGAGTTTAAGCCCGACCCAAACTGAACTATAGAATTCATGCTTCTAAAGCAACATGAAACATCACAGACTCATGATAATCTCTGTTCTTATCAATAACATAGCTGTTTCTGAATGTGCCATGAAAATTCAATGGGAAAGAAGCTACATTTAATTTAGCACATATTTACTGTATCCTAGGCCATGGTAAAGTAAATCAAGAAGACAGGCTGTTCTAAGTAAAAGCCAAGAAAAGCATAGAGGAAAACACTGGGAATAAAATACTTTACAACAAAAAGGATGCAGAAATGACACAAAAGTTAGAGGTATGGCCAGGATTAAATTCAGTAATCAAAGATAGAACCATAGAAAGAACCAGGAGTCACTGCCGAAACAAAAGATTAGTCAAGTGACACACTGAGAGTGTGAGTACCACAGAAATCGAAGCTCAGAACCAATGTACCAAAATCTAGGGAACCTTAAAAAGGACCACAGTCGGACCAGAAGCCCCTTTATATTCACATCATGGCAGAATGAACAGAACCTCCCGGAGTGCAGCTGGAGGTGGCGGGGTGGGCTAAACCGTCTGATCTTCCCACTACAGATACTGTCAAGTCCACGTTTCTTAAGCCAACATACAAGCACACCCAGGGCTGTGTTGTTATGGGACAGAGAGGAGCAAATGTAAAGCCACTCAGTGTGGGTCTGGGCATTTTCCAAATTTATAATAAGGAAGGAAATTTATTTATTTAAAATTTGAATTACATATATCAAGCATACATACCCAATTTCATACGACTATATAAATTAAATATTCCCTCTTTCCCTTCTCTCTGCATACTTCCCTTCTCTGTCTATTCTCCCTGCATCCCTTCCACCACAGGTAACTTTAGAAGCTACCTAGTTCATCAGACTAATACCACTGTTTATAAAACATAAATATATAGTTGTTTACATTATTAAAATGGGATCTTGGTATACTTTCCTGCAATTTGTTTTACTCACAGAAATCCCTGCAAGTCATCTGGCAGAGTTCTGATTTATTCACTTTATTGGCTGCACAATTCCATGATATGGTGGCTCCATGATTTATAATGTTTTCAATTATTTCCTGGTTGAATGTCATTCATTTTATTCAATAATTTTTTTTGGCCATGGCATGCGGTTATAAATATAATTACACATGTATCTTTATACATATATTTTTATGTACTTGCAAGCACAAAACAATGCCTGAGCTAGCCATTTTTGTAACTATCAGAATCAAAATTATGTTTCTCCAATTGCTAACCTATTAACTCCTATTACAGCCACAAGTAAACCTCCCAGCATTACCTTAACTTCTTCTGAGCTGTTTCATTGACATATAAATTGAAAAATATATGAAACATCATGAAACCATGACTCTCTGGCTACTCTTCCCACCGGGACAGCACCAATGTCATGGCCATGAGTTTCCCAGGAGTGGGGAAAGCAACAGGAATGAATGAGTCATGCTCATCTTCTCTTACTCAGCCTTCTGCTGGAACACCTTACTAGCCCCAGGTCTTATTTCTTGCGACTGACATATGAGAGGGGAATAGCAGAGCCTTCCTGGAGTTATAATGATGCTTTTTTTTTTTTAAATAATAAATTTTATTTTTATATTCCCCCATACAATTGCAAACGCCCCATTCTGACCCCAATCCTTCCCCTCCCGCCCCCCACCCCCCAAAAAGTGTCTCTGGTTCATAGTTTTTTGTTGATTTTGATTTTCACTTTCTTATATTCATTTTCCTGGTCCCTTATTTAAGTTTTCTAGATTCCTGCTATGAGTGAGACCATCCGGTATTTTTCTTTTCTTTTTGGCTTATTTCGCTGAGCATGATCCCTTCCAGCGCCATCCATGTTGCTGCAAATTGCATGTGTTTATCTTTTTTGAATGCTGAGTAATATTCCATGGCATATATGTACCACATCTTCTTGATCCAGTCATCTATTTTTGGGCATTTGGGTTGTTTCCAAAGCTTAGCTATTGTAAACAGTGCTGCTATAAACATAGGGGTGCAGGTGCTCTTTGGAATTGATGTTTCTGTGTCCTTTGGGTAAATACCTAGGAGTGGAATTGCTGGATCATATGGAAGCTCTATGTTTAGTAGGTCCAGAAATCTCCACACAGCTCTCCATAGTGGTTGGACCAGTTTGCACTCCCACCAACAGTGCAGAAGAGTTCCTTTTTCTCCACACCCTCGCCAACATTTGTTGTTGCTAGTTTTTTTAATATGTGCCATTCTCACTGGTGTGAGATGGTATCTCATGGTAGTTTTGATTTGCATTTCCCTGATTACAAGTGATGTTGAACATTTTTTCATATGTCTGTTGGCCATTTGCATTTCCTCTTCAGAGAAGTTTCTTTTTAGCTCTTCTGCCCATTTTTTGACTGGATTATTTTCTTTGTTGTTGCTGAGTCTCATCAGCTCTTTGCAGATTTTTGTGATCAGTCCTTTATCTATAATGATGCTTTTACTTCTATGAGGAAAGTTCCCGAGTATGAGATTCCTGGGTGAGAGGGTACATATTTTTTAATACTAACAAATATGGCCAAACTACTTTATTAAGAGGTGTAATAATTTGCAAATGCATTGCAATAATTCTATTAATATAAAACTGGATATATTTTTGAATAAAAATTAAAATTTATTTTGAGAATTTTGAGCCATCATGAAACTTAGGACTTCCAGCTATCCACACCCTAATATCTCTGGGGAGTGCATTTTCTCTTCATCAGTTTAAGAAGTCCTAGATTACATGACAGAAATAGTATGCAACCTGTAGGAATAGGTTATAACTCTTATTTGGTGGAGTGTACATCAAAATCTGACAGGTATCCATTCCGAAGATTAAGTAAAGAGGGTAGAGTGGTATCAGCCTTGCTACAGTCTTATCCTCTGCTCTTCACAAAAGGAAAACAAAATCCTAGTCCAAGTCTCACTAAGAAGCTTCAAAGTCTCTTCAACATGATGGAGAGGAAGCTGTCTAGGTATACTTTCAGAGGGTTGATTTGACTCTATTCTTGACCCTTCCCTGGCTGGAAGAGAGGGTAAAGCTCAGCTCTCCACATAGCAGTGGCTTCAGTTCACATGCCCTATCAGTACAGACACTTGGGCCTAGCAAGGAGCTGACACTAACTGTGTAATCTCCCATAGGAAAGGGAGGTCCTAGTTTTCCTGCCCCACCTAAAGAAGAGTGGAGCTGAGCTACTACGGGAACCTATAAAGGATGGGGAGGGAGAAACTTGGAGGAGACACGTGGAGCAGAGAGACATGTGAAGAAGCAGTCATGCTTGCTTGCTTCTCAGCTTTGGACTTGCACCAGGGATCTGTGAGACATGGAAAGAGATACTTGGAGTAGACACGGGTGAGAGACTCATAGAGAGGCTGACTTTATCTTAACATGATAAAGAGGCAGCCTTTATCTTAACATGCACTTTGATTTTGCTCCTTTCCTTCCACACTTGCCTGGCCCCTTCTGCCTCTTTTTATGGGTCCCTACCAGAAGGTGCCTTAGACTTGCGGCATGCTTAGGGCCTCAGTGGCCCCATTTTGGGCCAACCCTGTTTGCTGGGCATTTACTCAGGAGGGAACAGGTATCTTTGGGCATTACCTCTCTCACCTCATGATTAGGATTCTGAGCACAATGAAAAGGGAAGACTCAGGAATCCTGCTATCAGTATAAAACCTGAAATTGCCCATCCTGAAAGGATTCTAAGATCAAATATCATCTTCACAATGGCTTATTTTTGGCCTTTAAGTAAAGCTTTGAAAGTCACAAGGCTTATCTGTGTGGTTGTTGATTAGCTTGATTTATTCAAATTTCCTTCTTTGGCTATCCAAAGGCAGAAAGAATTCTCCTTTCCTCAGCAAAGATTTTACTATTAAAAAATCTTCAAGTGTAAATGGAATATTACTCAGCAATCAAAAAAGATAAACACATGCAGTTTGCAGCAACATGGATGGAGCTAGAAGAGATCATGCTCAGCGAAATAGGTCAGACAGAAAAAGAAAAATACCGGATGGTCTCACTCATTGCAGGAATTTAGAAAACCTAAATAAGAGACTAGGAAAAAGACTAATCAATACAGGGGCCTCCCGGGTAGTGCAGCGGTTGAGCACTGGGTTACGAAGCTGCCCGCAGCCTCTGCAGCGCCAGTCAATCCCCAGCTGCTCCCCGGCCACCGGAGGAGGGTCCCACATGGCGCGCAGGCCTCTCCTGCCGCCCGCTGCTCCCCTCAGCAGTGTACTTCGGTCCTTCTGCCTGCTCTGCTCCCCACTCTGGTTCTGGTGAATTCTCTCACCCTCCCGTGCTTCTGACTGTACCCAGTGCTTGTATAAATAAATAAAAATAAATCTTTAAAAAAAAAAGACTAATCAATACAAAGTAAAAATCAAAATCAAGAAGCAACTATAAACCAGAGACACACTGGGGGGGAGAGGGGCGGGGGAGCAGCGGGGAAAGGAAGGACTAGAGTCAAAATAATGGGGGAGGTGCAATTGTATGGGGAATATAACCAAAATGAAAATGCATACATTGTGCAAAGATGAAAAAAGATGTAAGAATTATATAAAATAAAATATTTAAATAAAAAAAATCTTCAAGTGTAAATAAAAGTAATTCAAATTTTTAAGAATTTGTTTCTACTGTCTATGAATTCTGATGATCCCAATTTAATACTATAGTCTTGAGAACTCTGGAGGAAAAAAAACAGGTAACGTTTATTTCATATTTAAAACATGAAAAGATCAAAGAAGGTAGTCTTGGTCCAGATTTGGAAATTCAAATAGTTTCCCTGAAGTATCAAGTGATAGTGGCCTCTGACAGAGAGAGTCCTGGTCATTGAATTTCTCATATAAAAGTCTTTGATATTTTAATATTTACAATCTAGTATTGTCATCTCTCAGTAGTGTATATGAAAACATGAAAAGCCATTTAGAAGTTTAGCACTTATATTTGACCATTATATCAGTGTCAATCTATTATTTGGTAAAACCCACAATGAAATATATCCTCAAATATCTGTATACCTTTTTTATCTTTTAAACACACATATTTTTATATAAGCTAAAAAGAGACATAAATTTGAAAGTTCACGAAAAATATAATTTTATCTTTTTAATCCAAAAGGAGTTGTTTCACTAGCGTGTTCTAAGATCAATGGCATGATGATGACAAGATACAGGCTAATATTAGCTCTGCAGAAAACTAGAAAAGCACAGCCAAGACAACCTAAATTTAATATGGCATTTTGGGAGACATAGCACTAATTCTATAGGACATCTCAATTCTAGGTTAATTATATTGTTACACTAGAAGTATGAGGTAATGAATATGGAGTTTATTAAAGAGGAAGCACAATTTCTGATGTACTTTGACTGTTGACAAATTGTTGGGAAAAAACTGCACACAGTGTGGCACATTCCAGAACACTGTGAATGCCGTATTATCATTCTTGTTCCAAAAGGTAAACTGGTTATTTTAGTAACAGAATGTATTCTTTTAGTCAGCACACGCACACAGTGATAATTTATGGCCAGCAATGGACTTTCTGACAACTGCCTTACCTAAACTGGTAAAAACATTTTGATGCTAATTTGGTAAGACAAGAAAACTAAAGAGAATTCATTTCAGTTATTTAAATCCTGTCACTGATGTCCATGCCTTATGGCTCAGATAAACTATTCAGATGTCTCTTTCTAATCATGTTTCCTGAATTAATATTTCAGCTGGTGGATCATGATATGATTCACTGAAAGAATGTCAACCTCAATTTTATGATTATTAAGACAGATGGGAACAAGGGTTGAAAGGATACAGAATTGAACTGTTGTGATAGGCAACTGTCAGGATAACACCACACAACTTTGAAAATTACTATTATTTAAGTCAGGTTTTGGGACTAGCTGAGATGGCAAAATGTGATCATGTTCTGGTGTGTATCTTCTGCCCCAAACGCATGCCAATGACAGATTTAAAATATAGAGAGAGGTAACCATGGGCATCTTCTAAGGCAGAGCTGTAAATCACAACTGGAACAGAACACAAAGTTGTGGAAAGGGCCCATGAAGCTGGAGGCAGACGCCTACAGGACAGAGGCACACTACACTGCATGACAAGGGCCGATCAGAGAAGAGGCCAGCATGTGAGGGACACTGAACAAAGCTGCTGTCACTGCAGTGCAGACGAGGTTGGAGCCCTATGACTGGGAACCATGGTGGATCCCTTTCCTCCACTATATCCTGACCCGATGATTGGATCAGCGATAATATGATGGTAGAAGAGACAAACTTGCCTATGAAGACCTTTTTCTGGATAAAAGGACCCAGAGCTTGGTGGACTTAACTAAAACTAGGATGGGCAGACAAGGTAGGAAAAAGAGAAACAACAGCAACCACACAATGAGTCTATAAGTAAACACTACAAAACATGTTATAGAGCAAAAATATCTAAATGAATTCATTATAAATGAATTTATTTTATAGACTGGTCTGACAATTATTTTAAATAAATATGTATAGCATACCCATTAAAAATAAAACCAGGGCTTCCCTGGTGGCGCAGCGGTTGAGCACTGGGCTGCGAAGCTGCCTGCAGCCTACACAGTGCCGGTTTGATCCCTGGCCGCCAGGCGAGGGTCCCACATGGCACTCAGTCCTCTCCTGCTGTGCCCACTGCTCCGCTCAGCAGTGTACTTCATCAGTCTGCCTGTTCTGCTCCCTGCTCTGGCTCTGGTGAATTCTCTCACATTCCCGCACTTCTGCACGTCTAAATAAATAAATATATAAAATCTTAAAAACAAAACAACAACAACAAAAAAAAAACCAGATGTGGAACAAAAACAGGCAGAAATGAAATAACATGGATATAGAAAATAACTAATTAGAATTTTTGGAAATGAAAAATCTGGTCATTTAAGGAAACAAAAACAGTTTAGGTGGGATTCTCTCTAGATTGGGACAGTGGAAGTGAGATTTAGTAAATATTAGAAGAGATTTCTGAGGAATTTACCCCCACAAAAAGACAAAAAGGTAAAGAGAAATTTAAGCAACCTGGGAAATGCATGAAGAGTGGGAGAGATATTTGAAGAAATAACAGCTAGAAAATGATCAGGCACAGGGGAGGAAAGCATACAAAAGGTATGAAGAATCTTTTGACATAAATTATAAAATGGTGCCCAGAGACTTAAAAAAAAAAAAAACCACTTTGCAAAGATATAACATGCTCATGGAAAAGAAAATTTGGTATCACAGATATCAGTTCTCTCCAAACTATTCTAACTCAGAGTAATTAAAAACCCCAACAGTTTTAATTTTTAGTTGAACAAATTGATTCTAAAATTCACATGTAATACATCCAAGAAAAGACAAGATGATAATTAAGAAAGAAAAACTTTTCTAGTGAGATGTCAAAACTTATGATAAACCAATAGTAGTTAAGACAGTGCGGTTTGACATGGGGTTAAACAGGGTGCAGTAGAGAACCCAGAAACAACCCTCCCCACATAGAATGGAGGGGGATGTGGTGAATCATGGGCATATACAAATACAGATATTCAATAACTACTTTCTGGGTCACTAGCTATCTCTAAAGAAAAACAAAATATTTTACACAACTTAAAAATCAGATGATCAGTTGCAGAGGAAAAAAAAAAAAACACCTGTACTCTGAGAAACGAAACTTCAAACCTCACTGAAATATACATCAGAGAAAATCATGGGTAGGGCTGAATTTCTAAAGAAACACAAGCACAAACCTTAAAAACGATTGATAAATTTAGTAACATTAATTAAAAATAAAAAAAAAAATCCAAAAAAGAGGTCATAAGTAAACTTCAAATATATTTGATATTCATAAACCAACAAAAGATCAGCAACCATTATATATATAAACACATGTAATATAAATAAGATATAATAAAATAAACACATATAATAAAATAAGTATGAAAAAGACAAAACCTAAACAGAAAATTGGGTTATACATAAATTGTAAATTATTAAACAAAATCACAAAAAAATTAGGTAAGAAAAAAGTGCTCACATAGACAAGTAATCAAAGAAATGAAAATTAAATTAGGTATTATACCTCTTAGTTGGCAAAAACAAAAATCTGTCAGTAAAGGCTATTCGTAAGGATGGGGAATGAACTGCTTATACAATGCTGGGGAGTGTGATTTGGATTATCACTGAGTTACACTGGCCATACCTGGTGGAAGGAAGAGCCTGTAGGAATCACTGACTCAGCAGGCCGACTCAGAGGCATTCTCAGCAAGAGGCTCTCATCTAAACCAGAGAACCCACAATGCCTTCAGAGATTATTTTCTCAAATCTCTCAAGGAAGGTACCTAATGAGCACCATTCTAGATGGTAGCTGAGAAGTTAACTCATACACACAGTGGGTGATGTGGCGTATTAGGGACCCTGAGTGAGGGAGGACCCTGAGTGAGGGAGGCCATGAGCGATGTTCACAGTCCCATTGCTGGCAGCAGCCTAAGGTGTAATAAACCATGTGACCATCAACAGGGGAAAGAACAGATATACTGTACTATTATATATATATACATATTATACATACATATTATACATATTATATATACATATATATCCATATTTCATATATATATCAGAACACTGTTTAATAGTTACATGGTAAAACTCAAGCTATATATTGTATCAGCATGGATCTATTTTGAAAATAATAGAGAATGAGGGGGGCGGAGCAACATGGTGGTGAGGAGACGCTGCGAGTAAGATCTCCCATTAAAAAAAGTTAATAGGGAGGAAAAGCGGCAGGTCCCAGTGAGAACTGGGACACGGAAGATAAACGGGTGACTCCAGCAAACTACCCGAAGAAGAAAGATGCCATAAAAGAGGACCAGAAGAGAGGAAAGCGCAGAACCCTGCTCCCCTTCCCCGCCCACAGAGTCGGCACTGTCCGACCAGCAGAGAGGAGGAAAACAACAAACCAAAACGACCAACAAGAACAAACTACGCAGCAAGCGTGACTGTGAGTGGAAAGGAACTATTTCAGCCAACACACCCTGTGAACAGGCGCTGTGGAGAACCCTGCAGGATTCGCCGCGGCGGTGAGCGAACGGCTCTGGGCGCCATTAGAGAAGAACAAACACCCCGGGAGACCCGCACACAGCCCCGGGCCAGCCGGTAAGCTTGTGCGGAAAAGCGGCACGCTTGGCGCGCTTGAAAAGCAAACGCGGATCGGGATCGCGGCTGCACAGGTCCCCGCGCCTGCGACCTAGGCTTGCGGGGAGACGCGGAGGCCCTCACTGGGGTGAAAGTCCCTCACTGAGTGAGCAGGAACC
The DNA here is from genome assembly GCF_964194135.1 of Talpa europaea. NCBI lineage: Eukaryota > Metazoa > Chordata > Mammalia > Eulipotyphla > Talpidae > Talpa > Talpa europaea. The sequence goes on from NC_140072.1 coordinate 91,741,511, forward strand.
AGGCGCCCAGGCACGGGAGCGGGTGCAAAAGGCGCCATTCCCGCGCCACTGAACTGGGCTACAGCCTGCGTCCTGGAACTGAGGGCTTTGGAACTGAGACCCGGGGCACGAAATTCGGAGCGTGGGTTCTCCACGACGGTGGGGCACAAGGCAGACACAGCACCCCAAAGCCGTTGAGGTTTACCCTACCATTCTCACTCTGCTCCCTGTCCCACGGGGGGGGGTGTCGAAAAACAGACCCCAAGGACAATAGGAGAGATCTCTGGCGCCACCTAGTGACCAGAAAAAAAAAGTCACTAACACCCCATAGAACAGGGAAACTTCTTAAGAAAAGACTTCTTGAAAAGGGCAGAAGGCTCCTGGAGGACCCAGTGGCCAGCTGGGAAGTTAGCCCATGCCAGGCCCATTCCGACCAGCAGTCTGAGCCCACAGAGGGAGCAGGCACCCACGTCCGGGGCAGACAGGGCGCGCAGAAGAGTGTGCCTGAGACCGAGGGCGCAGGGACTGCATCCCGCTTCGCCATTTTAGAACAGGGACATTTCTTCAGTAAAGACTGCCTAAAACCAGCAGAGAGCTCCCCCAGAAGCCAGAGATGGCTCCTGGAGGAGCCAGAGGGGAGTGGAGAAGTTCACCCAAGATGCCAGCCAGTCCAAGCAACACAGTGTCCCAATGCATACAACAAATTAGAAAACAGACAGTAGGGAGTAGAAGAACCACACGCAACCTAACAACTCCTCAGGAAAGAAGCACACCACAAAAAGAAAACCACTCCCCAGATTGCAACGACAGCAACTTGGAAGAACTTCTGAGCCTTCCAGAAAGAGAATTTAAAATTGCCATGATTAAAAAAGTGATAGAAGTCATAAAGGAAAACAATGATCAGAAGAAGGAAATTGAGTCCCTAAAGAGGGAAAACAATGGTCAGAAGAATGAAATTGAGTCCCTAAAGAGGGAAGTAAAAGAAATGCAGGAGATCAAAGAATTAATGGAGGAACTAAAGAACTCTGGGAAAAGCAATGAAAGCAGAATAGATGAAATGGAAGAACGAATAAGTACTCTTGAAGACACAGAAATAAAAAGAACCAAAACAGAAAAGGAAAGAGAAGTACGAAGGAAAAAGAATGAAGAAAGATTTCAGGAACTATCTGAATCCATGAGGAAAGGAAATATAAGAGTTATAGGAATTCCAGAAGGAGAGGAGAGAGATGTAGGAACAGAGAAAATATTCCAGGAGATAATTGAAGAGAACTTCCCAAATGCGAAAAAGGAGCTGAAAATTGATATACAAGAAGCAAGAAGAACACCAAATTTCCACGACAAAAGGAAAAATACAGCAAGACACATAATAGTAAAGCTCCCAAGAATCCAGGACAAGGAAAAAATAATGAAGCTGACGAGAGGGAAGAAACAGATAACATTCAAAGGAAAGCCAATCAGGCTGACATCAGACTTCTCTGAAGAAACACTACGGGCAAAGAGAGAGTGGAGGGACATAGTCAACAGACTCCAAGAAAACAGATGCCAACCAAGAATACTCTATCCCGCAAAGCTCTCCTTCCTCTATGAAGAAAGAATAAGGACCTTCCCAGACAAACAGAAACTCTGGAATTTCATTATGACTAAACCCCCACTCCAAAAAATACTACAAGGAATCCTAAAGCCAGAACCTCAGAGGGACGAATAACAACGAAAGAAGACCAAAAAAAAAAAGTTATTAAAAGAATAAATAAATAAAATCAAAGGAAAGACAAACACAATGGCAAATACAGATGCTAACATATCAATATTAACTCTAAATGTAAATGGACTAAACTCTTCAATAAAAAGACACAGAGTTGCAGCCTGGATTAAGAAACAAAACCCAACCTTTTGCTGTCTCCAGGAAACACATTTAGCTACAAAAGATAAAAATAGGCTCAAAGTTAAAGGATGGAAAACAATCCTACAAGCAAATGGACCAAAAAAGAAAGCAGGAACAGCTATACTTATATCAGATAAAACAGACTACAAACTCAAAAAAATAAAAAGAGACCCCAATGGTCACTACATTATGATCAAGGGGACAATACTTCAAGAAGAAATAACACTCATTAACATATACTCACCAAATGAAGGAGCACCAAAATATATCAGACAACTGTTGTCCTCTCTGAAAACAGACATCAGAGAAAACACATACGTAGAGGGAGACTTCAACACACCACCATCAACAATGGATAGATCAAAAAGACAAAAAATAAGTAAAGAAACTAAAGCTCTAAATAAGGACCTAGAGCATTTGGGCTTAACAGACATCTATAGAACACTAAACCCCAAAAAAACGGAATACACATTTTTCTCAAGCGCACATGGATCATTCTCCAGGATCGATCACATACTGGGGCACAAGACAAACATCAACAGATACACCAAGATTGAAATCATACCAACCATCTTTTCTGACCACGAAGGCATCAAACTAGAAATAAACCATAAAAAGAAGGCAAGGAACTATCCTACCTCATGGAGATTAAAAACCACACTACTGGAAGACCACGGGACTAACGAGGAGATCAAAGAAGAAATTAAAAAATTCTTTGAATTGAATGACAAGGAGGACACCAATATCCTAAATGTATGGGATGCAGCAAAAGCAGTAATAAGAGGAAAATATATAGCAATAGAAGCTCACATCAAAAAACAAGAAAGAACTCAAAGAAACAACCTAATCTCGAAGCTCAAAGATCTAGAAAAAGAACAACGAAAAACCCCCAAAACCAGTAGAAGAAAAGAAATAATAAAAACCAAAGCAGAAATAAATGAAATTGAAACTAAAAAAACAATCCAAAAGATCAATGAAACCAAGAGCTGGTTCTTTGAAAAAATCAATAAAATAGACAAACCCCTAGCCAGGCTCACAAAGGAAAAAAGGGAGAAAGCACAAATAAACAGGATCATAAATGAAAGAGGAGAAATCACAACGGACACAGCAGAAATCAAAAGAATAATTAGTAACTACTATGAACAGTTATATGGAAACAAGTTCAACAATCTAGAGGAGATGGACAAATTCCTACAACTCTACAATCACCCAAAGCTAGATAAAGAAGAAATAGAACACCTAAACAGACCAATTACAAGCAGCGAAATTGAAATGGTAATCAAAAACCTCCCCAAAAACAAAAGCCCAGGACCTGATGGATTTACAAATGAATTCTACCAAACATTCAGAGACGAATTAGTGCCTATCCTTCACAAACTCTTCCAAAAAATTGAAAAGGAAGGGACAATACCAAACACGTTCTATGAAGCCAATATTATACTAATACCAAAACCGAATAAGGACAACACAAAAAAGGAAAACTACAGGCCAATCTCGCTAATGAACACTGATGCAAAAATCCTCAATAAAATTTTAGCTATCATAATCCAACAATGTATCCATAAGATAATTCACCACGACCAAGTTGGATTCATTCCAGGGACACAAGGATGGTTTAACATCCGAAAATCAATCAACGTTATCCAACACATCAACAAAAAGAAATATAAAAACCATATGATAACATCAATAGATGCTGAGAAAGCTTTCAACAAAGTGCAACACCCATTCATGATAAAAGCCCTTGAAATTCTTGGGATAAAAGGAACATACCTCAACATCATAAAGGCCATCTATGACAAGCCAACAGCTAGTGTCATTCTCAATGGTGAAAAGCTGAAAGCAATTCCATTAAGATCTGGAACAAGACAAGGATGTCCACTCTCACCACTGCTTTTCAATATAATACTGGAAGTCCTAGCCAGAGCAATAACACAAGAGAAAGACATACAAGGAATCCAAATAGGAAAAGAAGAAATCAAACTATCACTATTTGCAGATGATATGATAATATACATAGAGAACCCCAAAAACTCCACAGAAAAACTAATTCAACTCATCAATCAATTCAGTAAATTGGCAGGATACAAAATCAACACGCAAAAGTCAGTAGCCTTCCTATACACAAACAATAAATCTGAAGAAGAAGAAATCAAAAAAACCATCCCTTTTATTATCGAAACAAAAAAAATCAAATATTTGGGAATAAATCTAACAAAAGAGGTAAAGGACCTATACAAAGAAAACTATAAAACACTGTTAAAAGAAATAGAAGAAGACACAAAGAAATGGAAAGACATCCCCTGCTCATGGATTGGAAGAATAAACATTATTAAAATGGCCATCCTACCAAAAGCAATATACAGATTCAAAGCTATTCCAATCAAAATTTCAATGTCATTCTTCAAAGATAGAACAATTATTGATGAAATTCATATGGAATCACAAAAACCCCCGAATAACCAAAGCTCTACTGAAAAAAAGAGAAGGAAATGGAGGCATCACACGCCCAGACTTCAAACTATACTACAAAGCCATAATCATCAAAACTGCATGGTATTGGAACAAGAACAGACATACAGACCAATGGAATCGAATAGAAAATCCAGAAATAAATACACAGATTTATGGTCAACTAATCTTTGACAAAGGTGCAAAGACTATGCATTGGAGCAAAGAAAGTTTGTTCAATAAATGGTGCTGGGAAAACTGGGTCGCTACATGCAAAAGAATGAAGCTTGACCACTACCTCACACCATACACAAAAATCAACTCAAAATGGATTAAAGAACTAGACATAAGACCTGAAACCATAAAATACATAGAAGGAAATATAGGCGAAACACTACGGGATTTGCACATCAAAGACATCTTTACAGACACATCACCCAAAGCAGTGATAGTGAAGGCAAAGATAAACAGCTGGGACTACATCATATTAAAGAGCTTCTGCACAGCAAAAGAGACAATAACAAAAACAAAGAGAAACCCCACCAACTGGGAGAACATTTTTGCACCCAACACTAATGATAAAGGACTGATCACAAAAATCTACAAAGAGCTGATGAGACTCAGCAACAACAAAGAAAATAATCCTGTCAAAAAATGGGCAGAAGAGCTAAAAAGAAACTTCTCTGAAGAGGAAATGCAAATGGCCAACAGGCATATGAAAAAGTGTTCAACATCACTTGTAATCAGGTAAATGCAAATCAACACTACCATGAGATACCATCTCACACCAGTGAGAATGGCACATATTAAAAAAACTAGCAACAACAAATGTTGGCGAGGTTGTGGAGAAAAAGGAACTCTTCTGCACTGTTGGTGGGAGTGCAAACTGGTCCAACCACTATGGAGAGCTGTGTGGAGATTTCTGGACCTACTAAACAGAGAGCTTCCATATGATCCAGCAATTCCACTCCTAGGTATTTACCCAAAGGACACAGAAACATCAATTCCAAAGAATACCTGCACCCCTATGTTTATAGCAGCTCTATTTACAATAGCTAAGCTTTGGAAACAGCCCAAATGCCCAAAAATAGATGAATAGATCAAGAAGATGTGGTACATATATACCATGGAATATTACTCAGCATTCAAAAAAGATAAATACATGCAATTTGCAGCAACATGGATGGCGCTGGAAGGGATCATGCTCAGCGAAATAAGCCAAAAAGAAAAAGAAAAATACCGGATGGTCTCACTCATAGCAGGAATCTAGAAAACTTAAATAAGGGACCAGGAAAATGAATATAAGAAAGTGAAAATCAAAATCAACATAAAACTATGAACCAGTGACACTTTTTGGGGGGTGGGGGGCGGGAGGGGAGGGATTGTTGTCAGAATGGGGGGTTTGCAATTGTATGGGGGAATATAAAAATAAAATTTATTATTTTAAAAAAATAAATAAAATAATAGAGAATGAAAAATAAGCTGCATAATATTACATATAGTCTTAACACTGCTGAAAAAGTTTAGGAGATATATATATATTATATATATATACATATAACTATATTTTAAGTATAGGTACAAGTGTGTGTGGCACAAATACAAAACAATGCAAGGAGATGAAGAGCAGCAAATTCAGAATGGGAGGGAGACTGGTGGATGAGAGGTTCACAGGAAAATTCAAATGTTCAATTATGTTTTATCTCTTTTAAAATCAAATTGTGGAAAATATTAATATCAGTTAAACTTTGTCATAGGAACATGGGTGCTTGGATTATTTCTAAAACTCTTCCTGCAAGTCTAAAATAGCTCTTACTGGGCCTCCCCTGGTGACGCAGCGGTTGAGTGCTGGGCTGCGAAGCTGCCCACAGCCTCTGCAGTGCCGGTTGGATCCCTGACTGCCGGCGAGGATCCCACATGGCTCGACAGACCTCTCCTGTCTGGCCCGCTGCTCCCCTCAGCAGTGTATTTCATCAGTCTGCCTGTTCTGTTCCGTGCTCTGGCTCTGGTGAATTCTCTCACCCTCCCACGCTTCTGACTATACCCAGTGCTTGAATAAATAAATAAATAAATCTTAAAAAAAAAAAAAATAGCTCTTACCTAAAAAGGTATAAGAAACCCACACAACTGATGTCTCCATGTTTGCCTGGACCTGTTACTCCTGCACTAGTTGAAGCCCGTGCCACCTCACCTGGATTATGTTGACAGCCTCTGATTCTGGGCATGTGCCCAGAATCTTTTCCTTTTCCTGTTGCCAGAGTGATCTCCTTAAAACATACATTAATCAGGGCCTCCCTGGTGGTGCAAGGGGTTAAGACGCAACCTATGAAGCTATCCACAGCCACTGTAGCATGAGTTTGATCCCCAGCCAGCAGACCTCTCTTGACTGGCCCGCTGCTCCCCTCAGCAGTGTATTTCAGTCAGTTTGCCTGTTCTGTTCCCCACTCTGTCTCTGGTGAATCCTCTCAACCCCCACACCTCTGGCCTGTTCCCCAGTTCTTGTATGCATAAATAAAATAAATCTTTAAAAAAAATACACATAGATCACATAGATCATCACATAGATCACTCCCCAAAAACCCATCTTCAGGCTCCCCATGGAAGTTCATTTCCCAAAGCCCCTTTTCAGCCATTTGTCCTAGTTGTTACCATCACTTGATGTACCCCAATACCAGCTTCTTTTAGTTCATTGAACACAACATTGTTTTGTGTTTCTGTCTTTATGGTTTGGTCATTTCCCCTCATGAAACACTGCTCAGTCTGCCCCTTCACCAGGATGACCCCGTTGATTGGCCCAGGTTGGGTTGGGTACCCCTCCTCTGGCTTCCATTTGATCTAAGCTTCCCTCTCTGTTGGAATGTCACATTTAGTGTGTCTTTCAACCCCAATCCAAAGGGTTATGATTTACTATGTCACTCTCAAGATTTAATATAAGCCTTGTCCAAAAGTGCTTAGCTGAGTTGAATGGTACATTCTCTATCTGCTTTTAATTTCCCCCTTGCTGTGCTCCCTGACTGATTCAGTGCTCCATTTCACTGGCTGAGACTATAAGAAATATACTCAGAAAATAGGATGATCACACACCTAACAGCTCCTGCATTGTTTAGCTACCACAAAGAGATTTATATACTAGCAGGATTCTGCAGTTAGAAGGCCAAAAGTGACCCTTCTTCAGTTTTGCCTTTTGGCCTAAAATATTCACTTATGCTGTTGATTTAGTCTCCCGAAAGAGTTAATCCTGGATGAAAATGTGAAATGCAGAGTTTGGTATCTGCCAACTGAGCCCTGCTGTCACTCTCTTACATTTTAGTTTACCCTCCCTACTTGTCACACACTCTGGGCTTTAGTAGGCTTAAGTCATAGAGTGCTGTTCCCAGGTGTACTGTAGGCAGCTTAATTGACCTCAGAGAACATACACGTTTGGGTTTAGAAAGAACTGACTGATCAGGCCTTCCCTGGTGGCGCAGCGGTTGAGCACTGGGCTGCGAAGTTGCTCGCAGCCTCTTCAGCGCCAGTTAGATCCCCGGCCACCAGCGAGGGTCCCACATGGCGCAACAGACCTCTCCTGTCTCACCTGCTGCTCCCCTCAGCAGTGTGTTTCATCAGTCTGCCTGTTCTGTTCCCCGCTCTGGCTCTGGCGAATTCTCTCACCCTCCTGCGCTTGACTGCACCCAGTGCTTGTATAAATAAATAAATAAATCCTTAAAAAAAAAAAAAAAAAAAGAACTGACTAATCCCAATGGACTGTAGTGGAGGATTATGGGTGTTCTGGTAGGGGGGTGTGGTGTGGTAATACCTGAAGAGGTGTGAAACTATTCCCTGAAATCATACACAGTGTTGTAAACCATTGTTACTTCAATGAAATAATAGACATTGGAAAGTGACTAGAAAAACATTTCTCTGGTTCATTCCATATTGAGTTGTAATAGCAGGATGGACACAGGGCAGGTTTTCTAATATCCAGCAGACCGGGTAAAGGAGGAGTCAGAGTCCTCAGTGGTTCTGCAGGTTTTTATTGGGATTACTAGGTACACGGCAGGCAGGGGTGCGGGGTGGGGCTGGTAGGCTGGCAGGCCTCCCAGCCCCCAGCAGGTCTTCACTCTGGGCTCTCCGGTCTTCTCTCTCAGCTTCTCTTCAGCTTCTGCTGCTGCTGGCGTCCCTGTGATGCAGCCCTTAAAAGCACAATCTTAGCTCAGGTGAATCCCATCCACCTATGCCCACACCCTATTCCAGGTGCCCGCCATCAGGCATGCATTCAGGACAAGGATCCATCATCTATCCTGATGGCGGGAGGCAGAAAAGCCTGACATTTTTCCTTACCCTACAGAGTAATTTAGGACTTTATGCTGAACATTAACAGTGCTTGTTATGGGGAAGGAAGGGAGGAGGGAGGGAGGGAGATCTGAATTTTCTTTTTTAAAAAAATTTATTTATGCACAAAAGAACTGGGGTACAGACCAGAGGTGTGGGGGAGGGGTGAGAGGATTCACCAGAGACACAGCAGGGAGAGAACAGGCAGATTGACTGAAATACACTGCTGAGGGGAGCAGCAGGTGAGTTAAGAGAGGTCTGCCATGCCATGTGGGTATCTCCCTGAGCGGGGATTGAACTTATGCTGCAGTGGCTGTGGAGAGCTTCATAGATTGCGTCTTAACCCCCTGTACCACCAGGGAGGCCCTGAATTTTCTTCAAGTGGCATATAAGGAAATATGACTGGTTTGCATTTTTAATAAGCAGGTTTTATGCTCTAACAGCACCATATGCCTATTATTCTGTATACACACTCTAACCTAGACCTTTCCTAAAACATTCCTCATGAAATCCCAAAAGTCTGGAAAATTTCATCAAAATGTTTAAGACCTAGATGACGTTGATGAGTATAGACACAAATGTAATTACTTAATCTGAGTGATTTATTACTCAATAAAGTTTGCCCAAGTGCCATCAATGTTCTAATAAAATATTTCAGCACAAAGCAAATTTTGAGATTTATACATTCTTCTGGACCTCCATGCTGTTAACATTTCCTCATTCTTTATTTTCCACTTGAGAAATAACTTACTGCTTTTGACTCCCCGCATCACTGACAAGTATTTTTTATAGATGCCACACAAAGTCCTATTCTACTTGGCTCTGGAGACCTCAATATGGTAAAGGGAAAGGCACAGAAACTGTAATTATGTAATTTTACTGTCATGATCAGTTACTACACAATCACACACCCATGCAAAGTAGAGAGACACTCAGGGAACATATTCCCTGAGTTATTTGTCTTTCTTTCTACGTCTGAATCTGAAGACTCTCATGAGCAGGGAATGACAGGCTGACAATGAGCTCCACTGGCAGGATATCCTTGACCATTTTTTAGTGAGAGGTCTGAAGGTTCAGCACTGGCTCCAACCAGCTGTGCTTTCCCGGGAACAGAAGTTCAGTAACCCCTTTCTCCCCATCCCATCATCTGTACTTTCGGTAGCCTCCCTACACGAACATTAAGAAGTAATTTCTAGAAGCAGAGAGAATACAGGTTCTTCTTAGCTGCCAGTCATGCTGGTACCCAGGGAGACAAGCTTTAATTATCACCTTTCTACCTTAACAACTGCTTCTCATCACTGTTTTTATGCCTGCAATTCTCTTCTTAAATCAAATTCCCCATGAACCAGTTATGTAAAAATGACAAACTAAAGAAGTCACATTTGTATCTCAGAAATTCTAGAGAATTTGGAGTATGAAATGTTGAAGCCACCTACATGGTGAAACTTTTCCTGATATTTTCCATCTTTCCACTGCTTGTAGTTCCCTGAAGAGACCACTTCAAATTCAAACTGGATTTCCGAGCCCTCAGCAGTGCATGAGTAATAATGAACACACTTTGGACAAGCTGAAGTGCTGTGAGAATCTGGAGGAATTTGATCAAATCTTTGAGGGTTTTGGGATTTAGAGAGGACGTGATTTGAAAATGTTCTAGGTTAGTGTAGGGTAAACAAAAGGAATCAGGTTTTTCCACCCTCCCACCATAAGATTAAATACATGCTTTGGGGCCTCCCCGGTGGCGCAGCGGTTGAGCGCTGGGTTGCGAAGCTGCCCGCGGCCTCTGCGGCGCCGGTTCAATCCCTGGATGCTCCCCCAGCCACCGGAGGAGGGTCCCACATGGCGCGCAGACCTCTCCTGCCGCCCGCTGCTCCCCTCAGCAGTGTACTTCGGTCCTTCTGCCTGCTCTGCTCCCCGCTCTGGCTCTGGTGAATTCTCTCACCCTCCCGCGCTTCTGACTGTACCCAGTGCATGTATAAACAAAACAAAACAAATAAATAAATAAATAAAACATGCCTCTATAAAAAAATAATAAAAATAAATAAATAAATACATGCTTGATGGCAGACAGGTGGAGTAGAGTGTGGGCATGCATAGGTGGGCGCACCTGAGCCAAGAGACTGGGCATATAAGGCCAGGGAGGGCAGAGGACGGCATGGTGTGGAGTGCGGCCACAGTAGGGCAGAGAACGGCAGAGAACAGTGGCGAACATGAAAACAGCTAAAACACCAGCACGTGCTGCTTGGACCGGTGATGAACCTACCCAGTTTGGGATGGTTGCATTACAGTTAGTGAGTAAACCCACACCTGGAGGAATGGGTCTGGAAGGTCTGTCTGAGAAAGCCTGTGTTCCAAGCCCCCAAGTGCATGCACATCCAGTCCTGTGATAGCTGGGAGATGATCTTTCTGCTCTCAGCACAGGCATCTCCTTTGGGGGCATGCCTATTTTGACAAATCAGGAGTGTGGTATCTTCTCAGGGTAAATCACTTGAATCTGGTTGGTTGGATTAACTGAGAAAATCCACTTTAATGATGACATAGGTCAGAGACATGTCCCCAGGTCAACTGTGGTCATGGTTTCATAGTCCAGAAATACCTGGAAAGCATCTGCTGACAAGAGTGCCATGATGCGGTCACCCTGATAACCTCTGAAGTGCTGGAATGACAATGAACTATATTACACAAAAGAAATGCCCATGCTTGAGAATAACGGTGTGTAATTGGGAAAATACCATACAAATGCTTCTCTACCCAGGATGCTCTGTCCTGCTGTGGCCAATCAATGCACCACATTGCTCACCACCCACTGGCCCCTGGGTTCTTGTGGCCACAGTGAGACCAAAGCAATTCCAAGACAGGTAAGATTCCCACTGCCTCCATGGTATAGTGCTTAGCAGAGGGGCAGAATATGTAGACCATGGCTCAGCTGACCTGCGTTTGAGTCCTGGCTCTACCACTTGCTAGTTTTACAAATCTGGGCATCTTACCGAAGCCTTCGTTACTTTAATTTTCCCATCTGAATAATGATGTAAAACCAGCAATTAAGTTATGGGTGATATAAGGATAGAGTCAATATGTGAAAAGCACTTGTAAGTACCACTTACATGTCAGTTGTTACTGTTGTATTTATTATTATAGCACATGTGAGAAGAAAAAAAATAGGTGGGCCCTTTGAGGGCTCATCACTGAGGAAATTTCTCCATAAGAGCTACTGCTTAGGGGCCACCTCCGCTGTGATATGGAGCTTCCCATCTTGATACAACGGGGCAAAAAATTATATTGTAAGTGAAATAAAGTATATATATGGTGTTGAGTCACATAAAGGAGCAAAAGATTGGTCAAATATATTGGCACATTAAATAATTAGAGGTAAAAAAAAATCTTTGTTTCCTCTGGTGAACTTTTTTACTGCCTCCTAGCCTGGGCTAGAAAAAAATCATTTTCATACTAGGTAGGTATTACAGGTTCTAATGACTAAAAAAAAAAAGATAGCTTTATTGTCTTAGTATTGTGAGGATAACGTGAAGAACTGCTGAGAGTTTAACACATGGGAGCATGTCTCTCCACAGTGTGAGATAAATATTAAACTGTAATTGTCTCTTTCTTAGAAACAAAGAAAATCTCCATAACACAACGAATTACTTTTAGTTCTCTATCCCCTGAAGACATTTCTCAGAAGTTCCTAAACATGAATTCTTTGTCAATGTTCGGAATATTGCTCCTCATCATCCTACATGCCATACCTTCTAGCGATGAGATAAACAAATTTCACAAATGCAGGGCAGCTCAGGCTTATGTGAGAGCCCTTGGGGAAGTTTCCAGGACCTCGGCACTATTTCACTTCCTGAATTCTGGTGCGCAGGATGGAGTGGTGCTTCCCAGGCTCAGAGGGAGCCTGCATCTTATCTGGCCACTGATGAGCTTCACATTCCATTCTTTTCTGACTTCTAGAATCTACATGTTGTCTGTTTTCTCTATAGAGTCTGTGTAGGGGGGGCAGGGGATTTCAAGATTGAGCAAGGAAAAGAGATGGCTGTAAGGTAGTGATAGCACACACAAACTTTACCGGAAGATGCTTCGACAGGTCTGTATACCAGGAAAGCTTCTCACAACTTGAGATCATGCAGGGACTACCGCACAGATTTGCTACTCAGAGCTGGAAGGAAGGCAAGAGAATTCCTTGGGGAGAGGACACTTATGTGATATTGCTGAAAAGCATGGCAGGAGTCTCTGGATCAGATCTTTCTGGAGGGCTGCAGCAGCTTGGTCCTTATAATCCATGGCTTATTCATGGCTTACAGATATTGAGTACAGTTTTGCAGGATATGCAAGGCAGGCTGACTCTGAATGCTAAAAATTTGCTTATTTGGGCTATGTTTAAAACAACTAGAATGTAAAAATTGGTGCTGGTGGACTTAGGAGCTAATGAGTCTCAGCCTGCTGAGGGTCAATGTACAAAGACTGTTTTTGATTCAATTCATACACCATGCCTGTCAGACCAAATGAACACTAAGATGTACATCTTCTGACTAGTGTAATTTATGCTAAATAGTTAAATCATTTGACCCAGGAACCTAGTGGTCGTTTCTGATTCTTTTACTACTTAATCACCTAATCAATTCCCCATCTGAAAAGTTGACCACCTAATAGTGTTTATTCCACTTCTCCTTAATGCCTCAACATAGAATTGAGTCCTATAGATTTTGGATCCCAATTCCCCTCCCCAGCCTATATTCCTGGAGGGTGAAAATCAGTCGTCCGCAATTTTTAAAAGTTCTCCAGGTGATGGGCAGACATATTACAAGCCAGGATTCTGGAGGTTTCCATGAGTAAATATGAGATACAATGTCTATCCTCAAGATCCTTCCTTGTACATTGTTAAAATAAGACCAACACACTTCAGAAACAAGAAGAAAGAGATTCAGGCAATGGAAAATCATGGATATAGTTAGAGAGGCATAAGTTAGGACAGAATTCTAGGGGGCAAATAGCATTACTGCTATTTGGTAAGTGTGAGTAGGAATATTATCTTTCAACAACTATCTAGCAGACAATGGAAGGTATTTTCCCCTTAAAATAACCTTTCCCTACAAAGCTCTGCCAAACGTATTATCAATTTATATCTTTTATTTTAATTGTGTTAACACTGGTTTATATCGTGTTTCACAAGTAAAGTCTCTCCCCTCCAAGGTTGTCGTGATTATTTGTTTGACTCCATTATTTTGCTTTTTCTTGCCCTCTGAAAAAGATTTTTAAAAAAATCACATCGAGGGACTCCCCTGGTGGCGCAGCAGATGAGCGCTGGGCCGCGAAGCTGCCTGCAGCCTTTGCAGTGCCAGTGTGATCCTTGGCCACCGCCACCCGGCTAGGGTACCACCTGGCAAGCAGACCTCTCCTGCCGCCCGCTGCTCCCCTCAGCAGTGTACTTCATTATTCTGCCTGTTCTGCTCTCCGCGCTCACCTTCCCGTGCTTCTGACTGTACCCAGTGCTTGTATAAATACATAAATCTTAAAAAAATAAAAAGTAGGATTTAAAAAAAAAATCACATTGAGAAAATGAAAAGGTCTCTCATTGCCTTAGGGTAGGAGAATCAGTTTTCTCGCCTCTCATTGCTTTGTTTAATGGGGGACATTAATATTAAAAACAAAGCACTTAATTTCAACTTTGTGTATTGTACTCAAGACTTGCATCAAATGCTAAAATGGGGATTTAAGTAGAAGCATTCTACTTATTTACAGTATACATGCACTGAAATTCTTTTGTTTATGTGGTTTTATACTACTTGCCAGTTTAATAAGGGATTGTATTATTACAGATACCAAAATACATGACATATCTAAATCTCTCTGAATTAACTATAATACATGGTCAAGATAACCACAAATAAGGCATTTTAACAATAAATAAGGGGTTGTTATATCTTTCATTGGTAGAGTATGTTAAAATTTATAAATTATCCTTAATATTTTATCTTATCAGATGCAGAAAAGAAGGAAAATGAACACTTGCTGAATCTCTATTTTATATGAGAATATGGATTAAAGAACATTCATTAAATTATTTTCTTTAAAAATAATCCAGTCAAAAAATGGGCAGAAGAGCTAAAAAGAAACTTCTCTGAAGAGGAAATGCAAATGGCCAACAGGCATATGAAAAAATGTTCAACATCACTTGTCATCAGGGAAATGCAAATCAAAACTACCATGAGATACCATCTCACACCAGTGAGAATGGCACATATTAAAAAAACTAGCAACAACAAATGTTGGCGAGGGTGTGGAGAAAAAGGAACTCTTCTGCACTGTTGGTGGGAGTGCAAACTGGTCCAACCACTGTGGAAAGCTGTGTGGAGATTTCTGGACCTACAAAACATAGAGCTTCCATATGATCCAGCAATTCCACTCCTAGGTATTTACCCAAAGGACACAGAAACATCAATTCCAAAGAACACCTGCACCCCTATGTTTATAGCAGCACTGTTTACAATAGCTAAGCTTTGGAAACAACCCAAATGCCCAAAAATAGATGACTGGATCAAGAAGATGTGGTACATATATACCATGGAATATTACTCAGCATTCAAAAAAGATAAACACATGCAATTTGCAGCAACATGGATGGCGCTGGAAGGGATCATGCTCAGCGAAATAAGCCAAAAAGAAAAAGAAAAATACCGGATGGTCTCACTCATAGCAGGAATCTCGAAAACTTAAATAAGGGACCAGGAAAATGAATAACTATAAGAAAGTGAAAATCAAAATCAACAAAAAACTATGAACCAGAGACACTTTTAGGGGGGCGGGGGCGGGAGGGGAGGGATTGGGGTCAGAATGGGGGGGCTGCAATTGTATGGGGAATATAACAATAAAATTTAAAAAAAATTATTTTCTTTAATCATATCTACTTTAAAGATTTATTTTTATTTATTTATGCACACTAGAACTGGGGTGTAGGCCAGAGGTGCAGGGGGTGAGAGAATTCACCAGAGATAGAGTGGGGAGCAGAAAGGTAGATCTACTGAAATACAGCTATAGCTTGATAGTGCTGAGATGTTAACCCCTGCGCCACCAGGGAGGCCCTGAATCATATCTACTTTACTCAGCTTTGAGTCAGGTAAAATTATTAATATCTACTTGATGATAAGAGTCTCAGATGGCTCAGTAACTAATCAATAGCTACATAATAGTGAGGAAGTAAGAAATCAACTTACATACAGTACTATTTCCCTGCCATGAAACTGAGCACAGACTAGAATTATACTAACTCTTTTAAGTACGACGAAAACTACAACAAAAAGAAAGTAATCATAACTAGGAGATTAAAACAAAAGAATCTGGAAATGAATCTATATGCATATTAAGGTTTTAAAAGCCTTTATCTGAAGGAGAGCAGTGAGATTACTCACTCTGTGACTCAATAAATATTAAGGGAATAAAATTACAGGTAAGAAGGAAAGAGAAAGAAATATAGCAGAAAATATACATAAAAAACAATGCATAATAAAAGGAGTTTCAGTGCATCCAAAGGAGGACATACAGAAATGAAGACCATTTCTGCTCCAATTTGTTATAATCCAAAAGGGAATTATAGCAATGGAGTTCAGAAGTCAAGTGTAGCCTTGGGATGGGATAGAGAGAGAGAGAAATTCTAGTTCCTTCTGGTCATTGAAAATTTTAGGGCAAAAGAGTTTCAACATAGATTTTTAAACTTTATGTAACCAGACCTAGAAAGTAAAGTAAATTCAATTAATTTTAGTAAAAGGTAAAGCAATCTGCAATGGCAACAGGTATCTTTATGGAAACTTTTCAGAATTTGTGACGAGTATGGTTAGGATGAGTAAGCCTAAGACTCATTAACATTATTTACCAACAACAATGGACCAGTACCTATAATAATAGTTTTACAAACATCTAATTTAATGCTCAAAACAGTTTTCTTTCTAAGAATATGTCCATTTCAACTATGCTATCTAATTTCTTGGTATACAATTAATGATAGCCTTCTCTCATAATTCTTTTTATTTCTCTAAATTTAGTAGCAACACACCACCTATCTTCTCTACCTTGTTTTGCTACCTTCCATATTTTGTATTTTTTTCTTATTTGCCAATCTTGTTGATTTTTACTAGCATGAACTTTTGGTTTCAATGATTTTCTCTATTTTCTTTCTTTTCTCTATTAAATTTACTTCCACTCTAATCTTAAGTGTTTCTCTCCTTTTGTTAGCCTTGGGTTTTATCTACTCTTCTTTTACAGATTTCTATATATTTGAAATCTCTCTTATATTTTAGTATAGTCATTCATAGCTACAACTTTTTCTGTTCGCACTGCTTAGTGGTATTCCATATGTTTTGGTATATTGTGCCCTCATTTTCATTCATCTCTAAGAATTTTATAATTTTTCCCTTATGATTCTTCTTTGACTCATTGGTTATTTTGGAATGTGTTAATTTCTCACATTTCTTTCACTTCGAGTTCATTGAGTTTATATGAGGCATAGATTAACACTTTTAATCATATTTGAGAAGTTTTCCACTCATCAGGAATTTTTTCGGCTTCCTTTTCTTCTCTCCTTCTGGGATTCCCACCATGCATATGTTGTAATACTTGCTGACTGATAGGTCTCTGAGGATCTCTTCCTTTTCTTCAACACTTTTCTTTGTATTTATTTAACTGGATAATCTTACTTGATATATCTTTAAGGTAGGTGATTTTTTTCAGTTTGCTCAAATCTTCCATTAGCTTTTCTGGTGAAATTTTTACTTCGGTTATCGCACTTTTTTTAAATTCTGGAATATGTTTCACTCTTTTTTATAAACAGGCTCTTGTTTTGCTAGTTTATATTTAGTGAGGCATTGTTCTCATACTTTATTGTTAAGGCAAGGTTTCTTTTTGGTTTTGAACATATTTAAAACACCTACTCCTAAGTCTTCATTTAGTGCATCCAATGTATGAACCTCCTCAGGGAGAGTTTCTAGTAATTGCTTGCTCTCTCCCTCCCACTTCTTTTTCTTTTCTTTGCCTTTTCAATAAAAAATCACTTTTGTTGAAAACTAACAATTTTTTTTGTTGTTGTTGTTAAAAGATTTATTTATTTATGCATACAAGAGCTGGAGTTCAGGCCAGAGATGTGGGAGGTGAGAAGATTCACCAGAGACAGAGTGGGAAACAGAACAGGCAGACTGACTGAAGTACACTGCTGAGGGGAGCAGCAGGTGAGTCAGTAGAGGTCTGCTTCTCCATGTGGGTTGCTCCCTGGCCGGCCGGGGATTGAACTCATGCTGCAGAGGCTGCGGATTGCTTCATAGTGAGGTTACTTAACCCCTTGCACCACCAGGGAGGCCCAGTAGAAAGAAGTTTTTATTAATAGGAAAACTGACTATTTTAAATCATATAACTTGGCAATTATTGTGGAAATCAGACTTTCCTCTTTTTCCAGGGTTTATTTTATTTTGTTTGGTGACTTTTCTGAGCCAATTTTGTAAAATTTATATTCTTCATCATGTATAGCCAATGGAGCCTGTGTTTTGTTTGCGTAGTGGATAGTTCCTGGTTGAATAGAGATTGCCTTAAATATTTGGAACTAATAACTTTCCCAGGCTTTTCTAAAAGACTCCGTATGTCAATGGTGCATGCATTCAATATTCAGTTAGGCAGTTTATAATACTCCACCTTAGCATTTACTTCCTGCTTGCCCAATTCCTCAAGTTTAACCAAAGGTGAGAGCTTAGTGTCTCTTCACATCTCTTCTGAGCAGGCACATAGCCCTGGAAATGTGCACAGCCATAAGCATAAGAATAAGCATGACATTTTAGATTCCCAGGAACACGTCTGGGGTTTCAAAGCCCCTCATTCACCAGCTTTTCCTCTTTAAGTTTTTTGATCAGCCCAACTGTTATCTTCTGCCTCAGACAGTCACAATGATCAATGGTTGTCTCCAATTATTTTCAACAAATTTTCTGGTAGTGGGAAGAGAAAGGATCTTTGCATTGGGTGTTCTGAGTCAGATCCAATAAAGGCAGCTTTGTAAGTGGGGTCTTCTAGAGAACCACCAGATGGGTTAAATAATGACATTCTCAATGTAGCTTTTAGGGAGATCCAAACTTGTTCTCTGTCTCCTCCCTTCAATGGCTGCCAGACTACTAGTTTTTACTATGACTGCATGCTGTCGGTACCAAGTCTACCACACAGCTGGGGAGGAGGAGTTGAGAACAGCATAAGTTAAAATACCACTCACTGTTATTACTGAAATTTAGCTTTTTTTCTTGAATATACACTCCTGGCATTCTGTAAGCCTTTGGTCAATTTACAGAATTCTGGAAATGTTAATTCTGATCATTTCCCCTGTGTTCTCAGGGGAGTATTTCAAGAGATCTCCTCCAACATTTTTTGCTGACATTAGCCAGTTAAGTTTTTCCAAAAGGACCAAAGCAATCCAATGGGAAAAAAGAAAGTGTTTCCAAAATTAACGCTAAATCAACTGGATATTTCTATGGAAAATAATGAACTTCAGCCCCTAATATTTACAACAGACAAAAATTAATTAAAGAGCTTAAAATACAAAGTTTTTCAAAGAAAACATCAGAGAATAACTTTGGAGATAATAAAGGTTTCTCAGACAGAATATAGAAAACAACTATAGAGGAAAAAGTTATAGCTCATGAAAATTTAAAATTCTGTCAACAAAAGACAGAATAAGTAAATGAATAGTCAAGCCATGAATTAGGAGAAAACATTTGTATAACACTTATCTGACAAACAAATCATATCCAGAATATGTAAGGAACTCTTCCAACTCAATCACTAAGAGACAACCAAATAACATCGGAAAATGCATTAAATAGATATTTCATAAAGGAAGATATTTGAAAGGCCAATACACACAAGGAAAAGTACTTAACAACATTAGTCAACCTGGAAATTTTAATTAAAATGACCAACAGTAAAATGTCTTTTAACAAGGGTCTGGATTTACTAAAACTGTCACACATAAAATGACACAACCACTTTGAAAGGAGTCCAGACGTTCTTCTAAAACAAAATCTATGCACCTATACTTTGATTTATTTACTCAAAGGAAATGAAAGCAATATTTATGAAAAGGCATGTATAATATAGAGAAACCAGACAAAGAGTCGATAAAGTCAACTCAAAAACTAGCTACTGAAAGCAGACTACAGAACTGAGACACTCAGAAGGCAAGGGGAAGGAAAGATGCATGAAGCAGGTAGGGAGCACATGGACTATGGTAGTGGACTACAGGTACTTTGGTGATGGAAGTGGGTAAGTTAACATCACTGGAGTGGGAGAGGGGGGTATTCTATACTTCCAAAATACAAATGACAATGTAAACCTACATTACATCAATAAAAAATTGTTCAAAAAAAGAATGATGATACTAATTTTATTCTTAGTAGCCCCAAACTGAAAACAGTACAGATGTCCATCAACTGGGGAATGGATAAAATGTGGTTTGTTGAAAAAACAAAATATTTCACAATTAAAAGAACAAATTGCTGTTTCATACAACATACATGAATCTCACACATCATGCTAAGTAAAAAGACACAAAAAGCCTATATTGTATCATCCAATTTATATGAAGTTCAAGAATAAACTACACCATCTCTGGTGAGAAAATGCCAGAACAGTGAATGCCTCTGGAGGATGAGGCAGTTGGAGGTTTAATGGGAATGACCAAAAGGAGTTCTCTAGAATGATAGCTATGTCTTATATCTTCATTTGGTTTACATTATGCACGCATTTATCAAAACTAAACAGAATGCACACTTGAGATTTGAACATTTCATCATAGGCAAATTGTACCTAAAGAAAAAAGCCCACCCAATGAATAAATACTGAATTCTAGATAATGATATGTATGTTGAAATATGTAGAGGTGACTATAACTAACTTTGGAGTGTTAGTTAACATTCCAAAAAAAGTTAACATGGATTGATGGATAAATAGGGAGATATGATGAAGCAGATAGAGCAAAATGTTCTAAATCTAAATTGTGGATAAACAGTTAAAAATGTAAAATTATTTCAACTTTTTAATGTTTGAACATTCTTATAATAAAATATTAGAAGAAAAGGAAAGTAGCAAGTGACATCATCTTCAATTATAAAGACAGTCGTATACCTTGCACATTCCCCTTCAAAAGGAACAGACCTTGGGAATTCCACTGGTAGTAAAAAATTAAGTCAAAAAAAAAAAAAGAATGCAGTAGATATAAATAACTCCATCAACCTCATTTAACATCCAGGATAACATATTCTCCTTGTTTCCCTCCAACAACACTGTTTTATCCTTTGCTAATTCCTCTTTCCCTTGACCTCTTAACATTAGAATGTCCCCAAGATTCAGCTTTGGAGCATTTTGTTTCCCTATACTTATTCTCTTCTTATATCTTCAAGATGGGTGATTTGGGTAGTGGGTACCCCACAGTGGTCATACCTGATAAAGAGAATCCTAATGTTACCACAATTAAAAGAATAAATTGAAATTATAAAATATCATTCATTTGCTTATAATCCTCAACTTATACCTTTGGCTCCAATCTTTTCCTGTAACTCTGGTTTCATTTCTTGATAGCTCTCTTTGGAAGTCTAATAGATAATTCCAAATTAACAAGTCCAAAATGGAGCTCCTGATTTCCTTTCTCCTAAACACATATATAACCTGTTCCATTTTCAGTTTGCTGTATTTCAGGTGGCAGCGCCACTCTTTCAGCTGTTCTTCTCTAGTAATTATCCCTGACTCCTAGTAATTATCCCTGACTCTCTTTTTCTCATACCTTAATTCCAATCCATCAAGACATCCAGTTGGCACTGACTTTAAAATATCAACATAACTTGACTTCTTCTTAATACATCCATTATACCTACCCTAGTCCAATTCACTACCTGGATTACTGAAATAGCTCTGCTGAATTTATTTTCAACACAGTGGTCAGACAGCTCTCATTAGCACATAATTCTTTTCATCTAATTTATTTGCTCAAAACATACCACTGGCTTCCCTTCATTCCTACCATGGCACTCACACCCTAAATTGTCCCTCCCCTTTATCACCCAGCTCATCTCCTACTACTCTCCCCTCCTTACCCTCCTGCAGTTACACTCACCTTGTTGCTACTCCCGCCTGAGGTCTTTACATTGGTTGATCTAGACATGTTTAATTGAATACTTCATCCTTTCCAAATATTTATTCAATTCAACCTTCTTACAAAATCTAAAATTTCAACTTTTTCTGATACTTCTGATCACTTACCCTCAATGTTTTCCTTCATATCTATAACCACTAACATGTAATGATTGTGTTTGATACTATCTGTCTCCTTTTGCTAGAGAGAGCAGTACAACTACTCGATCAAGGAACTGACCAGTGATTGGTGGAGACAGTGTAGGTAAAGACAGACCTCTAGGCAGAACTAATGCCAAACACTCATGTTCTGACTCTATTTTGAAATTATTGTTCACATGTTCTCATGACTAGATATTGGGTGTGGGAGACAGAGCCACAGATGACTCCAAGGTTTTCATGTTAGCAGAATTTAGCTTTAGGTTCAGTTCACTTCAAATTGCAGACATCCAAACCTTCTTCAGAGTTATCAGAATGCGGAAAAATATGCCTACTCTTAGCTATCAGGGAGGGAAACCAAAGGATTAACCAACTTAAATAAAGGCAAGGAGAGGCCAAGAAAAATGAAGTAAATCCTATAATTCTTACTGGTTCATAGTATTACAATAAAAATGTGTACATCATGAGAGCACTTTCTTAGGAGTAATCATTCCAGAACATTCATTATAATAATTTTCTAGTATCAGCAAGAGAAGAGTGTACTCAAAATTCTCTGATCAGAAACTTAAGTACTCACATGTACATAGTACTGCACAATTTATAATGAATTATGAAAAAGTTCTATTTATTCCAGAAATTTCAAGATCTTTTTTAAAGTTGTTTATTAAAAATCCTATTAAAATTATTCATGTTTTGTTTTTACAGCAAACATCCCTGGCACCTGAATAATATTCTTTTTGATGCATTGATCAAACAAATCTCCTCAAAGCCACCAAATTGTAAGCCCAAAATAAATGAATTAGCACATCTTCCCTATAGTCATCTGACCATGGATTAAAAACAGCAACAATTTGTCTAGTAGAGCTTCAAGCACTGGCATTGAGAAGCCAGTTTTCTCTACTTACAATCTACTTATACTATGGCTGGAGTCCTGGATAGTAATGGGAAGGCCAGTGTTCTCCAGAAACACAGGTATGATGCAGCATCTACCACGGCTTACAGTTCTACCCTGCATACAGTTCTAGACAGGTTGCCAATACGATGGATTCCTGAGAAAGATAATTTACTCTTACCATTGATCGAGATGATGAACACATCTGTAGGGTACCCTCTGCTAGTGTGTGGCTGACAAAGTTATTCAGTTAATAATGAGGAAACCCAAGTTCCAATGCAGTACAGTGGCCACTGGGTTGGCCAGGACACCAGGATGTGGTTGTCATGGAGTCATCCATGCCTACTTCTCTCTCTGACATTTGGTCTTCAAAGATTTTTAAATGGCAAAAGAAGCAGAATTGTTTCTTGTTCCCTCTGAAAGACTTTAACACCTTCTAGATTTGGCTTATAAAATAAAGGACAGAGTTCAATCACCGGAGAGTAAAGGAATTTTGAGGAGATACTAAAATATGTACACTTAAGTATATATTAATAAAACTGATTCTTGGGTCCTACTATGATTGTCTATATATTGAGAATAAGACTTATAGAAAATTTTACTTTCATCAGAAAAAAAGGAGCATGAGTGTACTAATGATGATAGTTCCTCTGATAGGGTACAATTCCACCAATCATAGCCAATCAATACCAAGTGACCAATCCTGCCTTTTTGTTTACAATGGACTGGATGGATCATATATGGCCACAGGGCTTAAGGGGGATTCAATCCAGAGGCTGGTAATTGATGTGGAATAAAATAGTGAGGTGGGATAATAAGAAGCTTAAAGAAAATAGAAATTAGATTGCTGCAGGAGGCCTTGTTGCCCCAGCCAGATAAGACACTGGCAAGCAGCGAAGCTCAAAGGGCCTCACACCATGGGGCCGAAGCTAAAGGACCTCACACCGTGGGGCCGAAGCTAAAAGGCCTCACACCGTGGGACCAAAGATTCCTTGTGCCTCACACCGTGGGGCTAAAGATTTAACGTCCCTTTACTTTTTGTTCTTGGTCATAAAAAAAAAAAAAAATTCCCAAAAAGTACATTAGGCACTATATTATATGCATCAGTATACTACAAATAAATGGCACAAAAAAATTATCTGTTAAAAACTAATTATTAAACAATTTGGCCCACTTGACAATGGGAGACAAGTTATTAAACATGCCTGACAAACATTACAATACAATAATTATAGTAGGTCCTTCTTTTGCCTTCCCTTGAAGTTTCTTGGAAAGGTTTTTAAATAAAACTATTTGAGTTAAAAAGTTTCTAGGTAAAAAAAGTTCTGATAACTAAGTAACAGCCGGCCCCTGCTGTAAAGACCATGAAAATAAAAACAGTCTTTTCTTGCTTAGGTTTTAGCTGATAGGGATGCACTGGCCGCTATCCACTGTTTTAAATAATTGTCTAGCTGAAATAATAAGTTTTAGTGTTAGGTCTGGTTTTTTATCTATTAACCTTAAAGGCTACTGTCTAGCTGGGACCTGTAAGAGCCAGTAGTCTATGGAAACATAATACACTAATTGTTTCTGCTTTACACATGATAATGTATTTTTTATTACTAATAATAAATAAATAAAGGCCTGCTGAGTCTCTCGGCAAAAAATACTAACACCTCATCAAGTGTCAGTGTCTCCTCATTCTACCTCATCCCCTTCCCCTCAGTCCTTTCATTTTCGCCAACGCCGTCTCATCCTTTCAAAAACCCCTGACACGACATTTTACCAAGCCTGGTCCCCGACATTGGATGATGAACTGCTAAGTCAAACGCTGCATATTTGTATGAAGATACAGAGAGATGTCATGGAAGTCCAGTTTCTCAGGAAAAAGTTTAGACATTTTGTTTCTAAAATGAGTGACCTTAATACCTTAACATTTGCCAAGATGAAAGCAAAAACTTAATTTGCCTTTAATGACACATAACTCTGTCTTTGCTCTACATCCCACTTTTCTTTCTTTATCTTAGTGGTGTGTTTCTAGTGTTTGCCAATTTAAATCAATGTTGTGTATACATCTGTGATTATGTGACCCACTTCTGTCTTTCGAGGCACTGGGATTAAGTGACCCACTGGCTTGTGAGATTCATAGAAGCAGGTAAGTGTGAATGAGAGATCAATCAGCCATGGCAAAGAAGTTGCAAAAAGCTAGGTTTTGAGGAGTAGCTTCCCTCTCCAATATTAAAGATACATAAATTATTCAGCCCCTCTATCTGGGTTTTACAGAGAAGTATTAAAAGTCACTACTAACACTGAAAAAACAAAAACAAAAACAAAAACAAATCTTCATTAGGAAACCAACCAAGTACAAAATAGTCAGTAAGCCAAATTCAGGACCAAAAAAACTTTCTCATCACTTAACACATTTTATGTTCTGATTTTTGGGTAAAGTTCATTTACCTCAAATGCCTACATGGTATTGGTGTAGACCTCTCAGCAAAAATTCTACAACCAAAGAGAGAATGAAAAACATATTCAAAGTATCTGAAGATTCAAAACTTCCAGCCAAGAATACTATGTTCTACAAGACTCTCATTCAGATGAGGGAGACATAATGGCCTTTCCAATTTGCAAATACTCTTCTACAAGAATGCTGAAAGGAGAGTTCCTACCAAAAAAAAAAAAATCAAAGAAAATACACACACACACACAATGAATAAGTAAATAGAACAAGAGATCTAAAGACAAAATAGCAGCAAATTCCCAAATATGGATAGTACATACCAATCGTAAGACAGAGTAACTGGTTTGCTCATAAAGCAAAACCAGATTTTCCGCTGTCACTTGGAGACACATCGGAGCTCCAAAGATAAGCATAGAAGCAAAATAAATGGCTGGAGAACAGTATTAAAAGACAATATTAAAAGGAACAGCCATACTTAATGAGATAAAATAAATTTTCAGCTAAAAAGGTAACAAGGGATCAATATATCACAAAGACATAACATTCAATGATATATATTCACCAAACAAAATATATAACACAACTATTAACACATATATAACACAACAATTAAAGCACCAAAATATATAACACAACAATTAACAAACCTAAACAAGATGTCTGCATACAATATTGATCAGTCAACACTTCACTTACTATAATGGGCAGATCAACCAGACAGAAAATCAACAAGGAAACAATAGCTTTAAATGAGGAACTGCAACACATAGACTTAACAGACATCTGTAGAACATTACATCTCCCCCAAAACCTGTGTACACATTTCTTCAATGCACATGAAATATTCTTGATGATAGAACACATATATGGTCACAAAACAAATATTAACAAATTCTTGAAGATCAAAATGGTATCAAATATTTTCACTGGTTGAAATGATATAAAACTAGAAACCAACCACAAAAAGAAAGGAAGAAAAACCTCTAATATGGAGACTTGATAACTAGTATTGAATGAATATTTGGTTAATGAGAAAAGCAAAGAAAAATTTAAATGTACCTGTAAATGAATAATGATGAAGACATGAGCTATTAGAAGCTGTGGAGCACAGCAAAAACATTATTAAGAGACAAGTATGTAGCAATATAGGTTTACATCAAGAAACAAAAATGATCTCATATGAATAATGTAATCATATACATTGAGGATCTAGGGGAAAAAATGCCAAAAGAAGGTAGAATAGAATCAAAAATAGAGCAGAAATAAAAATAAAAAGAAAGTTCAAAAGTTCAGTTTAACCAAAACCTAGTTTTTTGGGGAAAAATCAACAAAATAGACAAATCTCTTGCAAGGCCTACAAAGAAAAAAAAGGAGAAAACTCTAATACACAGATTAAGTAATGAAAGAGAAGAAATAACAGAGATCTTAGAAACACGCAAGATCATGAGAAACTTCTACTAATATCTATACGTCAATAAATTGAATAATATAGAAGAAATCAACAAATGCTAATGTACTACCTCCTGAGATTGAATCAGGAAGAAATAGAAAACCTGAACTGACAAATCATTAACAAGGAAATTGAAATAGAAATCAACTCTCATAAAACAAAAACCCAGGCACAGTCAGTTTCACTAGTGAGTGCGAGGAAACCTTCAAGATGAACAAATGGCTATCTTTCTCAAACTGTTTTTAAAATCTGAGGAAGTGAGAATGCTCCCAAACATTTTTTATAGAGGCAACATCAGTCTGATACCGAAAGCAAACAAGAAAAGAAAGAAAGAAAAACGCAAGGAGGAAGGGATAGAGGAAGACAGGAAGGAAGGAAGGAAACAAACTATAGAACAATATCTCTGATGAACGCAGATGCAAAAAATCCTCTACAAAATCTTAGTCAAATAAGTTCAACTGTGCATTAAAAGGATCATACACCATGCTGAAGTGGGACTTAATCCTCAGATGCAAGGAAGGTTCAAGATATACAAATCAATCAATATGTTTCACCATATCAACAAAAGGGAAGCAAAAAATACACAAGATCATTTCACTCATATGTGGAATATTGAGAAACAATACAAAGGAACAGACAAAACTAAACCCAAAGAACCCTAGAAATTTGACTCCAGAATTGAGACTACTAGAGGGGGAAGGAGGGTATGGAAACAAGGGTACAGGCCCAGTGGTCTACGCTAAAGGACAATGGGTGTTCTGGTCCTAGGTGTGGTGTGGTGACATACATCTGCAGAGGTATGAACATATTCACCTACATCATATTGTATTGTAAACCCATGAAAACTTGAAAAATATTTTTTTAAATCACCAAATTTTCAGTTTGTTTTTAATTGTTTAAGAAATAAATTCACGTCCTACACTTTTCCCCTTAGAAAATTCCATGAGATGAGAACACATAATATCATTGTATAATATTTAGCGAGTTTTCTAAGAGTAGCTATAATAATTCAGAAGACTCAACTGTCTAACACCTCCTCAGCTATGCAGATGGACACTTCCCTTCTTTTCTTTCAGAAGGAACCTCTCCAGGGTATGGCTGCAGCTATTACTAAATATTTCCAATGGTATCACACACCCCCACCCCCAAGCAACATCTTTTGACAAAATGTAGGCTGGCAATTAATCTATAATAATTTTAACCCTCTTTATTTTCAAGTTGGTTCACTTCTTTTCCATTCCTTCCAAATATTTGCATCTTACAACACTAAGCCATGATTAACCATTCCTTG
The DNA here is from genome assembly GCF_964194135.1 of Talpa europaea. NCBI lineage: Eukaryota > Metazoa > Chordata > Mammalia > Eulipotyphla > Talpidae > Talpa > Talpa europaea. The sequence goes on from NC_140072.1 coordinate 91,769,509, forward strand.
AAGGTGGCTAATACAGCAATAATATCTAGGCAGTAATTAGAAGCATATTCTTTCTCCTACATTCTTAGGTCTTATTCTTTCCTCCATGAGGTAAAACTTACTTAACAGTGCTCCACATGAGTTACTCATCAACATCTGTTATTTTATATTTTGAGCTTTGGTCTACATTATATTAAACCAAAGAGCACAAATAAACTCACCACAGAAATTCTGGAATGTCCTTGCAAAGATTTCAGAAAACAATACTTTCCTGTAATTAAATAGTTATAACAGAAGCCCCTGGTAAGTATCTACTTGGGGAGTTCACATATCTCCTGGAGGTATTAATCTATCTCAGTCCCCAATACTATGACTGAGGTCTAATTTATTTAAATTCTGGGTACTCCTCTCTAATTTACCTAGCCTGATTTAATCTTATTCCCAGAGGACCACCCTGGGCCAAGCAGTCCTAAGAGGTCCCTGATTTTTTCTGTTATCATGTCAAAAGTGATTAGTTAATTAATCCCTCCAGTTCATGACGCTGCCCAAACAGTAGGGAAGAGATTATGATAAAGTTTGGAGGACTTAAAGTCTACACATATAATTAGAATGGCTTAACTACATCACTTATAGTGACAAGGAGCCCTTTTATTCCATTAGAACAGTGATTTTCAACCTGGAATGATTTTGCCTCACAGGACCAAAACTAGAGAAATTTTTATTGTCATGTCTAGAGTAAAGTTGCCACCAGTATCTAGAGTATGTTCGCCAGGGAAATGCTGTTCAGGGTTTTTTGCTTTCTTATTTTTCCAAAATGGCTGCACCATTTTTTTATTTAACATTTTTTAATATCATTTATTTATTGTATTTTATTAACAAAGTACCATTATTTTAAATTTGTTAATATTTTGACAATGTAGGATTTCTCTTCTCAGAGGTGGCTGTAGCTCTCCCACCACCGAAGCACCCACAGTTCTCTGTCAGTTGTGTTCTCATCACTCCTTCTGTCCTTCCCTCTTCCCCGCCACTCTTGGATGCCTGAGATCCATGGTCAGTTTTCAAGAGCTGGCTTTAAACTTCGTCCCTCTTCGACCCTTCGTTTGGTTTCTCTGTATTCCATATACAAGTGACACCATCCTGTATTTATTGTTCTCCTTCTGTCTTATTTCACTGAGCATAATCCCTTCCAGCTCTATCCGCGTTGCTGCATTATAATATCTCTTGGGAGTTTAAGAATTCTTAAATTCTTTTAAAAATTAATCAAAATTTCCTTTATTTATGAAAAAAATAAGTCAATATGATCACAGGGAAGGTAACTAAACAAAAGTTGGCAAGGCAACAAAATTTAACAAATTTGAATTTCATGGATATAAAACTCTTAGCCAAATCAAATAATTTTAAATTTTGTAGATTTATATTATTTGGCATTCAATGTGATCTCACCTATGAGCCAAATATCCAATAGCTTATTGTAGCTTGCTCTCCATAACCAAATGCTGATGGGGAGAGGAGCAGCTGGTAAAAAACCATTTAGAGGAAAGAGCGGTACAGTTAAACAGTTTAAATCTGTACTGCAATAAAATAGGAACAAATTGAACTAATTATTACCTAAAAGAACATTTTCAACCCTGTAGAAACCGAGCTATCTTGAAGTGGCAAAATAATCTTCTTTGTAATCAGCAGAAATGGTAGCTCATGATCAAACTGAATTTGGCTATAGAAAAATATGACTAACTTTATTACCACGTTGGGATTGTAAATTTCAATCTCACTAAATATATAAAGAGAACATATAACATATGCGGCTGTTGGGTGAAAAGGCCAGTCAGTCTCTGTTACAGTTTTACTTTAATGTTTACATACACTATAAATTCAAAATACGTTTGATATTATGCTCAGTAGCCACAAGAAGATGCAAACAAGCCTCTTTTGTAAGTTTCAAAAAAAAAATGATAAAGCATATTGTTGAGACCCCATGCAATTGAGCTTTGTACCTCCAGACAATGTGGCCATGTGCACAGAAGGCCAAAGGTCCTTTGCTGTTAACAACACCCTATTGTCTCGCTCTAAAGCAATCATTAGTTAGTTCGATATGTCCAGCAAGCCCACAAAACACAAGAAATATCACGGCCTCTTAATGCCTCATGTTTCCCAAGTCATCGACCGTCTGCACAAAACAGTAATGACAGATATCTAGACAGGCTGCTTTGTTATCACCCTAAAACAGTTTTTTTTCCAGAACACACACCATGTGGAGAACACATATTGTCTAATGGCTACTGCAATATAGTACCGTCGTTCTTTCCTCTGTTACTGCCTATGATATAAAATGAAATTTCATTTTCAAATGAAAATGACTATAATTATGAAGGTAGGGACAGTAAATCCACCTCCCCAGGGGTAGACAGAATGAAACCCCTTTCTGTTATAATCATCCATAAATATTTATGCTTTACTGTCCATTAGTCTTCACATTCCAAAAATAAGAGCCATATTCTTATGTCTTTCATTATTCAAAGAAAGAATGCAGACTTTATGTTTACAATGCATAAATAATATTGGACTTTTGTGTCAATTATCCTGCTTTAAATATTTTTCAGTTTGTAGTAAAAGAATGTAAATTTTCTAAAAACAGACTTAAACAATGATATGTTAAGAGCCTCAAAAATAGGATTCTCATGCCCTGGATACATCTATAAGATTTAAATATTCCACTCAGATGAAAACTAGCTATTTGATTTATGAATGCGTTATTGGCTGAGAATATAATTGAGGTATGAGAGGTTGAATGATTGTCAGTAAAAGGAATAGTGGCCTTCTTCAATTTAAAGGCTGGGAAGATGCTGGCCAGGCACAGTTCAGTATTTTACATTTACTCTGCAAATACTTAATCCCTACAAAACATAATTTTCTCACAGAACTTAATTTTCATGAAATAGTAACCATAAATAATCACCATTTGCCCCACTGGGATAAAGGAACAAACCCTTCAACATATTCTTCCCAAGTTCAGCAATATTACACAGAAAGGAAATTCCTGTTCACAGGAATGTGTGGGTATTAGGAGAAAACTGTAGTTTGTTGTAAACCAAATACAACAAAATAAAGTCTCTAATCAATGAAGGACAATATATTCATTAGGCAAATTGAAGGTCATTTTAGAATGCAAAGTAGAATGAAATTTCACTAATCTTTTATTGGCATATCACTCAGTTTTAAAGTCCAAATCCAATCCTGTTTCTGTGGAATAAAATACTTTCCAATTTCATAATTCAATATGGCCAACCATGACAAACACTAATGAATAGAGCATGCAAAGCTACTGTTCTGGTTTTGATGGCTCACTGGGTTTTTTTAAATGTTGAGGCTTAAACAGTGTGAAGGATTTCTCAAGGGTAAATCAGTAAATAGAAATGTGCAACTACCATAGTACCTCCTTCTTTTGTTGTCAGGAAATTGGTTTCTTGATAATCTCAGAGGTAAACAGAATATATTAAGAATGCACCCAATCATGCAGTATGTCACATTATGCAAAATAAATAGTGTAGGCATATCATTGTAAGTCCAGGTAACATGGAAACATCTGAGATCAGTGGAGCACATTTCCAATAAAGTAAAGAAAAGCTGATTTAAAGAGAAAATCAATGAAAAATTGCTAACTTGTAGCATGTTGTTTCAAATTAATATGAAGTCAAATGAAATCAGACTGCTTTGCAAGTACACAGAGTCAGTTTACACTATGTCTTAGAGGGGAAGGAGAGTGGAAGTCTATTCCCCAAATAGAGCAGGAAAATATCATCTAAATGCTCACACAGGGAAAGAAGTAAAATATCACAATTAAAATGGGAGTTTAAGTCTAAGAGACTACTAGAAGGTAACACATGCTGCAAATGTCAAGATTTCATCTTTTTTTAAAAATATAGCTGAATAATGTTTATGCTAAATGAAGTAAGTCAGAAAGGAGAAAGACAAATACAGGATAATTTCATTCATATGTGGATTCTATAGGAAAAAAAATGAATAGACAAAATGGTACCTAAACTATCACTACAGAATCAAGGCTACTAGAAGGGGAGATGGGGATGGGGAACAAAGGGGTGAGGGTCCCCAGTGGACTATGGTGGAGGACTATTGGTGCTTTAGTGGAGGATGTGGTGTGGTAACAACCATCTGAAGAGGTGTGAATCTATATCTCTAAATCATATACAGAGTTGCAAACCATTACCTCAGTAAAAAAGAATGTGATTTTTAAAAAAGAAGGTAATACATACTAACAATATGTCTTTCCTATTTTAATTTCAGAAGAAAAATATAGATTTATTTGAGCCAAAAATAAAAGTGAGGAGCAATATTATTTCTTTGAATGTACTACTGACCCATTCAAAAACCTCACAAGGGTTCAAATAAACTCATCACTTTGACCTTCTTTGAGAGAGAATTAATATGCTATTTCCATCCTAACCATTCACTCTGAACTATAATTTTTTTCCAAAGGAAATGGAAGACAGGGCCCTCCCTGGTGGCACAGGCGATTGAGCACAGCGCTGTGAAACTGTCTGCGGCCTCTGCAGTGCGGATTTAATCCTGGCGGGCTGTGGAGATACCCACAAGGTGCAGTAGACCTTTCCTGTCTTGCCCGCTGCTCCCCTCAGCAGTGTATTTCAGTCGGTCTGCCTGTTCTGTTCCCAGGTCTGTCTCTGGTGAATCCTCTTACCCTCCTGCACATCTGGCCTGTACCCCGGATCTTGTATGCATGAATAAATAAATCTTTAGGGGACTCCCTGGTGGCGCAAAGGGTTGGGACGCAACCTATGAAGCAGTCTGTGGCCTCTGCAGCATGAGTTCAATCCCCGGCTGGCAAGGGAGCAGCAGACCTCTCCTGATTCTCCCACTGCTCCCCTCAGCAGTGTATTTCAGTCAATCTGCCTGTTCTGTTCCCCACTCAGTCTCTGGTGAGTCCTATCAACCCCCCCCCCATGCCTCTGGCCTGTACCCTAGTTCTTGTATGCATAAACCTTTAAAAAATAAATAAATCTTTAAAAAAAAAAAGAAATGGAAGACATTCAGCACAGTACTAAAGCCTCTGCTATCTGAGATTACTAAATCATTCCTTTCATATATGAAAATTATAGCTAGCCATGCAATAGGCCCCAAAACTGAAGTATTTAGAAGCAAATAAAAAAAATAAAATGTGAGGGTAAAATCAACACTTTAATATATTTAGTATCACATAGATTACAGATTTTTAGCTTATTTCCTTGAGATCATTAACATTTAAGCCTAAAGAGAAAACAAAATAAGTTTAAAATGGGAGCAAATAGCTGGAGAATTCAAGGCAAGAAATATTTTTGGCTTATTTACATATCTTGGGAGTTGAAATTGCCAAATAACAGTACCCTTTCTCAATTTATAATTTCTAATTCTACAAATCCTTGTAGTAGAAAGGCTAACTCCAAGAAGTCAAGATTAAACATACAGAGATGTTGATTATAGCATGTTATACAAATGGCGCAGCGGTTGAGCGCTGGGTTGCAAAGCTGCCCGCAGCCTCTGCAGCGCCGGTTCAATCCCCGGCTGCTCCCCGACCACCAGAGGAGGGTCCCACATGGCACGCAGACCTCTCCTGCCGCCCGCTGCTCCCCTCAGCAGTGTACTTCGGTCCTTCTGCCTGCTCTGCTCCCCGCTCTGGCTCTGGTGAATTCTCTCACCCTCCCGCGCTTCTGAGTGTACCCAGTGCTTGTATAAATAAATAAATAAATCTTAAAAAAAATATATCAATAAAGAAAAAGTATTATTGGAAAAAATATAATAGGAAATTAACAGGTCTGATTATTTTGCAACCAACACAATGAAAAATCCACCCAAAAATAATTAGCTACCTAGGTCACACTAGGTACAAATTGGATGTACATTGGATGGAGGAATGAATAAAATAATTGCACAAAAATCGATAAATAATGTGATCCAATGATTTATATACTCTGATCCTGCACTGGGGCATTATTTGCAGGTCCAGTGAAAAATAAAAACACAAGGCTCTTTGTTAAAAAATTATAAAAAAATTTAAGATATTGACATAAAACATTAAACCAAGGATGGGGTGCTTCTGAATGCATGGCTTCGTGTAGCTACACAGCTCACATACACAACACTGGCCCTAGTCCTACCCAGTCCTCTGAGCTGCCTCCAGAGCTCTGCAATGTTTTTAGCCCACCATGATTTTATTCAAACATAGCTCTATTCTCTTCTTTTCCTTCAGGTTCTAAACCTGTGCAAGGGTTTCATGTCCTCCTGTGCTTTTATGTTTGGCCCACACATCTCACACCTTCCTTTCTTGTCCCAGAATAGTGTAATCATGCTCTCTCCACTCCCAATCCTATTCATTTCTCAACCACTTCAATATGGCTTCTCCTCCCACCTCTGTGACTTCAGTACCCTTCAATTTCTAAATTCAACAGAAACTTTTTATTCTTTACTTGTATACATTCATTTGCTCCCCATACATTCACTCCTTTATTCAACACATACTTATGAAGGTTTGCTATGATTCCAATATTATGCAAGTTCAGCAACATCACACACACACACACACACACACACACACACACACTGCTCCTTCATAGAGCAACTTCACCTTGACTTCCAAGAAGTCTTGATCTTCTGAATTTCCCCCCACCTGTCAGCATCTCCCTCACTCCTTCCACTGCTTTTTCTTTTTCGCGCCTTCCACTCCTTCCACTGGCATTTTTCTAAATGCTACCCTGAGTTCTCAGTGTAGGCTCTCTTTCTGGGTGGGCTCTGACATTCCTATGGTTATGTCCACCACATCTACAGTTATGATTCCTAAATCTGCATATTTATCCAAAACTTGACCCTAAAGCTCTCCCGCCTATGTATCCACGTGGTTGCTGCATATTTTCATTTAGAAGGCCCACACACATCCCAAACACCATCTGTGCCAATCTGAACCCATGGCCACGCTCTCTCCATGTTCCTTTTTTGCTTTGTTGACACTTCAATGCCTACACAGGCCACACCTTAATGTGATTTCATATGCTGATCTGTGACTCCATACTAGCCCACTCATGTCCCTTTGTTCCTAATACAGCACCTGGCACTTGGTAGATAATAAAATTTTTGTTGAGATAAACAATCCCCCTCTTCAGGGTTCTCTTTGTAATTTTATCTCCTTGAATGATTTCAAGCCTGAGTGTGCAATTGAATCTTATTATAATAAATTGTAATGCTAATTTCAGTCAGAGCCAAGAATCCCAAATTGAAGAAGACACTGAACTGGACATTGCCAACATTTAATTCCCCGTGAAATATCATGTCTGACTAATCCTTTAATTCATTACACCATTTTATTCAGTTTATTAAATGCTTCAATTTGCTGAGTGACTTTTCTCTTCACAGGCCACAGTGTATTCATATGGATAATAGTTAAGTCCTTCATGAATAGAACTCTGAATAACTAAAATCATGAATCACTTTGGCCTTGCTTTGATAGACCATTTTCAGAAGGAAGAAGACAGTAGTTCTGAGGGGGAAGTGATCTTAGAGACCATCAGATTCTGCACCTATACTTTAAAAATGACAGGACTGAAGCTCATGAAGTGAGCTGCCAACGTCACTAGCAAGTCAGTAGCAACACATAATGAGATTCCAGACATAGATTCCTACCAAAGGTGCTATTCCCATGACACCACAGTCATTCTTTGTCTCTAAATCTCATGGTCAAGACTGCTGTTTGCCCATGCACATTTTCTCCATCCATTGTAGCAATGTAACCACATAATTATAGGGCCATGTTCACAATGATGCCACTGTATGTAAGAGCCCATTTCCCAGTTTCTCTTCTAACTAGGTAGGACCAAGTAGCAAAGATCTGATCCATGAAACATTAAGCAGAACTATAATGTACATCTTTTGGAAAATGCATTAAAATGAAAGGGACTGGCAATACTTGGCTTCTCTTCCTTCCTACAGACTGGAATGCTGACATAGGCTGGTTTTCAAAGAGGCCTCTTGAATGATGAGGGAGAAGCACTGAACTGAAATTAGCAGAGAATATAATAGAAGGAGCTTGGGCCCCTAACTCTAAGCCATTCAATAGCCTTCCGGATGTCTTCAGATTCATTTTTCAGATTTTATGAGAGAAAAATTAATTCTTTCTTTCTTAAGCCATAATTATTTTGGATTTTCTGTCACATGCACACACCTAACTCTGACATAATCCATACGCCCATCTTTCATCCATTAGACTTGCTCTACTTGTATCTCTCCCTGCACCACTCATGACCTGAGGTCTACTTTATCTTCCCTGTGATTCACAATAACTCCATATCTGCCCCATCCTACCTCACAAGTTTTTTTCTGTTCACTCAGAAGAGAAAATCTCATACAAATTATATTTCAGTCTACTAGTCTTGCTCTCTATGTCAAGAGCACAGAAAGCCCAGTGAGGTTCAGAATGAATGTGCTTATTCTGCAAGATTCTTATTCACTAAATAAGGATTTAATTATACTCACTGTTCTATATTTATAAGGCGAAGTCATAGCATAAGAAAGATTTTTCACTTGCACCTAAATAAAATAAGACTGTTAGCGCTACATTAATCAGAAAATTAATTTTACCAGAACCCTCCCTACCCACTCACCAAACCTTCCAATTAGATGAAGATCCTGTGTTTTCAAATTATCTTTGTAAGAATATGCACAAGGACCTACAGTTTACACATGGGCAAGAGGATATTGAGAAAGGTACAGCAGATTTCAGAAAGTCAAACTAAAAGTCAGTTAACTTTTTCCTGATGCAAAGACTAGTAAAATAGTAAGTGGTGTTCACTCTCAATTCAAGCCTGGACAGCTGCCACCTTTTAGAAAGATTTTTTTTTTAAGATTTATTTATTTATGCATACAAGAGCTGGGGTGGTAGGCCAGAGGTGGGAGGTGGGTGGGTGTGAGAGGATTCACCAGAGACAGAGTGGGGAGCAGAACAGACAGATCTACTGAAGTACACTGCTGAGGTGAGCAGCGGGTGAGACAGGAGAGGTCTGCTGTGCCATGTGGGTTACTGCCCTGGCTGGGGATCAAACTCGTGCTACAGAGGCTGCCGAGAGTTTCATAACACTGAAACTTAACCCCTTGCACCATCAGGGAGGCCCTAGAAAGATGTTTTTATCATTGGTTTCTAAATATATAAAGTTGTTTCAAAGAACCAACAAGAGACACGTACTTCATGGGAAGAACATCCATCATGATCTTGGACTCAAATTAAAACTGGGGTCTAAACATTTCTCCAAGCTGCCTGTCAGCCCTCACAGGAGACATGAGCCTCATGCAGGCCTCCCAAGCCCAGAGCAACTGCCCTGCCTCAGGGTAGACAGTAAGGAAAAAAGACAGACATGCTATATCAGAAATAGGCTTAAAATTACTAACATTTGTACTTAGTTCTACAGCGCACAAGGCCATTTTATATTCATTTTGTCATTTGATTCAGAATGATCAGCCCCAGAGTCTCCTTTGCTCTATAGGTTTCTCAGAAGCAGATGCTGACAAAAAATGGCATAATTACTAGGTGTATGAAGTTGATGAAACGAGTGAAACTTTGTTTCAGGTTGTCATTTTCATGAGGGTAGAGCTTATAATAACAGAGTAACAATACTACTAATACAATATGGTAATAATACAAGTTCCCTTGCATTTTGGGAATTCTTTTTTTAAAAATTTTTAAAATTTTATTTTATATATTTTTTACATCATTTTTCATTTTTGCACAATGTATGCATTTTCATCTTGGTTATAGTCCCCATACAACTCCCCCCCACTTATTTTGACCCTATTCCCTCCTCCCCTTTCCCCCCACCGTAGTGTTGTCTCTTGTTTATAGTTGTTTGTTGATTTTGATTTTTACTTTATTATTTTTCCTGGTCCCTTATTTAGGTTTTCCAAATTCCTGCTATGAGGGAGACCATCTGGTATTTTTCTTTTTCTTTCTGGCTATTTCGCTGAGCATGATCCCTTGCAGCTCCATCCCTGTTGCTGCAAATTGCATGAGTTTATCTTTTTTGATTGCTGAGTAATATTCCATTGTGTATATGTACCACATCTTCTTGATCTAGTCATCTATTTTTGGGCATTTGGGTTGCTTCCATAGCTTAGCTATTGTAAATAGTGCTGCTACTGCATTTTGGGAATTCTTATAAAGAGAAACTCTTGTGGTGCTTAAGTGCTTTTTCTCTGATTCACTGCCTTCTTGTTCATTTTTCTCTCTCTTTTCTGAATCAGCTGGTCTTTTCATACTTGAACATCTTGCTTCCCGAGGCTAGCTGTCCCTCTTTTGCATTTCTCATTCCAGCCCCATCACAGTCCCCCACATACAGTGCAGATAGTTGATTAACGCTTCTGACACACGTATAAATAAAAAAATCTGCCTTATTTTTCTGATTAAAGCTCATTGTTGCAAGTTATACCTCTTCTTTTCCAGTATAAAAGAATGGCTTACATACTCAAACCACTTTATTTTCTGAACTATTATGCTTGTTTTTCTTTGAAATGCTAAGAAACTCTGCTACCTAGATACACACATTACTCACGTGTCTCACTTTTTTCCCCTGTAAAACAGAAGGACATTTTACTAAAGGACCTACAAAGCACCCCCTCCTTTACTTATATTTCATTTTTACTATTAAATACCACTTTTATAAAATTTTAAGCATTATGTTTTATTCCCTTCAATATCCATGCAGTTTCATGAGAATTAGTGAGGTTCAATTGGGTTTAATTTGCTTTCTTACTATAAAAATCCTGGGGCACAGAAATCAGAACTGAGGCATCTATCCTATAGAAAGCCTTTGGGCAGGTCATGAACCTAAAAGGAAAGTCACCTCACTGGTGATTCATATATCTGATTGTGCTGCTAGTATCAGGGCAGGGTGGTATGTGCTTGGCCTAGAAATGATACTGGCATTATAACATATGCTTTTCACATATACATTTGGATTAATACACAGAAAGGAGTCAAATGTATGTGATGGTGAAGGTAAAACATTACCATTCTCCCCCTAAGGCAAAACTTAAATTGCAGAATCTGGATTTCTCTGCTTGAATTCTTCCTCCTGCTTTGGACTTTATTATAGTGATCCTGGAATAATGGTAATAAAGATTTAAAGGGAAACAAAGAAGAGGCAATTTGTTCACAAGGCTGGAAATAAAATATTTTGACTGCCAGTGGTATCACATTTAAATGCCTAGCCCATCTTCCCGCCTGGAAATGAGGGCTTCCTTGTTTGTTCTGGAAATTAGCAGACAAATGTGGATAAAATTAAGTAAGCAAAGGCAGAGATTTTTGAATTATTAATTCTGATCCTTGCACAGGTACTGCCTATGCAGATAGGTTATTTAACTTGCTCAGCTGTAAGATGAAGGAAAGAACAATCACCTTCCTTACAAAAGTGCTGAGGGTGAGACTTCACAAAAGAACACTGATGGCCAGACTTTCAACTCCAAAGCCTTTCTTAAGAACAGAGGCATCATCTAGTACTATTTACTGAGGGATGTGGAACAAGATGCTTTCTAAGCATCTGAACTGGATGCTGGAACCTAAAACAACATTGAAGCCCATGACAAGCACATCTCATGCTCAGGGGCTAGAGAGGGCTTGGGAAGTCAGCAGTTTCTTGTTTAATGATCAAAGGTCAAGGGCAGTCTTTTGAAGAACTTCAAAAACATTAGATAATGTTCAGAGTAAACCTACTCTACATTTTCTGGGATTTAGTAATCTGTTTTGGAATGTTTACTCATTCAAATCAACATTAAATAAAACTGTCATAATAAATACACTGAGTCAACTGAATTTAAAATGACAGAGCAACAAAATTACTCACATCACTGTGTCCCTGTTTTACTTTGGTAAAAAGGGCACAAAAACATTGGTTTTGCTCCCCCTGGTGTCTCTGTGCATGTACCCTTCTGTTGCTGTTGATATTACACATATGTGAATTTGAGAGGGCAAACATACTATTTAATTAGGTCCTTATTTTTAAAGTTACTTTTTTATTGAGGTTTATAACATTATATGTTTTAGGAATGCACTTTTTCAAATATGTGTTACCATACCACCATCTACTGCCAAAGTACTAATAATCTAATATTTTCTAACAGTCAAATTTAGAAGCTATGCCCAAGTTATTAGTTTTCAATATTGAGAAGGACTGCATTATAATTCCACCTACATAAAGCATAAACTAATTTGATTGAGAAAGTAGTTTCTTTAAAAATAATGATTTCATTATTAGAAGTACTTTTTTTTTAAAGTCTTGTAATCTTCACAAGAACCCATTTGTGATATTAAGTGTAAAATACATGGCTTGACAGATGCTCCTGTTTTGCCATAAATCCACATGTATTACATTGTTGGAAAACATTGAATTAACAACAAAAAAGCATACTGAAAAACAATTGAAAGTTATTTAGCTTTTTATCATCAATTGAGGATATTATTATTATTTTATTTTAAAGCTAAATTAAAATTTATGGTTAATAAGTTAGGCTACTTACGTGGTAACTATTTAATGCCAAATCCTCTAACTACTATTTATAGAAGCTAAAATCTAAAAAGATATCTAAGATATCTGTATAAAATCTACTTGCTCTGGAAACTTACATGTAAGTGCAAACAAAAAAATCACTGTAAAAAGCCACTTACCTGATTTCTCA